>NC_092803.1:177988544-179306044 GCF_040954645.1 Diabrotica undecimpunctata
TCGGCCTAAGCGAATCTCATACCCTAGATATTTTTAAGCTATTACTTGGTCCATGCTATAGTTTTTAATCTGAATTTTCTCGCTGACTACAAGGTTGGTCATAAATTTTGTATTTAAGGTGTTAGTTTTAAGAAAAGTTGTTTTTCATGCTTCATAGAGAGTTTCCAGCATTTTTGTAGCTATTCAGATGTAGCTATCAGATAGTATAACAATGTCATCAACAAATCTTAGGTGGTTTAGATCCTCTCCATTTATATTAATTACCATATTATTCTCTTGTACCATTTGCTTGAAAATATATTCGAGTTCAGCTGTAAACAATTTCGGGGAGATAGAATTAAACTGTCTAATTTCACGTTGTATTCGGAACTTTTTGGTATCTTCATGAAGTCGGATACATAGTCTACGAATATAAGAAAGACAGGCTTGTTGTATTCTGCACACTGTTCTATTAGCATTTTAATAACTTCTAGCGATCACCTATGTAGATGATCATTTGTTCTGTATCTGGAGTGGAACCCAGCCTGTTCTCAACATTGGTAACTATCCATTTTATTCACAAGCCATTTTACTATTATCTTCATGAATAGTTTGTATGTATTGGAGAGTAAACCAATAGGTCTGTAGTTCTTTAGGTCTGAAATGTAAGTAAAAGTACTAGTACCAAAAATAAAATCTATAATTCTGTGCAGCTTTTTGTATCACCGCAAATATTTATGGTCCGATAAAGGGTGTACTCGCTACTTTTTCAGCAAGACTATCGCCAATTTTGTTAGTAGTAAATCGTTTTTGCTCTGGTAGTCATAAAAAAGTTCCTTTGTACTGTTTTGACGGTTGCTTAAGAGACTGTTTGAATTTACAAGGTATTAGGGACTCATACGTTAAAGATATAGGCTCTTTAGTATATCTTGGCTGCCTAAAATATTAAATATTTTGGCTGAATTAAAGAGTTCTCCCAGACAAACTTGAGAACTTGATATATTGCAGCCAGGAATATTTTCGAGTAATATTCACAAGCCTCTTATTCTACTCCTTCGAATGTTTTGACCCATCAGTATAATAAGTGAGAACACCTTTTGACATTTTAGCAATTTAGTTTTATATTCACAATCGACTAATGCGACATTAGTAAGAGTTCAGTAGGTAACTTATTTTGCAACAATAATGTATATGAACATTTTCACAGAGATGTCCACATGGATTATGGTTGCAATATGGTCAAACCCTTGATTTCTATGCAAGTAAGTCTTTGCTCCTCCTGAAAATCTATTACGGCCTTCTGTTGTATTGTTTCTTCCGCCAATGCTGAGCAAGAACAGATCAATTTTGGTTGTAGCTTTCATAAAGCAGCGATTGAGCAGTAGCTGCGCCCTTGGTACATTGGCGGTGTAGATTAAATACAAGTTAGGCCCTAAAACACTTCTTCGGGATACTCCAGGATATATAAAATAGTATCTTTGATACTGTTTAAACTTAGTTATATTTTATCATCTAAAGAAACGGCGTTACTGTGAAATATGCCTGGGAAAAACATGTATATGTAAATACAATGGAAATTGTTCAAAATTACAGTTTGAATTTATTTATTTTATAGAATATTGTTCTATACGTTACAATGTACTTATATGGTGATTTGAGTGAGGAATATTACCCTGTAGAATGGCACGAGTCCTTTGAATCCAATTTAGATCACCCTCGCGAAAGGTCAAATTGTTTTTACCATCTAAGATGAGGTTATAAATTTAAATAAATTGCCGCGCGGCCGTACCTACTACGATTTTAATCAAATTACAGATCGGTCTAGATGCGTGTAATCCGAGATCTCTCGTAAAAACAGTTGAAAAATAAATTTAGCCACCTACGACAATCACGACAGTCATTTGAATTTTAAAACTGACTAAGAGCCCTCGAGTATACCAGTTATCTGCACTATATTATCGCTAACATACGATGTCATAATTTTAACAGACATGCATTTGCGTCTCTTCCTTGGTCAGATAGGACTTTAACGTAAATTATGGGATTAGTTGGAGCATTATGATTTAATGGAAAAGTACACAATACGAAAGTTTTGGTTTTGTTAAAACGTTTTTGATTAATATCAAATAAAATGATTAGTTTGATTTAATACAATGGGTTCATGATATTATATACATTAGTATTATTCCGGATATTATTTTACACATTATATTTCTTTATTTTATAGCTTTTTTAACAAATCTTTTTCGTCTTTTTATTTGTAATTTATTTACTGATTCCTATTCTGGTCTTCACCTAGTACTACAAAAATGCCCAGATCATCAAAAAACATGTTTCTCTGTTTTATCGACTATGAAAAAGTGTTTGATCAAGTAAAACATACAGAACTTATTGTAATAGTAAACATGGTATAAACCATACTAGTGTGGCTCTTATTAAAAACCTGTATTTAGATCTAATGTAAAACAAAAAAACAGTAGTTCGTCAAATATGTGTACTTTCTGCATTATTATTTAATATACCTATATATATTCCGAAATTATTTCAAAATGAGCCCAAAAATGTTAAATACAAGGAATACACATCAACGGAGAATACGTACACAACTTAAGATACGCAGACAACACCGTCATTATTGCGAAAAGTACTCACGGCTTCTAACGATTTTTTAACCCCTTTAATATTCGTATATTTAACAGACAGATAGAACATATAACCTTAATAGATAGAGACAAAGATTCCAGTATCTTGGTTGTGGGAAAACAAATTGTCTTGACCACGAGGTCTAAATACGAGTTCATATAGAGTATAGAGTATATAAAGACATTCATTTGGTTCATACTGTTATACAGAGTGGAAACATGGACTCTTGAAATAACAAGTATGGGGCGGATGGAAGCCTTATACTTGTGATTCCAAGTGGAGATGTGGGTTTTTTGTAAAATGTTGAAGATCTCTTGTAGAGAGCATGTGACCAACAATGAGAGAGGACTCTTAAACTTTGTAAAAACAGAAAAACGAGTAATCGAGGACATATTTACTAAGGAGGATAATACAAAAGAGGTCCAAGAAGAAGAAAGTGCTTGTAGCTGAAGATTGTCAGAGACTGGACAGGCGTGGACACTCATTCATTATCCACAGCTCAGGAAAGAGAGTAATTTGCTCTAATTATCGCCAACCTACAGTAATGGAAGATTCCTATTTTGTTTTAGTATATGATTTCTACTGTTTTTCTAATTTGCCTCATCACAAAGGCTCAATTCGTCGATAATCTTGAAATTGTAAAATTTATACACGAGGTTCATGCCTTTAAGGCAGATTCGAGAATGGTTAAAGCAAATCATTAATTGTAACAATTGTATGTATGTACCAAAAAACTTCTGTATTGTACCTAAAGACTCTTAAAGTGGTTGTAAAGCTTATAAGAAACAACTGCGTACATGAAGTGTTTCAATGCACAGTTCAAATGTAGATTAGTTTTGGTCAAATCACGTTTCGTTAAAGACTCTTTTCCGCTATCAAGTTTACAGATTAATTTTTAAATTGTAAAAAGGTATAATAATTAATAGTTACGTCTTTCTCTTTCTCATTATACCGTCATTATCTAGCTGTGACATCCGTATAACAAAGTAGTTTAGGTTAAGTTAGTTCAGGTTAGGTTAGGTTAGGTGTATAATACAAGATATACTGACTGCTGCAGTACAGTCACGTTCTCCCAGTGCCACAAAGAAACATGACACAAAGCAGTGCCTGCATAACTTTCTAATTTGCCAGGTTTATCGACCAAGTGATCTTTTCATTGGTCATTTACAGCTCTCTCTAGTGGCTGGTGAAAATCTACCTTAGATCCTAGACTGACAGTAATTACTCCCATAAAGAGCTCAGATAAATGAGATAGCAAGCTGATAGGTCTGTAGTTTTTAATTTCATTTACATATCCCTTTGTATACAATATTGTCATAACAGCACTATTTCATTTTTCTGGTGTAATTCTTCCAAAGAGGCATGTATTATAAAGATTTTTTAAGGCTTTTATAACGCATTTCTCTCCTAGTCCTAGTTTTATTTTATTTACAATGCCATCTAACTTAAATTTTTAAAAGAAAACATATTTCCATTGATTTTGAGAGTGCCTATGATAGCATCCATCGGGAATTTCCGATCCATGCACTGAAAGAGTTTAATATTCCAACTCAACTCATTGATTTAGTAAAAGAAACACTTAAAGTACAAAGCAAAATTCGAATTCAAAACGCACTAACAGATAAAATCCATGTGAGAACGGGCCTACGACAGGGAGATGCCCTATCCTGTTTTCTATTCAATATCACATTATAGAAAATAATTAGAGTCAAAAGTCAACACCAGAGGAACAATAATAACAAAAAGTGTACAAATATTGGCATTCGCAGATGATGTTGATATCATAGCTAGAAGCGAAAGAGAGATGATAGAAGCATTTAATGCGATAGAAAGAGGCAAAAAATAGTGGCCCAAACATTAACGAAATAAAAACCAAATACACGAAGGCCAGCAAATCGATAGGCCAAAGAAACCTACAGTATCTGACAATAGGTGACTATAACATCGAAAGCGTGAACAATTTTACATATCTAAGTTCACTAATTACCGCAGATAACAATGTCAGTGAAGAAGTTATTAATAAAACATATAATGGACTTATTAAACATCTAAGATCTAACATCACAAAAAAACCAAATGCAAAATATACAAGAACCTGATAAAACCGATCCTTGTATATGGATCAGAGACATGGACACTGTCGAAAAGCGATGAGAACCTATTAGGTACGTTTGAACAAAAAATCCTTAGACACATATATAAAATAAAATGAAATGTGAAAGAAAATGACATATAGCGCAAAAGATATAATTTTGAACTATACACAACATACAATGAACCCGAGGTCATAACATCCATCAAGATCGGATGTCTGCGCTGGATGGGCCATACTGAACGGATGTTGGAGACTGAAACCCAAAACATATAATGAGGCAAACACCAGTAGGGAGAAGAGATACAGGAAACAAGTGGAACAAGATCTGAAAACACTTAAGATTACCAACTGGAAAAACAAAGCAAGGGACAGAACAGAATGAAAATCGGAAAATCCTAGAACAAACCAGGAGCCAGAAAGGGTTGTCGAGCTACTGATGATGATGATGATCTAACTTAAATATTTTTTAGAGAAAATAACAGTTTTCCGTCAGTTAGATTTTTATAGTATATTTATTTTTAAGAATTTTCGGCCATAATTAAACAATTTTGTTAAATTTTGCCTATGTCATATTTTTGCTTAAACATATTGTTTTTAATGAATGGCATTATTTGATAAACTTATATATTAGTTTAAATTCAGTGTCTATAAACCAATTAGTACCGTAATTTGAACCAGTTGCTCGATAAATACTAATTAACGGAACTCTAGCAATTTTTTTATTATTCCTTTACATAAAAAATTATAATAAACAAAATTGAAAGTATTAAATGTATGAGAAATTGTAAGAATAATCTGTCAAGGTCAATGGTTGTGGTCGAGCTTGTTTTGCAAATATACAGTTATAGACAGGGAGTAACCATTGTTCTGGAATCATTCATTAATAAAACAAGCAAAAAAATATACCGTAGTTGATCTTTATTTAACTTAAATAGATTAATATTCGATTTTATAAGTTAAACCTCTAAACAAAGGACCAAAAAAAATGTGGTGTGGTTTAAGCGACAATAATACAAAGAAAACATGAACTAAAAATATAAAAAATATTTACCAGTTACAATGGTATTGTTAATAACTTTTTTGGAACCTGCCCGACACAAACCGTGAATTATCAACTTTAATGCCGGAATTTTCAGGTATAGACAAAAGCCAGAATGTTATAATGAGAATAGAAAGAATTGAAAAAATCAAAACTGTGTATAAGGTGCCAACTGATATTTTGCATCTGTTAACCATTGAAAAATTGACTGGAAAAACAAAGGAGTCGTATCTCAGTAAACCAAATTTAATTTTCACAGATTGGACAGGATTAAAAAATTAAATTAAGAAAATATATGGGAAAAATTATGATCCAGTGTCGTCCAGAAGAAAGATGGAGAGTAGTGGGTGGAAAAAGTGTGAAAGGTTTTCAGCATATTTCCATGACAAACTGTTACTGGACAACGAAGCAGGAGTTAAGGATGAATATATGGTACATTTTCTGATTGATAGTTTTGATGATTGCCTTATTCAAAATTATGTTATCCAATAGCCCAACAGATTTATATAAGTTGATGGGGAGTGTGGTTAAAAAAGAAGCATCAGGGAGACGACAGAGGTTTTTTACAGCGGCAAGTTATAGGGCAGAATTAACCTCATACAGCAACACATAAGAAAATGCCAGTTCGTGGCATTCTTCCATGGTAAAATGTTTTAATTGTGATCGTGCTGGACATAAGGTGACATAGTGCAGACAAGCCAAGCGGGATAGGGGATCATGTTTTATATGTGGAAGCAAGGATCATATGGTAAGCAACTGTGCTAATAGAAACCAGTAGGTGGTGCAACTAGTCGCAGATTCAACTACCAGAGATAGAAATGGAGACATGGGTCTAGTGGAACATTCTATGAGCCAAACAGATCCTTTTATATTAAGCCTGGTTCTAGAAAAGTCTAGCATAACATTAAATGGTATAATAGATAGAGGAAGTTCAATAGCATTGATATCAGAAAGTTTTGTAAAGGCAGAAGATATTATTTCTTTTACTAATATTAAATCTTATTCAGGTATAAATAATAACCTTTGAAGGTTTTAGGGCTTTTTTAACACACCGTGACTTTTGATGACACATCTGTAAATTTAAAATTGTATGTTGTTAAGAAGGATTCTTTTAGTTGTAATCTACTTTTGAGTCGAGATTTTATAAACAATGAATCTATAGAAAATATAAGTTTTTCAAATGGTTCTTTTAAAATAAATAAAAACTCTTGTGTATATATAGAGAAGGACTATCAGTTTACTTTTACATATGTTTTGTTTATTAACAATATGGTTAATCTAGATGCAGACTTAAATATTAATTATTGTTTACCTTTTGAAATAACTACCAGTGTTCAAACTTTATTGAAGTCATATTACTTTGATTATGATAAACCAGTAAAACCACAGTGTGACTTCAAAGCACAGCTTGCTTTAACTGAAAATGAAAAAAACTGGCTTTTTCTCGTATGCAGAGAAAAATTCATTGAAAATTCTTGCCAATTTATTTGAAAATATTGTTATTAGAAAAAGTGATTCACCTTTCTGTTTACCACTAGTTTTAACTAAAAATAACTTAAAAGAATATCGAAAAATATAAGAATATGTGTGGACTATAGTACTTTAAATAAATATCTTATTAGAGATCAATTTCGCTTGCCGCTAATAGATGATCAGGTAGACAGGTTAAAGAATAAGAAATATTTCTCTAAATTGCCTTGGAAAAATGTTTTTTATTATGTTCCTTTACATAAAAATTCTACTAGGTATACTTCAATCGTTGCATCTTTAGGTCAGTATGAATTCCTTTTACCTTTTGGCTTGAGCTCAAGTCCCTCTATTTTTGCAGGGCTTATTAATAAAAATTTTTTTTAATGTTTGTGCCAACAAGGAAACATCTTAATATATTTTTTGATCACATATTAATTCCTACCCAGACTATCGAAGAAAATCTAGAAGTTTCACGAGAAGTTTTAATATTGGTTAGCCAAAATTTACTTCAGTTAAGATTAGATAAATGTTCATTTTTAAAAACAAAAATAGATTTTCTAGGTTACAGAATAAATGAAAAGGGTATATATCCTAATAGATAAAGTAAAAGCTATTTTAGAGTATCCAGTTCCTGCAGATACCAAGCAGATGTATAGGTTCTTAGTTCTTACCAGTTACTTTAGGCATTTTCTACAGAACTTCCTCTATCATTGCTAAACAGTTATATGGGCTATTATGAAAAAATATATAATTTGAATTTACAATGACATCAGAAGCTATTTTAGCAGTTTATGATCCGAGCAGGGAAACGGAACTACATTGCAATGCAAACCAAGTAGCCCAAGTAGGTTTGTGCAAAGAGTAAGACAGCTAAATCGGTCATATCTTAAGCGTAGCTAAGCGCCTGGTCAAAAACGGAAATAGAGATCCACAAGGAAACTAAATTCCTGTAGCTGGCTGTATACCATGTATCACAATTTTCTTTAAATTCCTTTATAAAAATTATAATATTAAAAACCCTGTCGGGCTACATCACAGAACGTTTTCAAAATTATTATTCCATGATCAGTGCTACCTGGATGTACATGTTTGAAGCCACTAAATACATGGGTAAAAAACCCTTTCAATGTTTTTAAATTAAACTTGAGTTACATTTTTTAACTGATCGATGATGAAATTTCACAACTCATTGTAGAGGAGACTAACAGAAATGCTGCGGAAGTAAAAAATGCACAACGTTATAGCAAATTATTCAGAATTCATGTATGGAAACCTACCAATAAAAAAGAAATTTTAAAATTTTTCGATTGTGTTATGTATATGGGAATTGTCAAGCTTCCCAAAATTGCTGATTATTGGAGTAAGTCATCATTGTATAAGTTTACTTTTATTTCTTCTGTTATGACCAGAAACAGATTTCAGCTTCTTTTGAAATTCTTACATTTTGCTGATAACACGGCTGCTTTACCAAACGATCATTGCCATAAATTTAGAAAATTATTTGAAATGACACAATTACGTTTTGCCCTACAATGTAATCTTGGCTTAATACTAGTTGTTGATGAAAGTATGATTCCCTTTTGAGGAAGACTACTTTTCAAACAAAATGTACCTTCAAAGCGTCACCGCTATGGCTTAAAATTGTTTAAATTATGTAATCCTGCAGGTTATACTCTAAAAATGAATATGTATACCTGCAAAATAGCTAATAAATGGTAGGATTTATCGGGAAAAATTGTACTAGATTTAGCAAAAGACTATCTACAAAAAGAAAGAGTTGTAATACCCGTTACATACTACAGGTCTGTGCCTTTAACAAAACAACTATTAGATGCTAATAGTCACTTATTAGGGAGACTACGTAAAAACAAAAAATATCTTACAGAAGATGTACTTTCTGCAAAATGGCACGATAAACATAATGTCCTCTTCTTGACGACCAGATATGGAATCGAGATATAAGAGACAGGTAAACATAAGACAGATGATGTAGCTAAAATTTAATCCTGAAGCAATTATAGACTGCAACAAAGGAAAAGATGGTATTGAGGTCTCAGATCAACTCGCAAGCTATATCTCACCTTTGAGAAAAACTGTTTGCTGGTAGCATAAAGCTGCAATTGAAGTTTTATTGAATACGGCTGTCATCAATAGTTTAATAATATATAATTCCTTTAACACACCAAAACAGCAAGTTATCTCATTTCGGAAAATGCTAATCTTTAGTCTTGGTTTAGTCAATTACAGTCCGATGCCTGAACCTACTACTACTGTAAAGCATATACTTGTAACAGTTGACGCCAAAACCCAAACTTGTTTCTACATTTTGTAGTGTTTACTGTGTGACATGTTTCACTAAAAATCATTAAGTTGTTTACATCACCAGTGATACTAGTGCCACATACGTGTGTAATATCTTACTGCAGTTCCATTAGAATCACCCGTGATCTTGCTATTTTGTTTTTTTTAAGAATTTGGCACCTGGGGCACTTACCTAACACTCTTATGGTGGCAGCCAATGTGTTAAAAAATAGAAAATTAGCTTATATGAAAAAATGCAGAGCAAAAGTTTGCAGAGAATTCCATTAAACAAAGTTGGTTGTTAAGTCTGGTTTCATTAAAAATATATATATTTGGACTCTTATATTTGTGCACTATTTTTACCTAATTACTTTTAATATGGACGCAAATCAAATGGCATTGTAACAATATATTATTTATGTGGATAAATCAATAAATAAATTGATATTGTGCTGTAAATTTATCGATTCTCAATCATGTTATGTATTCATGTTTATGACTAATTTGCCAGTAGTTTAATTATATAGTTCTAGACCTACTGGAAATAGAAACAACTGGTTTTGATTAGCATAATTAGCTGAAGCAAAGACTTCTGGTACGAAAACCGCAGATATTGTAACGTACCCTTCGATATTAAATACAGGTTTACAAATTGTGAAAGTGTCGCATTTATATGAAATAGTCTCACTACTTTTCAATGTAATTAATTAATAATAACTTATTAAAATTCATAATTTATCTAGATTTTTATTTGCACTAATTACGTTGTTATCTAACAGTTCTTGAATTAGATTCATTTTACCTACTACTTGATCGGATTCTTCATTTTTTATTCGCATTATCTCTAATTGGTGATGGCTTAAAATGACGCAATAGTGTTTATATTAATCATTTAGAAAATATGTAAATCCATTTAGTTCTTAAAAGGCAAAACAAGTACTTCTAAACTTAGAGGTACGCCTGTCAACGTGTATGTATATTTATTACGCTCCTCTTACGCCCAAGGGCGTTAAAGCTTTTTTGATTGATTTCATTGACTTCTGTCTAATTATAGCTCTTCCGGTTTTTCATTACTGGTTTTTAGGAAAGCGACAATATTCAAGGATAAAAATAAATACCTTTCTTTTTTAAATTGACTTTAATTGCTTCTATGTACAGGATGGAACTGTAACAGTGGGAACATGTTACATGAGAATATTAAGCCATGGAAAAAAAACTTCACTCAGGTTAGTCCACGGCTGCACTGGTTCACAAAAGAAAGCGCCGACCTTAACTCTAAACAGAAGGCAATAGACCCTCCTCCTATGCTTTTTAAATCAGACTTTTTGAAATCCTAATGTATGTAAAATAATTTTTTTCTTTAATTTTAATCTAACTCTTTAAGTGTCAGTGGTCACTTATATATTCGCCATCTTTATTAAAGGGTATTTTTCAAACCTATGGCAATGAGTACTAGATCATAAAAATAACAGTAATGTTGCAAAAATAATTTGGTGAAATGGGCTACGACACGACTTGCGTATGCCTGCACCATTCCGATGGCATTTGTGTGCCTAATGTGATAAGGCACTTTAGCAGTGTTGTTGTTATAGAAATTTATTCTAATTTTTTAATAGTTTATTCATTGAAATATGGGATAATCAAAAGTGTCCTTCTCCTCCTAAGTACCTTCTCTGTTAAGGTTGGCGATCAATATGGCAAATTTCTCTCTATTCTGGGCTTGATGAATTAATTTATTTCCTTTTATGTGGGCCCAATCTCTGATGTTTCGTAGCCAAGATTTTTTCTTTCGTCCTATGCCCCTTTTACCTTCAATATTGCCTTCTAATATTACCTGGAGCTGCTCAAATTCCCTATGGCGCATTATGTGTCCTAGATATGACGTCATTCTAATTTAAATAGTATTGATGAAAATGAGATATCTTGTGTAAGTTTGTTGGTAAAAGATGTTGTGGGTGAATATTGAGAAAATTCTTCTCCAGATAGCAAAAATACGAAAAGACGATGGCAACCGCTTTTTACAGCAGGACAACTAGAATAGTATGTAAATAAAGGCTTATATATACAGAATGTAATAAAAAGGTGGGTCTTAAATTAAATCATGTATTCTGGGGCCAAAAATAGTTTGATTGAACGAAATTTACCTTATTAAAAATGGGCACATAAAAAAAAGTTACAGCCCTTTGAAGTTACAAAATGAGAAATGTGGCTTTCTTATGGCAGGAATATTTATAAAAATTTTATGGGGCTTTTGTTCCTTTACCAGATCTTAACCCAATTGACTTTTTCTTTTAGGATTTTATGAAAGGATAAGTATATTTCGTACCAATTATAAACGAACAACAAATAAGGAATATAATGTGTATTCAAGAAAATTGAGATCATTTTGAACATTTCTAAAATCCACCACATATTTGTAAATTGTTAAATAAGATTATAGAGTATTATAGGTACTCAGAAATTTTGAAACATATTAAAAAAGAAGCCGCATCTCGATAAAAACTGGCATATCAAAAAAGACTTAGAGGCAAAAAAGTTTTAAAAATATTGTGTTTAACTAACGGTACCACAATAATAATTTAATTGGAACGTACAAAAACATTTAAAAGAACAAAACTCCCATAAAATTTTTATGGGGTGTACAAGATATTCCTGCCATAAGAAAGCCACATGTCCTGTTTAAATATAAAATCTTTAACAGTTTTCGATATATTGGAAAAAATCAATTTTCATTTTCTAACTTCAAAAGGCTGTAACTTTTTTATGTTATATGTGTACTAAGGTAAGTTAGGTTCAATCGAAGTATTTTGGTCACGCGATTTAATTTCCTGCGTTTTAGTAGGTCCAATTTAATTTCCTACGGTAGGTCCTATTATGACCTACCTTTTCAGCATATTCCTGTTTCTTCAGACACTCGGGCTGATACAAATTCAAACTCGGAAAGTCCAACGAATGTCACTGCAGTGGTCAAAATAATAATATCGTTTTCTGTCCTCCGACCTATACGAAATGTGTAAAAAGTTAAATCTATATGCCTAGGAGGACAAATTCGTTAAACTTCCTCTGCTCGAATCGGCATCAATAGAGTGTTATGACTCATTTCAGCATATCCCTGCCACTCGTGTGTCGACGCATTTTTACAAAAAAAATATTTTATAAAAAAATATAAATTTTCAAATGGTTCTGTTCTTCAACCATGAGCACTAATTATACAATACCAATTGATCAAAAATAAACAGCTTAAATTAAAGCTTATCCAATGTACTTTTCTGATTTTATGGATGAACAACTTAACCGAAAAAAAAAATACCGCCGCTTCCAAACGTTCTGCTACCAATAAAAGGCAAAATCCATAAAGAAAGTGACTAAGGATAAAAAAGGCAGAGAAAAAGCCGGTCAAGGCGAAGAAAGTTACAAAAAAGTCAGCACATAAATCTGCGTTATCTTTATCTGCACGTTCGTTTTGACCTCTGCAGGGGTCCTCCTAGGACACCAACCAAAGCTAAGAAATCAAGTAAAGGCATTCCTATAAGAAAAAATCAAAGGCATCTAAGCCAAGAACCGTCAATTCTACCGCAAGTACACCAAAAGCTAGAAAAGCTGCTGCTCCTAAGAAGAAGAAGTAATCGGACTAATTATTATATCCGAATTATTAAAAAAACTCTGTTACGCAGACGACGCAAGATGAACAATGAAGATAGTCTGCAAATACTGGTCCATAAATTTAACATAAGAGCATAAGAATTTAATATGACCATCTCATCTCAGAAAACTAAAACAATAGTAGTCAGCAAAGAACCAACCAGACGCAAAATAGAAAGTGATGGCATCAGTATTAAACAAGTAATGAAAATAAAATGTCGATCGGATAGCCAAGCGGGCTGGGCGGCTGGCTTCTCCTTCGCTTCACTGCGAGAGATGTCAGTTCAAATCCCCAGCTCGGAGTACAGAAAACAAAAAGGCTAACGCAGCAGTTTAAAATTCTAAATGAATCTGCGGCTTAGTCTAGAATATGCTGGTATCTGATCGGCCTATGGTGGAGCAGTACGGCAAGAGATAAGGGCTTGCGGCTTGGTGATACTCCTCCATAGATCCCTACCGGAAGGGCGTGTGCCGCCTAAATACCGGGTATATATATATATGAAAATAAAATACCTGGGAATTACACTGTCTAGCTATGGAGACCTGGACAAAGAAGTGAGAGATCAAGTACAAAAAGCAAATAGACTGGCAGGATGCCTTAATATCACTTGAATTTATGAGATTAAGTCAAGAATTTATAAAGCCAGTGTAAGACCAATAATGACATACGTCTCAGAAACAAGACCCGACACAGCCACAATGCAAAGGTTACTGGAAACGGTAGAGATGATAGTACTGAGAAGACATACGCTGAAAGATCGAAAGAGAAGTGAAGACATTAGAAGAAAATGTAACGGACAGTGTATAAATGAATGATCACAAAATAGAAAAAAGAATGGAATAACCACATAAGCAGAATGGAGGAGGCCCGGGTCGTCAAAATAGCAAGCGATAAGTTACCAATTGACAGAAGAAGTATCGGACGACTGAGCAAAAAATGGAGTGACAACCTTCCATAGAGGTATTAATCCGCCAATGAACAAGCAGAATTGCTTATAAAGAGGAAGAAGAAGAATTATTTAAAGCAAATGTCATAATAAGCAAAAATTTGCTGTTGCATGGAGTGAATAGTTTTTCCTAACATCGCCCTTTATTACAAAGAGTAGGGTTCAAAAATTCACTAATAAATGCGCATTTTTGCATCCACAGCTTAAGCTATTTATCTTTTACATTAGGGTAAGCGTAAATAATTGCTGGCTTATATAATTTTATAATTTGATTCTGAACCAAAGCTAATGTATCGTTTATTCAATAATAAATTGAACAAATACGTATTATATAATACAGTATCAACAAAAAATTTTTAACGTCTAAGAAAAATCGATTCCCCTCGCCTATCTAAAACGTTTGATTGCGATAACTTATTTCCATATAGACAATGATCGTCGTTACGCCCAAAACATCGTCGACGCCTAAAATAAATGTTAATTTAAACAATCTAAGAAGACGCGCTTCGATTATATACAACGTGTTATCATTTACATATAATATGTATTATTCTTATTTAATAACAATGCGAGGTGTGATATTGTCTCGTCCTTATCCTTTGCATATAAGATGAGCAATAGAACTGGAACTAACTCAAATATAAATATCAAGTGTAATATAAGATGACATGAATTAAATATCCTTTTAAAGTCACTGTAATTTCATTTGCATAACAGTCACATTAGAACGGAGCATTTCCTTACATCAATCTAAATCTTTTTTCCACACATCCTTCCGGGAGGTACTTCGGTTTCACAGTTTAACAAAGAAAATAGCGAGAAATCATTTTTTGATTACAATTTTTGCTTCAAAATTTTTATTAAAAATAATATTAGTTAAGACGATATAAATTCTCTCTTCAATTCTAACCTTGCTGAGGGAGTGTCATGGTCATGTAGTCCGTCTCCAAACATCTCTGTCTCTGGTCATTTCTTTTAACTCATGCATAGGTCTCTTGCATATTTGTGTAATTTAATCGATCCTCCTTTTTGGAAATCTTCCTCACGATTTTCGGTCCTCTATCTTTCCTTGGATAATAAGTCTTTCCATAATTTTTGTGTCTGCTCTCATAACATGTTCAAAGTATTTTAATTATTGGAAATAAACTTTGCTAAAAAGCCGTTTGCTGATGTAAGTGGTGAGATTATTTTTTAACAATTAATAATTTGCTTATAAGGGGTTGAAAGGAGACCTGAATAATCACTGGGCTTGGAGATAGGGTAAGCAAATAAATTAAAACGTTTGCGAAAGACTACTCGTATTTTGGTTGGAGAGCTAGGTGGTGGGTAAGGATTCCTTCTTTTTTTTGGGGGAACTGGGAAAACTAACTACGAAAAAGAAATTAAAAAATACTTACAGAGATGTCTTGGGTAACACTAAACAAGGAAATTCCTAAACTATTTAAAATTAGGACGCCATTTAAAAAAATCCTCTTGCTACTTAGAAAGAAAGGTTTTTCTCTCTTTGCATTAGAAAAAAAAATACTGTCCCACACAAACTTCAGAACAAAGTGATCCGACCCATGGGAGACACAAAATGGAACCTGCACAAATCCTGGGAGAAATCAAACACCAAATCTGGGCTTCAGGTTATCCTAGATGATAATATGATTCTTTAAAACTCTGCTGCTTAGGTTTCACTCAAAACCATGTAGACCCACTTAGCTTTAGAAACGCTGTAATCAAATCTCTTGACACAGAATATAGCAACAAACCGGTGATTATCTCACTTTATAAAGACTGCCACATAGCATTTCGAGCTTAAATCACCTTATGTTCAACAAAACTGATAGAATTAAGCGAAACTGCCGAAAAACTGGTTTTCGGAACTCTACGAAAACGATGTTTCTCAGTTCAGATCCTGAATTCTCCTTCTTGACCGCTACACTATCAAATCCCCAGCGAAAAAAATTATTGTTTATTTCCTGCTTAAATATCTAATAGGCAAAATCGAGATTAATCAAAAGAGCAACTTGTCTATAGCAAACAGACTCGAAAATGTTTACACTACCAAAAAGATTAAGAACCTTTTTCGGTATTATATTATATACGGGGTAAAATGAAAATGCTACAATTTAAAATTGAATTAGTTGTCCTCTGACCATTCTACGGAATTCATAACATTCTTCTTCAACAGAACATTTTAGTGACATTTATCTTTATGCTATACTTAGGATCCAAGATTCACATCCGTATGTAAGTATTGGGAATAAGTATTCAGCAGTTAATCAACCTCATTTTTAGAGTTCGTGAAATTTGAGAGTCCTTTCTTTTTTTTTATCTTTCCTACGCCGACTTTTACTAGATCACACCTACATTGTATTTCTTACTGTAGTGATCTGTTTTTGATCAATAGTCCCAGATATGTATGAGCATGAGCATGAGTATGGGCTCAAAACCTCAAAACAGTTATGAAACTGATTTTCTGTTTTTTTGTAAATGTAAACAAATGCAATTTTCACACAAAAACAATTAACAATGTGCTGTAGGTAAAATACTGATCATTGTTTTTCCCATAAGTGAAGGTGTTGTAAAGCTCCAAAAAAATTTTAACTAATTGTTCCATTATTGGTCATTTCCACAAATCAGGAGAAACTACTAAACAAGTACCTAAATATCTATCTTTAACATATAATCATGGACGTTTATTGATCTTTATTTATACGTCCATGCATATAATAGATCAACTTTTCAAGATTCAGGATTTTCAAGATCAAGTGGTATTTACTTTGAATCAGACTAAAATTTTAACACACAGGGTAAAAATATAACGCAAAAATTTTACTCTAGAGTAAAAATTTAACGTTAAAATAGCATTGATTATAAACCACCGTGGGTGTTTTATAATCAATGGTTATAGTTTTACTCTAGAGCAGCGTTTCTCAACCTTTTACTATTTGCTACCCAATTTTCCATAAATATTTTCACAACGCCCTCTCTCGTATAATAAAAATATATGTATAAAATAATAATGTACCTTGAGTATTTTGACGCTAAACTTTCAGTACAACCTTAATTACCAAATTACCAAGAATGAGTAAATTTATTGATATCTGGCAACACCGATCCGGAACCGATTTCTCTCTTCTGAGAAGTTCCGAGTTATTTCGAACATTCTCGATTGCACCAGGTCTACACCAGTTTTAGTCGAGTCCAGTCAAGTCAGTCTTTCTGTAGCTGTTAAATTTATTGTGAATGTGTATGTTGTAGTTTGCGTGTTAATTGCAGTTTACGGTTGCAAAATATCCCAAGCCGTAAATATAAATTTACACAAAATCATGGATAAATTTTTAACTGGGCGTAAGCGAGCATTCGATACTAGTGAAGCATCAACAAGTGAACAGGCGAGAATGGTTCCAAAAATACAATAAAAAAAAAACTAAGAATAAAAGTAAATGAAGAAGAAAAGCCTCTATGTATTATTTGCTCAAAAATTTTAGCATCCGACAGCATGAAACCTAGTAAAATTAAAAGACATTTGGAAACGCTTCATAGTGAGTCTATTAATACACTCAAAGCAAAAACAATTTTTAAAAAAAGCTTTGACCGTAAATGAAAAAGATTTACTTGCCTCTTATAAAGTCTCCTATCAAATACCCAGATGTAAAAAGCCTCACATTATTGGTGAAGTGCTCATTTTGCGAGCTGCATTTGAAATTATAGAAACTAAGTTTGGAGATATTTTTGCCAAAAACTTGGAGTCCATAGTTCTATCAGATGATACTGTTGCCGTCGAATCGGTGATATAGCTAAAGATGTACAGGATCAGCTACTCGGGAAGTTGCGCCACAAGCTGTTTTGGATTTAGTTTGATAAGGTAACTGATAGCAAGAAAGATGCTCATTTTATTGCCTACGTTCGATTTAGTGGCATATTAGTAGTAGAAGAACTACTGTTCTGCGAACCATTAGAACTGAAAGCAAAATCGCTCGCATTCTTTGCTATTTTAAATAATTATATAAACAAAGCAAAAATTGAGTGCAAGAATTGCGTCGGAATATGCACCGATGGTGTCCGTGCAATGTCCGGAAAATTTCAAAGTCTACAAGCTCTTGTGAAACAAAAGTCTCCAATATGTATATGGACACACTTTATGATCCACAGAGAAGCTCTGGCTTCCAAAGAATTGTCTCCTGGTCTGAATATTGTGCTAACTACGGTTGTAACGGTAGTTAATTACGTTAAAATGAGACCTTCGAAAATTATAATCTTTTCTGCACTTTGTAAAGACATGGGTGCAGTACATTCAGCATTATTATTTTATTGTGAGGCAAGATGGTTATCACATGGAAAATGTTTACTACGTGTTTTTGAATTAAGAAATAGAATCATCATTTTTTTAGAAGAAGAAAATAGGCCGGAAGCCGAGGTGTTTCAAAATGTTTATTTTTGATGAAATTGAGCAACTTGGTTGACATATTTGAGAAACCAAATATTACCTTAAGCAGAACCTTCAGCTTTAAGTAGCCAATGCAAATATATTGGATATGAGTGATAAAATTAATGCTTTTTCTAGAAAATTAGAATTTTGGAGCAAAAATTTAAAGCAAAAAATCTAGAAATGTTTGCAAATATAGATGAATGTATTAAAACTTACAAGGTTGAAGAACAGCACATCAAAGTTGTTTTTGTAACCATTTAAAATCATTTAGCGATACTAAAAAATTTTAGAAGATTTTTTTTGCCGATGACAAATTAATAGTTGCCCACTTTAGTTACAATTGGGTTAGGAATCCATTTCAAATTTCACCCGAAGAGCTTTCTACTGCCGAAAAAGAAACCTTTATAGACTGTAAGGCAAATGCCGAAATCAACAAACAGTTTAATAATAACTCCCTCTTTGAATTTGGGGCAGGGGTAAATAAGTTTTCTGCACTGAAAATCATAGTGTTTCGTATACTTTACCGTTTTCAACATCCTTCCTTTGTGAAACAGGATTTTCAACGTTGCGCGGTGGTGGCTGCTTAAAAAAATATAGATCGCAGCTGAATATAGAAAAAGAACTGAGAGCGTCTATTTCTAATATTACACCCTGTTTCAATGAACTTTGCTCTGAAAAACCGGCCCAAGGAAGTCACCAATATATAATAAACTGATTGATAATTTAGTAAGTGATGGATTTGACCGTTACTTCATGGAAATTCTTTTGGTCTAACAATAAAACACTGAAAACTTTTGTTTTCAACACTTCCACAAAATTTATTTTAAATTATTATCACTACAGCTGTTTCGGCCAGAGTACCTTTCTCAAATTATCTATTTTTGGTATGTATTTACACTTTACAGTCTTTAACTGAATAGTTGAGGATAGAATAAGTTAAAGATAGTTTAAGGCCCTAAGGCTAAGGCCTTAACTGAAAGTCCTGAAAAATATTTCTACCACCAGAGAAGAAAATCTAGTACCTTCTGATCGATTACATATACAGGTAAGATATCTACAAAAACAGCCAAACACAAAAGAAAGGAATAACACCAGCTTTTAAAACAAACAACAGAAAAAGCAATTACAGAGCGGTGTATACAAACTTAAATGTGTCGACTGCCCAAAGCCTTACATCGGTCAAACTGGTAGAAATTTTATCAAACGTATAGCAGAACATAAAAGGGCTTTTTATAATAGAAAAACAGACTCTACGTACGCACTTTACCTTCTAAACCATAATCATTTTTTTATTGACGAATTTCAAATCCTTCACATTCAAAATAAAGGCCTAAAGCGATCTTTATTAGAATCTATAAAAATGAACAAACTAAAAAATACAGACGTAATTCTGAATGACCAGCTTAAGGCAAACAGTTCTCCCCTTCTTAACTTATTCAGTTTAGGACTACAAAGTGTAAATACATACCAAAAATAGATCATTTAAAAGAGGCACTCTGGCCGAAACAGCTGAATAAATTTTGTGAAATGTTCATGTGTATTTTATTTTTGTCAGAATTTTGTTTTGCTTTAATTTTAGTAAATTATTTAATGTTTTTGGTATTTTTTTCCGGATACGCTCACGAACCCCATTAGTAATAGCACGTTCCCCCAGAAGGGCGCGCCCCACAGAATGAGAATCACTGCACTATGCATTTGTTTTATAGATTATCGCAAAGTATTCGACAGGGTTAAATGACAACACTTATGACAGATACTAAAAGAAGTAGGCGTACCATAACACTTAATTTCGCTTATAACTGAATATTTAAAGTGCTTGATATACTCTCAAACGAATTCCACCGAGAACAAAGTGTCAGACAAGGAGCTATACTGTTTTGCTAATTATTTAATATATATGGGGAGCATATTATGAGAAGATATCTTAAGGGCATCTCAATAAATGACCGAAAAATAAACAACCTACTTCTTGCAGATGATGCAGCCTCTCACAAATAGCCAAGAAGAGTTAATTAAGCAATCATATGACTGGTTGAAAACTAAAGTCAAATATTCGATCTGCAGTTAAAGATATCAAAAACAAAGATCATAATAGTGGATAGAACATGATTATATGTTAAAGATAGATATTTAGGTACTTGTTTAGTAGTTTCTCCTGATTTGTGGAAATGACCAATAATGGAACAATTAGTTAAAATTTTTTTGGAGCTTTACAACACCTTCACTTATGGGAAAAACAATGATCAGTATTTTACCTACAGCACATTGTTAATTGTTTTTGTGTGAAAATTGCATTTGTTTACATTTACAAAAAAACAAAAAATCAGTTTCATAAAGTTTTGTAGTAATTTTAAATCCAGAAGAATCAATATTGAAATCTTGATTTTTTTGAAGTGAAAGATTTCATGAAGACGTACCCCGAGAGAGTAATCAAAATCCAAGCAAAAAAGTTAATTTTAGACATTAGTGAAAAAAATATGTTGTGACAGAAAATGTGTTATAATTGTATTATAACAAATAAATATTTGATTAAGATGTTGTTAGCTATTTTAATTCATAATAGTGTAATGAAAGGAACTCTTTTATAATGCTTGTCTTCTATGAATCATTATATTCCTTCAGTGGGGTATTTAAAAATAATACTGCATTCCATGAAGTGCTTGGTAGTTTTAGTTGATTTTGTTTATTAGTAACCAGAATTAGTTAATAAAACATTTACTAAATGCAATACAATCACATTTAATAATACAAAAATGCTCATTAGATTTCATTTTTTTAACAAAGGATGAAAAAAGTAAAATTTTAAGACACAGGCTACAAATTTAACGTTAAAATTTTACTAAACGTCTGATTGGTGTTGTGGATTACTACTAAACTAGGTAAAGATGCAAAAAATATATAAAATTGTATTGAAATATTGGTAAAAAAATGAGATCTGTTTCTCTAAAAGATTTATCTGAATAATGTTTATCATTCATTCATTTTCTATAAACTATATGTTTTTATGTTAATCTTAATCCTAATGCACCATGCTGCTGTGCATATAAAGCAAGTTTGTCTTGTAGCAATATATAAACAAATTCTGTGTCGATCTAGGAAGAAGTTTTGATGTCTAAAATGCGGCTCGCTTGAGTGCATCACAGGAATGTGTTGTTATTCGTGATTAGAACTAGGCGGACTGCATTGGCATTTTATTTGTTCCCTTTCCGGTCATGTGCAACTGCTTCTTAAATTAGATGACCAGTGGTGTACCACCTGCGCGTACACCGGCAATAAGGTAGATGGAACTGTTTTCTTAATATTGAGTCGGAATACAAGGGAGAAGCAAAAAATTCGAACCATTTAGTGTCTTAAACATAAGGTTTAATCAAATAAAGAAATATATATATATATATATATATATATATATATATATATATATATATATATATATATATATATATATATATTAGTGATGTAACTGCAGTGTAGTGATTTTTGCATATTGGCATTCGCATTCGCGAAATTTGTGCGAATGTTTTGCGAATATAAATATGTATAAGAAAAAAATAATTTGAAGTTTAGGTTAATCAAATAAAAATCCATTCACTTCTCAGTTTTTTATTAAGGAAACTCACTTTATTTTACAAGCTTAGAAAACTATAAAATTAGAAAACAAAAAATAAATGATGCAGTGTAAACAAACAAAAACAAATTATTCTCTGAAACTTTTATTATCCAAAAGTTTTTAATTTTAGACAATCATCTTGAAGTCTAAAAATTATTAAACTACAAACAAACATAAAAAGTTCGACTTCAGTTAGATAAGTTCAGATAAATTTATCAACTCAGCAAGTTTCGGAACAAGATACATAATAATGTACACTACACTGTAATGTAATACAGTACATTATTTGTAAATTGTTCTGAAAATTGCTGAATTACTAAATTTATCTGAACTTATCTAACGACAAACCTCACGCAAATGAGACTGCCGGCAATGCCGGAGACAATTAATATTGCCAAATTAAAAAAAAAATGAATATTCGCATTCGTATTCGCGAATGTCTGTGGCATATATTCGCAATGTTCAAAATCTGACATTCGTTACATCGATAATATATATATATATATATATATATATATATATATATATATATATATATATATATATATATATATATATATATATATATATATATATATATATATATATTATACTACTATTATAAGAATTAATATTTAACTCAACATCCTTTCGGGTTGAACAGCGTCGATCATTACTGCGCCGAGCTTTCGACATCGTCTCTGATGTCTTCTTCAGGGCTTCCGAGGTCTCAGTCTCCCGAACTCCCAGACACTAACTACTACACTGATCATTAATTAATGCACTACACTTTTTTTTTAATTATTATTTATCAATATTTAAAAAAAATAAATGTCCAGTAGCAGCCGTGTCTAAGTAGCTGCCTTACCGAGTGAGCGGTCGAAGAGAATACTGCTAGGGTCCACACGACTAATAGGATGGAATGAGAGATGGTGAGCCGGCGACTGAGGTGTCCAGACTGCAGAAACGCACGCATCTGTCCTACTTCAATGAATATAAGTACAGTAACTTGGTCATCGTTTGAGGTATCTGTGGTCGGTATTGGGTCTGCTAGAAGCGATACGAGACTATTAATCGTACTGGTTAACAGCTCCGCGCTCTTAGCATCCGAGACGAGCTCATGTAGGACCACTCTACTCTCATTTCATATAACCTCTGTCTGAAGGACTGGAAGCTCATAACCGTCTAGTCAAAATCCTGCCATTTTGGTGTTAGTTTAGCAACATAGGCACGACGAGCTCCAGGCTATGGGTAGCGTACCACCCTTATCTGTAGACGGGATTGAGGCATCGGTTCTGCCAGAAAAGGATAGATTATCTCCTGAATGTCAGGCAAAACCCACATGCTCCACCCAAATCGGGACTCATTGTATTGTCTTCGTTCAGGAGTCCCCAGGTTTCACAACCGGGGGGAGGGGGGGGGGGATTTACGTTTCATTCGATTATATTCATGTTGACACAGATTCCTTGAGTGGGTATGGAGTCTGCATTTACTTGGATTTTCTAGGCTACGAAGCCCGCTCGCTGAGCAAGAGTCAACACGAGATAAGTGAGGCGGGTCTGTGCCTAGTCCAAAACATCGCAATGCAATCCAAGTAGTGATGATTTGGCTTCGGACTCAATGTAACCTGCAGGGGGGCGGAACAGCCGATTCGCTAGCAACCTAAAAGTACTGGAGTAGATGGCATCCGTCTCTTAAAAAATGATATTTGAACTTATTGGACTGGGGGGCTTTCTCAGGCGCCCCTGGTGCTCTGGTAACTACGACGCGTTTTATCTATTTGATATCTAAAAAAATATATAAAAAATACTTGATATCTACTAGAGTTCGTAAATAATATTCTTGACCTTGCTGGAAAATATTCCCATACTGTTTTCTGAAATTTTCTTAGCAACGGACTAGTATTAACAAATTGCCTATTTTGTGGTCAAAACTGGTGCTGAGAATTAGTTATTCTTGACAGATTTTAGAAAAACTTTTTTAACAGTTAAAATTGTCGACCTTTTTTGGTTAATTTTTTAACTACTATTTTTTAATAGTTAATACTATAATTTGATTATAATTAATATAATAGATAATTAATATAATATTAATAGTTAATACTATAATTTAATACTATAATTTGATATAGTCCATTAATTCGTTTATATTTTGATATTTCCTGGACTGCTATTTTTTGTCTTACTTATTATTTTATAAACATAAAGATCTAGTTTTTAGCTTTTCAGTTTAGCTCTATCTGTCAGGTGTGAGAACGTCTTATCATCGATATAAATCTAAAAAATGAACTTGGCTAGGACAAATAAACCAAGATATAAACTTATCATATTTATTATACAAAAAAAATATAAAATTAAAATTTTAATATTAAATTAAAATCAATAGAGCACATCTTGCCTACATCTTTACAGAATATCTTTTTCAATGGTACCTATGGCATCTAATATCCTCAAGTAGTTAGATAGAATAGCAAAATGTAGTTCTTGGTTCCAGTTGTTGGTAATGGTAATAAATTCCAGGGATATGTTGAGTTCACATTCAGCGGCTACCTACTGCAGTATGTTACTTCCAATGGTCGACCATGTGGCTCGGGAATTCTTCACCCAAAATGGTGGACAAAAATTAGATTAGGCCAAAAAAACTAAAATAAGTCACCTTGTGTGATCAACTGCATATGTTTTAGAATAGACTGGAGTCAAATACAGGAAATATAATTGAAATAAATGAACAATGAAAATGAAAACTAAAGATTAAATACGATATTTAATTAATAGAAGAGTTAAATGAAGAGTTGAGAGCCAACTATTTAAAAAAATAGTAAAATGAAAGATAAAGTTAGTAAATTAATAAAATCAAAAGAAATTAAAATGATTATTTAGAGAAAAATAACAAACATGTGATGTTTATAACGTTACAATTCCTTTATAATATTATTAAATTGTTATATTGCGTTTTCTTTTGGTCTTTGTACAATTTTTTGTTTAACACTGCTTTCCTCGGTTATTTAAGCGGTGTTATGTCATAGCTACTGTGGTTTCCATTATTCCTTTAATATATACAAGTATTTTACAAACATTTTTTTAATAAATCTCATTTACGTTTTATAAAAGATAAAAATATTGATGGCAAAAGGCCATCTGCTTTGAAATTTTCTTTAAAAAATAAAAGTTACGGCATGATGAAACATATTTTAACATTGCTGAAGAATAATGGCAGTAAATAGATTCAAAAATAAAACTATAGAGAGCAACTGACACATAAGATATTTAGTTCGTCCCACGTACAAGTACATCTTAGAAGTCAGTCTAAATGTTAGCAACAGAGGCCGCAAAGTGGGTGGAGAATAGACATTCATATTACCTGCAGACTTGCTTTAACTGTACAGGGAGTAGCTCAAGAAATCCATATGCATTCGCTATAAATTGCACATTACAAATGTTCGCCGAAACTCAATTAGATTGGGTGGATCGGAGTCTTCAATAAACTAAAACTTAAAGAAAACAACTGGTAGTTAAGTTAATAACAGGGTATTTGATTATAATGGTCTTTTTTTATATATTATTCAAAAAATATTAAGATATAAATGTATAAATTACTTTATTTTAATTATATTTATACTTATCGATATTATTACAACATACCAATATTGATTCCGACTATTGATAAAAATCTAAATGTAAGCGGCAATTTTAACTTCATTAAAAACGTTAATTTAATTATTCTACCAGGATAGTTTGTTAATATTGTTGTTTATTCTTTAAAGAGAACTTTAAACATATAATTAATACTTATTTGCACACTGCAATTTAGGAGAGTTTTTAGATAGATGGGGACTCAGAAGAAAATATGGAGGTACAAAAGATGGGCATATCTGGAGAAGAAGAACAAATACTGAAAATATGGATGGAATCGGTATAAGAAAACTTGGGACTTGGTTTTCTATATCTTTAAAATTTAATTAATATTTTTAAAATTGAATAATGTAATTCTATTATTTGTTTATTATTTATATTTTAAACAAATTATATTATATTCAAATAATTCAATGAAATATAAGTTTTGTTCCTAACGCCACCTGTTGACATATTAACAAAGCATACGTTGTTTACTTCTGACAGACCTGTTAAATCCAAACGAATTGTTTAAAAATAAGTGTGTTAAAAATGTAAACAGATGATTCAATATTGTTATTAATCGGATGACATTTATGAGTTTTAAATTTTGATAATCGTTGCGAATCGAATCTTTTCTTGACCAATATTTTTTTATTTTTTTACTTTTTATTTAATGTGTGTATTTTGTTAGTTATTTTTCATGCAGTTTTTAATTAAAACGTGCTTATAAGAAATATATGATGACTATAAACAAATTAATCAAGAGTAGTGAATCGATGTGTAGAACCACTATTTTGTGACGCTACCCGTGAAGACGCTATCTTGTGGCGCTAGTTTAGTGATGGTCGCCTCGGCGTTTTACTATAGAGCTATTTGAGCTTCGCTTCAAAATAGGTATCAACTTTAATACTTCTAAATTTTCAAATTTTTATGTTATAGACATGTAAAATGCGAATTTTAAATATGTCAGTAATCCTATTTTCAATAATTTATGAATTTTAAATTGAATTTTTAATTCAACAGTTTCATAACAACAATTAGTAACCATTAACCATTATTTAATGCGGTAAAATTAAGTTTCAGTAGGCTTTCACCGTACATCGTCTTATCAGGTGAGATGCTAAATAGTCAGGATTGAATAATTCTGTTTTTAGCAGCATTGCGAAGCATTTCATAGCTGTGGATTCCTGTCCATTGACGAATATTGCGCATTTTTTTACGTCCCAGACCTCTCCTACCCTCTATCTTCCCTTCGAGTATCAGTTGCTGAAAAGTATATCTTTCTCCTCGTAATATGTGTCCCAAGTGTCAGCATTCGACGCAGGCACCACATTTCAAACACTTCAAGTTTGTTAATGGAACTGGCCTTTAAAGTCCATGCTTCCATTCCGTCAAAGAGAACAGGCCACACGTAACACTTAAGCATCTTGTATCGGAGGTTGAAGACCAATTTGCGATCAGTCAAAAACTAACGAAGCCTCAAAAAAGCATTTCTGGCTTGTTCAACTCTGCTCTTTATTTCATTCTCGGGGTCCCAACCCTCGTTCAGCAAACAATCCAAGTATTTAAATTGCCTGACCTGCTCGATTTTTTCTCCAAAGACATATATCTTTGCGTTGGGGTAATCATTTCTACTTATAATCATTGTTTTTGTCTTCTTGATATTTATTTTTAAACCCCGAGCTTCACTTGCAAGAGTTAGATCATTTTAAAGGCATTGAAGATCTTCGATGTTATCTGCCACTATGGCTGTATCATCGGCATACCTAATGCTATTAATAAATATGCCGTTAACTTTAACACCCCTTATTAGAGTCTGATACTGCTTCTGCGAAGGCTTTTTCTACGTAAAAATTGAACAGCATTGGAAAACAGCATCATCAATTCGTGTTTTACATTATCGAATGCTTTTTCATAATCGATGAAACAGACAAAAACATCCTTTCTTTGATCTAAACAATTCTGTATTAATGTTTGCATACTAAAGATCGCTTCTCTCGTGCCAAGTCCATTTTTGAAATCAAAGTGACTCCATCCACTGACCTCTTCACATTTCTTAAACAATCTAGTGTGCAGTATTCTCAGGAAAAGTTTTAAAAAGTGACTCATTAGGCTTATTAGTCGGTGGTCCTTGCAGAAGTTCGCACTTGGTGCTTTTGGTAGGGCGATAAATGTGGAGCGGAGCCAATCTTTTGTAATCTGGCCCGTATCGTAAATGTCGTTAAAGAGCTTGACAATAAGGTCTAGGTTTTCTTCATTAAGTAACTTGATTGTTTCTGCGTACATATCATCTGTTAATAGTTTGATAGCGTGTACAATTTCAGCTCTCAAAATACTTGGGCCATACAAATGGTCTCCCAATAATTTTATTAAATGAACTATAATTTTACAGCCCTGTCACAGCAATCCCATTCTCCAGGGTTCGGAACATTGCGGTTATCATCTTAACTAAATACAGCACCGTTGATGCTTGTAGTGCGATCTTAATGTTTGTTTAAGTATGTATAAGACAAAATAAAGTGTACTTATAAATTACTGTATTAGCTCGTAATTTGTTTTTAACAAATTTAAAATTATTTATATAACTATTATCATACTGTTCTTGTTTATTACAGGTATGGACTGATCCTGAAATAATCGATAATTTCAAAAGCTGTAAGTAATTCGTTTGGTTTTATTACAAACATAGATATTATAAAAAAAAAAACTTAATGTTTTATGTGCAGTTTACCGAAAAATTTGCCACTAAAAACTGCAGTAACAATTCATATCATAGTGTAAAATAATTTAATTCTTTTGTAACGATAAGATTACTTTATTGTTAGTTACAGATGTAAAATAACTTAATTCTGCTTGTAAGATATGCAACCAACTATACATGGACTTGTATTAACTAATTATCTCTGTATCAAATGGTCAAACTGTAAACTGTTTAACTGTCGTTTCCGCTAGCTTGGAACTGACAGAAGTCAACCATTTTAAAAGTAATTAAAAAATAATATTAATAATCATTGTCATCATAATGCTTTCCACAGCGTTTAAGAAATCGCCCACTTTGAGATGTTCAGATCATAAAAAAAGTGTCAGTGACAAGTTACAGCTTACAGTTTTGCTCCTGACTATAGACAAATGAGCAAAGTCCACTAAATTATGCACTGGAAGAAGCACATTTAGTACCTATAGTTAAGTGGAGTCATTCGTGTGCTATTGGTAAAATCACACACCGAATCTACTTAGAGGATGGGATATATTCAAAAGAAATAAAGTATATAGAAAATTATATGGGATGCATTGCAGTATATACAAATAAAGATCGGTTCATATTTAATCTGAACTTTTTTCTATGGTCACAACAAAATTAGACAACTAAGTTACCGCTATTTCTATTGTGTTGTTTGAATATTTCGTCAGTGAGTAAAAGATCTGAAGGGAAAAAATAAAAAAAGAAACACTAACATGTGTACTATGCAATTACCCTTTTTAATTTTATGATTCTGGGAATAAGCGAAATGCATTGGCCAGGTTCAGGAACTGCAAATATCGCTGAACACCGTATTTACAATTCTGGAACAGATAACGGCAAACATGAATTCAGTGGCAAAATCTGTTGACAACTTCATCCCAATCTCAGCAAGAGTTAGGCTCATACAACTGAAAGCAAGTCCAATCGACATTAATATAATTCAAGTGTATGCACCTACAACAAAAGAAAAAACAGAAGAAGAGGTAGAAGAACTATACCATAGCATAAATCAAGTTGTGAAAAGATTGAAAAAGCTAGACCTACTAACGTGTGACTTCATCGGCAAAGTTGGGGCCAGCAAAATATCATCTGCAGTTGGACCATTTGGACTAGGAAACCTGAACGATGGGGGAGATACATTGGAAATTTTTGCGAAAGCAAATCAATTAGTAATAATAAACACCTGGTTTAAACTACACCCAAGGAAATTGTACACCTGCAAATCTTCTCAGGATTGTGTGGAAAAGTTTGTAAGAAATCAGATTGATTACATGCTGGTAAATAAGAGGTATAGGAACATCTGTTAAAACATACTTGGGGGCAGATATAAATTCTGATCATGTTCCAGTTGTAGGTAATTTGAAAGTCAGAATGAAGAAGGTAAGTCAATGAAGGTAAGTGAAGAATGAAGAACAAGTAGGTCAATAAATAAGTATGTTAGGAAACTGAAAGATTCCCATGTTTCACTGAAAGTGAGTGAAAACCTCAATACAAAGGTGCTAAAATGCAGAAATGCAAGAACTATAGAGGAAAGTATGACCACCATACAAGAAACAGTGAGAGAACTAAACCAACAACATGTGAAGAAAGATACAGAGAAACGGAAATCGTGGATGAGCGATGAAATACTTGAACTTATGGATCAGAGAAAAAAAAACAAAGAAAATTTCCAAGAATATAAGAGAATATATACCATTGTCAAAAGAAAGATAAGAGAAGCCAAGGAGAAACACAAAACAGAACAATATCAAGAAATAGAGGAGTACCAGAGTCAATGTCCATCGAAAGGTGAAGGAAATAGCTAGAAAGTTCTTAAAACGCAACAGCGGAAAAATAACAGATGATGAAGGCAATCTTGCCATAACCAAAGAATATAAAAAGAAAGTATGGGAAGAATACTTGGAGAAACTTTTCCACGACCTTAGAAACCAACAACCAACTTACCAGAAGAAATAACGGCAGCCCTCAGACAAATGAAGGATGGAAAGGCACCGGGACTTGATGAAATTTCTGCAGAACTGCTGAAGCTATAAGATGCAGAACAAATAAAAATAATAACTGAAATATTTACTGAAATATACAAGGCACAAAAAATACCAGTAGAATGACTCAAATCGGAGTTCGTACCATTGCCCAAAAAACTAGGAGCAAAAGTTTGTAAAGACTATAGCACCATAAGCCTAATGAGCCATCTGCTGAAACTGTTTTTAAAAGTCATCCACAAAAGAATTTACGGGAAATGCGAGAAACAAATTGCGCCCAATCAGTTTGGATTTTTGAACGCCGTTGGTACGAGGGAAGCTTTATTTAGCGTGCAGGTATTGTTTTAGAAGTGTAGAGATGTCAGCTGTGATGTTTTTGTATGCCTGATTGACTACAAGAAGGCTTTCGATAAAGTCAGGCATTAACAAATGCTGGAAGTGCTGAAGACGACAGGGACTGACGGAAGAGACCGAAATTGGACATTGAAAGCGGAAACTCTATCAAAACGTCAGGCTTTTGAGCTATGGTTATACAGAAGGATCCTGAAGATATCATGGACAGACAAAGTCATTAATGAAGAAGTACTACGGGGGATAAACACAACAGCGGATTTGGTACACATCGTGAAGGGCCGTAAGCTGCAGTACTTACCCCAGGGCAAAGAAGAATATCTTGGCTTACTAACCTAAGAGCATGGTATAGAAAGACCTCAACACAGCTATTCCGTATAGCAACCAACAAAGTCATCATAGCCAGAATGATCGCCAACGTTCGGAACGGACAGGCACCCTAAAAAGAAGAATTTTATGTTTTGACGCTTAGAGAATCACTGTAATGTAATTAAAAGTAAAAGGAAAAATAGAATAATTGGAGAAATCATCATCATCATCATCAGTGGCGTTACAGCTCTTTATGAGCCAAAGCCTTCTTCAGAACAATCCTCCATTCGCCCCTGTCTCTGGCAACTCTTCTCCATGCTCTAATTCCGATAGACTTCAAATCATTTTCTAGGTTGTCTTGGTACCTAAGTCTCGGTCTTACTCTTCTTCGTTGTCCGATCGGCTCTCTTCGGTCAAAAACTTTTCTGACTATGGCATCTTCCTCTCGTCTGATTACATGACCTATCCATCTGAGGCGTGCTACCTTAATGAATTTTACAGTGTCAATTGGAGAAATATAAATATAAATTTTAAATACATAAGTTTTCGATAAATAGAAAGTAGTAACAGCTTTATTATAATATAATTCTTAACGTATAACGAGAATGATACAAAATATATTAAAAATACTATTAGGTTATTAATGAACAATCTTGTTTATTATCTAATTTATATCGAACGTATCTTTTAAATGTAGTCAATTATTATCGTAAAATGTAATCTAAATTCATATTCAATACTTATATCGGACAGTAATATTCATATAACTACAGAAAATTATCTTATAATAACAAACGTATCTATGATTTCTATATTAAGATCATTTTAGACAAACCAATATACTCAATTTGACGCTTAAAGTAATTTATAACATAATCTTACCTCACTATTGATATTGCAATTTTATACAACGCTTTGGAATAAGTGCTAGCCTGTCTATTAATCATATCTATTTTTAAAACAGGCATAACATTCGGACAGATTATTTTAAAAATAAATCAGTATGCTCTGAGTCTCTGATATAATAATTTCGGCAACTAATACATAATATCGCCAACACTGTTTAATCTAGCCCTAGAAGACGTCTCCAAAACTACAAGTTGGTCAGCATATGACATCAACATTAATGGGAACAAGTTAAATCACCTCAGATTCTCTGATATCGTGATTATAGCGAGCACATTCGAGAAACTTCAAACTGTGGCGGAGGAACTCGCAGAGAGTTTGAATGGAATGAAATAGAATAGAATAGAATAGAATAGAAATATCTTTATATTATAAAAGTAATAAGAAATATATAATTACAATACTTATTTAAAATGGACATGTTGAATTACAAAAACAGTTAACTTAAATAAAGAGGTTAAACATTTAAATCAAAAAATTAAATAAAACTTTTAAAACAACATTCTTGTTTTCTCCAGAGTTTAAATATCTCACAAAATAATCATTGATCGAATATGGTTCAAGATCTATTAAGGACTCTAGAAGTAAAGAGCTATAAGTGACATTTTTGTAAATTTAGAGAAAACTGCATCTCTGAAGTGGAAATCTTTCATTCAATTTATAGGTAAAGAGATCTATGCGATAAGTCTAATAGGTGCTGCTTTCTAGCGGTAAGTTACTTAGCCTCCAAGTCAACTATGAATAGGGCTTGGAAGAAAAGAGATACAAGTGCCCTTGTACCCCTTTTGCACTGTGTCAGACTGTTAGTTGAGTTTGTTATAATTTTGGATGGATAGTGGTATAGCTCCTCTAAAGCAATATTATTTTGTTGTTAAAGTAATACTTTAATGTAAACTTCAGCGTTTTACGTTATTATAAACTACAGTGTTTTACAGATAAGTGAAAAAAAAGCTTACGTGGACAAAAAACACAATACTCATGAAGCAAAATGTTAGGAGAACTTGAAAATCATCATTGTAGGAATAAATGTACCAATAATATTACACAAGAACAAAGACTTTCAATTGTTAAAGAGTATTGAGCATTGGGCACTGGAATCTCAAAACAGCTTGTCTAAATCGATCCATACCGACTGAAACATTTAGCTGCGGTCAAATATTAAGTGCGATATATGTGGACAGAAAAGTGAAAAGTGTAATCGGCCAAGCTACGCGATAGTAAAAAATCGATAAAATCCTGGCTCACATTAAAAAAAAGTGGGAGAGACCAGGTCTAATTTCAGTGCATTTGGAAATACACCTGTTGAGAATGTGTTATTATTCAAATAACACATTGGTGTTGCTAGCTCAAAGTATAATACAATACAACATTTCATTAAGGTATTTAATATTTCATCATATCCTGAGCTAAGGTTATTCTTCAACTTTTGTATTAAATCAATTGCCTCTTTAATAGTTAATGGTGTTAGACAAATAGTGTTGGTATTTAGTGGTACGTTGTTTCTAAACGTTATAGTTGGTATATCACCAAAAAAAATTGCAGGGAAAGGGGAAAGGATAGAACAAGTCTAAGAATATATCTACCTAGGCTAAATTCGGAAACTTGACAAAGAGAACCAAAGTACTTAAATCACTAGAAGAGCAAGACGGGTATGGGCAAGATTTGGAAAACTCAATATTTGATTAATATTTGAGGAGCAAAGTGTTCAACTGGTGCATCATTCCTATCATGACATATGTATGCCAAACTTAAACTCTAACCAACGCAAATATAAACAAACTAGCCACAAATAGAAAGGGCAAAGAGGAACGACTGAGTCCGATCTAAAACGAAAGTCGAGAATATCAAAACAAAAAGTTCCAAACTCAAATGCAGCTTCGCAGGCCACACTGCTACACAAAAAGACCAACGTTGGAACGTCACAATACAATATTGGAGACCTTACAAAGACAGATGACCAAGAGAACGACCACTGTTAAGAGGGGTAGATGGCAATAAAAAAATAGCTGGAACAAATTGGAAGTATGTTACTCAGGATAAAGATCAATGGATGTAGTTTGGAGAGGCCTACTTCAAGTGATATCTATTCAAAGTATTTGAAATATTTTGGTCCAAAATTTACCTCCTCTTAGTTGTCAAAGAATAAATTTTAATACATAGTACCTATCAACCTTATCAAAAACTTGCTGAATTTTTTTCGTTGCTAAGCAAATTAAGTTGTAGTTGAAAAAAATAGACGGTCACATTTTTTATTAACAATGGGAATACATCTAGTCTACAAGGTTATTCAACATTTTTTCTTTACACAAAAATCTCAAAAATATACACTTATGCTTATTTTCTTGTTGTATCTACAATACAGAACACTATCTTTGTCCCACACTTACACACAGGCAAATACAAATAGTTTAGTTCTTGTGAGCCTTCGAATCTGGAATTGGTTCTCATGAAGCTGAAACGCTTTAATATACTCAATGACATTAAAAGTGTTACACCTAGAAGGAATAAATTCTTGACCATAATTTTTTGGCAACAGAATAACAACATTAAAAACATGCTATGATAACAATATCAATGTTTTATCTTTTCTACTTTTTGTAAAAATAAAGTTTTACCTTTAAATTTCTTGTGAAGATACTGTTTTGTAAAAACCGGTTTGTATAGAAATTTTTAGTTATTATTCCTCAGTCTAATTGTATTCAGTGTAAGAAAATGCCTCGAGTTAGAAGACATCAAAATTACTACCATGTAAGCGATTTTGACAGGGGCAGAATTATTGCGTATAGAGATATGGGTTTGTCGTATCGCGAAATAGGCCGTCGCGTTAATTGTACGGCAATGACAGTTATGCGTGTCTGTCGTGTGTGAACCAACGAAGGTAGAGGAACACGAAGAAGACCTACTGGTCAATCGAGGCGTACCACAGAGCGTCAAGATAGGCGCTTTAGATTACTTGCTCTGCGAGACCGTTTTGCTACTACGCGTCAAATTGCTGACCAATGGTTTGGAGTAGTAGGTAGACCTGTTAGTATGCGTACACTATATCGTCGCATTCGTGCCTTTGGACTGGTTTCATTCCGCCCACGACTAGTGCTTCCTTTGACTGCGGATCACTGTCATCAACGTTTGAATTGGTGCAGACGACAGCATTTGGTGGCAGAATGGCGTAATGTAGCATTCAGCGATGAATCAAGATTCTGTTTAGGAATGCATGATGGTCGTAGGATGGTAAGACGCCGCTGTGGAGAGCGACGAGATATCGGGTTTGCTGTTGAAAAACATGTACACAGGACAGTTGCAGTAATGGTTTGCCTATGGTAACCGATCACCACTTGTGTTTATTCGAGGCAATATGACAGCTGCGCGTTATGTTGATGACATCTTACAAACCACTTTACTGCCTTATATCGACGGCCATCGAGACGTCCTTTTTCAGCAAGACAACACGCGTCCCCATATTGCTTGTCAAACTATGGACTTTCTCCAAGAAGCTGGCGTTAATGTTTTGCCGTGGCCACCCTGTGCTCCGAATTTAAATCCTATCGAACATATATGGGATATGATGAGAAGGAGACTGTCCACTTTGCACCATCCTCCACAGACTCTGGCACAGTTAATACATGAAGTTCAAGTTGCTTGGAACGAGGTGACACAAGCAGACATCGATCATCTTATTTTGTCAATGCCTAGACGTATACAGGAGTGTATTCAGCTACGGGGTTGCCAAACACATTATTAATTTTTTTTGATTACTTGTTAATAAAAATTCTTGACAACGTTATCGTTTCATTCTTGATGTAAATCTACCATGTTGCCAAAAAATTAAGTTCAAGAAATTATTCGTTCTGGGTGTAACACTTGTAATGTCACTGAGTATATTTGGAAGTTTATGGAATTACTCTTAATATATCCTTGTGACTTTGTTAATTTTGTTTGGAATAGATTTGACTTAAAGATTTCTATGTAAACCTTGGTTCGAACATACCAAGGAGCACCGTCAATATTTCTTAGTATTTGGTTTTTTAGCGTTTCTAGGTATCTATAATCGCTTTTCGAGTGCAGCCCTATAATTATAGGCCATAAATCCACACCAAGTTCATAATCTGTTTTTAAATCAACTGCATAAAAGCTACAAATGCGTACCATCAACTAGTATATATTTTTGTACTTTATCTTTAACTGTTCAATTGTTTTTTTAATATATTCTTTTCCCTTGAGTGCGATATCTAGATTTACACCCGCCACGAGGCATAAACCTAGGATACAGTAAATTCTTAAATAAAATTTTCTATGCTGAAACCATAACAACCAGTGAAAAGAACCTTTAAGTACCCCTTTATAGATTATACAGCATACAAGATCGAATAAAAAACTAGCTGCAAACTCAAATTAGCTTCTACAATGCGCCAATTATTAAACATCTACAGGTAAACATAATTGTTTTTATTAAAATTCACGTGTCTCGACAGCTGCGGCCATTGACATGGGTACAAAAACGTCTGTTGTATTATATTTAACTTAAATACAGTAAGTCACACGAGGGTAATTTAAATACTGTCTCTTACATCACAAATCTCTATAATCTATTACAATATTTGTTTTTTAACTAACATTATTACAATAGTTTTTTTAAAGATTTGTTTTGTTTTATAAGATGATATATAATCTGCAATCTTTTAAAAAGTCAATTATAGCACTATACACATTTGGCGAACCAAGTAGTATGAATACTATAAGTGGCTGAAAGTCGGTGTATAGCTAAGGTTGTGTTTTCGGCACAGACAGCACAGACAGCGTTTTCTCCATTTTTTGAGGCGTTGGTATAAACATAACATAATTTAATGGAATTAAAATGCAATCAATTGTATTTGAATACCATAAAAACATAATATTTAACTTAAATAAACTAATTGTATTAGACTTTTTAAATTATGGCATTCTTCATAATACTAACAACAAAAGAAGCATTTATGATAATAAATCAACACTTTGATAATATCAGGGAGGGATGATTGTTGCTACATTATCCAAGTACCGTTCGGTAATATTAACAGTTCGTATTTACTTATCCACCTCACTTCCTGTTGGATACGATAAAGCTATAAATGCTAGTTAAATATCACTTTATATTTTATGGGGAATACAAAATTATGCTTATTTACCTATTATCGTTAATAGGTCCTCTAGGCTGAAGTGTATTATTATACCCTTTATGCCCAGCTTATGCAATATAATTACAAGAAGCTGATGTAGGATGTACTTTTCATTGTTAATATATAAAATTAATATATTATTTACTTTAGTAATATACGGTATAATTACAACTATATTTGATAAACTAGAGAGTGATATAAAATATTAAAAATTACTGGTTTAAACTTAAAAAAATTAAAAAAAAAATAGTTATAGCTGAAGATATATATGTTTTATTAATAGCAGCTTTTTAAACTAAACGTGAAGAATAGAAACTTGTGTGTCTAAAAAATACTTGAAAACGGGAAAATAAAGATATTCTTGATATAAAAAAATATATGAATATTGTTTATGTAACATATATGGAAAAAAATGTATAGACAAAAAATCAAATTGTGACCATAAATTACTGTTTAAAAAAAACGAAAGGTAAAAATACGAGTACTTTTTCATCTATTCGTCATCTAGTAACTCACACCTATGTCTTAAAAGCTTCAGATATCTGCGAAAAATTTTGCCGTGAAATCGATGATTTTTGCATAAACAGACTGTGCTATAATTAATTAGTAATTAGATAGTAATTAATAATTGGGGTAATTTTATTTAAAATTTGGACGAACATAGCCTCGTTTCCTATTCTGTGGTCTTGTCTAAAATCATTTAGTAAACTACAACAAAATGAATTCCACTATAAATCAAAACCATGAAAATTTCGGAAATCAAAAAGTAATGTTGGAGCTCATGAGGTCGTTTCAAATACAAAACTTTATTCGTATATTCCCTCTTTTCTTTATTTATTCTTAAATTCTCGATATTGAATTCTTTTATCCATAGATAGTGAGATATCTTTTGTCTTTTCTTGGTAGGTACTAACTACTTGACTATTTATTTATATCTACTTACTGGAAAAGAAAAAAATCTAGAAATAGTAATAATGACAACAGATCATTTAACAAGATGCCTTGTCAGCTCTGATAACTTAGTAAAAAAGTTTGTTGTAATTTAAAAAAATAACAATATCAATTACATATTATATACAGTAACTTTCATCAAGTGTCGGTCAACTCCATTAACTACATCTATACCAGTTTGCCGATGTCCGTTAAAGAAATGCGTACCTATCATCGTGTCAAAAAAAGTGCATAAAAGTCTCCACCGAGCTACTTTGTATAATACAGGAATTGGTTTTGCTGGTGAAAGAATGAAATAGAAAGTAAATACTATGCATATCACTGATAGCTCCAGTTTTTAATAGCTAACGAATACAAACCCGTCTAAACATAAAAAGCGTAAATTCAAACAGGTTACACGGTGAATGGATAAAGATAAATCGAAATTTTAATATAGTAGAAGAAAAACGTTAAGTGACTTGTACTTTTGTCAATTTTAAAATGCGGAACAATATCTAGGGTAGGGTTTAAACAGAAATCTTATCCCTTTCATCTCACGTAATCAATTACAAAACTATGCTGTCATAGAATTACTAAACCATAAATTTCTACATTGAACTAATTATTCTAAATCCGCATGAATCTCGACAATCTTATCTTGAATGTTTTGATAATAGCTTGTTTATTTTGGTAATTATAATTAATATAGATTTTTTAATTAGTAGAATTATTACAATTATTATTATTGTAAATTAAATCTCTCCAAGGAATAAAATCTTTTTAAGTGCATCATCTTTTTTTGAACTTATTTCGGAACTCTACTAAAATTGAAATCTTTAGAAATGAATACCTCTAAAATTACTTGATTATTCCCCCATCTAAATGAATTACCCAACTATTGATTTGTAAAACAAAAACAGTAATCGAACAATTCCATAGAATATAATATATAGAGAAAAAATCAGAGACATAGTCGAAAATATATTACAGGAACACAAAGTCTGCTCTGTTGCCTTCTTAGGCATTATCCAGATGCGTGTTAAAGTTAGTTTCCTAGATCCAATACATTATACAGGGGTATGTACGGAAATGCAGCGGCAAAATATATTGATTCAAAAAAATTATAAAAGGAATTTGAAAAAGGGCTACTGTAAGTGTTTATATTGATGCCCATGTTAAGCACTACATTTAGTGCAACGTTTCGAAACGAAGAGGCAGGTCCGGTGAAGCACGTCAAACTGTCCGCAAAGAATTTCAAATTCTTTTTTAATTGCAGTTTGGAGGTAGGGAAGGGTGCGTGGTCCTCTTGCAAAAACGCAGTCCTTAAGAAGGTGCAGCTGGAAAAATCACAGGGTGTCCGATCACATGACCGTGCGGGCCACTCAACGTTATCTCATCTGTCTATTCATTCTCCAAAATGAACATTAAGGTACTTCCGCACACATGCCGCGTAGTGCGGCTAAAATCCATTCTGCATGAAATGACGGATGTTCGCGAGTATTGGATAGTTGTCCATTTGCATATGTAAATCTTCGAGCATTTCCAGATAACTTTGGCCCATCACGTTACCTTTAAATTGTTCGAAAGCATTACCTGACTTATAAAAGACCGTGAAAGAATGAACACGAAATTGGAAACATCCAGAGCGCGGTAGACCACGCACATCATGGAATAGGAATATCGAAAAAATAAAAAAAAAATAGGGAAATATACGAGAGAAGAGGATGAAATGTCAGTTCAAAGTGGTAATTATAATGTTAGGGCTTTCTCGTAGACCACGTGTGTTCTCTTGCCCGAGTGACGTGAGAAATTTGCGAGGGCTTCCCGCTAATGAACGGAGCTGGCTAAAGAAGCGAGTCCAAACGCGACTAGCCACTATTAAAATCGACACAATTACTGGAAGTTGTCGGGAACTTGCATCTGCTCTGAATACACGCAGCGTAGACATTTCATACGTAAAAAAAACAAACTAGAAAGTTGCTAAAACCAAGGAAATAAGGGGGAAGAGTACAAACTACCTATAAGCTCTATTATAACGGCAAACGAACAAACCAAAACGATGTCAACAACATCACCAAGAGGAGTATCGGCGAAGTAAACTGCTTCTCCGATCGTATAATGGCATCACAATTATTGCCAACAAAACTATCCTCAGAGTCAGCAGCTACTACACCCCGCAATCTGGCTGCCTAGATGACATCAAGGACAAGTTTTATGACCAGGGGGATAAACGTATTCGCTTGATGGGGCCTGAAGAACATTTGAGAATTATCGGTGATCTAAGTTGTTACGATCCAAAAGCGATTATCCATGTTTCTCTTCGGAAAAATTAAGATTGATTAGAGGAACTCATATAGCTTTAATAGATTTGGAAAAAGCATATGACAGTTTACCGATGTCCCAACCATGGATAGAAATGGGTAACTTGAAAATAAACCCAATTCTTATTAACGCCACTCAAAAATACTACGAACAAAACTTTGCAAGAATTAAAATGGGACAAGAAATCACCTCTCCTTTTCAAACAAAAAAGGGACTAAGACAAAGCTGCTGTCTGTCACTCACCTTATTTAAAATCTATTTGAACAGATCCTAGTGAAATGGGTAAAAAAATGTAAAAACATGGAAATAACGGTGGAAGAAAACACGCTATATACACTTTTCTTTGCAGATGACCAGGTAGTAATTGACGAAGATAGCTACGATCTTAGCTATATGGTAAGAAAACTGCAAGAAAAATATGAGGTGGCAGGTCTTAACATGAATATGATAAAATGTGAATATCTCTCAGTGGGAACAGATGAAATATTTGAAGTCTTGGAAGACGACAAAATCAAAGGCGTGCAATCCTGCAAATATTTGGGGGTCATTTTCAACAAGAAGGGAAATAGCGCAGATGAAATCAGAGAAAGAATAAACAAGGGCAGAGCAGCGACCCGTGCCTTAAACTCTCTTCTCTGGAAATTCTAAAACAATTCGACGAGAAACCAAAAAACACATTTACGGTAGTATAGTCCAAAGTATTACATTTTACGATTCGGAAGTATGGGACGTCACCAAAGCTAATAGAAACAAACTTATGACGACAGAAATGGATTATCTGAGACGAAGCTGCGGTAGATCGAAACTGGAGAAAGTTAGAAATGAACAAATAAGAAACGAAATGAAAATGGAGCGAAATATCAATGATGACATAGAAAGAAAACAATTAATCTGGTTTGGACATGGTCAAAGAATGCCAGAGTACAGATGGCCTAGAACAGTACTGGAATGAATCCATCCTGAAAGAAGAAAGAGAGGACGACCACGGAGAAGTTGGCGCAACGATATTGATGAAGCAATGGCGGTAAGAGACTTAGAAGAGGCAACTGCATATCACAGAAAAAGATGGAAATTATGGAAATTGGGGGCGGAGAAGCGGCGTCAGCCGTAATCAATCCGTTATTTAAAAAATTAAGATTGTAGTTTTTCTTTCTTTACATCGTAACTCAGATCATTTCGACGGCGTAAATAAGAGACAATGTCTAAACTCTACTCCAGTTTCAAAATATTAAGACTAGTATCCTAATACCAAAAGTTTCTTTAAATACGAAATCTATGAAGCATAATTTATGCTGACTCTACAGGGTCTCGCAAGAGGTTTGCTGAATTTTTACTCAGGTTTTGTTTATTTGACATTGAATAATTAAATCACGCAATGTTTTGGTCATTACTATGTTATTCGCAAGCTTATATGTTTATTATTAAATGTAATGCCCTATATATTAAAAAAAACATGTGGGATACTCCACAGCAGGCCAACACATATGTGCCCATCTGGAAGAGCAAAAGTGATGTGATAGAATGCTTTAACTATGGCCCAATCCGAATCAAGCCACTCCATGACGATATTCAAAAGAGTGATAGAAGCCCGACTCAGAAACATCAACGGACGCAACTCACACAGCTCGACTGCTCTTATAGAGGCATAGAAAAAACAACAAAATAGTGCATCTAGCTTTTCTCGATCTCCGTCACAAGCTTTGTTCGATGTCTGCCTATCAGGAATATCTCCGCCTTTCCCTATCACTGTTGGTGTCCACCAAAGATTGCTCACTGCGGACCTTCAAGAACCACATCTATGGTTGCTGTTGTTTGCCGACGACGTCTTCGTCGCCAGCACCACTAGGCACGAATTGCACCAGCACACTCAACAATCGAAGGCACTAAACATCAAGATGACCAAGTACATGAAATGTGAATCTCAAACTAATGATCAATCCGCATCGACGGTGAGGGCCTTAAGAAAGTCGAGGAATTTATTGTTGTGGGTTTTGCCATCAGCAGCAGTGATAGCATAACCGCCAAATCACGATCTTGAATTAATGTAGTATGGTAAAAATAGCGATAAGTGACTGGACAATTGTGATCGTCAATTGCCTGATCAATTTAAGGTAAAAGTATACAAAACCGCTGTCCGCTCACTGGCCCTACATGGAACAGAATATTGACCAGTCTCAGCAAAACATGAACAAGCCAGGCATATCATAGAAATGAGAGTCCTGCGATGTATTTTACGCATGTCTTGCATGCCTTGATCACGTCAAAATGAAAATATTCGGGAAACAATAGGAGACTAAGATACTATGGACGTGTAGTGTGTAGCGACGAAAACTCGTCGATATGAACTAACAACGTGGCAAGAACAGCCATGCAGCTAAGCTCCTGGTGAACGCCGACTAAGATACGCTGTCTCTTAACGCTAGAAAGATGATAATAAGTGTTGGAGAAAGATGATGAGAATGTGGCAAGACGCGATTAATGCCAAATTCATGCTATATTGTATATATATATATATATATATATATATATATATATATATATATATATAGGTATTTAGGCTCCACTCCCTTCCAGTAGGGATCTATGAAGGAGTATCACCGCACCGCAAGCGCTTATCTCTTGCCGTACTGCTCCACCATAGGCCGATCAGGCACCAGCACATTCTAGTCTAACCCACAGATTCTTCTAGAATTTTAAACTGCTACGTTAGCCTTTTTTATTTTTCTGTACACCCAGCTGGGGCTCGAACCCACATCCACTGAACCATTCGACAGTGAAGCGAATGAGAATCGGCCGTCTAGCCCGCTTGGCTATCTGACCGAGCTGTATTGTAACTACTATGAAATGGAGTAGAATCCCTTTCATACTGTAACTCTTGAAGATCTTAGATAGATAAGAAGAGAAAAGAAACAAGCTAGATATTAAGTATTCCATATATTAGCAAAAACATTTCGTTTTGTACTTACAAAACAGCATCAGTGCATATTTGTAAGAGTAACAATCTCTTAGAAGGAATTGACAGGTCCTTTGAACTTTGAATTAAAACAGCCAAAACGTGGCCTCTCATATTGAGTGATAAAAAGATAATAGTGTATAAAAGTGACATGTAAAATAATACAATACCGATGGTAAATAAAGTGACTTAAACCTACTAAAATTTTAAATTTTTTTCTGATACTTTCTATAATTATAAAATCATCAAACTTGTTTTTATTGTAATATAAATCACGTATGTTATAAATAAAATATTTTAAAACTAAATAATTTATTATAATCGCAGAGGAGTTTGTATACATTAAAAACATTTATTTGTAGTGCTGTAGTAGATATTTTTAAAATATATTAATTATATAAGGTTTCATTATTCTCAGCGTCTAAATTTAGGTCGTTTAACATCATCTGCCACCAAATACGTCGACCGAATCGGACTCCGGACCGGTTTAAAAGACATTGGCCAATTTAATCGTATTCTCTTCATGGACCCATCTTTCAGGAATCCCCATGATTGATTTACTTTCTGACCAGTCTCTTAGCTGCTAACCTTGGTCTTGCGTCAACAACAATCTTGAATAATTAATTTCATTTTCAATAATTGACCCACTTCTTTTTATTTATTGTTCCTGGCATGGATGGTCCATCGAGACATTTTTAATTTATGGTTGCGAATTAAATCTTCTGAACGTTCGAAAAATGTCGTACTTCCAAGGAAATTTCAAGTAAATTAGCATATTATATAGTATTAAACGACTACGTACGCATTTGGGTGTGGACTTATATACGAGTAGTATACGAGACATCATACAATTTTAACACAACTTTTCGAAAAAGTTTATGTGTTTTGATTTTCTTGTGGTCTTAAAATATTTAAAAAAAATATATAGTTTTTAGAAATATAGATACGTTTATAAATTTTAATGACACAGTCAAAGATAAAAAGAAAGAAGTTTTTCCTGTAGTTACAGAACGGACTAAAAATGTCGGGCTTTTCATAAGCTCTTTCAAGTACAAAGTCATGCATTTTACCCATAAGAGGAAGTTAGAGGGAATATATCCTTAAACCTAAATAATACAAATCTATATCTGGGTAAGCAAAGTAAAATATCTTAGGGTAAACTTGTTTGAGGCTTGTTTGAAACGAATAACTTTAATGATGACTATTTGAATAGTAGCCAGACATACTTATCGAAAATTATGTGGTTTAAAACCAGAGATGTTATATTTTATTAATAATATGCTGCTATGAGTGCCAAGTCATCGGATAATACTCATCGATAAAAGAGCTAATAACCTTTCCAGAAGAGTATCAGCTATAAAATACTTTAATCGAGAGCTGGTTTTAGAAGTTACAAAAATCTCACTCCGCGACCAAAATAACCTGCTTTCAAACACAACTTCTTATGAGAAAGTACACTCAGACGGTACATGGCAAAATATATATTGGATGGATATGCGCTAATAGAGTTGAAGTACTGTGAAAAACAAGCTAGGTTCAGCACAAAAATATAAGAGACTTCCTTACGCGTAAATCAAAGAACATCTGGCAATATTGTGGCATGTTACATAGAACCTTAAGATATGTTTAATATGAAGGCTGGTAAAAGCTAGTGGTAAGATTTAAATTCTCGGGACGATTGGCTGACTCCGAGCGGCGGGTAGGATATGTCCATTATGAATGCTGGTTTTCCAACAGGCGTCAAAAATATTCCTATTGAAATGATCCTTTACTCTCTAACGCCATATAGAAGCATTAGCACTTGTGTTATCAATTCCTCGATATCCATCATAAATACTTTAGATATCTGGGTAGTTGGATTGACTGAAATGTTGAAAGTGACGAGAAACTTTCGACCAGAACAGAACTTGCTCTAAAAAGCCTTATTAACTGGCGTTTTGTATTGTACAGTAAAAGTCTATCATTGACCACACGTCTAAGAGTTTTGACGTCTGGTCCGCTTTGTTCTATGGATGTTAAACCTGGACAACAAAAATCAAAAATCTTAATAAATTAGACGCATTCGGGTTGTGGTGTTGCATGCTCAGAATCCAGTAAACACACATATATATCGAACGTGTGCTAGAGACCATGCACAAAGAGCGAGAATTGATCAACATCATCAAAATGAGAGAAGTAAAGAAATATCGCTTACTCCGGTTGATCATTCAGAGCAAAATCGAAGGAAAACGGTGGGTTGAAAGAAAAGTCGAACAGTCGAGAAATTGTTTCATCTAGCTGTCGACCGAGAAACATGTCATTAAATTCTTAATACGACGATAACCAATGCTTGAAAACAACCACAACACACAAAGAAGAATCCATTATGAAACATACTTTAAACGAATAAAAATCAAGACTCATAGGCATCAGGTGTCTGAAACTAGAATGTAAGGTTTATTTAAGTAAAGGAAGAACCTTTTCTTTCATCCAGCGGGAAGTTTTCTCGAAGCGGCGTCCATTTTAAATAGCTAGAGGTCCTTCTTGTTGTTTTGTTTGACCATTTGTCCAGGAAATTCATGTAAGTACCACTTTGTTTCATTTTTGTAGTTGCCCAATCCAATCCCATTGTTTCATTCACTTATCCACGACCCAGTTTTAACAAATAAACCCTGAGCGCCGTTCGCATAAGTTTCGTTTATTTTGCTTACCCTATCTCTACCCCAATAATTTCTGTCTCCAATTTTCAACCCCCCATAGTAATACTCTTTGTGGTAGGCAAAATAATACGATACAGGGTAAACTCTTGATTTTAAGCAACTCTAGTAATTTAGGATAGATTAAAATTTCTTATTGGTCATTAATGACCAGATTTTAAACGCAAATTAACGAAAAAAAATTATTTAAATATTTATATGTTCCTTAATCTTTATTTTGATTCAATATCAAAAGAAACGAGATATAGCACCCTAACTTTCAATCGAAAATTCTCACGTCAAAATATCTGCTTTTTTGAAAAGAGTCGGTGTGCTTTTTGTTCCCTTAAATCTCTACTTTCTGATACTGTAAAAAAATATACATTACTATATTTTTTGCGAATGCTAATATTTAGAAAATGAAAACGAAAAAAATCAATTTCGAAGGTTTTTTTATTATGTAAAATTTTGGGCTATTTATTAAAATTAACAGTTTAATTCAATGACAGCGAATCTATGACACGTATGTCAAAGCTGATACGCGAGCTAATTTTTCGTGACACGCACCGTCAACGATAATTTTCATAATTTAAATATTTAGCATAGGAATACAAGATTTAGCAGGCAAATTTAAGCACCAAAAAAACAAAGAAAAAATTGCAAATTTATAAAAGATGTAGACTGCAAAGTACATGCAGAAGTAATTAATTTTATGAATAATAAAGTTGGGATTTAAAGGGGATTTTATCTAAAAAAATACGAATGCGGCAATTTTTTTCAGTAAAAAAGTTGATTTATTAAATTTTACTTACATTTATATCATAGAAAATTCCATATTATATAAAATAATAAAGTAATTATAAAAAATTAGTTTTTTCAGATACTGAGCAACTCTTTTTTCAGTTGTTTCGTTATAAAAAGTAGGCATACAAGCAGTATAATGCGCTTTTACTTCGACTAAAGTAGGCACATTTCTCAAATGAGCTGAAATGTTTTATCAAAATCATTTTTTTGTGTTTTGTTTTTGAATATGTTGTGATATATTATCTCTTGTGTCGTTATTTTGAACAGTTTGAATTTTTTTATATAAATGGTACCAAAAAACCCATCGCAGAGGAAGCAAAGACGTAAATTAAATGTAAGAGCGCTTTTATTAGGCGCTCTTACATTTAATTTACGTAAGAGTACTGATCATTATATTGGTTTTGACAAGTTCGATGAATAAAAGCTAAAGTCAAAATCTCAAATTTTTTATATTTATTATCTATTCTTTTCTTGCTGTTTTTTTATTTCGTGCACATGTTTATCATATTATTATGTTTCATTGCAGATTATACAAACAGATTCGTACATACTGATAATCTAGCAAGTAAAACTAAATTTGTTGTTGAACGATGTTGTTCACTGCTCTGTATCTCGAATTCTGGCTAACAGTTTTTGCAGCTGCTAAGAAATAATCACCAGGTAGTAAGGCCCAGACCCTCCTATTCACTTTTCTACCCAATACATTTTGATAGGCCAAAATTTTCCGTCGGGCCATTTAGGTATATAAGTTATCTTAAAATATCAATAAATAGATATAAATAAAATAAATTGTTGTAGTATATTTCGATTTGCAATTTTATAGTTTATCAATGTAACATTGAATCTTACGCTTTTAGAATAATTAAAGTGTATATTTTAATAAATAGCCCAAAATTTTACATCATAATTACAAAAAATTCTCTATTTTTTCTATTTGATAGATCTCAAATATGTAAACACGCATGGGATAATGAACATAGGGTTCAGTGGAATGATTCAAGTATAGTCCTAAAAGAAAAGGATGGTAAAAAGAGAAAAATCAAAGAAGCGGCTTTAATTATCCTAAATGAGTTATTAATAGGAAAATACCAGTAGTAGTAAGTCAGTAACATATCGAGGATACATCATTTATGTTTTTATGTTTTTTAAATAACAAACATATAAAATCAGACTTTGGTGTTTATTGAAAGTAAATTAAATGTACGACCAAATACTTACCATGTCGGGATAATATTATGAGGTTTTTTCCTGCTTTTTTCCTCATAATTTACTATGGAATCACTAACAGGAGATTTTTACTGTCATCATGGCATCTGATTGTCTTTTTAAAGACGAATTACATGTCATGATTTTTTCTGACGGATATTCTCAAGTTAAAGTTGATTTCATGTAATCGAATGAACTATCTTACAAGTAAAGTCGTCCAAGAAACGCAACTCAACAATATTATTCAAAGTCGTCTACTTTAAAATGTATAATGTATGTCTGAATTGTCAATATAAATGAGTCAGATAAAATTAAATTATTAGAAGAATTTTTTCACCAAGTAACAAAAAAACAAAATTTGTTTAATTTACTAATATTTGTAGTTTAAGAACGATTTCCGAAGTGGAAATTGAAACGTCATTACACTTACTTTAACCTTTAATTGTGGCTTATTCCCATTTAAATAGTAATTACTAAAAATAAAAAGTCAAATGTCAATATGTCAAAAAAGTGTATAAACAAAAATTGTACATCCTTTTATTACCAACAACTTTGGCATGTAACTTTTTCCATAGGACTTTGCATAGTCTCAACTCACCACCGTCTACTTCCTGATCTCAGATCCCCGTAAATTATTATTTTTTTATTTTTGTTGTATTTTCTTGCGTTTACAATTGGTTCCATCCTGGTAACATATTTATTTTTTTTTTAACCATTTTCGAAGGCCTCTTGCCCTAGTATATACAGATAATACTGAAGATTTTTCATTTAATAGACATTATTTTAGCTCTCTTATTTTTATCCAGTATAGACAATTTTCAGTTATATATGAATAAACCCTTAAGAAAATCCAAAAGTTTCTAGGAAACAGAAAACGTCTTATGACTTAATATTATTTAACTCTATAACAACTTCTTCGCTAATCAACCTACACCAAATTTAGCTACCCGCCTCACCCTGTTCGACGTAAACAAGCAAAAAGCATTAATTAATAAGAGATTATCTGCTGAAATGTTAATACACCCATTAAGAGAGAAGTAATAAAGCTCGATACACGTTTTTTAAGATGTAAATGGTAAGTATATTGATTTAATTTTATCTAATACTGGATAGTCGTGACATCAGAGCCGTCTCTACATGATCGTGGGGCCGATGCGCACAATATAGATGTTCGGATAACATAACGACGTTTTATTATTACTAGTGAAGAGATTACCTATACCGATTTGTGCAGATATTTTTCATACTTTGAATCAGGACACAACTTATATTTTCATTTCACTTAGCTTTCATGAACTTTCTTAAAGGTATGAAAATTTAATTGTGGATATGTTTGTTCGGTTTTAATAAGTAAACAAAAAATTAGATCATATTGTCATGTGTCATAAAGTTACACTTTCAAAAATTACGTTGAATAAACAATTGAAAAGTACGACAATAGACAAATAAATATTCCTTAATGTAATATACAATGCTTTACACGTTTTAGAAGTTCTTTTTTTGCTTACCTTCCAAAAAAAAATTATATATGAAAACAGGTACAATTTGTCAATGTTTCAGTAAAAAGTTTTGTTATGTACTTTACTGTGTAACGATATAAATCAAGGGTTGACTCAAGTTAAAGTAGTTCAACGTTTTGGAGGTACAGAATCCGCAATATACAATCAAGTTTTGCGAAACCGTAAATAACCAGAGAAGATCTAGACAGGGACGAGCAAGAATCACCCCGTCTCGTCAAGATACCTTGTTACGTCTGCAAGCTATTAAATAAGATAAGGATAAGATTTTGTTGTTAGTACTCTTCTACAGCAAGAGTTTTCTCGAAGTTATAACAATTTAATAAGTAAAGAAAGAATTAGAAAAATGTTAAGAGAAAATGGAAACATAAAGTGGTGTTACGTAGTAATAAGCCTGTCGTAACATTAGACAATGGACAGGCCGAACCGTCGACGAATTGTTTCATCTAGCTGTCAAATGAAAAAAATGTTATCAGCTTGTCAATACGGCGATAGCCAATGATTAAAAACAAGCACACAAAAAAAAAACATAACATGGTCGTAACACGAGGGCTATCCGAAGGCCTCGTTGCTCATTATCGGGAGCGTACTTGTGGTAGGTACAAATAAGAATAGTATAAAGATTACCATTTGACTTAAGACACCAAAACATACTAATTGCTACAAAACTGCAAAATGGACGTCAATAAATCTTAACCAGAGATTTATAAAAAGGATTCAAATTCTGTATAAAATATATCAAATCATTACATCTCACATTATTACACCATTACTTACCTATAAAATGAAAAAAAATAGTAAATAAAATAAAATCATAAAAAATAATAAACTTATTTAATAAAAAACTGTATTTATTCATTACTGTTAAACATGGGCATATACAGACAACAGCAAACTAATGTCCAAATAAATTGCGGTCACTTGATCAGAAAAATAGGTGATTCTTTAAAAAAAGTATATTAATTACTATTTCAATTTTCAAAATTGAAAAATGATGGATATGAACCACAATTTTTCAACAGAAAAAGCTTTTTACTTCATAAGTCATATACGTAATGTACTCAATACATAAATGAACTTTAAAATTACATACAATTACATAACTAACGAAATAAATAAAAATTTAGTCGTAAAATGAATTATACAGGGATGAGTGCCTTAAGAACCGGCAAAATAACGCAAAAGATAGAAAACATAATACGTTGTGAAATCAAAAGAGATGCAAGTAGTAGAGGTGAGAAATTATCCATATAAACCTATAATTTACTTTACATTAAATTAGATCTATCGAAAGTTTCCCACCTTTAGACGTTAGCTTATGAGCTGGTTGACTTCAGTCATAGTAATACGTATCACGTAATGTAAGTAAAAACAGTTTAAGTACGAGTATGTTTTTATCCAAAATGAAAGTATTGATCAATAATAAACTGTGATTTGAGACGTCGCATACACTCTTCTCAATACAGAATTATCATAGCTTGTTATTCTGTATTCGTCAACACAGAATTAAATATCAAATTACTACTAATTAAACTGTTTACTTACATTTGCTTTATTGCCTTCAATCAGTTTTTACTTTATGCGAAATTTAAAAAATGTTAATGTTCGACGTCATACTTGTAATATTATGAGTGAAGTCAACTAGCTCATTAGCTAACGTCTAAAGGTGGGAAACTATCGATAGTCCTAATGTAATGTAATGTAAATTAGAGGTTTCTATCGATAATTTCCCACCTCTACTACTTTCATCTCTTTTTATTTCACAACGTATAATGTTTTCTATCTTTTGCGTTATTTTGCCGGTTCTTAAGGCACTCATCACTGTATACATATATCTCTAATTCAATCATAAAAATCTAACGTGAAATGTCTTCGCACGTAACTCAAAATTACCTAATCGATAAACTCAAGGTCCGGAATCAACCAAAGAGAGACAAAATAAAAAGAACTTAGCGCTCATGTGAGTTATAGTCACAAAACTGTATTTAAGAACCTAATTATTTAACATCTGTTGCCATTGTACTCCAAAACTAGTGTGCCTCAAATCTTGGTATCTGAGTATTATTTATATCCTATAGCCAGGCAATAAACCAAATGTGAATACAAGCATTGTTAATAGATACTTGAGAAAGAAAGTATGTCTGTACATATAATACAAAATTGATTACACGGCGGAAGTACTACGCATTTTTTTTAACTAGACTAAACACGGACGAAATTAATTATATTGAAATTGAAAGTACAGCTAGTTAAGGGAAAAATAAACAGTTTACGAAATAGTTTAGGAATATCCTGTTACAGCACTATTAAAATTAAAGGGCACATATGTCTAGAAAAATGAAAACGCTACTGGCCACCGCCTTCGTACACTTCAGTTTGCGAAAGAACATGTAAATTGGTAAAACCTTCATTGGATTAATATATTATTCACTGATGAATCAAGATTTTGTTTTTTTAGTGATGATCGCCATACGAGAGTGTTTCGACGATCTGGAGAGCAATATCTCCAATGCAATACCGCTGGAATAGTAAGCTTTGGTGGTGGCTCAGTTATGGTCTGGGGAGGTGTCAGTTTAGATGCACGCACGGAGCTGGTGGTGTTAAAGGACGTGGTTTGGCAGCTTATAGGTATATTACTGATATCGTAGAACCTTAAGTTGTACCGTATGCAAATTTTATTGGGCACGATTTTCAATTAATGCTTGACAATGTTCGTCCACACATTGCAAGAGTAAGATGTAGTAATCCATTGTAGAAATTACAATTGATTGGCCAACAAGAAGTCTAGACTTAAACCATATCGAACAGTTTTGGAATAATATGGAAAGGAAAGACATCTACGACCAGCAGCAGCAGATGTAAATGAGCTGGCAATAAGGTATGCGCAAATGTGGAACCAAATTAACCAGGATGAAATTAGAAGATTAATTTTCAATATGCCAAAGAGGTGTCGGGACATTATTAGAGATAAGGGTGGCAATAGTCGTTATTACAAAGGCTATTAGTTGATATGAATATTAGGGACTAGGGTCTTTACATCTATTCATCATTTGAAGACTATTAGCTTTTTTATTAATTAAAATTTTTAAAAAATATTATGTTTCTTCATTATTTCAGTTTTTCAATATAATGCTAATTATATTAACACTATGCTGAATGCTAAAAAAGAATGCTTTTAAATACAAGAGCCTCTTGAGGTAGTTACTCAAGCGATATATTAACAAAACCGGACTGACGGAACGTGCAAATTTCATATTTTGTCAGGCCGATGATGAGATGACGGAACACTTTCTATGTAACTACCCAAGTTTAGATAGGATAAGGCTTAAAACATCTCACCATTATCCACTTGAGCCGTAGGTGGGGATTTCTAAAAACCGTACCAGGTTAACCATCCTTAGGAATGGCTTTCTCCTAGAAGGAAGGCCTGCAAACGTATGCCTTTCTCTCTACCAACTAAAACCAACCTCTCCTACTTGTGCGCAGTTGACTGTCGCACGTACCGTACTCCGAAAGTGTGGACGACACTTTAGGAGCACTCCCTTCTCTTATCTAGATCTTACCTCTGTCTTTGGTCCGGCTTTTTCTTCTTTCTTCTTAATGACTGTTCGGATATAATTTTGTACACTATTCCATCCCTTCTTACTTCCCGCCATCTTTACGATCAGCTCTTTTACATCACAGGGTTCAAACCTGTTTCTTTATATATTCTGTTTTTCTACACTGTCCATTTACTACACCCCAGAATTGTGTGATTAATAGTGTCGGAGTATTCGCAGTATAATCATTTGTCTATATCTGTCTTTATGAACCAATTAAGATACGCCTTAAAACATACATATCCTGTAAGTACATTCATCTAAAAGTAATCCAGTCGCCTGTGACCACAATCAAGCATCTTAGCACCACAGCATCTTAGTTCACTGGGCAACATCTTCCGTGCTGTTCCACTCTACTTTTTCATTTACCTTTTCCTTTCTTCTTTTTCATGGCTGTAGTCAAATGCTCTCTTCTCTCATAGAGATGTCTCCTTTCTAATGCTAACACATGCAAAGGAATGCAACCTGTGATAGTCCACAAGACAGCCACAGATACAGTCCTGTGCATGCTTCTTGCAACAGACTACGTTCTGTCTGTATTGGAAGTTTTTTATTAAAGGACCATTATTGTCGTAAAATGTTATTTTACAAGAATATTGAAAAATAATCGAGACATTAGAAAATGCTTTGTGTTATTCAAATTAATATAATAAATAAACATTTAGGATGTGTGTGCGACAGAATAAAACCTAACAACTAATTAGTAAAAACCGTGTACGCCCATGTGTTTAAAAATTGAAGATGATCAAAATAATTCGTTTAAACTTATCCCACAAATCGCGTGTCTGTATTCTCTTTTTCATTTGTTTATGCGACAGTTAATGTGATGGATGCGTGACACATACGCCTAAGACGGCACTGAACGTATTGATTTAATTTTAACTAATGCCGGATAGTCGCAAATCAGTGTTTATTTGAAAACTAATGGGCAGTTGAATTGCGGGGACTTGTTGTAAAGAGAAAGTACTTCTATTTACGTCAAAAAGTAACCTCATGTGTTACAGATCCATTTTTATTTCAACGAGAAAGTGGACCCGCGATATAGTTAATATAAGGAGTATTTTGTAACGGACGGATGGGACGAACGGGACGGTCGCGGACGGCTCGTTAGAGCACGCGACTTTTTTCAAACAAAGGACGTTCATTCGACTCGAGTTTCCTTGTTCTAGATGAAAGGTACATTCCACTCGGGTAGTCCAAAATGGTAAACATATGTAATTATCTAGGCGTATATATATATATATATATATATATATATATATATATATATGTATATATATATATATATATATATATATATATATATATATATATATATATTTATATATATATTTATATATATATATATATATATATATATATATATATATATATATATGTATACATATAGAAAGATCTTCGCGGTTAGTACAATTAAACCTAGAACTAAGATTACTATTACTATAATTAATATTATACTTAACAGTCTTCCGAATTAAACCGCGTCGATTATCATTTTGCCGAGTTTTCGACATTCTCTTTGATGTCTTCTTCAGGGCTTCCGAGGTCTCAGTCTCCCGAGCCCATAGACACTACTACACTGATCACTCATCAATGCAACTGCTACTGGGAACACAGGACGGTTCATTAATAATATCGATGGTGGCGTGGTGAAGGTTGGTGTGATGGTTGGGGTGGGAATTGGCTCAGGGATTGACGCTAACACAGTGCTCACACCAAATGAACAACACAGAGATTATGAAATTTCTTGTGCAGACTGCCCCGATCTCATATCGGCCAAACAAATCGTAGAATCCAAAATAGGATTGATGAACATTATATTTCTGTTCGCAATTCCGATTCAATTTTAGCTCTAGGTCAACACCATTTTCATACAGGTCGCATCAGTATAATAGCGTCCGCTCCACCCGCCAATTAAAATACCACTATCAGAGAGGTTCGCGTCAACCCCCGCGCCAATCCCCATGCTAAGCTAACCTCCACGCCAACCTTCACCCAAACCACGTCACCATCCACGGTATAAATAGACCGAATATATAATATATATATATATATATATATATATATATAATATATATATATATATATATATATATATATAATATATATATATATATATATATATATATATATATATATATATATATATATATATATATATAATAAATGGGAAAAAACCATCTAGGAGGCACAACAAATTCAGAAACACGGAGAGCCATACAAACTGTTAGAACAACTAATAAACAACATGAGATTAGCTATGGTATCAGATGTAAGATAGGAAGCCAACCAGAATCAGCTGACGGAAAAGTGAAAAGTGCTTACAAACAAGTCCACAAATATAAGATTAAGGAATGATAGAGCTAAAAATAGAAAAGGTTAGAGATGCGGTTAAGGGGATAAAATTAAAAAAATCTCCTGACCCAGTTAGAATAAAACCAGACCAAATAAATTATGGTTTACAGATACTGTTTAAAATGCTTTCAGGATATTTGAAAGATGTTTACACTGCAAAAAAGTTTCAGAAGAATAGGGGCAATGAGACATATCTCCAATGCATAAAAAAGGCACAAAAACCAATCTATAGTAATCAGTAATACCAGCAATGGGCAAACTATAACCAAAATATTACAAAACCTAGTAGAAGTAGACAATAAAGGAAAACAACTTAAAGAACAAGCAGAATTCAGAGCTGGACGATTTATAATAGATATTTTATTTACATTGTATTATTACATTACATCTTGATTAATAATATCGATGGTGGCGTGGTGAAGGTTGGTGTGATGGTTGGGGTGGGAATTGGCTCAGGGATTGACGCTAACACAGTGCTCACACCAAATGAACAACACAGAGATTATGAAATTTCTTGTGCAGACTGCCCCGATCTCATATCGGCCAAACAAATCGTAGAATCCAAAATAGGATTGATGAACATTATATTTCTGTTCGCAATTCCGATTCAATTTTAGCTCTAGGTCAACACCATTTTCATACAGGTCGCATCAGTATAATAGCGTCCGCTCCACCCGCCAATTAAAATACCACTATCAGAGAGGTTCGCGTCAACCCCCGCGCCAATCCCCATGCTAAGCTAACCTCCACGCCAACCTTCACCCAAACCACGTCACCATCCACGGTATAAATAGACCGAATATATAATATATATATATATATATATATATATATATATATATATATATATATAATATATATATATATATATATATATATATATATATATATATATATATATATATATAATAAATGGGAAAAAACCATCTAGGAGGCACAACAAATTCAGAAACACGGAGAGCCATACAAACTGTTAGAACAACTAATAAACAACATGAGATTAGCTATGGTATCAGATGTAAGATAGGAAGCCAACCAGAATCAGCTGACGGAAAAGTGAAAAGTGCTTACAAACAAGTCCACAAATATAAGATTAAGGAATGATAGAGCTAAAAATAGAAAAGGTTAGAGATGCGGTTAAGGGGATAAAATTAAAAAAATCTCCTGACCCAGTTAGAATAAAACCAGACCAAATAAATTATGGTTTACAGATACTGTTTAAAATGCTTTCAGGATATTTGAAAGATGTTTACACTGCAAAAAAGTTTCAGAAGAATAGGGGCAATGAGACATATCTCCAATGCATAAAAAAGGCACAAAAACCAATCTATAGTAATCAGTAATACCAGCAATGGGCAAACTATAACCAAAATATTACAAAACCTAGTAGAAGTAGACAATAAAGGAAAACAACTTAAAGAACAAGCAGAATTCAGAGCTGGACGATTTATAATAGATATTTTATTTACATTGTAAATCGCTGTACAAAAAAGAGTACAGAGAAATAGAGCCTTAGTAGACTTGGAAAAAGAATACGATAGCTTACCGATTTCACAGTAATTAAATTAGGAACAGAAATTACCTCTCCGTTTAAAACAACTAAAGGTTTGAGAAACAAAGGTTTGAGTAGGCAAGGAAAGAGAACTTTTTAACACAGTAAAAGTTAGAAAAACATCATACCTAGGCCACATACTGAGAAAATAATAAGTACCAATATGCCCAACTTATAGTGAAAGGAAAAATGGAGGGAAAGAGAGGCCTAGGAAGGAAAAGACTATCGTGGCTCAGAAACATCCGGCAATAGACAGGGATAAATTCTGAACAGCTAATAAGAACAGCTGAAGATAGAGAAGATTTTAAAATTGTAGTAGCCAACCTCCATTGAGGAGAGGGCACTTTAAGAAGAAGAAAGGTTTGAGACAAGTATATACTTTATCAACCTCTTTATCTAAGATTTATCCTTACAGAAATTGGTGAGGAAATGCCGAAGTATGAGATTAAAGGTTGAAGAACAGAAGCTTTTTACACTCTTCTTTGTGACCGTGAAAGGTGAAGATGATCTTATAATAAATACGGCAAAATATGACTATCTAACAGTGGGCAATGAGGAAACACCTTATTTAGATATAGAAAATGGAAAAAACAAGGAATGATTTGATAAATACAGTTATACAAGTATCTGCATTATGTTTGCAACGTAAAAATATTTAGAGACACACTCAGCGGCACGAAAAACGGGCACCTCTTGAACTGTTGATAAAATTGTCGAAACACACTTTATTTGGTATGGTTTTTTTTATTAATGATTGGCGTACCCTGATTCAGGATTTTATGGTATGTTTTAGACAAAAAATGCGTACAAAAATCTTTTATTTAAAGAAAAATATACAAACTTACAAATTATTACAAAAACATATTAAATAAAGCATATTTTATTATCTTCAGAAACAAAATAAAAATAACAAGGAAACATATTCAAATTACTTCTCAATTTAATTATTATTATTTCGTATTACCTCCACGAGTCTGTATAAAGGCATTCCATCTTCTTGACACACTGTTAATTAAGTTTAAAAGTTCGTTATGTGTAATTGGTTTCATTCCTCCAAAAGAGCCACTTTGAGTTGGTCAAATGTAAGAGGATCAGGTACCCGCTTTCAAATACTTCTTACAAGATTGTCACAAACATGCTCGATGGGATTTAAATCAGGACTATGCGCTGGTTATGCCATATGGGTAATATAAGCTTCATTTAAATATTTTCTGAGGCGTGCATTGTAATGTATTAGTGTGAAGTTTTCTCTGATAAATGGTGCATATGTGACAACATAACTTTGCAGCATCCCATTTATACACCTATTATTGTCAGAGATCCCCTAGGGACAACTTATAATTCTATTCGTACCTCCGAAGATATACCAGCCTATACCATAAATGAATCCTTTTGAAAACACACTCTAGAACTTAAAGGGCACTTGGTATATCGTTCACCATAGCTTCTCCAGACTTCTCCGCGAGTATTTGGGGAGCTTAGACAAAATCTGGACTCATTGGTAAACATAAAATTTCGCAAGTCCTCTGCATTCCTATCGCCATGCTCACTAGGAAAATATAATCTAACTACACGATATTCCCTGGAAAGTTAAGGTCCTATAGAGTTGATGTTTGAGTATTTAGAGTAACCTCATTTAACAGTCTTGTAACGGTTCGTTCACTAACATTTACGTTTCTCAGATGTTCAAGACTGTTTTTTAATTCGAAAAATTTTGAAAACGATTTCCGAAACATCGAAACAAATATAAAATGTTATTCTCATTACAATAAATTGTTGTTTATTCTCATAGAAAATATTATTTAACCTGAACATGCATCTGCACCATATATATGTTAAAATGTATATGAAACCTTATATATTAACTTTTCACAAATTAAGGGAAGAGTTATTTTTTGTATTTTATCTTCTCTTTCTATTATAACCAAAGAGGGTAAAAGTTCCTATAAATTAAATTTATAAAAAAACTTAATGAGAGTGAATCAATGTATCGTAAATACAGAAACGAGTATTTAATCCGCGCTCTTCCAAGGAGATTAACGAGAGCAGAATTCAAATAGTTTTGTCGAAAGTGGACACATTTCTTTGATCGATTAATCTTTGTTTAGATATAACGAGCAATTACGCAATACGGCAGTACATTTTTTAGTCAACCTTAAACTATTTTTAAGTCAAATATTAGCCACACGATTGTTATCACTCGTCTACCTTCATGATAATTACGGAACTAATCAACTTTTTAGTGATTATATAAAACAATTGAGCAAGTTAAGTAGGCCGGGCGCTTTTTATTTACATCTTAATCATTATCGGATTATAGTAAAATTTTAAATGGTTAAGTATTAACGATTTTGATGCTATCTTATTTATTTATGAAACCATATATAAATTAGAAAATGTTTTAATCAATTATGAGTCGCAATTAAGAAACCGAGCTCGAATAGTTCTAAGATTTAGTAATCTCAGAAAAATCTTGATTAAATGATAGATTAGAGTTTTTAAACACGATTTTTAAAATCAACACTGTGTAGCATATATTTTTTAATGTACTATTGTAATGAATACAGACTAAAACGCTACATGGCATGTTTCGTCTTTGTTGAGAACTCATCAGATAGAGCCAGGATTGAACTGAACGGTTATCTCTCTGTCCTTTATAGAATCGTAAACTATGCATCTAACCATGTGATGATCTTTAGCAAAGTTGTTATGCATGAATCTACGAAGGTTTCTAAGTTGGTACGACCAATTTTCGACAGATGGCGTCACTGTCATTCATGATGATTTGAATTGAAACTAAAACAGCGAACGAATGAGGACGTTTCGACTTGTGCGAGACATAAAATTTATGTAAATTATGAAATTCATGTCCGGCTTATATTGAACAGACAATATTGTGCGTATTTGTATATTTGAAATACTTCAATCGAATTGAATTCAATCGGATATCATCGTTAGTGGAATTAAAATCGATTTTAACAATTCTTGAATGCTTATTTTTTGATATCAAATTTTCCTCAGCGAATTTGTCACCGTCAATATTAATAGTTCCATTCGTGTGTGAACAGTCGGTTCAATTGTATTGATACATTGTAAAATTCGGATTGCTGATTGACATATAATAAATTCAAACGCATTTTTTACATCGTTCCCGTACAATTATGCCTCCAAAGCAACAAGAAATTGGCCAATCTTCACAGAGAAAGAAAAGAAGCATTACGAGCCTCAAAATCAGATGAGCAACGAGCAATAAGGCTAGAAAATCTTCAAGTACATGCCGCTGAGACCCGTTCGTCTGAATCATCTAAACAACGAGAAGTGAGGTTAGAAACTAATGGAATACCTAATACTCAGACCCGTTCGTCTGAGACAACTAAACACCGGGAAAGAAGGATGCAAAATGTTCGAATAAGCACCGTTCGATCAAGACGAACACTGGATGCTGATTTAAATTTTAGTGCATTCTATTATGAAAGAAATAATGATTACAGTCTTCATCCAAGTGTCGTCATTGAAAAAATAAATAAAATTTTCATGTATTGTGGCTTCCTCAATAATCGTTGGGTAGTGCCATATTCACAATTGCTTTCAAAGACCTTCAAAGCACACATTATTGTTGAGTATTGCAATTCAGTGAAGTCGATCAAATACAATTGCAAATGTGTCAACAAAGGAAGTGACATGGCAGTCTCTGGAGTAGGGAATGTGGCCGCATCGCTCAATATTAATCAACCAATATTAACTTGGACGCTACATTAGTAGTAATGAAGAAGTGTGGCATTTTATCATTTTCAATCCATGAACGGCATCCAACAGTAGTACACTGTAGGTGAATCTCGAAAATGGAGAAAGCGTGTATTTGACAGCAGATAATGTACGTGCAAGAGCATTGGTACCATTGGCAATAACTTTAAATGCATTTTACTTCTTGTGCCAAGAATTATCTTTTTGCAAAAACTCTACTTTATTCTGAGGTACTGAAATTTTACACATGGAATGCATCGGCTACAAATTTTCAACGTCGCAGGTAAGGTTCCGCCAGGTAAGGATCCGCCTACTTCGCTGCTACGTGTTCTCGGTCTTATTTTATGGTATCGAGTCCTGGACTATGAATAAAATCGATCTAAATCGCCTTGAAGCTTTCGAATTGTGGGGCTATAGAAGAATTCTTAAAGTTTCCTGGGTGGAGAAGATTCGGAACTCCACAATCCCAGAACGTTTCAGCAAGACTACTGAGATCATAAGTATCAAGCAGAGAAAGCTGGAGTATTTCTGACATGTAATGAGAGGTCCCAAATATAGGTTGCTACAGAATATCACGCAAGGAAAAATAGCAAGCAAACGTAGTCCAGGACGAAGAAGAACCTCATGGTTGAAGAACTTGCGAGATTGGTATGGTGGTGATACAAGCATGCTATTTAGGGTGGATGTTTAGTAGGTGTTTAGGGTGAATAAAATTAAGATAGCTATGATGGTAACCAACGTTCTGAAAGGACATGGTACATGAAGAAGAAGAAGCAGGTAAGGTAAAGTAGTTGAAAAACATCCCGAATTGTAATCCAGTTACGCATTGGGTCGTCTGTACACTGTTCACCCAAACACTACAGAATGCTTTTATCTGCGATTGCTGTTAATCAATGTACGTGGATCGACATCCGTCCAAGATTTAAGAACAGTCAACGTTCAGTGCGCCACTATCGTTAAGCTTAAGAGGAACTAAATCTTTTTAATGCACATTGATACACTGCACTCGTTATTTGCCATTATATTGACAGCCTGCTTCTCATCTAATCCAAAATATTTTTGGGAAAAATACAAGGACTACATGAGTGAAGATATTCTACGTCGATTGCGGGCTGCGAATCAAAATCCGGACAGTTAATTCACACCAAACGTGTATAATGAGGCATTGATTTTCGTCGAAGACATTTGTTTGGCAACAGCCAACAAGATACTGGTGCAACTGGAAATGCCTGCTCCGAATCAACCAGCGAACGACCTTTTTGTGATTTGCTACGAAAAATACACTTTGATTGTGACAAACTGGGAATATTTGTTGGACCGCAGTATGACAACCATAAGATTACAAAATAATTTTGCCTTGTTATAATAATGTGGCCGAATAGTGCATTTAGCATTGAAACGTTAAATTTGCAAAACAATGAAGCACCAACATGCAATATCAGCAGAAACTCTGGAGTAGGAAAGATACTCCAAACGTGTCAAATTTTCATATGGGACGATTGTACAATGTCTCACAAGAAAGCATTGAAAACGCTTGATCGTACACTGCGAGATTTCAGAGGAATTGCACGGATCTTTAGTGACGCACTCATTTTATTCTTTGGTAATTTTTAACAAATACTGCCGGTTCAACAATCGCTGATAAACTTACTGCATGTCTCAAATCATCAGTTTTATGGCGTCATTTACAAAAGATGACTTTGAAAACCAACATGCGTGTACAACTACATCAGCGTGCATCGGCTGGAAATTTTGCAAAACAATTAATGGGTATTTGAAATGGGTGAATGCAAATTGATGAATTTACGAAATGTATCACCTTGTCAGCAAACTTCTGTAAGATTATAGAAAGCATAGACTAGTTGGTGCAAAAAGTTTTCCCAAACATTGCATAGAACTACAAAAATCATCAGTGGCCCAATACGCGTAGTATATTAGCAGCCAAAAACATCGATATCAATACCATTAACTTCATAATTCAGAATGAAATACCCGGCGAAACGACAACATTTAAATCCATTGATACTGTGGTCAATCAAAACAAATTGTGAAGTATCCAACTGAATTCAACTGAAATATCCAATTCTTACATTGAAAATTGCCATACCCATCATTCTTCTTTGAAACATAAATCCACCATGATTTTATAACGGAACCAGACTCTCAGTCAAGAAAATTATGAACAATGTTATCGAGGTAACAATTTTGACTGGAAAATTCAAAGGTGAAGACGTACTGTTGCCACGTTATCCCAATGATCTTGACAAATGTTATGGTGTTCGAATTTAAGCGTTTACAGTTCCCGGTGCGACTCTTTTTCGGAATGACAATTTCAATTTGATCAATCTATGCTTCTCACATAGGCAGCTCTATGTGTCCTACTCACGCCCCGGAAAACCATCTGATTTATTAATTTATGCACCAGAAAGAAATATTGTGTATCCCACAGCACTAATATCTTTATTATAATTAATATGTACACGCAAATTTGCTTAAAGTATTACTGCAGTTATTAATAATTAATTGAAGATAATAAAACCAGATTCGATAATTATTAATAATTTACCAACAGTAAGAAAATGAGGTTACAATACGAGAAATACGAAAAACGAAAATAATATTTGTCTTAGTCACTATTTTTGTCACTAAACAATTTTTTTTACGTAACTTTTTACCTAAAAGTATTAGCTTTATCTTAATTAAATCGTAAGCGAATCATAAGCTTACTTACTTAATTAATTAAATAAAAAGCTACTCGCTTCCTTAATAATGCAAATAATATAAAATGAGAAGTTACAACTAAATGATGGCTACGAAAATGTATGACAACGATAAAACCAGCAGGAGACGTAATTAAATTTGATATTAATTGAATATATTGTGATTTTGAAACTTTCACAGCGTCACGAAGCTTTTATATCAAGCAAGCCTTAAAGACAGTTGCCGACTTTGTTGCTATACTTTTGTTTTTGTTTTGAATTACTTAAAATCTTATTGTGCAGGTCAATTTTATAACTATATTAAAAATATTTTGAGTAGATTTTAAAATTGATATAAAAATAATAAAAGGAAATCAATAATAAAATATGAGACACTTATAGTATAATTTTACTAGAAATAGTAGAGAATGCAATATAACAAAGATCTTTACCGATCTGGATAAAAAATAATTTAATATGTAATTTAGTATGTTAAAAATTATAAAAAACAGGAGGTGCCCAATATAATTTTTTCCAGGCTATAATTAATTTAACACTAACGGTAAGTACAAAGCATGAGTACTCAGTCACAGCATGAGAACAAAAATAGTATCAACTGTGCAGTAATATATTAGATTACCTAATAAAGATGATACCTCACACTCTTTGCAAAAAACCAAAATTCCAAAGGACACAAAAAACTTTGGTCGTATCATAAAGGGAATAAAAGAAACGATGAACCTATTTGATGATACAATTGATCACCAAGATGGGTGAAATATTTTAACCAGGCACTTAATGTGAAGGAAGAAGAAAACCTGAACACGAAAGAGATGAGGTAAGGGAAACAGACGAGAGGAAAAAGAAACCACCAACGATTCTTGAAGTTAAAGATGCAGTTCTAGCAAACTAGCCAGACACAAATCACCCGGAATAGATAATCTCCCAGCTGAACTATATAAAAAATGTTACCACGATACCATAATGGCATTACAGCAGCTTATAAAAGAAATATAGACACAGAAATCTCTCCCCAATGATTGGAATATTGGAATACTTGGCACCATATACAAAAAGGAGATATGTTTGATTGCTCTAACCACAGAGGAATCTTATGCAGCGTATAAAATATTTTCCACAGTACTATGTCACCATGTGACACCATATGCAGAACGGATAATAGCAAAATATCAGGCTAGCTTCAGAGGTGATAAATCAAAAATTCATCAGATTGCAACCCTAAAACAAATTTTAGAAAAAATACTGGAATATGGCACTGATATTCATCACATATTTATAGAGTACAAAGCAGCCTACGACTCTGTGAATAGAAGAGAAATGTTCAAATCAATGAAAAACCTAGGAATACCAAATCAGTTGATAAATTTAACAAAACTAACTCTTGAAAAAGTTGAATGTAGAGTACGAATTCAGGGGAACTGTCTGAACCTTTTAAAACAAATAACGAGCAGCGCCAGGGAGATCCTCTCTCCTGTATACTGTTAAAACTGGCTCTGGAAAAAGTTATATGTAAGACACATATCATAACTACTGGTTTAATATATAATAAATCAGTGCAAATCCTTGCCTATGCTGATAATATCAATATTGTTGGGAGAACAGAAAACGCTGTGCAAGAGGCGTATGTAGAATTAAAAGAATCAGCTACAAAAATGATTTTAATAATAAACACCAACAAAACGAAGTATATGAAAATAAGCAGGCAACCACATATCCTACGACAGCAGAGATAAACCGCAGAATTTGCACGGCCAATAGATGCTATTATAAGTCCTAATATATGGTTCAGAGATCTGGACTATAACAAAAAGTAATAAAAACATGTTAGGATATTTCGAAAGAAAAGAACCAAGGCGAATCTATGGAACAGTGAATGACAATGGAGTGTGGAGAAGACGATACAACTTCGAACTTTATAGAATATACTAAGAATCAGATATCGTAAAACATATTAAGACAGGACGTCTGAGGTGGATAGGGCATGTAATGAAGAAGAGGAAGACCCAGAACAAAGTTTCTTGATAACATCGATGAAGACATGAGAAATATATACGTGCTTCGCGGAAGAAGGCGATGGATAGGGACGACTGGAGAGAAATTCTTGAGAAGGCTAGGACCCACGCAGGGTTGTAAAGCCAGAATGATGATGATTGATCACCAACAGTTGTTTCGACGGGCAAAACTACATCTAAAGAAGTTGTCGATTTTCTGCTGAACGTTAAAGAAACTGGCAGTCAACAAAAATCAGAGTTTTTTTTAAATTGATCTTCATCTCTTGGAAGATTTGAGATAAACCTATAAAACGTTTTAAAAATCTTTAATTTCGCTTCTTAAAACATCACAAAAGTTCTCATGACTGGATATAAAAATTAAAAAGTGTTGATAAAAATGGAACAAGACATCTTTGGTCGACTTCCGGCAGTTAGCATACAAAAGAAACACACGTCAGTAAAAGTCTACTTCTCTCCAAAATGCTCCAGAAAAGTCCAATCACAACAATAAAAATACTTTGAACATGAGATCTTATCATTCAAAAAAAGGGGTAACGCCGTAGACCAAAGGGAAGATATCCAACATGATGGATTGACCAATTTACAGGAATCTGCAAAAGCCAATACACAAATTAAAAGAAACAGCTAGAGATATCCATGCAGATGAACTTTATACGACATCATGATGAACACTACACTCCGTCCGAGTATCCCAAAACTGAAAAAAGAGAGTCTAAGGAGCTCTAAGGTTGATTCAAGACTAGTGTGGAAATGCTAAGAAATCCTCGGTATACTGGAGGAATGTAACAATGTCTTCCTGGTATGGGTGAACTGATGAATTTAGCAAAAGTAGATCGGCTACAAAATACCTCGGTCATGACCTGGTATTAGGAGTGCCAGAAAGTACCGTCCAAAATTAAAAAAAAAAGCCTAAATACGAATACAACATAGGGTAAGGATATAGGGTGATAAAAATGAAAGTAAGTACTAGTAATATAAGAATTCGACAACTAAGCAAAAAGTCAATTTTGCTTTATAATGTTACTTATTATTTGTAGTAAATGTTTAGAAGGGTTAATTTAACAAAAAATAAATAATATTGATAGTAAACGTCAAATTAACATACAAACTTATCTTAGGTAAATTGGCGACATAGTACGCCAGGTATTATGCCAGATATTATGGAAATTGTGGTATGGTGTCAAAATAAGCACTGAATCCATTTGGCTCCATTCCTTCTTGACATATCTGGCCGTTTTAAAGCTTTTGGTGTTTTTAAAATATGATCGACTGTGAGTTAAGGATTTAAAGCAGAAGTTCCATATTACGCGTGAGTTAAAACTGAATAAGAAGGAGCTGTGTGACTTAAAGATGAAGACCGTAATGCTTCTTCTGAAATAACATCTTCGTTTATAGGACATATGCCTGTTTTTTTAAAAGTATTCTTAATGTTCATCTTAGTAAAGCTAAGCCAGAAAAAAAACTAGATCGCATACAAAAAACACATTTTGGAGACTCCAATACGTGCGTCGTCTCTCCGTTCCCCATTTTCGTTCCACTTTCCCTTGTATAATCAATCGCATCGACTCATATTTTTCATTTCTTAATATGTGACCAAAGTAGCTCATTTTTCTGTCCTTAGTAGTGCTAAGTATTTTCTTTTTTCATTTTTCTTAATGTTTAGGTATTTGTTACGTGTTATGCCTATGATATTTTCCACATTCTTCGATAACACCACATCTCAAAGCTGGCATGTCTCTTTTTCAGTTGTATCTGTAATTATCCAGGCTTCAACATCATATAACAGTGCAGAGAATACGTAACATCCCAATACTCTAGTTCTGATTGCTATTCCCAGTTTTCCATTGCATAATACCGCTTTAATCATATTGAAAGAGCTTCTGGTTATCTTAATGCGTCGTTTTATTTCAAGGCTACTAAGAATATTAAGTTCTTCCAAAAACATATGGCATTCTTACATTGTACAACCTGATACAGAGTACCAGATTTCGGGAATGTGTTTCATCAATAAATGAAATATGTAGAATAAGCGAATTGGCTGCAGTACAACCAATTTGTAATAGATAGCTTTTGGAAAAAAATTCTAACTTATTCATACCTATACATAATTTTTTTTTTTTTTCGGATAAGGATGTTTTTTATAAAACAGATATATCTTTAAAATCAACAAAATCGGTTATTATATTAGCTGTAAGTGTGTAATCCAATGGAATCGAAATTAAAAAGATGTAAGCAAATAAATACGTAACACTTTTGTAAAATCTAGACCAATTAACGCATAATTCCTATATCGTATAATCGCGATTCCTTTATACACACATAATATGCTTTTTTCTGTACGGTAGTGTTTCGTATTAATCAAATAAGCAATATAGTTAGCATTATTGACACAATCAAGTAGGTAGTTACAATAATGAAGCAGATATAATACCTCAAATAATCCTAGAGTGAAAGGTATTTAAATATAACCGCCTACAGTGTTTGGCACGTGAAGCAGAGCTCTAAAATGACATTATTACGGAGATCGTGCGGCGTGTATCAAGCGATTATTAGACTGGCAGGACTTTCTTTGCCGTCGGCTCTGTAAATTCTTCAAGACTGATAGGTAAATGAATCAGAGCAAGTAAAATCATTTTGTCGCAAGTAATTGTTTTTTGTTGTAATTTAATTTGTGTTGTTTTACATTCAAATAAAGGCAGAGAAACTTCTACTTGATCGTTAATTGCAATTACCACACTCTGCTGGAGCCGATAACGGAAGCCCTTTTTTTATTTTTGGAGATGAACTTCGCTTCTGATGCGGAAATGATCTTCGCGGTGCTACCTTAAAATAGTTGTAAATTTAACATACAGGTTCAGGTCAGGCGTGCTAGAGATAGAAGACTTTTTCTGTCAATACAATTAACTGCCCAAATTAGTAATAAAAGCTAAACTTAAAATACGGAGCAGGAAAAAATCGAAATCTTTATTATAATGCTATTATTATAAAAATAAAATAAAATCGCAGTTAAGAGGATACTAATTGAATCTGTAGAATTGTCTGCATAGAATTTTTATTTTATATACAAAGGTATCATCAACGAAAACAAAAAAAAATATAATACAATTATTAACTCTAAGTAAAATCACAAATTGTTAATTAATTTTAATTTTTTAATACATAAGATGCGTTTCGACATATCTGTCATCATCAGCTATAAATTTAGGAGAATCTAAATATAAAATGCACAAGAATCCCTACATAGTTTTAAGAAAGAACTTAACCCTTAAGTGCTGACATATAAATATTAGAACACAATTACTGACATGTCGTCTGTGAGACTACCCTAAATAAAAACAATTTTTTTGTATGCTTTTTGTGAAATTTAGTTAAACATATTTTAAACGTCTTAATTACATTCATTTACAATACTATATTTTTAATAAATATCAAAAACCAACACAAAGTAATTCAAAAAAAAATATTTTTTTTTGTGGCATTAACTTTCGTCATTCAGCCAGTCCCGAAAGATTATAATATATTCCTTAAAAAAGTATACACAGATAAGTACAGATTATTTCTCTCAGACAAATGCACAGCGATATCCCTAAAACGAAATAGACGAATAATTAATAGAAGAACACGTCGAAGGAAAATACAAGGACACTCGCTTCTCGTCTAGGGGTTCGTCAAGACATTTATTTTAACAGACAAACAATACTGGACCACGGATAAGGTATTGTTACATATAGGATAAACAAAGGGTACAAGTCTAACCCTATACACGCTCATGAAAATTTTCATGAACGAGTACCAGATTTATAAAGCTATGCATGTGTCTGACAAAAATTCTATAATTAAATTATATATTGTTACAGAACCTATGGCTAACAAGGACTGTATATTATATGGAGCGTATGTATTGCATTTAGTTAATTTTGTATACAGGGAGTTTGAATGCTGAATAAATTTAGGACATTCAAAGAAGATGTGATCGAGGTCACCTAGCTTGCCGCAATGTTTGCAACTATCATCATCGATGACTTTAATTTTAAATAAATGGCATGGGTAGCATGCATGTCCAAAGCGTATTCGATTTATAGTAGTAATATATTTACGAGGAGCTGTGAAATTCTGAAACCAGGTTGTTTGAGGTAAAGTTGGTTGTAAAGAGGTATACCTTTTATGGTTTGTAGAACAGTAATGTTTCCATTGCTCTTTCCATCTAAGTTTCTGATTTTTTTTGAAAATCGTAGTAACATCTGATGTGTTAAGCATATATTTTAACGTAGAGCCAGTTGTTACACTCATTTTAGCCAAGTGATCTACATATTCATTGTGTTTGAGACCAATATGTGCTTTGACCCAAATAAATTTTATGTTGACTCCAGTAGAAGATAAATCATACAATCGGTCTTTTATTTCAAATATGTAGGGGTTGCTAAATGTTGAGGGCAATTCAATGTTTTTTATGCTCTGCAAAATTGAAAGGCAATCTGACAGAATTAAGATATGTCTATTACAGGTGTTTTTAACATATTTTATAGCCTCAAGTATAGCTATTGATTCCGTAGAAAAGATTGAACATTCATATGGTAGTTTATACTTGAATTCTACGTTTGTAGCAGGTAAAAAGTATGCGCATCCAGTCTCTTCTGTTGTTTTTGATGCGTCCGTGTATATTACTGTGGCTTCCCTATATTTCTGCAGTCGAGATATTAGAAGATTGCTACTCATAATGGTGTTCTCACTATAAGTGGGTATTATAACCTGAGTTCTGTGGAATAAAGAATGGTAGTCTAAGCTTCTGTCAACCGTGTCCAATTTCTTGAAAAAAATAGGATTATTCTGTAATGCCATGCATAAAGGCGGGGAAGGTTTTTTCTCCCAATATTTGTTTGTCAGATCTGACTCGATAAGTTGACGGACGCTTGAAAATAACTGGGAATTAGTTAATAGAATTTTAAGAAGGCTTTTTTCACTTAAAAAATTTCTTCTATTTTCCAGGGGTAGCTCAGCGGCTTCAACATATAAGGGTTGTATAGGGGTTGATCTCATTGCACCCAAACATACCCTCATAATAGAATTTTGAAACGTGTCGATTTTTCTTAAAAGGTTCTTAGAGGCGGAACCATAAAGAGTAGCACCGTAATCTAGAATAGATCGTATATATGCGCGATAAAACAACAAGGATGTTTCTACGTCGCAACCCCACCACGTTTTATTTGTCATTCTGAGGAAATTGCTGCCTTTGTTACATCTATTAAGCATGTACTCTATGTGTTGTCTCCAAGTTAACTTCTTATCCAAAATAAGGCCTAGATATTTGACATGATTTTGAAGCTTAAAACATTGATCGTTCAGAATGATATTTTCATTTGTAGGAATGTTATGTCTTGTGAAGATAGATACTACTGATTTTTCTATAGATAAATTGAGACCATTGTCTAAGAACCATGAAAAAAGGGATTCACATACTTTGCTAAGGCTTTGTATACAGGTTTCATATTTTTTGTTTTCTGTATAGATGCAGAAATCGTTGGCATACTGTACGATTTTGAATGAACTGTTATTTATTTGGATGTTATGTTTGTCAGAGCTGTATGTATTGAATAAGATTGAAGATAAAACTGAGCCTTGTGGTATACCTTGATAATTATATCGCGGTCCAATTACCTTGTAATTATGATCTCTTACATAGATGATCCTCTTTGTGTAAAATCCAATTATTGTATCCACGAATGCGATTGGCATATGAAATAAATTAACCATTTTATTTCTTAAAGTTGACAAGCAAACTGATTCGTATACTCCCTCAATATCCAAGAATAGTCCTGTTAAATAGTTGTTTCTGGTTAAGGTATTTTGTACATCTACCACAATGGTTGTTAGAGCATCTAGTGTTCCAAAGCTTCTTTTATAACCAAACTAATTTTCTGGTAGCAAATTATTTTTTTGTAACCACCAATCCAGTTTAAATTTTATGAGTCTCTCTAGAGTTTTAAAAACACAGGAAAGTAACGATATTGGTCTGTATGAATTTGCAATATTTGGATCTTTACCAGACTTTAGGATAGGAACCACAATGGCGTTTTTAAATGAATCAATAACGATGTTATTTTGAATGATGTTATTAAATACCTGTAACAGCAGATCTTTAGCGGCTCTTGGTAGGTTGATTAACATAGGGTATTTGATTTGATCAATCCCTGGGGAGGTATTATTGCAATTTTTGAGAGCGAAATCTAATTCAGATTTATTCTAACAAAAAAAAAATATCTTTGGAAACTGAAAATATAAACCAAGTGTAACACTTAAAAAATTTACAGTAAAAAAATAATTATAAATTATTATTAATTAATACAGATCTAGTATTTCTTATGGAGATATAACAAATTGTAAGTGAAGTAAATACACACCTGAAAAAGTAAATTAAACATAAGATAACGAATATCAAAGTACATCATTTTCTTTACTCTTTACTCATCTTCTGCGCATTGAATACACACTCGTTTTTTGCACTAGATGCATATCTTCTTCTTCTTCAACTGCCATCTCCGCGGCGGAGTTCGGCAATCATCATAGCCATTCGGACTGTTGAGACGGCTGCTCTGAAAAGTTCATTTAATGTACATCCGTACCACTCTCTCAGGTTGCGCAGCCATGACATTCTACTCCTTCCTATGCTTCTCTTTCCTTGGATCTTTCCCTGCGTAATCAGTTGGAGCAAGGTGTATTCTTTTCACGTGTAGTATGTCCGAGATATTCCAATTTTCTTGTTTTAGTTGTATTTAAAATTTCTATTTCTTTATTCATCGTTCTCAGAACCTCTTTGTGTTCTGTCCACGAAATTTTCAGAATTCTTCTATACACCCACAGCTCAAATGATTCCAGTTTTTTCATTGACTTCGCATTCAAGATCCAAGATTCCATTCCATAAAACAAAGTTGAAAAAACCTAGCACCTCACCAACCTAACTCTTATTTCCAATTTTAAATCCCTTATACATAGCACTCTTCTCATTTTGTTGAAATTTGCTCTAGCCTTTTCTATTCTGATTTTGATCTTCTGAATGTAATTATTTGTGGAGTTAATCATTGTTCCCAGATAAGCAAATTTGTCCACTTGTTCGACGTTGGTTCCGTTTATTAAAAGATTCTCGTTATTTCTTTGAGTTTTCGATATTATCATAAATTTCGTCTTCTTGCCGTTCATTGTTAGACCGTACTCTTTTCCATATTCCGCTATTCTGATCACCAGTCTCTGAAGATCTTCAATATTTTCGGCTAAGATCTGGCATATCTAATGTTGTTAATGGGAATGGTTGTTAATGTTGTTTAGATGGTAAATTAGTTTTAGATGATAGAACAGTAGATTTGGTACAAACATCACTAAAAATTGAGTTATTGGAGGTTTGAATTATTGAAACAGTTGTCATTATGCCAAATTTGACTTCTGAGATTAATTAAGAAAATTTTTAAAAAATTTTGCCTTGAAAATATTTCGCGACAAACAAAAAGGTGATATGAGTCAAGTTATTTGGCAAACCAAAACTACCTTTTTACATAAATTACACAAATATTCTTCTTTTTATAAGGACGCCATTCATTGTCTTAGCAGGTGAGATTTTGGGCGCTCAGGATTTAAGTATCCTATTTTTAGCAGCATTGTCCATTTATTCTGACTTCCTTTTATTTTGTTTTGGTAGATTTTTATAGTAGTTTTGATGATATCCAAGGGAACTTGGATTCATCTTGATGACAGTTCTTGGAACTGGCATCAAGTACATTCTCGGTAATTAGCTTTAAGACGAGTAATACATCTATATACGATTTTCTTGTATACAAACTTGTTGTTTATCTGCTAAAATAAACTTTAATATGGAACACTTCCAAAAAAGTAATATTGAGAATTGGAAAAAAAAGCGTTGGACAGAAATTAATGGAAGGAACTGATTAAGAAATGTATGGAAAGGCTATAAGAATTATTAAATGTATTTTATGTAAATTATTGTAAATAGTAATTGTAATGAAAAACTAAACCTTTATAAATAAATATTAGTTCATTGGATATCCCATATTTACCTACAAATTCTCTATTGTTTAGTGTCGCTATGATTTGTAAAGTGTTTTTTGTACATCCTGCATGTTTATATTAATTTATTATTTTGTGATTATTTCAGTGTTTCTAGTTTTAACATTATTTTATCCCTCCATATACAACATCTGAAGCGTCATATTTCATTTTACGTAGAATAAAAATCAGGCCTCATTTAACCTTTGTATTGTCTCTGGGTACGCCTGGATCCAGTAGTAAAATTCAGATGTTTATATATTTGTTATATCGTAAACTTAAGACGTGATGTTTGATATTCTTAAGATAAGGTTTATATACAATTTAACGTATTTGCGTTTTGAAATATCAGTTTGGTTTTCTTTGAAATGAAAAAAACACATCTGTTGTTTATGGGTCCACCTGTACCCAGAAGTGTTTCCAAATGTACGTGATGTTTGTTTTGTTTATTTTTCTGATTGTGATCAAGGGTGATTCGATTTTATGGGTTCTATTTTCGGAAGCGTTTGTCGAGTATCTTCAGTGTTGTACCAGACTTGATCACTTGAAGTTTAGAGTTGAGAGTGTGGTGTGCAATCATTTGTGAAAAACAGAATAATAAGCGCTTGCTAAAAAATGAGCTCCAGGACAGGACTCAGGGAAGAGGAATTACGAAAACTCCTTGAAGAAGACTCAGAAAATGAAGATGAATCTACCAATTTAGCAACCGTCACTAGTGATGAAGAGTTAGTAGATAAAGAATTTTCTGACGAAGATCATGTATCTACGATTGATGATCACAAAGATGAAAGCGAAAATTTGGAAAATAAAATAGAAGTTCGTGAACAAGAAGATTTACAATATACTGCTCGCGATGAGACAGTTTGGAACAAATATCCACCACCTCAGTCACGCGAGGAGTAAGTGGTGGCTTAAGTGCTACACATATTTTCTTACTAAATTTGTGGGTTTTACTAATTGCGTTGTATATTGTGTAGATCCATCAATACACTTAATCCTGTGCCAGGTCCCACCAGATATGCCACTCAACGAATTATCGACGAACCTATATCTTCAATGAGATTGTTTTTCACTGATGAAATGCTCAATTTACTCTTAGTGGAAGCTAACAGAGAACGTGGTCGGATATGTAATGAAAAAATGTTAATTGTAAAAGAAATGTCACTGGAAGAGTTAGAAGCTTTTATAGGTATATACTTTCATAACAGTTAATAACATAAAATAAATTAACTTAAAATTTTGCATTTTTATTTAAGGTTTACTTCTTCTGGCTGGTGTTCATAAAGGTGTTGGAGAATCTCTGCAGAAACTTTGGAGTAATTCTGACGGTAGGCCCATTTTTAGAGCTACTATGTCTCTGAAACGATTTTGTAACATCAGCTGCTTTTTGCGATTTGATAATAAAGAGGATACACTTATTCTACGGAGGCACGACAAGTTAGTTCCAATTAGAAGGTTTTTTGATTTTATTTGTAGCACAACTCCCCAAAATGTTTGTTCCATATGAAAGCCTCACTGTCGACAAACAACTTGTACCATTTAGAGGTAAGTGTCCCTTCAGACAGTATATTCCAACAAAACCACTCGGGAAATATGGAATTAAATTACGGCTTTTATCTGATTTCAAAACTGCGTATGTGTATGCAGAAGTGTACAGGAAAAGCAGAAAATCAGCCCCGTGACGTACATCAGGGCAGAAATGTGGTTTTACGACTTATAAAAGATGTTCAGAATTCTGGGCGAAACATAACCACGGATAATTTTTTTACTGACTACCATTTAGCGACTGAATTAATAAAACCTAAACTAACACTAATTGGAACATTACGAAAGAACAAAACTTTTATTCCAGTTGAATATCGACCAAATAAAAGTAAAGAAGCCCTGTCATCAATTTTTGGGTATTAGAAGAATGTGACTTTAGTTTCATATAATCTTAAAAAGGGTAAATCTGTTATTCTTTTGTCCTCGATGTATTTAGATGACCAGGTGTCATTGCAAGAGCATAAGAAACCAGACATTATTTTAGAATACAATAGAACCAAAGGAGGTGTAGATACAACAGATAAATTAGCGTCAGCTTATACCTTCAAAAGAGGAACTAGAAGGTAGCCACTTTGCTTATTTTATAATATTTTAGATTTGGCGGTAATTACCGCATACGTGTTATATATGCATGTACAGCCTCAATATAATAGGAACAAACTACATACAATAAGGCTTTTTATTTAAAAGAATTGGCATATAATTTAAAAGAAAAATGCCGAACTACCCGAATTACAAAAAACGTTCCACAAAAAACCCAAATCAATTTACATGCAGTAGCTGGAACAAGTGGAAATGCAAATTAAAGTCCAAAACGTGGAAGGTGTAAAGACTGCGGATGGGAAAAAGACAGAAAATCTTGTACAAGATGTCAAGCATGTAAGAGGTTTATTTGTCCTAATCATTCAAATATCTTTTGTAAAAGTTGTATTGAATAAATATATAATTTTATTTGAATATAAAGTTTTATTATATTTTTTATTACAAAAAAAATGTTTTTAGTTTTGATAGATCGATAAAATGAAACTAAAAAAGCTTCTACGAATTAATAAAAAAAAATTTAATTCACAACAGGTATGAGCTTTATCACCCGTAACCATAGACAAAGAATATAACATTTACTTCGGGAGAGTAGGAAGAGAGTAGGAAGAAAAAAAAACGTTCCCCGTGATTATTTTTAATTCTTTGTAAAACTGCATGTATTCCGTTTCCTGTTTACTTGTCATTGACTTTTTCTCTGAAATAATGCCTGTTTTTTCTAATCTATGTCTAAAAATCTACTTTTAAAATTTGATGGTATTAAATATGATAAATCACCAATAATACAATACTGGATACATACATAGCATCATAAAAAAGTTTATGATGAGTACAGTTTTCTCAAAAGCTTGTTAAGAGATGTAGTTTAATATAACTTTCCTCGCACTAACATAAATCTTCCTGTTCAATACTTGATTGGTTTTCATTAACGAAAGGATGTTAATTTTTTAATTATCAGTAAACTTACCGAAACAATGATTTCCTTACTCGTGTGTAAAAATTGCTCTAATTTTTTTTATAGAAAGTTAAGGATGATATTATTTTTTTTATATTTAGATAATTAAAAAGGATTTATATTATTTCTATTTATATTGTTATGCATACTTATTCTAGAAAAAACTCTTGGTAATTAGTGTTTAACATTTAAAAGTATTTCTTGTATCACATTGTAACATATATAATTATGTATTTATATGTTATGGACAATAACGTAAATTGGATATTGACGTGATTAACGACAATGGCATTAGCTATTGGCCAATAAAGACAGGGACCAGAAGCAAATGGACAATGTTGATAAATATATAAAATTATCCAGGATGTATTATTTTTTATTTAAAACACCTTTTGAAGAGTGATTATTTTTATTTTTAAAGAATAGTGAACCATGGCATTTTGAATTACAAATTTTATTTTTTGCATGACATGTACACTTATTATTTTTACAACCACCATTGCATTAGTAAGGCTTGTGACCTCGGCTGCCTAATATGCATGTTCCCGCTGCAGCTTGTCTGAGAGTTATTTCCTTCTCTTTTATTGAATCAGTTATATTTTCCAATAAAACTAACTAAAGACTAAAACTATTTTTCCGCTACATGGATCAAACGGAGACTTTACAAACTGTTTAAATATACCATTTTTGTACCTAAAATAATATACACATGTTATAAATTAAATTCAAATAAATTAGGAACTTACAAAGCTTATAGAGACTATCTTCTTCATTGCTAACCATAGCTAAAATATTACGAGGAGTCCACATCTGGAATTGGTACACAGACTGTTGTGCCCACTTTTACATCTTGATATTTATCAGTGGAAAACTTAATCATTTTTGCAGCTTGTTTCTCGAATGATTCTCTACATCGCTTACGTTCGTTAATAATATTTTCTTGTTGTTCACAGTTATAGCAGATTTCAACAGTGTTAACTTTTTCCCCAAGCGGTAATATTATGGAGCACTGGTCACAAATAATTATGTCTTCATACACTACAACACAAGGTAAACAAAGCATTTAAAATAAAAAGGTATACATTGTGACACATTAAAGTAATAAATGAATATTTTCAAGAATGTAGCACTTTGTTCAAAGAAGGACAAATATCAAAGTTTCATACTGATGAAAGTTATTAACTATCTTGAATTTAAAACTGAAATAGTCTGTATTGTACTATATTTTAGCATTTAGTTCACCTTAAAAAACGTACCGTTTTCTTTGTATGACTCTATGAATTATTTAGAATGTTTATTTTTTTCTGATTCATTCTTCTCTGAATAATTATTTTCATTACATGTATCAGTACAGTTTTCTCAAAAACTTTTTAAGAGATGTAGTTTAATATAACTTTCCTTGCATAAACTTTAACATAAATCTTTCTGTTCATTACTTGATTGGTTTTCATTAACGAAAGGATGTTTTAATTATCAGTAAACTTACCGAAACAATGATTTCTTTACTCGTGTAGAAAAATTGCTCTAATTTTTTTTGTAGAAAGCTAAGGATGATATCATTTTTTATATTTAGATAATTAAAAATTATTTATATTATTTCTATTTACAATGTTATGTATACTTATTTCAGAAAAAACTTTTTGTAAATTAGACATTTACGTTAAAGACCGTATATTGTCGTGAATTTCAATTTTCCCTGGTGATTTACGACAATGCCAGGCCTTAAACGACAATGATGTTAGCTATTGTCCAATGTTGTAAAAAATTAACTTAAAATTAGTTTTCTTAAATAACCTGTCAATAACGACAGTGGCCAGAAGCAAATGGACAATGTTGATAAATAAATAAAATTATCCATGATGTATTGTTTTTTATTTAAAACAACTTTTGAAGACTGATCATTTTTATTTTGACAACTTTGCATTGGCAACGCCTGTAACCTTGACTGCCTAATATGCATTTTCCCGCTGCAACTTGTCTGAGAGTTATTTCCTTCTCTTTTATTGAATCAGTTCAATATACATGTTGATATAAATTAAATTTAAATAAATTAGGAACTTGCAAAGCTTAAAGAGACTATCTTCTACATTGCTAACCACAGCTCAAATATTACGAGGAGTCTACATCTGGTACACGAATTGGTACACGAACTGTTGTGCCCACTTCTACATCCTGATATTTATCACTGGAAAACTTAATCATATTTGGAACTTGTTTCTCTAACGATTCTCTACATCGCTTACGTTCGTTAATACATATTTTCTTGTTGTTCACAGTTATAACAGATTCTAACAGTGTTAAGTAACTTATTTCCCAAGCGGTAATATTATGGAGCACTGGTTACAAATAATTCTGTCTTCGTACGCTTAAACACAAGTTAAACAAAGCAATGAAAATAAAAAGGTATAAATTGTGACACCATAAAGTTATAAATGAATATTTTCGAGTATATAGCACTTTGTTCAAAGAAGGACGAATATCAAAGTTTCATACTGATGAAAGTTATTAATTATCTTCAATTTAAAGCTGAAATAGTCTGCATTGTACTATATTTTAGCGTTTAGTTTACCTTTATTAAAAAACGTACCGCTTTCTTTGTCTGGATTTATGAATTCTTAGAATGTTTATTTTTTTCTGTTTCATTCTTCTCTGAATAATTACTTTTTTTTTATTTTACAAAATAGTCGCATCAACCTTTGAGGTTATTAGCGACATATATAATACATAATACATATGATAATTTATTTACAAATTTTAGATTTTGTTAAATACATTGATATATTTAAGGAATTTTACCAAATGTTCAATTTTACAATGTTCTCCTAATGTTTCATTTGTTGATCCGATGATGTGGTTGTTCTGTCTCTGTAACTGGTATCTTGAACACTCTACAAGTAAATGATTAACACTTAGTGGGATATTACAGTTTTTACATAAAGTGGGATTAGTGTGACCAATTATGTGTCCGTGGATAAGTCGGGTATGTCCTAGACGAAGACGAGTAACAATGACTTGGTAAGTTCTGTTGGGAATTTTAGATTTCCACGGTTTTACAAACATTTTTACTTCGCAAAGTTTTGAAGTTGAACTGTCCTACTGGTTTTGCCACAGATTTTCTACTTTCACTTTAATAAATGATTTTAAATTGTTAAGAACTACATCTCTCACTTCACTTGCGGTTTCACTGTTCCTGGCTTGTTGGGCTGTACGATCAGCTTCTTCATTCCCTTGGAGGCCAATGTGTGAAGGAACCCATAGGAATTGTACAGTATAGTTATTGTTTTGAATGGTACCTAGTTCTTTTTTGATTAAAAGAGCAATTGGATGCTTCGTGTACAGTTGGTTAATGGTGTTGATGAAACTGAGGGAATCGGTAATTATAAGAGCATTTGATATATTGCTGGAGTTAATATGAACAAGAGCTTGATAGATGGCGTATAGCTCGCCAGTTTGTATACAGCTTAGGGATGGCAGTTTATACTCAAGTGTAATATTTGGAGTAATGCCAGCTGCCCCAACTCCAGTAGATGTTTTAGAAGCGTCTGTATATATATGATATTATTTAGAAAATTTTGTTAGTTTGTTGATGAAAGTATTTTTTATTAAGGAGTGTAAAGTATCGTTCTTTTTGAAGATATTTAAGGATGTATCGGATTGAGGAATGCTTAATGTCCAAGGAGGAGGAATTTCTATGAAGTTGAAATAGGTATTTGGTATCGGAATTTGTAAAGTTCTAAGGGTTTGCCTAACTCTTTCGTAGAATGGCGGTTTCATGTTCCTATCAGTATATAGGTTTTTAAAACGATCAGTAAATATGTTACTTCTAGATGGATTGTTTGGATTAGAATTAGCAGCAAATGCATATGTGAGAGATTAGTGCATCCTTCTATATTTAAGTGATGGCTCTCCAGTTTCTGCTCGTAAACTTTCTATTGGGCTGGTCCGAAATGCTCCTGTAGCTATTCTTAATGTCGTATTTTGAATTACGTCAAGGTGGTGTAATAGTATTCTTTGGCAGATGCATATACTATGAAACCATAAAAAAGTGGAACGCTTCACGATTTTGCGTGTCATCCTTGCGCAGGGGCCATGCTAATCTTCTCTATATCGTTCCAATTTTAGTATATGTACCGCCGAAGCGAGTACAGAATAATTACTTTCATCACCATTTTCAAGAATATTGTTTTTGAAATCCGCTCCGTTCTCCGAATTATTTTTTTTTTCTGGTTCTTTAGTCGACTCTAATTTATTTATCAAGGTTTCAATATCTTCTTGCAGAAAAATTGTCAATTTCATCAAAAGGAATACCAACAGAAGCTAGTCCCACTCTCGCTGGACATCCAAACATCGCTTCTTAGGGTGATCTACCTATTCCTTAAGTTAATACAATAATTAAAATTAATTAATTTTGATTTTTTGATACTGCGATAATTTTAAAAATTATAATTTATTTACTAACCGGAATGAAGTGCTCGTTTTTTTAAACTGAATAAATTTTATTCCTGAAGACCAATCTGCAGTTTGATTTTCATCCATCCATGCCCCTAACATTCCTTCTATATCTGTTAGCTCGCTCAACTGACCCCTGACTTTGGCTGTGTCTAATTTTTCCGTGAACAATTTTTACTTTCGGCCTCATAGTGTGTAATTTAGTTAAAACTGAGTTAACCAATTCTCGACCATTATTGGAATGTAAAATAAGAGGTGCACCAAACGTTGTGTAAATTTCCAACAAGTTTGGTGCAATTTCTTCAGACTTTTTCGTTTTTACAGGTTTGAAGATTACAAAAATTATAAAAAAAAATTTGTTTAATTTACTAATGTTTCTTCTTCTTCTTTCAGTGCCTATTCGTTCCGAATATTGGCAATCATTCTGGCTATAATTATTTTATTGACTGATGCTTTAAATAGATTCGTTGTTGTTGTGGAGAACCATTTCCTCAGGTTCTTCAACCATGATATTCTCCTTCTCCCAATTCCTCGCTTTCCGAATACTTTACCCTGTAGGATTACCTTCAGTAATCTGTATTTAGTGCTGTTTCTCATTATATGTCCGAGATATTCCAACTTTCTCCTTTTAATGGTATACATCACCTCTCTTTCTTTGCCCACTCTTCGTAATACGGTCTCGTTGGTTATCTTGTCTGTCCATGATATCCTTAGAATTCGCCTGTATAGCCACATCTCGAAGGCTTCAAGTTTTTTCTCCATTGCTTCAGTTAGTGTCCAGGATTCAACTCCGTAATACAATATTGAGAAGATATAACATCGTAGGAGCCTTACTTTTATCTCCAGATTAAGATTGTGGCTTTTAAAGAGTTTGGCCATGTTATTGAATGCACTCCTAGCCTTCTCTATTCTACATTTTATTTCCTGTGAGTGATCCCATTGTTCATTTACTGTTGTTCCAAGATAGTTATACTGTTTTACTCGGTCCACTGGTGTATTATTGATAAGTAGTTGAGCGTCTCTAACTTTATTTTTGCTGATGATCATAAATTTAGTTTTTGTTATATTTACTTGAAGTCCAAATCTTTCACTTACTTCATTTACTTTGTTTATCAGTTGCTGTAAACTGTTCAAACTGTCTGCAAAAATAACGGTGTCGTCTGCATAACGGATGTTGTTTAGGCGTTCTCCATTTAGAAGTATTCCATGTTCGCATTTTTCCAAGGCTTCACTAAATATTTCCTCTGAATATAGATTAAATAATATAGGTGAAAGTATACAACCTTGTCTAACGCCTCGTAGAATCTGGATCATTTCCGTTGGTTCACCTCCAAAATTCGTTCTTATTGTGGCTGATTGGTTCCAGTATAAATTTTGTATTATACGCCGATCTTTATCATCCATTTGGGCTTTTGTTAGAATATCCATCATTTTTTGGTGTTGAACTGTATCAAATGCTTTTTGGTAGTCCACAAAGCAGGTGTAAATATCGCAAGTCATATCTCTGCATCTTTGAAATAATACTTGTAGACTAAACAGTGCATCTCTTGTACCTACGCCCTTCATGAATCCAAACTGTGTGTCTTGTATTCTCTCTTCGCATAGCTTGTATATTCTACGATGTATAATTTTAAGAAAAAGTTTTAATGTATGGCTCATTAGACTTATTAGCCTATATTCTCCGCACTTTTTTGCTCCCTGTTTCTTTGGTAAGGTAATAAATTCTGAAAGTAGCCAATCTTTTGGGATATTGCCTGTGTCATAGATATTATTGAAGATTTTACATAGTACTCTTAAAGATTCATCATCAAGAAGTTTAAGAAATTCAGATTGTACTCCGTCTGGTCCTGGAGCTCTACCTTCTTTTAATGATATTATGGCTGCTCTTATTTCTGCCACTAGTATAGGTGGTCCTGTTTCCGTAGGTATTGGGGGCTGGTTCTCTCTCTCATCAAAAAATAAATTTCTTATGTAATTTTTCCAGGTATCATTGATACTCTCTTTGTCCACGATTATCTCTCCATTGTCATTAACAAGTTTACTTATTCTTCTGTTTTTACATTTACCTGTAATTTCTCTTACCTTCTTATGCACGTTGAAGTCATCGTATTTACTTTGGAGAATTTCGATTTCTTGGCATTTTTTCTCCAGTTCTTTCTGTTTGGCTTCTCTGATCTTTCTCTGTATCTCTCGCTGTAATGTTTTATACATGGAGTTATCGTTCTTGTTTTTCCTTCTTTCTTCCATTAGTTGCAGAATCTCTGTCGTCATCCATGTCTTATTCTTACCTTCTTCGTTCTTCATAAAATTGTCTTTAATGTCGTCTATTGTACTAATGTTGTCTACTGTATTATACTAATGTTTGAAGATTACAAATTTCGTAAGATGGTCTTGGTATACCATTATAAATCTAAATTTATTATTATTTTGTGACTGCATGTCAATCAAATCGATTTGAGCTCGTGAATTATATTTTGAATGTAAAATTGACTTCGAAAACAAACCTACTTGTTTAGCTTAAATACCTTGCATTTTTTTGGATTTTTTTTAATTTCTATTCCTTCCCTGATTACAAATTGGTCCTATTTTTAACGTTAGCTAGTATCGTTGTTTCATTTAAGTTTATTTTATGTCCTGTGTTTATGACATGTTGTGCTAGTGATGACGTCTTCTTTTTTTCTTTCGATGGCATTTCGATGTCCTCATTTAACCTGTCGTAATCTTCACAAAAGATCTTGATACTTCTTGATATATCCTTGATCTTCTAATGCAACTTTTATTTTTGCGGATGGTAATATGGTTGAGATTTTCCTAATCTGCATTTTGTTTTTCATTAAAATTCTGTTGATTTTGTCTATTGCGCCATTTATATAGAATAAGATAGTTTGTACAATTGGTTTTTACAATCGAAAAGCCAAGTGTAAGGTAGTTTTTACAAAAATCTACTATAGAAGGAAGTACTAGAATTAATTATACCTGGCTTTGTGAAAATTTCAAATATCATAATTATCCAAACTTTTTTGTAAGCTTCTTAGATCTTTTGAAATGTTCTATTAATATTCATGGTTGTCGGGTGCGCACAAAAGATTTTTCAGTGAGATAAGAACTTAGAAACCAACTGAATTCTTTGAAATATAAAATCTAACAAAAAAAATTTAATATTTTAAAGTAGAAGCGTTTATGTGCAATCAAAAAAAGGCTACCATAATGTTTGTAATAAATTCATTAGTCTTATTATTCTTTTCCATACACTTTTAGCACAACAGTGCTATAAACGATATTAATAAATCATTTCTTCGATATGAACTTTCACTGTACATTTTAGCATAACTGCGTTAATCAACAATGTCATAAAAACAAAAAGTAAATCGTTAAAAAAAGAAAAAATTTTCTAATTTTGCACATAATATTTAACTACAACGTAATTAAATCTTACTCGATTTTATGAGTCACATTGGTTTCAAAAACCATAAAATATCAACCAATGAGTAAAAAAAGTATATACCAGGAACATTCAAAATGTAATCAAATCACTATATATAACCAATTTCAGATTGGGCGCACCGAAATGCATGAGCTTAAGTTTAATTCTGTTTAATATACTAATATTAACTAAAATATAATAAACATAGCAAAATTACAGAAGCTTTATCTTTGGAACTTCCTACTATGTTCACTTTAGTTTGTCACATTCTTGTCACATCAAATTCGTCATTAAAAATATATAACACAGCTATTTTTTTTCTGAAAAATACCACAGGTGTTAACTGAACTTGCTTAAAGCGGCTTTGGAAATTAGTTCATAAACATGTTTATACATTTACAGGGATTTAATATAATGGTAATATTGATTTGAAGCATTTACCTTGAAACTGTGACCAATCTAAGGCTGCACATAAACCATCACCATAAATAAACACACATCTTGTAGGGGTTGTTTATCCTTAACGACCATTTTAAACTCAAACTGCAGCAAACATATTTTCAAATAGTAAATAGCTTTTGCCACAATTCTTGCTTGTGTGTCTACGTAGCTTTATGGTGCTGTAGTTTATACATTGTTATATATCTGCTTAGTTTTTGTAAACAGGTACTAATATATTGCCCCTTTAGCAGAATAATTATCATCTAGTCAACTGCTTTAGCCTTCTTAATTTTTTAAAATGCTTAAGCAACTTTTCCATTTATTATTTTGGTGACCATTGCTGTTACTGTTTTCGTTAGCTCTACTACTGTTTGGGAGGTAGTATTTTATTATTTTCGTCTCGGATACATTTAATCTGATTAAAATATTTAATTTATTTTATTTATACCTATTTTATATATCTTTGCTTCACTATCCTAGGTACCAAGTTGTTCCCGCTCTTAAAATATGTTTTTCAGTCCGTACTAGACTTAATGAAGTCTTCAAGTTTCTTTATAATAAATTGAGAATAGGTCTTAGATAAATAGATATTATAGATGTTACTCATATGGCACTGTTTGTCTTATCACGAACAAATAATTTAACTTTGCGATTATTAAAAAATAAAACTACATGACAAATTTTCTGATCCTTTTGTACTAAGAAAATATTTTTTGTTCCCTTTACTTCCAACGATATCTTCAAAATACAAAGACTGATGACAATGCAACATTGGAGCACGACTGACCTTGACAATTGATACATACCAATTAGCAAAATAATTCAATTTTTTTGCATTCGTTTTATAGATTACACTCCTTTTTACAATTGCAAAAAAAGAACACCGATTTTTTAACTTTTAATTGTTATATATCTCCGAAATGGTTACTCTTAGGAGAAAAAGTATTCATGCAATCTTTATAGACAACTGCCTGGTCTACAATTTTTGTCCGATGTATTTTTTTTAATAAAACCGTTTGGCTGAAAAATGCAAAAAAAAGCTCTGTGCGCATTTTTATATACGCACAAGAACTACAAAGTATAATAAATTCGTTAGTTCGTCATAGAAAAGTATTCGATTTAAATCAAAATGTTTCCAATACAAACAATTCTATTACATATATTCAAAGATGCCAATGAGAACATTATCCCGCCATCAATATTGTGCCGATGAAAGTATACTACTCAAAATATACTAAGCTATAATCCGATCCAAAATAAACTATGGTTGTATAGTTTACTGTCCGCATCCAATAATTTATTACAATCATAAAATTTCGTCAACCACACTGCTCTCTGCGCATTTCGATCCGGCCCCACTGAAAGTCTCTATTATGAATTTCATTAACTCTGCCCTTACCTTCGAAGGCAGCAATTACACTTATCTTATGACAGCAGAATTCCATCGAATCGGATAAATCCAGTATGTAATCTTCTGTGCCAATACCTGAATACAGATACACAACCCATGTGACAAAACACGAACTTATTTCAAACACTTGCATCTATAAAAGCAGTAACCCTTTCTTTGTCTCGAACACCACTTTATATAAACACTTCCTTCTGTTAATTAAATAAGCAACAAACAAATAATATAATTTTTAGACAAACTTTCAAGAATACATCCCGTTATGATAAGGTTGTTTATACTGATGCATCCCGAAATACTAATGAAGTTGTTTATTCTATCACTACCGTTGATACAGTATTAAGACAATATCGAATATCATCAATAATCAATATCAAACTCTTTAGTATTTCAAAAGCTCTATGTGTAGCTCTATACACCGATTTCTTATCCGTAATTTACTCGATAGAAAATATTTTTAATCTACTAGAACAATCTATTAGGATTAATCCATCTTCACACTTCAGGGACTTCAATAACAGTAACAAAATTTTCATATCGGTATCCAAGGAAATAATATAGCTAATAGCGCTGTAAAATAAGCAACCACATCCAGCTTACCTGTCCACCACGTACAGCTCCAAGAAAATATAAAATCAAAATTACACAGGATTATCCAAGTATCCAAGGCAAATGGCAAGAAGTTTGGATTACCAAAGACACAAAACTCAACGAAATACAACATGATGTTAACAGCTATTTATCCCTAAAATCTCTGAACAGAAAAGGGAAGATAAAAGTACGGAAGATTGAGGATAGGACACACGTTTAACACATGATTATCTTGTCCTCTACAGACTAACAATTATGAGATTTTCTGAATTGTTTAAGCCGACTTAAGAGCCCAATAGATTTCTTAAAAACTACACAATTGTTTAACAAAATTTTATTCACATAATATTATTATTCTGTAACTGACAGATATGGTGACAAGGTAAGTGTAAATAAAAAAAGATACCAATAAACGATAAACTAATAAAGATACCAATAATAATTATATAATAATAATAGGAAAATTCTTATAAATATGAAAACATTTATCTTATAAATATCTATAAGATCAGACCCTAGTCAAGGGCTCAGAATCCGAATGATCCGTTTTCTCTGTCTTGCTCTATAGCTGTGAAAGTTAAACAATGGACTCTGAAACAGAAAAAATAATAGATGCCTTTGATATGTATATACAGACGGATGCTGACAATTCCATGGATACAAAAAGTTGCCAACGATGAACTACTTTGGAGTATGAGTAGTCATATCGGAAGATAAAGTACATAGTGAGATATCAGAACTCATGGCTGTGAAGGACCTGAGGAGATGGTTTGACCACACATCTGCAGAAATTTTTGGTGCAGCAGTTTCCAAAACTACAATTGCCATTTAAATCGCCAACCTTCGAAAGGAGACGTTTGTCCCTATTTCTTGGGCTAACTTGACCGATTAACAAACCATCATATTAAATACGACTATGGGGAAGTCCAAATTATTAGACACAGCCGAGAAATAAACAATAATTCGAAAGCAATACAAAATTGTTTTTCTAAATTAAAAAATTATATACCTAACAATAATGCCTGTAGTTAAAGTTTGTTTTATATATAGCAAATGTTCTTTTGTGCCATTTAAATATGCCTAATTGCTATATGCTAAATAAGTAAAATAATAAATGTCTAAACATTACGTTTATTTGATTTTATTTGGTTAAATATTAGTTCTTTATATTATATTCCTATTTAATGATTATATGAGACGATAAATTTCAACAACTTTTGTTTCCTATCTAATACTATTATTTAATATCCTCGTATTTTAGAACAAAGGCAGCCAATTTAAATAAAGTTGCCAGAGGCAAATGAGTCCATTCTTTTTTAATAAAATATCCGTTAAGTGCAACGTTTTTAAGTAAAGTATTATTACCTTACCGTAAATAATATTTGTGCATCTCAAAACATCTGGTACATGGGAGAGATAATAAGGAATATGTAATAAAAATTAATCGTAATATTCAGTCTGGCAAAATGCACTATTAAAATGTATATTTAGTGGATTTGAAAGTATTAATACAGACTAAAGTTTATAAAAATCGTGAGGCTTATTTATAACTTTCACAGTAATCTGAATATTAGTATTAATAATTTTATTCTTGAATCAAACCATGATTTATCATCAAAATAGGTACAAAATTATTAATGGGTACTCCAAAATTCATCATTAATTAGCATAAACGCACTCGTAGATAGTACACGTAGATCACCTCAGTAAAACCAGGATTTTAAAATAGACCTAGAGAAACTTGCAAACTGATCACTGGTCTACTTGCACTCCAGGGCAGATAAAGACCATAAAATGACCTTTGAACATTTCTAAAAGCCAGGAAACTGCACTTGAGCATTTTGATGTCTTCTGTCATAATAAATGAATTGCTAATTACCTAAAATTAAAAAAAACGATTGCTAATGATGCTATGAACTGTAGAGCTTTGTGCATATAGAAAATTAAGTTTCTTTCGTCTTCTATACAGTGGTATAGCACACATAAGCTTTTAGCTCTATCTGTTTTTCAGATATTTTGAATGTACCAAGTGTCCATTATCGCATATATCTAATCCAACAAACTCAAATAACTCCAAAATGTATTGTTTTATGTATTATGTGTATTGTCATCGAATGCCATAGTCTGTTGACTAGTACGCATTTCGATGCGCATCGCCCCGCCTCGAATTTTCCCATTGGCTCTTGACCTGGAAATCCCTATTTATCGCTCGAACAGCGCATATAAATATTGGCGATTTTCAGGTCAGCCAGGTCAGTCCCTCACGGGCTCTCCGAGAGCTTAGTGCTCTCGGGGCTCTGCTCCTGTTATATTTTCCATGCTCTGTGGCTGAGAGTTATTTTCAACTTTAACTTGGTGTTTTTTTTTTATTTCGACAATCCTTTGTCATGTAAGAAAATATCTTGTCTTTCTCAAGACAAGCCATCGGAAGACCACAACCTAATGTACCGTTTTCAAAGAGGAATTTGTTGTGTAAGAAATATCTTGCCTTTTTCAAGGCAAGACACCGAAGATATAAATATTTACAAGTCCATACCCAGTAAATGGACTTAAGTAGAGGAGCTCTCGACAATATATTCGAAGCCCTCTACAGAGCACCCGGGGATATCAGAAGGTGTATAGACCCGTATTTGTTCCCCCGAGGTGACATGGCGCCCGACAACGTGGATTATTCCGAACCTGCGACCCAGCTCGCTTTACAGAACGCAACACACCATTGACTTCAACATGGGTTGAAGTCAAGAGAACAATGGGGAGAGCCACGGAGGTTAGAATGCTATACTCTAACACTCCGCCATCGAGCTCTGTAGCAGTCCTGATGCCTTTCGTGTGCCAGATGTCTCAACCAGTCAGCCTTCTTCAACGCTTGAAGCCCCGAAAGCTACGGAGATCCTGAAGTAGCCACAGTCCCTGCCTGCCCTCCCCGAAATGTGGCGATGCCACGGAGGCCCGGGCAAACTCGCCTACGAAACCCCAGGATAAAGTGGATGGGAACCTGATTGCAGAGAAGAAGACGAACCGCTGAGAGAAATGGTACACCGACCGTGGATGGAGCCTGCCAAAGAGGGAGATGCAGTAACATCCGGCCTCCCAGGTTCCAGATAAGTGTTGTGTGAGTTTTATAGACAATTTCTTTAATTTTCTTGTATTTTTATCTATTTTCTTGTTTATTTTCACATGTATTTTTGTATTTTTATTCAATAAATATTTACCCAGCCGCAGAGTCTCCAGAGGAGGGGGGATGACATCGAATGCCATAGTCTGTTGACTAGTACGCATTTCGATGCGCATCGCCCCGCCTCGAATTTTCCCATTGGCTCTTGACTTATCGCTCGAACAGCGCATATAAATATTGGCGATTTTCAGGTCAGCCAGGTCAGTCCCTCACGGGCTCTCCGAGAGCTTAGTGCTCTAACTAGAGGAGCTCTCGACAGTATATTCGAAGCCCTCTACAGAGCACCCGGGGACATCAGGAGGTGTATAGACCCGTATTTGTTCCCCCGAGGTGACAGTATTTTGTTAGAATTTTGTCTCCAGCTGTTGTGTTAAGATATATAATAAGATTAATTTAATTAAATAAAAATTTTTTGGACGGCATAAACATTAAAACACAAACACAATATAATAAAATTGCAATAGCCTGAAAAAGAAAAAAATTTGTGTCTCTATGTATAAAGATTCGGTTTTCTCCTCTTTTGTACCCTCTAGCGTTGCGAATAAAATGTATCATTATCCAGTACAGAGAAATAGAGAAATATTCTTTGAATATAATTTCCATACTGGCGAAAATATTATTAACTTCTGATATCCAATTAGATAACAAGTGTTTTTATTTTTAGATATAAATTGGCTACAATCTACAGCAGAGTGGGAAATGGTTTCTATAACAACGAATTATTTATCTACATCTACCAACGGTCATATGTTACTCTTCTGGAACAGCTGCAATTTAGTTTCTTTAAAATTGACAAGACAGGTAAGTTAATACTAGTAAATTAATAAAATAGTAAAAAAAATGTGATCACATTATAAACAAGATGCTTAGGTAATCTTAAAAATTAACAAAGAGTCTTAACTAGACTAAGAATGTAAGAACCAGGAATAAAAAGAGTAATTAAAAAAAAAGTAAGAATCATAAGTGGAAGAATAAAAAGGAATACGTAAATATGTAAAAATATGGAACCCTTCAAATAAATTCGAAAGTATATATAGAATAGGCGAATTTTCTACAGCTGGTGCCGTTTATTGTATCCTAATTGCTAGAGTTTTCTGTCGAGCAATCTTTAGTTTTTAAATCTGTAGTGATTCTTGCATTTTCGACATCTTCTATCCAGGATTGTCTTGGTGGACATCGTTTTCTTCTAGTAAGCAGAGTCCATTTTTCTATCTTTTTAATATATCTAGATCAGTTTCCATTTCTCTCCGAATATCAGCTTTCGCCCTATTTAGGACAAAAATAGTAGAGAGAATGTGTTGAAACATGAAAGCAATGAAAGTCAGGAAAGCAGATTGAGAAAAAAGATACCTTGTGGTGGTCAAACAAAGTTCAGCAAAAATAAAAGAGAAGAGAAACTTATATAAAAAGTAGCAAGAAAATAGGTAAGACATAGATCTTCCAAACTATATGGTCACCAAAAAGAAAGAGAAAGTAACACTAGATGTATCCGAGATAAAAATAATAAAATACTACTTCACGAAAAAGATATGAAAAGGGCTTGAAAAAAGTACTTTGATAGTTTATTAAATCTATAAATGAGTTAACCAAAATAACAAACCAGGAAGTGGTTCAAAGAGTTCAAAAAATAAAACATTTGGACCACATGATATCCGGGGAAGGTGTGGACAGCATTAGGAGAGACAGAACGAAGTTTTCTGTTCTGTAAAACATTTATTACTACCTAAGGCTACTAGGCATTTGCTTTTTGCTAAGTCTCCTTTTTTGAGTCTTCTTTTTTAAAAAATAACTGCTTCGTTCCAGTTAGGTATATTCTTCACATTAAAAATTTTATTTTTTTATGTCTAAGAACCAAGAATTTTATTCGTTAAGGTGTTTATGACCTGATTAAACGCTTACTGAATTCCGATTGTATGACTAAGTTTAGACTTTTTATTTTAACTTTTCGAAATATTTCTGTGTTGATTGTATAATTTCCTTTATGTTGTTTATTATTATCATATCTTTCTTCATTTTGTGTCCTATTTTAGTCGGGTTGATATTTTTCCGATATTTTTATTTACTTCCTTTTTTCTGCGCTTTACTTTGTTCCTTAATTAGGGAAGAAGTTTCTTTAATACATTAAGTTTTTTTTTATTTAAAAAATTAAAGTTTCTCGGCTGAAATTACCATTGACACAAACAATATTGTGTACAGTAATTACAATAAGCACATGTAACTAATTGCTACAGTTAATCTATAAGCTTTGAACCTATGACTAAATAATATAATATAAGTAAAGTACATGGAAAACAAGGGGTCATATACTGTTGAACAGCTGAATGTCTTTCAAGAAACCAATTAGGTTAAAGACTTGATCGGGTGAGTTTAAAACGTCTTTGATATTAGACTTAAGTTTATGTTGCACTCTGTGTTTTGCGTACCGGGGACACTCGATCAAGATGTGTTTCACAGTTAATACACTTGAGCAGATTTGGCAATTAGGCTTTGGCTCGGACTTCTTTAAGTATTCATGTGTGAATCGGGTATGTCCTATTTTTAATCTTTGGATGACAGCTTTTTCGTTTCTAGAGATAGTTGGAAGTTCATATTTTTCAACAGTCTGCCGGATTTCATGTAATGCACTCTTGATTGTGTTCCAGTGGGTTTGCCAGGTATGATACTGTTGTTGCTTAAAAATTTGCTTTATGTCATTATGGATTTAATTATGTTCGGCTTTTGAGGATTTACTGTTTACACAAGAAGTTTGCTTGGCTGTTTGGTGTGCTTTTTCATTGATGGGGATGCCGATATGGGATGGTAGCCAGATGATCGTGACATTTACACCTTGAAAAGCGAGTGCACTGTAAGTTCTATGGATTTCTTAAACTAAGGGATGCTGAGAGTATAGACGTTTTATCGATTGTAGTGACTATTAGTGATTATAATTATTATTATATTAATGACTATTTTAGTGATTATAGTGATTTTAAGTTTTTTGTTTCTTGAAATATTTAATTTTTTCCCGTTTAACTAGATAGTGGGTTGAAATTCAGTTATCGATAAGCTGTGTACGGCTTTCACCGGCTAATATTTTTAAATAAAGTATTTAGTTAATTCTACTCACAGTAACCACAAGCCCTTGTAGGCCAAGGGCAAAAAATTAAACGAAAAATACTTTATGTTGTTTTAAAGACAAAAGTTCTTGACGATATTCTTTTATCTTTTCTACCATATGCTTCTTTTCTACAGTCCAAGTCACCCACAGTTCCTTTTAGTAGCTCTCGTCTACCTTTTTTGTCCATCTTGTCCTCGGTCTTCATCTCCTTTTACTTCATTTGGGTCTCCTACGTAAGACCATCTGTGGTATTCTTCCCACTGGCATTCGTTGTGTAGGCTCCAGTCATCAGATGCCTTGTACCTTGATAAATGTCGTAATTTTAGGCTACTTATGCTGCCCATGATTTGCTAACTCTCTGATCTGAGTTCTGCCTATCAACTTCATTACAAACAATTCTATCCTACTAATTCTATCATCTGCTTGTGTAAAATTAATGAATATTTTATATAACAACTTTATTTTGTCTCACAACAGTTTTTTGTGAGGGTCAAATTCCCGCAAAACAAATTTCCTTGTGGTCATTTAATCTCGTTTTCAGAATTCTGCTAAATACTTTATAGCAAGTGTCAAGCAGAGCGATGGCTCTATATTTCTCGCAAAGCATAGGATCTCTTTTTTTATGAATTGAATAAATGAAATAAATTGAACAAAGTTGTTGATAGTGGGTCTCCTTGCCCAAGCTCCCTTCTAACGTGAAAACTCTCTGATTTTAACCTATTCCACATAACTTGATGTTAAGTTCTGCTTAACGCCAGCTTTGTTACAAACAATTTAAAGAGGTCTTTCCTTTAATTATATCGTGTGCTTGTGTAAAATCAATTATTATTGCATATAACTTTATTTTGTCCCCATAACAGCTAGTCTGAATTTCTTTCAAAGCAAAACTTTGATTTGTTTATTCTCCCCTGCCTCTATAGTTTTTGCAAAGCGTCGTATCTCCTTTTTTATTAATTAGCAGCGTTCATCAGACTATTCTACTAACATCTTTCTTTTTGTCAATTATATCCAATTAATCTATCAAGTTGCTTTCCTAATAGCTCCTCAACTACTTTGAAGATTTCTGCACTTATCCCTTCTGCTTTGAGCTTTTATTGTTCTTTTGGTCTTGAACTGTATTCTTAAACAGATTACTTGATTTGTTGATCTGTCATGGATAGCTTTGCATTCTAATATCATTTGTTCCGGTTCGTTCTCTTCGTCATGACCATTTAACAGTGCACCAAATAAACGTTTTCGTTCGAACATTACATGATTACATGACCAGCCTCCCCTAGCAATATTCCTTGCTAGGGGAGGCTAGGGGAGTATGTACTCTTGCTCTAATAACCTTTTTATCTTTCTTACTCCTTGGTAGAACTTATAGTTTATCGTTCTCTGTTTCGGAACTTTTCTTCGATTTCTTGGATTTTTCCTTCATTATATTGTCTTGGTATTGCCCAACATTTTCTCTTAAATTCTCTTTATTTTTCTTTTTCTTTCTGTTCGTTGGCTTCAATATAATTAGATAACATTGCCGGTCTTGTTTTCGATTTTGCTCTGGCTCATTTAGCTTTTAATCTTTGCATTCATCATTGAACTACTCTTTTAGTTTTGTTCTCATATCCAAGCAGTTTTTCTTTCATGCTGCGTATTTTATCATTTATCAGTTTCCTTCTACTTATGTCTTTTGTATGTGCTGCTCACATTTTCTTCTTTTGTCTTCATCCTCTAGTTGACTGTTGTGATATAAATATGGCATAGATTATATGTTTATATACAGTTAAGATTATAATATTTTTATAATTTAAATTATAAATTAATTATTTTCTGTTTTAATACAAAATTATTAAATTTTTTAGATAATTGTTTGAAACATTAATACACCTTAAGCAAGATTTGATTTTATTTTTTCCTTTTGCATAAAGATTATATTAAATAGCAGTATTGACTAATGTTAATCAATAAAATAATTACATACAAAGCGTTGATAAACTTATACGGGCGTTCGATTTTGTAATCATGAACTAGCACCACACCTACAATAACATATCTTCTTCCTGAATTCTTAAGAACAATCTGATATTTTATACCCGACCTTTCTTGAAATTATAAATTGTTTTTAATAATAACCATTGTTCTATCCATAAAAAGATAAATATTATGTTTATATGGGTTTAAGCCACAATTTATTGTGATGAAAATTAAATTTTATAATAGTTTTTGACATTGCAATTTCCACTCCGGAAATCGTTTTCAAAAAAATATTATTTTAAAAATTTTCCGGAAAATATAACCAAAATTTGTTTAGCAGTCATGTTTTTCAAAACTGACAATGCCAGAAAAATATAGATCTCACATCCTCCTCTACCATACACAATACATATGCAACACACAATACACGTTCACTAAACAGTAACACTCAACACACATACGAATGTTTACAGAGTTTGAAATTTCCATGAGGTAAAATATTCACTATTCACTCTCACATCTTTTCAGCCAAATATGGCTGTTGCCTATAACACCGTGCCCAATAGTGAATATACCTCCAATTTTGTGACATGACATAACCTTGTCAACAATCTTGGCGGATATATATCATCAAAATTTCTTGGTATTTTTATAGACAGTAACCTTAAATGGTCCCTTCATATCGATTTGTTAAGTAAGAAACTAGCCAATACAACATACGTTTCTTTGTTCGAGTCTCATCTTCGTTATAGAATTCTTTTTTAGGGTTCTAGTACAGCTGCTCAATCTGATGTTATTTTTAAATTACAAAAAAGAGCAATACGGTATTTTTTGGCCTTAGTAGAATAACACATTGCAGAAGCTACTTCAAAAATCACGGGATTTTAACTCTTCCCTCTCTATATATTCTAAACACTGTTTGCTTAATTCGTAAACACCTATATGTTTTTCCAGCAAGATCTAATCATGACTACTCCAACAGAAATTCAAGTTTTACCGATTCCGATTTACTGATTTACCGATCCCGTCCACTTAGTAATGAAATCTACATTATATTCGGCAAAAAAATTATACAACCATCTCTATTTGCAACTTAAATCTACAACTTCTTTCGTTAAGTTACATAAATTGACAAAAGCCTATTTATCTGAAAGACCATACTATTCAGTGGAAGAATTTCTTAACGAATAACTAAGAAATTACAGTACGTTTAGGTATAAGCAACAAAGTATTTATATATAGTTCAAAAGGTTTTATTATGCAGTTTGCAATTAAGTGAAATTTTGCAACGGGTTGTGTATTTTATTATCTTTTATTTTGTGATATTGACGATTTATGTAATTTTAGTAAATTGTTATTGTTATTTTTCTTACTTTTTGTAAGCTTTGTCCATAAAATTGTACAAATTTCAGTGACAATAAAGCATATTTCTATTCTATTCTATCATTTGCCAAGAGTTCTTTCTGGTGTATCTTGCACATATGTTGATCTGGGCAGAAAACTTTTCCTCGATTTAAGACTTTGTGCGGTAAGCTAGTAATCGTAGAGTAGATGTCGTGAATCTAGAGTTTGTTCCTTTTGTTTCACTAGCCACTTCTCCTTGAATATCAGGTGAAGTGATACCTATATAAGGTAGAGCTTATGTATGGGTGTGTGGTTCAGACATCCACTGATGATTCTTGCTGACATCTACGTTTCTTGCATGCGCTAATGCTTCCCATTATTCCAGTTATGGTTATAGTTTATGACAGCATAAATACAGAGTGCCAGCTTCAACGTTCTAAGAGTGGAAGGATGTGCACCTCATTTTTGGTTTACAAGCTAACGGAGAATATTGTTTCTGGCCGTCGGTTTGACTTTTAGTTTTAAACAATGTTCTTTGAATGAGAATGTGCGATCCAAAGTAACTTTCAGATATTTATGGGAAATACAGTATTCAAGGGATTCATTACACCACTGACTGTTCAGTTATATGAAAGCGTCGAAGCTATTACCAAAGTGGAAAAAGCATACCTGAGTTTTTCCGAGATTTTACTTACAATAGTTTGACTCTTAATATGTTATTGTGTTTAAGACTCCAGTAAGTATTGTTTTTACTTCGGCCAATGTTGTTGCTTGTCCAAGCATAGCTGTATCGTCTGCCTTTATGAAAGTCCTGTATTGTTATGGGCTGGTGGTCGTTTGTCTAAATATTACAGGTGCCATTACTCTGCCTGAACGAGACCGTTCTTCTGTGTTCTGTATCTACTATTCTTACCACTGAGAGATACAAAAGATCTTCTGTTCTGAACGAAGACGCTTGCAAGACAAGTGAGACAATAATTAAATATTTAATGCTGTTAAAGTAAAAGAGGAAAAGAGAGTGACGAAACAATTGTCCACTTTTCGATAAAGTTTTATTTATTTACTTTAAAATAATTTAAGTGCCAAACGATTTACCGGTTACCGTAAAGATACCCAATTTTTTTATTACTATCCGTATATAACAATATTGCTTGTTTTGTAAATGACCCACCGATAAATTACTTTCCTCAAATCGTTTAAACCTAAAACTTTCTATAAATTTAGCTAAAATACATTCTAAATCAATCCGAAACACATTGTACGAAATTAAGAAAAAACTAATCAATCGGTGATGACTGACTGTGCTTCCTGAAATATATTTACAATAGAGGGCAATAATAAATTCGTGATTTAATTGTACGTCGTGATATCTATCGTTCTTTGAATTAGAGCTTGTAAATTGAATTAGTCATACTTTAAAAAAGAAGAAAATCTTTCAATGGGTATCGATGCTGAAGCAATTTCACCTTGGTATCAAATTGTAAGCTCGATTTTTGATTATATTCTTTGTGAAATAGAGTGAAATAGTTATAATGTATTCAGTTCTTGATTCGATTATGTGTAGCTTGTAATCTTTGCGCCTGCGCCCACTTATTTCTATCCACTACATCGTAGTAAACATGGATTATAATTATTGCATTTTTGGTTTGTCTCCGATCTAATGAGCCCAATATGACAAAACACAAACTTTTGTTCTAGACCCATAATACACTATTCTCTAGAAAAATATAGAGATATTTCAGTTTTTCATATTCCGTTTATTATTTTCGACACACAGGAACGTATGGATGGAAATTCGTACCTTTGTGTCTCTTTGTATACAAGTTAAAACTATCTGACAAGTCCCACACGAGCCAAACATGCCATATTGTGTACGGAGCACAAATTTTTAGACAGGAAACACAGGGCTCCCAATACGTCTTGCTTTCTGAAGCAAATTACAAACTACCTAATAATGACTCAGATGTAGTAGAGATAAGCATGAGTATACCTACAGTGTCGACTAATTACTAATACTAATTTTAAAATATATTAACTTTTTTTGCTTAGATATTAGAGCCTAAATAAAATTATATAGAGATATATGTTATTTTTGACGTTTCTATAAAGTGTTTAAAATGTTACAATATACATATATTACTAAGATTACTACAATAATCTGTTTTATTATTAATGGCATTCTTAGTTCGGTTGATATGACACATCTCGAGAAACAATCTATTTTTGTAATTGCTTAATGATTGCAATATTTTACCGTCATAATTGACGTTTGTTTGTTTCATTCGCAATGTGACAAGCATTTAAAGGTATTTGATCTACTAAGCTAAAAGAATACAGAAAATCTGTATTTTCACCACAGGGTAATCGTAATAAACCATCAGCATTATTAATTGCTGCCCCTTTTTTATACTGAACATCGTATTGATAACCCGACACAGTGATAGCCCATCTTGTTATTCTTGCAGCCGCTGAAATTGGAATTCCTTTATTTTTGCCAAAGATATACTGTATGATAACTGTGTTACTAGCAACCAGCCTAAACGATCTGCAGGCCTTACTAGACCGAGTGCGAACTGTGAGCGTAACATACGGACTGAACCTTAATATTAAGAAAACTAAATTCATGGTTGTCAGCCGTACAAATTTAGATCCCGGGGTACTAATGGCAGGTAGCGAAGAGATCCAGAGAGTCAACAGATTCACTTACCTCGGAACTACCCTCAACGTACAATGGGACTACGCTCAAGAGATTAGATCCAGAATTGAAATGGCACGGTCTACTTTTATTAAGTTGAGATCCTTGCTGTGCTGCAGTGATCTCAGTTTGGGAACCAAGATGCGGATAGTGAGGTGCTACGTTCTTCCAGTGTTACTATATGGAGTTAAAGCCTGGACACTGACGCAAGCTACTGAAAAACGAATCGAAGCCTTCGAGATGTGGATATACAGAAGGATACTAAAAATATCTTATGTGGACCATGTCACCAACGTTGAGGTCCTACAGCGCATGACAAAATAAAAAGAAGTGCTTAATTTAATTAAACAACGTAAGCTTGAGTAAAAAATATCGAATTCTTCAACTCGTTATGCAGGGTAAAGTATTTGGCAGAAGAGGACCGGGACGCCGTCGTATCTCGTGGTTGAAAAATCTCCGACAATGGTTTGGGATGATCTCAGCGGAGCTGTTTCGCAGAGCAGTCAACAAAACCATGATAGCCTTGATGATCGCCAACATCCGGACCGGATAAGGCACTGAAGAAGAAGAAGAAACTGTATGACTGATGATCCGTAATCAGCATAAATTTGCGACCATAAAGATATTTATGAAATTTATTTAGATCAAACATAATAGCGAGGGCTTCTATTTCCAAATTATTAGATAGTATAGTATACTTGATAGATAGTATACTTGATGCAAACATGACGATACAGGTTTCTCTACATGACCAATTTTATGACTTAAGACAAAACCAACACCATAACTACTTGCATCACATCTAACATAAATTGGAAAAGGCGGATCGTAATGTGTAATGACGCTTTTAAATGTTAACCACTTCTTACTTTATTGAAATACTTTATCACATTCAGGTGATCATCGATTAATAAAATCAATATTATTATTTTGACACAATTTAATTCAATTATATTTTTTGGGATTGTAGCTAAATTTTTAGGTTCTAATTGAGTCAAGAGTCCCAGAAATAATGAATTTTCTTCCTTCACTTCATCTTGTATATCTCGTTCTTCTAACAACATAACTTTCGAACGACAGACAGTACTTGTATCTCCCACTTTCTTACAACTGAATCATTGCCATGCTTTGCTGGATATTTTGATGAATCATATTTTCTAATAATAATAGTCTCCCGTTTTATACCGCTTCGCGGCTTTGGGAGTATAGCAGGGTAGTCTGCTATATCTAGGGCCTACGGTATACAAGGAAGGTAACATGGCCAGTGCTACGCTTCAACCGCCTATTATTACCCCTGGTTTTACCCAAGGTACTCATTTTATTCAGGCTGAGTCGACCTGGGGCCTATAGACATTTTTAAAAATGTCTATTTATTCTTGCCGGCGGTAGGATTCGAACTCCGGACCACCGGCATGCGAGGCAAGCATCCTACCGCTTGCGCTACACAGCCCTATTTATCATATTTATTATCATATTTTCTACCACATCTAATGCATGACTTATGTTGGATATAACTTCTACCAGCTTGATGACCACCATCATTTTTAATTGTAGCTTCCTTCTTTCTGAACATTACTTTATCTAACTTTTCTTCAATTGCAGCTACATTTTCCATTTCTATCCTTCTAACTTGATCTTCTGTAAGTTCTATTGACAATGCTATCTCATAAGCTCTTTCAAAGGAAATATGATCTTCTGCCAGGAGTTAACGTTTTATTGTGACATCGCACACCACATACAAGTCTGTCTCTGAGAATTTTTTTCAAAAACTAACCAAATTTACAATATTAAGCCACACTTTTTAGTTTTGACACAAAGCTTTTAATATTCTTCTGCGGCTCTTGATTTGTGTTTAAAATTTATACCTTTCAGCGATAACTAACCATTTTGAACTATAATGTTGAGTCAGAACTCTTTTTAACTCAAATCATGAATGTGTTGCTTGTGTGAGTCCATTTCAAAAGGTAAAAGAAATAATAAGTTAGACTTACTCACAATCAATTTAATTTAACTAATCGGACGACCGGTTTCGCTTTCTATAATATGCAAAGCATCTTCAGGTCACGATACAAAGTTAAAATGCTGAAAATATTAATCCCATATTAGGGTGTTGTCTAATAAAGATAAAACATAGGTAGGTAATATAAATTATATAAATTACAGTAATTATGCCAATATTACATGTCTGTGGTTTTATAAATGAATAAAATGTTTAAGCAGACAAGGTAAGACCCACAAATTGGTAACATAGTCTATTAAACTGTAATGAATTAATAAATAAACAAATAAATAAACATTACTTACATGCCGGTACTCTATTAATTGATGGTTGAAAGAACATGGTTCAAACTATCTTGTATTGTTGATTGGAGAACTCAGGTCAACTATTGTAATTGTTTAACAGTAAACGGGGAAGTTCTTGAGGAGACAGATTTTATCCAATGAAGTAGAGATAGGTGAAATGTATTGTTTGTTTGATGAAAGTAATGTTCTATACCATTAAGTTCTTTAAAGTTATTTATATTTATTCTGGAGATATATTTATGAAATGTGAATAAGTATAAATAACTTTAAAGAACTTAATGGTATAGAACATTACTTTCATCAAACAAACAATACATTTCACCTATCTCTACTTCATTGGATAAAATCTGTCTCCTCAAGAACTTCCCCGTTTACTGTTAAACAATTACAATAGTTGACCTGCGTTCTCCAATCAACAATACAAGATAGTTTGAACCATGTTCTTTCAACCATCAATTAATAGAGTACCGGCATGTAAGTAATGTTTATTTATTTGTTTATTTATTAATTCATTACAGTTTAATAGACTATGTTACCAATTTGTGGGTCTTACCTTGTCTGCTTAAACATTTTATTCATTTATAAAACCACAGACATGTAATATTGGCATAATTACTGTAATTTATATAATTTATATCACCTACCTATGTTTTATCTTTATTAGACAACACCCTAATATGGGATTATTATTTTCAGCATTTTAACTTTGTATCGTGACCTGAAGATGCTTTGCATATTATAGAAAGCGAAACCGGTCGTCCGATTAGTTAAATTAAATTGATTGTGAGTAAGTCTAACTTATTATTTCTTTTATCTTTTTAACTCCTTAAATGTTTTTGAACTTGGTATTTCTGGTAATAATAAGTCTTTTAAGACACTGTAAACTTCTCCACCAATTAGAGTAATCAAAAATGGAACTTCCTTCTCTTCTTCCACTACATTACATAAAAACCACTGATCAAGTTTCTCTAGATAGGACATCACTTTTAGCAGGATCGAATTGTTCAATGGTCCCAATTAACGACATTTTTCAACTTTGTTCTGTATTTAATAAAGCAAAAACTAACAAAACATAACTATTTATTTATAAAACGGTTACATATAGTTCAATTAATCATAGCAGCGTGGGCATTCGGAGCTTCTCATTGACATCCCATAACATCACCCTTGCCTGTCTAATTTTTCCAAAGTGTCTACTGTACCGATATAGGATTAATATATAACAGCAATATTAATAAAAATATAGCGTTTTTTCTAGTAAATTCCACAGGTTGTTACAAGATAATATGAAAAACACAACTTTATTTAACACCCTGTATATGGGTAAGATGTTTATATTTCTCAGAAAATATTGATATAGTAATTCCTTAGAAGTAAATCAGTAATGTGAAATAAAAATGATTGAAATCCAATCAACGGTTCAAAAGAAAAATAGATTCAAACATACGGTACAATTATTGCGTTAATTTTGACGAGTATTAGAATATTTATTTATGGAAAACCTATACTACCAGCCTTTAACTAAGTTTTCTATTGGTAAAAATTTTAATTAGCTAACAATTTACAGTCTTCCTAAATCTACGAACAAAACGTACCACTTCGCCCCACAAAAAAAATCGTGTTTTTTTTTCTACATTTTATTGTTAGTTACCTTTTTAAACCAATTTGTAATAGGTAGCTTATAATAACCAATTTTAATTTTCATGGCGCTTTCACTCATTCGATATAAAATTTAACACCTTTATTCCGTTTTATAGTAAAAGAAAGATTAATTAGATCTTATAGCACTTGCCAATAATGAGCATGATATTACAACTAATTCTGAATAATTATAGCTACTGCACATGTCACAATATATCGCATCTGTAATTCATTAATTTCTACGTATTCAGTAGACCGGACTACATTTTAATTAATAATACGGAGTTTTGATTTTATAAAATATTTTATGGCCAGTTTAAAAAGAATCAACTATAGATAAAAGTTACATAAATTGGATAGGGAATGTTTCTTTTATTTATTTATTTGCAAGCGAATATTATACAAAGTACAAAATTTTTAAAATTAAAAGTTTAAAAAATATGTATAAAATAGTTTTCCTAGTAAGTATGCAACTAAGTATGCAATGAAGTTTTAACTCTAAAATTAAATGCAAAATTTAAATCTAAAAAATAATAAAAAAAATACAGTGCTAGTCAAAAGTCCCCCCCCCCTCGTATCTTTTGAACGGTTATTGTTATAATACTAAAATTTGGAGGGAGGTAATAAACAGACGTAGGCTTCTCAACTAGTCATAACAGGTGACGTAATAGTGACAGATGACGTTACAGTGCCACTGTTACAGATAATTTTACATGGGACCTTATGGCAAGTGATACCTCGTTTGAAAAGTATTGAAAATACCTATTCAGTCATAATAATTTTGTTTTAGTTTAAGCTCATTTTGATGAATAAATTAAATAAATATTAAAATTGTAGCTTTTCATTTAATTAAGAGTAAGTGTTCAAAATATGCTCCATCTACTTCCTGATAGTAATGCATCCTATTTCTAAACTCTTGCCGTACTCGTTTAAATGTGTCGGGAGAAATTGCCCTACATTCTTCAACAATTCGTTGTTTCAAAATGTCAATATTGTCGGGTACTGTAGCGTAAACTTTAGACTTCAAGTATCACAGAAAAAAATCTAATGGTGTGAGCTCCGATGACCAAGCTGGCCATTCTATCGTACCTTGTCGTCCAATCCATTTACTACGATATTCAGGTATGCAGGAGCACCAACTTGTTGAAACGGTATTTACAAGTTGCCGAATTCATCTGGATTATCCTCCAGAATTTCAAGTATTAACGGTTCAATTGCGTTTTGTAACATCTCCAGATACACTTCACCGGTTAAGTTAGTATTGAGAAAAACAGGCCCAACTATGTGGTTTTCCAAAATACCTGCCCAAACATTTATTTTTTTTAAATTAAGTATGTGTTTCACGAAAGACGTGAGGACATATTTTCACAGAATTCTAGTGTTTGGTCGGGGTCATCATCTGCAAGTTGGTGCACAATTTTTAATTTGTATGTGTTTGGGAAAATATGTGGTATTTATTTTCATATTTTACATTTAATAGTTTTCTTTTACTGTACTATAATTTGATCTAATTCAATGGCATATTCTAACTTATTTGCTTTAAAATATATTGTTTCCGGTTATTTCATAAAATCTCGTAAAATTGTTAAACTGGCTATCTCATTTATTATGTTTTAAATACGGAGAATTTGACTTATTTTGGGTCGCCAATATACACAAAACATGTGAAGTATCATATTATTACTGTTATCATTGAATTGGATTGTCGCTATTCAGAAGCGCCCTACAATAGGGTTGATTTATGAGATGCACTTGTCTGTAAACCACTCAACGGTTAAAGGGTTCTTTCTCTCCATTTCAAGTCTCAACACTTCGACATCATCACTAGGCAGCGAACGAAACGCACCCAGTTTTATCGGTTCTCGTGCTATCGAGCCTCGGCGTGCATCAATATTTCAAAAGCTGAGTCTATATTCTTTGTACAGACAACAGTATGATCTAAAGCCAGTTAATTTTGTAATTTATTCACAGTTGTATTTGCTATTTTTCGCTAATTTATTTACAGTCAAAATATTGCATTTTTTCTTCATTATTATCTCTAATATCATTTAACCAGCGACCTCTTAAGTTTTATACAAAACAGTATGGATTAAATTTGTTTTAAGTCAACACTCGGTGTACTGTCTTTTGACTGATTCCATAGATAGATGCAACTTGGGCTGTAGATGAACTAGGGCTCACTATCATTTCTGAAATTATCTTAATTTTTTTGTCATCACTAATTATTGGTCGACCAGATCGTTTGACATCTTGAACACTACCTGTTTGTTTAAACTTCCGAAGAAGCTTCCTACACCCGATGTAGGGCGATCGGGATACCTCATTAAAAAGACATTCCGCTGCATGGAAATTACTTCCACATTCACCAATTATTAACACAGCTGCTACTTTGTCGGCTACAGTACGTACCATTCTGCCTTTGTAAAAATGTAAACGTCTCGTTAAACAATATTTAAACTAAGTATTAACTAAAAACAACTAACTAAAACCAACTTACATAAACTTGAATTGACTAAACTAATATTCAGGTATAAACGCGTTTGCAAACTAAAAGTAACTAGAGAATTGACTAAACTAAACAGAAACAAACTAAATATTGAGCTATAAACGTTTTGCAAACTAAAAACAACTAGAGAATTGACAAACGTCAACTTTTGTGATAATAACCAAAGGCGAACGTTAGAATTTTTATTAATTAAATGCCAAACTTCAATTTTAGTATTTATTTAATTTATTCGTCAAAATCATCTTAAATCCAAACAAAATTAGTATGATTGAATAGGTATAATAAAATAATTGTAGTTTCGCATTTAATTAATAAATATTCTAACGTTCACCTCTGGTTAATTGTCAAAAAAGTTGACGTTGACGTAAAAACAATTAGAGAATTGAAAATGCGAAACTACAATTTTAGTATTTATTTAATGTATTCATCAAATTGAGCTTAAACTCAAATAAAATAAGTATGAATAAATAGGTATTTTCAATACCTTTCAAACGAGGTATCACTTGCTATAAGGAAGGTCCTATTTAAAATTATCTGTCACAATAGCGCTGTAACGTCATCTGTCACTATTACGTCACTTGTTATGACTAGTTAAGAAGCCTACGTTTGTTTATTACCTCCCTTTAAATTTCACTATTATAAGTATAAGGAAAATAGTTGTTAACCACAATAAAAACAGCAAAAATCGAATGTCTTGGTCACATCATGAGGAACAGCAAAAGATATGGATTGCTGCAGTTAATTCTACAAGGAAAAGTAGAATGAAAACGAGGACCAGGAAGGCGAAGGATTTCCTGGCTGAAAAATCTACGTACATGGTATAACCATCGAGCAAAAAGACAAAAGAGGGAATCTAATCGTTATGAAAAGGCGACCAAAAATGTGGCCTCTGATGGCGGACATATCTGGAAATGCGAATGCGCCAAATTTAAATTTTCCGACACTTATTAACAGTAGCTATAAAATAGTTTTCAGAATGTGTCTTAGACGAGAAAATTTTAATTAAATATTAACGATAACAGTCTAAAATGTGAAACAATTGTTAAAAAACTTAATATAAATAAGATTTCATGTGACAGTTGGGACAAATAATAACATAACCCAACTAAATTTGATTTCTTAAACAAGGAAAGACTCTCTTTCCTTGTTTAATTTGGCCTCTCAAGATTGCACTTCCTGTCTAACAATATTTTTGCCCCCACTACCTTTACATTCCCTCTTTTGTCTTTTTGCTCGATGGGTATAACACAAATATATGATTTAGATCTCCATTTTTTTGGCAATCTGGACATAATTTTGAAGTTAACCATAATTTAATTGACATTAATTTTAGCTAAATGTAAAGGGTACTAAGTGTGTCTAAATTTCAATCTAATTATAGAGATTATACATCTACGCGGAACCGAATAATTTTTAAACCAGTATTCAGTAGGCACTTTAGGTTGAATTATCGCATATCGTATATCGAGTTTGCCGGATTTATTCCATGCTAGTTTCCATTTTTATTTAACATTATTTTTAATGATTATACATATTTCTATTAGAAAGTTTATATTCAGTCAACTTTCTATCAGCAATGGGTTTTTTGATGGAATGACTTTATATTTGGACTGAAAATATTTTTGTCTGAAAAGCTGTCAGTCCAGAGAGTGTGTCCGAAACAATTACTACAGACCTGTTTTGTGTATTTTTAAAATGTAATAAAACTTCGTAATGTGCAATTGCTTCAGCTTGAAAAAGCATTAGGCATTTAATTTAAACATTTTTTCTATGTTGCTTGGTAGAACATAAAAGGCACATCCAGTACCAGAACTGAGAATTAATTAAGCCAGAAAATTTTAATAAATATATGGCCTACTGTCATTGGATGTACTTTATCCAAGTTTTTGCTTCAAATTGTTTTAAAATATACCCAAATATTATATAAATTGTACTTATCTGAGACCAGGTTGAAACATTTAATGTCCTTTTTATTTTTTATAGGCAGAGTGTGAACACTTTTATGTATATCACTTGTTTGAAAATTATTATATTCTATCGCACAATATTTAATATTCACATGAATAAAATGATCTTTCGTCTGAAAGGACGTCCTTACTGAGCTTTGTTCCCCATTACGGGGAAACAATTTAGTTTTGTTTATTTACAAATTCACTAAGCTATTAAATTTATGCACTAATTTATTAATTTTGTTTATTCACTAAGTTACTATATACACCAAGTTAGTTATTTTTCATCTTCTTATTGCGCCGTCCCCTTTCGAAGCTTGGCGATCCAAATGGCAATTGTAGCTTTGGAAATTGCTTTCTGGGGTTCTTCCAGCTGATCTTTTGCCCTGCACTTTACCTTTTAGTATCATTTGGAGTATTTGGAGACCCAAGTATTTATCTCCCAAATATTTTCTCTCTTTAATTATGCTGAGTAATTCTTTTTGTTTACACACGTACGAAGTATCTCACCATTGGTAACTTTTTTTATCCATGGAATTCTTAGCATCCGTCTGTATATATACATTTCAGAGGCATCTATTCTTTTTTCTGTTTCAGAGCCCATACAGCCATACAGCAAAACAAAGAAAACGTAACATCTGATCATTCGACTTCTGAGCTTTAAACCTGATCTTGGACCAGCTTAAGGTCTGATCTTGTAAAAATGTTTTCATGTTCATGGGTGTTTTCCTCGCTTGTTCGATTCTTGATAAGATTTCTTTTTTTGAGTTACAGTGGCTGTTGATATTTGCTCCCAAATATTTTATGGAAGTTACCTGTTCTATTATTTGTCCTTTGGCATACAAATGTACGATTTTTGGTATCTTGGAAAATACTATAATTTTGATTTGGAAACATTTAGATCTAAGCCGAATATTTTGCTATGACGATCTAACGCATTTATTATATTTTGTATTTCTTGTGCGTTGCTTGCTATTGGGACGGTATCATGAGCGTACCTGATGGTGTCTATGTTGGTTCCGTCAATCTTGATTCCACGTTGAACCTCGTCCAATGCATTTCTGAATGTAGATTCCGAATACATATTAAATAATAGCGGTGATAAGACGCAACCTTGTCGCCCTTCTCGTCGGATTCGTATATCTTCGGATATTGAACGCTCTATTTCAATTGTTGTCGTTTGGTGCCAATATACTTCTGAGATAATTCACAAGTCTTGTTCGTCAATTCCAGTTGTTCTAGGAATTTTGAAAATCTGAAACACACACTTCTTGTAAATTCATGTATGAATAAACTAAGTTACCTACTAAAACACTATAAAATTAATTTTTTCGGCAGCTATTTTAGATTCGACTGTATTTAATGTTTATTAATGTCAAACTGTGTTACGCATAGTTGATCTGTAGTTTTGTAATCTCTTTTTGTAAATATTACAATATTTTGTTTTTTGTATTTATGGTAAGTTTCTTACTGATTTTTGTCACTTTATTCATCAGTCTCTGAAGACCTTCTATAGTCAGCATACCTTTGGTTGTTTAACGTTATCATAAGTATTAATATAGTCTAAAAAGCAAACATAGGCGTCCTGGTTCACGTCCTGACACCTTTGTATCAATAAAAAAGGCCCTAAGGAGTATTTAATATTTTGTAATAGTTATGTAGTAAATATCTTTAAACAAATAATAATTTACAATATTTATTTTTTACAGATTCTTCAATCTTGTCATGAATGTTGCCATTGCTAGTTTACCCAGAAATCGCTGTTCACCAAGTCTGATAGCGTCGACCATGCGTGAAAAAGACTCATTCCCAAGAAAAATGTTGGTGGCAACAGGAGGTCACAGTTCACCTAAACAAGCCGCAATATATCCTCTATCCATCAGGGTACCGCCTGGTGATGAAATGCCCTTTGATTTATCAAGAAACACAAAATCACCAGGACCACATATGTCTCCAGCTTGTAATCCAGCTCAATCTCAAGAAGGTGAAGATCAACCTTTGGACCTGAGGGTTGATCGTAAAAAAAATGTCAATAGGTATGGCTCGACGGCAGGTCGAAGATGAGAACAGGAATCTAGTGTCGCCGTCTTTTAGTGTTAATAGTGAAAAAGATGATGAAGGAAGGCATAGTGTGACAGATAATAAGAACTTACCAAAGACTTTTAACCAACAACTGCCTAATTACCCTATCGTGTTTCCTCCTCAAAGTATTCATCCTATGATGTTAGAAGTTATGTACAGAGCTCAAAAAGCCGAAAATCTTCCTAGACTATCGTTACCTTATCCTACTTCTCCTACAAATTGTAAGCAACGTTATCCTTTTGTGAATCCTGTCGTGTTAAGCCCTCCTATTAATTTAGTTCCATTCGATATGATAAGAAACCAATCCACACCACAAACACCGAAGATGTTCGAACCGCCAGGAGCCAAAATGAAAGACCGGTACGCTTGTAAGTTCTGCGGAAAAGTATTTCCTCGGTCCGCTAATCTAACAAGGCACCTTAGGACGCACACCGGCGAACAACCCTACAAATGTAGATATTGTGAACGATCATTTAGTATTTCTAGTAATCTTCAACGACACGTAAGAAATATACACAATAAAGAAAAACCTTTTAAATGTTCCTTGTGTGAAAGATGTTTCGGACAACAAACTAACTTAGATAGACATCTTAAAAAGCATGAAGCAGATGGACCTTCGATCTTAGACGAAAGATCATTACGAAAGAACCATATTGCTCCTAGAAACCTCAACGAGGACTCGTATTTCGAAGAAATTAGAAATTTTATGGGCAAAGTTACTGACGGAAGGCTAATGCAGCCAACGCAATCTCCAAAACAGTTACCAAACTTTCCCATACCATTTTCAAAATGTCTCGACCATAACAACACTTACCACGAAAAGACTACCGCGCTCGAAAGGGACAAGAAAGATTATCTTTCTGATAAAGACAACTTTTCTTCTGCTTCTTCTACAACATCTGACATTTCTAACAAAGAAGAAGAGTTTGATTCCAAAAACAAAATACCTGACGAAAGTATAGACCAAGATATCGAAACTGCTAGTGATAATAATAACAATAATACCTGAAACGATTAGAAGCAATATGTAGGGATCATCGAAGTATTACATAATTCTGGTAAGTAAACTCAAAATATGCAAATATAAAAAGTTTTTTCCATTAAATAACTGTTATGCGTGTTGAATCACCAATAATACACTCGTAATCCTTAATGGATGATATATAATATTTAAAAGCATTAAGGAAATATGGTAATCTGTGCCCCTTTTTTGTTTTGCCCAATCACACAAAATATTAATTTTCCTTCGCAATTTAGTTTTACGAGCTTGATATGACTTGCCCACAGAATATTTTATCTAGAATCATATACAGGAACTTAAACGCGTCTTTCTTTTTTTTTGTAGCACCTCTATTTTTTAAGATAGCTGTGGAAACAACCTGTTATTGGCCTTTTATAATATAATAGAAAAAAGTAATTTTTTTATTCTTATCTTCTATAAATTTCACGTGACAAGTATTCAAACCATTGTCCATTGTGATCTAAAGCCTTTATACCAATTGTTTTTACTTGGTATGCAATGGTGGTAATACAATTTATTTTATTGTAACTGAAAGTTTGTCGATTGTGTTTTTTTCCTTGAATCACGAAATTTGTCAAAAGCCAATATTTTTTAACCCAATGCTGATCTTTTGCACTGCTGTTCCAAAGGCAAAAAAAGATGAATTTTTGTATATACAAATTGGACGGCATTATGCATCACTAGACCAAGCGCCATTTTCTCAAATTGTGGATTATGGCGCTTTCTGGTGGGAAATAGCATAAACTATCTACAGAATAAATCCTATTAGTCTGTTAGTAATGATTAACCAAATATATTTAAAAAGACCAAGTGCCTTTCTTCTTATTCTGGATTTTGAATTTTGCATAACTAGACCAAGCGCCTCTTGCGAGCGTTTTAATGATTGTAAATCGAATATTTGGCAACATACGTACATAAACGTTGTTGACAATAACTTGTTGAGGCGTTTAACTTAAAAAGTAATATTATAAAGTCAGTTATTGCTTAAATTTTTCTATAAAATTAAGAGAGCTATAATTTGTTCAAATATTTCCGAAGTCCCAATAAAGCGTAAAAAAAGAAAAACCAGTAACAATGGAAATACTACAAGGATATACACAATATCCGCTGTGGCAGTGTGTAAACCTTTCTTTTTACAGACCTTGAGAATATGAAGTTGCAAAGTCAATGCAACATTGAAAGCTATGAAACGTCCAATGAGTATTCGAGAATTCTGGAAACGATTTTGGAGACATCCTATCATTGAAAAAATTACATTACGCTATCTCTTTCCTGGTCAAATTTTTTTACCTAATGATAGTGATTTTGGAGATATTGAAAATTCCCTAAAATTTCAACAACGTTTGTATACCGTTGATGATTACCTAAACGTGATGAAGAAATCCCGTAAAAAGAACCCACTAGTAGTTCACAGAATGAAAAAAGAAAAATTCGTTGGAACAAAGAAGTTGGAAACTATGATTACGAACCGTAAATCAGACATGGAAAACAGTAAGGTAAGCTGGCTTAAAACAAGAGAAATTGAAATAAGAAAGGATAAACCACTGAGTATTTTTATGAAAACTGATTTTAACACTAGTGAAGTTAAAGTAGATCTTAACAAGAAACATCAAAAAGGAGGGCCCGTTGGAATGCAATCCCTAAGTAACCACTTGATTCCTCTTTGGTCCACAGGCAAGCCAATTTCTGTGCCTAAGCTTAACGACTTAAGATCTTTAATGCACCTAATACCAAATGATGCAAAACCTCTGTAATCTTTCCCTTTTCAGTAACAATACAGTAGAAGATGACATTGACGGATTTGATGGAGACTTAGACTTTAACATACGAGATGAATAATGTTTATTTACTTTTTTCATAATATTCAGAAAATTGTACCTACTGTTAACAATGAGTTCAAGTGTTTTTTATATTTTTGATTAATTTACAATTTACATTTGTTTTTGATTAAACAACGACTTTTATTGTCATACCCAAAAAGAAAAAATAGCTTGTGGCCTACTTATCATTTAACGACTTCCATGTCGCTTGGTCTATTGATGTATGGACAATGTGACGAAAACCGTAAGTCGACCAAAAGCCTTTTTATTTTTTTTTTTTTTCGTTTTTCTTTAACATTAGCAAGTTACTATTTCGCACTTAAAGAAAACATAAAAACTGTCTTCGAAAACAAAAATTACGACTATTGTAACATATACTGAATTTTAATACAGTGAAAACTTTGAAGTCAAATATCTCAAAATCAATTTTTGGCGCTTGGTCTAGTAATGCATAACGCCGTCCAATTGCCATCTAAGGAGAAAGTTTACAATTTTTAAATTAATACAAAATAATGGTATTTTTTGATATTTCCCTTTTTACCGATAGAATGACCAATGAGGATGGGCCCAAACTTATTACCGATATGTAAAAGGACACATTTTAAATTATGTTGTGAACTACCAATAAAAAGGCGTCATTTTTCTGGTATGTGGTTCCATGTCGATGCAAAAAACCAGCAACTGTGATTCTTGGACATTCTGACCACAGAATACATCACCTAACAAGAAGTGAAACGAAGGGCTTTTTCGCAATCCAAATTTCTGTGAGAATTCGCCTTGTTCTAAATAGTTTGTCTGTCAACCTATAAAAACTAAAGTTTGTTTACGATATGAGAAGTATTGTTTTGTGTGTGTTGTTTAATAGTAAAAAAAGAATAAATATATTTTTGTTCAAACATAAACTTATTTTAATATCTTAAAAAATATATAATAATATATAAAACTATAATATAATAGTAAAAAGAGAATAATACTGTTATACGTATTTTGTATATACATATATCTACATATTTTAATACCTTAAAAAATCGATAAAAATTAATAGAAATCAACTGATTTTCATCTCTATTTTGAAATTAACTCTCAAATTCAATCGCTTTTTATCGGTTTTTTAACGTACTCAAATACTTTCAGTACGTTAATTTGTTTGTTCAAAAAAAAAACAAATCGATATTTTTTACTTAAGACCTTTGTACTTATCAGTACAGAATTGATATATGGGTTATATTAAATTTTAAAGAAAAAAATACAATTCATACAATACAGATCTGCTTCAAAACCATTAGTTTTAATAATTACTTTGTTTCTCAGTGTAACTATAAATTTACTACTGTTTTGAACGACTTGCTCATTACTTTTCTTAGTGTACTAAGTAGTTTAACTGTCATTCTCCCTCCGAAATTTCTGTCCTACGAACATCAAAGGTACCGACAAAGCTTTCACTTCTTGTTGGGTGGTGTATTCTGTGAATAAATCTAAAAGATCTATTATTTGTTCTATTACTTGCGTTCTGGTTCTACACTCTGAGCCAAAATTAACCGGCCACCTTAAAAATGGTCAACTTTTGATTTCCTATATCTCCTAAACCTGTGGTCCGATTTAAGTGATTTTTTTAATATGTTATAGCCTTATGCCTTGACAATATCCTTATAATAATATTATTGCTAAACACTTTCTAACAATATCCCTAATTTTTGACGAACAGTTAATTATCATATGAATACGTATAACAATAACCACAACGTTTTTATGTTTTGATTTTTATTTCAGGTTTTAAAACCAAGCTATATGGAAGTCAGAACTAGATGGCAGGCATATTAATTAGAAGACACGTGGCAATTAGTTCTGAAATATTTAAAATGGTTTATTAGAAATCTTTTAAATACACAATAAAACCGTTTCAGTGACCTTAACGCTTTCCTGCAAAGTTCAATACTCACTTTAAAAAAGTACTTATTTTAAACAATGTATTTATGTTTAAATGTAATAGTTGTGATTATAATTGTATTTATAGCTTTTTTAATTTGTAACGATTGCTTTCTTAAACACTGCTTTTAATAGTATTTCTAATGATCGGCATACTTAATAAATGTGCTATACCATATTAAACTACTTTCTCTAGATACTGCTTCCATATGATTATGTTCAAAAAAACTATAATGCTGTAACCTTATTTGATTTCTTTCTAGAATCCTGATTTATTAATTATCCCGAATTATGTTTTGTATGTCTTTTACTTTATTTATTTTTCTGGTTTTTTCTTTTTTATTTTATTTTTCTATATTCCATGTATTATTTTTTGTTTTCTTCTTTTGTATTTCTTCTTCATTTGTTATTTCTTTGTTTTCAGCATTTTTGACATTTACGATTTATTTATTAACATTTTTTTTTCTTATTTTTACTTAATTTTTTCTCTTTCCTTTCCGTTCTTTATCTATATTTTATCTTCCTCTGTTTTAGTATAACTAAATACTTGTAAATAAGTAAAAAATTAAATATATGGTATAGCAAATTTATTTATTATTCACAACGAATATATTGTACAATTTTTTTAAAATTATCTAGTCACAGGTGTGTCTAAACAAAATATTATTTTAGATGCAATGTCCATTTAATGTTCGAGAAAAGATTTATCTTGTGCATTATAAAGTAGCAGTGTATAAGGTGTACGAAATATTATTGGGTAACTGAAATGAAAGAGCCGAGTTATTAAAATTCGTATTAATTTAACATTTTTCATTATTAGGCCAATTTTTACTCGACACAACTCTATAGGTGGGTTTGACTGTTGAAATGTATAATATGAGATATTACGAAAAGACTCTCCTCTCGAGATTTATAAATTTTTTTGTTTATTTTTAAATAAACAATCAAAACATCAAACTCAAAAAGTTGGTCGTAACTCAAAGACAATTTTATTTAGAGATTTGACGTCAACGGACAACTTTTAGGAAAGAAAAGATAAACAAAATGAGATGTGATAAATTAAGATCGGGTAACACATAAAAAAAGTATTGTAAAATAAAGAACAAAATCATAATTTTAAATGTTTGTTTAAATGTACCTGAACTTCAGGGTCTTATTCTATTTGAATTGTGTGCAAAAGATTGGTAGGATATGTAAATCGGTCGAATAGTTTTTGCGAAATTTAATTTAATTATTTTTTTGAAAAATGGGAATTTTTTGATATAATTTGACTAAGTGTGTCTTAATTAAGACGTATATTCATAACCTATGGGAAAAATTAGAATTATGTACACAAAATGATTTCATAATAAATAGCACTTTTTAAGCTTATAAACATTTACAATAACTCCGTAGAATTTAGTTCAAATTAAATGGCAAAAAATATTCGGAAAGCTGGTTAAAACCCAACTTTTAGAAAAAAAAAGAGGTTCTACGAACTTTAAGATTCAAGGTAGTCTTTTTTTAAATCACTGTTACGTTAATAAACAATCACCCAATCTTTTATGAGAAAAGTCAAAGTTATTAATAAAACTTTTAGCAAAAGAAATTATTGAAAATTGTTCAAACAGGAGTGTTGTAAACAAAAAGTACTTTTCGTTTCGACTAGAGTAAAATGAAGCCGAATGGAGCCGGATGAAGGGCCAGCCGCGCTGTTCAAAAAATCCAACACAGGATTGCTTGCTGTTTCTTTTGTGAACTAAGATACAACGTTAAAATAATAATATTTACCTTATTTTCATTGCAAAATTATCAAAAACAAAGCGGCTAGTAACTATGGGATGCACAAACCTTTTCTTAAGTCGCTTTTTATTATTATTTTTTATTTATTTATTTAAAATATAATTATATTAACTAAATATTATTTATATATAGTATTAAATTGTTATTGATAACCATTTTTTCCTAATACTCTTATTAAATTTGAACAAATCAGTTTTTTAGTATTAAAAAAATATTTTTAGAACAAAAAATCGTATATTTATATATTATTGTGTTATAACAAATTATAAAGACCGCTTTACAGCTCGCAAGAAAACTCGCTGCAATTTCTGTTACCGCAACGATGCAGAGACATGAATGTAGATGTATATGCATGTTTTATTGACTATCGAAAAGCATTTCACAGCGTTAACCATCAAAAGATGATCGAAATTCTGAGAACAACTGGAGTTGACGAACAAGATTTGCGAATTATGTCAGAACTATACTGGCACCAAACGGCAACAATTTGCAGCGACGAGGAGGGAGACAGGGTTGCGTCTTATCACCGTTATTGTTTAATTTGTATTCGGAGTCTATATTCAGAGAAGCATTAGACGAGGTCCAAGGCGGAATTAAGATTAACGGAATCAGCATAGACAACATCAGATATGCAGATGATACCATCTTAATAGCAAGCAACGCACAAGAACTACAAAATATAATAAAGAGTTAACCACAGCTAAATGTTCGGTTTACATCTAAACGTTTCCAAAACTAAAACTTTAGTATTTTCAAAGACACCAATTAACGTACAGGTGTATGCTAAGGGTAAAATAATAGAACAGGTAAATTCCATAAAATATTTGGGAGCAAATAACAATAGTCAGTGTAATCCAAAAAAAGCAATCCTATCAAGAATCGAACAAGCAAGGAAAACATTCATGAGCATGAAAACATTTTTTACAAGATCAGACCTTAGTCTACAGCTTAGAATCCGAATGATCAGATGTTACGTTTTTTCTGTCTTACTGTATGGCTGTGAAAGTTGGACAATGGACTCTGAAATATAAAAAAGAATAGATTCCTTTGAGATGTATATATACAGACGAATGCTGAGAATTTCGTGGGTACAAAGAGTTACTAATGTTGAGGTACTTCGTCGCATGTGTAAACAAAAAGAATTACTAAGAATAATCAAAGAGGGGAAAATACAATACTTGGGTCATGTGTTGAGAAGCGAAAGATATGAATTACTTCAAGTTATACTGGAAGGAAAATCACAGGGCAAAAGATCAGTAGGAAGACGCCAGAACTCGTGGCTGAAAGACCTGAGGAGATGGTTCGACCGCTCATCCGCAGAAATCTTTCGCGCAGCAGTTTCCAAAACTACAATTGCCACTTGGATCGCCAACCTTCGAAAGGAGACGGCACCATGAGAAGAAGAAGAAAAGTTTTTTAATAATAACTTAATAGCAACCCATTGTTTTTTAATTAAAAATTTTGTGCTGGGTAGGAAGTTGGGTTCCGCGACCGCTATATGTGGCTCACAGCTTAAATGATGCAGTCGCTACTCAATAAAACTAGCTTGAGCATATTGCAGTTATTTTTATGTTTAATTTGATATTTCAAAATATTTAATCAGCAAATAACACAATTATTTAATAATGGGTCGCCGAAGTACGATTAGTGAAAGAAATTTAATTATTACTTACCATAGAAGTAGATGTAGCCAAAAAGACATATCTAAAATGGTAAATAAATGTTCATCAATAGTTCAGGACATTATTGACCGTTACCGAAATGAAAATAGAGTTGAAAATAAAGGTTGACTCAAAATAAAATTTTTACCGAACTTGAGGAAAGATGGATTGTCAGAGAAATAGCAAATAATCCTAAAAAAGAAAGGCACCAAAATTGCGAGATGAGGTATAAAGATAGTTTGGAAAACAAAGTAACCCTGAAACAATTAGACGGATATTACGAAAAAATAACCTACGTAGTCGAACTGGTAGAAATAAACTTTTTATTGTTCTGAAGCTATTTTCTTATGGCATTTTAAAGTAATTACTATTTAAATGGGAATAAGATACAATTAAAGGTTAAAGTACGTTTATTGACGTTTCAATTTCCACTTCGGAAATCGTTCTCAAAATACAAACATTAGTAAATTAAACAATTTTTTTTAAACAAAATTTGTTGTAAACAAAAACCCGAGATATGTCATTTTTTCCGAGCGCTCTATCTTGAAACTGTGTTGGATTTTTTGAAGATCGCTGCTGGTCCTTCATTCGGCTAGCTCAATTCTTTTACTCTAGTCGGAAGGACAAAATACTCTTTGTTTACAACACTCATGTTTAAAAAATTATTAATAATTTTGTTTGCTAAAACTTTGACTTTTCCCATAAAAGATTGGTTTATTTCAGCTTTTAATGTTATTAATTTACGTAACAGTGATTTTTCTAAAAGTTGTGTATTTTAACCAGCTTTCTGAATGCATTTTGTCATTTAATTTGAATAAAATTAAATGGAGTTATTGTAAATGTTTATAAACTTAAAAAGTACTATTTATTATTAAATCGTTTTGTATACATAAATATATTTTTTTTACCTTTTTTTCATAGGTTATTAATATAAGTCCTAACAAAGAATTCCTAGATAAGAGTCTTTTGTATTATCGCACACTACTACACATTTCAACTATCAAACCCGTCTATACAGTTATAACGAAAAAATTCTTATTTTTTACTAACTTTGTTGGTCTATAGTTTGTAGAAACTAGGGCAAAAACGCACAAACTTAAATATTTTTATAAGTTTTATTTGATTGTTAATAATTTTGAATCTTATAGCTACCAAGTTTTCAGAATCATAACTTTTTAATTTCAGCTATTTTCTATATCGCCCTATATTTCTATTAATTCCATCTCATATAATTTTTTCTGTTACCCCTACTCTACTTTTCGAACACATTCTCTCCTTGTTTTCCTCTTCCTTTCTATTTTCTACTTTTCTTTCTACTTTCTTTTCTTCCTGTATTTCTTACATTATCTTTGATTTTCAACATATCTATAGCATTTTATGTTTTACCTAGTTCTCTATTTTTATTTATTGTCTCCTGTTCGTGGTTTGTTTATTACTTCCTATTAGTGTTGCTAGCAAGAAAAAAATGAACTTAAAAAAGTCTTTCAAAGGATTCGAAAAAGAATCAAAATCATCTGGATTCAAAATAAACCAAAACGAAATGAAAATACGAGGAGATACAACGAAAGAGCTCAAATACATAAAAATAAAGGAGAACAAACTGACTTGAAATTGAAGAAACTAACGGGGGTGAGGAGTAGAAAAACAAATACTGGAAGTGATAGGAAAGAAGTAAAAGTTTGCCAGAAACATCACTAAATACGATATTAAAAGCAAAAAACTTGTCAAGCAGAGCAATAATTTACTTTTTTGAAACAGTAATACGACACATGGTTATAGGCGAATAAAACATGGAATATGAACCAGCAGCAGGGGAAAAGCATTAAGATATGGGAAAATTACATAGAGAAATATAAAGGACAGAGAAAACTTAGAGGAGGCGAACAAATAAGAAAGTAATAAGGATTTATCGGAAGTCAAAGGTAAAAGCAAAAGTATTCATCCAAAGATCTAAGGCCGGGCACATCATTCGACTGCAAGAACTAGATTTGTCAAATAAATATTTTTGTAATCTTGTTTATTTATTCAATTATTTCTAGAATTTCCTACTTGTTTTCATTCTTTTTCATATCTTATTTTAAACTTTGTTACTTTCTTTCTACACTTTGTACTAAAGGTCTACTTTATTTTTTCTGTATTCTTTAGGTCTTCTTTTCTATTATTTTTCTTACATTTTACCGTTTTCTTTGACTGTTTATTCCTTTTTATATTTTTATAGTCTATATTTTTATTTTTATTTTTCTTTTCATTCTTTGCATTTTTTTATTTTTATCTACATATTTCTTTGTATATTTCATAAAATAATATTTTTTTGTTTTCCTTGTTTCTTGTTATTTTCACTTTGTTTCCTACTTTTCTCTCTTTTATTGCTTAACACTTAAATTTGTTTAGTTGTTCTTTATTTCTACCTCTGTCGTAACTTTTATTTATGTTTTCTTCTTAATGCTCCTTATTCATTCCTATTTTGTTGCCCTTTCTTTTTGCTTTCTTACTGTTTCGTTTAACTTTTCTTCTGATATACAGAAATGTTCGCTTTCTATTCTCGTTATTCCTTTTACCTTCGTATTTACTATTTCATTGCTATTGCCAGGGGCGGACTAAGGCCTAGGCAAGCTAGGGCCCGAAAGTTAGATTTTAAATTTTTTAAAATAATTATTCAAATCGTTGTTTGATAAAGTCTACAAGTGTGGACGAGCGTTCCCGCGCTTATGTATCCATACCCGCAAGTGTCAATGTCGATGTGTGTAAATACGATACAGTCTCGCGCCTATCGAGTTTAAGTCAAACGTAGTTATTTAAATCAGTCTCCTGAACAATACGTATTGTATCTTATGTGAGTTTTGATTAAATATTGTGCCATTAAGGCTTACGTCCTGGACTTGATTGCAAATAGATTCTTTTGGATTTATAGTTAATACTTTGTGAACTTTCTAAATACAGAAAACCAATCACGTCGGAATCTGGAACGCCATCATCCAAAAATGAAAAGAAGGCAAAAAATCCAAAAAAAAAAGGTGGTTCTTATCTTTAAGCTATCAAGAAATATTTCGCTGCAAATTACAAAGTAGATGCGTAAAAAGTTGCAACGTTCCTCAAAATATATAAGAGTTGCAATTGCTGCTCTGTCGTTGGTATAAACAAAGGGAAAAGGAGCGTCAGGATCTTCAAGTTAGCGTCTATCTTATGTGTGTTCTGGATATACAGAGCCTAGTTAAGGAGCAAAATTGAAAGCTGAAGAAACAACTAAACGGAAAAAAAATGCCACCACCGCCAAACGTTCTCCTACCAGCGAAAAGGCAAAATCTGTAAAAAAAGTTACTAAGGCTTAAGAAGCAGCACCAAATACAGAGAAAAAGCTGGCCAAGACGAAGAAAGTTGAAAAGAAGTCAGCTCCTAAATTTGCGTCAACTTCATCCCTAGTTCCGAGTTCCGCAGAGGACAAAGTAAAAACACCAACAAAAGCGAAGAAATCAAATCAAGGCAGTCCTACGAAAAAACCAAAGGCACCTAAGCCACATATTTACTGACATATTTACGTATGATAGTATCTTTTTTGGAAATTAGTAGACCAACGTTTTTTAAGCAACAGCGAAAAAGTGAAGATGCCTCCTACTGTTTATTTTTTAACAAGTTTTTATATCCGCTTTAATAAAAACTAAACATTAATACATGCATAATGTGATACGAGTAACTCCCTACTTTCTCGTATACAATCTCTGCTACACCCAGCTATTTCCCTCGGCATGTGATCTTCTTGTTTACAGTAATTCATGAATGCTCTCTAGATTATTATAGTGAAAGAATGTAACTATGTTTATGGATCTAATAGGCCCCGAGCTATAAATTAAGTTGAAGATAACTACTAGATTCATTCCTCTGGGTGTCTTCAGCAATTTTGACAGGTGTTGTTCACACAAAGATACTTATTTCATAGGCGGGTAATATAAAATATGCATACTCTTGCAAGAATATTTTTTAGTATTAAAATAAGATGCTTGTTTTTAATACATAATACGTAATACTCTTAAGTCATTCAAGAAATAAATACGTGACTTAAAGTTTTAGATTTAATCTAGGAATCTTCGATATTTGATTATATCTTTCTGGTTTACAATATTTCATAAATAATATACGTTTTCATTCTTAAAATTTATAAGGGAAATTCTCAGTGGTTGGCTGTATAAAATAATTTAAATAACTTATAATGAAGTGAAAACTTTTTTTATTAAAATTTTTAAAAATTATACTTACAAAATGGATTTATAAATTTTCAGAACGTTTTTGATCCTATCTGATCATCATCAGTGAAAATCGTCTTTAAGTAGTTGGAACTAGCCACATAATGAGGTCAGATAACCCCTAAATTACATAATTTGAGTAACGAACATTATAATTATTGAGACACGAGGTCAATGATGAAGGATTACATTTTTTAAGGAAACGTACAATTTCCTCGAAAAAGGGGGACCTCACGCCCTGAGAGGTAACAACTAACTCTCTTTCAATCTCTCTTCAACTCTCTTTCAACCAACTTTCTTTTTTCTTAAAACTAATTGCTGCTAATTGTAGTTGGTATTGTTAGTTATCAATTGCAATTTTTTTCGTGTCTTAAATAAACGCTAGAGATATGTCACCTTATATTGGATATTCTTTTTAATTAATTTTTTGATTAAAAAAATATTTTGGAATAATTGTTTTGTTCTTAAAAATTGCTGTAACCTCAATAAAAACAACTTATGCATACTAAAATATTTATTTCATCATTAAACAATAAAAGTATTAAGCAAAAATAAAAATAAAACTTTTTCAAATTTTAAAAAAGGTCCTAAAATTGGACACTCTATCCAAAATTACTATTCACTACTATTAAAATTATTAAATCATTGAGTTTTTATACAAAATTTTTTAACATCGCAAATCGCTTCAATCAAGACCTGAAGTTCTCCAATATTTCTCTGTCTTTGTTTCGTAGATGGTAATATTTATCTCCCTGTATAGCATGTCCAAATTATTGAAGTTTTTAACATTTTACGGTCAACAATAATTATTTTTCTTTTCCCATTCTTCTGAGTGCCTCTGCGTTTTTTTTTTTTAGTTCTCGAGGGTGTTTTCAATAGTTTTCTCAAAGTCCATAGTTTGAGTGCTTCTATTTTGGTTCGGCAGTAGGGGAGAGTGATCCACGGTGAGACCAAAATCATATTTCTTCAAATAAAACTCGGAAATTTCAAAAATTTAATTTAATTCCTTAACTACGGTTTAGATGCCTATTTACGCCAACAACACAATAGATTAAAACTGAAAAAAAACTAACACAAATTGTACGAGGCACAGTGAAACAGTATACAGGTATTTAAGTTTCCTTATAGAACATCGAGTCTCGAAAATTTTATACCAAATTTAGAAATGTTGCATTGGCGCTTGGTGGCGGCTGGCAATGGATCTGGAAACACAAATACCACATCTGGCTTTCTTATAAAAGCGACACCTTCTACATTAGGAAAGACAAAAGCATTGTCTATTTTATTGCTTTTCCTCAAAAACGACACTTTGAACTCTTCATCCTGCTTTTTTACTTTTGTAATTAAAAGTAAAATTTAAAAAAAAATGCAATAATACGAGGTACTATAGCTATATTGTTACCTATAACTTTTCCAACATAGTTCTACTACCAGGGAACCGTATGAGCACAAATTTTCCTTCTGTTATTGGAATATTCGAATCTTAATCCAGCATAAAATTTTTTCATCCATTTTTATGTCTGAAGAATCCTCTTTATATTCGACTTCCTCTTCACTTTGACTTGTATCACTTTCTTCTGAAATATTTCTGCTTTTCGATGGTTCCTTAGCGTTTTTTTTTTTTCTTTTTTAACGATTTTAATTCATTCATCTTAGATTCCACTTCGGTGCCTGAACGAGTAAACATCGTTTTTGCCGTTCTCGTAATTTACAGTGTTTATAATAGTTTTTAAACTTGTTTTGCGATTAATACTTGTTCCAGACAATAACAAAGTGCAGTGTAACTATATACGTGTACTTTCGCGGGTGCATATAATCGCTAAACTTGTATAAACAATATTTCATTAAGTGCATTATAACCTTACAAGAAAATAACAACATTTTTGGACATTACACTAGTTGCTCCATATTTAGGCAACTTCCATCACTATGGTGTATGATAAGTTGCCGCCTTCTGACACTCAACAATGAATACAAACAAATTGCAAGAAGCTGTCTTTGACTACGAGGATGCTTCAAATCCAACAATGTCAACAAACCAAATTGTAACCAACACAAACCCAACCACCAACAGTAACATATCTTATACGGCTGCAGTAAAATCAGCACGTAGACCAACGTTCCCAAAAAAGGATCAGGCCGTAGTTCTTCATGCCGAGAATAGTCTAAAGCTATACGATTATGTACATGCAATCGGAACTATCATTGGGGCCAAGAACATTTGCTTCGCATCCAGGATATCGAATAATAGGGTATGTATTTACTTATCTAATTCTGAACTTGTCGAAAAATTGATAAAGTCTCATCCATTCATTCAAATTAATACATTTTCACTAAATATTCGGAGACTTATATCTCCAACCAAAAGAATTGTTATTTCAAATATATCACCTTTTATTCCTCATGATCTAGCTGAAAATGCTATAAAAAGTCTTGGCTTACAACTAGCATCCCCCATATCGTTTCTCAAAGCAGGTATCCCTGGAGATGAATACAGTCATGTTTTAAGCTTCAGGCGCCAAGTTTATATATTTCCCCCTTCGGATAACTACGAACTACAAACATCAATAACTATTCCATATGATGGTCATGAACATAGAATTTTTCTTTCTACAGATAGAATGGAATGTTTTATCTGCAAGCAAACAGGACATGTTGCAAATAACTGCATTAATCCCCCATCGGTCATTATTCCTATACAGTCAGAAACCCGAGCTCCCATTTCTAACAATGAACCTAACACGAATACAAATGAAAGCGTCCAATCGTCTCAAGACATTCCAGTAATAGGCCAAAAAAGACCTCCTTCGGAATCACTTAATGACGAATCTAGTCTTCCTACAACTCCGTTAGCTGAAACCTCTGAAATGCAACCGCCTTATATCCCTAATGAATTAACTAAAAGAAAATCCAAAAAGAAAAAGCGAAAAACGGATGATACCAGTATCTCTGATATTACTAAACTTGACATTACCGAATATTACAACAAAAATCCACAAAACAATATACTCTCCTTAAACGATCTTTTTGCGTTTTTAGAAAATACTAAAGGCAGCAGTGACCCCTACCATGAGGCCCTAAAGTTTACAAACGACATCAATACACTCCTTACCAATTTGATTTCTATCTACCCGCATCTTTCTCAAAGAACAATAAAAAACAGATTTACACGATTAATGAAAAAAAATCAGACATCAATGCAATGTTAAATCTGCAGAAAATAACCATACAATAACATTACCATGTCTTTCACAAACAGATCCCAGTAACGATGAATCTTACTCTGATACTTCCCTTGCCTCCCAAAACTCTTTAAAATAATCTTTCTCTTTAATACAATGGAATTGTGATGGGTTTTACGCCCGTCTAGAACGCATCCAACAACTTATCCAAGAGACCGCTCCAGATATTCTTTGTCTACAAGAAACAAATTTAAAGGAAACCCAAAATCCGCACCTAAAAAATTACATAGGCTATCATCAGATTAGATCCACACCCCTACGCGCAAGTGGCGGTACTTCTATTTTTATATCGTCAGATATATATTCCGAAAAATTTAACATCACTTCTAATTTAGAAGTAGTAGCTGTTTCATTCTGGTGTCCTCATAAAATCACTATTTGCAATATATATTTACCACCTAATATGGGGATAAATCATACAGAAATTTCTAAACTAATAGCAGAACTCCCACCCCCATTCATCCTCGTAGGAGATTTTAATGCTCACAGCACAATGTGGGGATCAAACAGCACATTTGGCAGAGGAAAAATTATAGAAAACATAATTAGCAATGAAGATATATTTCTACTCAATACTGGTTGTAGCACCCACTTCAATATATCTTCAGGAACTTTCTCAAATATCGATCTCAGCCTTTGTGATCCAAAACTAGGTCCATCTCTAACATGGTGTCCTCTAGATAGTCTTTTCGATAGTGATCATTTCCCTATATTAATCTCAGACAATAAACCCAAATCGTACAACCCAATAAGTAAATGGCGTATTGCACAAGCGGACTGGATGAATTTCAGTCTAAACGTCCGAGATCAAGTCAACTCAATTAAATATGAATATAACATAGACCACTTAGTTGATCAGTTCACTAATTGCATAATTAACTCCGCTCAAAAATATATAGGAAAATATTCTGTTAAACCTACACGAAAATCAGTTCCTTGGTGGAATGACTCCTGTGCTGTAGCAGTTCGTGTATGCAAGAAAGCTCTGAATAAATATAGACGAACAAGAACTAATGAAAATCTTATCAAGTTTAAATTAGCTAAAGCTAAATCAAAACGTATCATAAAGGAAAGCAAAAAGACTTCATGGAACCTTTATATCAATTCTATTTCTTCCGACACACCTCCAAGCCAAGTTTGGAACAAAATTAAACATATGAAAGGTCAAAGCACCGCCTACAAAATCCCCGCCTTAATTCATGACAACAAAATAGTGACTCAAAGTCAAAGTATTGCCAAGATCTTTGCGCATCACTTTCAATCGAAAACGCTAAACCAAAATAAGTCTCCTTTACACTCTTTTAACACCGCAAGTGGTAAAACTAACGATATTTCCAACCCAATAAACCTACCCTTTTCTAAACAAGAATTGACTCTAGCTCTATCCACTACAAAAAACTCAGCTGCTGGCCCTGATGACATCCCCTCAATTTTCCTCAAATATCTCCATGAAGAAACCATAAACAAATTGCTTGAGTTGTACAACCTAATCTGGTCCCGACAAGAATTTCCTTCGAAATGGAGGGAATCCATTATATTTCCTATCAAAAAAAGCAGCTCTCTTCCCAATTCTCCAAACTCGTTTAGGCCAATCTCCCTAACATGTACCCTTTGCAAATTATTGGAAAAAATGATCAATAAGCGATTAATCTGGTATCTAGAAAAAAACAATATCCTTAACCCTGCTCAATCAGGTTTTAGACCTGATAGAAGCACCACTGATAATTTAGTGATCCTACAAACAGATATAGCAAATGCTATGGCCTCCAAGCAAGACGTAATTGCAGTAATTTTTGATATAGAAAGTGCTTTCGATACAACATGTAAGTCGGTTATCCTTAAAAAACTGGTAGAAAATGATCTTACGGGCAACATATTTTGCTTTATAAAAAACTTTTTAAATAACAGAAATTTCAGAATCACAGTTAACGGAGTATTATCCGACAAATATGTCACTGAAAATGGTGTACCTCAAGGTTCTACTTTGAGTTCTACCCTCTTTCTGCTAGCCATCAATGATATTTGCTCTCACATAAAATCTCCTGTTAAATTTGCCCTATACGCAGACGACCTTATTGTATACTGCCAAGGAAAATCCACAGCTGCAACCTCATCTTTATTACAAAATTCTGTCGAGTCCCTTACTACATGGTCCGAGAAAACTGGCTTCAGGTTCTCTTCCAATAAATCCAAAATAATTAAATTCACCAGGAGATACAACAGCACAGAAATACCCAAAATAACACTAAACGGAGTAAGTTTAGAGTCAATTGGTCATTACAAGTTTTTAGGACTAACTGTCGATAACAAACTCACCTGGCGACGTCATATCGATGAAATAAAAGGCATCTGTTTAAGCAGAATGAATTTGTTAAAGACATTGTCCCACCATCAATGGGGTGCCGATGAAAGTGTACTACTCAAAATATATCGAGCTATAATCCGATCCAAATTAGACTATGGTTGTATAGTTTACTTGTCTGCATCCAATAATTTATTACAATCTTTAAACTCTGTTCACAACACTGCTCTCCGAATTTGCTTAGGAGCTTTTCGATCCAGTCCCGCTGAAAGTCTCTATTGTGAATCTCATGAACTCCCCCTTTACCTCCGGAGGCAGCAACTACTCCTATCTTATGCTAGCAGAATTTCGTCGAATCCGACTAACCCTGTATTTAATCTTCTGACTTCGCCAAGACCTGGACTCGTAATCTCGCCCAGATGTATACTTTCAATCCCACAGATCCTACAACCCTTGTGCCAAGACACAAAATTATCTCAAACAATTACATCTATAAAATCAGAATCCCCGCCATGGTCTAGAACACCTCCTTTTATAAACACTTCTCTCTGTAAATTTAATAAGCAACAAACAAATAATATCTTTTTTCGACAAGCTTTCAAAGATATTGTGAATACATCCCACTATGATAAGGTGCTTTATACCGATGCATCCCGAAACGCAGATGGAGTTGGCTGTTCTGTCACTACAGTTGATACAGTGCTGCGACAATACCGAATATCAAACGAATGTAGCGTATTTTCAGGAGAGCTCTTTAGTATTTCAAAAGCTCTCGAGTTCCCTTTTGACAATCATCAAAGTGTAGCTCTGTGTACCGATTCCTTATCCGCAATTCTTTCGTTAAAAAATATTTACAATCAACATCATTTAGTACAAAAAATATTAGAATCGATCCATCTCCTCACTTCCCGAGGGACTTCAATAACAATAATATGGGTGCCTTCTCATATCGGCATCCAAGGAAATGAGATGGCTGACAGCGCTGCAAAAGAAGCATCTACATCCAACCTACCTGTCTACAACATACAGCTCAAAGAAGACTTAAAATCAAAATTCAAAAGGAATATCCAAGACAAGTGGCAGAAACTTTGGATCACCAAAAACACAAAGCTCAGAGAAATACAACCTAATGTTTACAGCTATTTATCCCTAGCATCTCTGAACAGAAAAGAAAAGATAGCAATACGAAGATTGAGAATAGGACACACACGTTTGACACACGGTCATCTTATGTCCTCTACAGACCAACAGTTATGCTCTCACTGCAACGATATTCCTATCACCGTCAAACACATCCTCACAGAATGTCAGCACTACCAGGCCACCCGCATTGCCAACAATATAACCCATAGTCTAGAAGAACTTCTGAACTGTTCAAGCCGACTCAAGAGCCTAATAGACTTTTTAAAGACTTCTCAATTGTTTAACAAAATATAATTTACATAATATTTTTATTCTTCACAATTGTAAACTTTGTATCATAACTTTGTAAATACTATTGTAAACCTTTGCTCCCGTGTCAATGACCTAAGATGTTGAGACACGTTAATTCTAATAAAAAAAAAAAAAAAAAAAATTCATTCATATAGGTTTTAGTTTTTTGGCTCATTGCCTTCTTTTATTCTTTTTCTTCAATGAGTAATTTCTCAGGGGTATCTGTTAACACTGCGCTTTTTTTATTTCTTCTTGCCCTGGCAGTCTTCCTTGGTCTTGCTTTGGGAAATCCTCGTATAATTTCAGGGCTTAAAAACTGAATGCCTTCTTTTGGCGGAGTTACTTGAGCAACTTCAGTTGCTTCAGCTTATCGATTTGGTGTCTCAACATCATTATCTCCGCTAACAGAATTTATTACAGCAGCATTAACACGACTTGGGCTTGGTGCATTAGATAGATCTGTGCTCTTATCGGTGTCTAACAGTCTATCAGTTACGCTTGCTGGAAGAAAATTAGCATCCCCAAATATGGATGAATCCCCGATCTCTCAATTCCTTTAACTATATTGCTGGGGCTAAAAGCATCCAAAAACGCAAGGCGATTACACTCGGCTATATTGTAAATTATGATCTCTGCTATAATATGATTTAAACGGACCAAAAACTGTTACATCAAGGGGCTGCATTTTATTGCTATAATGGGGAGGCAAAGTTAATATAAAAACTCCAGCCTCTCTAGCCCTGTTAACTAGTTTTGCAGATATGTGATACTCTGCATTATCATAAATCAAAAGAGAAGGATTATTTATTGAACTATTTGTTTGTTTGATAAAATGGTCCAATACCTCGACAAATAATTTGGAATTCATCCAGCCGATTTTTGCTGCCAACCCTAATGTATCGGGAGGAGCACCTTGTAACATATGCGGCTAGAAAAATCTCCTAGGAAATATTAGGACTGGTGCCAGGGAAGTTCCAGCAGCAGAAACAATGGCACACATTGTAACCAGCTCGCCTCGTTCACCACTCGTACAATGGTTTACTTGCTTGACACCCTTTGTTGCAATAATCTTTTTAGGGTTCTGAACAGTGGTGACCCTGGTTTCATCTAAATTAAAAGTTCTCGATTCTTGGGAAAGTGAAGGGTATTTATTCAATATATTACGGAGATTTTCGAAGAATTCCATGATTCTGCTGTTTTCATTTTATTTACAACAGAAACTTCAGACGCCAGTTTACGAACATCTAAAGTCATTAGCCCATACGCCATTTTGCTACAGGTTTCCAAATACTCTTAAACATGTTGTTCTTGTTCCTCGTTAAACACCAATCTGCAGCCAGAATTAGGGTCATTGAGATTTCCCCTTCAGTCAAACGTTTTTTAGCAACATATCTTTGTAACGTTTGAAATTTTACAGCCCATATTCGGAGGCTCTTCGCAAAGACATGTTCTCATTTATAACTAAATTTACCGCCCTACCCATTGATTCTTTTGAAAAGGTAGCAATTTTCCGTGGTTACTGTTTTCTTACCATCTGAAATGAATACCGAATTATAGTAACGTTCATAATTAATTATCTTCATTATAAAAAAAAACTTTCAACTTTGCTTTATTTATAAAAATTATTACCAATATTTAAGATACCTACTACAAACTGGTACAGACTGAAACAGTCTCACTGTCCAATGTGGTATCTCACTGTGTACTATTTTACTCGATATAAATTATCAAAAGGCGTTATTCTAAGAAGTGATTTTCTATGGTTGAAATTTTGTGAGGTTAGAGCCAACAGCAATAATAATATTTCGAAGTGAAATTATCGAATTAAACTACCTGCTGTTAATTACTACTTCAATAATACCTTCTAAAAAATAACTACTTACCTTCGTAAAATATTTTTTTGGATATTCTTTTACAAAACTCTGAATGGAAAATGCGAATCTACTACAGCGGCATGTGGCACTAAACGAAACCCATCCACAAAAACTAAAATATCAACTTAATTGAGCGCCAAATTTAAAAGTTAGAAGAAATGTCTTACTGTTACCGCGTCTCACTGTGGACTACCCTCCCCTACGTATTTATGGTCCATATATGGATAGATGGTCCAAAACTTTTTTTGGGATTAAAAGGGGAAGATTTTGTGTAGTTTTGAGAACCAGATTCTTCACTACATAGATGAGACGTTATTATTAAAATTTTGAAACATTTAGATAACTAATTAAATTGACTAACAAGTCATATGTGAAAATTTTTAGCAATGTGTTTAGAGGTAAATGAATTATTAAATATGTTTGTTGTATCATATTTTAGATCTAGGATGCATAAATCGCTATTTACGTTGTTTTTCAAGTATTTATAAATTTATTGTAACATGCTCTTCTTCACATCCCAATAATATTTCGCAAAGTATATTGCAGGAAAATAGAAATAGTCATCGCAAAATTTTATTAGAGTGAGCCTCTTAGTCATATAATATAAATATTGTGCACAATATATTGTTGAGAAAGATATTATATTTTTATCATGTTATTAAAATTACTGTATACGTATCTGTTAAATTTTGCAAGAAATTTACTTTCGTACAAATTTTTGTTTTTGTTGTTTGTTACCAAAGCGTGAAAAACTTGTATACTTATAGTTTGTCCGTGTAGTTTAAAAGTAATAATAAGTTAACATTTATTAGCTAAATTATTAATTTTAATTTTATTTAAAATACTATTTAATATTATGATCTAATATGAATCTAGCAAATCGGCCATGGTATGTATTTTCAATTTCTTGTTTTTGAAAGATTTATTAAAATGTGTTACTTAACATTTAGCTACAATTAGAAACACATTATTTATGAGTTTGAAGGTAACAAAAGACGGTTCGTCTATATAACTCGTTTACATAAACTCATTCTTCAGGTGATTAACAACCATCATGGCTATTCTGATCTTAGATGCGGCTCTAGTGAAAAGTTCCATAGGTGAGCATCTATACCATTCCCGCAATTACGCAGCCAGGAGATTTTTCTCCTTGCTACACCTTTTCTTCCCTGGATTTTTCCTTGCATAACTAATTGAAACACGTAATATCTTTCACCACGCATAACATATTGGAGAAATTGCAGCTTTTGGTTTTGATGGTTTCTATTATTTTCATACCTACTCTTATCCTTCTCATTACTTCTTTGTTTGTTACAAGATCATTCCATGATATGTTCATGATTCTCCTCCTTTCGGTTTCTTAATTGTCACCGCGTTCTCACGCACAAACACATACATAATAGTAATCTCCGAACTGAATGAGGCTTGTATGCCCTTAGGAACATTTCGGCAACTCATTGGGTTGAGGATAATGGATTCAGGTCAAGGACGAATAATCCGAGCCCAAATACTATCCATGCACTCCTCCATGACCGTCTTATAGCACGCTGATGCCCTATAAGTATCGAGCTTCCATAATTCTACCAGAGCCTTTTGGCTGAGCTAACTCCAGAGTCTTAACACTCGGATGGGAAAATGGGCCCTCTGGTCCTTTTTGTCAGTGTGGCCCTCAGTATTTTGTTGGTTGGCACGTGCCATTTTTTTAATGATATTTTTGAGGGAGTTTGGGATGAGGATCGGCTGATGACAGTTAGTCGATCGTTTCAGAGCTACTTACATGATATCTCTGTTAAGTCATTGCCATGCAGTTGCTGTTTGGGCTTCTGTACATTCATCGGTGGAAAACATCATACCATATGATCTCTCGCAGGACGTAGTTGGGATGGTCCACTAGTTCAGCGCATTTTGTTCTTGCTTTGTCGTCCATCTGGTCTAATACTCTGATCTGTTGGTTGTCTCTGAACAGTAATCTTTCCGTTACGTATCGAGGGACGTTCATTGCTTCTCATAGTGCTCCGTTGTGGACAGCTTGGATCTTCTTTCTGTTCGTCTTGCAAGTATGTGCTCACGCGAGAGATGTATATGTTAGGAAGGGCAGTATGATACCGTTGATGAGCCTTGTCTTTGTTCTGAATATTAATTTGCTTCTTTTTCCAGTTAGGCTTCTGATATTGACATATCATTTTTGTCTTCTGTACTATTCTTATAACATGGAATGTGAACGTGAGTATCTTATCCATGGTGACCCCGAGGTACTTTGTGTCATTTAGTCATCCGATGAGAGTGTTGAACATCTAGAGTTGTTCGGCTGGTACGCCGCGTCTCTTCTTGAACATCACTGCTTGGGTCTTATCCGAAATTAACTCCAATTTTCCACTGTGGGCAACATTCTTGTAAGGTCTAATGCTATCTGAAGGTTCCTAGTTGCAATGTCTTGGTTACTATGCTTGGCCACTATTGACGTGTCATCTGCCTAGTTGATCAAAATTGCCTCCAAAATTCCGACTTCGAATAGGACTTGTGCAATTTGATGAGAATCCTGAATTTTCGGTTTACGAGTTAAGGGGAGAATAGCTCTAGCGTGGCATTGCTGTTTCCATAGTTTTTTATTTTGTAGATCATTCCTTTGTGCTAAATTCTGTCGAACGTCGAAGGCTGCTCCGATGTACTGTCTATCGTATGTTTTCTGTGTGCCTGAGTACCTGGTGTCCTAATGTCTAAATCCCAATTGGGTACAACCTGTAGTCTCTATGTTTCCTCTTCGAGCCTTAAGAATATCACTTTTTCAGCAATTTTGCCCACTACAGGCAGTAAGCTTATTGGCCTGTAGTTGTGTGGAAAAAATGCTGTTTTCCTTGGTTATGGATTGTGATCACTTTCCATTGATTAGAGAATCTTCTGAAACTTATCAGTACATTTATTATGTTGGTCAGATAAACGACTGCTTTCGCTGGGAGGTATTTTTGAGTCCTGTTGGTTATCTCATCTGGTCCAGGAGCTTTCTTTGCTGAGATTTTCCGGATCAGATTGCTGACTTCTTTTTCTTGGTACACTGTCTTTCTAAGGTGGTTCTCATAACTTTGGCCTTATCTTCAGTAGTGTATACTATGCCGTTGTTTTTATGTAGAAGTGGCATTGGTTTCCTATCATTTCTTATGCTTTTCTGTAGTTTCCACACATGGTCCATGTTCCTACTATTTTCTTCTTGTTCCTTCACATGTTTGACTTTCTCACTCGCGTGTTTTTGGAGCACGTCTATGGTCTGCCTGAGGTTTCCTTCCTCCATTTCATATAGTAATGTTTAGAAAATATAACACCTCAATCTAACTCTTAAATCTAACTTCAGATCCCCTGTACAAAACATCTTCCTCAGTTTGTTAAAATTTGCACATGCTTTTTCCTTGCGCAATCTCTAATTTCTTTAGAGTAATAATGTCTGTGATTGATTATTGTGCCAAGATAGATATAATTTTTTACCTTATCAAGAGTTTTCCCATTAACTGTTAACCTCTTAGGATCAGGATTTTCTGCTAAAATAACAGTATCATCCGCATACCTAATGTTGTTAGTTAGTGCTCCATTGATTCCTCCAGTTTCTCCCTCAGTAGTCCTTCTCAAAATCCTCATAGTATGCATTGAACAGAAGTGGTAACAGCACGCAGTTGCCTCACTTCTCTTTTCATTTCGATTACTTCTGATGCATTCTCATTACTCACAATTGCCCGTTGTTTATATTACAGATTTTTAGGATCTGAAGATAATTGTCTATTTGTTCTACTGAGGACTTCCATAAGCTGCTTCTGATGGACTTTGTCAAATGCCTTATTATAATCTATGAAATAGATGTATCTTATTATGTTTGCCTTTGTCCCTGTACACGTTCGGCCTATTACATTTCTATACAAGTTTACATGTTGAGTCATACCGATATTAATCTTCTTTACAGATTTTGCGTCATTTCTAAGCATCTCCAACCCAGTTTTTTTTGTTCTCTGCTAATCTGGTTATCGGCGATTCAAACTTCTATCAATTTCATCCATCCAGCTCAAATTGTACTGCATGCATCTTCATCTGTTTCTCCATTGCTCTGTAATACCGATCCTAGATATATAAAAATTTTACTTTTCACAATCATTTCTGAATGTAATTAAGGTCTTGAAATAAATATTGTAGATATTCTGTTTCTGTCCTACAAATGTTTATTGGTGTTTCTTCAAGAATCTCCGGAGTTTCAAAATTTACTCAAATTTGCCATATTATAACATGTTTTAAACACTAAAGAATGCCACTTTTAAATAATCCTTTTATCTGATGTAACTATTAGTCCAAGACTGAATAAAAATTAAGTACTGAGGTCTTATGCAATGTTATTTTAACATAACATTTATCAGTCCCTATACATATCTCCTTAGTCTTAGACCAAGATGATCAGTGATCACAGAACCACTCGAGGATCCCCGTCATAGGTATTCTTAAGATCAATGAATTTGCTTTAGATTCTGCTATAACTCGTTCCACTTTGATATATCACCAGAATAAAATTATCATCCTGATTAATGATTTGATTCCTGTAAACCTATACAACTGACAGTGTTTTTCACGCCTTCGTAATTTGTTGACTAATGTTAAAACTGGTTACAATTGGATAATATCGAATAATGTGATCTCTCATTTTATGTTAAATATTTTTAATCAGTATTCACTAAGCATTTGTTCCTTTTTGTATAATGACTAGGTTTTAATTTAATACTATGGAATTTTATGTCTTAAGAATTGCACTCCCCGTTTCTACATTGACACCTTCGAAATTAATCAAATTGGTATGTTATATGCTATAAGGAAAGCGGTAAATTCCCAAAAATTGCTTTAGTTTTCGATATACCCATAACTCACTGGCTACTGGGCAAATTTGGTACTAAAATGTTCGTAATGGAAATCTGCATTTTTCCAAGTAAAATTTTTTTATGTAAATAAACAAGAAAAAAGCAAACATTTTAGTTTTATAATTTTAATGAAATTTGATTTTTAACTTGAAATTTCTTGGCTCGATTTGAATATTTCGATTTCTAATTTTAACACAATATGCTATGGACATTTCCACAAAAAATTTGATATATCAGAACTGTCACTATCCGAATTTTGATCATAAATAAAATGGCGATTTTTTTAAGTTGATTTATGGTCTGGAAAATCGTTATTGATTTAAGAATCGTTTAAATGTTCTTAAATTAAATTAAATAATTTAAATTTAAATCGAAATACAATTCTGTAAAACGAATCCAGTTATGATACCAATATATTAAAATATAATTTTATTTACTATTTATTACATTTAAATATCGTTTAATATTTTGCATGAAGTACCTCGACAAAAACTCAAAACGAAATAGATTTTATTATCACGGACAAAAACACACCGTTAAAGACATCACTGCTCTAAACATATTTGTTACCAGTAGCGATCATAGAATGGTACGAGGTAAAATAGAAATAAGCTTAAAGAAGGAGAGATATAAGATGATTAAAAAGAAGAACAAATCAAGACCATGGATGAAAATGAAACCATCAGATGTAGATATACAAGAACAAATCAAACATGGGAAGGCGAAGGCATGGGAGTACTGGTACGAAACGAATACCTGTATACGTTAAGCTTTGCATACGATCAAGTGGTGATTGCACAAGACCAAGACGACCTCAGCTACATGATGAAGAAACTACAAGAAGAATATATCAAGGCTGGCCTAGATATTAACCTCGCGAAAACAGAGTACCTATCTACAAGTGAAGAAGACATAGAAGATCTACAGATTGATGACAACGTAACAATCAAAGGAAAGGATAAATTCAAATACTTGGGGTTTATAATCACGAAAAACTCAAAACAGAGGAAGAAATTACACAAAGATTAGGACAAAAAAGAACAGCAATCCGACAACTTAACTCAGTATGGTGGGATAGACACCTAAATATGAAGACAAAAACACAGATTTAATCAAACATTAGTACGAAGTATTATGACATATAGGGCTGAAAATTGGATCATAAACAAGAAAAACAGCAGTAAGATAGTAGCAACAGAGATGGAATACCTGCGAAGATGCTGCAGAGTAACAAGAATGGATAGGAGAAGTAATGACGAAATAAAGCAAAGAACATCAATAGAAACAGACATACTAACATATATAGAACAAAAAAGACTAAAGTGGTATGGACATGTAAGAAGAACTAGCGACAGCAGATGGATAAAGAGAATAACCGAATGGAGCCGCATAGGAAGGAGGAAAAGAGGACGACCCCGAAAATCCTGGAGGAAGGACTTAGACGACGCCATGAGTAAGAGAAGCCTAAACGATGGAGAATGGAACAACAGAGAGAGATGGAAACGGTTAAGCGAGGGAAGGCGGTGAATACTGTAGAATCCCTGAATATATATATATATATATATATATATATATATATATATATATATATATATATATATATATATATATATATATATATATATACAAATCAAACATACCATTGAGAACAATAGAAGTATGAATGTATTGAGAAAAAGACTAAGAACGGGGACAAATCAGATAATGAAGATTAAAGATAAAAAAGGTCATCTTACAACCAACAGAGAGGAAACCCTCAAAATAGTTGAAGACTTCTACAAATTGTTATACACAAGCTAACATAAAGCAAATAGCACAGAGAAGATCAAGTACCAGAAATATTAACAAGGAAAAAGGGCATTGTCAACCAAGGATCAGAACTACTACCGGAAATCATAATAGACGAAATAAAACTAGCCCCAAGAAAAGCTAAGAATAACAAATCTCCAGGAGAAGATTGTGTAGTTACTGAGGCAATCAAAATCGGAGGCACTTACCTACTTAAGAAAATAAAAAACCTTTTTAACATGTGCCTCTTGGACAGTAATATACCCAACAAATGGCACAATGCAGAGGTATTGTACAAAAAAAGAATGTCTCCATGAATTAGAAAACTACAGACCTATAAGGGTTCTTAGTTACCTATACAAACTCCTTACAAGAATAGTAACGAATAGTCTTGAGAAAAAACTTTGAAAAAAGCCTTTGACACGGTAGAATTTGACAAAATCCTGGAAGCACTACAAGTATGCCGCATTGACTACCGATATACAAGGTTAATTTACAATACATACAAGAACGCAACTATGTCGGTAAAACTACATAAAAACACGGATCATATCCCAATCGGCAGAGGAGTCCGACAGGGTGATACCCTATCACCTAAACTGTTTACCGCAGTACTAGAATATGCTTGTAAAAACCTTAACTGAGAAGAGAAAAGCCTGAACGTTGACGGTAGAAGATTAACAAATTTGACATTTGCAGACGACATAGTTTTGTTCTAGGACAACCTCAAGGAGATATGTACAGGGTTTCTCAATATATTTTGACCCCCCACTTATTTTCCTTAATTTCGGGAATACAAAAAAAAGTTTCAAATAAAAGTTGTATTATTTTATCTGTACCGACCAACAGTGTAGCAACAGACCAAATTTTGTATACAGGGAGTGCCCAATAAAATGCATCTTCAATATTTCAAATGGGACACCCTGTATTATTTTATAGTTTTGAGTAGCCCTGCATTTCCTGATTACAAATATATAACATAGTGTAGCATTAGTTTTGTTCTATAATGGCGTATGGTACTACTATACTATACTAAGATAAGAAAAAAATATATTTAGAAAGACAACAAAATTAATGACTTACAATAGTACATTTAAGATACAATACTACATTTAAGATAAAATAATTTAAGATTACAATAGATGCTCAAAGTTCCCCCCATTGTTATCAATGTACAAGTAATATCTTCGTCTCAAATTTTCTAATGCGTCAGATATTGTGTTATTATGACCATTTAAATTTTCAATTTCCGCGCGAACTTTTGCCGTGATAGTGTTAATATTTGTATTTGAATCAAAATACACCTTTTCTTTTAAAAACCCCCATAAAAAGCTATCACATGGTGTTAAGTCCGGACTATTTCGTGGCCATGTAATGGTACCCTTATTGCCGATCCACACATTAAATTGATTATTTAAATGTTCTTGAACGGCTACGATATTATGTGGCGGTGCTCTATCTTGTTGCCATATCATACTATTTATTTGATTTTGTGTATAATTTTGATTTAATAACTCATCCACTTCTGTAATGACTGTGTCCAAATATGATTTCCCAGTTAATTTATAATCATAAAACAATGGTCCAACTATTATGTTTTGAAATATTCCGCACCACACATTTATTGATTTTCTTCTTGAGTTTTTATTTGCTTAATTTTTCTTATTCTATTATTTTTCTGTTCCCACGAATACCTATTTCTTCTATTAAAAATGCCTGAAGTTGAAAAATTTGATTCATTTGTCCATAAAATGTTATAAAAGTAATTAGGATCATTGTTCAAATTTGTAAGCATGTTCAGATAAAATAATACAACTTTTATTTGAAACTTTTTTTTGTATTCCCGAAATTAAGGAAAATAAGTGGGGGTCAAAATATAATGAGAAACCCGGTACAATGCTACAGGAACTTCAGTTAGTGTTTGCCGGTGTGGATCTTAAAATAAACCAAAATCAAATTCATGACAAACCTAGTACCTAGTGGAAATATCAATATTGGAGACAACGAAGTAGAGCTGGTGTAAAAATACATATACTTTGAACACGAAATAAAGATCACAAGAGACAACCAAACATGCGAACTACGAAGAAGAATAAACATAGAGTGGGCAGCCTATGGGAAACTCAAAGACATCTTTAAAAGCGATATACCAATTTAATAAAACATACTGTTAATAAAACATAAAATGTTTGGCCAATGTGTGTTATCTGTAATGACCTATGGTGCCGAAACTTTGACATTGACAGCTACAACTTCTAAAACGCTGCAAATAGTTCAGAGGAAAATTGAAAGGTCAATGCTGAGTATATCACTTCGTGCCTGAGTTAAAAATGAAGACTTGAGACGAAGAACAGGAGTTACCGATGTAATTTCTCGAATTGCCACACTGAAATGGAACTGTGCCGGACAGGTCACCCGAATCAGTGATGAAAGGTTGACGAAGAGGTTGCTCGAGTGGAGGCAGAGGTTAGACAAAAGAAGTAGAGAAAGACTTCCTACGCGTTGGACGGATGATCTCAAGAAAATTTCAAGAAATTGGATGAAAAGTGCTCAAGATAGAGCACAAAGGACAAAAATGAGGGAGGCTTATCTCCAGCAGTGGACGTAAAGGGCTGGGCGATGATTATGATGATTATAAAGCATTATTTGAGTCTATGAAACATTATTTTTGTTTTAGAGTGTTATAAAAAACAGAAATAAATTCAAAGTAGCTACAAACATACAATTCCGGATACTTTCTAAGTGGAGTATAATTCTATGATCTTTTCTTTATTTATTTTCCCGGTTTTCCTTATTGTGTCTAGTTTTGGGACATTTGTAATTTTTTCCACACTTTCAAATATGTTTTAGTTGTATTTAAGTAAATACAATAGAAAGAAATATAAAAAAATACAAAATAAATATTTTATTTTTTATGACCAATTATTCACTAATGTTGTTTTTTTTTTCGTTATCGCTCATAATTATTATAAAGAATCAAACTCCAGATTTGTCTTGATTATAATGGCTCTTTCATGTAGCAATAATATAATTTCGAAGGTGTACCGAGTTATTTTTATAGATAACACATCATGCACAATTTTTAACATAATTGTAAGCAATGTAACTAATACGAATTTTCGAAAATATCAAACAGTTGAAATAAAGCATCGACAGACTGAGATCTAAGTAACGAAGTTTTACCACCACTTTTTAGTAAATAAAAGAATTTTTAAAGTGTTCGTGTTTGTTTTTTTATTTTCCTCTTTAAATTTTTGGCAATAATAAATATCCTCAACACAGGGTAAACCACCCAGTTATTGGCACTTTAAGGAAAAGAGTTGTTTAAACATTAGATTTGCTAATATAGGTAACATCATAGGGGGATATTTTGAATGTTTTTATAATGGACTGTTATTACTTAACACAAATTAAATGTCATTTTATTATAAATATTCAGGAAAATAATGCAAAAATAAGTTATTTCAGACATTATACACATTTCCTAATTATTGGCAGTTATATTCTGGTTATTGTCAGTCTATACTCAATCATTGGCACTCAGTAATTGGCAAAATTTTTATATCAAAATATTGATTGAGTATTGAAAACTGTACCTACTCTATAATTCAATTAATTAGCAGTTTTATAAAAGGCACATGTTTTGTAAAACATTCTTTTGAAATATATGTTTATTTGAGCCATCTACCATTTATTATTACTACATAACAATTATTTGGCGGCGGGAAAAATAATTGAACAGATATTTTGAAGAAAAAACATTTACATAGTTCACAATGTCTAGAAATGAAGATAGTGCCAGCGGATACCAACCAATTATTAACGTAGTAAATACAGGCGGTGTACCTTCAGTAGCCATTTTTAAACAGGGTGACGATTTTGAAGTGTTTGAGGAACGTTTAGAACAATATTTTGGTGCGAATTTGATTGAGGAATCGAGAAGGGTTGCTGTTTTAATCACATCACTAAGTGAGGAGGTTTATAAAGTTTTAAGAGACCTATGTAACCCAGAGAAGCCCAAGGAGAAAGATTTTGAAACTCTAATGAACTTTTTAAGTACTCATTTTAAGCCTAGATTGTCAGTGTATCGAAGGAGGATAATTTTTGACTTGTTAAGACAAGGACAAGAGTCAGTTAACGATTGGTATCTGAAAATTAAAAACCAGGCGGCACAATGCGATTTTGGTGACAAATTGTTATACCGGGTCCAAAATAAATTTGTGGTAGGCATGAGGCCAGGGCCAATACTAAATAGGCTTTGTGAAAAAAGTCCTTCAAAAAGTTTGCAAGATTTTTTGAAAATTACTTTCAATAAGGAAGCAGCATTAAGGTAACAAAGTTGAGATTAATAGATTTCAACAAATTAAAAAAGTGGTACCCGGAGTGGAAAAGAAAGAAAATGGTGGAGAATCAGAAGAGAAGGCAGAGGTAAAGTGTAATTACTGTAATAAAACAAATCACACCTTTAGTAAGTGTAAATTTAAACATTTTACTTGCAAAAAGTGTGGTAAAAAAGGTCACATAATGGCAGCGTGCAAAGGTAAAGTGGAGAAAAATCATTTATTAGAGAATGTGGAGGACTCTTTAGAGTTGTTTAGTTTAGCTACAAAAACGCTAATCAGCAATACTGACAGATACGGATACCTACAGACGATTTGTGTGACAACATGCCCAATCTAGGGACATGTTGCCACACAAATCCTGTCGAAGGGTAAACCATCTTAACATTTTAACCGTTGGTATCTAAAATTTTATAAAAATATGAATGGGTAGCCTAAATGCCAACTCATTATTTGGAGAAAGTTTGGTTCCAAAACAATAAAAATTGTCTGCGTTACAGAGCCTGCTTAGACACTTTTAATTTAATAAGAATAAGAAATATAAAAATATTAGCACTTTTAACGAGAAATGTTACTATATAAAACAGAACTCTGGTACTATACAGTGTGGAGAAACAATTACATTAGCATTGCATCCAAAATATAACCAATTTGCATAAACAAACCCACCAACTTAAAAAACTGAGCTTTCAATGATTATCATGCCATGCTATCATAAAGAGGACTGATGCATGCTACAGTCCTACAGGTAGATACTCATCCAATCAGATAAAAAAATATCAAATCATTGGTAAATCAACCATTAAATAGTTTTCAGTACTAGTCCTGGTAAAGAAGGATGGTGTTAAATGGTGTGGTTGAATAAAACACTTGACTAGTAGCGTGAACAGCAATTTATTTAGAAATATACATTAATATATAAAATATGTTCCTTACATTATGATTTAAGTGTTCTATGTACAGCTGGTTCCTATAAAAACTGATACGACTTTTAGTAAGATTTGATCATTTTGAGCAGTGTATTTGATTGATCTGACATTATATTATATTTATTATAACAGATAAATAAGATAAACAAACAACAAACAATTGATTACATATGTTAATTGATAAATTGTAATAATTATTTTGAATTCCGCATTTTATAAAGAGTTATAAATGATAATTTTTACATAAAATGGGGTTGTTTTTCCAGATTTAGCCATACGGCTCACACTCCCTCTAAGGGGAAAAATCACTCATCCCAGATAACTACGGTATCATATAGGATTGAGCTCTGGTGGGACTCTTTCCGTGTTATCGAGCACTAGGTGACTTGGTATGCTGGAGTATCTCCCAAAAATTTTCGTACACATCTGGACGTTGAGAGAAGTACAGCTTTCTGCATGCTCTTGTAGAGATGTTCATTCAGACCTAGCTTTCTTATGTTTTCTAGGAGCTTCTTCGAAATAACTCCAGTAGTAGAGAGAATAATGGGTATTGTCCGGGTACTTTCCATTCTCCACTGTCTTCGTATTTGAATTTCCAGATCCCTGTATTTGGCGATCTTTTCGTTTTGTTTAACACGAAGATTATTGTTGTTGGGTATCGCCACATCAATTAGTGTTGTTTGTCTCTTTAGTTTATTAACTAGTATGAGATCTGGTCTATTATGTGCCACTGTTTGGTCTGTGAGCACAGTGCGGTCCCAGTATAGCTTGTAGTTATCATTCTCAAGTATACTGTCAGGAACGTATTGATAATATGGGAGATGGTTTGTTTGGAGAAGTCCCAGTTTGATGGCTATCTCTTGATGAAGGATCTTTCCTACTGAGTCGTGCCGTTCCTTATATTCAGTTGCAGCAAATGCCTGGCAGCCTCCGGTAAGGTGTTGGATGGTTTCTTGAGCTTGACATCCATATCGGCATTTGTCATTTTGGACCTGAGGGTCTTTGACGATATATTTAGGTAATTTTTGGTTGGTATAACCTGATCCTGAATGGCGAGTAATGAACCCTCTGTTTCAGGGAACAGCTTTCCTGAAGTTAGCCAATAGTTCGACGCTTTATTGTCGACGTGGTCTTGTCTGACCTTCTTAGGATGTCGCCCGTGAAGAGGTTTACCAATCCAGGTGCGCATTTTTTCGTCCTTAGTAAGATGGTTTATGAGCATTTCTGGTTCAAATAAATAGGGATGTTGTTATTTTTATTATTATTAAGGTATAAAACAAACGACTTAACTCAACAATATATTAAAGCAACAATTATAACCAAATTAAAAGATAACTATCAGAGGCAGCAAAACATTTTAATATAAGCAGAACCACAGTTTTTCTATTAATAAAAAATGGAGGGAACAAGAAATTCTCGAAAGAAAGCCATGGGCTGGAAGACCAAAACTATACTAAATTTAGGTATGTAAAAATAAAATTAACATTGTGTAATATCTCCATCATCATTGATAACAGCTTGTAGTCTTCGATCCATCTGCGTGAAAGGAACTATGAAATTGTTTTCTTCAAAAAGCTCTTCCCACACCTGTTGTATACCGTGACACCGCTCTTCAGCATTTTGAGGTATAAAATTACGCCGATACAACCGTTTTATAATAACGCCCTACACATTCTCGGGGTTTAAATCTGAACTGTAGCTGGGCTATGGTAAGGTTTCGATGTTGTTATTCTGGAACTACTGGTTTATTATATTTGCAGTGTGAACAGGACAATTATGTTGTTGGAAGATAAAATTATTTTCTGAATACAACTGTTCTACACTGGGAAACATGATGTTTCTAGAATATTCAGATAAGTCTGCCTAACAAACCAGTCATCAATACTATTCCCATTCCTCTAGATGAAATCCATCCCCATACATTGGCGCTAAAATGACCAACTGCTCGATGTCTATCAACATATAGAGGATTAAATCTATTATTATCTGGTCTATACAGCCCAATTTTGCCCTTTTTAGAAGATTGAAAAATTTTCTCATCTGTAAATATTACCCTGTCCCAAAAATCTTGATTTTGTAGCTGATGGTTTAAAGCAAATATGTCTTGATTGCTTCTGTTGTGGTGTAAGAGCTTGTTTTTTTGCTGCAGTTCGGTACCTAAGATGCGATGCTTTAATTCTGCGCCAAGTTGTTGTCTTTCTTCCCGGAAACTGTGACATAATTCTTGCAGTTTTCGCATCTTCAAAAGGACTCTCTTCTAATCTCTCCAAAAGCGCACGATCTTCATGAGCGGTAGATATTTTTGGTCTTCCTTGCTTTCTTTCGAGAGTTTCTTGTTCTATCCATATTTTATTAATATTAAAAACTGTTTACGTCAAAATGGTTCGCTACGGCAGATATAGACCAACCATCTTCTAACTTCGTTACAATTCTTGCTTTTAGTTATTTGCTAGCACGTGGAGCCAGTTGTTGAGGTTGAACAGAATAAGTTATCTTACAATTTTTTAGATTTGGCAGTGACAGTGACAGTATGTAAATAATAGTATTTATCCTTCAAAATACACTGCTCAATTTTTTACAAAATGCGTTTTAAGAGTCGTATCAGTTTTTTTAGGAACCAGCTGTACAATATGTGTGTGTAGAATTAACCTTATTCATAGAAGAAAATGCACTGAGAAATAATTTATGTTCCCGCTAACTATCATTATATAATATAATAAATATTACAGAAATTTTTTGGACAGTATTTTAGTTACTACAATCGTTGTAAGGTACAATATACATATTTATCAAAGTAAATACCTTGTTTGTATGAAAAATTTCTTCTAACATTTAATTTTGAATGGGAATGTATGTTCTTTCAAAGGAAAAACGATATAAGCGTGTTTAGTTACCCCTCATGCCATCTATTAATTGGTAGATAAGCCCACTTAACAATTCCTGTATAGTTGTTGGAGCAAAACGGGTATAATATCGCTTGTACCGTTTGTGCACTCAACATTTTCTAGCAGACTGTTCAACGTACTCCTTGCGGCTAGTGGGTTTTTCATTGATGTTGTGTGTTAACAAAGCTTTTTTGTACAGAATTGTAGATGTACGTTATATAAAGCGAAATATATTTATTGCCTTGTATTTTGAAGATGCCTAGTAGCAGCAAAGAGGGTAAGATCAAAATTAATAATCTCAGCTTTAATTTTGTGGTTATGTTCCCGTTTTTTTTTTTTAGATGCCTATGAATCCGAGTTAGATCCTTATAAAATGGAAGAATATGAAGAGTATCGACCAGAAAATGATGATTTAGTACATTCCTCAGAAGAATCTGTACTGTCAGAGTCAAGCAGTACTAGTAAATCTAGACATGTCATGCCAAGTAAAACAAGAAAACGAAAAAGGAATATCAGCGCCTGGAAAGGAAATGAAAAAAAGAACGTCATCCATCAAAGTAAGCAATTAAGACCTTTTGATCATACATGCAGGTTTAAGTGTAACGAAATTATTTCTGAGGTAGACAGACAAGCTCTATTTGATAAATTTTATAAGCTTCCTAGTTACGACTTGCAAACAGCATATTTATCGTCTTGCATAAAAAGGAAGAAGTCGCTAGAAGGAATCAAGGATCTACAAAACATCGAAATTTTTCTGCAAAAACCATGCTAATAAGTGAGTGTGTAAAGCATTTTTCTTCCAAACGTTTGATATTAGTAATAGACGGTTACTACAGTAGGTATGTGAAAAAACTGATAGATTTGGTAGAACAGAGTCTGATAAAAGGGGAAAAAAAGAAATACTCGAGAGACTGTAATTCATCATATAAATATGTACTCGAGATACAAAAGCCACTATTCTCGTAAAAATAACTTAAATACCCGATATCTTTCCCCAGATCTTTGCGTTACAAAGATGTACTTATTATATAAATAATATTGTAACGAAAATAATAAGCTAGTCGTTAAATTTTTAATTTTAAGTGTGAATTTTTAACAGTGAATTTACTTTGCGATTTCACAAGCTCCACAGTGACACCTGCTCAAAGTGCGACAGCTTGCAGGATATTGTAAAAAATTCTGGAAACGAAATTAGTATTCAAAATGCTACAGTGTCTTTAGAACTGCATCAAAGAAAGGCGCAAAAGGCATGTAGTATGAAAGAATTGGATATTAAAAGCAACAAAACTTCGAAGCATGCAGTGGTAATATGTTTCGATCTGCAGCAAACGTTGACCACGCCATTACTTACTACATCAAAGGTATTTTATCTAAGACAACTATGGAAGTACAATTTTTGCGTCCATAATTTACTCACTCGTGCAGTTCACATGTACACATGGGATGAAACTGTGTCTGGCAGGGATTCACAGGAGATAGGGACGTGCCTTGTGCACTTTTTTAAATCCCTACCGTTCACTGTTAATAAAGTAATAGCCTACAGCAACTCGTGTGGGGGGGGGGGGGCAGAGGTGAAAATAAAAATATTTGCAAGTTATTTAGGTATTTAGTGAAAGAAAGATGGGCCAGGTCACACTTTATGGGATGTGATAGGAAAAGAAGACAGAAAAAGCCAAAAAAAGAAATCCTCAAGTCTTTATTCCCGACCACTGGAGAAAAGTAATCGCAAGTTCTTGCAAAAAATTTATAGTTCAAAACATGACAAAGGAAATGTTTTTTTCGTTTGAAGAACTTAATAAGCTTATAAAAAATCCAAAAAAAGATACAGATTTCTATACATTCCTAAAATGTTTATGTGGGTCCAACTTATATTGACGGCCATCGCTTTCTATTAATGAAACTTTTACTCAACTTCACATAAGTGCAGTGCCAATTAGCTTGAAAAATGGAAAAATCTGCAAACTCTTTTGGATTATATGCCTCCAGTGTACCATGCATTCTATACGAATATGAAACACGAGGGAGCGACGACAAAAGATAAAAATAACAAAAGATTCACACATCAGAAGAAGCAATAGAGCCGCGACCGAGTGCAGTTGATCCAGTTACAGAAGAAAATAAAAACGAAGACGATGTGATTAGTTCTGACTACGAGTAATTTTTTGTTGTTGAAAATGTAGCTGTAAGTACATACTTCTACTGTATCTTAATGGTACTTCCAAAAATATGAATGTTTTAAAACTTTACTTTTTGTATTTATTTACTTTTCCTTATATAAACCATATGAAAAAATGTTTTGGTGCAAAAACGGTATAAGTGCATCAAATTCAATTTTTTAACTGAACTAAACCGTTTATCAAATATCTTATCTTATTAATAAAAACATATTTTCGGTTTAGAATTTTTAAACTTTCTTTATTAACCCTTTAAGTAGCAGAACTTTTTTTTGTGTTTTTTTAAATTTCATAGGTAAAACCTATTGTAATAGATATGAATAGTATAAGAAAAATACTTTAAAAAATCCAACTAACTCCTAGCTTTGTGTAGTTTACTTAAAGTAATGGTCAACATAGCTACCGGGGATACTTACGGGCAACAAGGAATTAAAAGAAATCACTGGTAAACATTGCTACCATTTATTAAATAATATGTTTATGTAAAATTGAACAACATATAAGTTAATTGTAAACCTAAATGAGCACAGTAAATCAACAAAATACACCTCTACTTATTGTGATATGGTTCAAAATAAGATTTACACAGAGCTACATTCCAGTTTTTGCAGATATTTGACCTTTTTGTATTTTTTGTGCACTACAACCGACACATCGACGATATGTTCCTTTTATAGGAAGGTGCCCTATATTATCGTGAACATTCGCTTTTTTGAGGGGGGACCTGAACGTTTTGTACATGAAAATGAAGAAATACTGCAAATGGCTCATGGGTTTTTTATTTTTTCCTTTAAATTTTAAAATGTTTTCTTTATATAGTTAATAACTGTTTACAATAGAAGCATCTAGTAAATAAAAGAAAAATTTTATCCACCATCTACGAGATTTCCATAAAACGGAATAAGATGAACAGTACTGGTCAAATAAATCTACACCACCCATATACTTGTTATAGTCTGAGATCGAAAAAGGACAAAGTACTTTCTGTCGAACTCCCTTCTTGCCAGTTCGCAGTACATCTGTATTTTCTTGGAAGTTATGTATATTACTAATAACTGATAAACATTTGACACCTCTATCTTTCCATTTGCATACAGAAAGATCAGCGGAACAAACTGAATCAGATTCATTCATTTTGAGTCTTTTATCTAGACATAAATATTCCTTGGGAAAATGTTTTCTTGTCTGTCGTATTGTTCCACACGTAAAATGTTTTTTATCCAGTAATTTTTGAAATAATGGAATTGTTGAGAAGAAGCTGTCAAAGTAAAAGCAATAGCCCTTGCTTTCAAAATGGCTTGCAAAATTTAAAACAACGCTTTCTCCTAGCATAGTATTTGAGTCCCTTTCAGATTTGCCCTGATAAATTTGGAAATCAAGTAGATATCCAGTTTCTGCGCACGCTACTGCCCATACTTTGAAGAAGCCTCGTACTGCTTCAGTGTCATTCTCCCTTTGAAGCCAATCTCATCGATTGAAATGTATCTGGATGGAGAGAAGGTTGTTACAAATTTATCCTTCAGGTGCTGTACAATTGGTCGAATTTTGTATAGCTTATCAAAATTTTGGGATCCAGGAACAGACATTGTTGTATTATCATTTACATGAAAATAACGTAACATTTTTAAAAACCGGTTCAAAGTAAAAACGCTGGTAATTCTATCTACATGAAAATTAATATCATTTAACCAGCAGGATTTAATGCTTGGCAAAGAATGGAATCGCATAATAATAAGAATACCGAAAAATGCACTAAGCTCATCTTTGTCTATATTCAATGAGATATTTGCCTAACTAGCATATAAATTGGATTCATCAACTACGTTTTGGCAAAATGATTCATCAAAAAATATACTAAAATATGTTATAGGTGTAGCATTGTCCACATTTATGTTTACGTTACAATGTCGGACTCTTTCACTAAAGTCAAAAGTTGAATACAACAATTGGGACTGTTCCCTTTTTGACCAAACAAAACTAAACAGTAAAGGAACAGCAACATTTTCTGTATCATTTCTGGATTCAGCTTCTTCTTCATCTTCACTATCAGATGGAACACAATTACCAGTCATTTTCTTTTGTTTATTTGCCAAACATGGATCGAATGTTGGATCTGCATCGGAATCATCGAACGTGCTCTCTATTTCATCATCTGAATGACAATCATTCAAATGACTGCCTGAAGGAACATTATTCGGATGACTAGACGATGGCGCATGGATGTTTTCAACCAAATTTGATGACAAAACGCTGCTACGACAACTTGATAGTGGAAGAAAATCCTCAGCATCTGAGTCTCCTTCAAATTCAGACAGACACTAATTTTCTGCATTATCTGATTCCAGCTCCATTGCTACTTGATTTACAAGAGCTTTTAGATCATTCCCGTTTAGTGACCTCTTGTCGTTGAAAGACATGATTGCCTGCACCAAAGTATGATGTCAATAAGTTTTTGCAAATGTGTATATTACAAAAATATATTTAATTAAAAGTGAGGAGTATTGTTTACACAAATAATCTAAATATTTAATTATATTATTTAGTTTTGCTTTAGAATAAAGGAAAATGAATGTATTACTAAACGATCTTAGGTTACCGTCGTAATATAAGCACATGGACATTTGGATAAATACGTGTAATAAGTTTTCGCAAACGTATAACACAAAAATATAAACAATAATCAAAAGATACGAGTATCCTCTCCATAAATAATAAATATTATTACTTAATTTTCGTTAACATAAAGAAATATCAACGTCGAACGAGTGGACAAATATGCATACCTGGGAACAATGATTAACTCCACAAATGATTACAATCAGGAGATAAAAATAAGAATAGAAAAGGCTAGAGCAAATTTCAACAAAATGAGAAGAGTTCTATGTACCAGGGATTTAAAATCTTTGTTGACAGATCAATCACTGTAGGGTTAAATGGTGATCTTAACCACCTTTTCCTTTCACTGCTTGGTTTTTTAACGACAAGTTGTCAACCAAATTTATCACATTCTTTGAATATACCGCGTATTTTTATCACATGTTCTTTTGCTGTGCTAATTTTGTCAAATTGCAAACTTTACCTAGTTTCAATTAATTGTTATATACAACGTTAACTCTGAATGTCCAGCTTTGTAAGCTTTTTCATATTTTTTACATCACTGACTGCTACATGTCTTTGTAAGGTAACACACTTTGGTTATAACTTCTCTATGGATGTTTGGTTTCATATTGTTCTTTTTAGATGAACTGATGATGCTTTCTGAGCAGAAAGCGAAACGTCTTCAATAAATAGATGAAGTAGCCATCGTCTTTGTCTTTTATTTCTCCACTTTGACCGAAAAACCCACCACTCTTCGAGTGTACCTTAGTTTATATATATATATATATATATATATATATATATATATATATATATATATATATATATATATATATATATATATATATATATATAAACTACTTCAAATGCTTGTGAATTAAGTATACTATAACTTATCAATTAATTTATTGCGTACCTTTATTGTAAACAACTCAAATCCCACCAAGAATTAGCTGTATGTGCGTGTATGTATGTAGGTGACGAGTACCACTGGTCGCACTATTTACCGGCCAAACATAAACCGGCCTGCCATGCGCGCCAATATTATTTTGTTGGTTAATATGAGAACCAGTGACACTCGCTACAGTCAATGGAAGCTACTAAAATTGCTTGGGTGCTGTATAATTTGGAACTTTAAAGCCAAATGAGGTATAGCTACCGTTATGACTTAAAGGGTTAAACTAACGGGTTTTACAGAATTTTAAGTATGCAAATTATTTTGGAAGCTATTTTCTCAAAACTAACTTAGACGTACTTATAAACTTTCTGCTCCAACCCCTTCAATTGTAAGGTTTTTCTCCAATGTGTTTCACACATTAAAGTTTTTCTCTAGAATGTATTCTCATAATATGTACATTCAAACTACTTTTTTGAGAAAATGGCTTAAAACACTTTTCACACTTGTAAGGTTTTTCTTTAGAGTGTGTTATGTGATGTGTTTTCAAATAGGTTACTGAAGTAAATCGTTTGGAACAAATTTCACACTTATAAGGTTTTTCTCCAGAGTGAGTCCTTAAATGTACTTTCAACAGTTGTTGACTAGAAAACTGTTTAAAACAAATTTCGCAATTATATGGCTTTTCTTTCGTATGCACTCTCATATGTGCAAGTAAATTACAACTTCTAACAAACTGCTTGAAGCAAATTTCACACTTGTATGGGGTTTCTCCAGTGTGTATTCTTAGATGTATTTTCAAATTATATGCCAGAGAAAAATGCTTAAAGCAAATTTCACACTTATAAGGTTTTTCTTTAGTATGTGATCTCACATGTTCATTTAAATGATTTTTTTGGAAAAACGACTTAAAACAAATTTCACACTTGTGTGGTTTTTCTTCAGAGTGTGTTATCATGTGTGCTTTTAAATTAGATTTATGAGAAAATGGCTTAAGACAAATTTCACATGTATAAGGTTTTTCTTTAGAGTGTGTTATCATATGTGAATTCAAATAATGTAATGAAATAAACTGCTTAAAACAAATGTCACACTTATACGGTTTTTCTCCAGAGTGTGTTTTTAAATGTTCTCTCAAATTATTGTGATAAGAAAACTGTTTAAAACAAGTTTCACACTTATAAGGTTTTTCTCTAGTATGTGATCTCATATGTACATTTAAATTACTTTGACGAGAAAATCGCTTAAAACAAATTTCACATGTATAAGGTTTTTCTTTAGAGTGCGTTTTCTGATGTGCTTTCAAATAGACTACTGAAGTAAACTGCTTAAAACAAATTTCACAGTTATAAGGTTTTTCCCCTGAGTGTGTGGTCATGTGTACCTTCAAATTATTTTTATGGAAGTATGGCTTAAAACAAATTTCACACTTGTATGGTTTTTCTTTAGAGTGTGTTATTAGATGTGATTTTAAATAATTTGCTGAAGATAACTGCTTAAAACAAATTTCACAATTATAAGGTTTTTTTTCAATGTGTGTTCCTAAATGACTTTTCAGATTACCTTGACGAGAAAACATCTTAGAACAAATTTCACACTTGTATGGCTTTTCTCCAGTGTGTGTTCTTAAATGTATTTTCAGATTACCTGGAAGAGAAAACTGCTTAAAACAAATTTCACACTTGTATGGCTTTTCTCCAGTGTGTGTTCTTAAATGTATTTTCAGATTACCTGGAAGAGAAAACTGCTTAAAACAAATTTCACATTTGCTAAGTCTTTTTTCAGTCTTTTCCAGTACATTATTTTTGCACGAAAAATTTGAAGAGGAAATATTTTTTAATGTTTGTTCTTCACAGTATTGTTTCACTTGTTTATTACGTGAACATTTAGTTATTGTTTTCGCTATTTCCATTTTACTATCATTTTCACAAAAACCTAAAAATTAAAATACAACTATAAAAAATGCAAAAAAATACCAAAATCCAGAACAAATGTAATAATAAACAAAAAAAGATGATACAGTATAACTAGCGCAAAGCTTCATATAGTACGTCCACTCTATCTTTTCCTGTGCGTCATGATTCATTTTCATTCAACAAGTTAAATGAAAATATTAAATGAAACGTACGTCGATGTGTAGATAATTATCATTGATACCTACTACTGTCAATGTAATAATTACGAAATGGCTATTATCTCGGCGAATGGATTTTATAAAGTTAAATTTAGTAAATATATTATTTATTATAATTTTTGTGTATTTGGATTAGTATTCGTCGGGAATAGGATTAATAAAAATATGATGAAAAGAATATTAAAAAGTTATCTTAATATTATTTGTACAATCTGCCAAAATAATTAATTTTGTATCAATTTTATTCTATTGTCCCATAGCAGCAGTGTCGAACAGGGTTATGATTTGAATGGATGACAGCTACGGAACCACGTAGCTGTGGAACACCTCGTGTTGTTGTCTTACTTTTTTTTATTCTTGGTATTATTTTAAGGACTTACCAAGACTGGAAAATAGTAAGTATTAAAATTAGTTTAATATTTAAAAAAATATATACAAATAAACTGTTTAAAATATATTTATTTCGTTGAAATCGTATAATAGAAGTATAACTTCTTACGTGTGTACTAAGTACACACACTTTTTTTATATAGAAGTGTTTATTCTTTTTCACTATTGAGGAGATTGATGGACTGAACATTAAACAGCTTGAACCTCATACCGACTATTACTAGTATAAACATAAAAATATAGAACGGTAATAAATAAATTTAAAAAAAGTCACAACAATAAAGTTAATATTGTTAAGAAGATTTAATATTAGCGGAAAAGGGGTTAAGTTGACGAAGTAGGTAAGATGACGAATAGGCTGAAATAAAGCAGTGGCAAAGCTGGAAGCAATGACGATCGTGTCAAAACATCTGTTTTAACGCGTACTTCCCACCTAATTTATTTGCTGCCAGACATAGATCATCAGTTTGGCTACAAACAGCAAAGAGTGTAACACATGTTCTGCGTTATAATTTTAGTGAACGCAAAAATAACTACTGGTGGCTAGGTAAGTGCTATCGTTCTATCTACCGTTACAAGCAATTCATGCATGTTTAAACTGTGATTTAGGAAACGAATTAACAAAACAGTTCATGTACTTTTGTTATTACTAAAGTTTTTGTTTGAAATAGCTTAGGAGGGTAAGTAGGCGAAAAACAAAGTAGATAAGACGACGAATTCGTCAACTTATCCACGACGCTTTATTCTGATATTTTATAATTTTTGTGGGGTTTTTAGCTTATAAAAATGGGCAGAAATGCTGAAACACAAGAAAACGGTCATCTCGTACCGTGGTCATTCTTCTTCGTCCAGAGCCAGGTCGTCTGGATAGCAAACCCTTCTCCTGAAAGCGTTGAAGCACTCGTTGAACCGTAGAAAGGCTTACGTCAACAGTTCTTGCGACTTGCCTTTGAGTGTGACCGTCTTTCACAAGCGCAACAATTTGTGCCGTTTCATCAACAGTCAAGGGTATTTTTGGCAAAAAATAAACAATAATAAACACTAATAATGGCACTAATAAACATTAATGGTGGCAATAATAAACGTTTGTTCGTTGCGTTTGAACAGAAAGTCGAAGCACAAATGAGACATTTAAAACAAGCGGCAGTTACAGGTACCATTCATTTTGGGAAGTGTGCGCTTTCCCGCGAAATCGGCACTATTGAAATTCTTTGTTGCAAAAGAAAACGCTAAGCCGATAACAATTCCCAGAAACATGCATTAGTTTGTATTTGCGTTATTATTATCTACGATAAAGCTCGTTAAAAATGAAATATCGGTGATTTTCAAGGTGACCCGGATTTTATGATCGCGAGTGTATTATTAATGTTGATAAACGTGCATTTGGTGTTACCAAAAAACAGTTTAGTAGAATAATTTTTGACTACACAGAGACACGTGAAATCCCTAATAGATTCAACAAAGCCAAAAAGAAAGCAGGTCGATATTTTGTTGAGTGGTTTATGAAAAAATACAAATTATCACTAAGAACGCCTGAGCCAACGTCCATTGCAAGGTTTATGGCCTTCAATCAGCAAAACGTTTCTCAGTTCTTTAATGTATTAAAAGAGATTAGAAAAAAATACAATTTTACATCAAACCAAATTTATAACCTTGACGAAACCGGTATTTCTACTGTTGCTACTAAGAATCCTAAAGTGATAACACCGGCAGAAAGAGGTACAAATGTAACAGCCGTCTGTTGCATGAATGCCAGTGGGAATTTTATAAAACCATTTTTAATTTTCCCAAGAGTGAGAATGCAACCAGCATATATGGCCAAAACTCCACCTGGATTCGTTGGGGTTGCACATGAAACAGATTGGATGAATTCAGAAAATTTCATAAAATACCTACCCCACTTTATCCAGCATGCTAGCCCCAGTGAGAATAGATCACTATAGTTAATGGACAACCACTCTAGCTATGTCGCCCTAGAAGCTATTAACTTGTGCCGGGAAAATTTTATTTCTGTGATCGAATTTCCACCCCACATAAATCACAGAATGCAGCCGCTGGATGTGTCACTATATGGGCCTTTGAAAACTGCATACAGCAGAGCTTATTCCTAATAAATAATCCCGGTAAAGCTATAATTCTACATGATATAGCCTCCATTTTTGGTAAAGCATACTTGCAAGTTGCAACGGTTGCAAATGCCATAAGCGGTTTTAGATCCACTGGTATAGAACTATTTGACTTACAAATATTCACCAAACTTGATTTTGAAGCATCAAAAACAACAGAAAGAGAATTAACTCCAAAGCCTATAGGAGAATCTCGCCAACCAGAACTCAACTTACATGAAAGTGTGGAAGCTAATATCTTGCCAGAGCCAGTGCCTTCAACTTCCGGAGTAAACATCGCTAAGCCGTCACCAATAGTAGACAGTCATTCCATGCCTTCAACTTCAACTTGTAATTTAATGAAGCCACCACGAACCCCAACCAAGAAAATCCAAACGACAATTGGATTACCTCCTCTACCTCAAGCAATCATAAAAATAGACGATGTAGAAAAAAACAAAAGGAAAAACTAGACAAAGAACGAAAAAAACAACTGAAGTCAGTTGAAAAGCCACAGAAACTAAAAACCAGCAAAAAAGTTCAAATTAAAAAAAAAATATAAGAAAAAATAAAACAAATGAAACACAAAACGACAGTTACTCGATTTTTCTTCTTCAGAGAGTTCAGTAGAAATACCTTATCATGACAGTGATAACGATATAGATCCAGAGAATGAAGAACACGGCAAAGTGTGTTTGATTTCCAATAAAGAATGCAAAAACAACGAGTTATGGTTTCAATGTGAGCAAGAATGTGAAAAGAAGCGAAGTCCAAAGTATGGGTGTGCGACTTTTGTTACAATTAGACTTAGAAAAAAAAACTGTTTTTGCTAGCTTATAAAAGTAAACTATAAATACTATAAAATACTATAAATACTATAAAAACTATTATAAAAGAAAAATAACTGTTTAGTACTTAATTAAAGGACTTTTTCATTTATCTCTTTTACATTTTTTATGTTATAAATTGTTTTTTGATTTAAAGTTATACTTTTCGATTAGTTATTTTTCTTTCGTCAACTTATCAACGCTTGTGGGTAAGACGACGAAGATTGCATGTTTTTAAAAAAATTATAGGACAATAATGTGTTTAGCTATAGCTATGATATTTTGTAGGTTGATTACTGTGACTACCAGAGTTCAAAATCTCAATAAAAAAAATATTTTTAATTTGGAAAAAGAAGAGTAATTTGGATATTAGCCTTAAGTTCGCCAACTTGTCCCCCTTTCCCCTACCTAATATTGAGAAATACAAAACTATCAAGTGAATTACATAATAAACAATTAATATTTTTAATATATCGCACCTTTAGGGAAACAGTGACACAAGTGCAAATTTTTCACAAATTGAGTTATCAACACTACAATCTTACTAATACTCGTCTTTGTCTCGGGACCCAAAAGTCAGAATTTCAACTCTTCCTTTTTTCACTCATGTGACTTTGACCCATTTATGGATTTAATTGAAGGAAAAAGATCTGTTTAGGGGTTATCGTATGTCACTCAATATTGTACTGAAAGACATTGGTTTTAAATTGCTAAAAGATGATCCAAGGCGAGGACTGATGGAACAATCTCATAATGCTGTGAAGAGAGCAGAATCTTTGAGATTATATATAAAATATAAAAATGAAGAACTGTACAAGTTTGTTTTTATAGATAAGACTTGATCTATAGATCGTCATGTCGCTTATGGCAAGATGAGAATAAAATATGTGTAAAATCTATTAAAACTGATGGAAAACCGTAATATAATTATATTCACCATAATATTATAACCGTAATCATATTGAAAACATGAAGGTGTTGAAATAATTTTTTTTTTTTGTGGATATATTAGTCCTCATGCTAGTAATTAAAATGGTTTCATTAAGGGTGCACAGGCTATATTTTCCTCTAAATCGGCTATAATGGAATACCATGAAGAAATTAATCTAGCAAATTTTTTATCGTGGTTTGAAAATCAACTATTCAAAAATGTGTCTGACCCATCCCTAATAATTATAATAGAAAACGCTCCATACCATATCATATTCTTAGAGAAGGTACCAAACATGTCTTCAAACAAGACTGAAATAAAAGATTGGGTAACTATATAACAATAAACTGCCAACCAAAATAGAAACTCATGTATTTTAATTCTCGTCACTGCCTGAATGTGAGCTATCACCAGGATCTATTATAATTTATTGAATGTCAACATTCTCCATACTCTTGTCTCGGATATATCATTTTTTGATAATTCCATTAGTATGTCTGACACATTTCTCCAAAATATCTCCATTACATTGTTCCAGTGGCTTATTCCACATATTTAAAACAGCAGTATCAGAATGCCCATCTTATATATATAATATACTTATTGACACCCTATGACCATATTATCGGTGTTCAATGTTCAATCATGATTGTATAACGTCACAATGTCTTAAATATACAAGTATATCATATTTATCCCTGGCACCCTGACGTTATATAATCGTGGTTAAAAATAAAACTGTGGTCGGTAAAGTTTACTGCGTAATTATACTGGTTTTTACATAATATGTAAACATAAAAACAATTCCAGTTTTATTCACTTTTTAACAAATTTAATTTTTATAGACAAAACAATATTATGTAATGATCAATTAAATTTTGTCTATTAAATATTTTCGTAAGTAAAAAAGATTATTGAAATTTACTTTTATTTTTTATTATTTACTAAAATTACATTCATAATTGTCGCCTGGAATAAGTAATAAAATATTTCCCAATGAATGAAAGTTTTATGTACATACAGCAAGATAAATGTCAAGTACATAACTACTTAATATATGTTTACTTAAAAAAATTCCCTAATCAGCACATCCAGCTGAGTGTGAGGCAATTAAATTTTACGACTTTTTTGTCTGGGAATGTAATATCATGTACCATAATAATAATATTAGAATTGCATAGATTAGATACAGTTAGTAGAATTTTTACCACCAACAGCAAAGCAAACTGTATTAAATTAAAACAACCCTTGTACTTAAAATTTAATTTTGTATTAGTTCGAAACCAGAAAACCAAGAAGGTATTATTTCTGCGAAAACGCAGAACGGTAGTTCGCATTTACGAATATTGCTATTGTTTTGGACAGTTTGTTAGCTGAACCGGTAGATACGCGACCCTGGCAGAAAATTAGTGTACAGTGGGAACCTGGAAACTTTAACAAGTAAAGTAAAATGAGTTTTGTGAAGTGGAGAGTGCGGTACTTAAACATATATTCGAAGAAGCTTCCGAACAAGAGTTAATCAGTGAGAGGGAGGCAAAGGATAAATACAGTGCAAGGTACTTTAAACTTAAGTACAAATATTATGACAGAACAGGTTCAGTAAGTTCAGAGGTCAGTGTAAAGGTAAGCGCAAATTTAAATTATCTCCAATTGAGTTCAGAGTTTGAAGTCTAGGTTTGGCAGAGAGGACTTCTAGAAAGTTTACATTAGAGAGCTTTAATTTAGTTTAACTAAATTTTAATTTAATTTTAATTTAATTTTAACTTTACATTAGTTAATTTTGAGTGGAGTTTCTTGTAATATTTCTGCTTTTTATGATATGATTGAGAGTCAACTTCGTTCACTTGAGACCTTTGACAAAACTGCACAAAAGTTTGTGGCGATATTGTTTCCTCTTATCGAGTCGTGTTTGCCAGAAAATATGATTCGACTATGGCATCTTATGTTTCCGTGTCCATGGAAAATATCGGAGAAACTGCAGAAGTTACAACCTTAGAAGCAAGATTGAATGGGCTAATGAGCTTTTTAAAGAGTGAAGTTCCAAATTAACAATAAATTGATTTAGCAAAGGAAGGTTTTCATTTACTGACTGAAAATAAATATAAATTCAATAGCCTTGTTGCCAAGAAAAATGTAAAATTACAAAGAACTGCTCAGCCCTTAGCGTCCGCCACTGGGTAAATAAATTATGAGGTTTACAGGTGTATATTTTTATTATGTAATTTTTTTTGTACTTGAAATTTAATTTTTTAATTTAAATAGAAAACAAGACTGATACGCACTATTTAAAATGTTTATTAAACTAAAAAAACAATACTCAAAATCACAACAGCATCTTAATTTCAAAGGTAACACAACACGATACAAAAATTAAAAAATTTCATCCAATGATCCAATCCAAAAATTAGAATTTGTGAAACTTCAAAAATAGCTAACTTCAACTTACATTGAGGAAGACTGCCGATTGAGAGCGAACTGTACCAATTCTACCGATCGTATATTATATTATAAGTTCCCGTACTTGGCCTCATTGGCAACATGTCGCTGTTCAGAGAATTAAATTTCGGGAAAATCAAAATATTAGAATATGATGCACATGCTGCCATCTACTCAAAGAATTGTTAAACGTTAGTTTATTTGAACGCCACTCATTTTAACTGCGGCGTGAACATACCCCTTAATTGGATGCCATTTATAACTTAAATGTTGATAATTTTTTCTCATCGAATCTATCATTGATAGATATTCTTTTAATTTTACACTTCTCATTTAATGTCTGTATTTTGTTAGTTATTTATGATGACTACAAACAAACTGAACGAGACTAGTGAATCGATGTGAAGAACTGCTATTTTGTGATGCTACCTGTGACACCTTCTTCTTGTGGCACTAGTTCCGTGACGTTTGCCTCAGTATTTTATGATAGAGAAAAAAGTAATACAACGCCAGTATAGAAGCTTCGCTTCATATATATATATATATATATATATATATATATATATATATATATATATATATATATATATATATATATATATATATAATATATATATATATATATACATATATATATATATATATACATCTAGCGGTTAATGTAAGCTCCGTTCTAAAACGGTATTATACTAACTCCAGTAGAATATACACCGTGTATATTATTATCTAAGTAGCGCTTTATGTAGACTCCGACCAACATGTAGCATTAAGTGGACTCCACAATAGGATAAACCATTTTTGGGATCCGTATTTACCATGTTGCGTACATTTCTAAACTCCTGAGATGTTGCCAATAATTGTATTAGTAGTAGATTTTCAAATTTTACAGCAGGTACATTTTAACACTTGAAATTTATTTAAATATCCATCAATTTAGTCATGAAGGAATTTCAGGATTATTTGGCTAATGTAGTTAAATATAAATTGTTAACCGACACATAACTTTATTTTACTTTTTAGTTTTAATAAACAAGGCGGTAATTTATATTACTTATTTTATATATTTTTAAACATAAGAAAGTGTCTATTATAAACTTGGAAATGTTAAGTTTCCATTTTTATTAATTAGTATTTTTTATTAAAAGGCATTGTCACTAAAACAGTTAGTTCATAAATGTACGTAGATCGGATAGAGTAATCGTGTAACAGTTTATGAAATTAGAGGCCCCTTCGGTAGGATTATAATGTTTGTTACCCTATTAATTAAAGAAAACTCAAACAACAGGGAGATCTTTATAATTTTTGGATTACTGCAGTTTATGACATGCAATATTTGTTTCATAGCGTAGTTGAATTTAAACTACAATAATTTATAAATCAATCTTTAGTAACATACTTTTTTACTGTCTAATTTCAATAGATATGTCGATTTTTAATTAAAATATTTAATGCATTAAAGTCGCGTAGAGATTTTTACTAAACATTTAATTTTAAAACTATTATAATAAGTCCAAAATAAGTATAACGTCTAGGGAATTAAATATCCCACTATGGATTTGTTTTATAGACTATCGTAAAGCGTTCCACAGAGTCAAATGGATACACTTATGACTGTACTAAAAGAATTAGGTGTACAACAACACCTAATTTTGCTTATAACTGAACTGTACGAACACACTACTAGACCATTTAAACTAACATTAAAAGAAGATTAAAAATCAAAACGAAATATAAGTATCTGGGAAAAATTTCTCAAACGATATTAATATTAAAAGGGACTTTAAAGAGCATCTGACAAAGTATGCTAAACCTTAAGGCGACTAAACCACACAAAATGGTTATTTGAGAAAAATTATAGCTCGTTCCAGAAAGAATTGTAATATAACATTAATGTAGATTAAGAAGAAACGCTGAAGAAAAAAACAGTAGCGGTTAGCCTAAATAAAATTGATACCGAAGTGATAAAGGAAGACAATATAATCAATGAAGGCGAAGAAAACACAGAGCCAGAGCAAATAAGTAGAGAAGAAGTAATAGAAGGATTATCAAATATAAAAATAGGCAAGGCAGGTGGAGATGATGAAATTGAACCGGAAATGGTAAAATACATGGGAGAAGAAGGAATAAACTGGCTATGGAAAATATATAAAGAGGCGTGGGAAAAACAAACAATCCCTAAAGACTGGCAGAACAATATCATCGTGCCAATATACAAAAAAGGAGAACATGTAAACTGCGACAACTATAGGGCAATATGCCTGTCATCGGTGTGCTTTAAAATATATACGAAAATAATAGAGAAGAGACTAAGACAAGAAGTAGAAATGGTATTGGGAGACGAACAAATGGCATTTAGACCGGGAAGACAGACAAATGACAACATATATATCATTAGAAACCTAATAGAAAGAAGCATAGATACGGGGAAAAAACTAGTATTAGCATTTATAGACCTAAGAGCAGCATTTGACACGATAGAAAGACATATTATAGGGAAATGCTTGAGGAAAATTAACGTACCTAATGCATTGATAAAAATTATAGAAAGTACTTACAAAGAGGTAAAAGGAAGGGTACAAATAACAGGGGAAAGATCGGAAGCATTTAATTGGAAGAGAGGTATTAAACAAGGAGATAGTCTCAGCCCTTTGCTATTCATAATAGTAATGAACGAATTGATAAGAAACACTAGAGTCAGAACTAACCAACTACAGACAATAATAGGTTACCGCAGATTACAACCGGTAACAATAGAGTCCTTAATGTATGCAGACGACATAGTACTAATAGCAGATTCCGAGAATAAAATGCAGAAACTAATGGATATATGGGTAGAACAAATAGAAGAACTTAAAATGGAGATAAACGAGGAAAAAAGTAAGATAATGATAATCAGCGGCAAAGGAGATAAGGAAGATAATCAAATAAAGATAAAATGTAAAAATTCAGAATTGGAAATAGTAACAACTTACGAATACCTGGGAAGTATAATAACTAATGATGGAAAAATAGACTGGGAAATAACAAATAGAGCAAAGAAATCAAACAAGTTATATTATGCGTTAGCCCCAATAATCGGAAATAGAGAACTTGCACGAGATACAAGAATAAAAATATATAACACAATAGTGATACCGATTGTGCTCTATGCAAGCGAAAATTGGACAATTCTGGAAAAACGTAAGAGCAGGATAAACGCAATGGAGATGAGACATCTAAGAAGGATAGTTGGAAAGACAAAATGGGATAGATTAAGCAACGAGACTATTAGGAGAATGGCAAACCAGGAACCGATAATGAACAAAATAGCAAAGAGACAAATGAACTGGTATGGGCATATGATGAGGATGCAATCCAATAGAATAACAAGAAAAATTTATGAAGCAATAAACATCGGAAAAAGAAAAAGAGGCAGACCAAGAAAAAAATGGATACAGCAAGTAGTAGAGGCGGGAAAACTTAAACAAAAATCACTCGAGGAACTGAAAATAATGGCAGGAAACAGAAAAGAATGGAAGAGGTGGGTAAATGGAAATTAAAGTAGCTAGCCCAAATCCGACACCCTATTAGGGTAAAAGGAAGGGGAGAAAGAAAGAAAGAAAGAAAGAATTTTTACATAATTATATTACCAAGAAATTAATAAAACTTTTGTTCGTTATTAGTAATTTCGTTATTTTAGAATATATTATGAAAAATGTTGTTGATATTACAATATCAGATGATAGGAATACAAAAATAAAAAACAACTTACCTTTTCAAAACAACAATCAATCACTTCATTTTATCACGAAAAATTTAAAAATTGCAATGTAATTGAACCCATTTTGTGAGCTATAGTTACATTGATACTTATGTGGCAATTAGCTGTAAAGTCATTAGTCTTTCTCACCGTATCGTATTTTCCTAATATTTTTTGTAGGCAAGCGGTTTAGTTTGTGTAATATAATATCCCCAATTCGTCTCATAATATTCAGTTTTCAAAACAGGTGTTACGCTAATTCGGTCACATTTTTTAAATAACTTTGCAGTACATTTGAAAATAAGTCGACAGTTTACCTTGAAGTCTTTACTTGTATATTAGTCCTTGTTAAATTAATTAGTTTATTATTTAAGCCTAGTTCTGCCATGGTATTTCATAGTTTTATTCTTATGATTATATCAGTGCTTGTTTAAAATCTATAAATTACTAGTTTAATGTTTTTTTTTGTATTCCCAACATTTCTCATTAACTGCCTAATAGTGAATAATTGATCAACGATTTATTAGTGTTCCTAATTCCACACTAATAGTCTCCTATTTGATAGTTCACCTATTCACTCAATCGTTCCAGGTGTATCAGAAAAAATACTGTATATCCTAATAATTAATAGATATATAGCTTATATATAGCTTATATCGCTATAGTTTGTGCAGTACATTTTATTACCCCTTTTGTGTATGGTATGCTTTTCAGCAAGTTGGTACTTGCTCTTACTTCTAAATTGACAGATCAGCGGTTTAACTGCCTGTACTGAACTTTCTTCTTCATTTTGCAAATATATATAAAAATTAATAAAACTCTGACATACCGTTGATTAAAATATTGGATACCCTATACTATTCAATCAACGGAAATACTAAGATCACACGGGGAGAATATTATGGGTTATTTCTGGTTTCGTCACAATTTACACTGAAATTACTAACAAGAGAGTGCTCTTACTTTCAAATTGATATATAGAACCAACAGATGCTAGTCATATACCATCAGTACTAATAAAATGGAAACTATCAAATTAATGTCAATTTCATTTAATCAAACGTACTAACCTTAAAAATGGTCATTTAAGGAAACCCGCCTCAAAAATATTGACAATAAATTAAAAATAGTTTAAGCGTTATAAAAGTAACAGAGCAGCAAAGCTCACAGCATGAGAATAGTGCCTTGTACTTTTACATAGCAATTTGTTCTCACAATTTTATAGTTTTTCGAAAAATGAACTCCGATTAAAAGATTAAAACGTCAAATAAAATGTAAAAACGTAAATGTAAATTTTTAAATACAAAATCTTCAATTTAGAAATTGAACATTCTTAATGAATGTATAATCTAATATTTAAGCCTGTTTATGTTTTACAGACTTGGAAAACACTGAACAGACAAATATTTATTCTTTTATATACTAGGTTCTAAAAAAAGTGTACTCAAAACGAATAAATATTATCTACCAAGTGTTTTATTCCAGTTTTATATGAAAGCACTAGATCTTAGATATTATAAATTTCGTCATAGGTGCTAATTTGAAATGAAAACCAAATGATAGAGCATATAGTGAAATATAAATATCTTAGCCCTCTATTGCCCCTACTTTTTTTGTAAACTTAATATAAACTTAATACTTAAATATAAAAATAAACTAATGTACACTTATATGTGCTCAAATATCCATCCATTTACAACTAGTATTTTTTTTAGATTTTTTAAATTTTGTTTGGGGAGAGTTTTGGGAGTATTGCCCCCAGGCAACTGTGGGCAGCAAAAACTAACGAATTAAGTTATATACTTATTTATTATGCCAATCAAAAAAATAAATATTTGTAGTTGTAAAAGATAAAGCAACTTTACATTTATCGCACATTACTTTAGAAGTATTACAGCATCCTGGTTTTTTGCATCTTCCCTTTTTTTGAAAATACGGGCCAGTCAAAGGTTTGGTCAAGCCTAACTTCCTTCGGTGGTACAATAGCAGTAGGTCCTCTCTTCCGTTTTTTTACAATTTCGTTCTCAATTTCACTGAGCCTGGGACGTCCTTTGTTTTTGATCTGGTCAGTTCTTGCTAACAGTACGCTACATAAGTGGGACTTAAACTGTAACAAAGGCAACTGATTTTTCTTTCAAAGTAATCGCAATCACGACGATATAACAACCAGCTGTTAACAACAGCTAAATCCAGAAGGTGAAAAAATATTTTTAGATACCACTTTTTATATTTTATGTCTGTTCGGTAAAGAGCAATTAGTGAATCCATAAGATCGACACCTCTCATAAATTTATTATAAAATTGCACTGAATTTGGACAGCATACAATAATTCTTGATTTTTGTTTCTTATCCACCTCTTGACTAACGAAGTATGCTCAGAACCAACAAATGTACTAAGCAAATGAACCGGTTTATTATCGTACCACTTTAACGCTGGTAGTCTTATGCCATCTACTGTAGCGTGCTTTTCTTCTACAGTACCTCTACCCTGTTTCTTCATATTCTTGTCATCAGAAAAATGGCAATTAGGCAGTCTGTTTGGACGAACAGTTCCCAAACATTGCAGTCCACGTTTTCCCAAACATTGCAGTCCATTTCAATCTGCAACTGAATGCTATTAAACCAGTTGTCAAAATATACTTTATAGTATTTGTTTGGTTGGTTCGACTATCTCACACAATCTTATTACTACATTACCGCTGGTGTCTACATTAGGTAAATGAAGAGAATGTTCAACAGTTCCTGTATATAATTCCCAGTTATAAACAATACCATTGCTATCACGCAAAACAAATGCCTTGTATCCCCATTTTTTGGGTTTATTCTTCATATATTGTTTAAAGAATGTGCCCCTTTGAATGGTATCATTTGTTCATCAATACACAATTTTTCACTCATTGGAATACTCTGGAAATTTTGAAATGGACCGTTGATGAATGGTCTAATTTTGTATAACTTATCATTATTGTTGAGCATATTTTCGTTATTATTAAAATGAATTTTAGTTTCTATTTCTTCCCAGCGATTTCTAGATATAGTGTCAACTATTTGAGCTGGTCTAAATTTGCTTCGTACAAATCGTCTTCATTTTCCATTTTATTTGATCCTGGATTGATTGATATCTGAGTACCTATGGAAAATTCATTATCACTCTCTTATTATCACTGTCAAAGTCAGAGTCTTTGGATTCCTCGGATATTTACTGCTTTTCCCGTAGAACGTTTTTGTATCCATCCTAAAAAAATAATTTAAAATAATATGGTCCAGTGTGGATTCAAAGGAACATACCTGTTTTTTATCACAGTACTGAAACAACACAATAAAATAAACAAATTTCAACGGTAATCAATATATAAATGCTGATATAATGCCTCGGTATATATTTTTATATAAATTGTACACAATTTATAACAATAAATCACTATCGAAGATACAAACTAATAAGGCAGCCATGTCCATTTGACATACTGTTAAACATTTCCATATAGGTTTCGTCATAGGTTCATAGAGTGCATTAAAATGTATAACCAAATGTTGCCTGAAATTAACAGAGGGCATCTTAGAGTCGGAAATTGTTTTAAAAAAGTTTTCTGCATCAAAAACTCCTTTGTTGCCTTGAGTACACACGTGGCTATAGAGGGTTAAAATAGCTGTATCGCGCGAGGATAAGGTTATTGATGAGGAAAAAAAGACCTATCACTGAAGAAGTGAGATAGTAATTGGCAAACGCAAAGAGCACTTTAATTACATTAAATGAAATATGCATTACAATCTATCATGATACACATATCTTGATACACATGAAACAAGACAATTAATAAACACGTTAAGAGAATCTTAAGAAGTAATAACCAAAATTTAACTTTTAATACACAGAAGAAATACTGATATACAGAAGATACACAAATTAAAAAACGTTATCCACTTATTGTACGCAAGAGAGATATGAAAAGGAAAAATCAAAACGATCGAGAATATATACCAAAACAACACAATCAAAGTAAAAGAAGAAGAAGAACTAAACGACCCTATTGAAGCTGACAATGGGATGAGACAGGAATATTCCCTGAGTCCCCTATTATTCAACCTGATTATGGATGAAATAATAAAAAAGTAAGAACTAAAAAAGGATACCAAATGGAGGAAAAACAAATATTATAATATAATAATAATCTGCTGTGCAGACGACGCAATACTACTCTTCCAAAGTGAAGATGATTTACAACGTACGCTGCTCCAATTTCATATAACCGCCAGAAAATTTAACATGTTAATTTCCCCAAAAGAGACAAAATGCATGGTTACAACCGCAAATTTACTAAGATGTTAATTGGAGCTAAAAGGTCAGATAATAGAACAAGGGTTGGAGCTTAAATATCTAGGCATCACATTATCTAGCTAGGGAAAGCTCGAAACTGAAGTGAAAGATCCAGTGAATAGAGCAAACAGAGCCTCAGGCTGCCTAAAAGAAACATTATGAAGAAATAAAAATATCGGAAAAGAAACGAAAGGCAGAATTTACAAAACAGTCATCAGACCAATAATGACGTACGCGGCAGAAACAAGACCTGATACAGAGAGGACAAAAAGGATGTGAAACAGCAGAGATGAAAACACTTAGAAAAATTGATGGTAAGACACTATGGGACAGAGCTAGAAGTACAGATATACGACGTAGATGCAAGGTGAAGAACATCAAGAACTGGTTAAGAAATAGAAGAGTAGAACGGAACGATCATATAAGCCGAATGACAACAAATAAAACAATAAAGACGGCAAGAGACGGTTAACCCATAGGAAGACGATCAGTAGGAACACCACGAAAACGATGGAAAGGCAACTTACTGGAAGCACAATGAAAAACAGACAGAGTTATGTCTATATAAAAAGAAAAAGAAGAAGAAGAAGAAGATACACAGGATAAACATTAAAATAGCTGCAAGAAAGATAAAATAAATCAGTCATATTAATGTAGAACAGCAGAGGACAGAGTGTTTAGAGAAAATAATGAATGTCATATTAATGTAGAATAGCAGAGGACAGAGTATTTGTCATAGCTTTAGACAAGTGCCCAATTGAAAAAAGAACACAGGTCGTTCAAAAAAGACGGAACTCTAGAAAGAAACCAGAATAGATTTAAAAAAATAAAAGCATAAACATGTGTTTTCCTACTTTTTTAATATTGAAGATACGTAAATAGAACATTGAATTAAAATGTAAACTTTGATATCTGTAATAAACCCATCACCTGAACAGTGGCGCCGATGTATGTAGTGGAAATTATTTACACTTATTTTAATTGTATATTTTTTTATTATCTATATATGAGTTGCGACCGATATTACAAACTTATTTATTTTCCACAAAGAGCTGTTTAGAACCTAAAATTATTACTATACAAATCTGATTCGACATATCGTCAAAAAGTAATACACGGCATGTAAAATTTAAATTTTTAATAAAAAGATTACGCATTACTTATGGGGTTTGAAGAACGAGCCTTTAGGAAGATTGGAGTACTAATAAGACCACCGCAATCGGTCATACCCCGGGTAATGATTAATTAATTAATCGGCTAATTCTTCAGTCACCCCTTTAATATGATTTTGTCAAATTGGTCCTTTTTAGGACCAACTATTTTAATAACATATGTCTATAACTGTTAAGGGTATATCTAAAAATCAAGAAACTTTACTTTACTTAAATCTATCAGACATATGAGTTAACACGAATCTGACTAATTTCTAGTACAGGAAACACATATAGGGACTAACCTACCTAACTAGGGGTATTTGGTATATAGCTGATTGCTGAAAACCACATTATATATATAGACATAATATTTCTGTCGGAAAGTCTTCTTCTTCAAGTGCCATCTTCGTTCCGAAGGTTGGCGATCATCAGGGCTATACGTATTTTCGAAACTGCTGACCGAAACAATTCGTTGCTGCTACAGCTATACCATTCCCGTAGATTCTTTAGCCAGGAGTTTCGTCTTCTTCCTATGGACCTTTTTCCTGCTATTTTCCCTTGCATAATTATTCGAAGCAGTTCATATCTTTCGCCTCTTGTAATGTGTCCCAAGTATTGCAGTTTTCGTTTTTTGATCGTAAATATGACTTCCTTTTCTTTATTCATTCTTCTCAAGACCTCGACATTTGTGACTCTCTCGGTCCATGATATTCTCAGGATTCTGCGATACATCCACAGTTCAAATGCCTCTAATTTTTTGGTATCAATCTTCTTCAACGTCCATGACTCCATTCCGTAGAACAGCACAGAAAGTACGTAACATCTCATCAGGCGAAGTTTCATTTCAAGGCTCAAATCTCTTCCGCAGAACACTCTCTTCATTTTAGTGAATATGGATCTGGCTTTTTCTATTCTTATTTTGATTTCTGCTGAGCTATCGTTGTCTTCATTTATAAAAGTGCCTAAATATTTGTATTTGCTAACTCGATCGATAATTTCATTGTGTAAATATAAATTTTGAACATTTTGTGTTGATTTCGATATTACCATAAATTTAGTTTTCTTTATGTTCAAAGATAGTCCATATTCTTCGCTGCAGTCTGCTATCTTATTTACCAATGTCTGTAGCTCTTCAAGTGTTTCTGCGATCAGAACGGTGTCGTCGGCAAATCTCAGATTGTTTAATCTACTTGTCGGAAAGTAAGAAAGGACAAAACCAGTCAGCTGAGAGAACCTTTTAACGATGTGGAGCTTGGATCCACCATCTACATATTTAATGAAAAATAACACAACTACCGACCTTGAGGATCTGAGCACAAAGCTTATTACGAAATCTGGACCAAAACACTACAATGACTTATCCAGATGATGAACAACTGTATTCAAATTAGGAGATACCCAAAGTATAGAGACAAGCCAAAGTTGTTACCTTGCTTAAGCCTGGCAAACACTCCAACGATCACAAAAACTATCGGCTAATATCTTTATTTTGTCAGCTATTCAAAATACTTTTGCACAATATCGTTAATATGATATCACCGATATTAGAAGAAAAACTTAAATTAAAAGACAAAAGTGGCTGTAGACAGGGAAGATCACGTACATCACAAATACTAAATCAAAGACGGGTACGAAAAATATCGGGTATCAGGGGTGGTATTTTTCAATCTAAATGTGCTTACGACACCTTAAATTACAGAATATTTCTCCAAAAACTATATGATATCCCCTTAGATAACAAACTCACTTATATTGTCTGCGTATGCCTACACAATAGAATATTTTTTGTATCACTCAATGATAAGAATAGCAGATGAAGAACGGTCTCGCTTGGGGTAGCATAAAGGCACCTAAACTGTATAACATTTACACAAACGAACGATCCATACCGGTAGATACTAGAACTTCTATTATATAGACGATACACCTATTATTACACAATAAAAATAAACTATGAATCAATTTTCAGCCAAAATCCCTGAAAAACTCGTGTGTGCTCCTTTAATCTCCCTAACATAGACGCTTTCACAAAACTGAACATCCAATAATGTCATGAAATTGTTGAACGTAGACTTCCTATAAATTCCTTGAAAATAATTTGTATCGCACGGGGTCAGTCACAGATCATTGTTTAAAACTAAAAGGTAAATTGAGGACCAGAAATAATATTTTTCGCATGCTTGTCAGCTAAAAATGAGGTGCACGTCCTTCCGCCCTTAAAACATAGACGCTTGCACTATATGCATCTGCTGCCGAATATACCTTGTTAGACAAATTCTTTCTTTTTGTGCACACTACTACCCATTTTAACAAAAATATCTATTGTAGCTCTTAACCATATTTATTTTGAGATAACCTTTTATCGAGATATCATATATAGGACACAAATAAGACCAGAACTAAAATAATAAAAAAGCTTTATACAAGATATCGCAGAAGATTGGATGAAATAAAAGTAGTTTTTATTAATCGGATGCTTACATAAAACGTACAAAGACATACTCACGTAAACAAAATATATTACGAAATTTCTGTCATTAAAAAAAAAACATCGAGTTCGGCATTTAACTAATAAAATTATATTAAATAAAAAAACAACATTTTTAAAAATGCAGAAAAAATAAAATTTCCTATGCAAGCGAACATTCCATTAAATAATAAGCCCAAATCCTTTTGTATCTATATACCTGTTTTTAAAGAACCAGTTACCTCTTAGTACGTATTTATACCAGGTAATGAGATATCCTCTGTTACTCAGTGTAATGCGTATTAGATTACACTGTCTACGAACAGTAGATAAAAATAAGGAGCCCATATGAACCGCTCGGGATATATGTTGAAAATATACGGTATAATCGCACAGTTGCCAAACTCTCAGAGCTTACTTAAACCGATAAACCTATGGTTCAATTATACATTGAAGAAGATCTCAACGACCCCTATAATATATACACGTGAACTAAACGATATACATTTATGATACAGGGGTATTTACGGGCTCCAAAAAATTTTTATAAATTATTAAACTGTACATGTTGATGAATCGACAGAACCAATATTATGGAATGGTCAAGTGAGCTCCGTATATCGGTACCCACTTGACCACGGAGCTCAATTGAACCTGAATTTTAACATGGGCGGAGTCCACTTTATGCCGTAGATATATATATATATATATATACATATATATATATATATATATATATAATATATATATATATATATATATATAATATATATATATATATATATATATATATATATTATATATATATATATATATATATATATATATATATATATATATATATATATCGGTTTCAAAACGTCTTGCGTCATTGTCCGATGCCTAATTTCCACGAATTTCCATTGTTCTTCGGTCAAGTCTCGGGAGCTCATTGCCTTTGTTATTCCCTCCTTCCATGTTCTTTTTGGTCTTCCTCGTTTCTTACGATTTGGTGGTATCCATTTCATGGCGATTTTTTGTAGTCTTGTTTCTGGCATTCTTTGAACATGGCCATACCATATAAGTTGTTTCCTTTCTATGTCTGTTGCCAGTGATCCATCTACCCCCATCCGATTCCTTATTTCATCGTTTCTAATTCTGTCTGCCCTAGATATTCGAAGTGATCGTCTAAATACATCCATTTCTGTTGCTTCGAGTTTTCTTTTATTGCTTTCTGTTAGTCTCCATGTCTCTGTACCATAGGTTAATTCAGTGCAGAATGCAATTTCGGTTGTGTCCATCTGAATGTTGGATAGTTCTGCGCCTATTGGGAGATATTTTGTTTTTTGTGTATTGAGTTCTAAACCCCACTTTTTGTATTCTTCCTGTAGTTTTCTGGCCATATATGTAAGGTCTTCTTTATCGTTGGCTATAAGGACTTGATCCTCTGCAAACTGTAGGGTATATAGGCAAGTTTCTCTCAGGTCAATGCCCATTCCTCTGCACTTTCTCTTCCACTGATACAGTGCTTTCGCCACGTAGATTTTAAACAATGTGGGGGATATGCAACACCCCTGCCGGAGTCCCTTGTTTACAGGAAATTTTTTTGAAAGTCTATTTCCAATTTTTATTCCCGACGTTGATCCTTCCTAAAGCTGTTTAAAGGCGTTAATTACTGTGTGGTTAATGTTTGTTTCCTGCAAAACTTTCCATAGCTTTTTAGCGGGTACAGTATCATAGGCCTTCTGAAGGTCTATAAACATAAGGTGGGTTTCTTGGTTGGTACTTGATCTTTTTTCTATTATTTGTTTCAAAACAAACACATTATCGGTGCAGCTCGTTCCCGCTCTAAAGCCAGATTGTTCCTCTTCTTCTTGTTCCTTATATTCTTGTTCGATAATGTCTCGAAGTATCCTTCCATATAGGCGACTTAAGGTACTGGTTACTGATATACCTCGATAGTTTGAGCAGTCCAGTTTACTACCCTTTTTATGTATAGATGATATGAAGGATTTTGAAGCTTCGCTTCAAAAAAGTGATATAGAAACTTCATACTTCATGTTTTCTGTATTGTTAAAATTCAAATATTTTTTTAAATGAATAAAGTAATTTTATTATTCATTTATTATTTTTATAGATTTTAATAAAATTGAAAAAGTTTATGTTTTATAAAAGACTCTGATAGTCAAATAAATGAACTCCTTCAACTGTTTACTGTGACTGCTAGCTATATTTAATATGTGCTGATCTAGAAATCTATTCCAAAGTATAAATATGGAAATTCAACTTAAAATGTTTTACTAATACCTCTTTTTGTCACACTTTAGCACAATAGTCACTGATAATTGTAAAAATCTGACATTGTATTTATATGAAATTATTTTAAAATGAGAAATGTCTAAAAAAAATTAAACAGATAATTTAATATTAATATTAAATGGATGACATTTTATAATCACTTTTAAATTTTGACTGTTTGAGAATCATTATAAATCAAATTCTATTTTTTATTTTATTAGTTATTTTTCAAGCAGTTTTTAATTTAAACCTGCGTAGAACAAATATATGATAACTAGAAACGAATTGATAGAGTAGTGAATCCATGTGAAGACTGCTATTTCATCGGGGCACTACTTCAGTGAGATTCACCTTAGTATTTTACTGTAGAGAAAAAGTAATACAACTCCAGTATAGAAGCTTTGCTTCAATAATATAATGCCACTCTGATATTCTACCTAATGATAGTATAATTTTGGGAAAAAGGCGATACTGATGAGAACAAAAGTGTATTTCTAGTTTTGAATTAATTGCAAAACTGACTCAATAAAATAAGAACTTATCAGTAAAACTGTCTTGGAAAACTTGTAATGAACACAACTATAAGATACTAAGTTGACAACAAAGCAAAAAACACAATACCTAATCGACAATTGTCTAAAGAGTCAAGAAATCATCTAAGTAAATCAAAATCCTAAGACACAAATTATCAAACAAAACTCTGGAAAGTGATGAATAATAAAATGCACAGAAAAATCAGACTTTGAGCCTACATATTCTCTTAAATTTACTAAAACATAATTATGGACTTTACACAGAGCCTTTAATATATCAAAATTATGGAAAATTCAGCATTAATTTGCAGGTTAAAGTAATTAAATTACATTGGACATTGTTTATACTTCATAATATGAAAAGTTAATCCTATTTATGTTTATTCTCACCCGAGTTATCTTCGCCTAGTTCATTCTTTAAGTCTCGAAGATCTATAGATGTGGATAGCTGATTATTTACATACATTTGGTCACATTCATCAAACTCTTCCTTAATTTCAACTTTTACTTCCATAGCTAATAAATTAGTACAGCGAGAGGATAAGACGTAGGACTTCTACAGACTTTTAATTTAATAATTTAATTCAATGAATTCTGCTTCACGTACTGATTAATGTACATTTTTATAATGTTGAGATCTATGGTTGGGATGCTGATGTTGACAAAAGCACAGGATACACACACACAGAGACAGGACAGACATAGATAAAGAATATACAATATAAACATACAAATAGAGAAAGTGCTGATGAAGTTAGCTACAAATGATCCGTCAAACTTGTGTTGCGGTATTGCCATGTCCTTATTATGTATATGTTTTATGCCTCGAATATGCTTTAAAAGGGTACATTTTTATTATATTATTTTATGAAATCGGGTATTTTTTAAAAAATTTTAAATTAATATAAAACACGAACGAATGAATATTTGTTTCCTTTGATATTAGTTGCAGTTAGGTATTAGGAAAAAAAGTTTATAATTGGCCTTTGGTAGATTAGCAAATAAACTTGGCAATTTATGGTAAAATATGCATAAAAAATCACAAAAAAAAAACACAAAAACGGCTTCGACCACCAAAAAAATTAAAAAATACTAACAAGAAACCAGCGTAAACCACCAAAAAAATTAATCAAACCTAAAACCCGGGCACGTAGGGTCCAAATCCTTGTGCACGAAGTCTCCGAAATGGGCGCCACCCAGAGCGGATTCTTGATGCTTAAGTCAGCAATTTTAGTGGATTAGTCACAAGGGGATAACAACAATAAAGCGCTTAACGCTAGCCTAAATTTGAATCAGTTAGTTAAACCATGTTGAAGTTCTATTAAAGACTCCCACATGAAGAGCATTTGACTGATAGTTGTGCTCCTATCGCGCATCCGTGTGCTGTAGGTGAGAAAGGGATCTTCTGGACACACGACTTAATTGACCACCTGAATTGTTACACCCAAAAGTAATTAAAAGGCTGGATTCAATTAAATTGCTTGCTGGCTAAGCAAACCCCTATGCGAAGACCCGGTGACCAAGGCCAAAAACCAAGTTCTCTGACTCGCTGTACGGGCTCGCATTTGAAGAAGAGCATAGTAAAGCCTCCCCAACGTTACATCTAAGATTGAGGAGGGGTGGAGGTAGCTTGGGAGTCAGGGAGGTACCGTCTCCACGAAACGTGACACCTTTGATCTATGGACATAAGAACACTTTACTCCGGGAATCTCATGTCCCCTGGAGTTTGGATTTACTTTGTTGTGTGTGTGTGTGTGTCAGGAAATTCAGGATGCTGGTATTTTATTTTAACCCGTGTCATCGTCGATTTTGTCTTTTTTACTACTTCTTCTTAGGTGTACATTCGTTCCGGATGTTGACGATCAGCTTGGCTATCCTAACTTTGCTTGCAGCTACCCGAAATAATCCGCTTGTAGACGTATTAAATTACTCTCTCAGGCTTTGAAGCCAAACTATTATTCTTCCTTCTCCCTGGTCCTCTCTTTGATTGTGCTAATTATCTCGCATTCCTTGCCCATTCTACATAGGACCTTAACAGTAGTCACACGATCCACCCATGAAATTTGTAAGATGTGTCTTACCACTACATCTTGAAGGGCTCGAGAAATAATACGGGTCCTAATACAGTCCCTTGTGGTATACCAATATTAATGCTTCTTGCTCTACTCAATTTCCGTTCTTTTTGACATCGTTTTTCTACGTAGTTTTCTATTTTCAAGTTTCTGTTGTAACCCATCATTCCCATTTGGGGATCTAACGTTTAGGTCTGCTATGATTATGGATTGTTCTTCTGTGTTAAGGAACACATTCAGGTCGTCGTCATATAGTATGTCTCTTGGCCTCACATATATGCTAAGGTGATCCTTATCTCTCCTTGTCTCATCTGGACTTTTATTGTCGTTGCTTCCATTTGCTTAGGTATATTTCTTGAACACAACATACCTAATCACTATATATTCCCTGAAAATGATGAAGAACTTATTTTGTAGGTATTTAAAACAAAATCATAGGCAATTGTTGTAGTGCTGGTGTTTGTTGGATACTATGGATTACATTCCTCTTTTAACTGGCTAGTCCTCCTAAATTTGCTCTGTAGTCGTTCCTGTAGATATGGTATCTGGGCAGGGCCGCCGCTAAGGTATTGGCCGCCCGTGTGCAACTTAATATTTGCCGCCCCCCTTCCAACACTTTAGACATCTTCTTCTTCATGTGCCGAGCTCGATTATCGAGCGTTAGCTATCAAATTGGCTATAGTAATTTTGTTGACGGCAGCTCGGAAAAGAGATGCAGAGGATCTGTTAAACCAATCTCTCAGGTTTCTAAGCCATGACGTTCTTCTTCGACCTGGCCCTCTTATTCCATCTACCTTGCCTTGTATTATTAAATGGAGTATATTATATCTCTCTGGGTGGCGCATAACATGGCCAAAAACAACTTTAGACATACATACTATTATTCAAAGAAATGTGCAGAAGATGCAGAATATAACAATATTATTTTTGTAAATAGATAAATACTTACTTGAACATTTAGACTAATCTCTATGATCCAACGTCCATATATTATCCTAATGTATATCCTAATATCCTAATATCCCACCCTAATATCCTAATTTAAACGTCCATTATCCTAATTTAATAATCATGATCCAACGTCCAGAATATGTATATTCTAATATCCTAATTTAAACGTCCATTTAATTAAAATAAACCGTGAATACAAACATAAACACATAAAAAAACTAAAAACGCACTTTTAGGGCTTTCGTCTCGGAAAACTTTTTGACAATATCTTTAATGTCCAATGTCGCGCACATTTCATATTCTATAGATAACATTGCAGAAAGTAGAAACACATCTTACTTCAATTGTTATTTGTTCTACATGCGCCCCAATGTTTTTTCTCCATTTCATATAATTTTTGAAAAGCAGAGTCAACTGTTAATCCTTTTTTTAATGTTGTAGATAGTTTAAACAGTTTTTGAGAATATTTTATATGAGCTGCACCGGATTCATGTCTTTTTAAAATAATAGCTAAATGTTGCCAGTCACTTACCCCATTAATTCCACTAAGTAATTGTCGGCTGCTTTCATCACAACAAAACAGTTTACAAGGTGCACAAAAAACACTATTTAGTGATAATGAGTAAAGTAACTACGGGCGATGAATTTGATCTTGATTAGGTAATATGCGATAATAATAAGTTTCTGAAAATTTCCTATTATTTGTATCTCTATCTCTGGGGAAGTTCATTTTTGTAATTTGCTGAGGAAAATTTTAACAAATTGAACTTCACTTGGATTCATATTTCCAGGCCATTTTCCGGGATCATCTGAAACCAAGTATATGCTGGAACTTCCTACACTGCAATCCAGATTAACTGGAACATTAATTGTTCTGTCTTGGTTGGTGGTTTTAGGTTCAGGCGTTTCAGCATCAGCACTCGCACTATCGCTATTATTGTCATCAAATCATCCGTCTCTATTCGCAGGAATATTCAATTGTTTGGTACTTTTTTCTATGATTTGGACTTCGCTTGAAGTTGAAGGTCATAAATTTATATCCGAGTCTTTTATATTTTCATGTATGTTTTTCATCAAAAATGATTCCAGTGCATCGCTAAGGTTTTTTTTCTCCTCAGTTTTTGCCTCTTTTATTTTTCTATATTAAAAACCTGAAAGTCGTTTTCTTTTTCTTTCGGACATTTTGAAATTATCACTTAAGAACGAAGCCGGGCGAATTTAACAAAATAAATCCAAAAACACTGTAGATAAGTTGTCCAAATAATGTTTCTCCAAATAATATGTAACGCGTATACGAATAAAATTGCTCTGATCTCGACGTTACTTCGAAATACAGTACTTACTGTGCAAAAGAAACGGGTACATTACTATATTTTACAAACAAAATATTATTATACACATAAATTTTATGTATACAAAATAATATTTTCTGACATTTTTTTAGATTAGGATGAAAAAAAGAAGTATACATGATAAATGAAACGCATTTAAGTATTATCACGTACTGAATAATTATTATTGTTTTGGAATATTAGAGTTCACAGAATTATCTGAATCATTACTATTTAATTATTTTCGTTTTAAAAAAGTATTATCATCAATGGACTGCTTTTGGCCGCCCCTATTGTTGGCCGCCCGTGTGCGATGCACACTTGGCACACATGGTAGCGGCGGCCCTGTATCTGGGGAATTCTATAGTCGTCTTTTGTATGATTTTATGATTTTCCAAGTAATTACTATTTTAATGGGAATTTAAATACAATTAAATAAAACAAGGTTCAATTTTTCTTCCTTATCAAATTAAAAATCTGTCCTCATAGATACTCACAGACAGCTGGTAAATGGTATTCTAGAAAAAACCTTTAGTGATAACCCAGTCGCCGGCGCTCGTTCCACAGTGATATTCGACGCCTAAATGTTTCGGTGGAGACCTAAGACTAGATAACACTGAATTTTTCTTCTGTAATATCAGTTATCTCGGCTCTTTGTGTAGGGTCTTTAATTTCCGAGAAAAATAAAATCTTCCAAAAATTTTAGCAATTTTAGAAAGTTATGGAATGGAGTATTTCAAGTACGTAAAGTTCTTTTCTTGATTTCTAATTTTTTTTATCTTATATCTTTGATATATCTTTTCTGGTGGCATTGGTTGTATTTTAATCACGCTGTCATGAGGGATATAATATATGGGAGTTAAAAATTTTCTCTTTTATTATGTTTGATTATCGGAAATTATTATGTTGAGATGCTTGGTGGTTTTATTGAAGTAGTATAAGAGCTACTGCATACCTACAATTAAATAAAACAAGGTTCAATTTGTCTTCCTTATCAAATTAAAAATCTGTCCTCATAGATACTCACAGACAGCTCGTAAATGGTATTCTAGAAAAAACCTTTAGTGATAACCCAGTCGCCGACGCTCGTTCCACAGTGATATTCGACGCCTAAATGTTTCGGTAGAAACCTAATACTAGATAACACTGAATCTTTCTTCTGGAATATCAGTTATCTCGGCTCTTTGTGTAGCGTCTTTCATTTCCGAGAAAAATAAAATATTCTAAAAATTTTAGCAATTTCAGAAAGTTATGGAGTCTTCTAAATATGTGAATATCTATTTTTTTTTTTTTATTTATTTCTCAGTTATGCTTTTACCCTATATCTTTGGTGTCATTTTAACTAGATCTTTTATGTCGTAGTTCTTTATAATGTTAACACGGTTGGGTGTTGACAAAGTATTGCCGGATTTATCTGTTTTAGTAGATAAATGATATCTTTCAAGTAATACGAATTACATTGTTTTACTTAATAAATTAAACACATATTGACAGGTTTATAACCCTTTGTTGATTTTTCACTTGATTTTCTGAAAACATAATTATTAAATTTTTGTTGAATATTTTAATTTTGGCTTAATAGTTTTCCATCTAGATAAGTGAAGTTTTTTAACTCCGCCTACATGATCATTGAGTATATTTACTATTTCAATGGTCTTGTTGCCGGTCCCAAGCCCGGATAAAGGAGGATGGTTCTTGGCTCAGATTAGAACTTTAGCCAAGGTAAAAAAGCCTTATCTTAAAAAAAAAAGATAACCTGTTTTCGGTGCAGACTATTTATGACTTATTTTAAAAATGTGCCAGTGAGCTATCAACGATGCTGCTAAAACATTTTACCGTGAAGCAGTTGCTTGAACAGTTTGACGAAGATTATAGTGAATTAAAAAGGTCAAAAACGATCTAACCGAGAATTGAGACGACTCAACATAAAAATAAACAGAGAAACGTCTCGTAAATTCGATGAAACTTCTAATAAAACTGATGAGAAATTAGACGACCTAACATGAAAATAAACTTCCCGTAAAATCGATGAAACTTCTAATTAAACGGATGAGAAATTCGAAATGTTTAGAAAGGGTAAACATTTGGCATTTTGCACTTGAGGTTCTTTGATGATATTAGTGAGGCAGTTTGTTTTTGGTACTATCTGATCCTGAATTTTAAATAGGAAACCCTCTCTATTGGAACAGATAATGTGCTCTATTGTTGATCTAGGTATTCTTGGCTGAGTTCATTTATACTTACCACAGTTATTATAAACGGTTGTATTATCGTAATTTTATACCTCAAAATACTGAAGAGCTGTGGCGCGGTTTGGGAATAGCTCTCTGAAGAAGATAATTTCATAGTTCCTTTCACAAAGATGGACCGTAGACTACAATCTGTTATCAATGCTGATGGAGATATTACACAATATTAATTGTTGCTCTAATATATTATTAAGTTAAGTCGTTTGTTTTATTCCTTAATAATAATAAACTAATAAAAATAATAACAACAACCCTATTTGATGTAAAAACTATCATTTATATACTCTTTATAAAATGCAGGAATTCAAAATAATATCAAAATTTAGACCTTAATAATTATTACAATTTATTAATTAACTTTATTATGTAACGTTTATATTAAAGATTATGTAATCAATGGTTTGTTTGTTTATTTTATTATTAGGAACCAGCTGTACATTTAAATTCTATTAATGAAAAAATGTTTTAAAACAAACTTCACATTTGAAATGTTTTTCTTTAGAGTGCGTTTTTAGATGTGATTTTAAATAGTTTACTAAAGTAAATTGCTTAAAACAAATTTCACACTTGTACAGCTTTCCGCCGAATGCACTCTCATATGTTTAAGTAAATTACTATTTCTAGTAAACTGTTTGAAACAAATTTCACACTCGTACGGCTTTTTTCCAGTGTGCATCCTTAGATGTCTTTTCAAAGAGTATGCTAGAGAAAAATTTTTATGACAAAGTTCACACTTATAAGGTTTTTCTCTAGTATGTGTTCTCATATGTATAGTTAAACTATTTTTTTGAGAAATGGGCTTAAAACAGACGTGACACTTGTAAGGTTTTTCTTTAGAGTGCGTTATCTTATGTGTTTTCAAAGAGTTTAAGGAAATTAACTGCTTTAAACAAATTTTACACTTATAAGGTTTTTCTCCAGAATGTGTTCTCATATGTACATTTAAACTATTTTTTTGAGAAAATGACTTAAAGCAGATTTCACACTTGTAAGGTTTTTCTCCAGTGTGTGTTCTTAAATGATGATTCAAACTCCCTTTCTGAGAAAACTGCTTAAAGCAAATATCGCAGTTGTAATATCTTTTTTCAGTCCTTTCCAGTACATTATTTTTGCAAGAAAAATCTTTAGAAAAATTAATATGTTTTAATGTTTGTTCTTCAGAGTTTTGTTTCTCTTGTTGTTTATTAGATGAATGTTTATTCTTCTCAGAAAAACCTGAAATTAAAATAATACTATAAAAAACTTAATGCAGAAACTACATAATGAAAATAAAAACTACCAAAAATCCAGCGGGAACAAATGTAGTCATACACAATAATATAATATCATATTCTACCTAACGATAATATGTTTTAAGAAAATAAAAAACAGATAATATCCTAGCCACAGAAGTTACGTCTCTGGATTATCCAATGTGTGACGACATATAGAAAGACTATATATACCAGTGTTTAATTAGATTACGAGCTTTTTGTTTTGTAGTTGTTACCATACCTGTACGTTCTCAATAAATAAATTTTGTTACGAAAATTAATTTTTTAAAAATCCGTTTTCGGCTTTGAACTTCGTAACTGGCGCAGTCAGTAGGATTTTTCAAAGATTTATAGTGTTTTCAAGTAAACGCCATTCGTAACTGGCGCAGTCATTTGGATTTTTCGAAATTGTACAGTGTTCGAGTTAACCTTGCCGAATTTCGTGTGCAATTTTTCCTTTGAAAGATTAACGGAAAAAATCCACATTTCGGGTACGGTAACAGCCAAACGTCCAGGGCTAGGAACAAACATTGTCCACAACCCATTGGAGAAGCCAAGACCAGGGAGAAGGAACCAGCATCGTTCAGAATCCTATTGGTGCAGACGGAAGAACAAAAATAGTCTGAAGTCTATAGAAAATGAAAATATTCAGTTTTTCCTATTTTACCAAAATCCATATTTTTACCTATATATTATATATTTTTTGATTCACTGTGGAGGACATTTTAGATAATTTAGTAAATTTAACATTTAACGAGATGACTCAACCTAATTTTCAATTAATTAAACATCAAGCAGATAACATTCCTACTTTTGATGGCAATGCGAAACAATTAAATAAATTTATTAAATCATGTGAAAATTTTTTGAATAATCATAGCAATAGAGATGCAAATAATCCTATAAATGTTTGTCTTTTCGATACTGTTTTAAGTAAGTCAACTGACAGAGCAGCAGACCTTGTTGCATCAAGAACAGAACTTGATTCTTGGGCAAAAGTTAAAGATTCTCTTATAGTAACATTTTCTGATCAGAGATCAGTTGATTGTTTAATACAAGATATAATTTCAATCAAACCAGAAAGAAACGAAAATGCACAAAATTTTGGTTTAAGAATCCAGGATGCTAGAAGCATTCTTTGTTCAAAAATAAATATGCCTAATGACCAATTAAATGTAAAAATATTAAAAATTCAACAATATGAAGATCTTTGTCTTAAAACTTTTATAAATGGCCTTAATTATCACATGCAGTTAGTAGTCAGATTAAAGAATCCTGATTCAATAGCACAAGCAATGGCTTTCGCTAAAGAAGAAGACAATTTTATTACTTTTAAAAATCGAAGTAATACTACGAGACCCACAAATTTTAATAATTCTCGATCCTATAAAAATTCCAATAGAAATTCAAATAATAATTCACACTCTTCATTTCTAAATAGAAATAATTTTTCTCGAAATCAGAATTTTTCTAATTATAATAATTTTCAAAATCGACATTCTTCCCAAAGTTCTAGTCAATACAGAAATAATAATTTTTTCAGAAATCCAAATAATAATTTTCAAAATCGTCCAAGTTTTTCGAACAATGGTTTTAATAATAATAATGGTAACCAATTTCAAAGACAATTTCCAAATATACATAGATATCAGCCATCTATTCCTACCCAAAATCAAAGCAGAAATTCAATGCGACCTGAGCCAGTGGATACAAGTTCCAATAACTTTAGTTTACGAAGTAATTTTAGAAATGATAGACGTTCTCCAAATAATTTATTTAATCATAAAATAACGAGTAATAATGTAAGAGAAGAAAGATATAATGATAATGAAAGAACATAATAATAATAATAATTTAAGAAGGTGCAATGAAAACAAAAGAAGAATATATAATGATGAAAATTTTCCAGTCCAAGCCTCAACAAGTACAGCCACATAAATTTTAATGCTATTAAACAATATGATAAATTATCTAAGATAATAATTCCAGATTTTAATGCTACATTTTTAATAGATACAGGATCAGAACAAAGTTTTTTTAGACCTGACCTCGCAAGAGAACTTTTTTCGAAATATATAATTCCTGAGCAAATTGCTGTGCATACTGCACACGCTACTTCAATTCATAATGAAACTATGACCATTCCAATATTCCCTAGTTTGAAAAATCCAAATTGTCATAAATTTTATCTTTTCGATTTCTCTCCTAATTTTGGCGGTTTGCTAGGATGCAACTTTTTATCACAAATCAATGCTATTATTGATTTTAAAGATTCAAAACTAAAGACCCCAACCATTTCTCTTCCAATATTTTTAACATCACAAGATCCAACTAAACAAAAATATTTTAAACCTAGTAAAATAATAATACCACCAAGAACTGCTCAAAAAGTTAAAGTACCAGTTAACAGAAGATCTGGTACTGCGATACTAAATTATACAAAAATCGGAAGTGCAGAAATTCCTTCATGTGGATTGAGATAAATGATCACAACGCTTTTACTATGATAAATAACCTAGGAGAAACTCCCGCGGAAATTAAATTTACGGAACCTTTTAATGTAGAATATATTCAAGAAGAAAACTTAAATAATATTCAGTCATATCATATTGAGGAGATGGACATAGAAGAAGAAGAAATAGATGATCTACAAAAAGAAAATCTCAAGAAACTTAGACTTAATCATGGTAACAAAGAAGAATACGAAGCTATAAGTAAATTATGTTATGAATATAGAGATATTTTTTATATAGACGGAACGCCCCTTAGTTTTACGAATGAAATAAAGCATAAAATAGATTTAGTTAATGATACTCCGGTTTACACAAGGAATTATAGATATCCGGAAGTTTATAAAAAAGAAGTTAGTAGACAAATAAATGATATGTTAAAAAATGGAATAATACAAGATTCAAACTCGCCTTTTAATTCACCCATCGCCATCTGGGTAATATAGAAGAAAATGGACGCAAGTAACCAAAAGAAATACAGAATAGTTATAGATTACCGAAAACTAAATGAAAATACAATAGAAAATAAATTTTCCTTGCCATTAATAGATAATATTCTAGATGGTCTAGGAAGCGCTCAATATTTTACTACTTTAGATTTATCAAATGGTTTCCACCTGATATAAATGGAACAAGCCTATGTACCAAAAACAGCATTTTCCACAGAGACAGGACATTATGAATTTTTACGTATGCCGTTTGGATTGAAAAATGCCCCAGCTACTTTTCAGAAAGTTATGAATAATGTATTAAGAGGATATCAGAATGAAATATGCTATATATATTTAGATGATATAATTGTTTTTTCCTCATCATTGCAAGAACATGTTAAAAGACTGAAAGCAATTTTTGAAAGACTAAGAAAATCTAATTTAAAAATACAACTAGATAAATCAGAATTTTTACGAATAGAAGTGGCATATTTAGGTCATGTTATAACAAAAGACGGAGTACGACCAAATCCAGAAAAAATAAATGCAGTCAAAAACTTTCCTATTCCTACTACACAAAAAGAAATAAAGTCATTTTTAGGATTAGCAGGATATTACAGAAGATTTATCCAAAATTTCGCCAAAATAGTTAAACCTTTAACTATGTGTCTAAAGAAACATGCAAAAGTTATACACACTCCAGAATTTAAAAAATCTTTTAATCATCTTAAAGAACTTTTAATTAATGCCCCTATTTTAAAATATCCAGATTTTTCAAAACCATTTATATTAACTACAGACGCTTCAAATATAGCCTTAGGTGCAATTTTGTCACAAGGAAAAGTCCCAAATGATTTACCCGTAGCGTAGGCCTCAAGAACTCTTAATCAAACAGAGCAAAAATATTCTAAGATAGAAAAAGAACTTTTAGCAATTGTATGGGCTTGTAAAACATTTAGACCTTATTTATACGGCAGATCTTTTGAAATTTTATGCGACCATAGACCCCAAATATGGTTATTTAATTTAAAGGAACCCAACTCCAAATTATTACGATGGAGATTAAAATTATAATTTTAGAAGAATTTACCTATACTATAAAATATAAACCCGGTAAAACGAACATTGCCGATTCTTTAAGTCGAATAAATATCAATGCAATTGAAACAGAATCAAATATAAATAATCCCGGTGACATAGATTTTGATGTCAACCAATTTTTAGCTGAATTTAACCCAGACATAGTTGATGACAATATAATAAATGAAACCTTGCAAATTCTCGATAACAATGAGGTTACAGAAAACCCACAAGTAAATAAAATTATATCAGCAGGAAATAAGAACAATGAAAACGTTGAGATGGATAACTCAGACACAGATACAGCCCATAGTGCTGAATCTTCAAATGAAAATAGATTCCCATTGTTGGATGAAATAATAAACAATAAAGCCTATCAACTTATCGTTAAAAGAGCGCCTTTTGCAAATTATTTAAAACGCGAATGCGAGAATTTTGAAGGACATAAAATAATAAGAGCTACTATTTCAGCTGACGAAGAAAGTGTGACCAAATTCCTAAAAAAAAATGCGTGCAAAAATACTTTATACATTTATTTCTTATCTCAAGAATTACGTTCAATATTCCAGAATTTATGGCGTAAATATTTTACAAAATTAAAATTGATTGAATGTACTAAATTAGTAAACAATGTATTACCAGAAGAAAGAAATCAACTAATAAAATATAAGCACGACGGCAAAACAAATCATCGAGGTATTTCATAGACTCTTAGAGCTTTAAAAATAAATTACTACTGGAAATCAATGAAGAAGGATATAGAAAAATATATAAACGAATGTGAAATATGCCAAAGATCAAAATATAATAGAAATCCACATAAAGAACCTTTAATATTAACGCACACACCATCCAAGCCTTTTGAGATAATACATATAGATACTGATAAAGTTGGCAATCAAAGATTATAGATAAATTTTAAAAATATGGCCAAGCGTTACCATATTTTGGCACAGCGATATCAGCGTGTCAACAATTAGTACATTTCTTTTCATTTTTCGGAATACCGAAACAAATTGTTGCAGATAGTGGCGGAGAATTCAAAAATAACGTTGTAGATGAATTACTAAAAACGCATCAAATAAAAATACATTTTACTACTTCATATCATCTCGAATCCAATTCCCCGGTAGAAAGATTCCATTCTACCTTAACTGAGCACTTAAGATTACTAAAAGAAAAAGATAAAGATGCAGATAATATTTCCATTATGCCTTATACTCTTATTGCCTATAATAGTACTATACACTCAGCAACTGGCCATACACCTTTCGAATTAGTATCGGGACATACAGACAGTAAAGATCCCATGAGACTTAATGATCCCATTTCAGCACAAGATTATACTTAATATGTTAATGCACATCAAAATAATACTCAAGCTCTATATACAAGTATACAAGAAGAAAATCAAAAACTTAAAGAGAATATAATTGGAAAAAGAAATAAAGATAGAAACTTAAAAGATCCTCGTTTAGGATCATAAGTTTATAGAAAAACAGAAACTCGCGGAGGAAAGTTAAGTAGAAAATATACTGGACCTTATATACTTACACAAATATTAGAAAATGGGAAAATAGAAATTGAAAATCCCAAGAATAAAAAGAAGATAATAATCCACATAAACGAAACTAAAATAATGCCTAATATTTCAGATTTATCGTCGGAATCTTCGGAGCAGTCAACTATATCAACGTAAGAGACAACTTAGTCAAGTTTGAAGATGTAACTACATATCCAGGACTCCTACCTTTTAGATTAGGTACCTCCAAAATAATTTCTACACACTGGACATTTATACAAATTTACAATTTAACTTCTGACATACAAGAATTTTATTTATTGAAAAATGAAGCTCAAAGACTACACACAAGTTTCAAAAATCAAACAAGTTATTATCCAGAATTAGATTCATACGGTTCTGAAGAACAATATCTTACTTAAAATTAGTTTTAGAGTCTTCAACAGTAGACCATTTGAAAGGTAATTATTTTTTCTTTCTATTTAATGTACCACTGCATTTGATTTTTTTTTAAATCTCAGAGAATTAGTACACAATCTAAAGCAACATACTTGTGTTACATCTTGTGTTACTGATCATAAAGCGACTGCAATTTATTATGTGAAATTCTTAAGAAACTTACAGAAAAAAAAAACAGTTATATAAAAAAAAACATAAAAAACATGAGATGAAGCAAAGTTGGATAACTGCAGGACTGGTTAAATCCATAAACACAAAAAATCTTTTGTGTTTTAAATATGTCAAAGATCCAGATAATGTTAATAAAAAAAAATGAATATTTCAATTATATAAAACAACTAAATATATTACTAAAAAGTGCTAAGAAAAATTACTTTAGAAATGAAATTGAGAGAAATAAGAATGTTTCCAAATCCTATGGAATATTGTTAAAAATTTGACAGGTTAAGAAAACTAAAGAAATATTATAGGAATAGTTCCACAAAAAGGAACTACTGTAACAGATAATGAAACTATCTCAAATTCTTTTGCTCGATATTTTACAGAAATTGGAGAAACTTATGCTACGAATATAACACCACCGACATCGTAATTTCCACAGTATAACAGCAGCGTGATGCATTCTATGTATTTAAGACCGGTCTCTGGTCTTAGTTCCTTCCTAAAGTACATAATCAATAGCCTATAAGTATCTGAGTTACGAAGTTCAAAGCCGAAAACGGATTTTTAAAAAATTAATTTTCGTAACAAAATTTATTTATTGAGAACGTACAGGTATGGTAACAACTACAAAACAAAAAGCTCTTAATCTAATTAAACACTGGTATATATAGTCTTTCTATATGTCGTCACACATTGGATAATCCAGGGACGTAACTCCTCCTCCTTCTTAGAAAGAAGCATATCCTGGGGGGGGGGGGGGTTCTTTACACAATAAATTCTTGTGTTTCTTCTTTTCTTCTTTCTACTTGTTTTCTTTGACGCACAGTTTTACAATATTTAGTTAAATAATATAAAATTAAAATGAAAATTATTATATATATATATATATATATATATATATATATATATATATATACAGATTGTCCAAAAACTTTGCTTAAAATAAATTGAATTATTATCTTTTAAATTATATTTTTGTGTTTCTAACTTTTCTAAAATATCTTTAGTCTTTCTAAGGTTAATTGTATTAAGATTTATTGTTGAAAAATTTGAACTTTCATTTTGAAAAATATTAATAGAAGGAATAACTTTTGGAAGATTTATATGAGTAAAGTGACTTTTATTAATTTTTTCTGTTTGGAAGACTTCATTCTTGATTTTCACGGTACATTCAGGAACTGATTCTAAAACGTAGGTTCCATGTATTGGTAAATTTTCTTTTGAGTTTGGGCACTCGATAATTGCTAATTCTTCTTCTGGAACTGTAACTATCCATTTTCCGTCGCTGATTCTTGTAGATTCTATTTTCTTTATCTTTACTTCGAAATGTTCACATGACAATGCCTTTTTCTTGAAATTTATTAATTTGACTGCACAAGGGGCTTCTTCTGTTATCGTTAGTTTATTACTTCCTTTACATATGTATTCTTCTGAGTCTATTTCTGTGCATATATCTTCCATGTCTTCTTCTTCTTCTCGTGCCACTCCTAGCGGAGATTGGAAATCATCATGGCCACTGCGACTTTGTTAGCAGCGCGCCTAAAAAGTTCAATCGAACTACACCCGAACCATTCACGTAGATTACGAAGCCACGATATTTTTCTTCTTCCCACACTTCTTTTGCCCTTAATTTTGCCCTGCATGATATTTCTTGATCTTCCATGTAGATATAGCTAAATTCATTAAGTGCAAGGAAAAGTTTGTAAGGTAAATGAATAAGATAATTTGAGTTATTCATAGGAATAGAAATAGGGAACAGTTGGTAATAATCATATATTTCCGATTCAACTAAAGGAATCTCTAATACAAATGTAATTATAGAATTTACTGAATAGCTCTTAATATTTATTATTTTCTCATACTGAATTATTTTTCCTAGTGTAATATCAAAAGGCATTAATTTTGACTTTGTCTGAGATTTTGCTTTCTTTATTTCATTTAAAAGTTCAATTGGATTTACTATAGAATTGTGCAAGGTATTTATTTTGGCAATTGAGATTGCAGTTTCTACTTTTTCAAAAATATCATAAATTGTTTAATAAAGTAAAGTAATTTGATTTATCACTATAAATGACTGAATATGTGTATACATACTTTTTTCAAATAAAGCTAATTTATTCTCTATAGCTTCAATTTTTGATTTCAAAATCAATTGATTATGTGAAATATTATTTATAGCATTATTAAAAGTATTTATAGAATCTTGCGGAGAATATCATGAGAAATCAAGAACGTTACGGCCTTCTCCAGCTGATTCTCCAAGGGAAAGTAAATGGTAAGAGAGGACCGGGAAGAAGACGCATTTCCTGGCTTCAAAATTTGCGAAAGTGGTATAACACGACTACCACTGAACTGTTCCGCGCTGCAATAAGCAAAGTGAAGATAGCCGTGATGATCGCCAACGTCCGGAACGGATAGGCACTTTAAGAAGAAGAAGATAGAATCTTGCAATAAAGATATTTGTCTTAGGGAATTTACTTTTAAGTTACTTTGATTATCTTTTAATTGTTTTATTTCGTTTTCTATTCTTTGTGCGTCTTCTTGGTCCATATTTTCTGTAATATATTTTATTATTGTTTCTAGAGGATTTAGAAGTCCTCTTTTTATTCTCTTTTTTGTTCCTTATACAAAGGTGGATTAATTTGACATATATGTTCTTCTATTTTACTTTGTAACGTAATTAAAGGGATAAATGAGTTTTCTAATTCTGGATAATAACTTGTTTGATTTTTGAAACTGTGTGTAGTCTTTGAGCTTCATTTTTCAATAAATAAAATTCTTGTATGACAGAAGTTAAATTGTAAATTTGTACAAGGTGGTCCAGAATTATGTACATTAATTTCTAGAGCTCATAGTACGTCCAAAAATAAGGGTACTTCTTTATGTACACTTTTTTATAAAACTGAATAATAAGGAAGATACGACCCTTTAAAGGGGTGAATTGAAATTCTTATTTTTTCAAATATCTTCCAAACGGTTCTGAATGCGGAGTTCATATTTTGGGAGTGATTATAAGACATTAGGATAATTAATTTCATGTCACCAACTACCACATCCTATATTAATACAGGGTAGTTTTGGGTTATTGCGTCACATGTTTTTTAATTTTTAAATATTTTAAAAAATATTTTAAAAATTGTTTCCTTAGACTTTTCTACGCAAAAAAAGGTGCTCTTGTAATATTTCGATAGATATCACCGTTTTCGATTTATTTAAACTCGAAGGTATACATGTATTTTATTGTAATCGTTACATTTCTTAATATTCATCAAGTATGCTTTGGAATTGACACTTGTGTTAGCAGCAACACTTTAATCTCAAGTAGTCTATAAATTGTCAGTGACGTTTAATAACAATTAAATTATTTTATCTACAGTTTTATTGTACTCGACAGTGAAATTTGTTTAACACGTCTCTTTTGCTATATTTTTAAATTTGTTTGCCCGCAATATGGCACACTATTCAAATTCTGAGATGACAGACATACTTTTAGTATTACGGGAATGTTCGGTAAATGCTGCTGCCGCTGTAAGACGCTACAGAGAAAAGTATCCAAACAGAAATATTCCCAATGCCAGTACTTTTGTAAGTACTGAACGACGACTGAGAGAAACCGGTTGTCTTCAAAGAAGGAATACAGATGCTGGTCGTCGTAGAGAAGCAAGAAATATTCGCGTTGAACAGCAAATATTAGTTGCTGGAATAAATGACCCCACAATAAGTACACGCAGGTTAGGATTAAGAACGAATATTTCCGATCAAAGTGTTTTAAGAGTTGAATGAAGAGCAATTACATCCTTACCACTATCGACAGGTGCAGGAATTGTTACCTGACGATATGCCACTTAGAGTTGATTTTTGTGAAGTATTGCAAAATAAAGTTCAAACTGCACAAAATTTTTTAAGCAACATTCTGTTTACGGACGAGGCCACATTTACAAGACAAGGTATGTTCAATTCTAGAAATATGCACTTCTGGGCTGAAGAAAATCCTAGGGCTACAATGGAAACTCACTTCCAACGCACGTTCAAGATAAACGTTTGGGCAGCTACTTTAGGAAATAGTTTCATAGGATACCACATCTTTCCCGGAAATTTAAATGGTAACATGTATTACAATTTTCTAGACAATATTTTACATGATATTTTGCATGATGGTGCTACCCCAAGACATGATGGTGCTACCCTACACAAGAATTTTTAGAAGGTGGTTACATGAACATTTCCCTGATAGGTGGATAGGCCGGGGTGCGGATGCACCGATTCATTGGCCTGCTCGTAGTTGTGATCTTAATCCAATGGACTTTACAGTATGGAGTTATTTGAAATCAAAATTGTATAATACTCCAATTAATACAGTAAATGAGTTAAGAGACAAAATTGAACAAGTATTTACCGATTTACAAAACGATCCAGTAACATTAAATGGATTAATGTGCTCTCTAAATAAAAGAATTAGATTATGTATTCAACAAAATGGAGGACATATTGAACAGTTGTTGTGAAATATTATTTTCGCCATTAATTAAATGTTAAGTATTAATTAAATTTTCCATTAATTTGTAATACTATTGCTAACACAAGTGTCAATGTCAAAGCATACTTGATGAATATTAAGAAATGTAATGATGACAATAAAATATATGTATACCTTCGAGTTTAAATAAATCGAAAACGGTGATATCTATCGAAATATTACAAGAGCACTTTTTACGTAGAAAAGTCTAGGGAAACAATTTTTAAAATATTTTTTTAAAATATGTAAAAATTAAAAAACATGTGACGCAATAACCCAAAACTACCCTGTATTAATATAGGATGTGGTAGGTGGTGACATGAAATTAATTATCCTAATGTCTTATAATCACTCCCAAAATATAAACTCCGTATTCAAAACCGTTTGGAAGATATTTGAAAAAATAATAATTTCAATTCACCCCTTTAAAGGGTTGTATCTCCCTTATTATTCAGTTTTATAAAAAAGTGTACATAAAGAAGTACCCTTATTTTTGGACGTACTATGAGCTCTAGAAATTAATGTACATAATTCTGGACCACCTTGTATAAATGTCCAGTGTGTAGAAATTATTTTGGAGGTACCTAATCTAAAAGGTAGGAGTCCTGTGTAGGATTGTGTTAAAAACAAAAAACACACAGTTTTCAAATCAATGGCGTCGAAATTTGATTAAGCGTGGATGCATAAGTTATATAAATAGCTTCGTTCGTACTCCTTTCCCACTTCCCCCTAACTATATCTTTCATGATGGTTTGAAGCCGACGGCCACGGTTTGAGCAACAAAGAATATAGACGCATAAGCGTCTATGTTCTTTGGTTTGAGTTTATGCAGTCGCCCTTATAAGGATTGTTTTGAAGTATAATAACCGTAGCCAAATCGCCCATTTATTTGAACTGTTCTTCTATATGCCTCTATACTATACTCTAAATTCTTTGATACTACTGAGTTGACAACAAAGAAAAGCATGTAATTAAAATACCTAGAGTTATGTAATCAACATACTAGATACATCAAAACACTCTGGAAACACACATATTACCAAAGACATAAAACTCATTTATAATAAAAAATACAAAGAAAAACCAGACTTTGAAACAATATCTCTTAAATTTACTGAAAATAATTATATTTATATACCGTACATAGAAACTACAATATATTATTTTTTATCAACATTATGAAAAATTCATTTTTAATTTTCAGTAAGAGTGATTAGATTACATTGGATATTGCCTATGAAAACTTTATTGTTATTCTCACCCTCACCCCAGATTTCTGCGTCTAGTTTATTCTTTAAGTTGTCAAGATCTATAGATGTGGATGCCTGATTATCTACATAATATATTTGGTCACATTCGCCCAACTCTTCCTTAATTTCAACTTTTATTTCCATAGCTACCAAATACTAAGTACCAAAGTACTTATGCATAGAAGGGCATTTCAAATGCGCGATTTGCTCACAGCCGTCACTGCTACGATGTAACGCTTATATTCTTTTTCTTTGTATGCTTCTATATTCTTTAGAATGTATAATATTAATATACTAATGTCATTAATGTAATTATATCGTTCGTTGGGGCTGCTAAACAGTCCTCTCCTGTAGAGGTGTAAATAGAGGGCGTTGCATCTGCATCTATCTGCATAAACTCAAACCCTATTCCTGGCCTGGAGAGCGCCATCGACTTAAAATCATGAAATATGCAGATGGGGGGAAGTGGGAAAGGAGTACGAACGAAGCTATTTAACTTTGCATCCGCGCTTAATAAAATTTCGATATTATTTATTTGCAAACTTTTTTTTTTTATTTTTTTTTACAATAAAATCTTTATTTTTAATACACTCCGCGTCATAGAAAACAGGCCACCCCAAGTATTTAAAATATTTTCGAAATTATTATTTATTGCTACAAAATTAAGCATTTATTTTTTTGTATATTGAATTAATATTATTTTATTTTTAATGTGTCTTGGGTTATTTAAGTTAAATGGGTTGTTGCGAAAGCAAACCGACCATGTAACTGGATTAAGGATATTCATAGAACCTATAAAACAAAACAATTTTGAGAAAAAGTTGTTTAAAACTTGATCAATTTTCGAGGAAGCGATTGTTTTGAGAAATGTATGATATTGTAAAGGGTTCTAATGAGTCTTAAACTCATCTCAGTATTACAGTAGCCCACTTAGTGTGAAGTAGTCTTGAGTTAATAACGATGGAGAATTTTCAAAAATCGGTTGAAATTGTAACGTTACTAGGAAGTGGATTAAGTCAAAGACAAGTTGCAAGACAATTGAATGTTAGTCGTTCGACTGCACAAAGGAACCAGCAACGATTTATTGTGACAGGATCTCACCAACGACGACCTGGTACAGGTCCAAAAAGGAAAACAACCGCTAGGGAAGATCGCGTCGTCATTCTTGCTGCATTACGGAATCAGACCCAAACCGCTAGAAGATTTCTTCTAGCGGTTTGGGTCTTCTTCACAAGTTTGACAGCTTGCAGTCCAGCAACAGGGCCCTTACTTTCCCCAGCTCACAAAAGACGAAGACTCGATTTTGCCTGTGAGCACATCAATTGCACAGCAGACGATTGGAAAAAAGTATTGTTTACGGATGAGTGTAGAATGTCTATTTATGGTAAAGATGGACGCAGTAAGGTGTACAGACGGGCTGGAGAACGTTCCGCTGGTTGCATTTGGCACCACGAGTTGCTTTTGGTGGTAGTTCAGTAATGTTTTGGGCAGGGATTTCTTTTGATGCGCATACGGATCTCGTCGTGATCGACAGAGGTGCGTTAACAGCAGTAAGGTACATAACGGAAATCTTACAACATCACGTGATGCCCTATGCTGGATTTACTGGCAACGAATTCCTGCTAATGCAGGATAATGTGAGACCACACACGGCAAGGATAGTAACAGAGTACCTTGACGAGGTTGGTATTCCAAAAATAGACTGGCCTGCTCAAAGCCCCGATTTCAATCCTATTCAGCATATATGGAGCCTGCTAAAAAGTCGCGTTAGGCGTCGCATACCTGCTCCAACAACACCTGTAGAGCTTCAGATGGCACTCATTGATGAATGGGCCACTTTTCCCCAAAGAGATATCCAAAACGTTATAAATTCCATGCCAAATCGAATGAGTAGTGTCATCCAGAATCGAGGTGGCAATACTCATTACTGAAAATGGATACCAGCTTTTTTTTAAATATACAGTTCATTGTTGTTTTAAAAACTGTAAGTTGATTTTTTCAATAAATTTCCTATTTTTCTCAAATTTCTTATTTTCGATTGATGTTTTACGATAATGATGAAATTTTATATTAAACGTGTTATTGATTCAATATACAAAAAAATAAATGCTTAATTTAGTAGCAATAAATAATAATTTCTATACTGATAACTTTATATACTCTATATACTCTAATAATTTTTATACTGAAAGAATTTGGCATACCATCAAAATTAATACGACTAGTGCAAATGACAATGACAGAAACAGAAGCACAGGTATGTATTCAGGGACAGATCACTGATGCGTTTACGATAACGCAAGGACTGAAACAAGGCGACGGACTAGCTCCAACGCTCTTTAATCTTGTTCTGGAATATGTAATTAGACGGTTGACGGTGAGCGGAAATAACATACTTACAAACAAGTCTACCCAATTAGCAGCATACGCAGATGACATAAACATAATGAGCAGAACAATGAGTGCAGCGGAAGAAACCTACGTTGAGTTGAAACAGAGTGCAGAAGCAGTAGGGCTAGCAATAAATACAAATAAAACAAAACTACTCATACAAACCAGATCAAATAGACCGGTGCAACAACACTTTATTGACGATATAGAACATGTAAATAGATTCACATACCTAGGAATGGATCTGGTCGCAAGCAATGAAGAAGAACCGGAAATAAATAGAAGGCTTGTGCTGGCAATAAAGCCTATTTCGCGATGGGCCACATATTCAAATCGCGAGACGTACACCGGAAAACAAAACTCCGGGTCTATAAAACAATAATCAGGCCCATAGTAAGTTATGGTTGCGAAACATGGGTGGTGACACAGAAATCTGCCAATGCATTAGATGTGTTTGAAAGAAAAATATTACGTAGGATCCTGGGCCCAATAAGTGAAAACAACAACTGGCGAATTAGGTACAATAGAGAAATATACGAGCAATATAGCGAACCACCTCTAGCACAACATACTAAACTGCAGAGATTACGATGGGCAGGGCACGTGGTCCGCATGCATGAGAATAGAATCCCCAGAAAATTATTAAATGCAAGAATGCAGGGAAAAAGACCTGTTGGACGACCTAAAAAGAGATGGGAAGATGAAGTCGATGAGGATGCCAGGAACTGCCTGGGAACGCGTTCATGGAAAAGAACAGCGGTAAATAGAGATGGTTGGAGAAGCCTGTTGAAGGAGGCCAAGGCCCGATTTGGGCTGTAGCGCCATTGGATGGATGGAAATAATAATTTGGAAAATATTTTAAATATTTGGGGTGGCCCGTTTTCTATGACGCGGAGTGTATATTAAATTTTTAATTTTAAAACTTATATAAATATTAAAAGAATTTTTTTTTTATTAGGGAACATCCGTAAACTACGTTGTAGAAAAGAGGGAGGAGTTTATTACTTTGGTATAAGACAGGAGTGCATATCCGACGTCGTTTGGTGTATTTCAATATATCGCTATTGTTTCTATAAATATAATTTTTTCTAGCTTCTAGAGAGCGAATTATTCAACGTATTAGACGTGAAGTTAAGAATAAATAATAATAAAACGTTCATGAATATAAATATACCTTATTTCAGTTTTAAAAGCCTTATATTACTTTTATTGTAAACTTTTAATATATTATAAAATACATAGGTAATAGTAATATTAATTAAAAGTAATAGTAATATTATGAGATGTATTACTGTCCCATTTTGATTATACCTATATTACATTTGACCTAAATATTAAACAGATAGCGATTTTATCAGTCCCAGCGTTAAATAATATCCGTTTATACTCTGGTACAGTACAATGACATATTGTTCATTGTAAATATTCTATTGATCTTTTCATCTTTTCCATTTTTTTTAATCGTAATAGCATCTGATACACATAACGAATATGACAATAAAGTGCTTGATGTTACACTGGTTTTATCTAAGTAATCTACGTATTGACCTTTGAGATTTAAGAACTTGAAAATTAAGATTTTGAATTTTAGATGTGAGAGTATGAAATAATTGACGTTATGGCAACACTGACGTATGTTAAGCTTACATCGAATGCATCGAGTTAGAATCTAACTCGATGATCGAATGTCAATAATTATATCTACCTATAGGTTATGTTCATTGCTCAAAATCCCATAGATATATAATACAAATAGACTGCCTGCTGCCATTGTGTGGCCATACAGTCGCGTTCTCCCAATGTGACAGAGAAAACTGATGCAAACCAGTCCTGCATCTCTTTCTAATTTGGCTGGTTTATCGATCACGTGATCTGAATGACCAATGAGAAGGTCACGTGTTTGATAAACCCGGTCAATTTTCTCTGTCACATTGGAGGAACGAGCTGATATTTCAACGATCAGTCTATCTTGTATTATAATATAAATCTCTTTCTTGATACTATGCTTTGTTTTTTAACCAGGAGGACGAGGTTTTTAACCCTTAGTAAAAATATGCAGTACTGACAGTGTTAAAATGAATATTTGTGATCGTTTTATGTTATTCCAGGCCCAATGGTAATACACCTATGATGGACTTTTTAGTCCGAAAACGTTCGGCGATGTAGCCCGAAAGGGTCTTTTTAATTATATACCTTTTATACAGGACTTTTAAATAAAGAATTGTTTTTTGTTCCAATGATTTCTTAAACTTATGCTTTTCTGGTGTAAATATCGTTAAAATTCACATCAAAGAAAGTACCAGACTCATCAAATTCCACAAAGAATGTGAATATTAAATCGCATTAAGTAATATAAAGATGATTTTGCCCTTCATTTCCTTAATAGCACTTAATGATCGAAGTATTCATTGTTTTTTTCCAGTAATTATTTTTATTGGCTTCTTAAAATTATATCAGGTTAAAAATAATAATTAGCCAGTAATACCTACATAAATACCTGTTATTTCAGTAGCACCTTCCTTAAATATATTACCAATACTGTCCATTTTCTGCTTCATCATTTTTTCTACAATTACTTATTGAGTTTTATGAATTAGAACTTGTCCTTTTCACACATTTTCCATATTTATATCACAACGTTACAAGATTACACAAAAGTAAACATCCGATTATATCAATCTTTCCAGACTTTTTCTAATTTTGCCACATTACACACAGAACTAGCGTATTTTCACTATCTTGGACTAGTGTAGATAGAATGGTTCAATGAAATACTTGACTACTAGCAAGAACAACAATTTATTTGAATATATACATTACAATATAAAATATGTTCCTTACATTAAAATATATCTGTTCAAATAATTTATATTTCCGCTAATCTGAGCTATTAGTATGTTTGACAAGTATAAACAATTATTTTTTGGAGAGTTTTCTAATTACTACCACAGTTATGAGTTACAATATACATGGTATAGAAATAAAGACACTGGCGAATTATAAAGAATACATCACATAAAAAGTAGAACAAAAGCAGTGAAGCGAATGAGAAGCCGGCCGCTCAGCCCGCTTGGCTATCTGACCGGTATACTATAATATAATTTTCTAAAATGTAAGTATTTTGTTAGCTGATTTTTAGGATGGTTTGCTACACTAAAAGGCTTCCAAATTGTTTACTGCATTTCAATTATACGGTTTTTCTGCAGTATGTATTCATATATGTTTTTTTCTAAACAATCTGCTGCAAAAATTCTTAAAATTAATTACGCGTCTATATTGTTTTTGTCCATAATGTCTACTCATATGTACATTCAAAACTAGTTTTTTGAGCAAATGTATTAAAAACAAATTTCACACTTGTTGGGCTTTTTTGAGTGTGCATTCTTAGATGTATTTTCAAACAATATGCTTTTAAATTAGTTTTTTAAGAAAATGGTTTAAAAGAATTTTACACTAACTTATACGTTTTTTTTTAGAGTGTGTTAGCAGTGTAAACTGCTTAAAAAATTTCACACTTTGTTTTTCTCTAGTATGTGTTCTCATATGTACATTTTTTTTTGGGCAAATGGCATAAAACAAATTTTACACTGGTAGGGTTTTTCTTTAGAGTGCGTTTTCCGATGGGTTTTCTCCAGTGTGCATTCTTAGATGCCTTTGCAAACAATATACTACAGAAAAATGTTTATGGCAAATTTTACACATATAAGGTTTTTCTCCAGAATGCGTTCTCATATGTACATTTAAATTACTTTTTTGAAAAAATGGTTTAAAACATATTCTACAATTATAAGGTTTTTCTCTAGTATGTGATCTCATATGTACATTTAAATTATATTTTCGAGAAAATCGATTCAAACAAATTTCACACTTATAAGGTTTTTCTCCAGTATGTATTCTTAGGTGGTTTTTTAAAGTATCTGCTACAGAAAACTGCTTAAAACAAATTTCACACTTGTACGGCGTTTCTCCAGTGTGTGTTCTTAAATGTATTTTAAGATTACTTTGAATTGAAAACGGCTTAAAACAAATTTCACACTTATAAGGTTTTTCTCCAGAATGTGTTCTCATATGTATATTTAAATTACTTTTTTGAAAAAATGATTTAAAACATATTTTACACTTGTATGGTTTTTCTTTAGAGTGTGTTATCAGATGTCTTTTTAAATGATTTAATAAGGTAAATTTCTTAAAACAAATTTCACACTTATAAGGTGACTCTTCCCCAGAGTGTGTTTTTAAATGTACTTTTAAATTATCTTGATCTAAAAATTGCATAAAACAAATTTCACATTGGAAAGGTTTTTCTTTAGAGTGTGTTTTTAAATGTGATTTTAAATCTTTTACTAAAGTAAACTGCTTAAAACAAATGTTACAATTATAAGGTTTTTCTCTAGTATGTGATCTCATATGTACATTTAGATTATATTTTCGAGAAAATGGCTTCAAACAAAATTCACACTTATAAGGTTTTTCTCCAGTATGTGTCCTTATATGGTTTTTTAAAGAATCTGCTACAGAAAACTGCTTAAAACAAATTTCACACTTGAAAGGCTTTACTCCAGTGTGTGTTCTTAAATGTATTTTCAGATTACCTTGAATTGAATACTGCTTAAAACAAATTTTACACTTATAAGGTTTTTCTCTAGTATGTGATCTCATATGAACATTTAAATTATTTTTTCGAGAAAATGACTTAAAACAAATTTCACACTTATAAGTTTTTTGTCTAGTATGTGTTCTTAGATGTTTTTTTAAAGAATCAGCTACAGAAAACTGCTTACAAATATCACATTTACAACATCTTTTTCCAGTCTTTTTCAGTACATTATTTTTGCAAGAAAAATCTGTATAAGAAGTATGTTCTAATGTTTGTTCTTCAGAGTTTTGTTTCTCTTGTTGTTTATTAGATGAATGCGCAATTTCCGTTCTATTATTCTCCTCAGAAAAATCTAAAATTAAAATAAAACTGTAAAAACTGCAAAAAAACATAATGCAGAAACTGCATAATGAACATAAAAACTACCAAAAATCCAGTAGGAAATGTAGTAATGAACTATAATATAATAATAATATATATTACAGTCTACCTAATAATATGTTTTAAAAAAAAATCGGTTGCCTGTAAAGTCAGTTATACGGGCGAAGATTTTACGTGACAACGTCTTTTTCTCGGTAGAATATTTATTGATATGAATATTATAGGAACAAGGAACTGAATGAAAATAAGAATTGCACAAATTTTAACTATAGAAATATATTTTGTTTACTAAAATATTGTACATGTAAACTTAAACTTAACTAATTTCTATTTGAGTGATTTTGTTGAGGATAGGACGATGATAGGAGAAATATGAAATGAAAGGAAGTGTTTCTGCTGTAATGTGTCTTGAACGCCAAGAACACTCGAGAAAGACAGAGACACAAGCACGCACCGATTCAACGCGCCTAATTCTCTAGTGCTGCGCGCGCAGCGGACCGATCATGTTTGAGTGGGAGAGAGACGCAAGGCATTCGCCGGTCCGGCGGGCCTCTCTCTCGTTCGGTGACTCATCGTAACAGACGTGAGCGGGCGTTACACTTTTTCATGAATGACTCCGAGCCACAACCTAATTTAAGACGTTGTCACGTCAAAAGAAGCTATCGTAGACAGAGATATACAACAAATGTATTTTTTTCTAGGGCCAATCAGTAAATTTTATAATAAGCATTGTACAACAACAATTAGATTGAAAACCTGTAATAAAAATAACTAGAAGATACTGAGTTGACAACAAAGCAAAGCACACAATAATTGACAATAATATAAGTCATGAAATCAACAAAGTAAATCAAAACACTAAGACAAAAACTACCAAACAGATAAAATTCTGGAAAGTCATGTATAATTAAAAAAAAATACAAAGAAAAAACCAGGCCTTGAAACGATTATCCCTTGAATATTTAACATTATTTATAAATGAACATACATTGTTCAATAATTTTACAATTCCGTATCAGAGCTATCAGTATTATAGGCAAATACATATTACAATAATTTTTTGGACAATGCCTTGTTACTACAAGTGTTGTGAGATAGAATACACATGCTATAAAAATAAATACACTGTCGAATAATAAGAAGTACATCACATAATAAGTAGAGCAAAACTTTATAATTGTTTATCAGAAAAATTTACTGGTCCTATTCAACCATTTACAAAATAGTGCCGGCACATCTTGAATGACCATGTTACTAAAACTCATAAAAAATCATAGGAGTTTAATTAATCCAAAAAAGATTACTTTAAGCTTTATTGTTCGGTAAATAGGTAAAATTTTGTATCAAAACTGATAACTATATAGATGTTTTTAAAAATAACTTTAAAAATAATTGAAGGGCTGAGTGGATGAATGGTAATGATGTAACAAAATTAAATTTTGCAGATATAAGCTTTCAAAGTTTTTATATTAGTACTTTCTTTATATACACATAATATGTTTGCTTTCTAGCTAATATTATTTCTGTTGCCTGTTTGAGTTTTCTCCTTTAACCACATTGAAATGTGACGGTAATTAATATTTTAAAAAATATTTTTTTGTACATACCTCCTCTTTCCATTAATAATAGTATATGTACATTCTGTAAATCATTAAAATGATAATTGATGGATTTGACCGTTACTTGATGGAAATTCATTTTATGTAACAATAAAACATTGAAAACTTTGTTTTCAAAACTTCCACAATGTGAAAACAAAGTTTTCAGTGTTTTATTGTTACAGATTAAAATGATGTTTGAAGTAAGAAAATTGAGACATTCTAATAAACAAGAAATGTATTTAAAGGTGACAAACTTGCTCAACAATAAAATATTATTAAGTGTCTTGTTGATACTAATTTAGAATTTGGATATACCACAATTGATAACGTTCGGGGATGAACTGCAGCTGCTCACTCAGATTTTCAAGCTGGCTGAGGCTGTTTATCTGCTTTTAGTGTGATACTAGGATGATCTGTAATATGTTGGTTCAACCTGCTTGTTATTTTCACTATCTTGGACTAGTGTAGATAGAATGGTTCAATGAAATACTTGACTACTAGCAAGAACAGCAATTTATTTGAATATATACATTACAATATAAAATATGTTCCTTACATTAAAATATATCTGTTCAAATAATTTATATTTCCGCTAATCTGAACTATTAGTATGTTTGACAAATATAACAATTATTTTTTGGAGGGTTTTCTAATTACTACCACCGTTATGAGTTACAATATACATGCTATAGAAATAAAGACACTGGCGAATTCTAAAGAATACATCACATAAAAAGTAGAACAAAACTTAGTGACTATATTAGTTATACTATAATATATATATATATATATATATATATATATATATATATATATATATATATATATATATATATATATACCCGGTATTTTAGGCGTCACGCCCTTCCGGTAGGGATCTATGGAGGAGTATCACCGAGCCGCAAGCCCTTATCTCTTGCCGCACTGCTCCACCATAGGCCGATCAGACACTAGCATATTCTAGTCTAAGCCGCAGATTCATCTAGAATTTTAAACTGCTGTGTTAGACTTTTTCGTTTTTCTGTACACCGAGCTGGGGACCGAACCCACGTCCACTGAACCACTCGCAGTGAAGCGAATGAGAAGCCGGCCGTCCAGCCCGCTTGGCTATCTGACCGCTATTTTTTTTTTGAACCTATTCTCTATCCTTCCATTGTTGGATATAGGTCTCCCCCACTTCTCTCCATCTTTCCCTATCTTGAGCTGTTCTCTGCCATGTGGGACCTCCTTGTTTCCTGACTATATCTGACCGCTATACTATAATGTAATTTTTCAAAATGTAAGTATTTTGTTTTTTTCTAACAATCTGCTGCAAAAATTCTTAAAATGAATTTCGCGTCTATATTGTTTTTGTCCATAATGTCTACGCATATGTACATTCAAAACTAGTTTTTTTGAGCAAATGTATTAAAATGTACATAAAAATGTTTATGACAATTTTTATACTTTTCATAAGGTTTTTCTCCAGAATGTGTTCTCATATACATATACATTTAAATTACTTTTTTAAGAAAATGGTTTAAAACATATTTTACACTAACTTATACGGTTTTTTTAGAGTGTGTTAGCGTGTAAACTGCTTAACAAATTTCACAATTTGTTTTTCTCTAGTATGTGTTCTCATATGTACATTTTTTTTTTTTTGGCAAATGGCATAAAACAAATTTTACACTGGTAGGGTTTTTCTTTAGAGTGCGTTTTTCGATTGGTTTTCTCCAGTGTGCATTCTTAGATGTCTTTTCAAACAATATGCTACAGAAAAATGTTTATGGCAAATTTCACACTTGTACGGCGTTTCTTCAGTGTGTGTTCTTAAATGTATTTTAAGAGTACTTTGAATTGAAAACTGCTTAAAACAAATTTCACACTTATAAGGTTTTTCCTTAGAATGTGTTCTCATATGTATATTTAAATGACTTTTTTGAAAAAATGATTTTAAACACATTTTACACTTGTATGGTTTTTCTTTAGAGTGTGTTATCAGATGTCTTTTTAAATGATTTAATAATGTAAATTTCTTAAAACAAATTTCACACTTATAAGGTGACTCTTCCCCAGAGTGTGTTCTTAAATGTACTTTTAAATTATCTTGATCTAAAAATTGCATAAAACAAATTTCACATTGGAAAGGTTTTTCTTTAGAGTGTGTTTTTAAATGTGATTTTAAATCTTTTACTAAAGTAAACTGCTTAAAACAAATGTTACAATTATAAGGTTTTTCTCTAGTATGTGATCTCATATGTACATGTAGATTATATTTTCGAGAAAATGGCTTCAAACAAAATTCACACTTATAAGGTTTTTCTCCAGTATGTGTCCTTATATGGTTTTTTAAAGAATCTGCTACAGAAAACTGCTTAAAACAAATTTCACACTTGAAAGGCTTTACTCCAGTGTGTGTTCTTAAATGTATTTTAAGATTACCTTGAATTGAAAACTGCTTAAAACAAATTTCACACTTATAAGGTTTTTCTCCAGAATGTGTTCTCATATGTATATTTAAATTACTATTTTGAAAAAATGATTTAAAACATATTTTACACTTGTATGGTTTTTCTTTAGAGTGTGTTATCAGATGTGTTTTTAAATTATATAATAATGTAAATTTCTTAAAACAAATTTCACACTTATAAGGTGACTCTTCCCCAGAGTGTGTTTTTAAATGTACCTTTAAATTATCTTGATCTAAAAATTGCATAAAACAAATTTCACATTGGAAAGGTTTTTCTTTAGAGTGTGTTTTTAGATGTGATGTTAAATCTTTTACTAAAGTAAATTGCTTAAAACAAATGTTACAATTATAAGGTTTTTCTCTGGTATGTGATCTCATATGTACATTTAGACTATATTTTCGAGAAAATGGCTTCAAACAAAATTCACACTTATACGGTTTTTCTCCAGTATGTGTTCTTATATGGAGCTTTAAAGAACCTACTACAGAAAACTGCTTAAAACAAATTTCACACTTATAAGGTTTTTCTCCAGAATGTGTTCTCATATGTACATTTAAATTACCTTTTTGAAAAAATGATTTAAAACATATTTTACACTTGTATGGTTTTTCTTTAGAGTGTGATGTCAGATGTCTTTTTAAATGATTTAATAATGTAAATTTCTTAAAACAAATTTCACACTTATAAGGTGAATCTTCCCTAGAGTGTGTTTTTAAATGTACTTTTAAATTATCTTGATAAGAAAATTGCATAAAACAAATTGCACATTTGAAAGGTTTTTCTTTAGAGTGTGTTTTTAGATGTGATGTTAAATCTTTTGCTAAAGTAAACTGCTTAAAACAAATGTTACAATTATAAGGTTTTTCTCTAGTATGTGATCTCATATGTACATTTAGATTATTTTTTCGAGAAAATGACTTTAAACAAAATTCACACTTATAAGGTTGTTCTCCAGTATGTGTTCTTATATGGTCTTTTAAAGAATATGCTACAGAAAACTGTTTAAAACAAATGTTACAATTATAAAGTTTTTCTCTAGTATGTGATCTCATATGTACATTTAGATTATTTTTTCGAGAAAATGGCTTTAAACAAAATTCACACTTATAAGGTTTTTCTCCAGTATGTGTTCTTATATGGTCTTTTAAAGAATATGCTACAGAAAACTGCTTAAAACAAATTTCACACTTAAAAGGCTTTACTCCAGTGTGTGTCCTTAAATGTATGTTCAGATTACCTTGAATTGAATACTGCTTAAGACAAATTTTACACTTATAAGGTTTTTCTCTAGTATGTGATCTCATATGAACATTTAAATTATTTTTTCGAGAAAACGACTCAAAACAAATTTCACACTTGATAGGCCTTACACCAGGGTATGTTGTTGAAAACTGCTTACAAATATCACAATTACAACATCTTTTTCCAGTATTTTTCAGTACATTATTTTTGCAAGAAAAATCTGTAGAAGTATGTTCTAATGTTTGTTCTTCAGAGTTTTGTTTCTCTTGTTGTTTATTAGATGAATGTGCAATTTCCGTTCTATTATTCTCCTCAGAAAAATCTAAAATTAAAATAAAACTGTAAAAACTGCAAAAAAACATAATGCAGAAACTGCATAATGAACATAAAAACTACCAAAAATCCAGTAGGAAATGTAGTAAGGAACTATAATATAATAATAATATATATTACAGTCTACCTAATGAAGCTATTCTAGACAGATATACTTATAAGACAAATGTATTTTTTTCTAGAGCCAATCAGTAAATTTTATAATAAGCATTGTACAACAACAATTAGAGATTGAAAACCTATAATAAAAATAACTAGAAGATACTGAGTTGGCAACAAAGCAAAGCACACAATAATTGACAATAATCTAAGTCATGAAATCAATAAAGTAAATCAAAACACTAAGACAAAAACTACCAAACAGATAAAATTCTGGAAAGTCATGTATAATTAAAAAAAATACAAAGAAAAAACCAGGCTTTGAAACGATTATCCCTTGAATATTTAACATTATTTATAAATGAACATACATTGTTCAATAATTTTACAATTCCATGTCAGAGCTATCAGTTTTATAGGCAAATACATATTACAATAATTGTTTGGACAATGCCTTGTTACTACAATTGTTGTGAGAGAATAAACATGCTATAAAAATAAATACACTGTCGAATAATAAGGAGTACATCACATAATAAGTAGAGCAAAACTTTATAATTGTTTATCAGAAAAATTTACTGGTCCTATTCAACCATTTACAAAATAGTGCCGGCACATCTTGAATGACTATGTCACTAAACCTCATAAAAAATCATAGGAGTTTAATTAATCCAAAAAAGATTACTTAAAGCTTTATTGTTTGGTAAATAGGTAAAATTTTGTATCAAAAACTGATAACTGTATAGATGTTTTAAAAAACAACTTTAAATAATTTAATAATTTTTATATTAGTACTTTCTTTATATACACATAATATGTTCGCTTTCTAGTTAATATTATTACTGTTGCTTTTTTGAGTTTTCTCCTTTAACCACATTGAAATGTGATGGTAATTAATATTTTAAAAAATATTTTTTTGTACACACATCCTCTTTCCATTAATAATAGTATATGTACAGTACATTCTGTAAATGATTAAAATGATAATTGATGGAAATACATTTTATGTAACAATAAAACACTGAAAACTTTGTTTTCAAAACTTCCACAATGTGAAAACAAAGTTTTCAGTGTTTTATTGTTACAGATTAAAATGATGTTTGAAGTAAGAAAATTGAAACATTCTATTAAACAAGAAATGTATTTAAAAGTGACAAACTTGCTCTACAATAAAATATTATTAAGTGTCTTGTTGCTACTCATTTAGAATTTGGATATACCACAATTGATAACGTTCGAGGATGAACTGCAGCTGCTCACTCAGATTTTCAAGCTGGCTGAGGCTGTCTATCTGCTTTTAGTGTGATACTAGGATGATCTGTAATATGTTGATTCAGCCTTCTTGTTTAAGGTAGGCCTAATCTTCTCATTTCAGTAAAGTCTTCTTCCTCATCACTTGGCTCCACAAAGATATCAGTATCTATGACTATACTGTTAGCACTTTCAGTTTGATGATGGTTTGCTATGGTTCTTGCCTCCTTCTTCCACGAGAGTATTTTACCATCTTTTGATTCATGTTCACTTTAATGCGGCAAGTTTACTGGATGAATGGTTTATGTCAACATACCATGTTACATACCTCCTACTTTCTTGAAGTTATAAAATTATTTTGTAACATACTTTGTTCTTTCATTTTACTTCAGCAACAATATGTAATATGCCTCCTTCATCAATTTGCTAATTCACTTTGAAGAGCCATGCTTTGTTAACACATAGCACTTCTATCCGTGATGAAAACTCAAAAGCAAAAAAAATGTTAAATATTTCCTTCATCCACTTAGCCCTTCAATTTTTTAACGATAATAATATATTCCTAGCCATTTTACAAAATGTAGTATTTTTCAGATGATTTTTCCATTACACTAAAATGCTCAAATTGTTAACTGTATTAAACTGCACCTTGCATATGTTTTATATCTGTACTTCTAGCTCTGTCCCACATTGTTTTACCATCAATTTTTCTAAGTGTTTTTATCTCTGCTGTTTCCAACATCCTTTTTGTCCTCTCTGTGTCAGGTCATGTTTCGGCCGAGTATGTCATTATTGGTCTAATGGCTATTTTGTAAATTCTGCCTTTCATATCTTTCCCGATATTTTATTTAACTAATATGCTACATACAGATATTTATGACAAACTTTATACTTTTCATAAGGTTTTTCTCGAGAATGTGTTCTCATATGTACATTTAAATTATTTCTTTAAGAAAATGATTTAAAACATATTTTACAATCGTATGGTTTTTCTTTATCAGATGTCTTTTCAAACAGTTTAATAATGTAAACTACTTAATAAATTTCACACTTATAAGGTTCTTCTCCAGAGTGTCTTCTCAAATGTACCGTTCGCGTCATAAAAAACTGGTACAACTCTTATTACTGAAAATCATGTTTTTCAAGTTGTGTAAGTTGATCTTGTCACATGTGTCATTCTAATTTCTAGGGCACTGTTGCCAGTTCAACGAAAATATTATATGAAATCAGCTAAAAGCAGGGCTGTGTGACAGACCGCCAGTTTTGAGTATTCTAAAAACTAAAACATCGAGCATTCTCGATCAGTCAGTCACATTAAATTTGTTTAAACATGCATCCTAAAAAATTCTCATATTAATTTTGTAATTTTTCATTATCTCAATTAAGTACTCATACCTTGATTTGTGTTTTATTATAATTTATGAAAATATTTCAATTCAAATATAGTGATAGATAAAATCAATCTAGACATAACTTTAAATTATTATAATAAAACATTACAGTGAGGTATTGGATTGTAACTGTCACTTTATAATCTACGTAGGATAAAGTATAATGTTAGTTTTTGTTAATGTTATCATTCATATAATAAATAATAAATTAATCTTGGTAGTTGGCTTGTGACTAAACTTATTGATACAAAATACAGTTCGTGTTCGGTAGGTAATTGAAGTAAAAAATTAGGTACAGTAGATGCATTCCAATGTTCCCTGTGCCAATAATCTAGGTTTAAAGATCCTTCAAATATTTTGGATATTAGCTGAACCCTATCTCTGGTTATTAATTTTTTAAATACGGTTTTTTGTTGTTAATGATAAAAATAATACCTATCTAATAATAACTTTATTTTTTTTAATTAGATTTAGTGCAATTCCGTTATCTGTGATGGCAACAGCGAATTAATTCAGGAAACACTGTATCCAGTCTGAACCCAGGTTTACATTGGGAAAAAAAAAGTGTACCAGTTTTATATGACGGGAAGTGTACTTTCAAATTATCTTGATAAGAAAACTGCTTCAAACAAGTTTCAAACTTATAAGGTTTTTTTCTAGTATGTGTTCTCGTATGTACATTTAAATTCTGTTTATGACAAAATGTCGTAAAAAATTTCAGATTTAAAATATAAGATATTTCTTTAAGGTCTGTTCCTAAATGAATTATCATATTTATTACCTTAATAATGCTGAGAACACATTTCATAGTTGTAAGGTGTACTTTCTGTAGGTTGTAAGTTGCTGTAAGTTGTCTTGATTGTACTTTCAGGTTAGGTACCTTAAAGAGAAAACCGCTTAAACAAATTTCACACTTATAAGGTTTTTATCTAGTATGTGTTCTTATATGTACATTTAAATTATGTTTTTGAGAAAATGACTTAAAACAAATTTCACACTGGTGGGGTTTTTCTTTAGAGTGTGTTATCTGATGTGTTTTCAAATAGTTTACTGAAGTAAACTGCTTCAAACAAATTTCACACTTTCAGTGTGAAGGTTTTTCTCCAGAATGTGTTCTCAAATGTACATTTAAATTATGTTCATGAAAAAATGTCTTACAACAAATTTCACATTTGAATGGTTTTTCTTTAGAGTGTGTTATCACATGTCTTTTCAAATGATATAATAATGTAAACTGCTTTAAACAAATTTCACACTTATAGAGCTTTTCTCCAGTGTGGATTCTTAGATGTATTTTCAAATAATATGCTACAGAAAAATGTTTATGACAAATTTCACACTTATAAGGTTTTTCTCCAGAATGTGTTCTCATATGTATATTTAAATTACTTTTTTGAAAAAATGATTTAAAACATATTTTACACTTGTATGGTTTTTCTTTAGAGTGTGTTATCAGATGTCTTTTCAAATGATTTAATAATGTAAATTGCTTAAAACAAACATCACACTTATGAGGTGACTCTTCCCCAGAGTGTGTTCTTAAATGTACTTTCAAATTATCTTGATAAGAAAACTGCTTAAAACAAGTTTCACACTTATAACGTTTTTCTCCAGTATGTATTTTCATGTGTACATTTAGACTCTGTTTATGAGAAAACTGCTTAAAACAAATTTCACACTTAAAAGGTTTTTCATTGGAATGTGTTTTTAGATGTGATTTTAAATAGTTTACTAAAGTAAACTGCTTAAAACAAATTTCACATTTGAAAGGTTTTTCTTTAGAGTGTGTTTTTAGATGTGATTTTAAACAATTAACTGAAGTGAAATGCTTAAAACAAATTTCACACTTATAAGATTTTTCTTTAAGGTGTATTCCTAAATGTATTTTCAAATTACCTTGAAGAGAAAACTGCTTAAAACAAATTTCACACTTGTACGGCGTTTCCCCAGTGTGTGTTCTTAAATGCATATTCAGATTACCTTGAACTGAAAACTGCTTCAAACAAATTTCACACTTATAAGGTTTTTCTCTAGTATGTGATCTCATATGTATATTTAAATTATTTTTTCGGGAAAATGACTTAAAACAAATTTCACACTTATAAGGTTTTTCTCCAGTATGTGTTCTTAGATGGTTTTTTAAAGAACATGCTACAGAAAACTGCTTAAAACAAATTTCACACTTGAAAGGCCTTTCTCCGGTATGTGCTTTCATATGATGTTTCAAATTACCCTTGTGAGAAAACTGCTTAAAACAAATGTCACATTTGTAATATATTTTTTCAGTCTTTTCCAGTATATTATTTTTGCAAGAAAAATCTTTAGAAGAACTAATATGTTTTAATGTTTGTTCTTCAGAGTTTTGTTTCTCTTGTTGTTTATTAGATGAATGTGCAATTTCCGTTCTATTATTCTCCTCAGAAAAATCTAAAATTAAAATAAAACTGTAAAAACTGCAAAAAAACAATGCAGAAACTACGTAATGAACATAAAAACTACCAAAAATTTAGTAGGAAATGTAGTAATGAACAATAATATAATAATAATATTACATCATATTATATTGTATTATCATTAGGTAGACTGTAATATTAATATTACAGTCTACCTAATGATAATATAATAATAATATTACATCATATTATATTGTATTATCATTAGGTAGACTGTAATATTAATATTACAGTCTACCTAATAATAATACAATGTTCTAAGAAAAGTAGCTATCCTAGCCAGAAATACAGAAAGAAAATGTATTTTTTTATAGATCCAATCAGTACATTTTATAATAGGCATTGTATAACAACAATTTGAGATAGAAAATCTGTAATAAAAATAACTAGGAGATACTAAGTTGACAACAAAGCAAAGCACACAATGATTGACAATAATCTAGACTCATGAAATCTATGAAAATAAGTCACAAATTACCAAACAGATAAAATTCTGGAAAATAATGTATAATAAAAAAATACAAACAAAAAGCCAGACTTTGAAACAATTATCCCTTAAATAATTATCCTTATTTATAAATGAAAATAAATTGTTAATTAACTTATATCCCCATATTTTTTGGATATTGTTCTAGATACTACAAAACTGTTATGAGTTACAATAAACATGCTAGAAAAATAAATACACAGACGAATTATAAAGAATACATTACATAAAAAGTATAGCGAAACTTTATAACTGTATAAGAAAAATTTACTGGTCCCATTCACCTATGTACAAAATAGAGCTGGCACAACATTTTGAATGATTATGTCACTGAAACTCATAAAAAACATCTTAGTTCAATTAACACAAAAAATATTACTTTAAGCTTTATATCCTACAGAAAAAGGTTTATGGCAAATTTTACACTTATGAGGTTTTTCTCCAGAATGTGTTCTCATGTACATTAAATTATATTTATAAGAAAATGTCTTAAAAACAAATTTCACATTTGAATGGTTTTTCATTAGAGTGTGTCTTTAGATGTGATTTTAAATAGTTTACTGAAGTAACTGCTTAAAACAAATTTCACATTTATAAGGTACTTCTCTAGTATGTGATCTCATAAAATTGCACACTTGTAAGACATTTCTCAGTGTGTGTTTTTAAATTTTGTTTCAAATTAAATTTATGAGAAAACTGTTTAAAGTATGTACTTAGTATCTTTTTCCAGACTTTTCCAGTAGGTTATTTTCGCAAGAAAAATCTTAAGCAGAAATATTATGTTTTAATGTAAGTTTTGTTTCTGTTCTTTTATTCTCGTCAAAAAACCCTAAAATTGATGAAGTCAACAAAGTAAATCAAAACTCTGGGGAAAGTCAAATTAAAAAACAAAGAAAAAAACACACTTTGAAATGATTATCTCTTAAATTTACCGAAAATAATTATATATACCTTAAACAGAATCTACAACATAAAATTATTGAAAATTCAACACTAATTTGCAGGTTAAAGTGATTAGATTACATTGGACATTGCTTGTACTTCATAATATAAAAAATTTTATTGTCATTCTCACCTGAGTTATCTTGGTCTAGTTCATTCTTTAAGTGAGGAAGATCTATAGATGTGGATAGCTGATTATCTACATATAATTGGTCATGTTCACCAAACTCTTCCTTAAGTTCAACTTTTACTTCCATATCTAATAAATACAACCAAATTACAATTTAATCCTCATTGTTTAATCTCCTTTGAATTATTTCTCTTACCTGAATTATGTTCCATAGATTCATTTTTCAAAGCATTAAGTTCTCTTGCTGTGGATGGATTACTGTCTATATATCTTTGGTTATATTCCACAAACTCTTCCTTAATTTCAGCTTTAAATTCCATAGCTTCAAATTAACAGAATAAAGAGTATGAGTATATTAGAAAAATAGGTATTAGTATTAGTAGGGCTTTAGTTAGGCACTTAGGGCACCCAACCAGGTGAAAATTTTTGTCCTCCCTAAATTGAACATTAAAATAAAATATCCCTAGAAAATAGAAATCCATAGATTGAAATAAATTTATATATGGTTGCCTAATTCTAAAGAAAATGATGGGATATATTGATGGTTGCCTAATATAGTAACATGGATATAAAAAAATAATTAATTGTTGTTTTATACCTTTATTTCAAAAACATTAAATTTTTAAACTCTACAATAGCGATGATTTGAATAAATTTAACAAAACCAGAATAACGTACTTATTTATGGCTTTGAGTATTCCATTTAATATATTATTACTTAATAAAATTAATGAAACACAAATGAAACTCATAGACACCAATTGAAAATTAATCATTGACACCCAAGAGATGAAAGACAAATGGAGAATATATTTGGAGACACTTTTTCAAGATCAAAGAATGGATTATAGGCATCCATTTTCAGAGAGGATGACGGGCCCGGACATACTTAAATCCGAGGTAGAAGAAGCAATAAAACGGATGAAAAGCAGGAAAGCTGTAGGGCCTGATAATATCGAAGCTGAATTTTTAAAACTCTTGGAGGAAGAAGGAATAAATTGGATCACGGCTGTCTTCAATAAAATATACAATACAGGAATCATCCCTGATAAATGGCTAGAATCAGAATTCATAGCGATACCTAAAAAACAGGGGACTAAAAAGTGCGAAGAATATCGAACAATCAGCCTAATGAGCCACATGTTGAAACTGTTTCTTAAAGTCATCCATGGAAGAATTTATAAGAAGTGCGAGGAACAAATATCGGGCAGACAGTTCGACTTCATTAACGCAGTGGGTACCAGAGAGGCACTTTTCGGAGTACAGGTACTGATTCAAAGATGCAGGGACGTTAACTGCGACGTATACGCGTGCTTGATCGACTATGGAAAGGCATTTGACAGAGTTCAACATCAAAAGATGATAAACATTTTAAAAGAAGCAGACCTGGATGACAAAGACCTCAGAATAATTTCAGAACTATACTGGAATCAGACCGCATACATGAAAATTAACGGAGAAGAAACAGATCACATAAAAATACTACGCGGAGTTAGACAGGGATGTATCCTATCGCCGTTGATATTTAATATGTACTCAGAGAAAATTTTTAACGAGGCTCTTTACGGAATAGACGAAGGCATCCTTCTAAATGGTGAAAGAGTAAACAATGTTAGATATGCCGACGACACCATGGTGATAGCAGATAGTTTAGAGGGACTTCAGAGGCTAATGGACAGAATAAACGAGTACAGTCAACAGTACGGACTAAACATTAATACCCACAAAACGAAACAAATGATTATCAGCAAGGAGAATATAAATGGGGCTCATCTTTACATTAATGGGACGCAGATAGAGCGAGTAAAACAGTATTGCTACCTGGGAACTATTATAAACGAACAGTGGAGCAATGTACAGGAAATAAAGTGCCGCATAGGAAAGGCAAGAACGGTCTTTAACAAAATGAGCGCCATCTTCAAAAGTCACAACATATCCCTAGATACAAAAATGAGACATTTGAGATGCTATATATTCTCTGTATTGTTGTACGAGGCGGAGGCATGGACGCTTACAGACACCACTATTAAAAAACTTAAAGCATTTGAGATGTGGCTTTATAGAAGAATGCTGAGAATATCATGGACAGCAAGGATCACGAACAAGGAAGTTCTAGAAAAAATGAAGAAGGAACCAGAGATTGTGTTTACGATCAAACGCATAAAATTGCAATATCTGGGACACGTTATGAGAAATCAGCACCGTTACTCCCTGCTGCAGTCTATATTGCAAGGTAAAGTCAAAGGTAAGCGCGGACCCGGTAGAAGGAGAATATCATGGCTGCGGAATTTAAGAACAAGGTTTAAGAAAACCTCAACGGAGCTGTTTCGAGCCGCAGCGAGCAAGTTCATGATTGCCAATATGATTTCCAACATCCGAAACGGATATGAACCAGAAGAAGAAGAAGAAAATTAATACAAAATACAACTATGAGATACAATAGAAGAGAAATGAGAAGGTGAAGCATCGAATTTTATTTATATATTTTCACGAATCCTGTAATTCACGCGATTCCTACTGTAAATCCCCTAATTATTTATTTTATAAATCCCTAGATTTTTGTAAATCCTCTAATTCCTGCTCCAGAATTTGCTTCTCCTTTCTGAAAATATATAAGAATCTATTTTTGACAGAAATCTATTTGGTAGGATAAAATAAAGATTCCAAGATCTTGGACAATTAGCGACATCTGATAATAGCATCGTTAACTAGTTTACTAGTAGTTTTAATTATTATTTGTAATGAAAGATCGCTTATTGAATACTGTTTAATACCAAGTGGTTTTATACCTGAATTAAAGAAAATGTTATTATAATAGGCCTATTTAGGTAAATATTTGAGTCGGTCAAAAATCCCTAGATTTTACACTAAAAATCAAAAAATCCCTTTGTCCCTTTTATATTTGTTTCTTATTCTGTGCTGTTATACTGAAATATCCCTAGATTCGGGATAAATCCCTAGACCTAGCAGCCCTGTCAACATTGACATAACCAAACTTATATTTGCTTATATTTGACATTTAATGTAAGCTTAAATGATGTCAGAGTTGCCATATTCTCAGTTATTTCATACTCTCACATTACATAAAGATGAATTTAAAAAAATTCATAAATATATAATAGAAATACATTGAAATGATATACAAATTCATAGTTTTTAATTAAATTGTATTAAAGATAAAAATGAAGATAAACTAAACTTAAATTTATTTTAAAACTTAAACTTAATTTATCAAAACTGAATTGCCAGAAATAATTTACAATGTTTAACTTCATTTAAAGTAAAAGAAAAATATTTATGAATGCTGTTTTATACTTATTCTAAACTTGTAGCTTCTCATAACATAAATTATAATTTCGTAAGAGTAAAGTAGACTTTACACTACATTATTTTATCATATGACAATATCATATGAGATTTGTTATGATTTCTCGTTTCTATGATGTTTTAAAAAATCGTGTTTACACTGCATGATAAGTTATGACTTATGATATGAGTGACAATGAGTGAGGTTTTCTTGATTTTTCTTTTTGTTTATGGTCATAGAGATATTAGACACAGTATAGGTATCAACTATTAGATTTTGAAACCATTATAATGGAAAATAAATCGTTGATTGCATTGGCTTCCCGACTTTTAATAATAACACGCCGGCAACAACTGCGTACAGATTACAGCAGTAAGAAGAAAAAGATCAGACACCTTTGGGCTTGCAGGTGGCTCTTACGAAGAAATTGTGGACAGGGTATATCAAATTTATTGTTGATATTATACCAAATTAAAAATAATTAATAAAAAAACTAAACTAAAAGTATGACTAAGAAGACTATAAAACACTAAACTAAGAATAAAATAAACTAAATAAATAATAAAAGAAAAATACGATACAATAGCACACATTAGATAATAGGTTTAATATCAATGCAACAAACAAAAAATAAATAAATAAATAAAGAATGTTGTCTCTTGGTAAGAGAATGTCGCTGAATTGACATAAGAATAAGGCGCGATATTCAAATATGTTAATGTTACCCGTATTATTACCGAAAATCATATGATTTTATCATGCGGAATAGGCACCCTCCTATTCTCCTGTGACAAGCTATGACGAGCCGCATGACAGTGCTTATGACAAAATCATATGACAAATCACACAGTGTAAACATGTAAATTTCACTTTATGACCAAATCACATGATAAATCATGTAGTGTAAAGTGTGTATTACTTTATATTTTTTTAAACATTCATACATATTTTACAAAAAAAAATATATGGCAACACTGTGACGCGGTACTTTGAGGAAAATATATTTTTGATTATGTTGGATAGTTAGATCATTGTTGGACAACAACTTGCTTAAAAAGAATATACGATACCATAACAACTAATCGCTCCACTCTAGACGCTCTAGTCTAGCTCTACATACGCTGTGCTGTAATGTGTAGGTAGGTTATGTTCAGGAAACAGGAGGAGAAAGGAAACCCGAAACCCATCTTTACCGTACCCATCCCCCCATATCAGATATATACTCTGACCTGAACCATATTTAACTATACTTTTATTATTATCCACACATTAAGTAAGATGTTTGGACGTTTGGAGTTGCAAATACATATAAGTAAATTGTAGTTGATTTTTAGGTTTACTATACTACTGTACTGTTTACTATTTATGATAAAAACATAAGAAAGATAATGGCACAGTCTGACACAATTGATGATTCCCGTTTATTACCCAAAACAGTAAAAGATGAATTTTGTAATAATGATGTTTCTACTTTGGACAAATTCAATGGAAAAGCTATAGATTTTCAATTTTCTATCCAGCCAAAAGTTGAACAATCAGAAATAAAACATGAAGTTGAGGAATTAGAATTTGTGGGAGAAATTATAGAGTTTTCTGATAATGAACTTTCTGATTTAGAAGAAAGGTACCAGATCAGCATTTTTTAATTTTTTATTTTACTAATAATTTTAATGTAGTATCTGCATTGTTTTAGCCAATATTATTACGATTATCCAAAAATTCATTCTTTTAAATAAATTTTTGCATATTTAAGGTGATTCATTTGATTGCAGCATTACATAAATAGTTTTTGTTATATTAATAGTCTATATTTTTAGATTTTTCTAAATTTTACTCATTGAAGTTTATCAATTTACAGTAACTCTGAAATATTGTTAATTTAAATACCTATTTTTTACATTAGTCCTTATATAAAACTACATACATTATATTTGTTTTTAGTCATGAAGAACCTAATTATTGTACCTCAAAAGTATCTTGTAAGTATCTTTTAATTATGGAAAATTTAATTATTGTATTCAATTTATTTATCTGTGCCTGCATTGTAAAGAATACAATCTCAAAATTTTATAATTATACGGCAGTTTCTATAATTTTTAGCTATTAAAATTTGGTTTTCTCTCTAGCATACTCAGGTAACTTATACCTACCTACCCAGGTATACAGAACTTAAGGAAAGAAGTTGCAAAGGAAATGGTTGTATAATTTTTTTTGTCAAACGAATATAATATAGATTTCTTTACTAACTCAGTGGACAGGATCAGTAAATAGTCATCAAAGGTTGAATTTCTGGTGGAGTAGTCAAGATTAGGTCTCGCTGGAAAAACATGTAGGTGTTTATGAATTAAGCAAACAGTTTCTAAAATATATAAATAGGGAAGAGATACCATATTGCTCTTTTTTGTAATTTAAAAATAACATTAGATTGGGCAGCTGTATTAGAACCCCAAAAAGGAAGACCACATCGAAGATGAGACTTGAACAAAGAAAAATAAGTTATTTTGGAAGATGCTAAATTGATTTTCTTCAAAACATATCTTATTGCATAGCAGGCTGAGGCTAGTTTCTTACTTAACAAATCGATATGAAGGAACCATTTAAGGTTGCTGTCCATAAAAATACCAAGAAATTTTACAGACTCAATGATACTGATCTGGCTGTTATTAAGAAGTTTGCATAAAGAATAAGTTTCAAGATATAAGTTTTACAAAATATCTTTGTTACAGATTTGTGTGAACAATGTAATGTGGAATCTTGTTACCAAAATCATGACGTGCATGCAGATTTTATTCGTATTACAACTAAACCATTAAATCAATTAAAACCATATGAATGTACTACATGTAGATTAACTATGTTTAATCCTACAATAGCCTTATTTCATTTGTCTCTGCATGACAAAGATAGGTAAGTTCATAACAATTCATTTTATTTACACATTTCAAACCATGACAGTGACCATATGACCTGTTTCAAATTAGTTGTTAGTTTACGTTTACCCTCTAAGGCTTATCAGATTTATTAGGTTGGTTGTGACTGATACTGTCATGTGATATCTCCTATGTTGCTATATGTTCAATAATAACGAACATAGGATGTAGTGTCCTTTTTGTTAGTCGTCTTGTTCGTTTTTCTTATCTTAATATAATGATTATCCCCTCCCCTTTAATTTAACACATGACACACCCCAATCAAATCAATAACAACAGGGATATGATGTGATGCCAGCGCTGGGGTTTGCGTTATGGATAGGCAGACGGAATAAGCAAATTATATAAATTGATTGTGTATACATTCAACATACTTCTTAAGAACAGTAATTATTTAATAATAAAGTATATTTACTCACACTTTATAATAGATTTTTGTTGACAATAGGTTAGAAGTAAATGGGTACATTACGAATAAGCTATAGACTCGTGTTTGCCACTTCTGATGATATTTGAATAATATATGCATAAAACACTCATTTTTATTTCACATTTTGTTTCAAAGCTTTGCCCGTTAGTCAACCATTTTTTTAGTGGGTACAGTTTTTTGTAAACAAACATGTTAGGTTAGGTTAGTGATATAAATAACAATAAAGTGCATGTGAACATATAATTAAGATAAAAAATACAAAAAAAGTCAAGTTATTGAAAAAAAGAAATACGAAAATAAAGAAAAAGTGCCTCAATTAGCAAATCAATTTTTTCAATCGATTATTATTATGATACATGTAAGAAAAGGATTAATGCAGCACTGCATGACGGATTTTATATTAGTCATCGTTGGAATGCATTTGACAAGACGGCTGTGATAAGATGCTTTATCCAATATTATGACAGAGTTACTACCTACGCGCTGGAGAATGTTCTGTTTTCTGGAATCACTTCGAGAAGCAATTTGGAGTTCATGTCTTTATGATAGTTCCGGTTTTCTTTGATATAAAAACAAGGGCACCATTTGATTGTGTATAAAATTGATTGAGGTAAAATCTTTAATTGTAAATTTCTAATAAAATAATTCAATTAAAAAATAAATAAATGAAATAACGACAGCGCTGGAATTGTGGAATTTCCCAACGGTTAACAGCTTTAAAATTAGTCTTAACAATGAATCACCCTTTTCAAAAAACTGTCAGAGTATAATACAACCCTGGCAACTATCAAATTTGTCTCGAATTAAATGCAATAATCTACGATGAGTCTAAACCGCAAGAATACGTCACAACTGAAAGAAAAGTTTTAGAAGAACCATGTGTAAGGCCAATTTTTTAAGCCTGTTTTTAACCCTCCAGTGGGCGCGCGCGTACTCTGACTCTGCATTTTTATATCTTCGTGTATCATCATCATCAGTGGCTCGACAACCCTTTTTGGGTCTTTGCCTGTTCCAGGATTCTTCTCCATTCTGTTCTGTTTCGTGCTTTTTTTCTCCAGTTTATTATTTTTAAGATTGTTATATCATTTTCTATTTGTTCTAAGTATCTCAGTTTCGGTTCTTTCAGTTTCTTCCTCTTGTTCTTTTTCCTACTGGCATCTGTTTGAATATTTTGTTTGGTATTTCGCCTTCTTCCATTCTTTCTACATGTCCTATCCAACGCAGCCGTCCTATTTTAATGAATGTTATAATATCCGGATCCTGGTATATTTTGTATAGTTCAGAGTTGTATCTTCTTCGCCATATTCCGTTTTCTTTTGTGGCCTTATATATGTGTCGCAAGATTTTTCTTTCGAAGGTGGCTAACAACGTTTCCTCTCTTTTAGTGAGTGTCCAGGTTTCTGAGCCGTATGCGAATACCGGTCTTATTAGGGTTTTATATATTTGGCATTTTGTTTTTCTTGCGACGTTATCTGATCTTAGTTGCCTAATTGAGCCATGGTAACATTTATTTGCGTATATCTTCTTGTATAACTCGCCTTAATTTGTTCTAACACCCTGAACTGATCGATTCATGATTAGTACGGAGGCACGGCTCAATTGATGCGGAGTGTAACTCCGCGCGCGCCTGACCGCAAGAACTACAAGAAGGTCGCCAATGGTCGTTTTTTATGCTTATCTGAATATTGCTGGAATCAACAGTCAAGTTGTTTATTATGCAAATAATACTGAAGAGAAGACCATCGTAAGACGAAAATTTTTACGATGTCTAGGTTTTGCGTTACTTCAAGAACATTTGCGCACAAGGGCTTCAATAATCTCATTACTATCAACTTTGAAACTAAGAATTTATGGTTTTCAAGAAGAATAACAACAATAAAATATATCTACGCAATATTTTAGTAAAAGATGCCACAAATTTATGTGTTCGGAACTTGCCAATTTTATATGCAATAACTGCTATGGAAAATAAATTGTTTTCAGTCCTTTTTGGTAAAAATTACTGTTTTTTAGAATTTTTTTGTTAAAATTTACGTGTGTAAAGGCCCGTTTTCACACTACGTCTTATTGTACGTTTTGTGGGTCATATAAAACGTACGACAAAATGTACGTTTTGTCCAGTGTATACACAGTGTTTTCTACCCCATTTCTAATTCAGAGTCTTCAGTTGTGTGAAGTTTGTTTAGTGTTTTTTTTTATTATGGAGGAAACACAATTTTATTTTTTCAACTACAAAGATACTACGACTGATGAAAAAGGGGATGAAGAGGGAAAAGACAAGATGGTCAAGAGAGTGGGCTTCTAAAAAGAAACCAGTATTCTCACGTCTCGTTACTAAAAGAGGCGAACCAGATGACTGACGCAATTATTTGCGAATGGACACCTCAGCCTATTGTCAATTGCTAGAGTTGGTAACACCATACATATTGAAATAAGACACCTCATGAGAAAAGCCATTACACCCCATGAAAGACTCACAGTAACTCTCAGATATCTTACAACAGGACGCAGCGTCAAGGACTTGGAGTTCACAATCATAATATCCAAACCAGCGTTAAGCCAAATAATTCCTGAAACCTGTAATGCAATCTACTTGGTTTTAAAATATAACTACTTAAAAACTTTTATACAATTCAATAAATTCCCCGAGAAAATCGTGGGTGCATTGCCGCAAATCTGACATTATTAGGCTTTTTTTGGGAAAAATGAAACGAACTGCAGTGGAACTAGTCGTCAAATAAGTCAAGACCGGACGACTTGTCTGAACATGTATTTTCACGTAACGTTTTATCCTATCAGTTCTCGCAAAACTATGCTTGTCCCATCATTTCTACGATCTGACCTTGGATTTCATTTCAATTCGACAAGACGTACGTTTTGCTGTTTACATGCCACGTTTTATTGTATAGGATTTGTCCTATCCAACAAAACGTACAATAAGACGTAGCGTGAAAACGGGCCTTTAAAATTTTTAACATTTTTTTTTTCATTTTCTATATGAAATATATCTTTCGTTTTTGTTAAATTTTGTTAAATAATTTTCTATAATTTTAATTAAAAGAAACAAAATATTTTTTCAGGTAATTATTTTAATTAAAATTAACTAATTCGCGACCTTCTTCTTCTTCTTCTTTTGGCATCATAACCCTGGATGGGTATTTGCCTGTCTGGCTATGTCCTTCCATTCAGATCTCTCTTGTGCTCTTCTTCTCCATTGTCTTATGTTCATTGTTTTCAGGTCGTCTTCCACGTCATCCAACCATCTCGTTCTGGGCCTTCCTTTTTTTCGCCTTCCTATGGGCTTCCATTGTAACATTTTCTTTGTTGTTTTTGCATCGTTTTGTCTCTGCACATGTCCCAGCCATGACAGTCTTTGACTTTTCACAAATCTTACAATGTCATAACCTTCATTTAACTCATTAACCTCATCGTTTCTCCTGATTCTCCATGTGCCATCTTCCTCTTGTACCGGGCCATATACTTTCCTCAGTATTTTTCTCTCGAATGTCCTGAGTTGGGCTTCATCTTTTTTCGTCATTACCCAAGTTTCACATCCATAGGTTACTACGGGTCTAATCAGTGTTCTGTAGATAGTCATTTTGGTTCTTTTGTCTAATAATTTCGATGTCATCAATCTTTTATTAGCATAGTATGTACGATTCCCGCTGGAAATACGTGCATTAATTTCGCTACTTACGGAGTTCTTCTGATTGATTTCTGTGCCGAGATATGTAAAGGCATCCACTCGTTCGATAGTATAGTTGTCTATTGTGATATTATTTTCATTGTCAGTTATTCTTTTGACTGTCATATACTTCGTTTTTGCTTCGTTTATTTTGAGACCTCTTTTTCTTGCTTCAGGATCAATTTGTTTGAACACTTCCATTAGTCGTGGCTTATTCCTACTAATGATGGCTACATCGTCTGCATATGCAGTAATTTGTACTGATTTGGTGTTTATATGGCCGGTTATATTGGTTTTTCTGATGACTGCCTCAAGAACTAGGTTGAATAGCATGGTTGATAGGGCATCTCCCTGTCTTACTCCCATGTTGATGTTAAATAGGGGAGTCAGTTCTCCATCTACTCTGACTGCGGCTTTTGAACCCTGCAACGTCATTTTTATGAGGCTGATGTATTTCTTAGGTATACCTAGATTACAAAGGTCTTCCAGCATTCTGTCTCTATTCACACTATCAAAAGCTTGTTTAAAGTCTATATACATATTATATAGGTCTATGTCGTATTCATAAGCTTTTTCTTGTATCGTTCTTAGTATGAATATGTTATCTGTAGTGGCTCTATTTGGTCTGAATCCATTTTGATAATCACCAATTATATTTTTGGAGTATTCTAATAATCTATTGTAGATTATACTAGAAAGAATTTTGTATATTACATTTAGCAATGTAATTGGCCTATAATTCTGGCATTCCCTCTTATCTCCTTTTTTATATATTGGCTGTATGAGGCCAACTGTCCATTCCTCTGGCATTTGCTCCTTCGTCCATATTAATGTTATTAAGTAATGGATTCTTTCCCAGAGTTCGGATCCTCCATACTTTAATAATTGTGCCGAAATTCCGTCCGTTCCTGGTGCTTTATTGTTTTTTAGTTTATTTATTATCTGAACTACTTCTTCATAACTCGGATTTTCGATGTGCAGCTCCGCCGTATAATATATTGTCTCGTTCTGATCATTTTCGTTGTCTGCATTTAGATTTTCTTCGAAATATTGTTTCCATCTCATTATAATTTTTTGCTTCTCTGTTAGTAGTTCTCCGTCCTTGTCTTTGCATATCGTTAGTTTTGGTCTAAATGACTGTGTGCTTTCTTTTATGCATTTATAGAATTTTCTGCTTTCGCGTCTGTTGTTATGCTTTACGATTTCTTGTACTTGTTTTTTCATAGCCTCTCTTTTCTTTCTTCTGCATATTCTAGTCGCTTGTATTCTTTTTTCGTTATAAATCTCACTGCTAATTCTTGTGTTTCTTTGAAGTTGGTTAAGCCTAGCTTGCCTTTTTTCCTCTACTGCAGTTCTGCATTCATCATCATACCATTCCGCATTTCTTTGCCTTTTGGCTTTTCCGACAGTTTCCTCTGCTGACTCCGTTATAATTGTTTTTAATTGTCTCCATTCCTCCTCTGCAGTATCTTCCTCTCTAGTTCGGTTGAGTTTTATTTGGAGAGCATGTCTGTAATCTTGTCTCTTTGTTGCGCTTTTGAATCCTTCGACATTCCATTTTTTGATTTGAATATTTTTCCCTTTTGCTACTGTCGCTATTTTCTGCCGTAATTTTGCCCCTACAAGATAGTGATCTGAGTCAGAGTTCGCCCCGCGATACGTTCTGACATTAGTTATGTCTGTTGCCCATCTTTTTGAGATGAGTATATGGTCAATTTGGTCAATTCGCGACCTTGCATGTTATAAAACTTGCGTTATGTATAAACATATTCTTTTTAAACTGTTTCTTATAGTTTCAGGTGCTATAAATGCAATTGCATTCTCCTGGAATTTTCTGATTTTATGGAGCATATAGAGAAAGTTCATTCTAAAGACAAGGATATTTATCGCTGTCCCGAATGTAATTTTGTGACTTTCTGGCATGTCCAGTATGTTGCCCATAAGAAGAAGTTTCATGTTCCAAAATCGCTTCATAAATGCAAACTTTGTGACGAATTTTGGCCAACCAAAAATCATAATTTACATGAGAAGATGATACATATTAGACGCAAATATGAAAGGGATCCATATGTGTGTAAGAAATGTAATATTGAATTAGTTGATCGCGAAGAAATATATGATCACTTAAATATACATGGCGATATAGGAATATTTTGTAGTTTTTGTGCGTTTACTTCCGAAAATCTTGAAGACCTTGAAAATCACAAAAAAAATAATCATGCAGAAGAAATTGAAAAACAAAGGATTCTACAGACAAAGTATAAAGAAACTACGGAGAACGGTACGTACTAAATTTATTATTTTATTATAAAGCAAAATAAAACTTTTTATTTTAATTAGGACGCCACTGAGTCAAGCGAAACGTGATAAATTTGTGCTCCATTATTTCAAACTATAATCCAAATTCAATAGGATTGTCAGGGCAGACATTTTGTATTTCGTAAACACTTAATAGTAAGCGGCTATATATTTATTTATCTTCTTCTTCCTCTTTATAAGCAATTCTGCTTGTTCATTGGAGGATTAATACCTCTACGGAAGGTTGTCACTCCATCTTTTGCGCTGTCGTCCGATACTTCTTCTTCCGATTGGTGACTTATCTCTTGCTATTTTCACGACACGGGTCTCCTCCATTCTGCTTATGTGGTTATTCCATTCTTTTTTTCTATTTTGTGTCCATTCATTTATACACTGTACGTTACATTGTCTTCTAATGTCTTCACTTCTCTTTCGATCTCTCAGCGTATTTCCTGTAATTCTTCTCAGTACTCTCATCTCTGACGTTTCCAGTAGCCTTTGCGTTGTGGCTGTGTCGGGTCTTGTTTCTAAGGCATATGTCATTATTAGTCTTACACTAGCTTTATAAATTCTTGACTTCATCTCAGTGTTAATGGGCTTCTTTCGCCATATAGTGTTATTAAGGCATCCTGCCAGTCTATTTGCTTTTTGTACTTGATCTCTCACTTCTTTGTCCAGGTGTCCATAGCTAGACAGTGTAATTCCCAGGTATTTTATTTCCATTACTTGTTCAATACTGATACCATCAATTTTTATTTTACATCTGGTTGGTTCTTTGCTGCCTACTATTGTTTTAGTTTTCTGAGATGAAATTGTCATATAAATTATTTTGCTCTTATGTTAAATCTGTGGCCAGTCTTTGTAGACTATCTTCATCTTGGACTATCAATATTGTGTCGTCTGCGTAAGAGAGTATTTTGATTTCTTTGTTTCCCATTCTGTATCCTCTTCCTTTGTTAACGGTTTTGATGATTTCATCTATGATCAAATTGAAGAGCATGGGGCTCAATGAATCCCCTTGTCTTATTCCGCTGCCTATTTCTATAGGTTCTGTAAGTTACCAATCTATTCTGACTTCCATTTTGTTGTTTTGGTAGATGTCTTCGATAATTTTTATAATATTTAGGGGAACTTCTCTATTATACAGAAGATGGATTACATCTTTGAGTCTTACTATGTCAAACGCTTTCTTTAAGTCAATCAGACAAAGAAATGCTGGTCTATTATACTCTAGTGATTTCTCAGTAATTTGCTTTATAACGAATATTGCATCTGTACACGATCTTCCACTACGAAAACCCTGTTGTTCATCTTTAGACTTATCTTCTGATTTATTAGCACTTGTAAAATTTTAGTTGTAAGTTTTAGCGTAGTATTTAATAAGTTTATACCTCTGTAATTTTCTGGCTGTTTTTTTATCTCCTTTTTTGAATAGTAGAATTAGTTAGCTCAATATTTCAGTAACTCTTTTGGTATCCCATTTTTAGCTGCTGCTTTTATGTTCTTCAGGTTTTCAAGTATTTTCCAAACTTCTTCTACATTTATATTAAGTTCTTCATTTGTGGTAATTTCTGGTGTTTCCGGTTTTAGCGTCATTTGTTCTTCCTCTGCATATAGCTTTTTTAGGTAGTCAATCCACGCACCCTTTTCTATATGTTTTGGTTCTATTAGTTCCTTTACCTCCGTTCTTTAACCTCTTATGAAGCGCCATATGTCCTTTTGCAGACCGTAAAAATCATGTTCCATTTCTTTCGAAAAGCGTTCCCAGTGATCATTTTTAATTTTTCTTTCAAGTGCATATGTTTCGTTTTTAATTGTCGTGTAATTATGGTATGCCCCTTGTGTTTTGGTTGACATGTATTTCAGCTAGCCTTTTTTCTTTTCTTTACATGTTTCCTTCACTTCTGTACAAAACCATGGAGTTCTTCGCATTGGGAACGATTTATTTTTATTTATATTTCTTTCACCAAGAACTTTCTTGGTCGAGGCTAAGATATTAGACTTAATTTTTGCTCAGCTTTCTTCGACTCCATCCCTTTCTGTGATATATGTGTTTCTGCTTTTTTCGGTTATTCTTTTTTGGAGTAGGTATCTTGTGGAATCATCCTATAAGCTTTCGACTTTTATCTTTGTGGTGTATTCTGGTGTTTTATTATTACATATGTGTTTTCATTCGGATTTTGCACAATATCAAATTATGATCGCTTTCTATTTCTGCTGATGTTAGTGCTCTTACATCCAAGATTTGAAAGGACTGTAACTTTCTATTCGACAGACTATAGTCTATAATAGATCTTTGTCCTCTACTATTTTCAAAAGTGTATTTGTATTGTTCTTTGTGAGGGAAAAATGTATTATTAATACGTATGTTGTTTATGCTGCAGAGGTCCGTCAGAAGGTCTCCGTTTTCATTTCTGATATTTTCGGCATATCGCTGTTTTATTCCTGGAGCTATATCATTGCCAACACGGGCGTTAAAATCACCCATAATGATTATATATTCATCATTTGGGGTCTCGTTTATTACAGTCGGAAGGTGTTCGTTGAAGTTTTCTCTTGTGGTGTTTTCTCTGTTGTTCTCTGGTGCGTAGATTGCTATCACATTCAGAGGTTTGACACTCAGTTTCATTTTTACGCTTAGTCTTCTTTCAGATGTATATTTACATTCTTGTACTTGGTGCAAAAATTTTTTGTGTGCTAACAGGGCGACTCCTTCTTTGGCTCTGGTTTCTTTCGCGACACCACTGTAAAACATCAGATAGTCATGTAGCATAATTTGACCCTTTCCTTTTTTCTTCGTCTCTGGTAGTGCACATAATGTCTATATTTTTTTCTAGAAGCTATTTTGTAATTTCCTGCTCTCTTGTGTTTAGAGACATTACGTTCCAAGTACCGATGCGACGTATATTTCTCTTTTTCCATAAATTTATGAGCACACAAATTTATTTCTTCATTATCATTTTTGTCGGTTACATCTGATATAAGTCCGAACTGGATAAACTAGCTTTATCCAGTTCGGACAGCTTATCAGTGTCGTTGAGGTATACGTGAATGTCAAGAGAGGGACAGGCGGACAGTGTTCTTTTTCGAAAGTAATATTCTTATTGTAATACGGCAACATTGTTAAAACTCGCCGGCAAATGGTGGAAATAAATAAATTAGGTGTTCAGAAGTATTTCATGAGCGCACAGTCGGGTAATATCAAAACTAGTGATGGGCGCATTTAAATGAAAAATAATCGGTAATCCGACTATTTGAAATAACCTGGTCATTCTGTTATTGAATCGGAATTCGAATGATAATCGGTTTTCGGTATAATCCACAACTTTGGGAGTATTCGGTTAAAATCTAACAACGTAACCACATCGCCTCACCTAACAAATCTCTAAATCGTTTTCTTTACAATGAAACTAAATGGTTATTCGCGTTCAAATGATCATTCGCATGCTTGTCACCACAATCGCCAGTTCGGAACCTGTGGCAGATCCAATGACTATATTATACGTCATTGGGCAGATCTCGGTCACTCTCGGTATAATACGAATGATCATCATTCGAATGTTAATCCGATTATGTATATCATTCGGATAAAGAGAATCCGATTTTTAAAATCATGCGATTATGCCCAACACTAATCAAAGCCAAGGAGCAGTACATCTGTTGATAAACAGGATAGAAGAAGGTGGTTATCTGTGAAAGAAATGCAAATGATTAAATCTGTTTGTGAGCGATTACGTAGAAGAAATTAAGAATGTTTATAGAGGACGTCGCGGCATTGTGTGGTGATTTAACGAAAGTATCGGCTCGTTCGGTTTTCCGAATAATTCAAGGTAATAAACCATTTCAAAAACCTATTCATAAAGGACGTACAAAAATTGTATTGGGCGATATTACGAAAAGTATAATCCGAAGAAAAGTTCATTAATTTTATTTTAGGAACGAAATGCAGATGCAGATGATACTTTAAATAAAATATCCATGCGTGTATTACAAAGAACATTACGTTAAATTTATTTTCGGTTTGTAAAGAAAAGTGGGAAAAGTTTGTTAATCGAGGGAGACTAACTAGTAATTTGGCGGAGAAAATATTTACAAAAAATTGATGATTTTATACGAAAGAATATAGATAGATATGGAAAAAATTTATTATCTGGACGAAACGTGGTTTGATGAGGGTCATACTGTTGTTGTGTATTGGCAAAAATCTTGTCTTATATGATATAAAATTTATTTATATTAACGAATTAACCTCAACCGAAAACCATTCACGTGTATTAAAGTAAATATACGTGTAGATAGCCACGGTTTTAGTGGCATCACTTTAAAGGACTATAATATATAACTTTTTGTATGGGAAATAAAATTGTTGCTTTTACTATTTTCCTTTAAATTTCATCATATTTTTTATTTCATTTTAATTTGATTGATTATTTAATCGTTTATCAAATTTAAAATAATAAGATTTAAAAAGTATGGCGCTTCATAAGACAACAAAGAAGCGAAATGAAAGAACTAGTTGAAATAGAACACATACAAGAGGATACATGGGTGGCCTTCCTGACAGAAATGTTTAAAAAACAAAACGAAGAACCTTTACCAGAAACGCCAAATATAATAACTGAGGAAAACACCGAAATCTCTCAAAACAATGCGAAAGAAGGAATAAACAAATTAAAAAACAGAAAGTCACCAGGAGAAGATCAAATACCAAATGAACTCTTAAAATATGGAGGGTATCACCTTGTACAACAACTGCAACTTCTTATTAATAAAATAATCACCACGAACAGAATACCAGATGAATGGAGGAGAGCGATCATGGTGATGTTCTTCAAAATAGGAAATAAGAAAGACCCCAATAATTATCGAGCAATAAATCTATTAAATACAACACTCAAATTGACAACAAGAATAATAGCGACAAAAATAAACGAACGAATATCTCTGCAAGAGGAACAGCAAGGATTTCGGACAGGAAGATCATGCACGGATCCAGTTTTTGTAATAAGACAAATAAAAGAAAAGTCGCTGGAATACAACAAACCAGCATATATGTGTCTGATAGATTTGAAGAAAGCGTTTGATAGAGTGAGAATTCGGGGCGCGATACATTTATTATATGAAAAGGGAATATCACTGGATTTAGTAAAAACCATTGAGAATATATATAAAGATAACATAGCTATGGTAAGATGTAAAGGAAAACTATCGCAACCTATCAAATATGAAACTGGCATTAGACAAGGAGATTCGCTGAGCCCATTAATATTTAATCTGATAATGGATGAAATCATAAAGAAAGTTAAAAAAAGAAGAGGATATAGAATGATGACCTACAAAGATTAATTAAAGAATTCGAAGATACGGCGCTCATATACAACATGGAGATCTCAACAGAGAAAACTAAAGCGATAGTGATATCAGCGGAACCGAGACGATGTAAACTAGTCGTAAATAACAAAATAATGGAACAAGTGATGGAAACTGAATACTTGGGAATAAAACTGTCAAGCTACGGAAAAGTGGAAAAAGTACAAAAACAAGTGAACATGGCAAACAGAGCAGCAGGATGTCTCAACAACACAATCTGCAGAAACTAATACCTCACAACGGAAACGAAAACCAGGATATATAAATCAACAATAAGACCGATAATGACGTACACCGCGGAAAAAAGAGCAGATACGGCGAAAACACAAAGACTACTGGAAACAACAGAAATGAAAGTCTTACGAAAAATAACAAACCAAACTCTAAGAGACAGAGTAAGAAGTGAGGAAATACGAGCGAGATGTGGTATAGAGGAAATAAACGCGTGGACCAAAAGAAGAAAAGTGGAATGGAATCAACACATCGAAAGAATGACAGAAAATAGAATAGTACGAATAGCAAGAGACAAATCGCCAAATGGAAGATCATTGGGACGACCGAGGAAAAGATGGTCAGACAGCATCAATTGAGGCTAAAAACCGAAGTAAAACAGGCATTAAGCCTATTTATAAAGTAGGAAGAAGAAGAAGAAATTTAAAAAGTTAATGAATTAAAAAAAAATTCTCCCCGGCGAGAAATCGAACCCCAATGCACTATCCAATACGACATTTTTAATCGTGTAAATGTCAAACGCGAGAAATTTAAATATTCTTTAAAAGTTATCTGAAATTTTTAACTTTTCTGTACAATTTTCTTAAATTTTCTTTCCGTAAGAACCTTATACACAGTATTAGAAAACTTAAAAAAAGTAGAATAACATCGGTAAAGTCGTTCTTAAGTTGTGGCATGATATAGGTATTCAGTTTTATATAATAGAATAAATTGACAAATGTATGATTCATTTAACTTCACATTTGAATAATCGGCATTATTTATTGTAATTTTAGATAATGATGTATTCTGTGAATTATGTAATAGATACTGGCCAGATAATAATCATAATGCACATGAAAGAGTGTTACTAGTTGAAAAACAAGTAACAAAGGATAATCAGTATAAATGTAATGCATGTAATGAACTGACCTATGACCTACGAGAAGTTTACAAACATGTGAATCGGTATTGTAGGTATACTTTTAAATGTCCATTTTGTTCAAAAGTGTTTCAAAGGAAGTGCTCTATAGATCCACATATTATAAGAGAACATCCAGATAAAGAAGTAGGAGCGGTAAGTTTTACATATCTTCTATTTTAAAAAATAAACATTAGGTACCCTGGGATATCGGATAAAAGTGAAGCTTCTTATGAATAGTACATCAAATCCAATTAATGATAAAGTCACGTTGAGATGGCAGTGTACGGATATAGGATAACAGCGTTGCCAATTCTACTGCCATTGTAAGTTTTGCTACTTTTGTAAAATAAGCAGGGCCAAACTCACGGTAAACTAAGATATGTTTAGGTAAGCTAAAGTTGTTAATAGAAAATTCGTGAATGAAATAAATGGTAATAATTCCTAAAATGCTTTTATACATAATACCGCAGTTAATAGGGAAAAAATATGAAAAATATTCTACAGGTTTTTTAATGTTCTAAACGGTAGATAAGGGATAACTGATGATAATTCCTTGAAGAATTACAGCCAATTTTACTTTGTTTATTTTTTAAAGAAAGATGAAGTTTGGAAAAAATCATTTTTTTGCCTATTTTGTTCCTCGTGCATTTTAGGGAAAAATGTTTCAAATAAATGTTGCAGATCTTAAACAGTTTTTTAATTTTTTAGTTTGTAAATTAAAATACATAAACAAATGACTGAGATAATTGCAAAAAACCCCTAATTGAGGCCCCTAGAACACAAGGGTGTAAGTGCAGTTGCTTATCACTTAGCAACTGATATCAAACAACAGGCACGTACTTTTGGCTTCAAACTTTCTACATTAACAACAATAACACCATCAAAAATTACATGTCATTGAAAACATGCTGAAAACTGAAAAAGTGCTACCTAGGTTTTTAAATTTATATCGAACTTTGAACAAAGATTTTTCAAAACTTTGTTTTTGGCACTTACACCCCTTGTGTTCTAGGGGCCTCAATTGTGCACTAATTTATTAAATGTTCATAACTTTATTTTTTGCATAATGACGTCTAATATAACTACTTGAAATTATGTCTATTAATGAGTTATTTAAGTGTGCTACATTTCAACCAGATCAACTAAATATTTTATTACCTTTACTGAGAAAAGAATACCCACGAAAAACAATTTTCAATCATCTTCATTTTCATAATCTAGTTCATCTTCAGAGTCATCGTTTAATGAAATTCTAATAGGTTCAATGTCATCTTGAATGTTGTCTACTGTCCAAAAATTATTCTCCAATTTTATAACATGGTTGACGTAATTTTTCCAATGTCCATTGTTCTGTACTTTATCATAACCTTCATAAATCAATGTTTTAACGTCGTTTTGTTTGAAACTTGAATTCTTAGAGGACACGTACCGTTTCACTTCACTCCACACCATTTCTATTGGGTTCAGTTCACAGTGATAAGGCGGAAGTCTTAAGATATGTACATCTACGCGGCATTGTTCGTCACTGTGATTCCTGTATTTTTCACCAATACAATCAGTTTTGTATTTGTCATAAATATTTTTAAATACATTAGCAGTTTCCAGAAGTTCATTTTTTAAGTAATCTTCTTCAAAATAAATGTCCTTTTCATAGAGCCACTCCTTAATTTGACGTTTCACCCAATATTGTTTGGGAAAATTTAATTTCCTAGAGTGATAAGATGCATTGTCCAAGATAATGACATTCTTTTTATTTTTTGGGAGATTCGGTATTAACATCTCTTCAAACCATTTTTCAAATAGATCTCCGTCCATCTCTTCATGGTAATCTTCAGCACCTTTTTTGGCAAGAAAAGTGATGTCAGCACCTTCAACAAATCCGTCTTTGTTTCCTGCATGGACTAAAACAAATCTTGGTCCTTTTCCGGTCGGAGTTTTTAAACCTGTGGTAAGTCCATTTACGAAAGCCTGTCGGCTATTTTTTATTGTTGTATCTTGCCATACTTGCCCATTGGTTATTCCAGTATTAACCCATGATTCGTCCATATAAATGATATTGGCTCCTTCGTTCCTCAGTTTCTTTATTTCCCGGAGATAGTGACGCCTCCAAGCGACTATTTCTTGTTTTTCTATTAATATTGAATTTCTACCTTGTTTGCCATATATAAAACCCATGTCGTGCAATAGTCTTCTCAACGTACTCTTGGAAAAATTCGGAAGATGCTCCATTTGCTTAATTTTTTCTAGTACTACGTCAAGGGTTGGAGGAATATTGTCCATAAAAAAACCGTGCACTACTTGTCTTATTCTAGACCGAGTTGCTTCATCATATCTATTCTCACGACTATTCAAATAACCGGTTCTTTTTTTTCTTATAGGAGTTACGAGTGGACCATTTTTACTTTCACTTCTATATCGGAATATCGTTCGCTCAGAGACTCCAGTCATAGCAGAAACTTCCCGCACTATTGTTGATACACTTTTATCATTATTACTGTTTGATAAATAGTTAAAAACATTTAACACTATTTTTTTGCATTCACTATTTAACAAATTACCGTTTTTGAATTTTATTACACTCGCGGCCATTTTGACACTGACACGACACAAACGTCTGATATCAACTGAAAATTCTTTTAATGACTCTCAAGTATTTACCTGAATTTATAATTGCTGGCATTAGACAATAATTTTGAATTTATAAATAGGTATATTTTTTTAATTCTAAATTATTTTTTAATGTCTGTAACTGTAAATGCAGGTAGAGAAAGTGTGTCATTAAAAGGACATTAAGATCAAAAACGGATTATACAAATAATTATTTCATTTCCACGAATTGTAAACAATTTTGAACAGAAGATATAATTCCGAAAAGACCAGATTTCCGAAATATAACTTTCTATTTTTAAAATACCAACAGAAAAATTATATAATTAAAAAAATGTAGTATTTTTCCGTTTCACATTCATAAATATTTCCGAAATTATAATTCTTTTATAGGAGCCGGCCCATAACGTACGATTGTAGGTACGATTAAAAACTGACAACAATGTAGTTATTTCTGGCATATAGAAAGTACAGGCCTATCTCTGGAACGCTGCCATCTGAATGTGAATTATAGTATAGTATCTTATATCACTTATTTTCTCTGATAATTAACTGCAAAGAACCACTCTAACGCTTTCTTGACATGACCTATCTTTGCTCTTTACATGCTTGCTTGATTTTCTGTTAATGTTATAAAGGATTTACGAGTTGTATTTGTTTATATTTTTAGATATGAGGCGGTGAAAGGAAAAGTGGTGTAAGTCATCCGAACATTATTTTAAGATACAAAAGGTTTTATTAGAAATATTGTAATTAAATCTGTGTAAGATTTATAAACATACTTGTGGTATTTTTTTTCTTTATTGAGAACATATGTAACTCTACTAACATTTTTGTACAAATAAAACTGTGTTAAGGGTAGTTTTTAAGGGGTGAAATGACTTACACCACTTTTCCTTTAAGAGTTTAAAGAGAATGTACAGAAAGCAAAACATGTTTATTGTTTTTACATTAGGGAATCAAAAATAAATTCACTAGTTTATTAGTCATTATTTTCTTCTACATCAGGAAGTGGTCCAGCTTCGTCATTGACTTCATCAGATGATATAAGATTTCTAAAATAAGAATGGTGGACTGGAGGAATGTATGGTAGTAAATCACACATATCCCGTTTTTGGCTGGCATGACTGGTCGAGGTGCTGTGTACAGGCAATCCAGTTGAAGATTTTTCAACAATTTTGGTCTTGCCTTCTGTTTGCTTCGAAGGATATTAATTTGTGAAAAGTAAAAATCTTCATTTAGTGTTTCTTTATAGAACAGTGAAAATGGCTCATCTTTTTTGACTCTAATCCACTGCATTTTTAACCATGACACTGATTGGTTATCCGTATTGGTTTTTCTTTTTGTAATTGATTAAGTGAGTTGTGTCAGATCTTTAAAGTCTTCTCTATGCATTTTTGTGAAAATGAAAGCTTTTTTCAGGCACATAAATCTGTTGATCTTTAAAATGAGTTATTGAACCAAAGTCTGAGTCATTTGGTAAGTAAGAGTGTCCGCTTACCATAAACTTGTGATCAAATATTTCGATACTATTATTTTCATTGTGAACTAACTGTAACAAGGCCAAGGCAAAATTCCAGTTTCTATTTTGGCCGGTGTAGCTGTCACTGTACAATACAACATGTTTTGAATTTGCTGCACGTAATTCTATGTGCTTTGTGACACAGGCACTGATTTCCTGAGATCCTCTCGAAGCTGTTCATCCCATCCATACAGGATGGGATCCCATATTATGTTTGTAGTATGCGATAGATGTGGTCAGCTTTGGGAAAGCTCGGGCTTTTTCTACGTCAAAAGTGAATGCATAATAAGAATCGTCAATCTAGGCCTTTTCTGTATCAGTTTTCATAGAAGTACGTGCAAGCTCGGCCTTTCTAAGATGAAATTCGTGCTCTTCTTTAATCTGTCTTATATCATTATCATCTGTTATTGCAGCTTTTTTTAATTTGTAAGCATCACACTTGGAGCACGTATCTTTTTGTTGTACATGAAAATGAAGATTGTACTCATTATTTAATCTTCTTCTCATGGCGCCGTCTTCTTTCGAATGTTGGCGATCCAAATGGCAATTGTAGTTTTGAAAACTGCTGCGAGAAAGATTTCTGCGGATGAGCGGTCGAACCATCTCCTTAGGTCTTTCAGCCACAAGTTCTGGCGTCTTTACTTTAATTAATTCGTATCTTTAGCCTCTCTACACATGACCCAAGTATTGCATTTTCCTCTCTTTGTTCTTAGTACTTTGTACCATTAGTCAATATCAGCATTAGTGTACTTTGTACAAGGAATTCTCAGCATTCTTCTGTATATATACATCTCTCATTATTTAATGTACAGCTATAAATATCACAGGAAACGGGAACAGCGCCTTTTTGCTGACTACTCACTGTACAAGCGATACAGAAGGGTGACACTAAGGTCTGAAGATAGATACCTACGATTGGGATTCTTATTTCTTGTATATAGTGCAATTGGTAAGATGGAAAATTTTCAAGATGTTTCCGGACACAGTTCATACGTTCTTCAGATATTTTATTGGTTGGTATACCATGGTCTCGATTATCTCAACCAGGTGGTTCCCCTTATTTTATCTTATTAATGGCCCGTGTCATTTGTCCATCAGATATCTGAAAGGTTCCAAGAAAGTATTTTTGACATACTTTCGTGGTTCCCCTTGTTTATGAATGAAATATTGGTTAGACACTGTCTTACCAGGTCGTGAATGATCCCTAGGACGTTTTACTTCAGGTTTCTTTCGCTTGATCAAACGACAAATAAAAGCATTCTGTGCTGTAAATGATTTGAATTTCAAGAATTATTCAAATGTTTTTTTCTATCTTCCCATGATATCTTTTCAAAACATTTTTTTATTGCAAAAAAAGTTATTGTTTGAAAAAGTTTTACCTGTCACTACTTTTCCTTTTGTTGTCATACTCACAACAAAAATAGAATACACAAGTTCAACTTACCAGTACTTTCTTGTTGAGAATCAGAAGGTACCCACTCATCTCCTGAGTAAGCAAAAATACTAGGTTCATCACTCACATTACTTAAACTGTCGTCATCCATTGTATTGAAAAATCACAACCGCAAAATACTAAATAATTGCCTTAGGAGTGAAGAAATAGTGGTGTAAGTCTGATTTGCACCACTGTTCCCCCTACTACTACAGAGATTTTGTTTGACTGTCAAGTTTGTGCTGCTATCTGTGTGCTGCTATCTGTGAGCAAATAGAAGAGGTATGACTTACACCACTGTTGCTTCTGATAGATTTGAATATGGAGATTTTCTTACTCCTGCGATAAGATTTTGGATGCGCCTAGCGAGTAGCGAAGTGAAACGTGTGCGAATATGCAGGTGTGTTTGACCTTACACCTCGGCCTGATGCCTTTGTTTCGCGCACCAGTTCTAGGTCGCTATGAGAACATGTTTTGTCGTGATGCGATTGACACAAGTTGAGTAAAATGATTAATATTCCGACTGAGTTAAACGTTCTGAAGTGCGGCTAACGCGAACAGGAGCTTCGAGGTCACCCAATGCTGGATTTGAACTGATCTCAACTTACCCCCTTGAATAACGCTGGGGCCATAACGGTTTCTTAAAATTAAGAAATCGCTCCATTGACCCTCGACGTATATGAAGGATCTGTTTAAATTTCGAAACGGTTTGAGCCAAAAGAATCATTAAAAAAAAGTTAGTTCAGGGCGTCCCAAAATATGCGTTCCTCATTACGATGTTACCTTTAAACAGCAGGATTGGATAATTATGATTTAAGACTACTAACATATATTATAACCAAGTAGCATCTGTCCAAACTGAAGCAATCTTGACTGTACCGCCTCTTACTGTGACGTGACTGTTGGTCTGAAACAACCTTAACTGTTTCACGTAGCAGCTGATATAGAAACTTCCAATCGAACTATACTGGTCAAATCCCAGCTAATATTAGGTTTTAAGAACGATATACCAGCTCTCTAGCTTCTAAATATGGACGTTTCTCTGTAAACATATGGGGATGGATTAATATACATAGACCTGGTATTTTGTGTATCTATAGAAAGTGCGAAACAATCATCGGAGACCATCAGTTTGGATTCAGAGCCGGCATGGGAACGAGAGAAGCCCTGTTCAGTTTACTAGTTCTCGCCCAAAAATGCTACGACCTACAGAAAGATATATTTATATGCTTTATAGACTTCGAAAAAGCATTTTATAGAGTAAGACACGACCTACTATTAGAACGTTTGCAAGAAGTCGGTTTAAATGGAAAAGACATCAAATTCTTAAAAAACTTATACTGGAACCAAAACGCCAGAGTTCGGATCGAAGGTTCCACGTCCGCAGAAGTAGAAATTAGGAGGGGAGTTAGACAAGGATGTGTTCTGTCGCCTCTGCTGTTTAATCTTTACTCCGAGTTTCTATTTAAAGAAGCATTGGAGGATTCCAAGGATGGAGTCAATGTGAATGGCGTAAATATCAACAGTATCAGATACGCCGATGATACAGTGTTAATTGCGGATTCCGACTTAGGTCTACAACGACTCGACCTGTGAGCAATTTGGTATGAAAATAAACATTAAAAAAACCAAAGTGATGTCAATCCGAAAAAACCAAAACGTACCTCAACCTTGCACAATAAATGAGCACATTTTAGAACAGGTCAATAGATTTAAGTACCTGGGATGTTGGATCGATAGCAGCCTAAATCCTGATCTAGAAATAAGATCGAGAATAGAACAGGCCAGAAAATCTTTCGAAAAAAAAAAACGTTGAAACGTGGACCCTTAAAACATCAACCGTAAATAAATTGGAGGCCTTTGAAATGTGGATCTACCGGAGAATACTCAAAATTTCATGGACATCGCATACCTAAAACGAAGAAGTGCTGTATAGAATAGGCAAGGAAAGAGAACTTTTTAACACAGTAAAAGTTAGAAAAACATCATACCTAGGCCACATACTGAGAAATAATAAGTACCAATATGCCCAACTTATAGTGAAAGGAAAAATCGAGGGAAAGAGGGGCCTAGGAAGGAAAAGACTATCGTGGCTCAGAAACATCCGACAATGGACAGGGCTAAATTTTGAACAGCTAATAAGAACAGCTGAAGATAGAGAAGAGTTTAAAATTGTAGTAGCCAACCTCCATTGAGGAGAGGGCACTTTAAGAAGAAGAAGGTATTTTGTGGCGACTAGAGGAGATAAATGTTTCACAACACGAAATGTTTCCTTGTGGTGAGCAATTGTATCTTAATAATACTTTTGTTTCAACTAGAATTGTTCAGCTAATTCAGAAATTCAACTAATTGTTCAGTTGGCGCTATCTATGCTATAAGAAATTGGTTTCAAACGCAAAACGTGGAAGTATTGACATAGCCTGCCAACATTCCAGATATAAATCCAATTTACATATACTAATAATAACGTTTATTCAAAAAACTTCAAATTAAAATCTGGAGTTCGACAGGGATGCATAATATCCCCTATTCTATTCAATATATATACAGTGAATATATTATGCCTCAAGTTTTTGAGGAACGGCAAGGTGGAGCAACTGGTTACTCATTCACCGAATCAAAACAACATACACAGGAGAGAGATAATTGGACAGAAATAGTCAAACAAATTACATGACGCCACTACATGCTTACGAAGGAGAAAATATAGAGAAATAGGGATAACGTTTGGAGGATAATTATTAAAAAAATATTTGAAAGAAATTTTATGCCACATAATTATTGGGATCAATTGTGGTAAATAATCTTAAAGTTCTGGGAAGATCTTAGCCAATTTTTTTTTTATTTATTTAGCCTAAGTGCCTCGACAACTGAGGCCATTAGCAAGGTACAGTTGATTTGTTCTAATAAATTACAAAATAGGTATTACATTTTATTAAAAAGATTAGTGCCTTTGAGGAACTGTAGCACTTTGGTGTATTCACTTGGTTAGTTTAGAATATCTGCAAGCGAGGTCTTCAAGTTATAATTCGGGCATAGCTGGTGTACTGTTCTTCTTCTTCTTCTTCTGCTAGTGCCTATCCTCTATGGATGTTGGCTACCACAATGGCCCATCGTATTTTATTAGCAGCTGTTCGAAATCATATTATTCCATCTGTCGCAGGAACAGGCCCGAAGTGGATACAAACTGCCTACAATAGAGAGACGTGGAAGAAGGAAGAGGAGGCCTATGTCCAAAATTGGATAGCAAGGGCTGTATAGATAGATGTTCGAAATAGGTCTGTGGTGGTCATACCTGTCCACTGTCTCAAATTCTTAAGCCAGGATATTCGGCGGCGTCCTGGTCCTCTATTTCCTTCTATTTTCTCTTCTAATATCAATAGTAGGATTCTGTATTTATTTTCATTTCTCACTATATGTCCGAAGTATGCTAACTTTATTTCTTTAATGGATTTCAAGACTTCAGGTTTTTTTTGTAATCGTTGCATTACTGCGTCGTTAGTTATATAATGTACAGATGATATTCTGAGCATGCGACGATAGCACCATCTCGGTCAGTGGCCATAGATGTGCTCTATGGACACTTAGCTAGGAATAATGCCTTTTAAAACATACAGATAATGTTTATTGCGATAAATAAACAACAATCAAAGTACTAATACTAAGAATCTGTAAGAAAATACAACTATCTCCAGATCTGTAATCTGGGAGATAATTATGTAATTAGTCTTAAACTAAGAATCTGCAATAAAGTTGGTTAGTTTAAACAACAAAGATCAGTTTAAGAACAATTAAAAATATTCCGATTTTTATGAAAATTTTTATAAGTCCAAAAGTCAGGTATATGAAGGAATCGTGCCAGGACCCTGAAAATAGGTGTGGGACGTCAGGTATAGTGACTTTTGGACGAATCAACAATAAAATGTATCAAAAGTTTATAAACAAAATAATTATAAACAAATTTCGAAAAGTTTTTATCAAAACTTTTCGAAACAAAATAATTATAAACAAATTTCGAAAAGTTTTTATCAAAAGTTTTTTAAGTCGATGAGACCTATAAAAGTGAAAATATTACAAGTTATTTTTGGACCTGAATTTCTTCACAGTCCCAAAAGCTGGAAAAAAATTACAAGTTAATTGAACCTGAAAAATACAGCAAAGTTTAAACAGTAAATGTAGAGAAAACTGTTAAGTTTTGTAAAGGATACAATTCTCGTTCCAAACGGCTAAGTCCCGTCAAGAGACTTAGCGAACCTAAAAAGATAATTTCTTACACGACTTTAAAGTCCCTAAAAGAAATAAAACATTAAATATGAATAATAGCAAAAATCCGTCTATCAGTAGCGACGAATTAAATGCTGAAAATAAATCAGATTATTGACTAAGTCAATAAGAATCTAAAAAATAAAATAAAATGGCGGTTTAGCACAAACCGACAAAGTTTCACTTTGAAACTTTGTCAAAAATTCCTGAAAGTAAAAATAGGTATTAAATAAAACGAAGGTTTGAGTTTCTGGGAACTAAATCAACCAGAAGGTCTCAACTTGCCAAGAAGGCTGGATCTGCGGACATATCCTGACCAGATCTGAATTGTTGGCCATCGTGCACCAGTATTTATGCAATAATTTTGGGTCAACGGTTTTAACCGTCATTAACACTTTTTAACCGTCATTAACGATCCTTCTGGCTGTGGGCCGTCTGGACCTGCACGATCGCCAATGCTCAACTTCGGAAATTACCATTGGCTGCAAGTCTGTTGCATTTCGACCAATGATAATTCTGGAGTCGAGCAACAAATTTGTTCGATGGTACCACAATGTACCATGGTACCATACGATGGTACCACAATGTACCATACAATGGTACCACAGACACAGACGACCATCTCTTTCGATGGTTTGAGAGTAACTGGACGAGTAGGAAATAAAACTTACTCGCCTCTTAGATATTTGGGACCTACGTTACTCTAAAACTAAAGCTTCCAGGAAACTGGAAGTACGAAGACTGGTACGATGGTACCACAATGTACCATACAATGGTACCACAGACACAGACGACCATCTCGTTCGATGGTTTGAGAGTAACTGGACGAGTAGGAAATAAAACTTACTCGCCTCTTAGATATTTGGGACCTACGTTACTCTAAAACTAAAGCTTCCAGGAAACTGGAAGGGTGTGTAGCCTTATAGGAGTTCGAAAAATCCGACTGGCTAGTAACTACACAGGTGCGCGGACTCAAGGGTCTGAAAACGACCGAAAGCTCGAATATGGCGCACATTACCAATCGGACACACCCTGTACAATCAGCAATCACTATTCGCAAATCGGAGTACGTGCGCTAAAAAGTGCCCGTATTTCCGATTCAACGAATATGGATTCCCAGCTCTACCAACGAGGAGGTTTGTACTAGGACGATTTTTTGTGGTAAAGATGAATACGACGTTCACCCAAACGCAAATATAACTGAAGAGCCGCTTGAGGAGATTTGGAAGACTCTTCCGCACACTACTTCAGCCAATTACGTCTGGCGAACGACGGGCCAAGCAAAAACCACAATTGCTGAGCTATCCAATACCTCATTGTCTGTCATAAACTTTGCATATGTATCTTGGTTTTTGCTTATGATTATAATTTTCGTCTTCTTATTATTAAGTTTCATTCCATATTTTCTACTGTACTAGTGTACTGTTGGCACTCCGTTAATATATAGTTTACGATAAGGGCACAATTGCACTGTTGACATGTTGGACGTTCAGTCACTCTTGTATGGCCGATTCCTAGTCTTCTTATTATCCGTGATTCGTTACGAGTGAGCTTAGTAAGACTTGGCCGGGTAATTTTAGGTTGAATTCTGCGTAGAACTGTATCACAGTTATTCCAACGAGCTTGCCAAGATTCTAGGATTGATTTTTTTTTAACTTAGCTTTAAGATCTTTACTTAGTTGAATCGTTGTTTGAATGTTATTTAATATACGGGCAAGTAATTGCGGGAATGGCTCTATAACTGTGTGAAAGGGGTTGCTAATTGAGTAATCAGGTACAGAGGTAGTAAGATGGTAAATGGAGATGGAAGGATTACTTGATGTAAAAATTAGTTGTTATTTTGTTTTAGGCTGATCGTCTTTTAAAATGCAAGCTTTGTGAATATCAAACAGCAAGGATGACCAATCTCAAATCTCACTTAACAACCCACAAGAGTATAGAGGATAGACAACATTATAACTGTGATCAATGTAATTTTTCAACTACGTTTCCCAGTTACTTAAAAAGACACCGACTCGCTAAGCATCCATTGGAATCTGATAAACTTTATACTTGCGAAAAATGCACTTATAGTACATATATATTATCTCGTTTAAAAAGGCATTTATTAAGGAGGCATGTAAATAATGAAGATGTTTGTTTTAAATGTGATATTTGTAACTCTTTATTTGGACGCAAAAGAAGTATGGAAAGGCATAAAGTAAGTTTTTGTTTTGTCTAAATATTAAATGTAGTTTTTAATCCAAAAAACTTTTATTGGTAAGTTGCATGCTTATCGGTGGCGACTGATGAGGGAAGGCTACGGAGCACCGCCCTCAGAAAAAAATATGTACAACCAATTAATGGTATTCCATATTTCCTATTCACACTTTTCTGTGGAAACTTTATTCCATTAAAATATATTTATCTAACCGAACTAAATTTTACAATAATTTCATTTACTTAAGCTTCCGCACAATATTCGATTTCATAATACCTTATAAATACATGCAGTTACCATGGAAACGACACCCGATCACTAGTATCTTTTCGAAACATATCGTTATAAAGACTCGCAGCTTAACCGATTATATTGGCGTTCAGAAAGCAGTCCCGAGTTAAAACTTACTCAACTTTGGTTTCAGTAAGGGGAGGGCTAGATAAAATAAAAAGTTGTCTAAATGCATCAGAAACAGTACAGCAAATAGGGAAGTAACACAGGGACTGCTCGACGATTACGTCGGGGCGTTCGAATACAAGAAACCGTGTTGTCTGCTTGTTGATGGATCCGTCTATTCATCGTAAAACCAAATCTTTACTAAGAACAATGCGTTCTCATATTCCGGCGCGTCCCCAGTGACCGCCGTTTTGCACAGTGCGGTCCCGGTATAGCTTGTAGTTGTCATTCTCAAGTATACTCTCAGGAACGTATTGATAATATGGAAGATGGTTCGTTTGTAGAAGTTCCAGTTTAATAGCTATCTCTTGATGAAGAATCTTTCCTACTGAGTCGTGCTGTTCCTTATATTCAGTTGCAGCAAATGCCTGGTAGCCCCCGGTTAGGTGTTGGATGATTTCTTGAGCTTGACATCCGTATCGACATTTGTCATTTTGGACCTGAGGGTCCTTGCTGATATATTTCAGGTAACTTTTGGTTGGTATAGCCTGATCCTGAATGGCGAGTAATGAACCTTCTGTTTCAGGGAACAACTTTCCTGATGTCAGCCAATAGTTCGACGCTATATTGTCGACATGGTCTTGACTGACCTCATTAGGATGTCGTCCGTGAAGAGGTTTACCCATCCAGGTGCGCATTTTTTCGTCTTTAGTAAGATGGTTTATGCGCATTTCTGGTTCCCACAGTTTGATCCCTCAGAAAATAAGTTCTTAAATTATTAATGTGTTTTCTAATTTCTCACTTATACCTATAAGTGCCTTTGTGAGGTGTGTTCGTACTTTTCGCTGAAGATTTTCTATATCCGTTTTTGTCCACTTAACAATACCAAATGAGTACCTAAGCTCGGAACATGCATAGGTGTTTAGTGCCTTAAACAAATTTTTACTATTAAGGTGTGAACGAAGCAGCTGTTTTACTCTTCGTATAAACTCAGTAGTTACCTCAGTTTTCATTTGCTTATGGTCAATCTTCCGCGCTTGCTTTATTCTGATGTATTTATACATATCATTTTCACCCATGGTCTCGATGTTCTGGCCGTTTTGCATATCGAATCCACCGGGCTGAACTGTCACCTCGGGGGAACAAATACGGGTCTATACACCTTCTGTTATCTCCGGGTGCTCTGTAGAGTTCTTCGAATATCGCAGTCGGGAGCTCCTCTGCCCAAGTCCATTTACTGGGTATGGACTTGTAAATATTTATCTTCTGATGGCTTGTCTTGAAAAAGACAAGATATTTCTTACATGACAAAGGTGACTTATATGACCAAGTCGAAATAAAGCATCAGGTCGTGGTCTTCTGAAGGCTTGTCTTGAAAAAGACAAGATATTTCTTACATGACAAAAATATAGGTCGAAATAAAACCTCAGATTGTAGTTGAATAATATCTCAGCCACAGAGTATAATTGGAACAGCAGGAAGCAGCGCCCCAAGAGCACTAAGCTCTCGGAGAGCCCGTGAGGGACTGACCTGGCTGACCTGAAAATCGCCAATATTTATATGTGCCGTTTGAGCGATAAATAGGGATTTCCAGGTCAAGAGCCAATGGGAAAATTCGAGGCGAACTAGTCCACAGACTATGGCATTCGATGACAGAAGCTTTCCTTTGATTATATTTAAAACACGGCACTTTACAAGGCCGAAGTGCATACTAATGTCATTAGAGAAATTTTCCACTGTTTTCAGCATCTGATCCAGGTGGCTTCGAGTGGAAGCCAGTAGTTTTAAATTATATATATATATATATATATATATATATATATATATATATATATATATATATATATATACAATGATTTCCACAGTTTTCACTGTATTCCTTCACTCAACCGTTTTCTCCAATTTTTCCTGTTTAGCCAGTCCCCTTCCTGTAGGTTTCTTCTACTCATTGCTTCGTCCACCTCATCTCTGAAAGATCTTCGGGGTCTGCCTCTCTTTCTTCTTCCTATCGGGCTCCACTCTGTTATTCTATTTATCCACCGATTTTGGTCTGCTCTTGTGACATGTCCGTACCAGGTTAACCTCTTCTGTTCGATGTAGTCTATTATGTCGGAGTTCATTCCCATTCTCCTCTTAAGTTTTAAATTATTTTTAAATTAGTTTTAAAATTAAATTTTTTTAAAGTTTTTATAGTTTTAAAATTAAAAAATTAGTTTTAAATTATCCATATACAATAGATGATTATGCTTTGCCACAACAGTAGTGTTATTTTTGATACTAAAACCTGTGTCAGTTGAGTTCAGTAGCTGGGATAGGCTTGAAATAGGCCTCGGTTGATTGCAATATTTTCAGTTTCGATATTGTTTTCACCAGGTATTTGGAGGTGAATTTTTGTCTTCCAATCCGACATTATATATTTTAAAAAGGTCACTATGTTATTATCGACTTTATATATTTTTAATATATCTATAAGCCATTCATGCGATACTGAATCAAACGCTTTCTTGTAGTAGATGAAAGCAGTAAAGAGATTCATTTTTTTTCCTATATACTTGGTTAGAAATGACAGAGTCGATGATAAGTTGTTCTTTGCAGCCCATGGAACCCTTAGCGCACCCTTTCTATTGAGGCTCTATGATATTGTTTAGAGCACAGTGTTGGTAGATACGCCGGGCTACACAGGATGTGACCAATTTATATAGAGTTGGAAGACAATTAATTGGGCAATACTTGGTCGGATCTTGGGTGTTATTTTGATCTTTTGGTATTAAATAAGTTGTTGCCTGGGTTAGAAAAGATGGTACTCCTGCGGATTAGAAATACTGTGATTAACTAATGCTGATAAGCACTCATGAATACTCCAGAACTTCTTAAACCAGAAGTTCTGAATGCCATCTGGTCCAGGAGATTTCCAGTTATGAAGCTGTGATAATATTTGAAACTTCAGTAGTAAAGGGTTCGTATGGAGCAGTAACTTAGTCATGGCAGTTGTGCTCTGTATCATCGATCCATCCAGCATTGGTGTTAAGAGCAGCTGGTGCGGAAAGTTGATTTCCCCAAAACTCATGGATTTCTTCTTTTATTTCTTCTTTATTCTTCACATTTATTGGCACTTTCTGCATTAAAATTGAGTTTCCGATAGAACGCCTTCTCGGCATTCTCAAAAAGCATATTGTCGGATTTTCGTTTGTTACTCATTTTGTATCTCCTTAGTCGGCCTGAGTAAACGGAAAGTTTTTGTTTTAATGTATCCAGGCACTGTTGTGCTGTGTTGTTTTCTGGATTATATTGTGAGTGTCTTGCGGTGGTTATCATTATTTCTTCAGCTCTTCAGATTACTTTTCCACTTGTTGTTCCTCGAACATATTCCGTGATTTGACCAATGTCCCTACGTAATGCTTCAATTTTACTTAGCAGCCGTTTTTCCCAAGGTGCAACTCTGTTATCTGTCCTTTCGATATTAGTAACATTACCAATTGCTGTTGCTGCACAGTAAATCAGCATATGCAAATATTCTAATCTATGAGCTACTACTACTATCGGTTTACAGCGTTCTCCGACGCCTTCCGACTCCTAACCGCCATTCTTCTCTATTCAGCCATAGGCCTGGAGGGATTTCTCTTTTCTCTAGTTCTTTTTCAATTCCCTCTCTCCAGCTTTTTCTCGGCCTTCCTCTTTTCCTTCTCCCTTGTGGTGTCCACGTCAAAATCTGTTTTGGAATCCTGTCATCTGGCATTCTCTGTACATGGCCGTACCATATTAACTGTTTTGTTTTTATGTCATCAACCATTGTATGCTTGACTCCCATCATTTCACGTATTCTCTCATTTGGTATCCGATCTCTTCTTGATTTTCCTGCTGCTCTTCTCCAGAAGTCCATTTCTGTTGCTAGTAACAGTTTCTCTGTTCTTTGTTTCATTTGCCAAACTTCGCTGCCATGTGTGATTACACTTTTAAGTATGGTGTTGTATATGAGTTGTTTGTTCGCTTTAGATATTGTTTGGTCCCACAGAATTCCGTTCATCATGGATATGGCTTTTCTACCCTGTATGTTTCTGTCTTTTATAGCAGCATCGAGTGTTCCATCTTGAGTTATCTTCATACCCAGGTACTTGTATTCATCACAGTTTCTAATTTCTACCCCATCGTCTAATATAATGGACTGTTTTGTCCCTCCAATACACATGGCTTCAGTTTAATCTATGAGCTTCCACGATATAATTGGGTAGGACTTCAGTGTTCATAAATTGTAAGAGCGCACCTAGTTTCTTACAAGAGTTTATTTTTGGTAACGGTGATCTGCTAAGTGGGTTAAGTTATTTTTTAGTTAATATTATTATTATTAATTAATTAAATTAAAATTTTTAGGCCAGACATTTTCAACCAAAGACGGAAAAGAAACAATATGTGTGTGAAATTTGTGCTCAAGTTTACTACTTTAAACCTAGTCTAATTTCACATCTGTATCGCGTCCATCAGCAAGGTGAATTGAAGAAATACATATGCTATACATGTAAATTTGAAAGTACAAACAAAAACCAGTTCATTCTACATACCAGAAAGCATATAAAACAGGAATTATTATATTGTGCCAATTGCGACTATAAAACTATTAGAAAACTTAATCTCATCCAACATATGGTAAAACATGCGGATTCATCGAAAATACAGTGGCACAAGTGCAAAGCGTGTTCTTTTAAAACAAAACGAGCCCATACTCTAAGAAATCACGTTAAATATACTCACGAAGCACTTTAACAATTATCTAATATCAATTTAAGGCACAAAAAGCACAATTGATAAAGCGTTGATATAAGTTTAGAGACCAAATTCTAAATTGTATGTTGATAGCAATAATGACGGTAGGTGGTTTTCTCGACTCCGGTATTTGTCGATGACTCGATGACGTTACATGTGGCTCAGATGACATTTCTGTATATTTTCAACTAATTGTAAGAAATACCAAATATAATTTAATTTCATTAAGTGTACTCAGAAAATTCAACTGATTTTGTGTTAAGTTCTTTATTTAATAAACTGTCTTAAAGTATTTTTTCAACTTTATTCGTAAACTCGTATCTTATTATTTTCATCTAGGATACATGTAATATTATTAAAATTTTACTTTGCGTCTTTGGTTACTTTATATATCATTTTTCGGGTATATTCGTTTTAGAGATGTAAACGCTTATTTCCACATTGCACAGTCTCGCAATTTGTTCTGTGATAGCATACGTCTATAGTACGTCCACTCTATCTTTTCCCGTGCGTCATGATTCACTTTCAAACAAGTTAAATCAAAATATTAAATGAAACGTACGTCGAAGTGTAGATAATTATCGCTGACACCTACTACTGTCAATGTAATAATTACGAAATGGCTATTATCCCGGTGAATGTATTTTATAAAGTTAAATTTAGTAAATATCGTCGTGGTACATGCAATAAGTTGAATGTCAATTAGGTGCAATTTTACAGGAAGGACAAAAAACTGATTTTTCGTTTTTTAGTTAGTTAAATATGTTTTGTGACAATGAATTTTGTTTTGAAATTGAGTATGAATTTATAATACATTATAAAAGTGGTTGTTGACTTTACAGTTTTTGAGAAATGTTGACATAGGATATATTGCGACTTAAAATCAAACCATTTGGATGACATAGGTGAAATTAATTTCAGAATAGGAGTACCGGAAATAAAATCGTGTAGTCATTAAAGTTTTTATTTAGTATATAAGAGCGAAGAACAAATTTATTTGTGAGGTAATGTCTCGTAGAATTGGCGATAATCTTGTGGAATTAATTGTTTTAGGTCTTGTACGCTTCGATTGGAATTGGCACTGTGTACAGCTTGAGATGATTTGGTAGTGACTCCAGGCGCTTTGATCTTACAGGTAAATCAGCCCATTCATCTTGGAAGCACAGTTTGTAACGAATAATGCCATTAGGGGTATACTGAACACCAACCACATCGTTAACACAGGGATCGCCGGCTTTGTTGCCAGGGCGAATAGTTTTGTAGTATAGTGGTTCAAATGCATAAAAATCGTCATTACTGCAATAAACTGTTTCATAGGGATTCGGTCGTTGTCTCGCAGATTGAATTATTGGAATGTAGTCTGCTGGTGTATAGACCTCTCTACTATTGCGCAATTTTTTTTCAATACTAGAATGAATAGAGTCTACTTCCATGAAGGTGTGCCCAACTTCCAAGTATTTTTGTTCAATAATTACTTGTGTTTTAATGCTTAATTCAAGAAGTGCATTAGAAAGCTTGGTATTTCGGTTCTGGTAACCACACCCATCACTCCAAATTGTAATTTTTTCTGGGTGTCGTTTTTCTACCACTTTTGTTAAAAAGTCTGTGTAAATTGATGCAAATACATCACTTTTGATCCCTGCCACAGCTTCGTGCCAAACGTAGCAGACCGCATCTTTAGTACTTAAGTTAAGAAAAGTCTCATTGTGGACTTTTAACTTAGTCTTGTAGTAATTTGCACTTGCATTTAGTCTTGGAGCTAAAAGAACAGCCTGTAAATCTACAGTATAGGTTTCAGTGTTAGCATTATTGTTGGATTGTTCTTTGTCTCTTGTTTTCTCTTCTCTTGCTAATTTCTTCTTTTGCTGATGTTTCTGGAATGTTTCTTCATCGCACGTTCCTTTCGTATACTGTGTGCATGTATTACATTGATCCTTTTTTGGAGTATAAAGATCTATATTCATGGTTTTTAAAGTAATATAAAAGGTTTTCCAGGACGATGCAGTTTTGTTTTTTGTTTGACAATCCTCTTTATAAAAGCGGTACATCTCTCGCAGACTAGACCACAAGGGCTCAACGTAAAGTTTAGTGGAAGACGCTCGACAATAATGGCTTTCTACTTTAGGCAGTAACTTCAGAAATTCTTTTACATTATTGTTAACTCTATTTGGTCTTTGTCGTGGTGCCTGATTTTCTTGTTCTTTTTCTTCCTGTTCTCCGTTTTCCTGGCTTGTACTGGGTTGATCTGATAACATCCAAGAGCGCACAGTCTTTTCACCAACGCTTAATGTGTTCATAAACATATTTCGGCAAACACGTTTCTTCACATCATCTCCATTTTCTTTTACAGTCAAGTAAAAAGAAAATCCTGTGTTTTTTCTTGAAGTAGTAGTAGTTTTTCTTCTGTATTTTGGACGTGCTTGCAATACAGACCCAGTGACGTAAACTTTTTTAGCCTCCCAAGATGACAGATTCCAAAAGTACGAATGTATTGACTTTCGATCATCTTCACTAATAATATTACATTTGAAATCTTGTCTTGGACCTCCTTTGCCTTTTTCGGCTGAGGATGCCCCTTACATCTTGACCCTAGGCATCTAGATTCCTTAATTTTAGTTTGCTTATATTTTCCATTTTCTTGTTTTTCAAATCCAACATAAGACTTCCCCTCTAATCTTAACTTGGCATTTTTTAATCTCTTCCACTCATTTCGGTTAACTTGACCCTTACGCTTTCTTGGTTTTTGTTGTTCCTGATCTATAATAATATTTTGGTCGGTATACGACATTGATTGCGGCTGTTGTCTTGTTGGTATATCAGCGAGCGAGTGTATATTAGTGACATCATCTGCTGTTACATCTGTTTCACTTTCGGATGGAGCATAAAATTCATCTGATCCTGAACTAAAATCTGTATCTGATTGCTCCTGCATGACTTTATCGAGCTTTTCTACAGGATGGATCTGTGTTGTGCAATCCATTACATCATGACACTCAATGGAGGGTGTAATCGCCCCAATCGAAGCGGTTGGTTGGGATGAAGGTGCAATCAGTTCTTGGTCTCTTATATCATGCTGTTCTACGACGGGTTTTGATGCCGTTGATAGTACCTGAGCACCTGTCACTTCAACGACTAATATTGAAGAGTCCCCTTGACTTGAGCTGGGCTGACTAACAGAGCTGGCTTGATATTCGCTGAATTCACCAATACTAGAACTAAGAGCCAGCTTCACCAAGGTGCGGCTTCTAGCTCCAGCCATATTAGGAAAGGTCCTTTTCTGATATTCCTGCAACAAACAATAAGTTAATAATTTGTCAAATGCAATAGCTCCTATGTCAATATTATATTATCGAACTATGATTCTTGCAAAATCTCTTTTGTCAACAAAAATATTCAAAAATTTCAATTATTTTATACAGAAAAAGTTAATTAATTATTATTATAAGTGATTTAAACTTTTATCTCATTGTAAAACATTATAAAGCTATGACCATTAAAGTTTGAACTTAAAAAACATAGAAAAAGTGAGGTTAGTATTTTGTTTGAAGTAAATTTAACAGTTATCATTACAAATAAAAAGTATTATTATTATTTGTGAGTTTAAATTATATTAAATAAAAGAGTTAAATACTTACACAACTAGGTACACGATACAATAATGATGCTTGAATAAAAACAATACAAAGTACGTCTCACGCCACGGGAATACAATGACATACGACAAATTGCATTATCCAAAACAGAGACTTCTGACATTGGTCTTATTGCAACTAATTCAAACGCTCGCTTCTGATTGGTTGATAGACATAGCAGTTTTTGCAAACGTTAGAGAAGCGTGTTTTGGATACTTACATGTCAAAAAAGAAAAAATATATTTTATTGACATTCGACCTTTTGCATGTACCACGACGATATATTATTATGATTTTTGTGTATTTGGATTAGTATTCGACGGTAATAGGATTCATAAAAATATGATGAAAAGAAGATTAAAAAGTATTCTTAATTCATTTGTACAAATAATTAATTTTGTATCAATTTTATTCTATTGTCACATAGCAGCAATGTCGAACGCGCTTAATAATTTGGATGGGTGACCGCTATGGAACCACGTAGCTGTGGAACACCTCGTGTTGTTGCCTTACTTTTTTTTTAATTCTTGGTATTATTTTAAGGATTTTTTTGGAAAATAGTAAGTATTAAAATTACTTTAATATTTAAATAAAAAAAACTGTTTAAAACATATTATTATTTATTTCGTTGAAATCATATAATAGATGTATAAATTCTTACGTGCGTACTAAGTACACACACTTTTTTATTATTATTAAAATGTTTATTCTTGATGTACTCGACATTAAACAGCTTGAACCTCATACCGACTATTACTAGTATAAACATAATATGAGGCCACCAGAACCAGAGTGGCCCAAGTGAAATATTTTCATATTTACACTTTATCACAAAAAACGATGTGAAATAATAATATTTTTAGAGCCACAGTGGCCCAAGATTAGTTTTCTCCCAGAATATCAGATGGCGACACCAGTATTGTTTTGGCATTGTAATTTTATACTCCATTTTAAAAATCACAGTGATCCAGTTGACTTGGGTCACTCTGGCATTGGCAACGCTTAACTGTCATTGTAATTATTAATTTATTATTTATTTGCGTGTTTCTCGTTTTATAACAGTGTTTTAATTAGAAAATCAATAAAAACATGAATGAAAGTGAGGACGAAGGCACGGAAGGCACTGCATGTAACATAAAACGTGAGTTTTTCTGTTATTTAACCAACAATTCAACTGTTATAACCTTTGTCAAGTTAACATAACCTACAAAAAAACATTAATTGTACTGTTTTAATTTTTTCAAAGCTTACATCTTACATACACAGTAATTATTGTTGTGTTTGTTTGCTGCAGATGTTCCTGGAGCTGTAGCAACAGCACATGATGGAGGGAGTGGGGCTGAAACTACTGATAACATCGAAAATGAATTAGGAGATATACTTGGATCAAGCTTAGAGGAGCCCTATCAGGATTCAGATTCCGAATATGTTCCAGATCATCGCGTCAAATTTGCAGCATATTCTTGAAGATTTGTCTAATAAAGAAGACCAGTCGTCAGTTTCTACAAAGACGACAAGGAAACGTATTCGCAAGGAAAATACGTGGAAAAACAATGTGAGAAAAAACAAACGAGCGAAAGGTGAGGAATACACTAACACTAAAGGCGTTCTCGTTCTCGCTAAAACGATAAAAACACAATATCGATGTCCCTCTAAAGAAAAATGCCACGAGAAGATCGACTCTGAAAGACAAAGAGTATTTTTTTCCAAATTTTATGGATTATCAAATTTCAATTTGCAAAGCTCATACCTGTGTTCACTCGTAAATGTCGTAATTAAAGCAAGATCATGTAAACAAAATGCAAACGATGCCACAACAAAGCCGAGAGAATTTTCCAGACTGTATCATTTACCAGATATTAATACTTTTCCAAAATACGATTCACACTACACCAGACACAAAAGTGAGACAAGACAGTATTTGCCACCTGATTTGAATTTGACAATGATGTATTCCGAATATAAAAAGAAAGTCAGTGAACCTGTTTCTAAACACATCTTTGAAAAAAATATTCACTGAGAAGTTCAACTTATCATTCCATGCTTCTATAACAGATTTATGTAAGAAATGCGATAATTTCGAACAACATTCCAAGAAGGCCGAACTTACCACTGCTAAGGAGATTATTTTAAGAAAAGCGGAAAGTGTCATGAATAATATGAAAATTGTTATACAGTATGCAAAAGAAAACAATGACACCACAGTAGTTATATTTGATCTGATGAAGACTCTTCCAACTACGGTAATTTCAACTGGAATATGCTATTATAAACGGCAGTTATGGACTTACTGTTTAGGGATTCACAATGCTGCTACCGATGACATTTTTATGTACGTTTGTGACGAATCGACTGCATCCACAGGGCCACAGGAAGTAGGTTCATGTTTATTAAAATTTATTAGAGATAATATACGTACAAAGAAACTAATAATCTATTCAGGCCAATGTAGCGGTCAGAACCGCAATATAAAAATTACGGTGTTGTGTATGTACATTGTATCAAATCCAGCTTATACTGTGAAACAGATTGATCACAAATTTACAGTGAGCGGCCATTCCTACTCATCTTGTAACCAAACTTTCGGCTTGATAGAAAAGAAGAAGAGGTATTTCTCAAACATATACATTCCGGAGCATTGGAACACTGTGATAATAGCAGCGAGAAAAAAGAATCCATTCAAGGTAGTACAGATGAAACGAGACGATTTCATATCGACGAAAGCCTTAGAAAGTAACATTACAAACAGAAAGATAAGCGTTGATAGGTCTAGAGTGGCTAAAAATGCAGTCGATGCTGTATAGTAGGATGCATCAATTCTCCATGTATTTTAAATATTCGAATAATCCAGAAGTCCTTTTTACTGAAGTTAACTTCAGTAAAAGGAATTCTCAAGATGCTACTAACCTAGAGCTCGAAACACTCTATCCGGATGGAAGACAAATCAACCCTGAAAAAAAGAAAGACCTTCTGTGTTTACCAGAATATGTTCCGCCCATCTATCATCAATTCTACCACCAACTAGCAGACTATAACACTGCAAGAAATGAATTAGACAGAGCAATGAGCGATTTTTTAGTGGAGTAGTGAATAATGAAAACATTTAAAAACAATAAAAGTGAAAGTTTGATTACAACTTAAGTAAAAAAACTAGCAAGAAGTTTTAATTTGTAATTTTTCAGTTTAGTAAAAGTCATTATTTCTGGTATATTACATTTATTTCTTTGGGATGGGTTGTTTTCATACCCGATGGCCTATTATTCTTACTTTTATTGACATGCTTGTCTCAAACAGCCAATGCCAAAGTGGCTCAACTGTTAAAAAAATTACAAATACTTATAAAATTAGCATCAGGCTATAGCCCATTATAATCTTAGTAATTTTTAAAGTATTATGCTGCGAACTAAGTAATGTGTTTAATATTTACTTAATTTTCTACATTAACTCGAAAATTTCACCAAACTATTTTGGCCCATATCTCTAGTTTTGATTTCTATCACTTGGGCCACTCTGGTTCTGGTGGTCTGATATTATAGAACGGTAATAAATAAATTTAAAAAAAGTCACAACGATAAAGTTAATATTGTTAAGAAGATTTAATATTACCTAATGTTGAGAAATATAAAACTATCGAGTGAATTACATAAAAAACAATTAATATTTTTAGTATATCACAACTTAAGAGAAACAGAGACACAAGTCCAAATTTTTCACAAATTGAGTTATCAAAACTACAATCGTACTAATACTCGTCTTTTTCTGGAGACCCAAAAGTCAGAATTGCAACTCTTTCTTTTGTCACTCATCTGACTTTGACCTATCTATGAATTCAATTGTAGGAAAAATATCTGTTTAGTGGTTACCGTATGTCACTTAATATTGTACTGGAAGACATTGGTTTTAAATGGCTAAAAGATGATTCAAGGCGAGAACTGATGGAACGGTCTCATATTGCTGTGAAGAGAGCAGAATCTTTGAGATTATATAAAAAATATAAACATGAAGAACTGTACAAGTTTGTTTTTATAGATGAAACTTGGTCTATAGATCTATATGCCGCTTATGGCAAGATGAGAATAAAATATGTGTAAAATTTATTAAAACTGATGGAAAACCGTAATATCAAAGAATATAGAGCGTCTATATTCTTTGGTAATATATTCATATTCACCATAATTTACAACCGTAATCATATTGAAAACATGAAGGTGTTGAAATAATTTTTTTGTAGATATATTATTCTTCATGCTGGTAATGAAAATGGCTTCATTAAGGGTGCACAGGCTATATTTTCCTTTAAATCGGCTATAATGGACTACCATGAAGAAATGAATCAAGCAAATTTTTTATCGTGGTTTGAAAACCAACTATTAAAAAATTTGTCTGAACCATCCCCAATAATTATAATAGATAACGCTCCATACCATAGCATATTCTTAGAGAAAGTACCAAACATGCCTTCAAACTAGACTAAAATAAAAGATTGGGTAACTATATAACAATAAACTGAATAAAATCTGATAGCTCAGATTCACTGTCCGAATCTGAGCTATCACCAGGATTTATTATAATTGTTTGAATGTCAACATTCACCATCCTCTCGGATATACCAGTTTTTGATAATTTCATTATGTCTGACACATTTCCCCCAAATATCTGCATTACATTATTCCAGTGCCTTATTCCACATATTTAAAATAGCACTATCAGAATGCCCATGCCCATCTATACTAATATACTTATTGTAATACGACTTGCAATTTGCCCAAATTAATTCTATTGCGTTAAATTCACAGTGATAAGGAGGCAGTCTCAACACCTCATGACCATGTACTCGGAACAACTGGTCAAGTACATATATATTTTCTTTTCTGTTATTTTTGGCTATTTGTAGCAATTCAGCTTTAGAAAATTTGTGGGTCATATTTAATATTATGTATTATCAACCAACTAATAATTTCATCCTTCCTTGAAGTAGTTCAAGGTTGTGTATTTAAAAGGACACTGTGGTGTCCTTTTAAAAGCCACCATTGCAACCAATGATGGCTTTTCTAAGTTAGGTATTAATTGTGTTCTTATCCTCTTAGTAAAAAGTTTGCTGTTCATTTCTCCATGATAATCAGCTACGTTAGACTTTAAACAAAACAATAAATTTGCTCCCGAACCAAATCCTTTGCGTGAACCAGCGTGAACAATCACAAAACGTTTACCATCATAACCTCTTGGTTTTTGGACACTTTTGGCACTATTGCCTTGCCAAGAATTTGTTTTATTTCCTTTGGAGTAAAACCAAGTTTCACCTTAAAAAAAAAACAACTTCTCTTGTAAATAGACTTTTCGATATATTTACAAAGGAATCTTGCTCTTAGAGCAGCAATACTAGTTTGCTTTTAGACCTTTTTTTTTAAATACGATGTCTTTTAACAATGTACTAGGCGATGATTTTCCAATATCCACTACTTCTTTATCCCTTAATTGACAGGTCAAACTCTGCAGAGTAACATGGTTCTCTGAAAAAAACAAAGAATTCATTATCGTCTTTTATAGCCAAAAATAAGTAGATAGAAAATTTCATGAAAATTCAAGTACAGTTCCCGTCATATAAAACTGGTACACTTTTTTTTCCCAATGTAAACCTGTGTTCAGCTTGACACAATGGTTCGTGAATCAATTCGTTGTTGCCATTACAGGTAACAGAATTGCATTAAATCTAAATAAAAAAGAACGTTCAAAAATATTTAAAGTTTTTGTATAGGTATTATTATTATCATTAAGAACAAAAACCGTATCTAATAATTTTAATAACCAGAGAGAGGGTTGAGTTAATGCACAAAATGTTTAAAGGATCTTTAAACGTAGGGTATTGGCACAGGGAACATTGGAATGCATCTACTGTAATTTTATAATGTGTCTGTCGTACAGCCATCGATCAAAAAGACAGAAGAGGGAATGTAAAGGTAGTGGGGGCAAAAATGTTGTTAGACGGGTAGTGCCATTTTCAGAGGCCACATTAAACAAGGTAAGAGAGTCTCTTTCCTTGTTTAAGAAATCAAATTTAGTTGGGTTGTGTTATTGTTTGTCCCAACTGTCACATGAAAGCTTATTTATATTGAAGTTTTTTAACAATTGTGTCACATTTTAGACTATTATCGTTATTTAATTAAAACTTTATTATGCTCTAGTGTTAAAAAAAGTATTTTAAGTGTTTGGAACATAGTGCTTATAATAATATTGGAACATAGTCTTAAATTTGGCGCCTTTGCATTACAGGATATGTTCGCCATATTAAGAGGTCACTTTTATGAATTTTATAACTTTTCACAACGATTAGATTCCCTCTTTTGTCTTTTTGCTCGATGGGCACAGTCCTCCTTTTAGCTGATTTGATATAATATTTTAGTTGAACTGGCAACATTGCCCTAGAAATTAGAATGACATATGTGACAAGATCAACTTACACAACTTGAAAAACACAATTTTGGGTTATAAGAGTTGTACCAGTTTTTTTATGACGCGAACGGTACCTAGCGAGGTTCTTGTTTATCATAAAATTTACACTGAAGAAATCAATAATTACTCTGTTGGTACATCATACAATGTATTCTGTATTGCCATTTTTGATGCCTCTGGTATACCAGTCGTCTTACTTTTAAGACGACGTCTATTTTTATCTGGTTTTGAAAGGACGGGATTGTTTTCTTTCTTTTTTTATCTAATATATTGTCCGCCGTGATATTTTTAAAGAAGCGGCAACTCTCTTAAAAAATAATTCTTTGATAGTAACTAATTAACAAACATGCATTTGATATTTTACCCCTTGAACAGATGTAAAAGGCTCCAAAGGTCCTCCATTACTTCTTTCTAACTCAAAAAAATATTGATATAAATTTTACACAAGTTTGTGAATTATGCGTTTTTTCAGGCATATATTAAAAATAATAATAATAAGTAATCTCGAAAATATACAAATAAGTTTCCGTTCGAATGAACTATAGCTAGGCTCATGTAGTATAATGACAATTTGTAGATTAGAAAATATTAATTTTCTCATTAGCTGAAAAATAAATATTTACCGGAAGTATTCTAATTAAGAGATATAAGAGCAACAGTTAGTCGTTCTAACAATAATTATGCCTGAAAATATATAATTCAAATGCCATACCTAAAAACTACAAGTTAAATAATTTGAAAAACCAAAAAAAAATAAATTCAAATAAATCAATAAACACGACAAATGAGCTAATCTTACTGTCAATGAAAATTATAAAAGTCAAAATTTACAGTAAACAAGGTATCAAAGATATGCCATATTGTTGATCCTTGTTTAACTTATTGGATTTCTATGGGCAAGCAGCTTAATTTTGTAATACTAGTTTCTGTGAGTAAAAAAGAGACCTAGTATAAAAAGCAATTCGTGAATAATTTCAAATTTCATGCATGGGAAAAGATAGAGTGGACGTACTATATAACATTATATATATATATATATATATATATATATATATATATATATATATATATATATATATATATTATATATATATAATATATATATATATATATATATATATATATATATATATATTATATATATATATATATATAATATATATATTATATATATATATATAATATATATATATATATATATATATATATATATATATATATATATATATATATATATATATATATATATATATATATATATATATATATATATATATAGTTCATCCCAAACCCTTCTTTCAGTGCGTCACAGTTTATCGAATTCTCTCTAACGCATTAAGCTAGAAGTGACAGAAAAAAACGTGAGTCTGTGATTATTATACATCGAACTTGGAAAATTATATATCGTTCACGGGTATTTGCATATTAAAGCGAATTCTACTTACGGATATATACCTAATTGGTTGGAGTTTAGAATACGCTAAATAGATATCCAATCAATGATGCGCATAAATATAATTTGACGCAAATGGGCTCGATAGTGACACTACTTTGACTAGTCAACTGATAAAATGATAATTGTCATTCGAGGTTAGTATTTTCAGCGATGATTTTCAGACATTTTACAGTGAAAATTTAATTTTGTATTTATTGTCATAAAAATATTTTAAATATGCCGAGATATACCAAGAATGAACAAAGACTAATACTAAAATTATTAAATTATTTTCAATTAGAAAAAGAGACTGGGACAACTTTATTACCAGTTTCTGCCGTTAGTGAAGTAAGTTTTAAATTATTCTAAAAAACATTCATATTAGTAGTTTAAATACTATACATTTTAGCCATAGTGTTTGTAATAAATAATAATAAATACATAAATAAATCTTAGCTAATTAAGCACTTTCCTTTTAATGTATAGAATAGGAATTAAGACAATTTGCCGTTCCAATATAATGCGCAATAAAATTTTTTATACAGGACGGGACCTCTAATATGTAAATTAAAAAAAAAATTGAATTCTTAAAGTTTTTACTCCACATTTTCAAAATATAACCTTTTCACATTTAGCCGATTACGATCCTTCAACTGTCAGATTTAACTAAAATGTCATGCAATAATTCTCGACATTCTTAAAATCCTATATGACGTCAAAATTAGTGACGCACTGAAAGAAGGGTTTGGGATAAACTGTATATATATATATATATATATATATATATATATATATATATATATATATATATATATATATATATATATATATATATATATATATATATATATATATATATATATATATTATATATATCATCTAATTTACATCCCGTGCACGTCATCTGCGTCATAGCCCGTAACGTCACATGATACCAACACGAAATATTTAGGCGGTAGGTGTGTTCTTTTTTAGAATCACTTTGTCGATACACTGGCATACATACACTAGACATATTTTATTATATACGCGTAGAAATAATATTTAAAGATTTCTAATAATGTTAACTTAAAGAAATACACAATAATATGTTTCATTTAATTTGTATAAATGCATTATAAAGCGTTTTTATGAAGAACATTTGTTCGGAACACACTGTAACTGTAATTGAACGAAGGTGATATTGTGGCATAAATTGGTAACACTTATTTGACAGTTGCTGTGTTGACACTTTTTGTACTTTATTTTGAATTTTAAAGTAAATACCTCTTGTTTTATATTTTTACCTATTTAATAAAATCTGTTCTTTTTAGATCAAAATTAGTGTGTTTTATTTTAAAAATGTCACGTAAGAATATAAATAGTCGTTGTAAAGAGTATAATAATAATTATGTGATCTATTTGATTTTAAATGGATTCAGGATTTTTTTATACTTTGGCAACTATGTCAACTTCGATCTCTGTCAATGATAATGACGTGCAACGGTATGTAACTAATAAGCTCGAAAATTGTTCAACCAATAATATGATAACTTATTAAATTGAAATCACTCATTGGCACCTGTTTTATATAAGTTTTAATTGTTTTTGTAATATGTGGTACATAACTGTATAATGTTAACATGGTTGGAGTGCCGAGTGGTGATAGCGTGTGTGTGTGTGTGTGTGTGTGTGTGTGTGTGTGTGTGTGTGTGTGTGTGGGTGCGCGCGCGCGCAACCCACCACTGCACAATACATTATGGCAAACAAATAATTATAAATCTTCTTTATAAATTTATAATTATCTGTTATTCTTTATATTGTCTTCTTTATAAAGTAGCTACAGGTAGTCGAGAGGAAGTTGCGTACGATAAACAAATTAGGTGATATTAACACAGTAAACTGAATGTTTTCACCACAAAATTTATACAACAATATAATATAAAAAGTCTTTACTACATCAATGAATAAATAAAAATATCATTCACTATGTTTTGAAGCACACAGGATAGCAAACTCAACATAGCAACATAGGTAACATGAACACAGATAGAGCATTTAACTTGGCATCATTAATGTGTCTCGGGCTTACGTCACAGGTATGCGAGAGAGATGCAAGAACATGCACGTTGACTTATCTTGTGTGTTATAGTATCAAAGTATCAGAATTAAAATTATCAAGGAAAAATAAAATGAATTCTCTATTGGCGAAAAATAGCAAAATTAAAATTCATGACGAGGTTATTCCTGTTGCCCCATTACTGCTGTTTCAACGTATTTGTGTTTTAGAAAAAACCGACGAAGAACTTAAAAATTATATGAATTACGAATTGGCACCATATCCACTTGCTGTATTTGAAGATGGTGAACTGAGAAAAACAAAAAAAAACCACGATTTTACGAATTATTTCCTGAAAATTCTATTAATTTAAAAAGTGTAGAAAATCTCTATTATGTTATTGACGGAGGCATGTTACTACATCGTTGTAAATGGCAATTAAATGAAACGTTTGCAATGATATGTGACCATTATGTAAGATATTTAAAAAATAATTATAATAGTAACACGTACGTGGTATTTGATGGGTATAAAAAAGATAGTATTAAATCAGCCGAACGGAATCGTCGCGCATTAAAAAATAAATGTGCAGATATTGAATTTGATGAACATATGCGTTTAAAAATTGCTCAAGATAAATTTTTAACAAACAGTAAAAATAAAATTCGCTTGATAGAAATGTTGAGAATTAAATTAGCTGACAACAATATTTTTACATGCCAAGCGGAAAGCGATGCCGACAAACTAATTGTTGAGACGGCAATGAATTTGGAATCAAAAGATGTTGTTATAGTTTCAGAAGGTATCGATGTCTTAGTGATATTAACGGCATTGGTAGATAAAGATCATGAAATATATTTTCTAAAACCATCCCGTGGTAAAGTTCAACAGAAGATATTTTCATCGAAATGTTTAGAAAAATCTTTACCAAATTGTAAAGAACATATTCTTTTTTTACATGCCTTTACGGGTTTTGACACTACTTCTGCGTTTTTCAATAAAAAGATCTTCTGCGTAAAAGTATTTAAAAATATCAATGAAGACCCCAACAATATATTGCAAGCAGGTGTAGCACGTATTTTGAGTTTATATGACGCTCCGTCTAAAACTCATGATTTAAGTACATTGAGGTTCAATTCTTTCATAAAAGCAACAGCCAAAATACGAGTGTTCTTTTGTCATCACTGCTTCCAACAACTGATGCAGCGTTTGAACACCTTAAAAGAGTGTATAATCGTTTTCATCGTTCTTGGCGTGTGCGTGTAAAAACACTTGCAATAAGTTGTTTCATCTGTCTTTCCTTGTCTAAGCTCGATTCGTTTACCTCCTCCAGTGGCGGAGCAAAATGTAGCATCTCAAACGAAATAATAGTTATAAAAGAAAATTATAAATTATTTTTCATTAAATTTCTAATAACGGAATATACGTATAAATTGCGAAGAAGTATTTTTCTAGCTTGCAGTACAATAGGACAGGATATAACGAAAAGTACATTTTAAAAGGATTTTGAAATATACCCAAAAAAGTGTTAATTATTTAACCCACTTTAATTAAAAAATTATACAGATTTTTTAAGTTTTAAGCACTGTAGCGAATTCTGAACTGTTACAACGTACTGACCTTGATTAATTAGCTAAGCAGTCAGCGTCTTCACTGGAACTGTCTTCATCATTGGAATCTTCCGCCAAATCGATGATAATCCTACTTTCATTTTCATCATATGTGACCATTTTTGCCCAGTCGTCCTGAATTAATTTTTCAGTATGGTTAACATAACTCGCCCACACTGCAGGTGTTGCCTCAGCTAATGCATCGCCCCAAACTTTTTTCACTGTTTCATCTCCACGTCCATGTTCTCCAATATGACGATCATAGTATTGTTTAGAAATGCCCCAGACCAACTCAATCGGATTATATTGACAGTGATATGGAGGCAATCTCAAAACCTGATGCCCATGTTCTTGGAGTAGCTCGTCTGTAACGTACCTGGTATTTTGTGGTTTATTCTGGCGACAAAGACTCAAAAGCTCTGTCTTGCCCGAATCGTCGTCAAAAATTATTTTTTTCGCTCCTAACCATTATTGTAAGTCCGATTTTTTCCAACTGGCATTCGGTAACTTTTCTATTAAAGAGCTATGGTATGAGGCATTATCCATAATAATTAGAGATGGTTCCTCCAACATTGGTATCAGCTTTTCGGAGACCCACTTTTTAAAAGACCCTTTATCCATAGACTCATGATAGTCTGCACTCTTCGATTTCGTAGAAAACAGTAATCCAGCATCTTTAACAAATCCTTGCCTACTTCCGGCATGTAAAACAACAAAGCGTTTACCTGTATTTTCGTGTCTTTTTCTGATGCTTTTCACACAGTCATCTTGCCAAGTACCTACGTTTATATGCCCCTTTTAGGAATATCCATGTTTCATCTAAAAAAACGAACTGAAGTGGGCTTGGACTTAAAAAATTTCTCATATAATGCCTCAAAAAATACAGTCGTTTGGAGACAATATATGGTTTCTCACATAGCACTCGTCTACTATTTTCTAGTTTGTATGAAAACCCACAATTTTTCATAAGACGCCACAAACTTGTATCAGAACCGTCATAGAGATGCTTGTTTCTTAATTGTGTATTTAGAACTTTAATTGTAACGTGCTCTCCTTTTGCTTTCATGCCATACAGTACATTTCTAATCTCTCCTTTTATAGTATCGCTGACATCATTAGTCTTTTTTTTTGTACATTACGTGACTCTTCTGGTGTAGTAAGAGCTGCCCCTGTCTTGTATTCACTCTTTATTCTTGTCGCTGTACGAAGACTGATTTTCAAAGCGTCCGCTACTCTTTCATGTACCGATGATAACGAAAGCAAAGGTCCGTTGTTTTCTTTTTCTTTTTTAAAATACTCCAATAAATGAACTACACATTGTCGCATTTCTCCTGTTATCGTTTTTCCCGGCATTTTTTTTAATAAATAGAACAATTAGTTATTCACAACAAAAAATAATAAGTAAAACTGTTCGGATCAAATTCCAACAATGACTGACTAAAATCGACTAAAACAACATAAAATATCAATGGTAATTGCTACAATTATAAACCTATTAGCCAGCTCATTCAAGAACAATGCCACAAGTCATTATTGCAATGGGTATCGGAAGAGAGAGAGTTAATTTATAATAAACTGCAATTTTTAAGGTGTCGAGAGTATTATTTTATGTAATGGAATTCCACACAGTAAGAGCTCAAACTATTAATTAACTAAAACTGTTTACTTATAAAAATTATTTCATCAGCTACTTCAAACCTGCACAGATCAGGGTAACATGTTAAAAAAACACGTCACTGCCAGCTATCTGTATTCGTAAAGAGGTCGAACTTATCACCGACACCGTATCGGCCAAACGCATCGGTGCTATTGCTACAATACTGGGAGACGTGAGTGGTCTCTTCATTCCCTTCTCATCGCACTTTACCATGACGAACGTGACTCTCACAATTGAATTACGCATCTGTGTATCAGAGAGAGACAAATATTAAAAATTCCGTAGTAGCTTATTTCAGGCACACGCCAAGAACGATGAAAACGAGTATACCTACAAATTCAGATATGGCTAGGAAATGACGTAGTTATTGAAAATTGGGGATGGAAGTATTCCAATAACATGTACATCCCAATAACAATGAATCAATTACCTGCTCCGGATAATTTATTGCAAATGTTATTTTGTAATTGCAAAAAGGGATGTGGATGCCGAAAAAGTGGTTTATACTGCAGTGTAGAATATTTACAGTGCAGCGGAAATAGTTGTTCCAATACTTCACCTTTTATACAGATAGATGAACTAGAAGAAAATATTTGATGTAGACAACACTGTAATATATTTAAATAAACAGATTTTGTACTAATAATTTTTTTTTCTTTTCATTACTCGTAATTAATTACCTTATTTTTTTAAATGTACACAATAGAGTACGTTTTATTTATAATTAAACTGGCCGAGAAATTCCATTGTACATAGCAGCTGTCGCTCCGCTCTCCCTTTCACGTTTTTCTACCTGTTCGAGATCCCTACTGCTATTTTTATACACAGGTATCTTTGAAAAATGTTCCTATATGTCTACTCAGGTAAGATTTAACATATAAATAAAAAAATACTGTTGTAAAGTGAAAATATATGGTCAAACATTAATTTTTTATAATAATTTGTTTAAACAATAAAAAAATAGAGTGCACAAAAAAATTTTGGGTAAACATTGCAATTTATAGTTTTAAAAACAATATCCCACATCGATCATATTAATTTATTCACTATAACTCTAATCCGAGATGAAAACCCCCAGGCGCTCCACTAATAAAATATAATAGAAAAGTTGGAGTTTAGTGGAATGAATTAATGTAAATAACCTATACTTAGATATATTTGACAATACCGTAAAAATTACATAAATTTGCATATTAATAGTTGTTAATAATTTAGAAATTACAGGTTTGGTTATACCGTTATAGCTCTGGGGTACAGTAGAATGGGAGATCTGAATGACTATTAAGATGGAAATATATTTTATTAATATTCATATATTAAAATGTTTTGAGTTGAAAATACACATCAGTTGATTTTTAGCTATACTATACTGTACTGTGTATTATTTATGATAAAAGAAATATAATATGGCAACAACCGATGATGCGAGTTTATTATCCAAAACAGTAAAAACTGAACTTTCTGATAATGATGTTTCTACTTTGGACAACAATTTCAAGGGAAAAGCTATAGATTTTCAATTTTCTGTTCAGCCAAAAGTTGAACAATCTGAAATAAAAGATGAAGTCGAGGAATTAGAATTTGTGGGAGAAGCTGTAGACTTTTCTGAGAATGAACTGTCTAATTCAGAAGAAAGGTATCAGATAAGCATTTTTTTATTATTTCTTTAGTACTTTCATTAATAATTGTAATGTAATTATATAGTAGCCGAGAGCTATTTGTTTATTGCTTGTCAGCACAATAAAAAAGTGAGTTTTTCCATTTTTTTCAATAGTAAATTGTCATAATAAGTTCAAACTTTCTATTTACATGCAGCTGTTAGAGAAATATGTAACATGTAAAAAGTTGTGATGATGCAAAGTTAGGCTAAATCTTTGATTTCTCAACTTAACATTGTTAACAAATCTATCATCCGTTCCATGTATACAGAAAGGTGCCGAACTAATAGTGATTTTGGAGTTGTTTAATAAAAACGAAATGAACTATTTTAAAACAAGGACTAAGTATCTTTCAGTGCTCCTTATTGTTTGATTTAGTAAGTCATGTTTTAAATGTTTTTAAATGCTTATATATAAGTTTTGTAGAACTGTTGTTTGCTATTATCTACGTAGGCGAATGTTACACCCATTCTGTGGTACGTCTTTTTACGTTACGTTAAGATGAAATGTATTTTTTTTTAATTTTTACAAGTAGGCCGGCAATTGTTATTAACAAATAACTAATACAAAAAAGCAATTTCTCCGAATTGCTTCGGAATTAATTTTTTTATGTGTATCTCATCAAAATAAACACTTTTTCTCTCTTGATAATTTTTCGAAAAATGCTTCCTTTTCGAGTTATTTGCATTTTTTTGTTGAAAAAATGCATTAATTAGTGATTTTTGGGATTTTTTTTCTAAAAAACTACTAAATGAATTGCAATTCTACAAATAGCTTTATAATCTTTAAACCGTCGAGTACAAGTTAGAATATTTTGACAAGGATAATTTTTTTCTATCTTGCTAAAAACGTGGACCCAAATATTTCGAATATGCCTTTCGAGCAGTCTACCGCTAAGTGTGTACAGCGGTTGCGGCGATACAGGCGTGCGGCACGTAGAAATATTTGTTTAAATTTAAAAAAATTAATTCAATACAAATATTACGTACAATTTATTAAAAAAAAGGTATTTCTAATTATTTTTATATAGACATATTATAATTAAAACAATTAAAATTAATTTTTTACAATGCTATAATAATGTAATTTTTCTTTTAATATACGTGGTGACTATATTATTGAATGTTTTATTACAGTGAAATACATTAAGTATATATATATATATATATATATATATATATATATATATATATATATATATATATATATATATATATATATATATATATATATAATTAATTTTCATTGAAAAATATAATAAAATTAAAATATAATATTAATTATACATCGTTTTCATTGTCAATAATTTGAAAATTTTCGTCAACATCAACAGGATTTCCATCTAATAAGCTAATTTCATTGTCTTCAATAGAGTCGTCTTTAACATTTTTACTGCTTTAACAGTTACTTAATGATTTCTCTGTGCAATTGGTTTTATTGTTAGTTTAAATACTTATTTGTATATTTACGCCAGTTGTCAGAGACGAAAAAGCCACTAAACTCTAAAAATCATACGAACAAGCTGAATTTTCCCGAGGATAATAATTTTGGGACCCCAAAAAAAAATGCAAATTATTTTACCAGTCCTATCCCCAGCTTTCCCCTAAAACCTTCATCGTAAAGGGGCGGAATGGAAAAAATTAATTTACCCAGAATCTGTACAACGATCTAAAATGTTTAAAACTGCTTCTTCTCAATGACACAAGTACGTTTTTCGAATCTACATGTCAGCTAAACATTCCACCCAACACCCTCGTGGAGGCAGTTCCCGTGACGTACGATCGTTTGTAATGTAAAAGCTTAAATTCTGCATTTTTTGGGCATATTTCAATTGCCTCACATTTGATGCCAAAACCGAAATTTCATGCTATAGCCCCGGACTACCTAAGTCTGACGTCACAATGGGCAAAGCTTAGAAACCCTTTCCATAAAAATCTGTTTTACTGTATATCCCCCATAAGAAGTTGAAAATGTTGACATTTTTATTTGTTTAAAGAATAAATAAGAACTTTTGGTTATGAACATTCATTCTGTGCGATTGGTATTATTTGTTGTTCGTGAATTTGTGAGTTAAGAATATCAAAGTATTAAGATATTTACTGTCAAAGTTCATATTTTAAGGTTAGGTACACTTCTGTCTGATTTATCACTTCTGAAATTTTAGAAGCGAATACAAAAAACCTGCATGTTTTTTGTTTACTGTAATGTTTACAGCTTGGAGCAAAGCACATAACCATTTTGGTGCCAGTTCGGTATGCGGTCTACCGAAATTTCGATATGCGGGGAACGTCACCTATCATTAAATGCTGTTGAGACACTCACTAAAATTCTATATTTATATATATATATATATATATATATATATATATATATATATATATATATATATATATTGTTATGATTGTTTATTTTGAGTTCAAACTTAGTTTATTGAGCCAATAAAAAAATTATAGCTTATCTGTTATCAAAAGTAAAATAATTCTTATATTACCTGTGTTCGATGGATTCAAAAGATTTTCTAGTTGTCTTTTATCGGGATAGAGAAGAAAGGATAATAATACAAATATATTATATTACAAAGATTTCCGTTTCTTTATTTTATATGAACGAATAAAACAATTATTAAATTTTGTCGTTATCTTATCAATCAGCATACAAGAAAATAAATCAAATTATTATGATAATAAGATTATAAAGCTACATACATTTATATTACGTGAAAAACCAATTTTACTTAAAATTTTCTTTACTTAAAAAAAGAAACCACAAAACTTTAAACTTTTGATTAGCCTAACAAAACCTCAATTCTTAAATTTGAATTCTAATGACCATGATGTCGAAACGATCCTTCACAGATATAAAATTCAATTGTACAAACACTTACAGTTTATTTTCTTCTTGAGTTGTATGTTGGAACATACCCAGAAAAGTCCAGTCTCCTCAAAGATGTGATCTCCCTTTTTTGGCACCTCGGCTCCTTCTTTACGTCTCTGCAAACCTCCTGCAAACTACACAAAAAACACCTGATTCACTTCTCCAAACTCCGCTACTTATTTATGACACCAGGACCTCCTTTTGTCAACTTGATGCCGTAAGAATACTTTCACATATACTTTATAAAAATGCCCACGGTAGATACAAGGACCTCTTTTAATCTACTTGTTATCTCCTTCTTCAAACTATTCACTTCTTTTCGTTACGCCGGTATCCAAACTCACGAACTACACCCTATCTTGAGACACACGACTGTTTCCTTTCGATGACCAAAATATGACTGACTTCTCCTGTCTCATCATCGACTCCCAAATTCCCATTTAAAAACGACCGTCCAATCAAAAAGCTTAAATTGTGTTTACTATGATATTGGAAAAGCCTAATTTCGGTTTCAGAGAAAACTAAATAGCTTACTTTAAAATTGGTTTTTTTCAATACATCATTTATACATATTTCAAAAGATTAGAATATGGTCATTTAATACTCGACTCTACAAACAATGAAGATATTAACTTCAGGTAAAATGTCTTCTAATTCTAAACAAAGGTTTTTTTATAATTTTGTTTGCAACGGAAAAACGGTCGTTTGCCAAACAAATTTCTATTCTTATCTACACTAAATCTTATCTTAAATTACTATATACAATTTGTCTATATTGATATCTTGAAATTTTATTTCGATGGATCTTTTTATTTATTTTTCTTTGGTTGGGAAAGAAGAAACATAACAAATCCCCGCCTTTGCATACGATAAAAATTACTGAATTATTTAGGGATTTTTCTCTATGCAAAAACAAAAAAGAATAGTCTTTCAACATTTTTTTAATTTCTTCTTTCACCTGTTGTCGATATTTATATGGGATCGGGTACGTCTTCGATTGAAAGTTTCCCAAGTTTTTAACCTCAAAAGAATGTTGGTGCTTTTTTGCCACTCTGTTTTCCTCATTTATAAAAGTTTCGTGTTCTTTTAACATCAGACTCACCTCATTTTCTTTTTCTTCTCCACATATCAATTTTCTTTCTTTTTCCTCAGATTCTTGACACATTTATCGCACATTTTTCCTCCTCTTTTTCATCAATCTCTTCCTTAAATACCACTGTTTCAATCATATCCTTTTCATTTTCCTTTGTTGACACTATTTCTTTTTCTTCTTCGGGGCTTATCCCTTCTTTTGAGGAATCTCCGGTAGTGACTTCCTTTATCCTTTTCTTAAGTTTTCTTCCTTTTCTTCTTTGTCCTCGCTTCGTTGCCAAATTCATTTCCACTGTTTGTTCTTTTTCCGAATTATCAATTTTCTTTTTCCCATGTTCATTTTCCTGCCTGTCCTGTTCTTCTTCTTTTTCCTCTGTGATTTTCATCGTTTTATTTTTGAAATCTATCACCACATGTTTTCTGCCAATTCATCCACTCCTACGATCATATCATGCGACATGTTTGGCATCACAACACATTGTAGTGCATAAAATTTCTTATCCAATCGTACTTTCACTCGTATTCCCTCATTTATCGTTGAAAATGTCCGTTTATTTGCACCCACCAAATTTACCCGTGGTATTTTGTAGATCAAATTCGTTAAATTAACTTCCTCTATTAGTTTTCTGTTGATCAGTGTCATTTCCGATCCAGTATCAATCATAATTTTAATCGGTGTCTCGTTGATAAAACCATCTACAAATTTCAGATTTGCTCCACTTATTTTGTCCTTATTTTCTGCCAATTTAATAAATTCCTTCGGGTGACAAAAAATTCCTGTTTGTTTCTTTGTCTTTAGTGAGCGCCTTCGTGAAAAAGACGCTTGCTGTTCTTGTTCGCTTCTATTTCTGTCGCTTTGTCTCTCATCCTCATATTCCTCTATGTGTGTGTTGTTGACCGCTCTTCTATTTTCTCTTGGTCTCTCGGACCCGTATCGGTTTCCGCGATTTTCCGGTTCATTCGTTCTATTATTATTTCGGTTTTCCTGATATGTGCGAGTGTTGTTTCTATTCTGGTTCTCTCGATATCTGTTTTCGTTCCATTGCCGATTTCTTTGTTCATAATTTACTCTTCCGTTGTCTCTACTTTCGTTTTCTCTCCTCGGGACAAATTCTCTTCTTGTGTACTCTCTCCTAAAGTTTTGTCCTCTATCTCTATAGTCTTGATTTTCTCGTTGTCTATATATATATATATATATATATATATATATATATATATATATATATATATATATATATATATATATATATATATATATATATATATAAACTTATCTTCTAGATTTCTTCGTAGAACTTTCTACGCAACTTAATCCAAATGGGACTGCAAAGTACTGTCAGGAACACCTCTCATTTTCTCCAAAATCGTAATTTTACCCTCCAAACAGGATCTTTCTATTCCTATGTGGTTCCATAATTTTCCTGGTGGTAGGTGGTTAACGGTTGAGTTCACTTAGCCCAATTGGTGCAAATTGCCGTATGCTGGCCATTCGTCCGAGTAAATTACTGACCCACCTTCAACTTCCCTTTGTATGATGGGAACTACGGTGGTCTGTCTTTTCGCTCAACATGAAAATATCGGACCTCCTCTTTAATCTTTAATCCGAAGACCCACGTTCGGCGTCCTGTTGTACTTCCTTCTGCCCGCAAATCTCGCTTCGTCAATTTGGATTGGGTCATATTCCGTATTTTGAAGCTGTCCACGGCGATTCACTGACATCACAGAGGAACAGACTTCTCGACACATGTTGTACCAGTGGCATATAGCTTCTCTTCCTCTCCCCGTTAATTTCATTACTGTGTCAAAATCGAATTCCAAAATAAACAAGAACATCAATTCAAAAATTTAACATAAAGTTAACTTGTAGTTACTTTCTCCATTTAAGTCGGTGAAATAAAAAAACGGTTGCCATGCCTAACTGATCTTGTTGTCTGGCATCCTCTCCTTGGACAGCGGAGAACTGGTCTATATACACCACCCTGATCTCGTTTCCGCTTTTCTTCCATTTCTGCCCCACATTGGTGGCACGGCCCAGCGTCTTCAACATTTTGTAATAAACCGTTCGCTCGTAGAAATGCTACTGCCTCTGCTTCGCTCGAAATGACAGTTTTATAAAACTCTTTTAGAAACATTTTGTTTGCAAATAAATCAATATTCATTTTGGAGCTCATTTTATACCAAAATAGGTCATTAAAGGTTTTGATATTAGCACAACCTAATTGACCAGTAATAAGTTTGTCATAATTTCCCTAATTTGTTTTTGCTTTCCTAATTGACCAGTAATGAGTTTGTAATGGTTTCTTCTTGTTTTTGTACCTATTTGAGAAATACGAGGACCGCATTCCGAATCAGCTAAACTGCCGTAAATCGCATATTAGACGGTAGACCGCATACCGAACCGGCACCACTATTTTATTAATTAGATGGATGTAATAATAAAATAACAATCCTTATTCACCTCTTAAAATACAGTCCTTATTAAGTACAAACGAATATCTTAAGTCTTTTTATGGAATAAAATTACTGGCACATAAAAAAGAATAAAACATTAATTTAAATATTTTTTAACTTAGTAAATAAATTCAATGCTTTATTGATTAATTCTGAAATAACCCTGATAAAAACAACAATAAAATACCTTGAAATAAAGAAAAAACAAAGTTTTAAACAAAACATAACATAACCTTAAAATATGAACTTTTGAGAGTAAATATCTTTATACCTTTGACATTCTTACATTACAAATTTACGAACAACAAATAATACCAATCGCACAGAATGAATGTTCATAACTAAAAGTCCTTATTTATTCTTTAAACAATTAAAAAATCAATATTTTCAACTTGTTATGGGAGACATACACGTAAAACAGATTTGTTAGAAAAGGTTTTTAAAATCTCCGACCATTGCGACGTCAGAACTTAGGTAGTCCATTCAGACTTGAAACATATCAAAAAAGATGGTTTGCTTCAAGTTTGCCATGTTAACTGTACACACTTGGGGCAAGTTTAAATCAAACTCGCTAGTTACAATGCATGGACGTTTAAATAAAGATTTTATTTATTTATAGACTTTTTATATGTTCATGTTACAGTGCAACAAACTTGCTTGAAGTTTTTTTTATAAAAAGTATATAATGTTGATATAACAAACTTGCATACGATCTGTTTTTACATAGTAGCTACAGTTTTGTTACGGCAAATTTGCTATATTTTTGTTACATTGAATTGATAGTCTGATAATTTTCCTCCACGATGTTTTAAGGGTGATTATCGGTAAAACCGTGAATGTAGGTAGTGAAGAGAAGATATACGGTGATGAGTGTCTTACCACCCGGCAAAATAGCGGAAAGGATAGAAGACAGATTAAGTTGTGAGATAGTACGAGATAAGGCTAGTTATTAGACGTGTCTATTTGACTTCAGTCATAATTATACGGATGACCTCGAAAATATTTTATTTTAATAATTTCTGATGTTAGAATAAATGATTAAATATATTAAGATATATTATAGTAAAAAATATTAATTAGTAGCGATTTTAAATTATAAATCTTTAAGTTTATTTAATAATAAAAATAACTCAACTGAAATATTTGACTAAACTAAATAGGTATGTTCAGTCCGAAAACAATTGTTGTAGTTGGAGTTGGCGTAATAGTTAAAGACGTTGTCTATTGATAAGAAGACTGGGGTTCAATTCACACCAAGGGTAAAATTTTTGTTTTACTCAATCAAAAATAATAGAAAATATGATACATATTAGATAACAAGTTTACGAAAAACTCATTATTTACAATTTATTCTTATTCCAATGTAATAAAATAGAAATACAAAATAATTTAAATTCAATTCCAGTTTTACAGTCTTCGATTGTGAATGGAAAAGAATCCATTGAAGACTGTTTAATATCAAATCCATCACTAAATTCTCAGTGTTAATATCAATTCCTCTGTACAGGTAATGATTTTCAAAACAATTGACGACATTGGAATGGATGCGCGCGAACAGCTACCTGCTTTATAGCTAACCAAATCGTCAAGCCTTCAAGTTATCAAATAATAACACATCGAGAAGTGTTTTTTACGGTAAACAGAAACTTTTTATTGAAAAAACAATTCGTGAAAAGGATTTTAACGGTCGAGGAAAAAGTGCAAATTGTTGTCTAGCATGTGAATGGATTATCAGACAACATGATTAGACAACATGATTAGATCCGTGTTCGATCCAAGAGGAGTTCGCAGACGAAGGGAGGTAAATCCAGATTTGGAACTAAGGGACACTTTGATTTGTGCAAGTATTGAGCAAAATCCTACCCAATCAACACCTCGTCTCGGAGAACAATGTGGAATTCCAAGATTTAGAGTAGGTTAAATTTTGTAAAGACATCGATACCGTCCCTATAAACTTCATAAATCCAACGAACAATTCCCCTGGGAATCAATATAGACGTTTAGAATTTTGTCAAACTGCAATGGAAATGTCACATCAAGATGAACATTTTTTAGAGAACGTTTTGTTCACCGATGAATGTACGTTTTCATTGCATGGCCGTCACAATTCAATCAATGCTAGGTATTGATCTCGAGGAAATCCTCGTCAGATTTATGTCGCTCGTACCCAGCGTCTTCGAAAAGTAAATGTTTGGGGAGGCATAATAGGGAATCATGTCATTGGTCCATTTTTTATAGAAGGTATGTTGACTGGGCGGAAATACTTGGAACTTCTGCAAAATGAAATTGTCCCAGCCCTTTGTAGTTTACCAATACCTTTCGATTCCATATGGTTTCAACACGATGGTTGTCCTGCACATAATTCTCGCATCGTCAGTGAATATCTCAGTGCGACTTTTCCTAATCGATTGATTAGTGGCCACGGATATTTTTTTATTTTTGTAAAATTTTTACTTATTTAAACATTCTTTAAAAGTTTTTACTTTATTTTCGAAAGTACGACGATACTGTTTTGTCAATAAGATTTTTTGTTTTAACTTTAGTTTTTGTTTAGTGATTCAAAGCAAAACGATCTTTGCATAATTTCAAATTATTAAAAAAAAAAAAGAGAACTACATGTGGGTTTTGAACTCTAATCGTCTGCGATGTCTGTATTGCAATGTCGAATTCTTACCACTAATCCACGAAGGATTTATAATTATTCCGTGACAAGAGTGTATGAACCTCCCGAAATCATAGTAGAAATTATTCTTGGTTAATAATTTAAAACTTTAGATTAAATAATCAATATTAATTAAATTATTTTATTCACATTTTTGCTTTGTTGTGGTCAATCAGTTTTTACTTTATGCGAAATTAAAAAATGGAAATACGTCACACATTTGACGTTACTCATAATAATTATGACCGAGGTGATTTAGCTCGAATCTAACGTCTAAAGGTGTGAGACTATCGATAGTGGTAATGTAATGTAATATAAATTATAGGTTTTTCCGATTATTTCTCACCTCTACGAGTTTCATCTCTTTTTATTTCACAAGGTAACTGTGTTTTCTATCTCTTACGTTAAAAAGCCGGGTGGTAAGACACTCATCACTGTATATGTAAATGTTCATATGACTTATTCTTGAATACAACCTGTAAAAAATAATTAAAATACAAATTTTATTCATAACTATTTATTATTTACTATACATACACGTCACTTAATTTAGTCTAAAATCGTAGCTGGAGCTTTTTGACTTTGACTTTCAGCTCTGAAACAAAAAAGTGAAATTGTTATAAACTTATTAGACCAGTGTCGATCCGGTTTTAAGATGAAAAAAAAAGGAACCTTTAGGATATGGAGGCTCTAAAACGTTAGTAAATATGAGGTTAAATAAGGGCTCAATTTTCCACCACCTGAGTCTTGGGGGAAGTCATATTGGGGTGGTTTTTAGGGGTGAAAAACAGTTTTTTTATGTATAAAGTCATAACTTGTGGTTTTATAGAAAAATGTTAAATGCAAAAGTTGTAGAGAATAAAAAAATCTACAACTTTTATACCTTTATTTTTTTACATAACCTCCAAATTTCAAAGAAGAATGCAAAAACTACACCTTTTATATATACTTACTTGAAAGGAATTTTTTTTTTCTGTAAAAAGCATAAATAAAAATATAAATATCTACATAACGTAAACCGTGTTAATAAAATATGAAGAAAAAGATAGTTTCGGTAATTGAATTAACTACAATATTCATACCCATGTAAATTTTTGAGTCCAGGCAACTAGATGCATAAAACCTAGTGAATAACATTAGATATATGGACTACTTTTAAATAGTATGTAAATATACGAGAGAAGCTACAAACATTATAAATGAAACTTATGTAAATTCCACCAAAAAGTATACAATAATCAATTTCACAACTAAAACAACTTTGTTAATGCTTCTTTATTTCGTTTCAATGTAAGTTTGTAAATCTGTGATGTGAGCTTCACCTTAGTAGTTATAGTAATATTCCACTAAAAATCGTAATTAATACTCAAAGAATAAATTAATAAACGTGAGCACTGCAACAACCAACAACAGTCAAAAACGGTAAACACAAAATGTCTGCTTCGCCCACTGCTTTGATCACTTTGCAACTTGCAACAGATGGCGCGTACGCACGAATGATTTGCAGTAATGTTTTCAAACATCATCTTTAACTTAACAATATTGCAGTAATATTGTCGAAAACTTGCCTCGTCATATTTGACGCAACAATTTAGAATCAAACAAAAATCAAACTTGCTCTAAGTTTGCATGCTATCTGGGAGGTTTTGAAGATTAGACTTTAACAATGGAAATAACAATAAATTTTATTATCTCATGAGAATCGTAAAAAATGAGAATAATCGCGTAACGTTTATTAATTTAACACCTTTATAAAAACTGACTTAATTTTCGGCAAAATACAAAAATTCCATATGAAAGCTGCACTCTTTATCTTTAAAACTCATTTTGATTTTTGTCGGTAGGACATTCTGATCAAAAGATATGTAATTTTTTATCGTCGAGTTGATACAAATTTCATTTAAAATTAATTTCACGCGCGTAACTAACATTCAAAATCGCCGGTCGCTTCTAGCGTTGTTTCTGAGAGAACGGTTCGTTCTACACAAAAAGTGCTTTGAAACATTTTTTCTACGGCGTACAGAGTTGTAAACTTGCATATTGTTTGGTGTCCCAAAATTAATATTCTCAGCAAAATTTAGTTTGTTCGTATGACTTTTAGGGGTCAAATCTCTGACGACTGGACTAATTACTCCTAATATAATCTAAGTACATTATATTTGTTTTAGTCAAGAAGAACATAATAATTACACCTCAAAAAAGTCATGTAAGTATATTTTAATTATGGAAAATTTAATTATTGTACTGCAATTTATTTATTTGTACTGCAAGAACTCTTTAATCTAATATATCAGACTGCCACAATCCCCAGACAATGGCTGCAATCGACCTTTGTAGCAATTCCCAAAAAGCCAAGTGCAACAACTTGCTCAGATCACAGAACAATAGCTTTAATGAGTCACACACTTAAAAACATTTTTGAAAATAATTCACAGCAGAATTGTTAAAACTCTTGAATATGAAATTAGTGACACACAATTTGGCTTTAGAAATGGTATGAGTACAAGAGATGCTTTGTTCGGCTTGAAAGTGCTGGCTCAGAGATGCATGGACATGAATTAGAACATGTACTTATGTTTTGTAGACTTTGAAAAGGCATTTGATAAGGTTCAACATAAAAAGCTTGTATATATATTAAAAAGCAAAAATATTGACAATCGTGATATGAAAATTATATCTAATTTATATTGGAATCAAACTGCTAGGGTTGTGTGCTGTCCCCACTACTTTTCAATGTCTACAGTGAAGCGGTATTTCAAAAAGCGCTCTCAGACTCAATAGAAGGTATATCTATCAATGGAGAAGTTTTGAATAACTTACGTTTTGCAGACGATACAGTAATAATGAAGGATAACAACAATGATTTACAGAACGTAATGCAACGCCTTAATGAATGCTGTCATGAGTACGGACTGAAGATAAATTTAAAGAAAACTAAATGCATGATCATGACTAAATCTGCACATGCAAATATCCAACTGACTATTGAAGATACTGCAATTGAGAGTGTTAATAACTATAAATACTTAGGAACATGGATAACATCAGATGTAGACCAAACCAAAGAAATAAGGACACGCATTGAAATAGCACGTGCATCATTCATTAAACTTAAAAAGTTTCTTTGTTGTCGGGATATAAGGTTAGAACTACGTCTGAGAATGCTTCGATGTTACGTGTTCTCTGCTCTTCTTTATGGCTTGGAAGCGTGGATACTAAAACAAGTCCATCTGAATAAGTTGGCCGCCTTTGAATTTTGGTGTTACAGAAGAATCCTACGAATATCATGGATTCAAAGAATCTCAAACGTGGAAGTAACTAGAAGGATAGGAAATGAGGCGGAAATAATATTAACTATCAAAAGACGAAAACTTGAGTTCTTACGACATGTGATGAGAGGGGCAAGAATACGCATTATTACAACTTATTATGCAAGGAAAAATCCGAGGAAAGCGAAATGTGGGAAGACGAAGAATATCCTGACTTAAGAACTTAAGGGAATGGTTTGAATGCAGTAGTGCAGAACTTTTTAGAGCGACAGTCAACAGAGTCCGCATAGCCATGATGATTTCCAACCTTCGATAAAAGATGGAACTTAAAGAAGAAGAAGAATTTATTTATCTGTATTTGTATTGTAAAGCAAACAATGTCAAAATTTTATAATTTTATTATAGTACAGTTTCTATAATTTTTAGCTATTAAAATTTGGTATTCTATCTGGCACGCTTAGGTAAATGCGAATATTGATCTAAGGATCATCATCATCAATCAACCAATCGCGTCCACTGCTGGACATAGGCCTCCCTCAGTTCTTTCTAGTGTTCTCTTCACTGTGCCGCTTATAGACAGTTTCCAGCTAATCTTTTTACGTCGTCGATCCATCTAGTCGGTAGTCGCATCTATGACTGTGGCACTGAAAGTATTGGAGACATTCATGTATGTACAAGTAGATGCCAGTTTAATATTTCGATTCTGGCCTCATTGATCGCTGTACAAGTTCAAAACCGGTGTATTAACATACGTTTTTACGTAGTGTAAAATGCAAGAACCAATTTATTGTGTGCCACGTGAGGCTATGCCTTCATGCCATACATACATGTGTATCTGACCTGTCGTTAGATTTTGGATGCCAAAATAATACGTTCACAGCTGTCTCTTGTAATAAGCCACTCCCGTAGAAATACTAGGAGTACCTAAAATTTTCATCAAATCAAATGTAATTACTGTTGTGGCATCTTTATCCTTGGTTGCATCGTCCTTCGTTATACTTCGGGCTGCTTCTGCCTTTCGTAAGTGTAACTCTTTTTCTGTTGCCATTCTGATTTTTTCTACACCTACATAGCTTTTTATTTTCACATTATAACCGTCACATCGTTTGCAAGTGTCAGTAAGAGGATAACGGAAAGAAGATTAAAATCTTCATTAAAATTTTTCGAAAAGACTAATTTGGATACCTTCACTTCTGGTTCTTCACTTTTGCACATACAAATCAAAAGATTTTGAGATATTTAAATCAGGTGACAGATACTCTTGACTAGGATTTTTGTTGCTGCTATAGTGGGATGTATATTTAGTAAATTTGTTAATGAAATCTTTTATATTTTGAATATCCGTTTCCCTTGTCTTATTATTAGGGGGGTGTTTGCCTCTTTTATCCAGTGGCGGAGTGATTAATTTGCCATTTCTTGATTTGTTTATTAAAGTTCTGGTGAGTTTTCCATCTGAAACTTGTAGAGCTTTTTTGAAAAATGATTTGCAAATAGTTACCATATCACCTGATTCTTTCATGTCAGAGCAAGAATCTGTTTCAAATTCGCTGGATTCACGAGTACTGGATATATCCGACAACAGCATTTCTATACTATAACACAAATATTCTCTATTAATTAATTCAGGTAATCAATTGTCTTTAGTTGAAAGTGAAGGACCAGAAATACTAAAATCGGAAATACTGCATGCTATAAAGTTAGCAAAGAACAAGAAAGCCGTTGGCCCTGATAACATACCGACAGAGATGTTAAAGCTTATAAATGAGAAAAACATTGGAATACTGGTCAAGCTTTTCAATGATGTTTATTCGACTGGTGATATCCCTGAAGATTGGTTAAAGTCCGAATTCATAACACTACCAAAAAAACAACGTCCGAAAAACTGTAGCGATTATAGAATGATAAGCCTTATGAGCCACACTTTGAAAATATTTCTACGCATCATCCACAGTAGAATCAGAGATAAATGTGAAGAAGACCAGGATGAAACACAATTTGGCTTCAGAAATGGACTGGGAACTCGGGACGCCCTCTTTGCACTAAATGTATTACTGCAGAAATGTCGAGATCAAAGGAAAGACGTTTTTGCTGTATTTATTGACTATGAAAAGGCCTTTGATCGAGTACAGCATCACAACTTAATTACAATATTAAAAGATAAAGGAGTTGATAGTCAAGACATACGATTCATAGAAAAGTTATACTGGCGTCAAACAGCGACAGCTCGCATAAACGGAAAATCAACAGAAATATGTAAAATACAAAGAGGTGTCAGACAGGGTTGTATACTATCACCACTGTTATTTAATTTATATTCAGATAGAATATTTAAAGAAGCGCTGCATAATTTGGAATGGGGTGTGAAAGTTAATGGAATTCTGATAAATACAATCAGATATGCAGACGATACAGTTATTTTAAGTGATGACATGAATGGATTACAATGCCTTTTAAATGCCATTGATACAGTGGGAAGAGAGTTTGGCCTAAACATAAACTGTTCAAAAACAAAACACATGGTGTTTAGCACATCAAGATGCACGATTATATGTTGATGGTCATATAATTCAAAGAGTGTCCAGTTTTAATTATCTTAGTTGCCATATTACTGAACAACTAGATCCAGATCCAGAGATAAAACGTAGAATCGAGATAGCCCGTACGACATTTTTAAAAATGAAGTCATTCTTCTGTAATGATAACTTGCAACTTCAACTTCGAAAGCGCATGGTTAAATGCTACATTTGGTCAGTCCTCTTATACGGTGTCGAAGCATGGACATTAAAAATATCCATCATTAATCGTCTGGAGGCCTTTGAAATGTGGCTGCACAGACGTATACTAAAAATTCCATGGACGGCTATGCTGACAAATATGGCAGTCCTTGAGTGAGCAAATGCTGCTCGCGAGCTGCTTGATAACATCAAATGTAGAAAGATGGCCTATTTTGGACACGTAGTAAGGGGAGACCGATATAATATTCTTCAACTTATTATGATGGGTAAAATCGAAGGACGCAGAGGAATTGGTAGAAAGCAGGCCTCTTGGTTGAAGAATATCAAGGAGTGGACAGGAATGAGGAAAGCTGAGCAACTCTAGAATAGCTCAAGACAGAGACAGTTTCGCCATATTAATCGCCAACGTCAAGGGGACTTGATAGGGCACGTTAAGAAGAATCAATTGTCTTGAAGTTAAAGATTAACCTATACTTTTTGCAACATCGCTTAGAAAACGAGCCTTTTCTTCATTTTATGGCTATAATTTAAAAAAATTTAGAATCCTAATTTAAATTTTGAACCGAGATATTTACTATCACTAATAATATAAAATACAATAGTTTACTCACCGTTACACAAGATTTCACAAACATAAACCGTATAAAAGGCTGAGTAAAAAACGAATGAACGCTAGACAAGAGTGATACAAACACACAACACAAGAGTGAGAATGTCTAAAATATCATACTGCACAATGGCCCAACTGTCACTTAGCCACATTTCCATAACTAAATCATATGTAGCCTAACTGTACAACTCGCGCCATTTCTTGGTATACAGTGGAATGTTAGTTGAGCCACTTTAAAATGAAAGATATGATAAAATGCCACCTACCATACTACCCATCTGAATTATACAAAAAAATTAGTTGGGCCACTCTACTTCTAAGCGACTCAATTGTTCAACGAAATCAAAGTCTCGTTATTCTACAATTCAAGAAAAGTTCTTAACCAGCACAATTTACAGTCCATTCCAACCAGGAAGTAGTTTTTTACAAATTCTTTTTCCGGTCGGCATTATTTTTGAAAAAGTAAAGACTAATGATTGCATTATACAATTTGCTGGCATTGTTTAAATGTCAGTTTATTTATTATGAAATACATAATAAATTTTTTATACCTGAAACTAATATGTCCAACTTAAAGAATAAATTTCAATATTTTTGTTACAGATTTGTGCAAAGAATGTAATGTGGAATCTTGTTACAAAAAACATGTCTTGCATGCAGATTTTATTCGTATTACAACTAAACCATTAAATCACTTAAATCCATATGAATGTGCTACATGTAGATTAAAGTTTTTTAATCCTACAATAGCCTTATTTCATTTGTCTCTGCATGACAAAGATGGGTAAGTTCATAACAATTCGTTTTATTTACTCGTCCCAAACTATATTATGATCCGTTTTAAATTAGTTGTTTGTTTATTTATTCGGTTGGTTGATATTGAATTATTAATGGATAGTTTTGCCTCTTGGTCCCAAATCAGTTATCTACTATTTTTATGTCTTTCGTACATTACAGTGCGTCCCTATAAAATCGAACTGAGTATTTTTGTTAAATTCTCCACATTTTTGTATAGTCAACAACAACAATGGCAAATTCAATAATTAAAACTTTTTATTATGAAGAAAAATACGTTTCGTATAAAAAGTTTTTAGTGCTAATGAAACTGAACATAGGATAAGTTTCAATAAAAGACATAAATATATATTTTTTGTAAATTTTATGTATTACCACAGAATAAACAACAATCAGAATGTCCACCCTCAGATGCCGCCTTTTAAGTGTGTCAGCACGCAATCGCCATATTTTAAACGGAAACATAGACTCGAATTGAGAAATTTGTGACAAGCTACGACAGAACTGTAATTTAAATTTTTAGAGATTAATAATTTAGTAAATTTGAAATAATTTAATCTATCCTTCAACTAAAAGTACGAATAAAATAGTGCATATTAAGTCTATGGTTGCCGTAAATAAGTTAAACCGGGTTAATTTTTCTATGCACAACAGATAAAATTTCACTGAACGGCACTGGTTCCCTTTAAAACAAGGCTGATTCCGTCTGCGCGAAGGAGATGCGCGGACTTATCTTGACAAGCAGAGTGGGCATTCTGATTGTTTATTATTCTGTGGTATTAGGTACTTGCCATGATACTACGACAACAAGATAAAGCAACTTCGAGAACAACTTTGAAACCAACTCGCGCATGACGTCACCGCACGACAAAATTGTATGGATAGTGTAATTGTAGGGAAAGCATAGAGTTTTATACATTTTCGTGCTATTAAATAATTGAAATTGTCGTTCGTGTGTTACAATGTTTAGTTTATACTTTGGTGAATTATAATCATACCAGTAAAATAATTCAATATATGTATTGTACTAAAAAAACTCATAGTTTTTTTACGGCAAAAATGTAAGAGGTATCTAGACATTCAGAAAAATACAGCACTAAAACCGTGTCAATTAAAAAAGGGGCTGAAGAAATAATGAAAAAACTCAAGTTTCAAAAAAGTATTAAAATTACAAAAACAATATTACATAATAATATATTTGATTTATTTTACTTAACAATTTTTGCAATTTTTCTTTTTTGTATTTTAGACTTGATTCAAAACTCGCATTCGAAAATACATCCGACATCCAAAAAATAGTTTTTTTACATCATCAGATGTTTGAACTTGAACTGATCTTTCCATAAAGATTTTTGATAATTTTTGATGCCAACTTTAATAGTGTCCCCATTGAATTGGCAAAAAATGTTTTCTAGTTCATGACACGTCATAAGTAATGTTTCTGAATGTTTTACCAAACCGCCTTCTGAGAGATGATTTACCCACGAGAACGAAGTGTTACTATTTGTAGGATTGCCCAAACTCTCTTCATGTCGCAGCTTGAGAGCTATAAAACCAGCTAAATTTTCGAGTCCATCCCAATACAACTCTTACATTTCCAAATATCTTTGATGGTTTTCATTTTCTGAAGTTACTGAAAGATTCAATTGACTAAAAAGTGGTTTGGTTATCATCACCGAATCTTCTATGTAAATGTCATAACAATCTAAATTCAGAGAGCTTCCTGCTTTCATGTTTTTGAAGCAACATGTTTGTTGTCTCTGGTAAGTTACTTACATTGGCTAATAATGAAATAACTTCATCATTCCGGCCCATAATAAAATTACGAAAACAGTATTTAAATTGCAAGGGAGATGGATAATCATATAAACTTCTAATCGCGCGTATTACTGAGGAGAATCCTTCTAAGCAATCTTGATTTAAATTGTATATTGTTATATACTTGATGTTGAAACCTTTTTTTAAAATCCAGAAAGAGTAGTTTCAAAGATTTAATGTTAACAATAATACCATGTTTAAAGGACAGTAAAGACTTTGAAGTGGATGTACGAATATTTTTCACAAGATTTTTCATTTTATCTAGAATAATATTTTGCTCATTTAAAGATGTTTCATACGCTTTAATATGATGTCTTGTATCTTTTTGTTGAATTTTTGAATTGAATATATCAAACCAGTCATTAATTTGTTTTATCATTTCAGCCCATTCTAGTTAATTGATGTTATTCTCAAATTTTTCCAAAAACTCCAATCTAGTTAGTGCCCTAGAAACAATATGTGAAAACAGTTTTGTTGCCAACTTAACTTTTTGGCGTTGAGGTCCTTTCACTGTTAAAAATTATTCGCTGATTTTGTAAACAATATTCAAATCATTGCGTCTTGTAAACTTGAGCAAATCGACTTTATTGAAATGGTGCCCTGTCAGTTTAATCTCACTAAGTGTTCAAGTGATTTTTGTCTGCCGTAAATGGAAAAGAAAAAATCACTTAATGAATTTTAGAGGTACATAACTCTGTTATTGGTAGATTATTGTAGTTAGTGACCTTTTCCAGCGAAACATACACTCAAATTAAAGTAGTTAGTGGAAAAAGCTGTGTTTCGATAATTCGTGTACTTAATGGCTTTTCCTTGTCAACAGACGATCTGTTGTTTTTTTTTTGTGAAAAAAATTAGTTTTAATTTAAACTTTTGTGAAATATTCTAAGAAATTAAGAAATATATCTCTTAGTACAATTGATATTATTTTTACACATATTTACACACCTACATATTTGGTATTTCAGGATTTGACTAAAACCTTTATAGTTAATTTTCTCAAAAACTTAGTTTTGTGGCATGTATCGTTGTTGCTCCTATAATCCGTTTACAAATTGTTGAGAGCACGAAATGTGCCTCAACATGTTTATTCATTTATGTTTATTCATTAAAATTAATGCGTTTTACATTTATTTTCCTTTCCAAAATGTTTATCAATATTAATAATGTTTTAATACTAATACATTTAGCAAAAAACAATTAAAACTTTCACGGCTAATGTTGGTTATTATATTATATTAATAAAAATAAGAATTTAACCACTAACAATTTTGTAAATAAGAATACCTTATCTCTTTGGATATTTCAATACTAATCTTCGCGTTTAATCACTTTACTAGAAAACCTGGAATTCATATCCGAAGGTACTATTCGTTGCAAGATAATTAGGATGGAATTCCCCAGATTTTTAATAATATAATGGGTATAAAGATGCCGGCTTTGACCACTTGCCTCGTCTGTTCAGTTTATATTCAAAACTTAACTTGAAAGGGTGAAGTTATTACGAACGAAAACAATTTTTTTGTTTAGTACGTTTTTGATCGCATGTAATTTACGGCTCGTCGGTGTTTCCGCGTCTACGGCAATAATTAGCGTCTCGAATATTTCTTTTGCGAATTATATGCAGTGCGGGAGTGATTTTTTATTCCATATACCTACGAACATATACGTACCTTTCGCTCGTGCTAGTTTTGTTGGATTGCTTGTGATGGCTTCATCATCAACATCATCAAGTTTTACACCGGTACTGCTGCGTACAGTCAGTAAGTCTGTCTATTCACCAAGTGAGAAGACTATTGTCCTGAATGTTCAGGATGCATTGGTTTCTCAGAATCCCACAAACACTGTTCGCAACATAGTCGAAAGTTGTGCCAACATGACTGGCGTAGGGGAGTCAACTATATATAAGTTCCTATCAGAAAGAAAAAAACACGGTATAGCTAACCCAAACACAAACGAACACTTAAAGAGAGGGAAAAAGCATATTGAAATTGATGAATTTGCTAAAAATGGTATTCGAAGGAAAATTCATGGATTTTTTTTCAAAAAAGAAATACCAAACCTAAAAAAAATTTTACAAGAAGTTAGAGACGACTCGGATTTGCCTCATATCGGACGAACTAAATTGAGGCAAGTTTTAAAAGAATTAAATTTCCGGTGGGAGAAATCAGACCGAAAATCACTTTTGATTGACCGAGAGGAGATAATATGTTGGAGAAGAAATTATCTAAGATCCATACGAAAATTCCGGGCTGAAGGAAGGCCAATCTTCTACCTGGATGAAACGTGGGTAAACTCAGGTCATACTCTAAAAAAAATTTGGTCAGATAAAAATATATTAAGCTCCAGGCAACCCTTTATGGAAGGTTGGTCTACTGGTATCTCCCCTCCTTCTGGTAAAGGCAGTAGATTAATAATTTCTCTTATTGGCAGTGAAAAAGGATTTGTTAAGCATGGTTGGTTGGAGTTTCAGTCCAAAAGCACAAAAGACTATCACGAGGAGATGACAGCTGATGTTTTCGAAGAGTATTTTGAGCAGATGATTGAACACATACCACCAAATTCAATAGGATATTTCAACAGGATATTCTTGACTGGTTGCGAAATAAGTATCTGCCTTACGAAGATGGAATGGTAAAAGCAGAACTTTTAAAAATTGCCCGGCAACACAAATCTAAGTTCAAGAAATACGTAATTGACAAAATGTCGGAAATGCGAAACATCACAGTCCTTAGACTTCCACCCTACCACTGCAAAATAAATCCAATTGAACTCATTTGGGCACAAATGAAAAGTTATGTGGCTAGAAAAAATACGTCATATAAAATACAAGCTGTACGTGAATTGTTATACGAGTCTTTACAACATATTACAGAACAAAACTGGAAAGATGCAGTAAGACATGTAATAGAAGAAGAACAAAAAATGTGGGATCTTGATAACATAATTAATGCGACCATAGAGACACAACCGCTATTTATTAACCCTCAAGATGACTCGGATTTCGAAGTTGATCCTATTTATTTTGAATTTGAATAGTTTTCTAATCGTAATTATATAAGGTAAGTAATAGTAGTTGTAATCGTAAGGTATTAAAGGGGAAAGGCCCAAAATATCGCCTGTCAAAATGTTCAATGTGTTTTAAATGTATCCATTTTTTTTTTCAAATCCTGAGAAAACAAAAAGGCATTTTTGAAAAATTTAAAGGCAGAATGAAATATTTATTAGAAAAAAAAAAGTTTCTTTTGCATGCAATATCTTCAATTAAAAATTATACTATATTTTCTCTTTTATTTTCACCCCTGTTACATAACATATTAAAATAAACATTGTAGTTTTCAGTGACTTTCTGCCCTCAGTAATAATGTAATCTTTCATTCTGCGTTTAAATTTTTCAAAAATATTTATTAGTTTTCTCCGGATTCGAAATTAATGGATACATTTAAAACACATTAAAAATTTTGCCAGGCGACATTTGGCGCCTTTCCCCTTAATTAAATAAATTTATCTTTTACAAATGGCGAGAAACTTTTTATTTTTGAATAAAATAAAGAAGTTTTATTAAAACAAAAATACAATTTACATAAGTACAATTTAAAAAATATATTTATTTAGTTCAAATAAATGTTTCAATCATATACTCTACGACACTGGTCGGTCATCTGTAACCGAAATATCTTCGTAATCGGATTATAAGGTTGACTGCTGTATTGTATTCCTTCAGATACAAGGTGGGTTAGTCGAAATCATCTTAAACCGTCAGTTTCAAGTTAGTTTTTACTATTATATCGTATTACCTATCGTCTCTGTATTTCAGTTCTCTAATTAGGGTAAAACTTGTAGTGAGCTATCGACAAATTGTGAACCGATTATAGGTCTTCAATGTATAAACATATTATTTCTTTTTAAAGTTCTTCTTAATAGTTTCAGGTGCTATAAATGCAATAACATTCTACTGGGATTTTCTAATTTTATGGAGCATATAGAGAAAGTTCATTCTAAAGACAAGGATATTTATCGATGTGTAGAGTGTAATTTTGTGGCCTACTGTCGTATCCATTTCTATGACCATAGAAATAAGTTTCATGAACCAAAATCGTTTCATAAATGCAAACTTTGTGACGAATTTTGGCCAACCAAAAATCATAATTTACATGAGAAGATGATACATATTAGACACAAATATGCAAGGGATCCATATGTGTGTAAGAAATGTAATATTGAATTAGTTGATCGCGAAGAAATATATGATCACTTAAATATACATGGCGATATAGGAATATTTTGTAGTTTTTGTGCCTTTACTTCCGAAAATCTTGAAGACCTTGAAAATCACAAAAAAAATAATCATGCAGAAGAAATTAAAAAATATAGTATTCTACAGAAAAGGTATAAAGAAACTACGAATAACAGTAAGTACTATATTGTTTATTCTTATTATAAACCAAAATAGTTCAGTCGTCAGAGAGTTGACACCTAAAAATCATACGAACAACTTGAATTTTGGAACCACAAAAAAGATGTAAAAAAGTTTACCAATTGTACCCCTGGGCTTTCCCCTAAAATCTCCCTCACAGAGGGGTAAAATCACAAAAATATCAATTAACCAAGAATCTGTACATTATAGAAACAAATGATTCAAATAAAAAATTTAGCTGAGATAATTTTAAACAAAAATTTTTATAAGCATTTTTTGTGTAGAAGGAACCGTTCTCTTATAAACAACGCTTGAAGTGACCGTCGATTTTGCATGTCAGTTACGCGCGCGAAATTAATATTCAATAAAATTTGCATTAGCTTGACGGTAAAAATTCGATATCTTTTGATTAAAATGTCCTATCGGCAAACATCAAGATGCTTTTTAAAGGCAAAGAGTGCAGTTTTTGTATGCAGTTTTTGTGTTTTGCCGAGAATAAAACGCCGAGTTTTTATAAAGGTGTTAATAAATTAACGTATCGCGATTTTTTGCCATTTTTTACGATTCTCATGAGATCAATAAAATTGATCACTTTCATTCACCAGTTGTAGTAAAATTTTCATTTTTAGAGATCATCTTTAAAACCTATGACATAAAATTTCAATTTTAAGTTGTGGTAACAAATATAAGGCATTTGAAATATGATTAAAAAATCCAAAATTTAATGTTTTATGCAGAATAGTTTATTGCAGAAGTTTTGTTCTATAAAAGAAAAATGTACTAGTGTAATTGAAAAAAAATAGTTTTTAAAGGTTTAAGATCGTTTTTTGTATAAGTTTAAATCCAGCGTTTTTAAGCATATTCCAAATGCCTCAGATTTGTTACCAAAATACAAAACTAAAATTTCATGCTATAGGTTTTAAAGGTTAGGCTCTAGTAATCGAAACCTCAGAGTGGCAAGTAAATTAAAGGGATGCATTGTATTGATCTCGTGATAATCATAAAAAATGGCAAAAATAGCGCCACCTTTATTTATTTAAAAGCTGTATAAAATCTGAGTTTATTTGCGGTAAAATACAAAAACTTCATACGAAAGCTGAACTCTTTTTCTGAAATTTTATTGACATTAACATTGATTTCGCGCACGTAACTGACATGTAAAATCGACGGTCAGTTGAAGCATTGTTTTTGAGAAAACGGTTCATTCTACACAAAAAATGCTTATGAACATTTTTGTTTAAAATTATCTCAGCTACATTTTTCATTTGAAATATTTTTTTCTACGATGTACAGATTCTTGGTTAATCGATTTTTTTGTGTTTTTACCCCCCTGCGAGGGGAGTGTTGCGTAACAACAATATTTAATATTTTTATTTAATTTTGTATCGTATCATTATATCACACTGTATATTAGTTTAATTTTATAAAATTCTTTTGTACCATCTAATAATCTGTACGGCGCCGATAGCTTGCATTCAAATAACTTTCTAGACATAAGCTTCTAACTAGACATAAGCTCCAAAAAGTAACATTAGAAAAAAAAAATTATCTTAGTACAGATGTAACGTTATAAATGTCACACGTTTGTTATTTTCCTTTAAATAATTATTTTATTTCAATTTCTTTCGATTTTATTCATTTATTGACTTGTCTCTTTTATTTTACTTTTTCTATTATAAAAATAGCGCTTAACTCTTCGATTTTCTATTTACTAAATATTCTTTCATAATCTAAATTCCCATTTTCATTTTCACTTAATATTCTAATTCCTTTATTCAGAATCCATTATGTTCTATGCCGTGAAAAATAAAATTTCTATGCCACACTTCAGTCAACAAAGTATATCTGTCAGTGACAGTATCTGTCACAGACAGAGCAGAGTTGCCAACTGACAGAGATTCTTTAGAATGTCTTTTGCTTATTTAAGCTGGATTTCAATTGAAAATTAATTTATATTGTTAAACCTAATCTAGTTTTTTTTTACCTTAATCAATTTTCCATGTTCCTCCTTGTTGGGCCGAACTTTCTAAAAGCCTCATGGTGCACCATACAACCTGAAAGCAAATTATCCTGTGAAACCAACATCAGAAGCAGTCAGCAAGTTAACCACATGAAGCCATGAGTGTCATTTAAAAATCTTGTTTTTAAAGCCCCAGGCAACAGGGAAGATTATCTTTGGTTTTAATTTAATATTAAAATTTAATTTTATATTTTTCTATGGTTTACCGAAAGTACAAGCTGAATATAGCCGCAAATGTCAAACATGGAACAAAAAATTTCGGTATAGCAGTGTTGGCATGTTTTGATAATGGAGATGCTGTATGCTTCAAATATAAAAGCTTTAGAAAAGTACATTTTGTTTATATTATGTTATGAATTCTGCAATTTTTGATTTATATAAAACAACAATGAGTAAATATTTGTTTCTTTGTGGATTAATTGCAGTTAATTATTAGAATTTTTTTCGCAATTACCCTTTGATAGATTAGGGGATAGATTCGGCAATCGTCAAATCAGCAGTTACCAGATTACAACAGATGTTTGCAATTAATCTTGAAAGAGACCAATATTTACTAGTTATTTCTTCATATAAATTAAAAATTGCAGAATTTATAATCAAAATGTACTTTTTAAAAGCTTTATCTCTTTATATTTGAAGCATACAACATATGCATTGTAAAAACATGCCAACACTGCCAAACCGAAATATTTTTGACATTTGCGGCTATATTCAGCTTGTACTTTCGGTAAACTCAAACTTTTTTATCTATATTAATAAAAATGATTCACCAAAATGTTTTTACGGGCAGGCATCACTTCAGAACGACTGCACCAAATTAGATAATTCTTTTTTTTGTTGTATCTTTTATTATCAGAAGAAAGTTTGTGTAAAAGATAATTTTCAAAATATTGTACGGAAAGCCTTAAAAACACTTTTTCTGTCATTTTAAATCGCAATATCACTAATAGATAGAGCCGTACTAAGACTAACAAAGTCTAGCAATGAATATCATTAACCAAATAAATATCAGTATTAATAGATTGACATAAAGACATATAGCCCAGGCTGTGGGGGAAAAAGGGCGATTTTACGCTGTAATTCAGGAATTTATGTAATGTGGCTGAATGACTGTAAATTCTATAAGAGAAACACTCGCTCATAAATGTTTATTTAGGTGCTGGTATTAATTTTATGCGAAAATAAGTTATATGTAAATTTATCAATTAATATAAATACTGTGTGTGTATGCAATCAAATTACGGTACCTGTGATGTTGATCTAACACTTCTTCTTCTTCCACAGTGCACTGGGGTTGACTCGGGGACAGAATCTTCTTAAAGCCGCGTCGTCAGGTTTGCACAAAAATACTGAAGTGTTTAGCGCGCTGATTTATACAAGACTATGCTAAGATTGAGGTGCGTAGCGTGTCGTCTTGTAGCGTTGTAGCTTCATACGTTAGATATGTTAATTAATTTATCCCACGACCTTCAACTTTGAATGCTCATAGGATTGCCAAAAACAATAGTAGAGGGCTAATTCTTGTTTCATTCTCTTCCTAAAGCCGTAAATTTTCATATTCTACTATAATAATGAAAATAATGAAAAAAATGTTTAACCCGTTAAAACAATTATTTATGAAGTTGTAAAATTGCAGTTATAAACATTTAGAGCTGCAGCACCCTCTATGTACCCTACAAATTTCTAATTTGTAGATTATTGTAGCTGGCTTTGAGACAAAGATTAAAAAAACAGTTTTCTACGACCAATAGGAGCCGAGTTAGCGTAATTCTTTTAAAAAATCACAGAGGCTTTATTAATAACAATTAAGAAACGAATCTGACGTCATTTACTACTTAAAAACCTATAAAAAGCTTACCTTTTTTCAATGAATTCCCTAGACAAATGGGTAACAAAACAACAAGAAGGATCTCTAGCTATTTAAGATGGGACGCCGCTTCGAGGGATCCTCCTGCTGCATGAAGGAAAAAAGCTCTTCCTTCCTAAAAAAGAAACACAAAAGGGGTTAGGAGAAGAATTTCCTTCTAAAATAGGAAATAAACAAATTGGTTTACAGAAGTAAATTAAACATTTATTACTGTCTCGACACAAACAGTTACAAAATATAAATGGCACAAAAATACTATACAAATAGTTATAAAAGATTTATCCTAAAAATAACTAAGAAAACTTACATGTCATTATCCGTTTACAAATGCTGTTTACAAGTGGGAGATGCTACAAAACTTACAAAAAATACTGGATTATAAACTGTGAAAGAATTAAATTACTACAAATAAAGAAATATCTTTAAAATGAAACTATTTATAAAGAGGTTAACCTTCTTTAAAAAACCAAAACAAATTAATGTCAAAAATAATAAAACGAGCTGTCATATGTCAACATTAAATTTAATACTGAGAATAATTATGACAGCTATGGCCACGCCCTAATATATATATTTTTAATTATTACAAATTCTGTACAAATCCTTGTGAAAGCAATTATTATTAAAATGTTTATTTTTTCTTTAAAATTTAAACACAAAAAGGTACCTGGAATGCACTAAATTACTCTAAATTTCTGAGGTTGGGAACTGGAATTTAAACTACCTGCCACACGAACAAATTCTACACTGGGAAAAGTATTCTGAAACGGCTGTTTCTTAGGACATTGAGGATGAAATGGACGGCACTGGATACAGACTTCAGACTGGGCTTCTTACAAAAAAAACTGGAACATGTGGATATTTCTCAGAGCTGTTGCACACATTACTTGGGGTATAAAACATTTTTTCTTCACAATTTTCCGGCTTCTAGACCGACTAACTTAAATACGTCTGCTCATTACCGCCTACATTAAACTAGAATTTTTATCACCCTCGATGTTGTATACCGGCTTACCGGCTCCTACCGTCTTCCTTTCCCGCTAACCCAACATTCTCGTCAGACCCTTCAAACAATATCGAAAAATAACATTGAAACATTTCCAGTTTAAAACTAACACGTACAAATCAATAAAACCATATTTTCGTCGCAGATACAAACTGGATTTTTTTTTACATCACAAATAAATAGAATCTGGGAAACATTTATACTTGGGCCAGAGGCGTCTTAGAAAATTTTATACTAAGAAATTTGTTATGCTACAATTGTAGTATGCGAAACCGGTCGTTGGTGGTATAATTAAATAGATTGGTGTAAATAGATAGTGAGTAAGTCAATTGTTCTACAATTGAATCAACAACAAAAAAAAGCTATGAAAATTTATTCTGTTAAATTTTTATTGGCAAGAATCAGATCGCAATGGCCATAGCGTTGGCTTCATCTGAAATATCTGCAACTTTATTGGAAGGCGGAGGAATTCCAAATTTTGTTTTGAAATTATCATTAAACATACTTACAAATTATTGAAACACCCGATTGCAACATCGTCCAAAATAGAGCAATGACGAACATTTTATAGGTATGCAAATTAATCGTTTGGGATGAATGTACATTGGCCCACAAGTGATCATTTCAGGGACTGGACAGAAATTTGAAAGATATTCGTAACAATTAAAAATATTTTTGGTGGAGCCATGATTCTATTTTCAGACTGTTCCTTATTTAATAAGTATTACCCAATCAACTGCTGTGGATGAACTAAACGCATGCCTAACATCATCTGATTTGTGGCGGCACGTAAAGACGCCCCAACTGACAAATAAATGCGAGTGTTTTTGCAACACGATCAAATTGCTTTTGTAATTCATTGCTGTTTCTAAAACAAATATTTGTAACTTATCCATTACTGAATTCAGTATTACCTAATCACTCATGGGAGCATGTAACGATTTAAGATTTAAATGAGCGAAAAGTTAAAAGCGTCTTTTAATTAAAAATAAGATACTATTTGGGTTTTTTCCATAAAACTTCTACACAGTTTTAGAGATCTAAAAAAAGGTGAATGAAATCGGTAAAGTCGTTCTTAAGTTATGGCGTGGCACATGTATTCATTTTTATATAATAGATTACATTGACAAAAGTATGATTCATTCATTCATTTAAGTTCGCATTTGAGTAATAAACATTGTTTTATTGTAATTTTAGATAATGATGTATTTTGTGAATTATGTAATAGATACTGGCCAAACTATAATCATGGACAACATAAAAGAGTATTACTAGTCGAAAAAAAAGTAACAAAAGATAATCCATATGAATGTAAGACGTGTCATAAAAAAACCTATAACCTGCGAGAAGTTTACAAACATGTGAATCGATATTGTATGTATAAGTTTAAATGTCGATTTTGTTCAAAAATTTTTAAACTGAAGACCGCTAGAGATACCCACATCATAAGAAAACATCCAGATAAGGAAGTAGTAGTGGTAAGTTTTACATATCTTCTATTTTAAAAAATAAACAACATTAGGTACCCTGGGATATCGGATAAAAGTGAAGCTTCTTGTGAATAGTACGTCAAATCCAATTAGTATCTATACCACTTATTTTCTTTGACAATTTTTTTTATGACACAATCTTTAGCAATCAAAACATAAATAAAGTTCTATAAGCTAATTTGCTGGCTGCAAAGCAAGGGGCACCTATTGGCGTGGTGAGGTCTTCTCCAGTGACAAGACAACTTTAACCGTTTTTCAGGTCGGCTGACCAGTTCCTAGTGATTACATCCTGTACGAATGGGATTCTTAGGTCTTCATGAAGTGTTAGGTTTGACACATACCAAGGTGCATCAGCTATCGTTCGGAGTATTTTTAATTGGAATCTTTGAATTATGGCTGTGTTTGACTTTCTCTCACATCCCCAGTGTTGGATTCCATACGTCCAAATAGGTTTTATGACGGTTTTGTATACAAGGATTTTGTTTTCAAGGCTCAGTTTCGATTTCCTGCCTACTAACCAGTTTAGATCTTTCATTCTTAGGTCAATTTGTTTCCGCTTCTTAAGAATATGTTCTTTCCAGGTGAGTTTTGAGTCAAGATGTATTCCTAGGTATTTAGTACTAGAGAATTGGGGAAGTTGGATATTGTTAAGTGAAACCGGGGGACACGGGTCTCTTCTCAAGGTAAAAGTCACTTGGACTGATTTTGTTTCTTTCTTTTAATTCTCCACTTGTAAAACCATGTCTCGATTTCATTGAGTTATACCTGTAGAATGTTAGATGCTATAATTGGATTTTCGTCGGCTGCAAGGATGACAGCATCATCTGCAAACGTGCCAGTGATGGTTTCATTAGTGGAGGGTAGATCTGCTGTGTATAGCACATATAATATTGGTCCAAGAACGCTGCCCTGTGGAACACCAGATTTTATAGGAAAATTATTGGAATTACTTTCATTCACTCTTGTTCTCAAAGGCTTGACTAACATCTAGAAAAGCAGCTGTGCAGTAGTGTTTGCTTTCCATTGCAGAATTTATGGTGTGTACTAATCTATTTGTACTAATCTATGAACCTGCCGTATTGTCGAGTGTTTTTTTGGAAAGCAAAATTGGTGGTTGGGTTAGGTGGGTATCCATTCCTCCGTATTGGGGCCTGAGTTAATTTTTTGTAACAGTAACCTTTCAAGTATTTTGGATACGACTGGTAGTAGGCTATTGACCTATATGATGAAACCTCGTTTGGATTTTTTCCTGCTTTTGGAATTAGTATTATTTCAGCGGTTTTAAAGAGCTTTGGCCAGTAGTTTAATCATAGAATAGCATTGAAGATGAGAGTAATCAGTATGATTCCTTTATCTGGTAGTTCCTTCATTATCTTGGGTGTTATTTTGTCCAGCCCAGGAGCTTTTCTAATGTTTAAACATTGGATTTCTTGTTGAACTTCATTTTTGGTTAGTGGTCTGATTACCGGTACGTTCTCTGGAATGTAATTTATGTACCTTTCAATTTCAATATCTGGAGCGTCGTTGTTGGAAGTAAATACTTGAGCTAGGTGCTCGGCAAATAGCCGTGTTTTTTCTTCATCACTTTTGGCTCACTGTGGTGTTGGTCTCTCTTCGTTTTTAATTGGAGGTACCGGAGTCTTGGGGTTTTTTGAGTTTTTGATCGGTTTCCATATTGAGTTATCGTATCGGTTTAGATATGTTATGTAGTTTGTAAATGACAGTTCTTGTGCCTCTTTAAGTTTGGATTTTAGTTGATTGCTTAGCCTGTTTAATGTAATCTTGTCTGCTGGGGCATGGGTTTGGTGCCATTTGGTCCTAGCTTTCCTTTTTTGAGCTACCAACTTTTTAATTTCAACTGAGGTGTATTGGGCTTTGCTACCTATATTGTTTGCAGGTGTAGCATTTTGTATGGCTTCTATAAGAGTTTTGTTTAAAGCCTTTAATGTTTCGTCAATCTCTCTTATTGTTTTGAGGCTTACTTGTAGATTAATATCTTCTTCTAATTTGCTACGGTATTTTTCCCAGTTAGTTCTCCCAGTGTGTATCCTTGGTATGGCCGTTTTGTAGACTATACAGCTGCCGATGGTTGCTATAATTAGGGAGTGTTCAGATGAGAGATCATAGTTCGGCATGACCTCCATGTAACCAGGACAGATGCCCTGAGTGATAAATACATCCAGCAAATCAGGTGTTTTGTTTGGATCCGTGGCCAGTATGTAGAAGGGACTGTTGGCAAAGGGTGGTAGTTGTTTTCATGTATTAAGCTTACTAGTTCTCTGCCTTTAGTTGTTGTGAGACGAGACCCAAATAATATATGTTTGCTGTTGAAGTCTCCCCCTCAATAAATTTTTGTCCGAGAGTTTCGAAGAAGTTTTTGAAGTCTTCTTTCTTTAAGTTGTATCGGGGTGGACAGTAGACTGCTGCGACTGTTAGTTCGTAAGACCTCATACTGACTTTGATAAATGTAGCTTGCAAGCTGATCCACTGATCCAGCGTGGGCTGTATTGTCTGGGTGGTTTGAGGAATAGGTTGTGTAGTGGGATATCTTGAAGTAAGTTTGAGTTGTGAAATGGCTTTCACTTATTAACAGAATGTCAATTTCGTTGTGTAGTAGAAATAACTCGACCTCATTTTTGTGCTTTGGAAGTCCATTGGCATTCCATTCTGCTATTTTAATGAAGCTATTGAATTTTATATATAAACGTTGTCAGCATGTTTAGGACCATGCTGTTTTATTGTAGTAATTGTTGGAACATGTTTTTGAATTCCCCTAAGAATTTGTTCATCATGTCATTAGTGTTTGATTGTTGTGCAGTACCATTTCTTACTGCATTAGCATAGCTGCCTTGCGATTGTTTTGAGTAATGGATTAGAGGCACTGATGTTGCTGTACGCATTGTAGGTCTAGTTGTCGTTGTAGAGTTGTTGTATTGTTAGCGTTTCGTTAAATATTCATACGATTGTTATCATTGTTTGGCTTGAGTAAGTTATGATAGAATTGGTATCCTTTGTAGTTAGCTGGATGGGCACCATCACATAGAGCACACCTAGCAGGGGCATCTTTACTTTTTTTGCAGGCTGACGTATTGTGTTCTCCACCACATTTGACGCACACAAATGGTCTGTTGCAGTATGATCTTGAGTGGCCATATTGCTGACATCTCATGCATTGGGTGATCCCTTTTGTTATTTTTGGAGGTTTCACTTGTATAGCTCTATTTTTAAGATTTGTCAGTTTGCAAATGTCTTTGTTGTTTTCTGCTGGTTCTAAGTCGACGAAGAATATGTTTAAAGATTGTTTCGTTGTTCTACTTATGCAATTCATCGCGTGTCTAACCTTCTGTCCATTTTTTGCTAATTCAGTTTTTATTTAATCGATGTCCGTCGTATGGTGTAGGTGTTTGATGATTATTCTATAGGCACGCTCTTCTTTAGATTGCTAAGTGTGGTGTACTACATTTTTGTCCCTCATGTATTTTATTATTTTCCTATAAGTGTCTGATGTATCGCAACTTATCTTTACCGTGTTGTCTGCTAAGGATTTTGTGATATATTGTGTGTTTTCTGCTATTAGATCCATTTGTTTTATCACTTCATTGTATTTAATTACTCCGTAGACGTATATATTGGAGGTGGTTTTGATGTTTTATTTGCGTTTTCGTTAGTTTTAGTGGATTCTTCTTTCTCTTGGTCTGGGAGTGTTAGAGAACTATATTTGTTATTTGTTACTGTATCTGATGGTCTATTGGTAACATCCACTTTTCTTCTTTTCAAGGTTTTTTGACTACCTGCCAAGGATTTTCTTTATTTTGATCGCTCTCATCAAATCCTAAGAATTCTTTATTGCTAGTAGGTGATCTTCTATGGTGGTGTTGACTATTATTTATTGCATACTGTGTGGGAATTGGTTAAACTTCAATATTCTGAGGTTACTGGCGTTGTGCTATTTATGTGTTGCAGGGTGGGACATCCTCTATAGTAAGTAAATTATTTGTTGACAACATTTATTGGTTGTAATTAATTCCTGGCCCATTAAAAGCAGGTAATGTATTCATTTTTTATCTGCTAGTCAATTAGTTGACCACTTTTATCATTACACTGATAAGCTAATTTGTTTTGTTTTTGTTTTTGATTTACACTTTCCGTAGCACTATTGATAACGGGGGCAAAGAACCACTCAAAAATGCTTTTTTGACATGACCCATCTTATACCCATATATCTGACCCATAAAAGTTTACAGACTGGATTTTCGATATTTTTATGGGAAAAAATAATTCTAACAGCTGTTTTTTTTATTTTGGAAAAATATAAGCGTTCTTTATGAACAACATTATGCAGCAATAAGCATATTTGAACAGCAATAAGGATATACTAACAATACTTTAGGAACAATGAAAATTTTTGAAACAGTTCTTCGTTTTACTGAAGCAAAATGCTACACCACACTTTTCGCATAACACATGTGTATAGCCATTGCACTGTGGAAATTTGTACCTTATTTGTTTTTCGGACCATACAGGCTTATGGTAGACTCCATCGATTCAAACATCTTTTACTGGCATGACCTGTGCTGGGCTCTTTTTCTTCTTTAGTTGTAGCGCCTCTTCAATTTCACTTGCTGAAGGCATAATGCTTCTGCCAGTTGTGCTCAACTGAGACTGTGACTTTAGGTTTCGCACCATTTCTATGTTCAGCTGAATTCTTGTAGAGAATCCAACTATTAGCAACGGTTAGATCTAGTAGAATTAATCGTTCCAGATATTAGACGCATAGTGGTATTAAGCTGTGTATCTATAATTTTTGTGAGCGTTATTCAGTGATGTATGAGAACACTATTCAGGCGTGGAATAATTAAGTCCAAGATCTGAGTACCGAAGTGTATCTGCTGATTATTCCAATGTTGTCCCGCACAGCTTCTGTACAAGAATTATTGCGAGTGTTTAGCTTTGCTGTAGTGTTCTTCAGGTATTTGTTAAACGAGAGTGTTCTATCCAGAGTAATTCTTAGGCATTTGAGGTTATAATTGTGCGTAAGCAGTTTGTTCAAATTACACCTTAAGTTGTGTGTAAATCATTTGTGTTTACGTGGGAGCAGCAAACCTCGGTTTTATTTCAAAGTATTTAATCAGCCTTTCAAGATCATTTGTTAGGATATCCTCGGAGTTTTGGATCGAAGAGTTTTGAGTTGTAAGTGCCCAGTTGGCTGGACATATCAGCTATATACATACCAAATAGTAGCAGTGTGAGTTCTGAGCTCTGGGAGAGACCATTGTTTAGTGTTCTCTGTTTGGTTACTGTATTTCCTGTCTGTACAGGAAGGTTTTTACTGTCCAGCATGATATGCTGATAAGAGTCGAGTGGTAGCTTTTCAGGGGATTATTTTGAGGAACTTATAGATTAGGCCATCTTTCCAGACCGTGATATATGCGGCTGTTAGGCCAATGAATGCCACAGAGGTTTTTAACTGGTTTTGGTAACCTGCCAATTTGTGAATACTTACAGAGAAAACTTGATCACTGGTGCTATTAATTTAAAACTCATTATGAATAAACCTTTATATTATTAAAAGCATTTCATTAGTTCAACACTTGATTAATTTTATTTGTTATTTTGTTTTAGGCTGACCGTATTTTAAAATGCAAGCTTTGTGAATATAAAACAGCCTTAATGAGGAATTTCAAACTTCACTTAAATGTCCATAAGAGTAAAGAGGATAAACAATATTATAACTGTGATCAATGTAATTTTACAACTACATTTCCCAATTCCTTAAAAAGTCACAGACTATTTAAGCATCCAGTGGAGTCTGATAAACTTCATACTTGCGATAAATGTACTTACAGTACATATTTTTTATCTCGTTTAAAAAAGCATTTATCGAGAATGCATGTAGATAAAGAAGATATCTGTTTTAAATGCGATATTTGTAACTCTTTATTTGGAGGCAAAATAAATCTGGAAAGGCATAAAGTAAGTTTTTGTTTTGTCTAAATATTAAATACTAGAATGTGACCCGATTGTAACGCATTGGGATTCTAGAATGTATGATGTTCTACTAAAATGCTTTTGGTTTGCCACAACAAAAATATTCTATGCAGATTTATTTTAATATTATGAATGAATATTAAAAATGCAAAATAAAACGTTTTAAGACGCACAAAACGGTATACTATACTTTGTTTCAAGTTAAGAAAATAACATTGCGCTTATGGAGATCAGTGTTGCCAAAACTCTCAGGCACGTGTTGCTATTAGATTGTCGATACATATCGATCATTCTAATCAGAGCCGTATTCAACACTGTAGTTGTAGTTAATTAATTTCACCAATAAAAGGATATGTATAGTTGAATACAAAATAATGCATTATAAATAATTATTTTTTTAATTGACAGATATAGGTATGTAATTATTATAGGTCTAATAAAAATAGTTAAATTTTACTATTGTTTAACATTACATATTTATTAACGCTTTAAATACGAAGTAACTAAAAAAAAAAACAAGTGCAGCTTTAATTTTATTTTCATGTAAGTAATAACAACAATTACATACATAAAAATTTTTTCTTGTATACAGGGTGAATCACCATTAATGGAACGGAAGATTACAGCGAAAGAGTAAAAAAATTAAAAAAAATTTAAATTAGTTTGTAAGTTGATAAAAGCTACATTTTAAAATTATTTTGAAATATACAGGGTGTCCCAATAAATTTCGGCGTATCAAAGTTATATTTTATCTTGTTATTCTTCTTCCTCTTTATAAGCAATCCTGCTTGTTCAATACCTCTATGGAAGGTTGTCACTCCATCTTTTGCGCTGTCGGCCGATACTTCTACCGATTAATGATTTATCTCTTGCTATTTTGACTACACGTGTCTCTCCCATTATGCTTATGTGGTTATTCCATTCTTTTTTCTATTTAGTGTCCATTTATTTATACACTATACGTTACATATATACGTTCATGAATAATGAAGATATTGTGTAGTGCCTTTTTGGTAGTCGCCTTGTTTTTTTATATCTTAATATATTCGTTATATCCTCCCCTTTTATTTGCTATGTCGCATGTTAGGATTCGATCAGTTGTTTCTTTTGTACTCAGCCTGAGGCCTTCTTTAAGTCGATAAATCAAAATGTGTCTTACATTAAATATATTTTTATCCATAGCGTCCTCTGATATCTCGTACGTCGCTATACGTTCATTAATAACGAAGATGCTGTGTAGGGCCCTTTTGGTAGTCGCCTTGTTTGTTTTGTCTATCTTAATATATTTGTTATATTCTCCCCTTTCATTTGCTATTTCGCATGTTAGCATTCGATCAGTTGTTCATTTTGTACTCAGTAAGAGTCTTCTATTCTTTAGGCCAATATGGCAAATTTACCTTATAGTGTGTCTATTATCATCCATACTGCCATGTGATGTCTGATATATCACCATACGTTCATTAATAACGAAGCTAAGGTGTAGTGCGCTTTTAGTAGTCACCTTGGTTGTTTTTTACTAATAACAACAGAGATATGATGTTATGCCAGCGTTGGGGTTTTCGTTACGGACAGACAGAATAAGTAAATTATTCTATTTACTTATTCAAGTAAATGTCAAAGATCTTTTAGCGAAAGCTGCTATCGCTTTATTGAATTAAATGGCCAAATATATGGCCTAGGAGGACAAATTCGTTAAACTTCCCGTGTTCGAATCGGTATCAATAAAGTGTTATGAACATTTCGGCCTATCCCAGCCTCATTAGACACTTGGGCTGATACAAATTCAAACCCGGAAAGTCCAACGAATGTCTCCCAAACGTCTCAGAAATGTCTCTTTTACACATTTCGCATAGCGCAGAGGATACAGAAAACGATATTATCATATCGTTTTCGTTCACGGCCGCCAAAGCAGGTGGCGCCTTTGTAAGCTGACTACTGTTGTAGTGAAGTTTTGGGAAACATTCGTTGGACTTTCCGAGTTTGAATTTGTATTAGCCCAAGTGTCTGATGAGGCTGGGATAGACCGAAATGATCATAACACTTTATTAATACCTATTCTAGCACGCTTTGCGCCGAGCTTTCCACATCCTCTCTGATGTCTTCTTCAGGCCTTCCGAGGTCTCAGTCTCCCGAGCCCCCAGACACTACTACACTGATCACTTATCAAAGCAATACTGGACTACAGAGGCTATAGTCGGACAATTTTCAATTAAAGCTGACTAATCTACAAATTGAACTAAACGGTAGCGGCAACCATGTAAAATGTCAGCAGTAAATTCTTACCGGGGTCATTTTTATTGTGTATCCTTCGACCATATAAATATGTAAAAAAGTAAGATAGTCTCATAACAATATAAATTGCCCCCGTAACAATATAAATTGGTGCGATTCACTAGTGTATAGTGAGACAAGTTAATTGAATAGTTTGAAAGATCGGTAAACTTATCAATATTTTGCTGGTCTATAAACAGTGAACGGCTAAATTATGGAATATTATCATTATTTCGAGAACTGTCGAGTTTTGAGAGAAATCCCAAAACAGGTCGATTTTTGTTATAAAATACCCATCTTATAACGTACATGGAGTAGGGATGACGTCACCGGTGTGGTAAATCTAAAAAGTAAATGTATGGGATCATTAATAACAGAATCATTGGTCCTTTTTTCTTTGAAAAAAAAATCTAACAGGAGAACGTTATTTTTTGAGAACTTTTTTGAGAAATCAACTTATACCTAACATGTATCCAAATGCCAATAATCCAAATTTACCTAGTGAAAATATCTGGTTTCAACAATATGGATCCCCTTCGCATTACACACGTGAAGTACGTAAATCATTGCTTTCTCAGGAGGTGGATCGGAAGACGAGGTTTTATAGAGTGCCAGCAAGGTCGCCAGATCAAACACCTCTAGACTTTTCCTGTGGTGTTACATAAAATCAAAAGTTTATGTCAATAGACCCCAAAACCTACAGGACTTAAAAGATAGAATTAGGCATGAAATGAGTCTAATTACTCCAGAAGTCATCCGCAATGTACTTGATGAATGTCCGTAGATTCGCATATTGTCAAGAAACCGATGGATGGCATTTCGAACATTTAATTTAAAATAATCATTATGCATAATTTGGTTAATTTAAAGTACGTTATTAATTAAATCATTAGTTGTAATTTAGTTTAATTTAAATTAAAAAAAATTGTTTTTGTATCCTTAAAAAAATATTTTAGTAAAAAATGTAAATGAGGAGTCGAATTATACCGATTTCTATTTAAAAAAATTAACGATTCGTCACTACACCTACATCGGTGACGTCATCACTACTCCATGTACGTTATAAGATGGGTATATCGACCTGTTTCGGGATTTCCCTCAAAACTCGACTGTTCTCGGAATATTGATAATATTCTATAATTTAGCCGTTCACTGTATATTTACGTTTTTAGAATGAGTGGGAATGAGAGAAATATGATTATTTAGTTTATTCGTTCCACATTTTATACGTGCATAGGCGTAGTGTGTTCTATTTCTTGGGAATATATTTATTAAATAGACTTTATTATTAACTTTAAAATAGTTTTGAGGTAAGTAAAGTAAATTTGAGGCAAGTTTATTCTTTATATAATATTAACCCATTAACGGCCGCTTAATATACAAAGAGAAATTTGACAATTAATTTATTAGAATGGATTAAAAACACATAAATTAAGACAAATTTACAACCAAAAAGATTTTTTTTCTCATTTTCAAGGAAAACAATACAATTTTTAATAAAGGAACATATTGTATCTTAAATGTAAATTAAATCTTAAGGTGAAAATTTTCGGGGTGTAGATGCATTCTACACATTTTATATAAATAAATAGTAATACTTCTGCACATCCTACATTCTTGCACTATCGTCTCTTTTTGTAATGTGGCCAATATTGTCGAATCTGGTTTCATCTGGTAAAGCAAATTTAGATTGACGTCCACGTACTAAGTTTGACACTGATGTAGCGGTTTCTTCACTATTATAAATTATAAATATCAATCCTCATCCTTTGACCAATGCATATCAACTTGAAGCAGAGTGTGAACCAGATAAAGTACATATGCTAATATTTTTTTTTAAATCAATGGTATTCATTTCAAAACCGTGACGATTATTCTGCGATGCATAAATATTTGTAAAATACAGAATGCTCTCAATTACTTTATCAAAAAACAGTGAAAAAACTTCAATATATGACTTGCTTCCATGGTTGACCTTTATATTGTATAAATATCAATCAGACTGATGTTGAATTACTACTGAGCACGAAGGAGTATCTGTTGTTACAACTTGAGGCAAATTTGGATTTACTATTTTGACCTGTTTTTTTCTTTGGACGTTTTATCTGTGGTTCAGAGGAATATCATAATCAGAATCGTCAGAATTCCCAATCACTTGTATTTCATATGTACCTGCAATATCCGATTTTATTAATTCTTCACAAATAATATTATCATCAATGTCTTCTACATCAGAAACTTTCTAATCTAATTTCGGCGGCAAATAAACCACATTAAGTGAGTCAGCATTTTCACAATCTGAGTCTTCTTCTAACAAAGCTATTAAGTCTTTAGTAGTTAGTGCCATCTTCATTTCATATTTCGAGAATTTACTGAAATAAACAAATGCACTACTATATACACGCATTCACATGATAATAGTTTAGCTTACTTCACTTTAATTTATATGAACTTCATAATATATTTTTATATTTATACAAACAAATAAACACAAGGAAACTTTCAAATTTCAAATTTAAATAAAATACGCTGGTCGCATACTACCAGTATCTATTATCATTGGTTGAATGTTAATGTCAACCATTTTCTGCGTTACATTCATAGTGCTCTTTCCACATATTTATAACAGCACTATCAGCATGTCCATCTCTACCAATATACTTTAAAACATTTAAAAATAGTAGAATACATTGATAATAGGTTACCAGTCAAAAAGTGGCCGCAAGTATTATAAATTGTGGTTCATCTTGTATATTAGATTATAATTTGAAAAAATAGTAAATTAAAATCAAAAGTCTTCTGTTTCGGGAATTACTAATAATTTTGTTTATTTTGTAATAATGAATTTGTGCGTTACTTTATGGACGCACTGTATATATATATATATATATATATATATATATATATTATTGTGATTTTTAAAGTCTTGGTGCGCCAAGCTATAATTAGCTAATTAATTTTTTTGATTAATTAAAATTATTTAAATGATATGATTATGACTCTATCACAATTTTTAATTCTTTTATCTCAGGGTTAAATTCGTGCTTCAATATCTATGCTATTACATGTGAAAGGTAAGGTCCAGAGAATACCGGAATAATAAAAAACACATATGATCTAACACTATATATTGAAATAAAAATAATGAAATAATTCACACTCAAAAGTTTTCAATAAACAAATCTCATATAAGGATTCTCAAAATTTTGTTCTCCGTACGTGAACAATCAAAATTAATGGTACAAACAATATTAATTGAAATCTCAAAATCCCAAACTATTCTAACTCTCCTAATCCAAATATTTATATCCTTTCTAAATTACGTGTAAAAATTGTGTTATCAATAAAAGAAAAAACTGCAGAAAACAAAAATATCTCTCTCTGATGATGAGTGGTCCAAATCCTTGTTCCTTGTTGACTGTATTATCTCCTCTCAACTGCTCCCTATGTAATCAGCAATCTTACAACAGATTGTTGCAAGTATATCGTCCTTAATGATCTCCTTCAAAAGCACAAATCATTCAAATTATGATAGCCTTTCTCCTCTCGATAAACTGAATCTCTCGTTGGCCCGAGTGATAAAATGACTCTTGGAATATCTTCTCTTTACGATAAACTGAATCTCTCGTTGGCCTGAACAGTGACTCTTGGAATATAAGTAGAAAAATATGACTTACAATATTTGGCTGCTATAGCTTCTGTCAGATACACTAACTCCACAAAAACTCACTAACATTCAACACTACTGCTTGCTACTTCTTCGGAATCGCCAGAGAACAAAAAATGTTCTTCTCAAAGACTTGGAAACCAACTGACCGCTATCTTTTCTCTCTCCTCAATCTCGCTAAACTTTCTTCCACACACTTATCCCACCTTTTTCAATCTCCGCCAATCACAACTCGTCACAATTCCCCCATTTCTTCATTTCGATAACAAACAAATTTTTACCTATAATTATAAATTTCCTAAAACTTATTTACAAATAATATTTTTCTATAAATCTTAAAACTAACAAAAACTTCTTTCTAAAATATCTTCTATTGTCTTTAATCACTGCACTAATGCATTTGTAAAAACCCGTTTCAATTTGTCTTTTGTTTCACTTAAACTTATGCGGGTCACTCAAATTTAACAAAGAAATGATTGATGTAAAGCCTACATTTTGTTTGGTACAGGTAATTCAAGGATTTAATAACTTTCCTTCTCCGAAATGTTTGTTGGATATTATCCTACTTATCTGAATTATTTTAATGTTTTTGAACTTTGAAATATTTTTAAACAAACCAATATTTTTCTCGATTTTACATATCATAACAAATCCCCGCCATTTGATCTGCCGAAAACTCTTTGTTAAATTTTAAAAATGACAAAAGTTTTCTAGGATCAAATTATTTCACTATGTTATTAAAATCTATTCATGATATTGATAGATGTCGTGAATGTTAAAAATACCCCGTATATTTCCTGTCTCTATGTGCGCTAATTCATAACTATTTACCCCATTTTCCGTATTGACCCTATATGGACCTTCAAATATCGGCATCAATTTAGCACAAATATCATTTTGTAAATTCGACACCCTCAGTGCCTTCACTAAGACTTTATCTCCTTTCTGGAATTTGATCGGCCTTCTTCTTCGGGTTCTCTCTTGTCTTTGGAGATATTTCTCTCCACTTCGTCTCAATCTTCTTTGAACCAACTCGATCACTTCTTCGTATTGTCTGGGGGCAGTGTCTTCCCACGGTCTTGTAGGCATTGTTCCTTTCATTATATATAAAGGCGTCTCTTTGGTAACCGTATTTGGAGCACAATTCAAATAGGTCTCGATCTCAAACACTTTTCTGTCCCAATGTCGATGATGTTCTTCCGCGGCAATTCGTAGAAATTTTGTGACTTCTTGTATAAAACGCTCCGATGGGTTGCTCTGTGGATGACGGATGCTTATAAATTTTGTATCGATGCCCCTCTCTCTTAATTCCCTTTTAAAACGTTCGTTCCTAAAATATGTCGCATTGTCCAATAAAATATTGTCTGGTCTTCCCACCGTTTCTATAAAATTGTCTATCTTCCTAAGTATTTCAATTCCTTTTGTGGTTCTGCATGCGTACAATTTAACATATTTTGAGAAAAGGTCCACCATAACTAATATGTGTTTATTCCTTTGAGTTGTTGGTATCAAATCGCTCAACATATCAATAGCAACAATATCCAGTTTCTTCCGAGCTACGACGTTTTTTGTGACGTTTTCATTTTTAAAGTTCCTACTTTTACACTTTTGGCATTTCACACAATTTCGAGTCACCTCTTTGGCTATTGTATAGTCCTGTCGACAAATGTAGTTCTCCCTGAACATAAGCCACACCTTTCTACTTCCAATATGTCCGTTGTCACAGTGTAACTTTAAAAAAACTTCTTTTGCCATTTGCTCCGTGATTACATAGAGTTCTTTACCATCGACCCTCTTAAAATATAGGTTATTTTCTTGTTCAGCCCTTTGCTTTTCTCTTTCATTCAATTCTTCCTGATTTTCCCTGATTTTGGCCAACGAAAATAAGCCTGCTTCTTCTCTCATTATGTTCATGCCTACGTGGAGAGTTTTGTGATCCTCTTTGCGGAATTGTTCATCTCTCGTCAACGCATCAGCCAAAATATTGTCCGTTCCTTTGATATATTTAAATTCAAAATCATATTCTTGGAGTAAAAGAATGCCCCTATGAATTCTATTATTTACCAACCTATTTTTCATTATGTGTATCAACGCTGCGTGGTCCGTTTCAATGGTGAATCTTGCCCCAAGTAGGTAAAAACGTAATTTGTTTACACAAAATAACACACTGGCAAACTCTAATTCAGTAACGCTGTATTTTCTCTCATACGTTTTGGTTACACGGGAAACAAAACATATTGGCACCTCTATATCGTCTTGTATCTGTGATAACACCCCTGCAAATTTTTTTATGGAAGCATCGGTCCTGAGAATGAAAGGTTGCTCATATCTTGGGTGGTGCACTCTTACAGCTGTGGAAAACGCTCCTTTTAAATTTTTGAAAGCGATTTCTTCTTCCGTTCCCCATTTCCATCTGACATTTTTCTTAAGTAATGCTATTAGCGGTATTTCTTTTGTACTGAGGTCTGGTATCAGCTTTTTGAAATAGTTTACCATTCCTAAAAATCCCCGTAAGGTTTTTAAATTGGTTGGCCTAGGGTAGTTGTTTATGACTTCGACTCTATCTTCTGCAAGACTAATCCCTTTTGTGTCTAATTTGAATCCTAAATACAATACCTCTTTTTGGAAAAACTGACACTTTTGAATATTTAATTTTAATCCGGCTTGATCAAGTTCTTCGAGAACAGTATGAATATGTCGTAGATGGCTTGTTATATCCGGTGAGAAAATTAATAAATCATCTATGTAATGTACAACAAATTCTCCATGCCTATTTAAAATTGTGTGTAATGCGCGAACCAAAGCAGCGCATGCACTTTGTAGTCCAAATGGTACTACCCTAAATCGGTACACCACTCCGTCGATAGAAAAAGCGGTATAATTTCGACACTTTTCTGCCAAAGGTATTAACCAAAAACTGTGTTTCAAATCGATTTTGGAGAAAATGTGTGATCCTGTGATTCGTCCAAAAATAGCTTCTATGTTCAAAGGCGCTTCGTATTGCGCGATTGTGTGCGAATTAATGTTTCTTGCATCTAAACATAATCGCAAATCACCATTTGATTTTTTTACGCATACTATCGGGTTGATATATGGAGAGTCACATCTTTCGATCACCTTGTCTTTGATCATATTTTCAATTTCCTGTCCGACGCTTTGCCTGTATTTATACGGGATTGGATATGTTTTCGATTTAAAATTTTCTAAGTTTTTAACTTTAAAAGAATGTTCATAATTTTTAGCCACTCGGCTTTCTTCATTAATAAGATCTCCATAATTTTCTAAAATCTTCTCTATTTCCTTCTCCATGTTTTCTCCACATATTATTTTTCTTTCATCCTCAGTTTGTTCACATGTGTTCACTGTCCGTATTACTTCTTCACAAAATTCTGGATTCTCGTCCATAATCGCCATTTCTTCTCTGTCCTCTTCCGTTATTTCTTCTTCTATTTTTTCTTTATCTTTAATTTCTATCTGGTATTCCGAGCACCATGTTTCGGCTCCTTCCATTTTTCTGCTTATAACTTCCTTCTTTTTTTTTATTCTCTTTTCCTCTTCGGATTGATTTTTTTCTTGAGCTTTCGATTTATCCTCTACCGTCATATTGATTTCTTTATGTTTTTCTTGTCCATTTATCCTTTCAGAAAATTTTCTCCTATCTGTTTCCTTTTCTTCTTCTATGTTGTCTGGTTCTGCTCTGATTTCCAGTTGATTTTCCGAAAAATTGATGGTGATATGTTTTTCACTCAATTCATCGATTCCCGCTATCATATCATGATTTAGATCTTCGATTACCACACATTGCATAATATAGAATTTGTCTCCCACTCTGATCCGTACTCCTAAACCTTCGTTTACTGTCGTCAATTTTTTATTATTTGCACCCACTAAAGCAACCCTCGGAATCTTATACACAAATCTGTCCATATTTAATTCTTTTACTAGTTTTTTATTGATTAACGAAATTTCCGATCCAGAATCAATCAGAATTTTAATCGCTTTATGTTTTATAAATGCATCTAAAAAAATTAGACTGGAATTAGAATTTTGTTTTTCGTTTCCCGCCAACTGTATAAACTCTCTCGGGTGACAAAATATACCGGAGAGTTTTTTACTTTTGTTTAGTGGATGCCTTATTGAAAATCCTGCCTGGATTCATTGAATACTTCTTCTTCCTCCTTTTCTATTGCCACATGATTCATCTCTCTTCTGTTTTGTCGTTGAAATCTCTGATTATTTCTATCGTCCCTTTGTTCGTTCGTATTCCTATTCGGAGGATTTTGTGCATCTCTATTCCTGTTGTGATTTTCATTTGTTCTATTTTGTGTATCATTCCGGTTATCGTAATTTTGTTGTCTATTGTAATTATTGTAATTTCTCGGCCTATATTCGTTTGTTGATCTGGGATGTCGGTTTCTCTGGTCATAATTTGATGAATACCTTCTTTCCGGTCCATTATATTGGTCATGTTGTCTTCTATTTCTCATTTCTTTTCTTTTTGCTTCTTTTAATTGAAGGAATTGGCACAAACTATCAATATCTTGATAATTTCTCAAAATCACGTGGTCTTCCAACGTTTCCTCAAAATGTCTGCTGATCATTTCTACCAGCTGTTCGGTAGAATATTTGTATTCTAGATATTTTGAATTGTTATATATCTGCAAAGCATATCTTTCTTCAGATATTCCCATTTTTTCGTGATATTTTCCATTCTGTAGCTCTTGGTTGATTTCTCTCTGTTTATTTTTCCCCCAGAAATAGTTGAGAAATTTATTTTCAAAATCTGTCCAATTTTCAAACTCATCTTCCTTGCTTTCATACCATAACGCTGCTCCTTCTTTCAAATGGTTTCTAATTGTTTCTTTGCAATCGTCAAAATATCTAATATGTTGTAATTTGGTTTTCAAATTTTTAACAAACGGTACTGGGTGTGTTTTCCGAATATCCCCGCCAAACTGTATTTTTATGTCACCCGGACTTTGGATGAGTACTTCTCTCCTGTCTCCCATATCTCGTTGTTTTCTGATATCCTCAATTTGTTTTTCTATTTCTTTCTTGTCTTCTTGTAAAGCCATTTCAAATTTTGTTTCTAACTGTTCTAATTCCCTTTTTTGCATACTCTGAATATCCTTCATTTTAGTTTCGATTTCTTCTCTCTGCAATTCTATTTTCCTCTCTGTTTCTTCCCTACTTCTTACTAAACAGACTTTTATTTCGTTTTCATATTTGTCCATACGCGTTTCCATTTTTTGTTCCATTTTTCTTTGGTTTTTTTCCAAATTGTCCAATTTTTGTTCCGTTCTTTGTTGTGATTCATCCATTTTTTGTGACGATTCTTGTATTTGTTGTGTCTGTATTTGCATCATAGCTAATAATTTTTCTAACATCCCTGTTTCTTTTCTTTCCTCCATTATTGTCACATTTCCTTCATTATCCGATACTTCTTCCAAAATTGTTTCATCTTCTCTGTTATCCTCCTTCCTTTCCTGCATTTTACTTTGTCTCCTTGTGACAGACATGTTGTTACTTTTTGTTATTGTTTTTGTCCCCGCCAAATGTGAAATTTTACAACACTCTATATGTTTCAGAACACGACAATATTTCTCCCCAAATGTATTAAATTTTCACGACAAATATCAAATATGCAATCAGTAAAATTCAAATAATTCAGAATAAATATCAAATGTACGATTGGTAAAGAAAATAAAATCAAATAATTCAATAGCAGTAAATATCCACTAACTACGATCAAACAATAAATCAAATTTATATTCCCTGGAAAAATTGTCAAAATACTTTCAAATTCAAATTCCCTCAATGTTATATGTTTTTATCTCTGGATCACCTGTACTTATTCCAGATCTCTTTCCCTTCCTTCAAATGTAAAGCTGCGATATTTTCAAGCCCCACGTTTTGGAAGCCAGTTATTGTGATTTTTAAAGTCTTGGTGCGCCAAGCTATAATTAGCTAATTAATTTTTTTGATTAATTAAAATTATTTAAATGATATGATTATGACTCTATCACAATTTTTAATTCTTTTATCTCAGGGTTAAATTCGTGCTTCAATATCTATGCTATTACATGTGAAAGGTAAGGTCCAGAGAATACCGGAATAATAAAAAACACATATGATCTAACACTATATATTGAAATAAAAATAATGAAATAATTCACACTCAAAAGTTTTCAATAAACAAATCTCATATAAGGATTCTCAAAATTTTGTTCTCCGTACGTGAACAATCAAAATTAATGGTACAAACAATATTAATTGAAATCTCAAAATCCCAAACTATTCTAACTCTCCTAATCCAAATATTTATATCCTTTCTAAATTACGTGTAAAAATTGTGTTATCAATAAAAGAAAAAACTGCAGAAAACAAAAATATCTCTCTCTGATGATGAGTGGTCCAAATCCTTGTTCCTTGTTGACTGTATTATCTCCTCTCAACTGCTCCCTATGTAATCAGCAATCTTACAACAGATTGTTGCAAGTATATCGTCCTTAATGATCTCCTTCAAAAGCACAAATCATTCAAATTATGATAGCCTTTCTCCTCTCGATAAACTGAATCTCTCGTTGGCCCGAGTGATAAAATGACTCTTGGAATATCTTCTCTTTACGATAAACTGAATCTCTCGTTGGCCTGAACAGTGACTCTTGGAATATAAGTAGAAAAATATGACTTACAATATTTGGCTGCTATAGCTTCTGTCAGATACACTAACTCCACAAAAACTCACTAACATTCAACACTACTGCTTGCTACTTCTTCGGAATCGCCAGAGAACAAAAAATGTTCTTCTCAAAGACTTGGAAACCAACTGACCGCTATCTTTTCTCTCTCCTCAATCTCGCTAAACTTTCTTCCACACACTTATCCCACCTTTTTCAATCTCCGCCAATCACAACTCGTCACAATTCCCCCATTTCTTCATTTCGATAACAAACAAATTTTTACCTATAATTATAAATTTCCTAAAACTTATTTACAAATAATATTTTTCTATAAATCTTAAAACTAACAAAAACTTCTTTCTAAAATATCTTCTATTGTCTTTAATCACTGCACTAATGCATTTGTAAAAACCCGTTTCAATTTGTCTTTTGTTTCACTTAAACTTATGCGGGTCACTCAAATTTAACAAAGAAATGATTGATGTAAAGCCTACATTTTGTTTGGTACAGGTAATTCAAGGATTTAATAACTTTCCTTCTCCGAAATGTTTGTTGGATATTATCCTACTTATCTGAATTATTTTAATGTTTTTGAACTTTGAAATATTTTTAAACAAACCAATATTTTTCTCGATTTTACATATCATAACAATATATATATATATATATATATATATATATATATATATATATATATATATATATATTAAATTACTCATATTAAAAACTCACACGACTGACATTTCAAACCAGCAGAGTTGCGCGCTAGCTGTCTTTTATTTTATCTTTGGTACCTTGCGTTTTGAACTGCTGGCAACGCTAATTTTCGACCACTTTTTCTAAGAAAATCTTATATCATCATATTAAGACAAATATAAGCTTTAATTTGATATAAAAACATGCATATTAGTACGTTATGAGCAGCGTATTTTATTTAAAAAATAAATGAACGAAAGAAAATTTTTGTTCAATAGTTAATTACTATTAATTGAATTTAAAAAACAGCCACTTTTTGGCTTACAACCTATTATCAATGTCTTCCCTAATTTTAAATGTATATAAAAATGTGCGTTTGATTAACTACGTTATAAACGTAGTGATCCTGCAGTGGGATCTTACTCTAAGAGTATATACTTAGTCTGCTATTCTAGTCACTATTTCTTCTAATTCGTATCTCATCGTCTAAAAATAAAAAATGTGTGTGTGTGTGTGTGTGTGTGTGTGTGTTTAGATTAATGACCTTGATTTTGACCAATTGGTCAGCTCAAAATTTTATGAAAATTATCATTTCCATAGATATAATTTCCTAGCTTTAGCTGATACTAATATTAAATATTAATAATGAAAATATTTGTTTCCACGGCGCTAAGATCTAAACCCGATTCAACATCTCAGAGGTTTAGGCTCGCATTGTGTATTGTTTTTTTTTTATTTATTTATTATTTTTTTGTATTTATTTATTTTTTTTTAAATATCAATTTTTATATTTTTTTACATGGTTATAAACCATTTTGTAGAAATTTATATTTATACATAGCGTACATAGAATGGCTATTTAATTTTTGGGAAGAGTAACTCCTGCTGTTTGTTGATTCTTGTATAAAGTTTGATTTAGCATCTGGTAGTTTGCACAATTGAAAATCACATGCTCTAATGTACCCAACTCTCCGCAAGTGCAGTTTTGAGATGTGACCCACCGTAGTTTATTTTTGTGGGATGGATGTAAACCATGTTTGTTCCTTGATCTGTTTAAGGTCTTAATGAAGAGCCGATTTGTTATATCGTAAAATCACGGTTTTCTGTGAAATTTTTGTTTGGATATCAAATTTTATACGTTTCAATGAGATGTCATATTCCTGTTGCCACTGTTCCATTTGTTATTTTTTTAAACCATTGTCATAGATCAAAGACTGGTATTAATTGTTTGTTTCCGCTTTAGTATATCCACTATTTCATTTTCGTTAATTTCATAATGGTCCTTAATCCAAACCAAAGAAATTTGTTTACCTTTGTTCGTAAGTGACTAAACCGCTTCTAAAATTCTATAATCAGATTATTGTTGTTAGGAATCGCTACGTCGATTATTGTTGTTTGTCTCGTTAGTTTATTAACACGTACGAGATCTGGTCTATTGTGTGCTACTATTTGGTCTGTGAGCGCAGTGGTGTCCCAATATAGCTTGAAGTTGTCATTTTCAATCATTCTGGGACGTATTGATAATATTGGACATGGTTTGATTGGAGAACTCCCAGTTTGATAGCTACTTCTTGATAAAGGATTTTCCGTACTGAATCATGTCGTTCTTTGTATTCAGTTGCAGCAAATGCCTGGCAGCCCCCAGTAAGATGTTGGATAGTTTCTTGGGTTTGACATCCATATCGGCATTTGTCGATTTGGACTTAGGGTCTTTGACGATATATTTCAGGTAATTTTTGGTTGATATAACCTGATCCTGAATGGCTAGTAGTGAACCTTCTGTTTCAGGGAACATCTTTCCTGATGTCAGCTAATAGTTCGACTCTATATTGTCGACATGGTTTTGAATGACCTCATTGGGATGTCGCCAGTGCAGAAGTTTACTCACCCAAGTGCGCATTTTTTCGTCCTTAGTAAGATGGTTTATGGGCATTTCTGGTTCCCTCAGTTTGATCGGTGTTGTATCATCTACTGCACAAATCGCGCGATGTAGAAGTAAATGTCTCAGCCTGCCCATGAAAATAAGTTCTTAAATTAGTAATTTGTTTTTCTAGTTGCTCACTTATATCCATAAGTCTTCGTCCTCCTAAATACCGCGGTAATGTCGTTCTTTCTTTGCCCAGAGATTATTATTATTATTATCCAGATTTAGCCATACGGCTCACACTCCCTCTAAGGGGAAAATTCACTCATCCCAGATACCTACGGTATCAAAAGGATTGAGCTCTGGTGGGACTCTTTCCATGTTATCGAGTTCTAGGTGACTTGGTATGTCGGTGTATCTCCCAAAATTTTTCGTACGCACCTGGACGTCGAAAGTAACACAGCTTTCTGCATAATCTTATATAGATGTTCATTTAGACCCAGCTTTTTTATGTTTTCTAGGAGGCTCTTCGGGATGACTCCAGTGGTAGAAAGAATAATAGGTATCGTCTGGGTACTTTCCATTCTCCATTGTCTCCTGATTTGTATTTCTAGATCTCTGTACTTGGCGATCTTTTCGTTGTATTTAACACGTAAATTATTGGTGTTGGGTATCGCCACATCAATAAGTGTTGTTTGCCTAGTAATTTTATTAACTAGTATGAGATCGGGTCTATTATGGGCCACTGGTTGGTCTGTAAGCACAGTGCGGTCCCAGTATAGCTTGTAGTTGTCATTTTCAAGCATTCTATCAGGGACGTATTGATAATAAGGAAGATGGTCGGTTTGGAGAAGTCCCAGTTTGTCAGCTAGTTCTTGGTGGATAATCTTTCCTACTGAGTCATGACGTTCTTTATAATCAGTACCGACAAATGCCTGGCAGCCACCGGTAAGATGTTGGATGGTCTCTTGGGCTTGGCATCCATATCGGCATTTGTCATTTTGGACTTGAGGATCTTTAACAATATATTTCAGGTAATTTTTAGTTGGAATAACCTGATCCTGAATGGCAAGTAGGAAACCCTCAGTCTCGGGAAACATCTTTCCTGATGTCAACCAATAGTTCGACGCTGTATTGTCGACATATTCTTGGCTGATCTCATTAAGATGTCGCCCATGCAGAGGTTTACTCATCCAGGCGCGCATTTTATCTTGCTTAGTCAGGTGGTTTATGCGCATTTCTTGTTCCCTCAGTTTAAGAGGCGTCGTATCATCTACTGCGCAAATTGCTCGATGTAAAGTAGATGTCTCAGCCTGTACCTGAAAATAAGTTCTTAAATTAGCAATTTGTTTATCCAATTGCTCACCTATATCCATAAGTCCTCTTCCCCCTTGATACCGCGGTACTGTTGTTCTCTCTACTGCACTACGTGGATGATGTTTTTGCGCCTTTGTGAGAAGTGTTCTTACTTTCCGCTGAAGACCCTCTATATCCGTTTTTGACCACTTTATAATACCAAATGAGTAGCTCAGCGCGGAACAGGCGTACGTATTTAATGCCTTAAACAAATTTTTACTGTTAAGATATGACCGATTTAGTTGTCTTACTCTTTGCACGAACTCCGAAGTTAGTTCGGTTTTCATTTGTTTATGGTCAATTTTCCGCGCTTGTTTTACTCCGAGATATTTGTACATATCATTTTCACCCATTGCCTCGATGTTTTGGCCATCTTGCATATCGAAACCTCCGGGCTGAACCTTTCCTCTGACTATGTTTAGTATACGGCACTTGTCTAGTCCAAAATTCATACTGATATCATTTGAGAAATTTTCTACAGTTTTTAGCATCTCATCTAGGTGGTTTCGAGTGGAAGCCATTAATTTTAAATCATCCATATACAACAGATGATTAAGCTTCGCTACAACAGTGTTGTTATTTTTGATGCTAAAACCTGAGTCAGTAGAGTTCAGCAGCTGAGATAGTGGGTTCATTGCTAGGCAGAACCAAAGTGGACTCAACGAGTCCCCCTGGAAAAGCCCCCGGTTAATAGGGATATTTTCAGTTTCGATATTAATTTCACCCGGTATTTGGAGGTGAATTTTAGTCTTCCACTCTGCCATTATATTCTTCAAAAAGGTCACGAGATTATCATCGACTTTATATATTTTCAATATATCTATAAGCCATTCATGCGGCACTGAATCAAAAGCCTTCTTGTAGTCAATGAAGGCAGTAAAAAGGTTTCTTTTTTTGGTGTATGCCTGGTTAGAAATGACTGAGTCGATAATAAGTTGTTCTTTGCAGCCCATGGAGCCCTTAGCGCATCCTTTCTGTTGAGGCTCTATGATATTGTTCAGAGCACAATGTTGGTAGATACGCCGGGCCACACAGGATGTGACCAATTTGTACAAAGTTGGAAGACAAGTAATTGGGCGGTACTTTGCTGGATCTTGGGTATTACTTTGATCCTTCGGTATTAGATAAGTGGTTCCCTGAGTAAGAAATGATGGTATTTCCTGTGAATTAGAAATAATATTATTAATAAATACTGTTAAAAGCTCATGAACACTCCAAAACTTCTTTAGCCAGAAGTTTTGAACTCCGTCTGGTCCAGGAGATTTCCAGTTATGAAGCTCTTTGATAATGTTCGAGACTTCTTCAGTGGTGAAAGGTTCATAAGGAATATTACTGTAGTGTTGACAGTTGTTCGTCGTTTGTTCAATCCATCCAGCATTGTTATTATGAGTAGCTGGCGTCGAAAGTTGGTTTCCCCAAAACTCATGAATTTCTTCTTGGCTTGGGTAGGATTTATTATTTGCATTTTCTACAGTGGAATTAAGTTTTCTATAGAAAGCCTTCTCTGCTTGCTCAAAAAGTATGTTGTCGCATTTCCGGTGGTTACTAACCTTGTACCTCCTCAGGCGGCCTGAGTAAACAGATAGTTTTTGTTTTAATGTGTCCAGGCATTGTTGAGGTGTGTTGTTTTCTGGATCATGTCGTGAGTGTCTTAGAGTGTTAAACAATATTTCTTCAGCTCTTTTGATGATTTTTCTACTTCTTACTCCTCTTATGTATTCTGTTATTTGTCCAATGTCCCTACGCAGTAATTCAATCTTCCCCAGCAGTCGTTTTTCCCAGGGTGCTATTCTGTTACCAGTCCTTCCGATGTTGGTACCCCGTCGTGTTCTGATCTTAATGCCCATAACATTAGCAATTGCTGTTGCCGCACAGTAAATCAGCATATGCAAATATTCTAATGTGTGGGCTTCTGTGATATAATTGGGTAGGACTTCAGTATTCACAATTTGTAACAGCGCTCCTAGTTTCTTAGAAGAGTTTATTTTTGGTAGCGGTGGTCTGCTAAGTGGGTTTGTTCCACTAAACTCTTGTACAGCGCGTGCCATCTCGTTTACCAGACTATCGTGCAACTCGTTATTGTCCTGCTGTGTATTATTAGGTTGAGTTTCTTGTACGAGAAGCTCAGGAATCTGCTCGTTGGGGACTTCATTAGGGACTTGGTCTGCAACTTGCTCTTGGTTATGGATCTCCTGTTCAATTTCGCTTCTGATAATGTCGCGTCTAGTCTCTGGGATAAGATTGTTTCTTAAAATTACCCGGTATTGGTCTGCTACTCTTTGTTCAGATACTTGAATTTCTGGGTATTCCCTGCAAAATTCGGCATACAGTTGTTGTCGATAGCCGATCGTTTCTTGACCGAGGTTTGTCACCTTATAATAAAAGCGCAAAATATTTTCGTTTATGGACACAGTCCATTTCATGCGCTGCCTCGGTCGTCCCGCTTGAGTGAGCGCCGGCTGATGTTCCAGTGCAGCACCTTCAGCGGGTGGAGCTCTTGTTGTTGTTTGGCTCATTTGTGGTTCTTCTTGTTGTTGGGCTGTAGCTGATTGTATGACAGGGGCCCGCCTCCTCAACACCCTGCCACCGACGTACCGCATGCTGTCACGTCCAGCGCCGGCTCCAGACGTGCCCTGGCGATCCCCAGGCAGCGACCCTAAACATAAATCATTAATCTCCATTTTCATGGGTGTGCATTTTATACCTACTGCCAGGTGTCAGTTTTTGTTCCACGGCAGGTATCCCTGCTACCCTCTGGGTATCGGTTCTAAGAATACCCAGAGAGCATCCCCCATTCGCAGGGGGCCGCGATTATTATTATTATTATTATTATTATTATTATTATTTATTAATTAAATTAAAATTTTTAGGCCAGGCATTATCAACCAAAGTCGGAAAAGAAACAATATGTATGTGAAATTTGTGCTCAAGTTTACTACGTTAAACCTAGTCTAATTGAACATCTGTATCGCGTCCATCAGCAAGGTGAATTGAAGAAATACATATGCTATATATGTAAATATGAAAATACAAACAAAAACCGATTCATTCTTCATACCAGAAAGCATATAAAACAGGAGTTTTTATATTGTGCCAATTGCGACTATAAAACTATTAGAAAACCAAATCTCATCCAACATATGGTGAAACATGCGGATTCGTCGAAAATACAGTGGCACAAGTGCAAAGTGTGTTCTTTTAAAACAAAACGACCCCATACTCTAAGAAATCACGTTAAATATACCCACGGAACATTTTAAGTAAGATTTATTTAAGGGACAAGAGTTAGAATGGAAAAACAAATTTGGTATGTGACATTGTTAAAATTTATATACTTTTTAGGTAAAGTTATCGTTACTATTTCAAAACAAAACTTTAACTTATGATTATGTTTGTGAACTGTAAACTTTCTATTTTAATGATATCTAGTTAAAATTTCCAAAGAAAGCAATACATTTTTCATAACTGTACTTAAACGAATCCATGTCATAACTTATTTGGTAACCTGCCTAAAATTTGGTACTGTGTAATAATTTTTATACTTGGGTAGAAAATAACTACGTTAAATGATTAACCATACAAAAAGCTTTATTTTAAGTTAACGTTCATTATCCATACTGCCGTAATTTTTAAATGAACGATACCTAAAGATAAAATTACAATTAAAATCTGCAAAACTAGGGATTTTGTTAATATTAAAGTAACAAGTTGTCATTTTGGTAGTGAGAAATTACTTCGGCTGTCACTTACTACACGGGAAAATAATATATATTTTAGATTTCTTAGAAATACTATTCTTATAAAGATAAAGCAGTTTGTAAGAAGAACAAAAAATAAACACTGGGAACAGTTTACAAAAAGGATGGAAAGCGACTTCTACGGTACACAAAAACTATTAGAAATAAAAAAAAACACAAAAAAGAATTAAAGGAATACAATAACATACCAACAAACGAATGGGAAAGATACCTGACGGAACTGTTTAAAGCAGAGGAAAATAATAATCAACACAATAACGTACCTGAAGACACGAAATAGAAATTAGTTTTCAGGAAGTAGAAATAGCCATAAATTCACTCAAAAATAGAAAGTCACCAGGACCAGACGGAATAACCTACGAGCTTCTAAAACACGTAGGAAAAAGTATAACCCTAGAGATGACAAAACTTATACAAAAACTAATATTGCACTGCAAGATACTAGACGCATGGAGAAACAACATAATGATACCAATGTTTAAGATAAATCTACTGAACACCGTACTTAAGCTTACCAAAATAGTCCTAACCAACAAAATCAATAAACTAACAACTTTATCAGATGAACAACAAGAATTCAGATCCGAAAGATCCTGCGTAGACGACGTATTTGTACCAAGACAAATCACAGAAAAGGCCATCGAGTACAATAAACCAGCATATCTATGTTTTATAGACCTGACATAGGCTTTCGATCGCATCCAAGTCGAAGACGTCTTAGACCTACTGTATGCGGAGTCAGGCAGGGTGACTCGTTAAGCCCAATTTTCTTTAATATAATAATGGAGAGGAGGATAATGGAGGATAAGCGGAGACAGTGGCCGGTCTCCGCTTTCGTGGAGGAGGAGCTCCGACCTGAGTAGAGGCTCTTCTGTACTTCACGGTAGACAGATTGGGTGGGGGATATCCTCAATCTCGACACGGCACGTCCCATATGGCTGATAGGGAAAGTTCCTGCAGATATGCAGGACAGGTACGAATAAGGCATTGCCAAATAAGTACCCACGGATCAACTGAGGATATGACATTAGGCAGCAGTAATGCCATTACTGGATTAAGGCTGTAGGAAGTAAAAATCCTGTAGGCTTAATTCCAGATACTCACAGGCGACACTCACATTATGAGTTAAGCGGCTGTGATACTGCGATCTTAGGGCACTCTTTTGTCCTGGAGTTTAAGAAATCGGCTTCGAAGGCGGAGGAACTACGACTTTTAGTGAACGGGATAAGGATGCAGAAGGCAAGGAGAAACCACTGCATTAAATACTTCCTGTAAGTATCTCTAGTACAATTATCATGGTGATAAAAAACTTTAAGATTCCGTTTACTGATCATGAAAATCGGAATTCAAGATCCGGCAGGGAAGGTAAATCTAGCTCAAACCGTGAGGCCTTCCAGGTTGTTATCAAGAGAAATCCTCACGAACCAAACTACATTCTAGATGATGAATCTCTAAGAGTATTGCGAACAGCCATAAAGATAGGTACATGGAACGTTAGAACAATGTACAAGGCGGGAAAAATCTATAATGCCATTCAAAAAATGGAAAGACTCTCAATTAATATTATGGGAATAAGCGAAATGTGCTGGACAAATACGGGATACCGAGTTATCAAAGATCACAAAATATTCTACTCAGGAAATCTTAAGAACGAACATATAAATGGAGTGGGTCTAATTATGAATAATAAAATCGCCAACTATGTCAGTCACTTTGTACCTGTATCAGAAAGGATGCCTTTAGTTCAGCTAAACACAACTCCCATAAAAACAAACATGATTCAAGTATACCCTCCTACAGCGGACGCCCCAGAAGAAATCATAGAAGAATTTTACAATGACCTTACTAATATTGTCAAAAGGATTCAGAAAAACGAAATAATACTAATAATGGGAGACTTTAATGCCAAAGTTGGCAAAGGACAAAGTGGAAATTTAGTGGGATCCTTTGGTCTAGGGGAACTTAATGAACGCGGAGACCGTTTGATTGAATTTGCAACTGAAGAACAGCTCGTAGTGACAAACACCTTTTATGATCTTCCTCCAAGACGACTATATACGTGGAAATCTCCCCAGGATACTCCAGATCACACAGTACGAAATCAAATAGACTATATTCTTATTAACAAACGATTTAGAAACTCTATAACATCTGTTAAAGCGTACCCGGGATCCGACATAAATTCGGACCACAATCCACTTATCGCCAAAATGAAACTTAGTTTAAAGAAAGTTCAAAGACCAAAAATTATGAAGTACGATATTAACCAACTGAAAAATAAAACAGTAAAGGAAAAGGTACAAAAACGCCTTAAAGAAAAAACGTGGGCTCGTACAGAAAAACCATGGGCCCGTACAGAAACAGATAACACAGATGTAGAACTAGAAAATTTGCACAAAGTAAGTCAAGAAATAACAGAGAAATGCTTAAAACCTGAAAGAACAAATAAAAAGGAATGGATGACGGAGGAGATTCTATGTATGATGGAAGACAGAAGAAACGCTAAAGATAATAAGAATTACTACAACAACATAAATAACGAAATAAAAAGGGCTATTAAAATAGCAAAAGAAAATTGGTTTAGCTCGAAGTGTACAGAGATAGAGTCATTACAACAAAAACATGATTTATTTAACCTCCATAAAAAGATTAAAGAAGCGGCAGGCTTATATAAACACAAGAACACTGGATTCCTGACAGATAATCAGGGAAACATAGTACTGGAAATAGAGCATAAAAGAGATATTTGGATTAAATACGTAGAAAAAACTTTTGAAGATATACGAAGTAACACTGGTATTACAACAAACACCAATTGCGAATCTGGACCAGCATTTACAGTCAAAGAAGTAAAATATGCCATCAAAAGCACCAAAGATGGTAAAGCAGTAGGCCCTGATAATTTTCACTCAGAATTCTTAAAACTTATGGACTATGATGGCATAAAATGGTTGACAAATATATTTAACAGTATATATGATACGGGCGTGGTTCCCCAAGAGTGGTTAGTGTCAACTTTTATAAATCTTCCAAAAAAACCTAATGCGAGAAAGTGCGAAGACTATAGAATTATAAGCCTTATGAGCCATTTACTTAAAACATTTCTAAAGGTCATTCACAAAAGAATATATACAAAATGTGAGGAACAACTAACAAGAACACAATTCGGATTTCGTGGTGCTCTGGGAACACGGGAGGCCCTTTTTGCTGTACAGGTGCTATTTCAGAGATGCAGGGATGTGAATTGTGACATATACGTATGCTTTATAGATTACCAGAAGGCATTTGACAGAGTAAAACATGACAAATTAATGACTCTAATGCAAGAAATTGCAATTGACAACAAAGATCTTAGAATTATCAGAAACATTTACTACAATCAAACGGCCAAAATCAAAATAGAAGACCAGTTAACTGATAAAATTGCAATAGAACGTTGTTGTTGTTCAACATTTATTCTGAATGGGTATTTAAGGAAGCTTTAGACGGTTGTGCGAAAGGAATACTAATAAACGGTGAATGGTTGAATAACATTAGATATGCAGATGACACTATAGTTTTTGCCGATAATCTGAATGACTTACAGATATTAACAAATCGCATAACAAAAGTCAGCAACAGATACGGACTAGCTCTTAACATAAAGAAAACCAAATTTATGACAATTAGTACAAAACCAATACTAAACGCTCAACTTACAATCAACCAACAGAATATAGAAAGAGTCGAGCAATATACATATCTAGGCACCAATTTAAATAGCCAATGGGACCACTCAACAGAAATTAAACAGCGAATAATAAAAGCAAAAGCAGCATTCGTTAAAATGAGAAGCATTTTCAACAGTCGAGACATATCATTAAAAACAAAATGCCGTCTATTGAACTGCTACATATTCACAGTTCTGCTCTACGGAATAGAAGCATGGACACTGACTGTTGCGTCTATGAATCGGCTCGAAGCTTTCGAAATGTGGTGTTATAGGCGCATCTTACGTATATCCTGTGTTGACAGAGTTACTAATGTGGAGGTCCTGCGTAGAATGGGGAAAGAATGTGAAATTCTCATGACCGTCAAAACTAAAAAGTTGGAATATCTAGGACATGTAATGAGAAATCAAGAACGTTACGGCCTTCTCCAGCTGATTCTCCAAGGGAAAGTAAATGGTAAGAGAGGACCGGGAAAAAGACGCATTTCCTGGCTTCAAAATTTACGAAAGTGGTATAACACGACTACCACTGAACTGTTCCGCGCTGCAATAAATAAAGTAAAGATAGCCGTGATGATCGCCAACATCCGGAACGGATAGGCACTTTAAGAAGAATAATAATGGACAAAATAATACAAGCAGTACGTAAAGGTCATGGCTACAGAATGGGGAACAAAGAAATCCAAATATTATGTTATGCAGACAACGCCGCATTAATCGCCGAGAAAGAAGACGAACTCCAAATATTAACAAACATCTTCAATATAACAGCCAAGAAATACAATATAATAATATCAGCAAAAAAAACCAAATTTATGACAACATCTAAATACCCACTACGATGTAAAATCGAAATTGATGGGAACATAATAAAGCAGCAAGCAAGGTTTAGATATCTGGGAATAGATATAACTAGTTACGGAGATGTTGAAGAAGAAGTACGGCAACAAAGTTTAAAAGCAAGTAAAGCGGCGGGATCTCTTAATGACACAATCTAGAAGAACAAACACCTAAAATAAGACACAAAAACAAGAATCTATAAAGCAGCAATTAGACCTATATTAACATACACGGCAGAGACAAAACCTGATACATCTAAAACGAGACGACTACTAGAAACAACAAAGATGAAAATACTCCGACGAATATCAGGGAAAAGTCTGTTGGATAGGGAGAGAAGCGAAAACATATGAAGAGCATGCAATATAGAAGACATAAATGGATGGGTGAAAAAACGGAAACAGGAGTGGAACGAACAGATTAGTAGAATGGCAGAGGATAGGATAGTACGAATAGCACGAGATAAGTCACCAAATGGACGAAGAAGTATTGGCAGACCAAGAAAAATATGGTGCGACAATTTAAACAATTTAGGAGGCTAATATTGAAGAAGAAAGAGACTTTAAATCCTACGTACAAGAAGGAAGAAGAAGAAGATAAATAAATAGTAACTCAATCTTCATTCACTTGAGAATAAGCATAATCGCTTTTATGATCATTATTTACTTGTATTTCAAACAATTGCAAACTTCTTTAACAGTTTGAAATAAATATTTTTGAGCAGGTAAAGAATTAAGAATTGCCGTCTGAATGCTGTCTAAATACAATAAGTAATAAAATATTTCTAAATGAACGAACGTTTTGTATGTGTTAGTAAGAATTTACCACAGACCATACATACTCGGTTTGTGGAATTTACCCTTAGGTTCATTATCAAAAAACCTCTTTTGTTTAAGTACCATGGTCATCAAATTATTATAAAAAGGTATTTGTTATTGATTATTTAAAAACATGATTATTTTTATTAAATTTTAATTTGAAAAATCAGTAAACCTTTGAAATTAATGAAAAATGTATATAGCAGGATAACTAGAATAAATACACTTTTTAGTGTTTACATCTATTTTCAATACTTTTAATTGTTAAAAAAATATTCAATCAATCAATATTAGGAAATATGGTAAGTATATGGTATACACTATTTAAAATGTTTATAAAAAAAACAACACTCAAAATCCAACTGTAACTTAACCTCAAAGGTATAAATAAACAACACGTTACAAAAATTATATCGAATGATCCAATCATCCAATCCGAAAATTAGAATTTGTAAAACTTCAACTAATAACTAATACCAACTTACATTCAAAAATACTGTCGATTGAGAGCGAACTGTACCGATTGTAATTTCCATTGGCATGGCTAGCAACAATATCGCTGTTCAGATAATTCAATTTCGGGAAAATTAAAATATTAAAATATGATGTATGTGTTGCCATCTACTCAAAGAATTGTTAAACGTTAGTGTATTTGAATGCCACTCATTTTAACTGCGGCTTGAACATACCCCTTTAAGGCGAGTACACATTTGAGCATTCGCCCTGAATGATCATGCAATCCAGTGGGAGAGGTAAGCTTTTCAGCGAACGGCCACGCGCCACGCCCCGCATGAGCACTGAGCCCTGAGCCGGAAGTAGAGGCAAACTTTGAACACGGAATTCACTCGGCCCTATCAAGTTACGGTTAACCGAAACCAAATAAAAGTTGCAATTTTTATTAACCAATAATTATTTAAGCCATAGTAGACTGTCTGAAGGATTATACACACTTTACATTACATGATTTATCATGTGATTTGTCATATGATTTGGTCATAAGTGAAATTTACATGTTTACACTGTGTGATTTGTCATATGATTTTGTTATAAGCACTGTCATGCGGCTCGTCATAGCTTGTCACAGGAGAATAGGACGGTGCCTATTCCGCATGATAAAATCATATGATTTTCGGTAATAATACGGGTAACACCAACATATTTAAATATCGCGCCTTATTCTTATGTCAATTCAATAACATTCCCTTACCCAGCCAGAGACAACATTCTTTATTTATTTTTTGTTTGTTACATTGATATTGAGAATGCCATGTACAGAGAATGCCAGATGACAGGATTCCAAAACAGATCTTGACGTGGACACCACAAGGGAGAAGGAAAAGAGGAAGGCCGAGAAAAAGCTGGAGAGAGGGAATTGAAAAAGAACTAGAGGAAAGAGAAATCCCTCCAGGCCTATGGCTGAATAGAGAAGAATGGCGGTTAGGAGTCGGAAGGCGTCGGAGAACGCTGTAAACCGATAGTAGAGAGATATCGCAACGTCAAACGTTAATACCGTATTGAGACGTAAATAACGGATAACGGTCTGTTGAAACACAGGTATCAAGAGAGTTATCGCGCAAATTGTTCTGGGGGCAGAGTTGCCAGATTGGGGTATTTTCCCCCATTTTTGGGGTAATTTCAAAGGGTCTGGGGGAATTTTTATAAGCTAAAATGGATGGGGGATTTTTTGGGGGAAAAATTGTGGCAGATTTAGGGAATCATCATTAATTAAATTTGCGAATGTAGATAGAACTCACTAGAAAAGACTATTTCCTTAATTTCCTACATAAATAAATAATATACATATCTGATTTTTTTAGTAGATACCTTTAAGGCATCCAAAAAAATGTACTTATCTAAATTTTTTACAAAAATATAGTCTTTTGTGAAAATATGTAAGTTGCAGAAATATGTACTTCCATATATCGGCTGTGGATTAAAATTACGTTGGATGCAGAATATAGCCAAAACGGAAGGCTAAGAAATTTGGGAATTATTGAGTTAATAAAAGAACAAATGGGATTCAGATTCAGAGCCTAGTCGTCCCAATTCTACACATAATCAATGGTGTCCGATTTTCTAATTTTGTTTTTTAAATTTAATTTTCATTTTTAAATACAACTGACATCACTGGTGACATCAGTTTTTATAAATCGTGAAGTAATAAAATTGTTCTCATTTTTTTAGTATGAAAAATTATTCTAATTCATTGTTTTAGTATAAATAGTATAAAAAATTATAGTACAGTCTGTTCTAGTCTACAGTCTTTTCAAATTTATAAAAATTGTTATTATGCGACAAAATTTTAAGTTTGGGGGATTTAAGCTTAAATTTGGGGGAATTTCAGTTTCTAAGTGGGGGATTTAGAAAATCGCATCTGGCAACTCTGTCTGGGGGGTACGATAAGACTTAACGTTATTATGACAACCGACGTTTGGCATTAACTGTAACCTAGAAATTAATGTTAGTCATAGAGCCATAAAGCCATACTCGAATATAACTACTTGTACTTAACTGTTTTTTTTTTTTATTGAATAATGGATTTGGAAATTGATGCAGCAATAATAGCTGGTGCTGATGATAACGAAATTGAAGACTTAATTCTTGTTAATTTGCTACAAGGAGAAGATATTGAGCAGGTAGACGTGCACTTTAATTTTAATGATTTAACCAATAGTCAATGTAAAGATTTCTTTCGGTTTAGCTCCGATAACATTAGATTATTGGTTAATTTGTTAAGAATTCCAAATGAAATTCGAACTGCCAATAGGAATAAAGTAGCAGGTAAACAAAGTATACCAAATGTAGTTGTATCAAATGATTTAAAGTTTATTATTTTTAGGTTTAACTGCTCTCTGTATCCTTTTAAGAAGGTTAATTTACCCTAATCGTCTAAAGGATATACAAATTTTATTTGGTCTATCCCCGCAGTCTTTATCCCATATAATAAATTACATGATAGATTTTATTATAAACACTTGGGGCCACCTTTTAAATGATTTAGGAAACCATGCTTGGCTTAATATTGAAAAAATGGAGTATTATTCCCAGGTAATGTTATTACACAATTATAAATTTATTCCATAATTTTGGTAACTTAAAGATAGTGTCTTAACTTGTTTTGTCAAAAATGTGATGTTTATTGACGTTTTAATTTCCAATCCGGTAATCATTCTCCACATACAAACATTAGTAAATTGTAAGTTCAATTTAAAAGTGTGATGTGTATTAGTGTTAAATATAAGTATTTGTTTATTATTTGAATACTGTATTTTAGGCAGTAAGAAATAATGGTGGAGGTTTACCAAACTGTTGGGGATTTATCGATGGTACTATTCGACCAATATGCCGCCCATCAGTAGACCAACAGAATTATTATTCTGGACATAAACGACTGCATTGTGTTAAATATCAATCCATTATATGTCCAGATGGAATAATAGTGAGTCTGCTAGGAGCATACCCTGGCCGACGCCATGATGCAGGTATATTTCGGGAAAGTGGAATATACAATCAATTACAAGCAGCAGCAGTTTATGGAAACCAACGGTTTGTTATATTTGGCGATCAGGCCTATGGTATTAGGGAGCTTCTTATGTGCCCTTATGGAGCTAGACCAAATCTACTACCCCATGAACAGCAATTTAATGCATCAATGAAAGTATTAAGAACATCTGTCGAGTGGGGTTTTCAAAGAGTAGCTGCATTATTTGCATTTGTGGACTACAAAAAAAATTTAAAACTTTTGCTACAAGATGTAGAAAGTATATATAAGGTAGCAGTTCTATTTACAAATATTCATACTTGTTTGTATGGCAGTGAAACAGGAGATTTTTTTAATACAGTGTCACCCACTGTAGAAGAATATTTAGGAATTTAAGAAAAAATAAACATAACAAAAATTGAATTAGTTTTATTTCTAGTAAAATTTACCTATTTAAATATTTCAACCTTAATAAACAATGAAATGGTAGAAAAAAATTAAAAACAGATATTAACAAAATAAATAATTTACATAATCCAAATAATGTAAATACATTATAATGTAAAAAAACAGCACTTTCAGAAAAAATACATAAAATTAAATATACAATATACCAGAATTGTCATGACAAAACATTTATTTACAGATTTACCATTTTTACAAGTATGTAACAAAAATTGAATTAGTTATTTAAATATTTCAACTTCAATAAACAATGAAATGCTAGAAAAAAATTAAAAACCACATATTAACAAAATAAATAATTTACATAATCCAAATAATGTAAATACACTACAATATAAAAAATAGCATTTTCAGAAAAAACTACATAAAAGTAAATTTACAATGTATTTGATGAAAACTGATTACAATTTCTGAGAATAAATCCCAACATATTTAAAGCTCTAGTTGAAGTTTCATTAATATGATATTTAATTAATATTAATATGATAAATTTAGAATTGAAGTTTATACAATAACAATAATTTACTTGTTTTAATTTATTAATAATAATTCCCTTGATCTATCAGAAGTAATTTTTTACATATAAGTAAAGTGATGATGCCGTTTACAAAACGGCATCATCACTAGGAGGAGACTTGTTTACATTCATTTCTTAAATGGGAAAATATTAAGTAATCATCACTTATACTAAATAATTTATTCTACTTATATATTTTCCTTTTTAAATACATTAGTTAATTGCCTTAATCTACCATTAAATCTGTTTTAAAAACTCTTTTAATTGTGATTGTAGTGATTGAATTAATTCCCTCTGGGCTGAGATTGTCTCTCGCAGGCTATTGCGGTCAGAAACTTCCAATTCAAATCTGGCTTTTTCAATTTGTAGCTGTTGTTCTGTTTTTTTTTCTTCTAATGTTATTTGCCGCTCTTGAACTTCAACCTTCCTTTTTTCTAACTGCAATTTATTTTCCTCTAATTCCAGCTCCCGTACTCTAATGTTGTGCTCTCTCTCACTTCTTTCTTGAATGAAAGTTAAGCCACTTCTACGAAGACCTGCACTTTGATTTTTTCGTTTACGGATTGGCCCTGAATAAAATAAATAAATTTCTTTAAAACAAAATATAGCCTAAACAATTATATTACATTTTGTGTTAATTATAATACAGTTATGTCGTAGTTTTTATTGGAACAATTAGAAAACATTCACAGAGGAAGTATTAAACTGTCAGAATAATATTTATGATAAGTTAGAATTAACCTGCTATTTGTTTCCTGCTGCTGGGACCTTCTTCAGCAGTTCCATCATTGAGTGTTTTGATGGGACCCTCATTAACAGTTCCTTCATCTGGTGTTTGCCCATATACCACTTCAGGAGTTTCTCGAGAAGTTGATGCAACTAAAATAACAGTAATACATACAAAATAAAATTCTGTGTACAAAGGAGTATTTTGAAAAAAAAAATGTTATGATTAATAGTAACCAATCACATTTACCATGATTTTATGAATTCCATATTTTTTTAATAAAAGTAAGTATGGAAGTATCAACATTACCACAAGTGTAGTCATGATCACTGATGACATTTTCTTCATTATCAATAGACATGTCTAACTCATCTTTGGCATAATATTTTGCTGCAAGGTCCCTTAGAGCAACACCGATTTCTGAGGATTGTTGCTCCTGTTTTGTTTTGTTTCTTTTTAATTTAGTTGGAGTAATTTTTCTTCTTCTAGCAATGTCCCAAATCTCTTGAAGTAGATTATCTCTTTCCGAAAAAATCTCTTCAACTCCTGATCTGAAAATGTTTACGTAGGAATGAAGACAAATTAGATTTGTTTTATGTGAAAATATTTACCTGACTCTATTTACAGCATCCTTCTTTTTCCAAATTTCCATTAAATGTTTTAAATGGTCTCTTAGCGTTCTGACTGAGAATTCTTTCTTTGTTAGTACAGTCATATTTTCTCTCAGTGCCTCCCATTGTTCTGGTTGTTGCAAAACATTCTGACTTACTACTTGCCTCAATAAAGCCAGATCATCGTCGGAGTTAAACCTGATTCTTTTGTTCATCTTCTGTAAAAACGTAAATATTTTATTATTACCTCTAAATAGGTAACAAATTACCTAACCCATTTAAAATAATGCACAAACTAATAGTGTGTTTTACTTTTACTTACCAGATATTTAAAAAAGAAACGTTAGAAAATAATATAAAATATCTTAACGTATATATAATAATTAATAACTTATAAATAACTAATATCCTAAGCACAAAAAGTATAAAACTTGTCTAAACAAAATAAAAACACACGTGTTTCTCAAAACAAACCAAACAACATAGATAAGGTTAGATTGCTAAACAAGATAATCCACAGTCACAGTTTTAAGTTTCTAAATTTGTATTCTATCAAATATTTTTATGTTTTATGCGAAATGTCAAATTATCGTTTAACGTAATTACCACCCCTTATTTCGACCCAAATAGCGGAAGCCCTTATCCGTTATTAACGTAACATTCACTATGCGCTTGCGTACATGTCAAAATAGCGTATTCCGCTATTAGCGTGCGATAAAAATGCACTTGCGATATCTCTCTAGTAGTAGTAGTAGTAGTACATTGATATTGAACCTATTATCTAATGTGTGCTATTGTGTCGTATTTTTCTTTTATTATTTATTTAGTTTATTTTATTCTTAGTTTAGTGTTTTATAGTCTTCTTAGTCATAATTTTAGTTTAGTTTCTTTATTAATTATTTTTAATTTGGTATAATATCAACACTAAATTTGATATACCCTGTCCACGATTTCTTCGTAAGAGCCACGTGCGAACCCCAAAGGCGTCTGATCTTTTCTTCTTACTGCTGTACGCTGTACGCAGTTGTTGCCGGCGTATTATTATTAAAAGTCGGGAAGCCAATGCAATCAAAGATTTATTTTCCATTATAATGGTTTCAAAAATCTAATAGTTGATACCTATACTGTGTCTAATATCTCTATGACCATAAACAAAACAAAATCAATAAAACCTCACTCATTGTCACTCATATCATAAGTCATAACTTATCATGCAATGTAAACACGATTTTTTAACACATGGTAGAAACGAGGAATCATAACAAATCTCATATGATATTGTCATATGATAAAATCATGTAGTGTAAAGTCTACTTTATGTGGGCCAATTGCGGTAGTTTTTTTTTTAATTTTTGCTCCTTCTTTCCGATATGAACCTTTAAGACTTTCCACTTTCTTCCGGCATTCCTTTTTTGTCATTTTCATTAGGTCTGAAAGTTGCTGCCATGCATCTTCTTTTTAAAGTTTGTTGAAATAAAATTTATGTTTTGAATTTCAAAAAATCTTCGGAAATGGCCGATAAGTAAAAGTTAACTGTCTTGAGACATTTCCATTTTTTGTTTCTTTATTACGCAAGAAATATATCTATCTATATAAAAGGCTAGGACGACAAGTCACACTGTTTGTCCGGTAGGGTAACTACGCCACCTAGGAAAAAAATCTGAACTACCAACATCTGATATTTCAATCATATTTTGTTATATAAAATATAGGTTACTATCAAGGTTAGTAAAAGACAGGTTGCATGGTAACTGTGATATTGACAGAATGAAATATGTCACCGTGACGTCACCCAGAGGTTCAATTTTACGAATGGTTTGAGAACAGAATAGGATAAGTGGTTTGGAGAATATATTTTGTTGTTAAATATCGTTAGTGTTTTTGTTTATGTTTATATCTTGAGATATAATGTGTCTATAGATATCCTTGAGTGTTTTTTAGTATATAACTTGAACCCCAAAACTGTTATCTTCTTCTACTTCTTCTAATGGCGCTACAACCCTTTGTGAGTCTTGGCCTGCTTAACAATGTTCTTCCATTCTGCCCTGTCGGATACTTTCCTTCGCCACTGCCTGATGTTCATGGATTTAAGATCCCTCTCTACGTCGTCTATCCATCTTTTACGGGGCCTTTCTCTTGTTCTGTTTCCTTGGGGCTTCCAAAACTGTTATACAAGTGTTAAAATACATTTAATGTGGTTGCTTTAAGCGCCTACTTAATGGATTTTATTTCTGCTATATTATATAGTGAAGGTAAATGTTTAACATAAATTAATTCAAGTATTTTCTATTGATTCAAATAACTGGTGGAAATATTTGCAGTGTAGCAATCTGCAAAAATAATTCAAAAAAGTCCAAACTGGATGTAAGGGATTTAATGCTTTTTACATTTCCAAAAAATGTAAAAATTCAAAAGCAATGGATCAGCAAGTGTCATAGGAAGGATAAGTGGTTGTGTGTTAATAAAAGAGTTTGTAGTTTACACTTTCGCATGAAAGATTATAAGCTATTTAAAAGCTAAACCATTAAACATACAACCTAAAAAGTTGGAAAAAAATGGTGTTAATTCATTGACTTAGAGTTATTTTTGAGATTGAGTTTTACAAAAGAAAGTAAAAAAAGAAATAAATTTCTACTACCAAATGAAGAATATGTAAAAGAAATAAGTATGAGATCAAAAAACGTGACCAGGAGAGAAAACACATATGTTGCCGGACATATAATTTTACAGAATACAATACTAAAGAGGAGCAGACAAAAATAATACACATGAATATTTCTACCCAACATATTGATTTACCAGAAAAACCTTCATGTAATAAAGAATAGAATTAGTTATACTAAAAAGAGAATTAAGGAACATGAAAGAAGAAAACGTGAAACTTCAACAAAAACTTCTAGAAAAAGAAGATACTGAAAACAATCGTAAATAATGGATTAGAGAACTTTTTAACTCCTAATCAACTACAAGTAATATTTAAAAGAAAACAAAGGCTCGCTGGCCCCAAAAATAATTATCAAGGGTTTTTAACCTAAGGTACTTTAGTACGCTTAAGTACGTTTTGCACTATATGCATTATCCCCAACTCAAAAGTATACTCAAAATAATTTAAACAAGTTAATTGTATTCAAATATAGTACATTTGCATGCTTTAGTCACATATATACACAAGAAAGAACCTACATTTAGTTTAATTTAGTAGTAGTGCCATTCTACTACATATATTTAGTTGCACTAATATTCTACTATTTCTGTAACTTTGTAGGTATCTCCCACATTTTTTAAAGATAAAATTAAATATATTGTCATTAAAATTCCAAACGTATTTTTTTAATATACATAGAATAATATATTTTCAATCATTGTTACTTATCGAGTTCATTTCAAGGAGTAAAGTAAATGATTTTGAATGTAGCATTCTCAGTGACGTCATTTCCGCCATTGGACTCTCGACGCTGATTGGTGTGAAGTTACCCGACAACCTGTCTATTTACTAACCTTGGGTTACTGTCATAGTAGGAGAGTATAAAAAATCTTTATATACATTTACATTTATATACAGCCGTAAAAATGAAAGATTACCCATGAAGGATCATATCAATCACTTATTTTGTATTTGCTGTCTTTTTCTATAAATAACAAATGTTTGTTATAGAAAAAGACAGAAAATACAAAATAAGTGATTGATATGATCGTTTATGGATAATCTTTCATTTTTCCGACTGTACTTATTATAAAAATGAAATGACGTTTAACAAACGTCATGAAATAAAAATTAAATAAAATTAAGTAAAATTAAATAAAATTAAATACAATTAAACAAAATTATGTAAAATTAAACAAAATTAAATAAAATTAAATAAAATTAAATAAAAAAAATTAAATTAAATTAAATGTAATGATATAATCAAAATGAAGTTATTAGACATAAATACATGATAATACTGAAAATGTAAATGATGAATAAATTCTACATAATATTTAACAAATTTTAAAAATTACTAAAATCATTAAACAAAATTTTTATAGAAAAAATTAAGATTTTTTGAATTTTAAAGAACTTAAACGTGTGTTGTTATTATAAAAAAATATTAACAATTATCATATAGTAATAACACGCTATAAGAAGTATTCACTTCAGTCGGCACTCCCCAAGAGCCACGAGCCGTTTTTATTTTTTTTTAAATTAATGAATGACTATAGATGGCAATTGATTGGATCTCCCGTTGAATGCGACGAGCTAAATTACTAATAGTTTATAATAAATTGCACAATAAGGTTAACTAGCGTATGCGTTCCAATTCATTACTATCCCCGTACACATCGAGCACGAAATTGATGCCTACTCACTTTCCGAAGTACCGACAACTCTCGGCTGGGGCTGAGCGATGCGTGCGGATCCGTTCGGCTCGGCTAGTATCTATGTCAGCAAAACAGTGCGAATGAATTCTCAAGTGTGTAAGCGACATTAAATGTGACTAAAAAGTCTTAAGTGTAAAAAAATTGAAACATTGTAAATTTCTCATTTATTTTGATTTTAAAATATAGGATTTGGTATATGGCATGTATAAATTTTAAGAAAATAAATTTTGTATAAATATAATTATTAGTTTTTGTACATTATTTTAACATTTTTATAAACAGTATAAATGGATATTTTTGAGAGAGAAACGTCTAATTTAACCACAAAAATTTGTAGAGGACGGCGTATGATACCCTAGAAGACGTGAATGCCTATGAAAATCTAAATTAGCCGATTATCATGGGGAAATGAACAATGAAATTTTTATTAAATGGATAAGTGAATATATACCTTGGATACAATATATAATAACATACCTATATTTTTATATACCCTATATAATAACATACCTTGGATACATACCTTGTATGCAGCCTAAATAAGGAATAGGACCACTCACAGGAAATAAGATGTCGTATAGAAAAGGCGAGAGCTGTCTTCAATCACATCAGGAAGATTTTATGTAATATGCACCTGAACATTGATATAAGAACACGAGTCTTGAGATGCTATGTATTTTCTACCCTTTTATATGGAGTCGAAGACTGGACCTTGACAGAGGCAACATCCAAACGATTAGAAGCCTTCGAAATCTGGTGCTACCACCGCATGCTCAAAATTTCCTATATCCATTATGTTACAAATAACACCGCGATCCAACGTATAAATAAAGATCTGGAAATTATGCGTATCGTGAAAATCAGAAAGATGACATACTTAGGGCATGTGATGCGCAATGAGAAGTATCAACTAATTTTACCAGGCAAGATAGAAGGCAAAAGATCTCAAGGGCGCAGAAGGACATCGTGGTTGAAGAACATCAGACAGTGGGCAGGAATGACTACCATACATCTATTTAGAGCAGCTGTCAACAAAGTTGTATGGACCAACGTGATTGCCAACATCCACAGAGGTGAGACACCAAAAGAAGAAGAAGATAAGTGAATAAATAATTCCCAAGTTAGAAGAGTCATCATTAATTGTGATGGATAATGCTCCATATCACAATGTTCTTTTAGAAAAGCAACCGTCCACTGTTTCAACTAGAATGAAAATCATTACTTAGTCACAGAATGAATAATAATCAGAATGCCCACTCTCAGATGGTCAGATGCCACCTTTGAAGTTTGTCAGCACACGATCGCCATATTTTAGACGGAAACATAGACTCGAATTGAGAAAGTTGTGACAAGCTACGACAGAACTATAATTTAAATTTTTAGATATTAATAATTTAGTACATTTGAAATAATTTAATCTATTCTTCAACTAAAAGTACGAATAAAATAGTGCATATTATGTCTATAGTTGCCGTAAATAAATTAAACCGGGTTAATTTTTCTATGCGCACCAGATAAAATTCCACTGAACAGCACTGGTTCCGACTAAAACATGGCTGATTCCGTCTGCGCGAACGAGATGCGCGTACTTATTTTTTCAAGCAGAGTGGGCATTCTGATTGTTTATTATTCTGTGACCTAGTACCAAAACTCACAAAACCTGAATTATTACAAATTGTAAAAATGAACCGAAAAGAATAATTGATGATCTACTAAGAGAACACGACCATGAATTGTTGAGAATACCTTTTTATCGTATTAGTCATATTACAAAAAGTATATTGGTAGAGATGGACATGTTGATAGTGCTGTTATAAATATGTGGAAAAGAGGCACTAAACCAATGTAACGTAGAAAAAAAATGGTTGACATTAACATTCAACCAATCATAATAAATACTGGTAGTATGTGACCAGCGTATTTTATTTAAAAATAATTAAACGAAATAAAATTTTTGTTCAAAAATGAATTACTATTAATTGAATTAATATTTGCAGCCACTTTTTGACTGGCAGGCAACGTATTATCAATATATTTTCCTAATTTTATTTTCTAACGTAGTGATCCTGTAGTGAGATTTTGAGCTAAATAGGTAAGTAAAAAAAGGGTAAAAATAAAAAAAAAAGGATAATATAGAAGTTATATAAAGTAGGTATATAAGAATATATTGTTATATGTAATATAAAAGATATACAGGTTGGATATATTACTCATAGACCAGCGTTTCTCAACCTTTTACCATTTGCGACCCAATCTTCCATAATTATTTTCACCGCGCCCCCTCTCGTACAATAACATTATATCTATGTAATAATAATGTACCTTGAGTATTTTAACAAAAAACTTACAGTAAAATCTTACTGTAATTACCATATTACCGAGAATAAATAAATTTATTGATATGTGGCACCGATTTCGAACCGATTGCCTTTCGTCGCGAGTAGTTCCAATATTTTGAACATTCTCGATCGTCTGTCTGCCTGAATCCACACTCCCCACTTCTGACCGTGAACAGTCTTAAGGCGGAGTCCCATGTATCCTATAATCCGATTTCCGACATCCGACATACGAAAATTGACTTTTTTTGTAGTTGCTATTTGGAAGCTAGAAGCTAGTCACATTGTTGCGATTGTCGGATACGAAAATCCGTATAAACTGTCAACTCTTAAATGGTCAATTTTTTGTTTATTGTTTGGATGTTTGGCTGGTAATTGCTGTTTTACCACTTTAATATTTTCTTTGCCGAATTCTACGTTTTGTTTTTTTTTGCGAATTAAACCAAGTAGACATAATAATAGCGTTTTATGAACTTTACGAACATAGCTTCTTCGATTAAAAGTCAGGCTCAATAAATTGAATGTACAGATGTTAAACTATTGGAATACAATTAGGTTACAAAACAACCGTTTTATGGGAAAAAGTTAAAACAATTTCATCTTTAAGGCGGAGTCCCATGTATCCGATTTCCGACCTCCGACATACGAAAATCGTCTGTTTTCGTAGTTTCTATTTGGAAGCTAGTCATATGCGATTGTCGTTGTCGGATACGAAATTCCGTATTAAAGTGTAAGTGTCAATGGTCAATTTTTTGATTATTGTTTGTTATAATTTTGCTCTTGCTCTATAAATTATTAAATTAAATATAAATTATTAATTTCTTATGGATAACATAGAAGAAAGTATGGAGGAGATCCACGAAATCGAAAATGTAAGATTTGTAGTAATTTTTTTCAAAACATTTTTACATTATTATTGTTTGAGCAGGAATATACTGTGGAAGAGTTGCTAATAAGTTGAGTGATGGCTAGACCTCCTTTATGGGATTCCAGGCTATCAATAAAAGAAAGGTCAAAGACAACTCGTGATAGGCTCTGGCAAGAAATATACGCCGAATTTGGATCTAATCCCCAATTCTCTATTGAATTTCTAGCGGACTGAAAGCAGAGTGGGCATTCTGATTGCAGATTCTGATTTTTTATTATTCTGTGACAGTGCTTCAAATATTGGGAGAATTTGCTATTAACTTTCTCAACATAGCGGACCGTTTAAGTTGGTTTAAGTCAAAACCAGTCATTCCTATTTCAAAATAGTCGCAAATTCGTGAAATGTACCATACTTATCTATTTCAGAAAATTTCATTATATTCAAGGAATAAAAATTAAACTGGCAACTCCTATTTAGCCCAAAAGTCGGGAAAAGACGTTTCTGAATGTCATTTGTCAGTACTGTCAGTGTTTTAAAATATGTGAGCAAGGATAAACTTCAAATACATTGTTAAAGTAAATTATTATTTTTAAATATTAAGGAAGTAAAATGTGTACAGTTAAATACGAATACATACCGGATGATCATCTAATAAATCGTATATATTTTGCATCGAAGGATGGTATGTCAATTGCCCTATACACATCAATTGGTGAAGTTGACAAAAATAAAGTTAATGAACTTTTAAACGAGGTATGTTCAAAAAACTGCTAATCATGCTAATTCAATAAATCCCTTGTTCCTTTATATCCTATAAAACGCATATTTTGTGGAAAATTACGCCCACTTTAGATCAAGCAATTCTGATTATGTTTGAATCATCTTATTAAATGGCTGTTCTTTATCACATCTTTATTTAGAAAAATCTAAATTTATGTTTATCATACATTCAAAATTTTCAAGGCGACCGCTTGAAATCGTAATTTGCTATAACAAATCAGGAAATTTCTAGATATAATTATAGGATATCTTATTTTAAACATTGTAGGTTTGAGATTCAAATCTGAGTTTTTATTTATTAAAATATGTTAAATCATTTTAACTGCGTTTCTGATTATTGTTTTGATTTCTGATTAAAACATGAGTTTTTAACCATCTATAAATATATTTTTAAAGTGGACAAAAACTGTTTTTCTGTTTTCTTAAATCCTTTATTCCATTTTTTATTTTTAACCTTCTAATCAACCCTCTTTAGTGCAGTTAAGGCCTAAATACTCACATCTCTTATATTTTCTAATTTGCTTTTTTAGTACTTTTATAAATTTAAATGTTTGTTACTATTTTTGTTTTGTTTTATTGGTTTTGTCAACATTCAAAATTTAAACTATGTAAATATATAATTAAACCTCTTTGTTTTAAAATACAGGGAGTTTATGGACATTTTTCAATATCTAATTATAGTACAATATTTATATGTAATTTTCAAAAATTCCACAAAAAGTGATAAATTATTTTCTACATTGTTAATGTAATTTTTCATGACATTCTGGATTCTTAACTTTAACAGGATATTTGGGGTGATAGAATTAATTACCCTAACTGGACACCTTTTAATATAAAAATATTAGGGTAGATAAATAAACTGTTGGTTTATTTTTAACTTATCTGCTTCCTTAGTTTTAAAAGTCAAAATGTCAGTATGTAAACTATTTTTACATTTTATTCATATTGACCATTGATACAATTTTACTAATACATTGAAACAATTAACCCCGAGTCTGTTTAATAAAGATTTATGTCTATACCAAAAAGTGCACTCACAACCATACCATTCTATTTTACATAGGTATCAATATAGTCAATACTACCATTAATATTATAATTTCATTATGATCACCAAAACAGGAGTTTTCTTGTTTTCTTAATACATTTGTTTAATATGGAGGACTGGGTTAACTTTTGTTTTCTTTATTGAAAATAAATAAAAACAATTGTATTTTCTATACATCATTTCTGATAAATATAACAATTTTGATTGCTTTACTGTATTTAACATCAAAATGTGTGGAAAAACAATGTTTTTCAAATTTCTTTTATAATAAACATCATCTCACAACATAATACAGAAAGGTGGCTAAATATAATGATTTCAGAGATAGGCTTTAAAGCAGTTTTATTGTTTAACTTCATGGGCTGATCTCCTACAGTAATAGGATTTTCAAGTAAAAAAGTTACAGCTTCATTGTGAGTGTATAGTTTGTATCATGAAGATATAATAGTGGATGATACCTCATGATTGGCAAAAATCTAAATTTGAGCCTATTCTTAATCTGAATGAGCTCTCAAATATATGATGATACATGGACTGACCAGGCTAATGGTCAGCTGGACTGATATGTGATAGGTGGCAGCTAAATAATTGGAAAAGAACTGGGAACATCACAGTGACATACAGCAAATCTTTGTAAAATCTACAAGTGTATGATTCTGTAAACACAGATGTGTTATAGAAGGCTATGGTCGAAATGGAAGTCTCTAGAAAGCTGTTATGATTAACATATACCCTGATTGGAATCAGTATACCACCAATATACAATGGAGTGACAAATACTTAGTACAGGACCATAACTTGAACATACAGCAAAATTTAATTAAATTAATTTTATGTAAATTAGTCAGTGTAACTAAACCTAGTGTAAACCATGGCGACACAGTATACGATAACAACATTAAATCACGTTTTTGAGTAACGAATGCCAACAATTAGCTCCCGAACAGCTGTAGTGTAAAAATGAAGTGGCCGGCTTATCAATAGATTAATTGTTTCACTATGATCAGTTACTATCAGTAGCGTAACTGCCATAAACTATTGCTTCTTAACTTGTTATATTTATTTTTATAAATTGTCTGTAAAGTGTTTGATGTTTGTGTGGTTATTAACAATTTATTTATATCGTTTGTATGTTAACTTTGGTAAGTGGATATTTTCAATCACTTCTTTGTGAATTATAATATTTTTTATTTAATACTGGCAGTCAACAAAACGATAGTGTTGCATACGGATTTTCTCTGGGTGTAAAATATTGTAATGTGAAACTACCGTTCAATTGTTTAAACTTTACTTACAACATTACGAATTAATTTATATTATACAATGTATCTTTACATTGCAAATATCTATTTCAAAATGACTTTTTATCGCTATGCAATTTCCTTGTAACATCTCTTCAAATGTTATGGTCAATACGCAGCATTCCTGGAATCATATACCAATGGCATAATTTCTCTCGAAGCTATGAGTCACTTGTATAGACAGTTTCAAAGACATTTAGATAGCTCTGGGATTGGCATTTTTAATTATAAACAATAAGAGGTTATTCATAACTAAATAGAAGTGTATGTTTTGTACTAATTAATAAAGTATTGCAAATGTTTTAAAAATGAGAGGAATTTTAGTTTTTATTTAAAATATATGGTTTTGGAGTCATCTTTCAGCCTGTGTTGTCCACTGCCGAATATAGGCCTCGTCTATTCGCTTCTACTTTTTAATATTTTGCACTTCTTTCATTCAGGTAATATTTACCTTTGTTAAATCATCCCTACAGCGTGTTGGGGCCTATAGTATTTTTCATATAAAAATGCGTGCACGTCACAATGTATATAAAGTGACGTCACTTATATTTAAAATTTCCAGAACGTCAAACTTAGAGTTCAAATTTTCCTAACACTGCTAATAATACGAAACCAATACGGAACTGCTCGATCTTTCATAGGCGTCAACATGGTATAATAATCTTAAGACTCTTTAAGTCTAATATGCCACAAAATAATAATTTTAATTAAATATATTAGACAATTGTACGCAACTAATATGGGAATACTTCAAATTTTTTGACAGTTCAGCGTATGGCAAAATTTTTTAAAGTGTTGCCGCTTTTTTAGAGCAAGAATTTTGTTTATGTTTTGATTTCTTACACGATCTGATCATAATATATTATATATTAATAAATTGTATTTATAAATACATATTAAATTTGGATTAATAGCGTTAAAAACTAATTATTATTGTTTATTGTGATTGTGCTATGCCAAAACAACTAAATAGTCTGTATAAAGCTGATAAAATTTCATGTAAGATAGATTATTTTGAACAAGAAATAATGCCGAGACGTTTTTACTATTAATGCTCTAAGAGGTAAGTTTAAAATTTAGAATATATAATTTTGTATTAAAATGTTTTCTTATGTATTTTAGTGTGTTGCAGTAATCTTAAAACTAAGTGTATTTACTGTTAATATAGTAATTTGACAAATAGTTGACAGTTTAAAAATTCCTCACTAACTATTCCGATGTTTTGGCAACGCTGTGGGGTTCTGACGTCCTAAATCTTGAATGACGTGCACGCATTTTTATATGAAAATATTATACTCTTCTTCTGTCTTCTCGTGGCCTTCATTCAAATGGTACTCCATGAGTATGATTTTCGTATCTAAATCGACATTGAAGAAAATTTCTGCAGAAATCAACAGCGACGATAGTTTGCCAAAAATTTCACGAGAAGTATTACTGCGCACACTTCATTTAATGAATTTCAAATATATGAAAAGATGTAGGCAAAGCAGTCTCAGAGAAAAAAGTGAAGTCGTTATATGGAGACGCAATTATATAAAAAAAATTCGTCAATATCGCACCGAGAAGAGAAAAATTTATTATTTAGACGAGACATGGCTAAATGAAGGCCATACTGTAAACAAGGTTTGGCACGATTTAAATGTTACAAGCAGTAGGCAAGCATTTGTTGATGGATTATCCACAGGCCTTAAGGCGCCATCAGGTAAAGGTCGACGTCTAATTATCACACACATTGGTAGTGAGTATGGTTTTCTTCCTGGTGGACTTTTATGTTTTGAGTCAAAAAAATCTGGTGACTATCACGAGGACATGGACGCTCAGAGATTTGAAACTTGGTTTTCGTCCATATTACCGACAATAGAACCGGGTTCGGTAATAATTTTAGATAATGCTCCCTACCAAAGTCGACAGGTAGAAAAGCTTTCAACAACAAGCTGTCGCAAAGGACAAATCATTGATTGGCTGGATAAGAAACAAATCGCTTATGACAGATCAATGATTAAACCTGAGTTGTTAAATATTGCACGACAACATAAACATAAATATCATAAATATGTTGTTGACGAAATGGCTCTTAGTCAAGGAGTTCTTGTTCATCGATTATCACCATATCATTGTGAGCTGAATCCAATTGAATTGATTTGGACACAAGTGAAAACAGAGGTAGCATGTCGCAATACTACATTTAAATTATGTGATGTTAAAGTACTATTCGACGAAGCTATACGTAAACGTTACCGCAGACAACTGGCGAAAGTGCATCGGTCACGTGGAGAAAATAGAAAATAAGGTGTGGGATGTAGATATAGAGGTAGATGTATTTATGGAACCGATTATAGTCCAACTTGATGACGAGAGCGATGATTCGGATAATTCTGATTTTGAGTAAGAGTAAGTTTTGTAATTTGAGCCATTTCTTGTGTACATTCAAAGTGTGTTTCACAATTAATTTACCTCGCGCTCTTTATTTTCACTCTTATATTCACAATTCTATTGCGTTGTGTTATCTTGTGTTCACGTTATCGATTTTTTTTATTCTTGTGTGAGACCGGAACTGGAGCTGTCTGGACTTAAGAAACATATTTTTGCTCAAAATTAGCCATCGGAGGTAAACAAACGGTCGAAGTTCGGTGCTGTTCTGGTGGTTTAGTTGCCTGCATGTGCTGTTGTGCTAATTTCTGCTTAAGTTCTACCAGGTTCATGGTAGGCTCGCTCTGTACTACCTGCTGTGGTATTGGCTGTTGCTGGCTGGGTTGTTGAGGAATATACTGACGTGGCTGTTGTTGTGTCTGTTCCATGGATTGAACCTGTTGTGAAGGATCAATACTTTGGGGAATATACTGCTGGGTAGGCCCTATTTTTTGTTGCATATACTGTTGATTAGGGTCAATACTTTGCTGTTGAATATACTGTTAAGTAGGTTCTATTGGTTGCTGAATATACTGTTGGGAATGATCGATATTTTGAGGTTGGACATACTGTTGCTGATAAACTTGTTGCTGTTCTGGTTGTTCATACGGTTGTCCTTGATAGGTCTGTTGCGGCTGTTGATGAGCGGTTGTTTGTTGAGGATAACTCTGTTGATAAGACTGCTGAGTTGCGAAATTTGTTTGTTGAGTTTGTTGTGGTACATGTTGATAAGTAGCTTGTGGTTGAGTCTGCTGTTGAGGAAAGCTCTGTTGTTGCTGTACATACTACTGCCCCATTTCCTGAGTAATCTGAGTTATAGAACCTGGAATAATATTCATCCTGGGTTCCTGTTGACTTGGCTGATAACTTTGTTGCTGCTGGTAGTTCTGCTGCTGGTAGTTCTGCTGCTGGTAATTTTGACTGTCTTGTAGTTGATAAGTTTGCTGAGGTGGATAACTCGCAGGCGATTGTTGGTAGGTCTGTTGCTGTTGATAGTTTGGGGGCTGGTGTTGCACTACCTGTGCATATGTCGGCTGCTGCTGCTGTTGTTGTTGGTAAGTCTGTTGGAAATTGGCAAGGGACTGTTGCTGGTCTTGCATAATGCCTGGTGGAATTTTATCCATTTGACTATCAACGCTTAGTCTGTGTTCATGATGTTGAGGAACCGGATGCAGCAATTCCGGTTGAGATACACTAGATATTTTATGGGTGTCCTGTTGTTGTTGTTGCTGCTGCTGAGACTGCACCTGTAGGTACTCAGCCTGTTGCGGTTGTCCTTCCAAATAGTTTTGCTGCATAAAATGAGTCAGAGCGGACTGTTTGTGAATAATAGTTTGTTGTTGCACTGGCTCTACAGAAGGTTGTCTCTGTATTACTGGAGGATTTTGAAGCCGATCCTGCGGTATCTGCTGTGGTTGTTTAAAAGCTTGCTGTTGCTCCGGTTGTTGCATAATGGGGTGCTGTTGTTGATAAATAACTGTTCCATCCCCTTGTTGCGTTGGTTGATGTTGCTGCTGTTGTTGCTGCTGTTGGATATACTGGTTTTGCATAGCCTGAACCTGTTCTTGTTGCTGTTGTTGAGCCTGTTGCTCTATGCTTTATTGTTGTTGATATTGTTGTTCTAGCTGATACTGCATTTGTTGTTGTTCATTGGTTTGTATAACAGTTTGTCCTTGGGAGTAGCTCTGATGGTGCTAAGACTGCTATTGGGTGTACTGCGGAGGTTGCTGTGCCTGAGGATAACCCGTCATTGTTTGAGGTTGAGATTGCTGTTGGGGTTGCTGCTGAGGCTGTGGAGGTTGTTGAGACACTGCGGTTTGTGCTTGTTGCTGTTTATTATGCTGTGTCCAGTTTATTATTACAAACATAATATGGTTCATCAAGGCATACCAAATAAGATGGGTGGGATATGTACTATAAATAAGTGAGGAAAGACTCCTCAATACAACATTTTGGTAAAGTAAATTGGAGATAACTGTACAAGTCTGACAATAGTGGTGGAAAATAGTATCAGTGGCCAAGACTTACATAGAGTCATAGAGCCGATGATGATGAAAGAAATTATCAGTTTAAGATACATGATGGATAAGTAGTTAAAATAGACATAAAAAAATATGTTACTGCTAGTTGCTTATGTACAGAGCCATGGAAAGATCTTCTTCTTCAAGTGCCATCTCCGCGGCGGAGGTCGGCAATCATCATAGCTATTCGAACTTTTGAGACGGCTGCTCTGAAAAGTTCATTTGATGTACATCCGTACCACTCTCTCAGGTTGCGCAGCCATGACATTCTACGCCTCCCTATGCTTCTCTTTCCTTGGATCTTTCCCTGCAGGGTCAGTTGGAGCAAGGTGTATTTCTCTCCACGTGTAATATATCCGAGATATTCCAATTTTTTTGTTTTTATTGAATTTAAAATTTCCATTTCTTTGTTCATCCTTCTCAGAACCTCTTTGTTTGTGACGTGTTCTGTCCATGATATTTTCAGAATTTTTCTGTACACCCACAGCTCAAATAATTCCAGTTTTTTCATTGATGTAGCATTCAAGGTCCAAGATTCCATTCCATAAAATAAGGTCGAAAAAACATAGCACCTCGCCAACCTAACTCTTAGTTCCAGTTTTAAATCCCTGTTACATAGAACTCTTCTCATTTTGTTGAAATTCATGGAAAGATAAATGATGTCTTTTTAGATGCCAAAACTGCCATTGGAATTGACTTAGCTCCTAAACAAAATGTCAAGAAGTTGTGAGAAAATATGGCCCTGAATATCAGTAACTAGAATTCACTTCTAGAATTATGATACAGTGAATCACTTCATCAATGTGTGATATATGAAATATTAGTGAAAAAAGGTGTGAAAAAAATAACCCTTAAAAACATGCATATTATTAAGTATCTAGTATTAACATAGAAAATATTTCCGATAATAATAATTTCATTAAAATATCCTGTTTACTGTGTTTTGAACAATGATAAGTAGCAGATTAGATATACAAGTTACAAACCGTTATCACTACCAAAACAAAAGTTATTGATTATAACATAAGTTCTGTATTTGCTCTGTCATTTATAATATGTTTGTTAGATAGTAGTCCTTTTTACACAAATAATGTGTGTTACGTTTGTATGTATCTATCTATTACACAGAGTTAAACAATATACAAATTTGTAGAAAGAATAAAGTAGCTAAGAAAATAACATTTGTTTACAAAGAACCCAAATGAAAAGACTTATCATTGATTAATAAAGTGCACGAAAGGAGGCAGAAAGTCTGATACCATATGAACAGCGTTCATATGGCCTATCTATATATATATATTAGGCCATCTTATCGAAGAACAAAGCTCTTGTATTAATATTTCTTTAAACATTAGGTTTAGATTATCGTAATCAACTATCATAATAAACATGCTTCACCATGCATATATTATGGTAACTCAGTACAGTATGCTATTATATCTATATATTGTTGATTAGACGGTGGACGATGCTGGGCAACGATGTACTCCTCTTATGATAGCCGCAAAGAAAGGACATGATAAAGTTGTGAGATCGCTTTTAACAAACTATGAACCTAATTTGGAAAAGGAGGGTATTGTTAGATTTGACGGATATGTTATAGATGGTGCTACTGCATTATGGTGTGCTGCCTTCGCAGGTAGGTTTGTGATACTAATATGTGAAAGGTACTAATATTAATTTACACTAATAATAATGCGTGTTTATATGTTTATGTGTCTAAGGCAGTAGATACAATAGCCACCTATTGTAAGGTACCGTTCGCGTCATAAAAAACTGGTACAACTCTTGTAACCAAAAATCGTGTTTTTTAAGTTGTGTACATTGATCTTGTCACATGTGTCATTCTAATTTCTAGGGCACTGTTACCAGTTCAACGAAAATGTTAAATGAAACCAGCTAAAATCAGGGCTGTGCGACAGACCGCCAGTTTTGAGTATACTAAAAACTAAAACATTATCGAGCATTCTCTATCAGTCAGTCACATTTATTTAAACATGCATCCTAAAAAATTCTCCTATTACATAATCTCAATTAAGTACCCACACATTGATTTGTGTTTTATTATAATCTATGAAAATAATTCAATTCAAAAATAATGATAGATAATCAATCTAAACATAACTTTAAATTATTATAATAAAACATTACAGTGAGATATTGGATTGTAACTGTCACGTTTTGAAAAGAGTTTTTTCGTCCCGGATATTTTATAGTTTATAATACGTAGGATAAAGTATAATGTTATTTTTTCACATTTATTGTTCTTGTAATAAATAATAATTTAATCTTGGTAGTTTGCCTGTTACTGAACTTATTGACACAAAATACAGTTCGTGTTCGGTAGGTAAATGAAGTATAAAATTACAGTAGATGCATTCCAATGTTCCCTTTAAACATTTTGGATATTAGCTCAACCCTATCTTTGGTTATTAAATTTATTAGATACAGTTTTTTGTTGTTAATGATAAAAATAATACCTATCTAAAAACTTTATACATTTTTGAACGTTATTTTTTATATTTAGATTTTGTGCAATTCCGTTATCTGTGATGGCAACAACGAATTGATTCACGGATCATTGTATCCAGTCTGAACACAGGTTTACATTGGGAAAAAAAAGTGTACCAGTTTTATATGACGGGAAGTGTACATTCACAAATATAGTGCCTTGACTTATGCATAATTTTAGTAAGAGGTAAACCACATAATGAACACAGCGAAGGTTTAAGACGAAAATGCTTAAAAATCTTTTGGTGTCTTACACGTACAGCATGTTTTCTGTTTTCGTTGAATTGTGAATTGTGCTTTCCTGAATATAGCCAGAAAATTCCTCACTTCACACCAATTTCTTATGTCTTGAAGCTACGATCGTTCTTTGCGCCCGAAAGCGCGTTTTTGTCATGTAAGTCAAGATGAGCCTATCTTCAACAGATATATTTAGTGAATTCAAGGAATATATTTCTCTATTTTGCTTCGTATATCTTCGTCTACAGTCCTATTTGCCATTAACTGTATAGCCTAAGTATTTAAAATGATAATTCTGTCTATCTCTACTAGGTGCACCAATTTAATATAACCGCCAGCAAATATAAGATGTTAATTTCTCCAAAAAAAAAAACACAAATCTACTAAGATGTAATTTGGGGCTGGAAGTTGAGATAATAGAACAAGTGATGGAGTTTAAATATCTAGGCATCACATTATCTAGCTACGGAAAGCTCGAAACAGAAGTGAAAGATCAAGTGAATAGAGCGAACAAAGCCGCAGGTTGGCTGAATGAAACTTCTTCGTCTTCTTCCTTCTTGTATGTCGGCTTTAAGGCCTGTTAATTCTTCAATATTAGCCTCCTAAATTGTTTAAATTATCGCACCATCTTTTGCTTGGTCTGCCAATACTTCTTCGTCCGTTCGGTGGCTTATCTCGTGCTATTCGTACTATCCTATCCTCTGCCATTCTACTAATGTGTTCCACACCTGTTTTTTGTTTTGTCACCCATATATTTATGTCTTCTATATTGCATGCTATTCTTATGTTTTTTTCTCTCCCTATCCAACAGACTTTTCCCTGATATTCGTCAAAGTATTTTCATCTCTGTTGTTTCTAGTAGTCGTCTCGTTTTAGATGTGTCAGCTCCTGTCTCCGCCGTGTATGTTAATATAGGCCTAATTGCTGCTATATAGATTCTTGTTTTTGTATCTTGTCTTAGGTGTTTGTACTTCCAGATTGTGTCATTAAGAGATCCCGTCGCTTTACTTGCTTTTAAGCTTTTTTGTCGTACCTCTTCTTCAACATCTCCATTACTAGTTATATCTACTCCCAGATATCTAAACCTTGCTTCCTGCTTTTTTATTTTCCCATCAATTTCGATTTTACATCGTAGTGGGTATTTAGATGTTGTCATAGATTTGGTTTTTTCTGCTGATATTATTATATTATTTTCTTGGCTGTTGTTTTGAAGATGTGTGTTAATCTTTGGAGTTCGTCTTCTGTCTCGGCGATTAATGCGGCGTCGTCCGCATAACATAATATTTGGATTTCTTTGTTCCCCATTCTGTAACCATGACCTTTACGTACTACTTGTATTATTTCGTCCAATATTATATGAACAATATGGAGAACCTGAATGAAACAATATGAAAAAATAAAAATATTGGGAAAGAAATGAGAGACAGAATTTACAAAACAGTCACCAGACCAATAATGACATGACACTGAGAGGAGAAAAAGGATGTTAGAAACAGCAGAGATGAAAACACTTAGAAAAATTGACGGTAAGACACTATGGGACAGAGCTAGAAATACAGATATACGACGTAGATGCAAGGTGGAGAACATCAAGAACTGGGTAAGAACTAGAAGAGTAGAATGGAACGATCATACAAGCCGAATGACAAAAAATAGAGTAGTAAAGACGGTTCTCCAATAGGAAGACGATCAGTAAGAAGACCACGTAAACGATGGAACGACAACTTACTGGAGGCACATTGAAAAACAGACAGTCATGCCTACATAAAAAGAAGAAGAAGAAGAACTCTCTCTATGGCTTCGTTATCTATTAGTGATTGTATTTGGTTTAAATTCCAACTATTTATAATCATCCATTTGGTTTGATTTTTGTTAATTTTTATTCCGTAATATTTGGTTCCGTATGATTTGGTTTTTTAAGTTGTCTTTTGATAGTTATAAAGAAGTTAATAGTACTTGCGTACGATATGGTTTCCTCTAGTTCCTAATCCTCTTTTAAAACTGAACCACAGGTGATCATAACCATCTGTGACCGAACTGATTATGTCCACTAAATTCTTCACGTTTTTTGAAGAGTCTTTTGTGGAGCACTCGAAGAAATGCCTTTAATATATAATTCATCCAGCTTGTCAGACTGTGGTCTGCGCAACTATTTGTTCTGTTCTTTTTGCATATTGCAATGAAAGTTGACTGCAACGATTCAGTTGGTATAATCCCACTGTCATATATTTTGTTCAAGAGGTTAAAGAGATGGCTTACTCTTCTGATGCTTTTATATCTTTCAAGTTTGCAATGGATAAACACAATGCAATGAAAAACAGATCCATGGATAACTTATACAGGATGTCCAATTAAGTCGGCACCATATGGGAAATTTTTTATTTTTAGTTTTATGAAAAAAAAGTTATTCTTTATAAAAAGTTCTACATTTTCTAATACCTAAAATACAATCATCAAATATTAAATGTTTTCAGTCATATACGCGGTTTGTCAAAAAATATGAATTGTGGATATTATTATATATTTAGGGATTCTACAATATTCACTGCCTCCAATAGCTCAACCGTTTCTATCTTTCTCTGTTGTCCCATTCTCCATCGTTTAGGCCTCTCTTACTCATGGCGTCGTCCACTTCGTTCCTCCAGGATCTTCGGGGTCGTCCTCTTTTCCTCCTTCCTATAGTGCTCCATTCGGTTATTCTCTTTATCCTTCTGCTGTCGCTAGTTCTTCTTACATGTCCATACCACTTTAGTCTTTTTTGTTCTATATATGTTAGTATGTCTGTGTCTATTGCTGTTCTTTGCTTTATTTCGTCATTACTTCTCCTATCCATTCTTGTTACTCTGCAGCATCTTCGCAGGCATTCCATCTCTGTTGCTACTATCTTACTGCTGTTTTTCTTGTTTATAATCCAATTTTCAGCCCCATATGTCATAATACTTCTCACTAATGTTTTATAAATCTGTGTTTTTGTCTTCATATTTAGGTGTCTATCCCACCATACTGAGTTAAGTTGTCGGATTGCTGTTCTTGTTTGTCCTAATCTTTGCTTTGTCGTCAATCTGTAAATCTTCTATGCCCTCTTCACTTGTAGATAGGTATTCTATTTTCGCGAGGTTAATATCTAGGCCAGCCTTGGTATATTCTTGTAGTTTCTTCATCATGTAACTGAGGTCTTCTTTGTCTTGTGCAATCACTACTTGATCGTCTGCAAAGCTTAGCGTATATAGGTATTCGTTTCGTACCGGTACTCCCATGCCTTCCCATTTTTTTTTTCCATGTAGTCAAGACTTTTTCTAAGTATATTTTGAATAGGGTTGGAGATGTGGAACAACCCTGCAGGAGCCCTTTTGTTGTGGTGAAGAAGTCTCCTATGATTCTTGTTCCCATTTTAATGGACACTTTATTTTCTTTATACAGAACTTTTGTAGCTTCTATGAGTTCCGTCTGTATTTCTAACTTGTACGTTGCCTCCTATAGTTCTATCCTTGGTACAGTCATACGCCTTTCTCAGGTCCACAAATGCCAAATGTATATCTCTATTTTTTGCTTTTTTCTTTTTCAACAGTTGTTCCAGTGTTTATATGTGGTCTATGCATGATCTTCCTGCCGTGAAGCCTGCCTGATCCTCCCCCATTTTGCCTTTTATCGCTTGCTCTATCTTTTCTCGCAGTATCTTCCCATATAATCTACCTATTGATGATATTACGCTTATTCCTCTGTAGTTTTCGCATCGTTTTCTATCTCCTTTTTTAAATATAGATGTCATATGTGCCCCCGTCCATTCCTTTGGGAGCTGTTCTCCATTTATGGCTTTCTGAAATATCCATTTTATCATCCGGTGTAATTTTTTTGAGTCGTACTTTATAAGCTCAGGTGAGATGGATATTGTTAACTCTTACATATAATTAATATTTTTTGGCAAACCGTGTATATGAGTAGAAAAAGGTAATATCTGATGATTGTATTGTATAATATCATAAAACTAAAGATAACAAAGTTTTCCATATGGTGCAGAATTAATTGGACTCACTATATAAAAGAACTTAACAAGGGGAGATAGTATTATGCCTACAGAGGCAGAAGAAAGTGATGATGTTGACAACACGGAAATCCCAAAAGAAGAGATCATTGATAGTCTATGGACATTTATAAAAAGCTACAGATCCCGATGGTATACCAAATGGGCTACTTTTTTAGTGAATTTTAATTATCAAGCATGTTCCAGACCAATTGAGGGATAGCATTACATCACCAATATATAAAAAATAAACAGTCAAATTCTACCAATTATCGTATAATCACCATGCTCAACACAACTCTTAAACTGCCAGCAAGGACATTTGCTAATAATATTAATAGAAAAACATCATCAGTGAAGAGCAACAAGGCCTTCGACCAAATAAATCAAGTATAAATGCCATATTCATAGCCAAATAAATTAACGAGAAAGCATTGGAATATAAAAAAAACCTGCCTATATGTGCTTTGTAGATCTGACTAAATCTTTTGACTCCGGTCCAGCAGACTGGTAAAAAGATAATTAAAGATATTAACACTAACAACAGAACGAGAATTAAAGTTGAAAGAAGCAAGGTTCAGAAAAGTGGTGAGAAGGGTTAGGGCACGCAAGATATCTTAGAAAGATCGTATCGCTAGGATGTCCTAAGTGGGTTAGAATTCATAAACCAACCACGCGGAGATGTAGGTAGATCACTAAAGCGATGTTATGGAAATAGAAGCTAAGGATCACAAAACGAGCTCAGAAGAAAGCTAAACAAAATTAATAAGGGTCCTAATACTATAAAAGAAGGTCATGTAACCTTATAATACAAGGGTAGATGGCAACTTCATCATCATCATCAACCTTTATGCGTCCACTGCTGGACATAGGTCTCCCTCAGCTTTTTCCATCGGTCTCTGTTTTGTGCGGCTTGCATCCAGTTACTGCTAACATGCTTCATGTTGTCAGTCCATCTGCTTGGTGATCGTCCTCAGCTCCGTAGTATTTCTTGTCTTGGTTTCCACTCAACAATACATATTCGATTTGGGATTCGGTCTCTCAGAGAGACACCTAACATCTGGCGCTCCATAGCCTCTGAGTCGCGCGAATCTTATTCACCACTTTTTTTGTGAGTGTTAATATTAGAAGGAAAACGGAATCCAGGCCGTAGAAGAATGTCATGGCTGCGTAATTTGAGAGAGTGGTTTGGCTGTACCACTAATGAACTCTTTAGGTAAGCTGTAAACAAGGTCAGGATAGCCTTGATGATTTCCAATCTCCGATAGGAGTGGCACAAGAAGAAGAAGAATGTTTCCGCTCCATAAGTGAGTACAAGTAACAGATATTGGTAAGATTTTCCTTTTGAGGCATATTGGTAGGTCCGATTTAAATACATAAGTTTAATTTACCAAACGCTGCCCAGGCTAATCGTATGCGATGTGGGAGCTAACATGACTGGTTATCTCGGCCCAACCGAATTTCATGTCCTAAGTACTTATACGATGCAATCTGCACAATACCCCTTCCATCAACAGCAATACTTCGATTTAGCACCAGATTAGTCATTATTTGCACCTTGTTTATATTTATCTTTTGTCTGACCTCCAAGGAAGCGTGATATAATTTTTCAAACATATAAGGACTATGTCATCTGCAAATCTCAAATTACTGAACTTTTCTCTATTATGTTAATACCTAGATCGTTCAGATCTGCCTTCTTACAAGTATGCTCTAAAAGCGTCGTGAATAGCTTTGGAGGGACGGTGTCTCCTTGCCGTATTTTCCGCTGTATACAGAATTTATTTGTTGTTCAGATAGTCTTACGCGAGCTGTGGCATTTTGGTAGATATATTTGTTTATATTACGTTAGTATCGCGATGGTCTATTCGGCATTCTGTCAACGCTTTTAACATTTTCTGATGGCTTATGGTATCGAATGCTTTCTCGTAGTCCACGAATATCAGTGCCATTGGTTTGTAGTATTATGCACATTTCTCTATCAGGTTCTTTATTGCTAGTAAGTGGTCAAGTAAAATGGCAACTTACTGTTCAGATAACCTTAAAAACAACATTGTAGATCTTATGGAGATTTTTTAAGAATAAAGGAAAATGTAGAAGATAAGGAGGTAGCGATCCAAGAATGAATGTTTGTGGCTTTTTAGATATATAATAAGATAATATAATCTTTACTACTTTTTAAATTTAGTTTTATTTTTGTATATGTTGCTTCCATTAATTACAGTTTAATTCTAATTTTAGGTCATCTAAGTATTTGTAAATATTTAATAAAAGCCGGTTCCGACGTAAACCACGGAACTAAAACTGATTCTACACCTCTCCGTGCCGCTTGCTTCGATGGCCGATTAGACATTGTGCAATATCTAGTACACCACAAGGCTGATATTAATAAAGCTAATAAATATAATAACACGTGTTTGATGATAGCTTCTTTCAAGGGACATTTAGAAGTAGTAAGTACATTTAAATGAATATATGAACGAATACATATTATTTTTTTAAACTAGTGTGTAAGAAATATAAACCGTTTACGAATATATACAGGGTGGTGAATCGTCAAATGGGCCATAGGAAAATTCTAAATTGTTGAATTTGTGCTTCCCTAATTATTTTACACCAAAAGTCAAGAAAAACTATTTGTAGAAGACTGAAATATGTATCGAAAACAAATGATACAATTGTTCTACGAATTAAACGTATTCCAAAATTTTGCAAGAATATAATACATTTTTCAGGCCACCCCTTAAAGTCAGGCCATACGCTGTGCAAGAGTGTGTATGACATGTTGCGTTTAGTCATATTGATGTTTCTGATATTTGACAATATTTGAATTGCCAACATTTTTATTTTGTGATTTATTGTTTAAAAAACAAGAAAGTTGATTAAAAATGTATTCAGTTGAGGAGAAAGTAGCAATAATAAAAATGTTTTATTCAGGCAATAGTGCGCGAATTTTCAGTTCTTTATTTAGCGTAAGATATCGCAATAAACCAATTCCAAGTCATTCAACAATTCAAAGGATTTTACAAAACTTTGAAAATACTGGAACCGTGATTTCTAATTATACCTGTACAAACAATATTGCTGAGGTACCAAGAAATTTAGAAAATCAAAATTAAATAAATGTATTAACAGCAGTCGTAGAAAATCCTAAAATAAGTTCTCGGACCATTGCAGACCAGTTTAATATTCATAATTGCACGGTCTTCAAAATTTTGAAAATGAATAATTTCCGTTCATATAAATTAGAATGTCTTCAAGAACTAAGAGAAGGAGATGTTGAGTGACGAGCGGAATTTTTGTTATGAAATTTTAGAGGGGGGTAATGCAGACAGACAATTTAAAAAAAAAAACATTTTGTTTAGTGATGAATGTACATTTACATTAAATAATGAACCAAATGTTCAAAATTATAGGATTTGCTCGACAGGAAAGCTTGAGGATATTATTGAAAGCCATACCCAATATCGTCGAAAAATAAATGTCTGGTTAGGAATATTTGAACACAATATTATTGGACCATTTTTCTATGAGGAAAATTTTAATTCAAAAAGTTTTTAGACTTGCTACAAGAAGAGATTTTATCCAGACTTGCAGAAATAGCTCCAAATGAAGTTGAAATTTGGTTTCAAATGGATGGATGCCCTACGCACAATAACTGGGTGGTTAAGGAATTCCTTAAAAACAGCTTTAATAATTGTTTGATTGGACCTGACTGTAACATAAGTGGCACCCGAAATCGGGAGATCTAGCTCCAAACGATTATTTTATTTGCGGGCATCTAAAATCAAAAATTAATTCTTACCAAAAATTTACAGATATAGAAGCATTAAAATTAAAAATGCGAATTATTGAAGAGTGTGCAAAAAAAACGGGTGTGGCAGTCCGGTGGGACTGCCGGTAGAAGTTATACTTCTATACACGCGTTCGCCGTTAAAAATTTATATAGGAGTCAATCTGTACAATCATTACATATGTAATGCTATAGGTAAGAGAGAGCAGAAAGAGAAAAATAATTAGTTATATAGGTATATGATGCATCGTTTGCTGTATATAAACATTTGACCTGTAATAGGAGTATAGTAAATGAAGGATTGTATCAATATTTTAATGAAAATATATATTTTTATTTTCATATATATATAAAAGGAGTTGAATGCAAAAAAAAATTTACACATACTCTGCAGTAAAATCATCTTCTTCTGCAATCTACTTCATTGTTTATTTTGTTATTAATATAAAAATTACAATACAATAAATACACTGCAACATAATTCAATATAATAATACAATATAAATTAAAATGTAATATTCATAAGTATTTAAAACTGCCAATATACATAACTTACTTTACGAAGATAAAAATAAAAAACCAACAACTCGGATTATGTTGTAAATTTTCATTTTATTTTAAAATTTATGTTTTTTGCGTATATTACATATATTTAATAAGATTAACGTGAGGTTTTTAAATATTTCAAAAATAAAAAAGGAAATTCATAATTGGGATTCGAACTCACAACCACCAGCGTATGAACCAAACACGTAAAGGATTTGCCAATTAGACATAACACTAACGGATTTCAAAATTGACAGTTCTCGGTAAAACAGTGATTATTTTGAAATACAAAAGCCTAAAATAATTATAAACGTTTAATTTTAAATAATACAAAACATATCACATAAATAATAATATTAATACATATTATATTATATATAATATTATATATATATATATATATATATATATATATATATATATATATATATATATATATATATATATATATACAATATTATATATATAATATAATATTAAATACAAAAGGAACATTTTTATTCTCGAGAGATTAAGAGAGAGAAAATATATCTTCTGTCATTATCTTACATATGTAATGGTTTCACAGATTCACTCTCATGCAAATTTCCAACGCCGACCGTTGTATAGAAGTATAACTTCAATAACGCCACGTGTTCTGGCTAATGTTAGACGAGAATTTTACATACGATTGGGATACTGCTTAGTACAAAATGGCTTATTGTTTGAACATTTTTTGTTATAGTTTTATGTTTAGAAATTATCATAAATTATTTTTAGGGAGAATCACAGTAAAACTATATTGAAATTCTTTGAATTGGAGTGTATTATATCTTACATTAAATAAATATCTGGCAGTGCTCGCACTATTGCTTTGTAAACAATATAATTTATTGCTTACAAAATACTATTTATTGTTAATTAGTAGTAGAAATATTTAATGCTACATATGCCTCTCGTACAGCATTTTCCGTTCTACTAAATCGATATCATCAGCGTAGGTAAGGATTTGCACTGATTTATTGTATATTGTACCAATGGTTGTGATTTGTGACATAAGTATTACTTGTTCCAGAGCAGATTGAACAGTATTTAGGAGAAAGGGTCTTCCTTGTGCAGTCCGTTATTTGTTTTAAAAGATTCAGACAGTTCCCCCTGAATTCTTACTCTACATTCAACTTTTTCAAGTTAGTTTTGTTAAATATACCAACTGATTTGGTATTTCTAGCTCTTTCATTGCTTTGAACATTTCTCTTCTATTCACAGAGTCGTAGGCTGCTTTGTAGTCTATAAATATGTGATGAGTATCAATGCCATATTCCAGTGTTTTTTCCAAAATTTGTTTCAGGTTTGCAATCTGATGAATTGTCGATTTACCACCTCTGAAAGCAGTCTGGTATTTTCCTAACTTGACAACACCGGCAACTTACACAAAATTTGCTGGAATCAATTTAAACAATCCAAAATATGGGGGGTTTTAGGGGAATGTAAACATCTACATAAAAATAAGATTTCTTCACATCATTCGCAATAATTTTCCAAATATATCCAACCATAATAAAAAAAAGATATAAATAAGTTTTATCGGCAAAAAAAATCCTACACGATTAAATTTTTTATGATACGTACCGCTTTAAATTTAAGTGTGAAAGGTTGATAAATTAATATGTACTGTATGTATATATCTAGCGTGTTTATGGAAAGCTACGATGGATTTATGTAACTGTCTTCTTGTTAATTTCATTTAATTGGAACGAAAATAAACCAGTGCCTGACTGTTCTATTCATATAACGTCTAAATATTTCTTCGATTATAATGGAATATAATGATAATCAAAATGAAGTAATTAAATATAAATACAATATAATAATGAAAATGTAAATGATGAATAAATTCTATATTATATTTAACAATTTTTAAAAATTAGGTAGTAAAATCATTAAACACAATTTTTAAAGAAAACAAATGAGATTTTTTAAAGTTTAAAGAACTCAAATGTGTGGTATTATTATAAAAAAAAATTTAACAATTCAGAAATAAGCAGACATAAAATTTCATTAACCCACATATAGTAATGACGCGCTATAAGAAGTATTCACTTCTGACGGCACTCAAGTGCCACGCTCCGTTTTTTGTTTTTCAAAATGATGAGTTTTGAAATAGTTCTTTTAGAGATCAATACAGTTATTATTTTTAAATATCGACTTAATTTTACTCGAGAAAAATAGTACCTCTAAAATATGTACTTCAACAACATATATGTAAGTGTAACCGCTGAAATAATGTTGAATCTAATTAATAGAACTTTGTAGTTTATTGTGTTTTGTCATCCTTTGTTAGATATCCACAGCTTTTCGGGTTTACTACGCTCCCTCGATAGATAAAGTATATGTTTGATGAAAGCTTCATTCTAGAGGTATATGTCACCAATTTTTCAATAAAATATTCAAAGTTTTAGTGAAACAGTTATTTAAAAAAAATGATGTTATGTTTTAGGTAAAATATTTATTAGAAAATGGTGCTAACCCCAACGAAAGAGCTCTTTGCGGCGGCACAGCTCTTCATTTTGCTGCTGAATCGGATCACGTCAAAGTTGTTAAAGAATTACTTAAGTACGATGCTATATTCTCAACAAACGAAGCCGGATTGACGCCCATTAAATCAGCTGCAGAGAAAACTAAAGAGAAGGTAGTGGAATTTTTAATTAGTAGGGAAGATATAACAGTGGAAGATAGAATTGAGGCGCTAGAACTATTAGGTGCGTCATTTGCTAACGATAAAGAAAACTACGATATTACTAAAGCCTACAAATATATGCTTTTATCTATGAAACTTAGGTATGTAGTATTTTTGAAATTTCATATTTAGTATTTCAACACTTCAAATAAATTGAAGAATTGTATTTCACAGGCGCTGCAAAAAGATAACTAAATTTATATCTTCCTTTTTGTAGGTACAGTGATCCAGATAATCCTATAAAAAAGAAGATCATAAAACCTATTGCTGCATATGAAAATTGGATCGAATGTCAGACAGTTCAAGATCTATTGGCAATAAGTGAAAATCACAACAGTCTTCATATGGAAGCACTCACAATTCGCGAACGGATACTGGGTACTCAAAACGTGGAAGTACCGTATTCCGTAATATATAGAGGAGCCGTTTTTGCTGATAATGCTCGTTTCGATAGATGTATTGAGTTGTGGTTACATGCTCTACGATTACATAAAAAGACCGATGTTTCAATAACAAAAGATCTATTACGATTTGCGCAGGTATTTTGTCAGATGATACACGTTGGTGTTACTTTGCCATATAATTACTTGGACGAGGTTCTTGGTTCCGCAATCGAAGAATTCGTTAAAAATAGAGAGAAGCTAAACAAACCAGCAACACATGATGGTCATGATGTGATCACGGTAAGTAAAACCACTTATTAGGTTTTTTTTGTATTTCATTTATTTGGTTGATTAGGATGTTTTGAAACCGCTGGTTAATTAATTGAAATAGTAAATAATTGAACAGAATATATGTAATTGTAAAATAACGAAAAACACTTGGCGTGACTCATAAATGTTATCAATTCAAAAAACTCACTTACCTTTTGAATATGGTAGGTATATGGTAGAAAGATGAAAGGCAGCTTATGATCAAAGGTCGCTCTCTGTAGAAGCGTTCAAAGAGAAGAAGTGATATCTTAGGCGCTAGACTGGTCTCGCTATCTCAACCTATGGTTAACTACTGGCCGATCGCAGAGTAGAATGAACACAAGGTATGATACATAATGACCAAAATCGGTTCGCTTGAGAAAGAGAAACATGTTGCTCTTTAAGTACTAAATTGTTATCCAATGTCATCGACCTAGAGTCACATTAGAATTTAAATTTGGAACAATGTAAAACCATATATTGATGTCACAGCTACAATTTTAGTGTTAGCTTCAATTACAAAAGAAGGCACTGAGGATGATCTGATCTAGATCGAAAACGTCACGTTGTGCTCTTGTATAAATTTTGACGACACTTTTTAAAAAAGTTTTAATTATATGTTTTATACCTAAATACAAATTTGAAGTGTTTTACTTCTGTATAAGTTTTCTTCTGTATTAGTTTTAATCTTTTTGTGATACCGTTTTTTACTTTTTACTAGGAGGTGATTTTGAAAGTTCATTATTTTTAACAGCTTGAGAAATAATACAACAGTAGATAAACTTGAATGAGAACTATTTTCAACAGTCGAGACATATCATTAAAAACAAAATGCCGTCTATTGAACTGCTACATATTCACAGTTCTGCTCTACGGAATGGAAGCATCGACACTGACTGTTGCATCTATGAATCGGCTCGAAGCTTTCGAAATGTGGTGTTATAGGCGCATCTTACGTATATCCTGGGTTGACAGAGTTACTAATGTGGAGGTCCTGCGAAGAATGGGGAAAGAATGTGAAATTCTCATGACCGTCAAAACTAAAAAGTTGGAATATCTAGGTCATGTAATGAGAAATCAAGAACGTTACGGCCTTCTCCAGCTGATTCTCCAAGGGAAAGTAAATGGTAAGAGAGGACCGGGAAGAAGACGCATTTCCTGGCTTCAAAATTTGCGAAAGTGGTATAACACGACTACCACTGAACTGTTCCGCGCTGCAATAAGCAAAGTGAAGATAGCCGTGATGATCGCCAACGTCCGGAACGGATAGGCACTTTAAGAAGAAGAAGATAAACTTAGTTTTAAAGCTGCTGCAACACGCTAAAATAATAATTAAACATTGTAATATAAAATTATATATTTTAAATTCTTTAAATTACCTTTCTCACAGCATTCAATGGTAAAAAAGCACCTATTTTTAACATATAACAAACATTCAAAAATGTAACAACATCGCAGAGGTGAGATTTATAAGTTTTAAAAAGAGACTACTGTACATTATAATAAACTAAACAGTAACTAAACACCATATGTACTTTTTAAGATACTATAATGCTTAAACTAAACAAAAACGCGGTAAATTGCTACAATGCCAAAAAAGTCGTTTAACTATCATTACAAATAATGGGTCCGGGGATCTTTGCTACGTCACACGCCTGACGGAACTGTCAAATGTCATGCGCAATATCATACCTGTGTTCATTGTACCATGGACCGATCCTGTATGTATAGTGGTAAAAACTCGTACTTATAGATTCTCGTTAAAGGCGGGTACACATATGCGAGCAGAACTGTTCGCGAACCGTTTGTGAACGCTATAGTGAGCTGTTCGCGAAGAGTTCGTTGAAAATATGTTTATGTTCAGGCTATCCAATACCCTAAGTATCTAATAACAAACCGAGAATTAATTTACTTCGTTATTCTAAACATTTCGGTATTTTGTTTACATTATCTGTTTTTAATTTCTCTCGTTACTTTTGAATAAGCCGCGCTCGTTCAGCAATTTTGTTTAACCGAATGATCTCATCACACACTTAGCAGAAACAATTAATTTAACTGCGAACATTCTTTGTGTTCGTCCCAAGAACCGACAGGCTGTGGTTCCTGATGAGCAACGAACGAACAGCTCGCAAGCGGTTCGTCCCGTCGTACAAATTAACGAATATAGCGTTCACAAACGGTTCGCGAACAGTTCTGCTCGCATATGTGTACCCGCCTTAACATATGACTACGCCAATTTTATAGAGAGGAATTTAAAGATATGAAATATGAAAATATTAAATATTGAGTAAGTAATGGGTGTTTTTTTTTTAGAGGTATAGAACTTTCAATTGGAATAAAACGAAGACGATTTTTTAAATTGACATGAAATTGACTTTATTCAAAAGATAATCTTTTGGCAGTATAATTTAAATATGATTTCTGGTATATGACCGCCATGGCAGGCTCAGACGTAGTCTAATCTAGAGGTCCAACTTTCAATGACTTTTTCCAACATTTGTTGCCATATATCGGCAATAACGCGGTAAATATTGTTTTCAAGTGGTCAATCGTTTCACGCTTATCGGCGTAGACTAGCGACTTCACTCATTCCCACAGAAAATAGTCTGGCGGTGTTAAATCGCACGATCTTGGAGGCCAATTCACGAGTACAAAACGTGAAACTATGCGGTTACCAAACGTTTTTTTCAATAAATCAATTGTGGCACGAGCTGTGCCACCTCCTGGTTGTTCAAATCAGGAATAAAAAAGTCAGTAATCATGGTCAGATTCCACCAACCCACAAAGCAGACCAAACAGTCAGTTTTTCTGGAGGTAATGGTGTCTCAACACACATTTGAGGATAATCTTCATTCCAAATACGACAGTTTTGTTTGTTGACATAGCCATTCAACCAAAAGTGAGCTTCATCGCTAAACAAAATTCGCTAATGAAAGTCAGGATTACAGGAAATCTCGTTTTGGACCCATTCACAGAATCTGCGCCTTGCTAGGTGATCGTGTAGCTTCAATTCTTGCACGAGTTGGATTTTGTAAGCACCCAAACCAAGATCTTTCCGCAAAATCTTCCATACAGTGGATGGGCACATGTCCAACTTCTGTGCACGATGGCGGATAGACTGATTCGGGTATTCCTCTATGCTACGCTCTACATCAGCAACGACTTCTTCTGTACTCACTGTACAATGTCTCTGTGGATGCATATTATCATTTAGAGTAAATGTGCTGCGAAAACGTTCCATGATTAGTCGAATTAATTACTCTGATGGAAGATTATGTTGACCATAAAATGGACGTAGTGCGCGAAACGTATTTCGAACAGAACCATGATTTTCAAAATAAATTTGCACAGTTTGGAAGCGTTGTTCAGGCGTCAGTCTATTCATAGTGAAATGCCAAACCAAACTAAACATAAATCACTTAACAGCTGTCAAAATGGCCAGTTAAAAAAGGTCAGTTAAAAAAGTGTTGCCAACTTATATTTCTATACATCTAAAAAAAACACCCTTTACTATGTACATACTTTTCCAAACTAGTATCATATATGATTTTTTTAATTACTTACATACTATTAAGGTAACATTTATAAAATATGTGTCTTACATTTTAGTTTTAAAATTGTTGTAGGACAACATTGAAAACAACATTACGACGATATTGTATTTACTTACAATAATAACTAAAACTATGAAGAATTTTTCAGAAGAAATAAAACATGACATGGAAAAGCTCGTCTTTAGTATAAACCGTTTAAATATGACATTACGCAATGGACAGTCTCTTCTACATTTGGCCTGTAGTTCAGATACTCCTGTTGATGATTTTCATATAACAGATATTTGCAAGTTAGTAAAGTGTTTTTCATTTTATTTTTCGTATTCAACCCTTTCACGAACATGTCGGTCATGAACGTTGAATAGTTTTTATCGTTGAGAGACAAGACGATCAGAGTCGGCTCTAAATTATTACTAGAGTCAAGAGAGTCGTGACCGACTCTTACGAGTAGAAATATTTAAAATTTACCTAATTGGGTCATAACTGTCATTTTTGAAATTAATTTATTGTTTAAACATAAATTAGTAAAACGTTACTTGCCAAAAACGTATAATGAGTTCCTAAATAGGTGTAAACAAGTCATAAAATACAGATGCAAATAAAATTAATAACAATTTAGTTAACAGTTAATAACATTTAGTAACATAAGTTCTCATGACATGTTTGTAACATAATCCCGGACATAATGGTGTGTTTCCAGTAACATGTTTTATATTGTACATTGAAAAGATTGTTTTTATTTTTTGTAACATCCGTAGAGGTAACATAACTTTGGTTTTTCTCGCAGCCTTCAGTGCTCTATTTCCGTTTAATACATTTACTAGATAGCGACAACAAAATTATATGTACATGATTTGTCTTTCTTATAGAAAACCAATATAGCGTATCATCCAAATACATTTATATATTCAGAAAGCATATGTATGTACATATATTTTATTGGTTGGTATTTAATGGTATTCAATCTCTAATAATAAGCATAAGATATATAATACAGCCATTAAAAGTATAATTACCTACAGTAGTGAAGTATGGCAAATAAAGGAAAGATACAAGAGAAAACTTGAGGCAACGGAAATGGATTTAAGGAGACGTTCAGCTGGAAAATCTACACTAGAAAGAATAACGAACAACAGAATAAGAGAAATTATGAAAGTAAAACATACAATAGTAGACGATATTGGTACCCAACAACTTAGATGGTACGGTCATGTACAGAGAATGTCTGAAAAACGTCTCCCAAAACAAGTCTTAATGTAGACCCCTCACGGTAGAAAAAAAAAAGAGGAAGACCCCGCTTTAGTTGGAGAGAAGGCATCAATAGAGAAATGAAAGACAGAGACATAGAAGAAGACTTATGGATGAATCGAGAGGAGTGGTAACTAGGTATCGGAAGACGTAGGAGAACGTTTTAAACCGATCTATATATATATATATATATATATATATATATATATATATATATATATATATATATATATATATATATATATATATATATATATATATATATATTTAACGTGATTATTTCGACCAAAAAACAATTTATAAATATGTTGGAAATATCGGGTATGTGGTCTATATTAAATAAAAAATCTTTGTTTTTTCTAAAGCTCAATATTTCGCCATTTATTTGATGGCTTCATCGGGAGTAACTGTAAAAAACAAACATTTCAAAACACTGACGTACACTTAGATTTACAATACTTACAGAAATTAAAAGATTATACACATAAATAAAATTGAATACTAAAATAACATTATTGTTGATAAAACTGTACATTTAATAAAATGCATGTTAAAATTTAAAATTTAAAATATCTAGTATAATATACACATATTTAAAATATGTGTATAATCTTTTAATTTCTGTAAGTATTGTAAATCTAAGTGTACGTCAGTGTTTTGAAATGTTTGTTTTTTACAGTTACTCCCGATGAAGCCATCAAATAAATGGCGAAATATTGAGCTTTAGAAAAAACAAAGATTTTTTATTTAATATAGACCACATACCCGATATTTCCAACATATTTATATATATATATATATATATATATATATATATATATATATATATATATATATATATATATATATATATATATATATATATATATATATATATATATATATATATATATATATATATATTCTATTTTTTTTAAGGACAGGCGTGGTAGTTTTAACCTGGAAAAATTTATTTGCACTTTTATTTTATTTTCTTTAAGCAATTAAAATATGTCGCATTTAAAATGTGGTAGAAGCAGATCGGATCATCTTGCGCGGCGGATAATGATGCGCAGCGTTATATCAGTAGAAGATGCCATTAAGTTACTTGAATTTTTTAGCAATAGGTAGCAAACAAAAATTATACACAGTATGACGGTATAAAGTCTGAGATGCCGTACTGGACGAGGTAGAGAAACTCGTGTATCTAGGCATTATCACTAATGACAGTTGGGGTTCAACTGTAGAAATTAAAAGTCGAATAGACCGAGTCCGAGCTACATTTGTAAAAATGAGGAACGTACTTTCCGCCACGATCTTAGTATTGATCTTGACCATTGCTACTGTATGGAGTGAAAGCGTGTCCATCTGTAGAGAGCAGGACATGTAGCCAGGGCCCCAAAATCGAACATGATAAAAAGGATTTTAACAGCTCGGCCGGTAGGAATAACTGGACGGGGCAGACCAAAGCTTAGCTGGATAGATGGCGTAACACCGGATGATGAGGAGACAAAGCTGAATGGCACAAAAAACTTGTGTAGGTCGAGGCCCTTTAAGGAATAGCACAGTGATGATTATATTTCAGAGTTTGGTTTTTGCCTTTAATTAGTACATTCTATTGGTGCGTTCAATTTGAGTTGTTAATCAGTAGATATACTACAGACACCGCTCATTAGACTTTGGTTAAACATTGTTTAGTTTTTTAGTTTTGTCGTCTATTAGAAAGTTTATTATAATATGAGGACACCACAATCTAATGTAAATATTCTATCTATTTGTCCACGATACTCTTGACTTTAGTAACAATTTAAAAAGCGCATGATTGGACAGGTTTGTCCCACAATGACGAAAACTCTACGAAGGAACGTTCAGGATCGAGTTGTTGTGTAAGGCTTCATTTTATATATGATAGTGATTATAAAAAAAATATTTCCTATTAACAACAATAATAATTTATTAAAATTAATAATTTTGTAAAAAATATTGTCTAGTTTCGACGTGCAACATGTTTTCTCTATTGTATAATATAATAATGTTGTAGGTTTCCTTGCAAAGAAACAACAAAGTTGTTACTTCAATGTGGCGCTAACGTAAATGCCATGGATAATGAAAGAAATACTCCACTTCACATAATTGTACAATACAACAAGGCTGTGTCTGATTTTATCACAATGCACTCGATTATTACAGATCTGATTGAAAACGGCGCACATTTGGACTGCGTCAATAAATATAATGAAACGCCATTGGATATTTCTGCTACAGGTAACTTAGATGACTTACAATTTAATCTTCAAAACGCCCAGTTATAATTTATGTATTTAGGTTTAGGCGTAATATATATGTAAATTGCGTGACATTCTACCTACAAATTCTGTAAAAAAGTATTTTTGTATTCTTTTAGGAGTTGCAGAGATAATCTTAAAAACCCAAATGAAAATCAGTTTACGATGTATTGCAGCCAACGCTATTAAAGCGTATGCTCTTACTTATAGGGGGCAGGTACCCGAAGCTTTAGAATCCTTCATTGAACTACATGGCTCAGGAGTTAAGAGGAAGAATAAGTAAATAATTTGTGTATATAAATGTGTTCTTTTAATCTAATGTGACTGTTTTTTACTGTGTTGAATAAAAATTTTATTCTTTTTAAATTTGCGTTTTAGTTGACATATTGGCCCATAAAATGTTTACAATTTTTTTTAAATTTGCCTTTGCTGTTTAGAATGGTTTTGTCTTTAATATCATATCCCTACATCAACTGATCCGTAAAAACAGATAGATTAATTTTATGATGAACTAGAAATACCACTAGAAAAAGAAAACTCATCCATCAATTAGCATTAGTAACCAATAATGCAGGATAGCTGTATTGAGCAGGCGGCTCGTTAAATAAATTTGATGCACCAAAATGTAATTGCAAACATGCAAAATTATGCACAACAACCAATTACACAATTCTTTCATCCAACATATTCACAACAAACACACATGTTAAACACTACACCACATACGCAAACGTCTTTTCTACCACCTCAGCACCAACAATATACGATGTATCCGCAACAACTCAATAGTCAACAAATGACACAACTAGATAAAGAAATCACCACCACCCCTATGTTAAATGATCCCCACAGCATAAAAAACCTCAGCTAGTATCAAAACCAAATAGTTACAACAAAGAAACATAACTACAGAAAGAATGGAAGATAATGGACATTATCTTACATTAAAGCAGACAAATTGATAAATTAGTCGGCAAGGGAATCTATAATTTACATTCCACATTCCGTTCATCACGGTAAAAATTCGTAGTGAATTTAGTTTCTGGTACTCGAAACAGAGTAAAGAACTAAAACAGAAAGACGGTATTAGATTAGACGTATAAGCGGCTTGCAGATGCCCTACATCGAAATTAAATCTAATCTAGTCTTTCTGTTTTAGTTCTTTACTCTGTTTCGAGTACCAGAAACTAAATTCACTTCGAATTTTTACCGTGATTGGCACTAATGACTAATTTATCAATCTGTCTGCTTTGCAAGTTTTAGAAAGCACAGTGGTAAAGATTTGAATTTAGTTTCGCCAAGTAGGAAATCTTAGGATTCCTAGTGTTGTTAGTAGATGGCGTTGTGACGTCTGTAAATAATTATTTTTATAATTATTGTCCTATGACGGGAGAGATTTTGTTTCGATTCAGAGCAACTGCATATGTCGCTCTGATGAGACCTAAAAAGGTCGAAATACGTATAAACGGCTTGCAGATGCCCAGTATCGAAATTAAATCTAATACCGTCTTTCTGTTTTAAAAACCAAATTGTCTAAAGTAAAAGAAAGAGGTACAGTCCACATAAAAGTACAAATGTTACACGGCAAAAAATAAAACCATAAGCAACAAATATAGTCCACTAGGTAATGTAGATGAAGAGTAAAACTTACAGAAAGCTCCTTTAACCCTTTCATTACTGATTTCATTGTAGCTAAATAAAACTGTTTAACATTACTTTAATATTTGTTGGAATGGACATGGAACATATATGTCCCATTAGCGTTGACTGGTGGGATAAATAAATCCCATCAGTAAGGAAACAAACTTATATTCAAAATAAAAAAGTACATTACGATTCCAATCTTACAATTTAATTAGCAGTTCTGCTAGTGGCACCAGAAAATTCAAAAGTGAAAATTTTGTATTATCTTGTTGTACGCTCCTTTTATGCAAATCCTTGCAAATAATCCAAGAATTTACAATGGCATACATAACTAATCTATAAAAAACTTGCAGATTTTCGGTCCGTATCATATGTGCTAACGTTTTGATCGGCGAAATCTACTCCTATAAAATTATTCACTTCTGGACAAGTGAACTCGGCATTTCTCTCAAGTTTTCAGCTTTCTGTTGATAATTCCAACAGTTGTACTGTGACAATTGGACACCAGCATCACTTCTTTAGTATCTTTCCATTTAGTCGCTAAAATTCGTTCGGACTGTAAACTCCATATCACTCCTTAACATTTTGTTATTTTCAAACTTGGCTACGTTTGCCCGATTGGCCATATAGGTTCCTAAACATGAAAAATTTAGGGTGTTTAGTAGGTTGAACGAAGTGAAAAAGCTATCAAAGCATAGGCACACATCTGGTTACCGTGTGGTATTGGCTAGACTTTCAACAACTCGTTCTCCTAGGGTTCCAGTAGTTGGCCATTTTTACTGGCTTCATAGGAAGATACTGCTTCAGGGCAGATCTTCCTTTGAACTTAGTCATTGATTTGTCGATGGACTGATAGGAACTCTCAGTCCTTGTCTTTACAAAAATTTGGTTCAAAGAAGAAACCACTTGGTCGAAAACAGATGCCAGCAGATTTTTTGAATCAGCTGGGACATATAGGGGAGAGTAACCTAAAACGGGACGGTAACCTAAGATGAGACACGTAATTTGCCCGTCTATTCTGTGAGGCTACTGACATCTACCGTCCCGTGCGGAAACCTTCCTTCAGTATGAACAAGTTTTACGAATATCGGCCATCATCGATCTCGCAGTGTCCTGTGAGAAGCCGTTGCTTGTTATCGTGCCATTCGTTAAAATATTCTGGTTTATTCGAGGCGTGTTTTTACTCGGAAAATGTAAGTGCGTTTTATTTCTTTATTTGGCATAACATTAGGTACTTTATACTGTACATATTGCTATGGTTGCATGATTTTATTTTCGACTGCTGATAAGTAGGGTTATGAAATTTTTTTGTATATTCATTATTCCTAAGATGGGACAGAAAGAAGTTTCCTAAGTCGAGACGTCCCATCTTAGGTAACTTATTCTATTTTCTTCTCTTATATTTGGTATGCATTACAATAAAAATAAAACATATTTTTATAAAGTGTTATCGGTTAGTAGGGTTATTTAAAGAGTTACTATGTGAATAGTAAACAGCATTTTTTCTTGTTTCTAGATGCCCAACTTAGAAAAATACAAATATGTTAGAAAAACCAATCGCGGCAAGTGGTCTCAAACAGATATGTCGCAGGCGATTGTCAAGGTCCATAAAGGAGAGCTTTCCATCAGAGACGCGGCAGAACGTTACAATGTGCCAAAAAGTACCCTCGCAAGAAGAACGGGAAATAAAAATAAAACGGTACAGAACAGCGAAAAACATCTGGGCAGATTTCGTAGCGTTTTCAATGAACAGCAAGAACAGGAAATTATAGCATACGTTTTGGAAATGGAATCAAGATTCTTTGGAGTTTCCTATAAAGAACTTCGTCGATTAGCCTTCGATTTCGCTGCAATTAACGGCATCCCCAACAACTTCAACCAAGTGACAAGAATGGCTTCCAAAAAATGGCTCTATTGTTTCCTGTCCCGTCATTCGAACATTTCTCTTAGAAAACCAGAAGCAACGTCCTACGCAAGGGCGACGGGCTTCAACAAAAATGCTGTCTCGACATTTTTCAAAAATTTAGAAGCCATCTTTGCCAAGTATGATTTGTCTCCTGATCGAATATGGAATGTGGATGAGACAGGAGTAACAACAGTACAAAAGCTGTCTAAAGTACTAGCTCAGAAAGGTAAACGACAGGTAGGAGGGCTAACAAGTGCCGAACGAGGAGTGAACACCACACTCGTCTGTGCAATGAGTGCGACGGGAAATTTTCTAGCACCAGCATTTATTTTTGCTCGTAAGAGGATAAAACCTGAGCTTATGGATAATGCTCCCAATGGAAGTGTAGCATTTGCTCAAGATAAGGGCTGGATGGACCGCGACGTTTTTTTGAAATATTTGAAATATTTTGTGGATAATGTAAGACCTACTGCCGAAAAACCAGTCCTATTAATATTAGACGGTCATGTCTCGCACACCAAAAGCTTAGACGTAATCAATTTTGCAAGAGAAAACCATCTTATCCTTTTAAGCTTGCCTCCTCATTGCACGCACAAAATGCAGCCATTAGATGTGTCATTTTTTAAACCTTTTATGACATTCTACGACGCTGGGCTAAATAGATGGATGAAAAACCACCCTGGACGTACTTTTGGCATATATCAGGTTGCTGCAGCGGTAACTGATGCTTTTTCACAGGCAGCCTCTGTTAAAACTGCTATGAATGGTTTTAGAGCAGCTGGCATATGGCCATACAACCCCGACATATTTCAGGAATACGAATTTGCCCCAAGTAAAACGACAGAATTACCTTTGGAAGAAAACGACAGAACTGAAGCCCCTCCCCCTCTAGTTATTGAAAGTAACACCAATGAAGTGTCCATTCTGGGTAAAGATCAGTCACTAAATATCCCGAATAAGAAAAAATCAAAGGAAAACGCCGGAATCTTAAATAATCCACAACCTTCAACATCAAAAATCCAGGACGAAAGTGAAAAATCTCAGAAAAAGCATATCAGCATATTGCAGATAAGTCCTGTTCCAGTAGCCCGGAGCAGAAAAAAGAAAATGAATTCTAATAGGTCCCTACCATCAACCATTCTTACTGAGTCTCCGTATAAAAATGAACTTGAAGCGAATGAAAATACAAAAAATAAAAGTGGAAAAGGCAAAAGAAAGCTAGACTCAGAACAAAAAAAAGAGCGCAAAGAAAAGGAGTTGTGTGCAGTGTGTAAATGTATTTACGCATCTAGCAAAGAGGACTGGTATCAGTGCAAAAACTGTTGCCTTTGGGCAAATGAAACTTGTGGAATTTTAGATGAACTTTATTTCACATGTATCAACTGTTGTACTTAGTGTCCCTTTTTGAGTAACCCCATGTCCCATTTTAGGATATAGGTTGCCTAAAATGGGACATTTGCAAAGTTTTTTGCATTTTAAATTAGAAAAAAAAGTTTTGTTTTTTTACATATTATCTATGAAAATGTTTCTTGTCAATGTTATAAAGTTTCTGTTTCCATATTTTGTTTTTTCATTTGCCTTAATGATTGTTTAAAATTCGTTGGAACAAAAAAAGTGTCCCATCTTATGTTACTCTCCCCTATGTCCCCACAGTAATGAAAGGGTTAAACAAAACACCAAGATAAACTGGAAATTCAAGTAACAACAAGTGAGGATGATTACAAAGTCCTCAGAAAATCATTTGAACAAAATAAGATAGTGTTCAATACTTTTGTAAAGATAATTCATAATGTCGTGGACCTGACGTAACCATTTATTGACGTCGATCTACGAACGAAACAACACTATCAGGCATTGGCATTGCTAAAAACATGCAGTTCTTAAATCCGTAAAATAGTTTCGAAACACAATTCAGATAACTGCCTTAATCTGAGCCTTCTAAAAATTGCAAGGCATAGCCAGACGTTGATAAAGATGTTAATAGAGACATGGGGAATCTAAAATTTGCATTCCACGACATGTCTCCTCAACTAAGCAGAAATCGTTAGCGAATTGGTTTCTTGTACTCATACAGAGTAGATCCGAATAAAATGAAAAAGACAGTCAAGATTTCATTTCACGTACAAATCGTCTATGTATCTGTTTATACGTATTTCGCTTTAATAAAGCTCACCAGAACAGTTATTCATAGGCGTTCTCAACATGAAAAATAAATCTTTTCTGTCTTTAAGAAGCAACAATAAAATGGCTTTGAAACGGACGCAATAGCGACATCTGATAATAAATCCGTAAAATAGTTTCGAAACACAATTCAGATAACTGCCTTAATCTGAGCCTTCTAAAAATTGCAAGGCATAGCCAGACGTTGATAAAGATGTTAATATTGCGTCCGTTTCGAAGCCATTTTATTGTTGCTTCTTAAAGACAGAAAAGATTTATTTTTCACGTTGAGAACGCCTATGAATAACTGTTCTGATGAGCTTTATTAAAGCGAAATACGTATAAACAGATACATAGACGATTTGTACGTGAAATGAAATCTTGACTGTCTTTTTCATTTCATTTTACATGCAGTTCTCTTCAGTGCGTTATCGTAGCGAGACAGAGACGAACTAATTTTTGCGATAGTGATAGCTTTAATATTTTTTTTTTTGTGAACAATCGTTTTTAATATTTCATCATTTTTTGGATCATTCTGAATAAAAAAGTGAATTGTAATTTTTCTCTAATATTGATCGTTTTCAACTTATAAACAATTTAAAACTGAAAAAAAAAACGAAAAATGATGATTGAAGGCTAAAAAACTCACAATTATTTTTGAATTCACCAAACCTTGTTCTATCAGTGTCTGATACTTTAGTTTGGGCTTATTTAATTTAAAAACATTATTTTTAGTTGTTTGAGGCCCTTATCACAACCTAAAAATGGATTTATACAAAACTGTTTAATAAATTAGGACCACTTTTTGTATGAGCTACCTCTTGAACATTATTCTGCGTTATTTTATGAAAGTAAATATCCAAAAAATCTTATGGGAATATTTTTCCCAAGGAATTCGAGGTTTTCGTCTCATATAAACATATTTTGCTGAAGTTAAAACCAAAATCCTATTATTTTTCTATCATACATTGATTTGTTTTTTATTTATTTGTCCTCTAGATTTTTTTCAGTTCTTAAAAGGTTTATTTATAAGCCATATTAGTGCAATGTAAATATTTTACATTTTTACACAGCAATTCTTATCGACAGTGAAGACCGGAAGTCGTAAATTTTTATTACATCTTCCAATGTGAGATAAAATAAAAATGCGTTGAGTAACTGGAATGTTTAAGATTAGAGAAGCATAATATGTCATGTTTATTGGAAATACTTGACATTATTAGCACGTGCAAATCCTACTCTGTCGCCTAACTTCCTATGAAATTAAAATGGTAAATGTTTTTAGGGTCCATTTATTTTTTCGGGCATGCGTATTTACGAGGTCCACGAGGTTTTGAAACATCTTTACCCCCTGAAGAGAAATCCTTTAGGATCGTTTTAAAAAATATCCACCACAGTACTTCAATTCAGACAAAAATCAAACAAAATCAAAATGAATGTTCTTAAAGGTAAACAAGCAACACAAAAATCTATTCTTTATCGATCTGAAACGTAATGAAAACAACAAAGACATCTTTGGAATAACAAACTTACGACTTGCTGAAATAAGCTTTGAAGCACCCCATATAATACAGTGTAAACGTGGCCAAAACTACGGCCACTCAAGAAATCAATACACATTTCCGTATAGATGTGTTAAATGTGCTGGAAATCATGATTACCAGAATTGCGAAAAACATAAAAATGATGGAAATCCACCACAATGTATCTTATCTAGAGTTAATTAGAAAAATGCCAATCTTATCTAGAGATACAAGCTAGAAGATACCCAAATAAAAATGTGAAATCATTACAAACAAAAAACACCCAAATGCCCGCCACAGTCAGTGACACCAACCACAATGATTTCCAAAACGAAAATCAACAACAAGACAGTCAATTTTACTTTATCACAATCATCTCGAGTTGACAGTAAACCAACAACCAATAATAAATCTATCAACACTAGAAATACAACAGTTAAGAGAACTCATTACTAAAAAGAGTTGATGGCATTTACAATGAATAAGAATTGCTAAATGGAACGCAAATGGACTTCTAAAACGTAGACAACAAATCGAAATATTCTTAGCTACTAATAAAGTAGATATTCTATTAGTTTCTGAGATGCCCTTATTCGCCGGTGCACAATTTAAAATTACCTCGCATAATGTCTACAACGCAGCACATCCTGATGCAAAAAGAAACCCCAGAGGCGAAGCAGCAATAATACTTAGGAATAATCTAAAACTTCCCGAACTACCTAAAATCGAAAAAGACTTCCTACAAGTACCTTCAGTTTGCACAGAAATCATTTTTTTCCTACTATGCATTTCACTAACAAGAATGAATTTGAAACACTTTTTAGATCATTAGGACCCAGGTTCTTAGTGGGTGGCAAATACAATTCAAAACACAAGAGCTGCGGCTCAAGATTATTCCTACCCCCTCCCCCCAAGAAGAAGTAGCAACTACAGTACCTAGCCAAATTATTAGGGCAAGCATTAAACATTTGCATTTTTTTGAAATTAATAATTTTTATCAACAGGGATGTCATTATTTGTTAGCATAGCAACATTTAATATAGTATGGTAACATTATTGTACTATTTTAATGTTGGCAACATCGCCCTATCCGCCATTTCTAGACAGCATTGCGTACTGTCCACTAGTGTGCGTTTTATAACCTCCAATACTGTCTGTGAACATTTGAATTCTAAACGGTTTTGAACTGAAATTTTATTGCAGAAGTAAGTGATTTATCCCTTTTTTATTATTTTTTAGATTATAAACATATGTGGTGAAGTTATCGGTATAATTAAGGGTATTACACATTTTTAGATGGAGAAAAACGCTGATCTGTCACCAAAACGAGTAGGCTAGGTATTTGCACTCATAAAAGCTGGACAAATGTCTCAAAGTGGAATAGCAGCAATGGTAGGAGCATCAAGAATTTCTGTAAGGAATATAAAACAGAAAATTGCGTCTGGAGTCAGTTTGGATCCAAAGCTTAAGGGTCACAGCGGAAGACATCGTGTGACTACTCCTAGGACTGATCGCAAAATAAGAAATATTTGCCTAGTAAACAGAAAGAAACCTTTGTGGCTGCTTACCCAGCATATAAGAGATGAAGAATTTTGTGTTTCAGAAAGAACAGTTCGTCGGAAACTTTGTTGTCGAAAGCAAACTAGTATCTAGGAGACCAGCTCGAAAACCAAGGCTTACTCCGGCTATGATAAAGAAACGTTTCGAATGGGTACAACATTACAACACCTGGAAAAAGGTATATTTGCCTAATAAAGGCGTATATACAAAATATTAAATTTACCCCTATTTTGTAAAAATTATACTTTTTTAATAAATAAAAGTTTTTTGTTAACTTTTTTAGTACAGTTTAATTACCTAAGAGTTAATATTCACAAAAAAGAAGAAAACAGTAATTTTTTTCAAATATATTCATAATCATGATAGAAATAACTTCATATAGTAAATTTTTCCTTGCTTGACCTAATAATTTGGCCAGGTACTGTAAAATATCTCTCAACCTACACACCTTAAACTTACTAGTCAACCGATCAAAATAGACTGCCCATCTACTTGACTTTTTAACTGTAAAGGAATACCAAAAGAATAACTGCGCAAAGAATCTAATGAAGACCTATCGTCAGATCATTGCAGCAATAATGACAATTCCATCAGAAAAATGTCCACGTCCAAGACTAACGAATAATGGAATATTTTCAAAGAAATCCTATAATAAAAAATAGACCTAGACAAGAAATAGAAATAGCACTAGAAACATTAACAAAACCAATATATGAAGCTGCATGAAAATCTACCAAACATAACTTTGAACGTCTGTCTGTTAATCCAGTAAAATAAGGCAAAAAAGGGGGCAAACCTCGGAATGAAAGATAATAAGCTGAAAATTTGCATACGTCTTTATTTTGATGGTATAAAACTTACCTCAAAAGTCTCATATACTCACGTGTCCGCGACTTAAGATATTAAAGGTCAAAGGTCACGAAAATGAGTTTTCTGCAAATATCTCGTTTCGCTTACACTTTGACATTTAAGATGGTAAGAAAAATTGTAGAATGGAAAATTCTCTTAAATTTTTGTCTCAAGTACTTTTATGTACCTTCAACCCTTCTTAAGATAGAGCGCAAAGAGTGGGGGACCGCTTACCTGTGTATACGGTAACGCGAAGTCAGCTAGTAGGATTCAATAAATAATAAGTTATATAGTTAATTATTCACTTAAAATACTATTATAATACTATCGAAAGACAACAATGCCCAATTGTTTACTTACTCTGACTCACCTCTAAAAATCCTTATTACAGTTGACTTAAATTTCCCAAATAATTTACAAAAATAAAACACGGATTTCTAAAATTATATTAATGTAATGTTAATAAATATTGTAGTTCTTACAACTTAGTCTATCATACGCTAACACTGCATGCAACGTAATAAAATAAACAATGACATTATATGACGGTTAAAATTAAAACATTGTACTATTTTTTGGAATTGTTAGGAATGTGATTGATTGTCCACGGGAAGAAGAAACGACGAAGTCTGTGCAACCACATTACCACCACAAGTTGTATATCCGTTATGGAACATTTCTGGAATTTGTACTAACGTTTCACTTAGCGCGTTTTCATCCAAAAGAGAGTCTAGAAGGCCCTGAGATTGGCTCAGCTTCTCCAAGGATTTTACGTCGTTATCAACGGCGGCCAGCGCCTTTTCCAATTCCTCCGTTTCTTCCCTAGAAGGCTCATACTCCCCATTTCGATTAACTAAAACAAAAAAATAAATAATTAACATAATTAAGGAAATTCCAACCAAACTATAGAATAACATATTTGACTTTACTACTATAATATGGGTTTTATTTTCAGTTCTAAATTTCGCTTTAAAAATTTTGTAATTTAATTCATTAGTTCGTGGACAAAGGCAAATAAGTCAAATGTGATTTTTACAGGAGAGATAAAAAATGATTTGAAGAGTAAATACAATGGCATTTTTGCAAAATAGTTGGCTCTATTTGTTTAAAATTATACCAAAAACATTGTCTAAATAGTTTTTATCGCATTATTGGCGTATTTTTGGTTTTGCATGACTTATATGGTTAGGCACGATATGTATGTCTAACTTATATGCTTATCCACAAGGAATCTACGTTCCTGTATTTGGCTGTATACCATATATTAAAAAATTAATTAAAATCCTTTGTAAAAGTGTGACGTCCTCTCGTGGGAGTCACTATCCGGGTAGCTTTTAGACAGTCAGAGACAGAGTTCAAAATAAAAATAAAACTTTATTGTCTTCCTTAAATTAAATTGACAAAAATCTTATGTACATATTTACAATTTAGTTTAGTCTTCTCAGTACCTGGCCTATTTATTCAAATTAAGCTTGACCTTGTCATATGGAACTGGTCTTATCGGCAAACGAGTGTGTATCTGAAATTTTAGGGTAACGTTGTATCGATTTAAAAACAGCGGACGATAGGTATAAAGAAAGGAAAGGAACTCAACACGTCCCTTAAGTGATTCGGGTTAATAGGACACTCCTCGACAGTCTCAACACGACTGTTTCAGAGTACGGGTAGTGAAAAGCTCAACACGCTTTTCGGGTAAAGACGGTAAAAGAAAAGGAAACAACTTGTGAACTCAACACGTCCGCAAGCCGGGGTAGGGAAGAGAGAACCTTCAGTCAACACCTGTCGATTCTGTCTCTGTGAGGAAATGTTGCCGTTTATATAGCGGAGCTTTGCCCTTTCTACTGTCGATACACTCCTACTTCATGGGTTGGTTCGCGCGCACGCTGGTTTAACGGTGATGGCTTGGACTCATCGTTACACCCCCTCTTCCTGGGGAAAAAAAAAATTTTGGAACAAAATTTTTTTTTTTATTTTTATTCCTTGCCAGGTACTTGGTTACCCTAAAAAAAAAATTTACAATACATCGAAATAAAAAATGTCCGCCCTAAAAAAAAATATAAATATCGTCTTCTTAAACAAAAAATCGTCTTCCTCTCTCTTTAAAAAAAAACGTCTTCCTTCGTGGGGCTTCAATTATTGGTTTTTATCCTCAGCACCTGGTTCGGGAGTCTCAGTCTGTATTTTTTTCCTTTATGCTGCGGCGGAACTAGTGAGAGCAGCGGGATTGACACTGGAATTGACTGGACTTTCTGAATTTTTGTGATGCCCATGGTTGGTTCATCGAAAAGGTTCTTGAATTTGGAAATAGCCTTTATCAGGGGCTCGCAGCCTTTGCCCGGGGTGTTAGGTTTTGGTGTGTTCCCTAATGGTGATATTACTTCTGGAACGGTGTATGGTGGCGGCGTAACTGTGCCGTCCATTTCTATGTCACTGTAATATATTTCTAATGTGTCTGACATTGTATTTGAAGGTAACTGTAAACTGTATTAAAATATACTGTCACTACTTGGTGTTGACTGTAAGTGCTTGGACTGATTAAGGAGTAGGGAAATCGGTAAATGCGGGTTTTAGGTCTTTGATATGAGCTGTTATTGTACGGTTTTTATCGTCGTGTTTTAATTTGAATATTACATTAGAACACACTTTTGTTATAGTATATGGGCCTGAAAATTTCGGTGCTAATTTGGCGTTAAAATTTTTGGCGGCATTTGAGAGTTGGTATTCCCTTTTCATGACTTTGTTGTTTATTGTGGGTTTCCACTCTCTTCGTCGTAAGTTGTAGTAATGGCTTTGAGTTGTAAAAGCTTTTGCCAGGTTTGTACGTACTAATTCGAATGTTTCTCGTAGTTTATGCCATTTTATGTTTTGATCGGTATGTTGTGTGTCGTTTGGGGTGTTTACGACTTTACTTGGAATTTCTAGTTCGTGTCCAAAGTTCAGGAAGGCTGGGGAGAAACCCGTTGAATCGTGTTTAGCTGTATTATATGCGAATAGTAGTTCTGGAAGGCTCGTGTCCCATTTCTTATGGTTATTATCGCAGAACTGAGCTATCATTGTTTTGATTACTCTGTTTGTTCTTTCTACTGGATTATTCTGGGGAGAATATGGCGGAGTGTTTCTTTTAGAAATCTGGAATTCGTCTAGCAACTTTCGTACTTCCCTGTTATCGTATGTTCTTGCGTTGTCTGATATTAGTTCTTTGGGTGATCCGAATCTCATAATGATTTTATCTTTTAAGTTCTGACAGACTGATTTTGCCGTTGCTGTTCTGATCGGTATGGCTTCGACCCATTTTGAAAAGGTGTCCTGGAATGTCATTATATATTTGTTTCCTTTGCTGGATGTTGGAAGGGGTCCTATGATGTCGGTTGAAACGGTGTGCCATGGATGTGGCGGAATTTGTGTAGATTGCATGCGGCCTGGAGTTAAGCTTTGTTGCGGCTTAAATTGCTGACAGTTCCTGCAGTTCCTGACGAACTTTGCGGCGTCTTTAAACATCCCTGGCCAGTAGTATTTTCTAGCTAGGCGGGTTATTGTTTTGGCTATTCCTAGATGTCCTGCGGTCGGTTGCTCGTGGTTTTCTGCCAGGAGTTGTTGTCTCTTGTGGTTTGGGATGCATAGTTTCCAGGGGTTGGATACCTCTGTCTCTTTTAAATCGTATTTGTCCCAGAAGTGTCGATAGAGAAGTCCATCTTTGATAGAGTAGTCTGGAAATAGTTGCGGATTTGTCTGGATTTTATTTAAAGCTTTATTGTACCATTCGTCGGGTTCTACATCTTCTACGTTTATTATGCAAACCAGATCTACTGGTTCTCTAGAGAGCGCGTCGGCCAGGACGTTCTGGGAGCCCTTTCTGTAAATGACATCGAAGTCAAATTGTTGCAGCAGCATTGCCCATCTAGCTATTCTACCTGTAGGGTTTTCCATTGTTTGTAAGTATCGTAGACTTTGATGATCTGTGATAATTGAAAATGGGTATCCTTCGATGTAGGGTTTCATCTTTTCTATACCGAAGATGATCGCTAGTAGTTCTTTTTCTGTAACGCTGTAATTTTTTTCGGCATTTGTTAGGGTTCGACTTGCGTAAGCGATGACTTGTTCCTGTCCTTCGTCGTTTGTTTGTACTAAAGCTACTCCTAAACCGTGGTTCGAAGCGTCAGATTGTAAAAAAAATCTTTTCTGGAAGTCCGGGCAGATCAGTATTGGAGCTTGTGTCAGTAGTAATTTTATTTTGTTAAATGCTTCCTCTTGGTCTCTGTCCCAAGTCCAATGTTGTTTTTTCTTTAGTAGCTTTGTTAAAGGGGCTGCAGTTCGTGAAAAATCTTTTATAAATCTCCTATACCATGAGATGATGCCCAAAAATCGGCGTAGTTGTTTAACGGTTTTTGGTGCGGGATATTCGACTATAGCTTTTGTCTTGTTGTCGTCCACTTTTATTCCCGTTTTGTTTACTACATGGCCTAAATAATTTATCTCTTCTTTGCAGAATTTACATTTGTCTATATTAATTCGTAGTTTGGCCTGCTGTAGTCTGTGAAGTACTTCTTTTAAGTTTTCCATATGTTCCTCGAACGTTTTCCCCAGTACTATTATGTCGTCTAAATAGGCGAATGCATGTGGTTCCATTTCTGGGCCGATTACTGTATCTAGTAATCGTTGAAAAGTAGCGGAGGCGGCGTGTAATCCGAATGGAAGTACTTTGAACTGGAATAGTCCTTTTCCTGGTGCTATGAAAGCGGTCAAGGGTTTGCTTGCTTCGGAAAGTGGTACTTGCCAATATCCATTTTTTAGATCTAACGTGGTAAAATATTTTGCAGATTTTAACTTTTCTAGGATATGATTGATGTACGGTAATGGGTAGGCATCTTTTTCTGAGATGTCGTTGATTTTCCTAAAATCGATGCAAAATCTGTATCCGTTGTTATCCTTCTTTTTTACTAGGACGATGGGGGAACTGTATGGGCTATTGGATTTTTCTATCACGTTCTCTTCTAGCATCTTATCTATCTCATCGTTTATGATCTTCTGCATTGCCGGGTTTCGGGGCCTGTATCTTTGTTTGATCGGTGTATTATGTTTGAGTTTTATTGTATGTTCGGTTAGATGTGTTGTTCCTTTAATTTGTTTAAATTTCTCCAATTCTGTTAGTAACAATTCCTGTAATTGTTTTTTTTCGGTATTGTTTAGTGTAGTACTGATGTCGAGCTGCTCTCGTTTCGGACTGTTCGTGAATTCCGGTATGTATGACGGAATATCTTCGGTCTGGTCGTCGGCCGCGGTATCGGTCGGTAGTTCGGTATATCTTCGGTCTGGTTGTCGACCGCGGTATCGGTCGGTAGTCGGTATATTTTCGGTCTGGTCTTCGACCGCGGTATCGGTCGGTAGTCGGTGGGTCGTTTTGTTATATATTTTGCTTCTCTGTTGGAGCGGATATCTTGCGGTTGGTGTTTCGTTGACCCTGGAATTGGTCGGTATTCGGTTATTATCTGCATTGTACGATCTGGATCCGTGTTCTGTCCTGGTTGGGTATTGTTCTCTCCTTCTTACGCGATTTCTATTTAAGATGTTTGATAAATCAAGGCCCCATCTTGTTATTTCATGCATTCCCAGTACTACTTCTGAAGCTAGGTTTGGTAAAAAATGTAGCTTGGCTTTTCTCCAAACGTTGTCTATGGAACATTTTGCTGTAAAACAGATTTCTATGTTGCTGGTTTTTCCATCTGCCAGCGTGATCTTTAAAGCTTTTCTGTCGCTTTTTGTTCCACATTGTTCCAATATTTTTTTACCTTTTTGTCCTATAAACGAATTTTGGGCTCCTGTGTCTATTAGTGCTCTTAACTTTTTACCGTTGCTGAACGTTATCGTTGTGTGGGTTCGTTGATCTGTATAGTGTGCGTAGCTGGAGGTTGTTAGGGAGGACTCTAAATGCTGACTGGGTTGCCTCCTTCTTGTCCAGTCCTGTTGGAGTTTTCCGGTCGGCTTCTACATTGGCAGTTATTGGAAGTTGTTCCTCGGGTTCCGCAATGACTGCAGAAGAGTACAGCAATAGCTCTGCAGTTTCTTCTATTGTGGCCTCTGCGGCCGCATCTCCAACAACAAGTCTGTCTGTCGAAATTCTGTATTTTGTTATTACGACTATTTGCCTGTGTCCAGTCACACCGTGTATTGTTTCTGTTGTATATTTCTTTTTGGACCATATCATATTCTTCCGCTAGTCTGATGATGTCCTGTGTTGACGATACGTCTTGCCTCTTTATATACAACTTGTATTTCGGGTTCATATTGGTGTATATCCTGTTTAGTTCTTCTTGGTGATTGAATTCACCATGTCTTCTGATCATTGTTTGAATATCAATGATGTAGTCTTTTACACCTTCGTTGTTTCGTTGGAGTCGGTTCCGGATTTGAGCTTCCAGAGATTGCGTGAGAACGGAGGAAACGAAGAAATTGCGGAAATCTTGTTCGAAGTCTTTTAATTCGTTCCAATATTTATTATTGTTTCTGTACCATAGTAATGCTTTCCCGTTTAATGTTTCTGGTAGAGCTTGTGAAACGTGGGTGTCTTGTAGGCCGTAACCTGTCTGGAGTTCTTTCAACCGTTCTATGAATTCTATTGGGTCTCTTGAACCGTCAAAGTGTAACCCCCATTTGCGTACTATTTCCATCTTTCTTTGTCTGTCTTCCATCTGGTTTTCTTCTATTTCCTCTGGGTTTTGGCCTTTTTGAGTTGGTGCCTTGATGATCGCAACTAATCTCGCTCTTAACTCGCTGAAATTCCCTTCCGTCGGCTGTTCTCTGTTTGTTAATTCGGCTATAAGTTCGTCTTTCTTTAATAGGTACACCCAACTAACCTTCGACGTTTCCGGAGCGTCTGTCATTTTTGAACTGTGAATCACCTTGTCTTTGATTAAAATTTGAAATGTAGTACTGTCTCATGAAAATAAAATTCGGAATTCGGTCGGTATTATTGATTAAAACGTATTTTTCTGCTCGGGCGCCATTTGTGACGTCCTCTCGTGGGAGTCACTATCCGGGTAGCTTTTAGACAGTCAGAGACAGAGTTCAAAATAAAAATAAAACTTTATTGTCTTCCTTAAATTAAATTGACAAAAATCTTATGTACATATTTACAATTTAGTTTAGTCTTCTCAGTACCTGGCCTATTTATTCAAATTAAGCTTGACCTTGTCATATGGAACTGGTCTTATCGGCAAACGAGTGTGTATCTGAAATTTTAGGGTAACGTTGTATCGATTTAAAAACAGCGGACGATAGGTATAAAGAAAGGAAAGGAACTCAACACGTCCCTTAAGTGATTCGGGTTAATAGGACACTCCTCGACAGTCTCAACACGACTGTTTCAGAGTACGGGTAGTGAAAAGCTCAACACGCTTTTCGGGTAAAGACGGTAAAAGAAAAGGAAACAACTTGTGAACTCAACACGTCCGCAAGCCGGGGTAGGGAAGAGAGAACCTTCAGTCAACACCTGTCGATTCTGTCTCTGTGAGGAAATGTTGCCGTTTATATAGCGGAGCTTTGCCCTTTCTACTGTCGATACACTCCTACTTCATGGGTTGGTTCGCGCGCACGCTGGTTTAACGGTGATGGCTTGGACTCATCGTTACAAAAGGTATATATTTAAAAACCCAAACGGGCTGTGTTAGACAAAACGTTTTCGGAATACATCATTCCATCATCGGTGTCTAGGAGTACATGAATGTAGCCACTAAATATATGGGTAAAAACCCGTTAACAAATAATTAGTTACATTTGTTCGACATTATATCTTATAAATACTTATGATGTTAAAGTTACCGTTGGATTAGGTAACATGGCGTGTTACTAATCGCCATGTTACCTAATCCAAATCCATACAGTTGAAGCATTTTATGTAGTGTGAGTTGTAAAGGAAGATATTTTTTCTGAGTTTGTTTTCTTCTATAATGCGACTCATAATGTGGCAAAGACAGAATGCGCTGTTTTATTTCTTTAAGTTTTTCAGTAGGCAGTTTGTTTTGGGATGTGTTTACCTCGTCTGTTTTCTGTAGAGGTTCCAGCAATACTTGCTTTCTTTTTTAATTCTACAGTTATCATAAAATTTGGGCTTTCATCCAAAGTGCGGAGTAAGCAACCTTTGCAAATCGGTTTTTGCTGGACATGTATTATCAAATGGTACTTATAGGAAGTACACATCCTGAATTCTCCTAGGACGATAGGTAACTTTATCCTGAATGTCGATAAAGAAGACATATATTCTCGTGAAATCTTTCTTTACACTTCATACGGCAGTTATTCAATGGCTTTATTTGTCTTGCGGAAATAACTTTTCCTTTGACTGTTTTGATGGTGGTGTAGCCAATCGGTTTACCATTTGTTGTAAAGTTTGCAATTTTTGTTAACGAAGCGTATGAAGTGGAAGTATTTTTATTTTTTTTTTAATTCAGCACCTAGACAACTATACCTAGTTTCACCGGTAAATAGAAAATATTCAATTTGAACGAATACAAGTCCATACAGAAAAAAACCAAAACAAAGATACGAACAGCTAAAGGGAAATCACGCCATCTTAAAATTACACAAAACGATTCAATAATAAACGTAATATTACTCACCTTCTGTTTATATCGCTTGGTTGATATAAACAGAAAGATAATCTTCAGACATCGCACGCAAATTAAAGAAATACAAGGAATACATTCAAGAATTGTTCGAAGACGATATGTCACAACAAGAAAACATAAACAATTACAGAACATGATATACAATCCCTGCTAACCCTAGAAATTTCAGTTTTTTGAATTCCAATCGTCTTAAAAGTATCTTCTCAGCGATACAGAGCTGCTGAGTGGGTTACATAACAATTAGTAAATAATTATGCTATATAATTAAGTTAAAAATGGTGGAACTTTTTGATTGAATTGTCAAAACTTGACAGATGGCAATATAATGTGCTAAAAATGTGCAGTAACTCGACTTTTTCCAAGTTTAGCTTTTTTTTCTTAAATTAGCGATTGTTATTTAACTTTTGTAAAATTTGCAGCAGTGAATGATGATATTGTTCTACAATAATGTTAGTTTTGAATTTGGTTAATTTCTGATCATAAAACGAGGATTAATCTTAGATTGGAATTTTTTCAGATGGGTAAATATAAAGATCTTTATATTGGGTAAATCTCTTCTGTTACTGCTCTATTAGAAAATACCATATACAGTCAAAGAGAAATAGCAATAAAATATGTTGTACGTCAATCGTCAGTTCGAAGTTTGAGTCAAAAGCTGAAAAAGAGAAATATCTTGTTTGGTCGGTTCGGTGTGACAGAGAGCTTTCTCCCCCAGGGGGCAACGAATTTTAAAGAATTTGGCTATAAAACACAAAAGAGCCTACCATAGGGATACAAAGAATAAATTGAAAGAAGCAGGGTGTTCAGTATTGGAGGCCATTGTACGCCGGGGTATAGTAAATTTGTAAAACATGGTGTTCAAATCTCGCAGGTCTGTTAAGAAGCCAAAACTAACATCTCAAATGCTCAAGAATCGCTTAGCTTAGGCCAATTTGCATAAAGACTGTACTACTGATGATTGGCAAAAAGTAAGTTAATACAAATTATGGATGATAATGCCCAATTTGTCCGAAGACGTCAAGGGGAAAATATGAGAAGGATTGGTAATAAAAACAATTAAACATCGCACCTCAGTGATGATCTGGTTTGTAATAAGTTGCAAAGAAATGGGTCGTTTATATGTGGTAGAAGGAACAATGCGTCTGAGTCTTGAAAACAAGATGGGTTACACAAATATATGAATGGATTAGTAATGGTCGCAAGGTTTTTATGCAGGATAAAACACATTGCCATACGGATAAAAGCATTAAAAGTTTTTTGATAGGGCAAGAAATTCCTCTATTACAATGGCTCGGAAACTCCCCAGACATGAACCCATCAAAAATTTCTGGGAGTGACTAAAAAGGAAATTAGCGGAAGAAGTAATAACAATAAGGTTCAGTTGAGAGAGAGAATTATTTTTCATTGGAACCGCAATGACCATTTAAAAATAAATAGCAGACCAAGGAGAGTGACTAAAATTCTTAAAGCCAAGAGTGGCTTAACAAAATATTAGTATTATAGTCAAATTATCAATTTTGTAGAAATTTAGCAAAATCCAATAAAACCACAAGTCCTAACCAAATTACAACCGAAATAATTAAACGAATATGAAAAGATCGATTACCAAAAAAAATCTTACGCAAACGAATGTAATGACTGCCACAAAAGTTTATTAGTCTGTTTCAATATTTCATGTGTTCCAATAATATAATTACCTGTGAAGAAATCATCAAATTCGTCCACTTCTATTGTATTGAGCACGTTATTTATGTCATTTTCTTCTAAAAGGTGAGGTTGTGTTTGTAAAGTACTTCCATTCAAACCGAGAACTTGATCGACTATTTGAATATCTTCAACTTCTAGATTTGACGAATCAGCTTCCGTTATATCATCAATATCTAAAACAAAATATATTAATCAGCTAATGGAATATACGGGGTGGTTAACTTTTGTGACAAAGACTGTTATAACTGTTATTATAGAAGATAACAAAAAAAGTTATTTACAAAAATAGGAGGTAACTATAAGCTTCACATTTTAAAATTAGTTATAAATACACAGGGTATTCCATAACACCGCATGTACCGCCTCAAACATGTTTTTTAAATGAAACACCCTGTATTTTATCTAAATTTAAAATCCGCTTCTCATCCTCGTTACAAATATAAAAATTGTTTTGTTTTATACAGGGTATTAAAAAAGTTGTAATCAAATTTCAATGAAAATCGTAACAAGTTCAATGCCCTGTATAGTTGAAAGGGGGTACAAAAGCAACGACCTGTTGTAGCCATAATTTATAAATGATTGTCAACATTCATAAAAATGACCCTAATACTCCTTAAATCTAATACAGGGTAAGTCAAAACACAAATTCATTATTCTGAAGCTATTTTCTTGTGGCATTTTAAAGTAATTACTATTTAAATGGGAATAAGCCACGATTAAAGGTTAAAGTGCGTTTATTGACGTTTCAATTTCCACTTCGAAAAACGTTCTCAAAATACAAACATTAGTTAATTGTTTACTAAGTCCAAAACTAAGCAGTCTTTTTCTCACAGTGGAAGTGCATACGCTTACATGTGTAGATTCAGAGCACAGCTTTGTCAATTGGGTGGAATTAAGGTTTCTGTCTGCCAGACTTGTTCTTCTTAACGCAGCGTCATCCCGAACAGAAGTTTTCTTTGGTCGGCCACTACGCGGTCTGTCGTCGATTTTTCCTTGTTCGGCATATTTCTTAATGACTCTAATTACTGTAGATTGATTACAGTTTACTGCGGATGCTATTTCTCGACTAGATTTGTCGTTTTTATAGTGAAAAATAATTTCAAAACACTTTTCGTCCGATAATTTAGTTTGTTTGGTCTGGGATGACATTTTGACCTTTTTATCAAAAATCAAAGAGCGAATAAATGTGTTAGGGTAACTACAATGTTTATATAGTCAAAATATGTGGCAAATTTGTCATTAAGATTCAATTTAATAGTACTTTAACGACTTAATAATCACCTCATAATTTTCACGGATTATGGGAAATCCCTTCAATCAGATTATTTTAATCTTTTCTGTAGAATTTTGAGCTAGTAATTAAAAAAACATTAGTAAGTATACCGATAATGCTAATTACAAGCACAAACTTTAAATGAATTAGCGAAAATATACAAAAAACTTAAAAGGCGCTTAGGTGATGCAAAACTTTTTAACACCACTGTATATGGTTACAGTCTAAGATCCGAATCTTTTTTTATAGATCGACCTTCACCCATCTGTTGAGCGAATGAAACATTTTTTTTTATCTAATTTCATATGTACATAGACAAATACGTCTTGCATATATTGCCCATCAAAATGTTCATAGCTATACTTAATCAAAAAGATATTAATTATTTTTTTAGCAAGTTTCACCCATCTGTTTAAGAATCAAAATATATATATATCAAAATAAAGATTATTACATACAAACGCGATGAGTATAGTATTGCCTGCAATAAGAGAAGCGCGCGAGTGAGAAATCCGAGTAGTTAGGTGGTTTGAGTTTAAGAGTTTGGTTTGTTATTTTTCGTAAGACTTTCATTTCTGTTGTTTCCAGTAGTCTTTGTGTTTTCGCCGTATCTGCTCTTGTTTCCGCTGTGTACGTCATTATCGGTCTTATTGTTGATTTATATATCCTGGTTTTCGTTTCCGTTGTGAGGTATTTGTTTCTCCAGATTGTGTTGTTGAGACATCCTGCTGCTCTGTTTGCCATGTTCACTTGTTTTTGTACTTCTTCTTCCACTTTTCCGTAGATTGACAGTTTTATTCCCAAGTATTAAGTTTCCATCACTCGTTCTATTATTTTGTTATTTACGCTTTAAAAATAAAAAAATAAAACGGCTTTAAAATAATATTATAAAATATTATCTGCGATAAAAATACTAGTATGCACTTTTTGTGTCATCTGTCATTTATTATTGTCACGAATGATTAAAATGTCAAATACATGTATCATTGTGACTAAACTGGCTTGGTCACCTAGAAAGAATGCCAGATAATCGAGCTGTAAAAGTAGTCCAGAGATGGAAGCCCCAAGGAAACAGAACAAGAGGAAGGCCCCGTAAAAGATGGATAGACGACGTAGAGAGGGATCTTAAAACCATGAACATCAGGCAGTGGCGAAGGAAAGTATCCGACAGGGCAGAATGGAAGAACATTGTTAAGCAGGCCAAGACTCACAAAGGGTTGTAGCGCCATTAGAAGAAGAAGAAGACATGTATCATTGTCATTAATATTATGTAAAACATGTTTCTGCATTAGCCATCGATATAAGATACTAAGGATAGAACCTATGAAAAAATACTTGCGTCCAAAGTAGCTAGTAACAATGCACGACTCTTGTTTCTGAAATGTCAGTGGAGTACGAAAAATATTCTTTTGGTACCTATATATGTACAACAATAATTTATTTTCGTTGCTATTTACATTTGAATAGAAGATATATTGACATGTAACATTGTAAAATTCAAAAATTATTAATTTTATAACATAAAAACATATAAAACGTATATATTTTACAGGTACACAATTGCGCATCGCACGCCACTGATGTGGCTTGATGCAAAATATAAAAAATTTAACGAATTTATTGATTTACCAAAAAGAATATATTAAATTATTGACTTAATATATAATGTTACCTGTTTAATATTACAATATAGGGAATAATCATGTTTACATTAATCGCCTGTCAAATTCACGTCGGACATAGTAGTCTATAATGTTACGTCAGTTCCGTCGGTGATCAGCTACATATAAAAATATCAACATGTTTCTTCTTCTTCTTCTTCTTGATGTGCCTATCCGTTACGAATGTTGGCGATCATCATGGCAATCTTTATCTTATCTGCCTCAGCGCGGAAAAGCTGCACAGATGTTGTATTGAACCAGATTCAGAGGTTCTTTAACCAAGATGTTCTTCTTCTTCCTGTACCTCGTTTTCCAAATATTTTTCCTTGCAGGATGGCTTGAAGGAGAGTATATCTGGATTCATTTCGCATAATATGTTCCAAGAACTGTAACTTTCGAGATTTGATGGTGGTCAGTACTTCTCGATTCTTATTCATTCTTCTGAGGACCTCCTCATTTGTGACTTGTGATATATGATCTTAAGCATTCTCCGATATAGCCACATCTCAAATGCTTCCAGTTTTCTGCACATATCTTCGTTCAAGGTCCACGATTCAACACCATAAAAAAGGACAGAGAAGACGTAGCATCGCAGCATTCTTACTTTTGTATCAAGAGAGAGGCTGTGACTCTTGAAGAAGACCCACATCCGATTGAAGGTGGATCTAGCTTTTCCGATGCGTGCTCTAATCTCCTGGTTGTTGGTCCATTCTTCATTTATTATGGTGCCGAGATAATTGTAGTGCGTCACTCTTTCTACAGCGGATTGGTTGACGTAGAGTTGACCTTCTGTTATCCTTTTCTTGCTAATTATCATAAGCTTTGTCTTCTTAACGTTTATATTGAGTCCATATTGTTGACTGTAATACGTGATTTTGTTCATAAGAACTTCTAAGGTCTTCTAAGTTGTCCGCAAATACTATGGTGTCATCTGCATATCTGATGTTGTTTAGCCGGCAACCATTTAGTAGAATACCTTTTTCTGTTTCGTGCAAAGCTTCGATAAATATTCTTTCAGAGTACAGATTGAAGATTAGAGGAGATAAAATACAGCCTTGCCTCACTCCACGCATGATTTTCACATAGTCAGTGTGTTCAAAAAATTAATGAAAAATGTAGATATGGACCCTCATTTTAAAATAAGTTTCTCCCGATGAAACTACATTCATGTTAAACGGTAACGTAAATCAGAACACAAAGTTAATATTTGGGCAGGTATTATAGGGACAAAAATATTTAGATTTGTTGCAAAATCAAGTAATTCCTGCAATAAAGAATGTGTTTGGTAACAATTTTCATGACATTTGGTTTCAGCAGGACGGTGCATTCCAAAGTGACACGATATACAAAGTGTACCATTTAAAAATATACCTTTACATTATTTTGGAGTAATTGTGCACTCTGTATATTTCTAATTAACCTATATAGATAACATGATTTATTAAAAAAAAATTATTAAAAACTTTTTTGTAAAACTATCAGGAATCAAAATATTAGCAAGTTAGGTTACTTTTTGTACACACTGTATGTAATTATAAAAGTAATTATATTTACCCGAATTAGATGTTTTAATAGACGTATCTAATAAACTATTGGATAAAGATATGTTCATTTCTTCCGATTTTGTACTTGATCTTTTTCGTTTTTTATTTCTTTTTTGTGGTCTAATCATTGCTGAAAGTTTCACTTTCCTCTTAAGTTTTTTAGGTTTTCCTTCTTGAAATAATTTATAGTTGTCCTAAAATTACATGAAGGTTATGTTAAAAATTATTTATGGCATTCAGAAGTATTTATGGTAAAAAAAGTTTATTGTTACTTCATAACTCGTTACATAAATAATTACATTCTGCAGGTCAGCAAACACTTTCACTAACTGAACTTGTAAATTCTGGAACTTGATATTGGCTTATATATTCAGACTGCAAATTTATTAAACTATCGAACAACATAAATACTTACCCTTTTCCTTGCATGTTCTGCACATAAGGGAAGTTCATGGGATATATCAAGGACAGGTGTAGAACATTGAGTGTTATCTGAAAATTTGGCAGTACAATACTCGAATAGAATTTGTTCGGGATTGAACATAATATGCAAAATGCAATGTTTGGTACAAGGCAACGCTGGCTTTGAACATTTTTTGATTTCGCACATTCTAGGAGCAACTAATCGACTGCTTCCAGATCGATACCCGTTTTTTATGATAGGAGAGACTTCGTCTATGAGCTTCTCAGATAAATTTACAAATAAATTAGGTTTGCCCACGTCACTTCTAACTATTTGGTGGATATACCTACGGAATTCGTGTCTTGTTATTTCTATTTTTTCTTCTCTAGATCTGTCTTCCAATTTAAATTTCTAAAAAAGTAAGGTTAGGTTAATACTTGAAGTAATCCTAACTAAACTATATAGAAAAAAGATATAATTGTAAAGTACATATTATAAAAGTTTTTAGAATTACATAAAATTATTCATTAAGTTTTTTTTCGAATTTATCCAAAAAACTGTAACCAGCATAAAATCATCATTCTGACTTTACAACTCTGCATAAGTTGTAGCCTCCTCAAGAATTTCTCTCCAGTCGTCCCTATACATCACCTTACTCCTCCAAGCATGTATTCCCATTTTTCTCATGCCTTCATTGCTGTTATCAAAGAACCTTGTTCTGAGTATTCCTCTTCTTCTCTGACCAATGGCTCTATCAAGGAGCCTTATTCTAGCTGGGTCATTTTGTTCCATCCGCATTACATCCCTATCCACCTCAGATGTCCTATCTTAATATGTTTTAGGATATCTGGTTCCTGGTATATTCTATAAAGTTGTATCGTCTCCTCCACACTCCACTGTCATTCACTGCTCCATAGATTCCCCTAGAAACATTACTTTTTGTTAGATCTCTGAACCATATGTTAGGACTGGGCGTATTATGGTTTTGTAGAGTTTTATTTTTGTATTTCTCGATATAATTGTGGATTTAATGAGGAGATTGATTCCAAAATAGCATCTATTGGCAGTGGAAATTCTGTGGTATATATCTGCGGTAGTATTATTTTCAGTGTTAAGGAGCACTCCCAGGTATACAAATTCGTTCACTGCTTCGATGACGTCGTTTTCTATAACAAGTGGTCATTTTCTATAACAAGTGATCGTAGGATTTGTGGTTGCCTGCTTATTTTCATACACTTCGGTTTGTTGGTGTTTATTATTAAACCCATTTTTGTAGCTAATTCTTTAAATGCTGCATATGCCTCTCGTACAGTGTTTTCTGTTCTCCCAACAATATAGATGTCATCAGCATAGGCAAGGATTTGCACTGATTTATTATATATTGAACAAATGGTTGTGATTTGTGACATACATATTACTTTTTCCAGAGCCAGATTGAACAGTATACAGGAGAGAGGGTCTCCCTGGCGCAGCCTGTTATTTGTTTTAAAAGGTTCAGACAGTTCCCCCTGAATTTGTACTCTACATTCAACTTTTTCAAGAGTTAGTTTTGTTAAATTTACCAACTGATTTTATATTCTCAGCTCTTTAAACTCTCAGCTTCCAGGAGCTTTATTCCTTTTAATGCTCTTTCTATTTCTTCGTGGCTTATTTCGGGCATCATTTCTGAGTTGACATTTGTTATATGCCTTTTCAAGTTCTGCTTTGAGGAGTTAGGAGGATCGTTTCTGGTGCCATACAGTGACATATTACTGTGGAAAATATTTTATATGCTGCATTTAGAAGCGTAATTCCTCTGTGGTTAGAACTTTCAAAGATATCTTCTTTTTTGTGTATGGTGCAAAGTATTCTAATATTCCAATAATTGGGGAGGGATTTCTGTGTCCATATTTCTTTTATAAGCTGCTGTAATACCATTACAGCATAAAACAGCATTAACCAGCATAAAATACCAATATAAAATTACACAACAAAAGAGTTAACGAAATTTATCGCCATCTGTAAACTATAAACCAATCTCTAAAATTTGAAATATCTCTAATCTTTTAGAAACAAAATTTCTGTAAATTACTTTGTAGAGGGCAGTATAGTGCTGACTATATGAATAGACAAAAATTCATAATGATGACACTAAACCCTATTCACATTGGAATTTCCCAACATAAGCAGCTTGACAGGCATTTGTTTTGACGGTATTCGCCTTCTCATTCACCAGGAAGCTATTAAATTATTAAATATGATTTATCGTCTTGAGCGAGCATAATTGTCTGATGACATGAAACTACTCAGTCTGATTATATTCAATTTGTAGTGTGGTGGTCTATCATTATTTTGTTATAAGTTAATAAATTTTGTGTTTTGTAAGGTTATTTTTGAGTTATTATACTGGTCGTGTTATTGTTTATAAATTTTATAGTGTGTAGTAAGCTTTATAGTATCCAAAAACATCTAAAGTATTTATTCATCAAAAGTAAAAATAGCTCGTGGTAATCACTTGGGTAAAGGTGAGAGAAACCAATATTTTAATTTATTGATGTTTTGAAAAGTTGCCTCCATGCCATTCTGAGCTCAATCCAATTAAACTCATCTGGGCAAAAGTGAAAAATTATGTTGCAGCCAAAAACAATACTTCTAAATTTAAAGACATCAAAAATATTTTTTATGATACAATAAATAATGTTACTTCAACTATATGGCATAAATGTGTGCAACATGTTGAACAAAAAGTCAAGTCCAAAATGTGGAAGTTGGACAACATAATCGAGACCAATAACGAACCAATAATAACAAATTCAGATGACGAAAGAAGCACATGTAGCTCCTCAGACTCTGAATGATTTAAACGGTAGGTTTTTATGTTTTGAAAAACTTATGATGATGCTACTTTATTCAAAATACTTTGTTATGTATATCTTGGTTAATGAATATTTTATTTTAGCACGTTTTTCTTCAATGGAACATTAAATTTTACCCACAGTTAAACTTCAAGAAATTCTTACATTCTTAGTTTCAAAAAGTAAATATTTTTAAAAATCATATGATACAACTCAGTACCACCTTGTTTGGCTAGCACATTAAATTGTTTACTGATAGGAATACGTAATTTGAATGAACACTACAATTACAAAAATATTTCTTGAACAAAATTTTTACCTCATTTGAATAAATCATTCAATATAAAACATTTTAAATATCAGGGTGTATTACCTCAAGTCCTGCACTAAACCAGTGTTGTTGATAGTGATTATGAATATCATTTTCTATGTTCATCTTAAAAAATATCAGTACATTTCCTATTATCTAATCCAATGTTATTTAAAGCCTCTTGTTCTAATAGATACCTAAAAAAGTAATAAAGTATTATATTAGTACATAAAAGAACTAATCTAAGTGAAATATGTACAACATTATTCTAGTCATACAAAACAATATAATAAATGCACTATTATGATGCCCTTTTTACAAACTTATATATTTAAAACGTATTCAGTACATTGAAAGAATTTTGAAACTGTCAGGATAAGAACAAACCCAAGTATTAAATACCCATAAAAAAACTAATGTTTAGTTTATTGAATATACTAGATAACAAATCTGAGTTAAGCCAAGGTCATATAGGCGTCATTAAGAAGAATGTGTGAAGTGCAATAGCTAGTTTATAGATGAATCTTAATAAAAACTATGAAAATAGAAATTTTCATAGTTTTTTCTTTATGTGGTTTACAGTTGTTAGTGAAAATTTAAGAGTAACGGATGCTTACTTTAATTGATTATCCAGGGAAAAATAGACAACTGGTGGGGGCAGGTAAGAGACGATACTCATGTCTTTAAAATCTGTGGAATTTTTTCATGCTCACATAGGTTGAACTATTCAGAAGTTGAGTAAACAGAATCAGAATTGCCAAGTTAATAGCCAATATTCACAGCAGACAGGGCACCTGAAGAAGAAGATGCTATTTTCCTATTAGAAGTTATTAAGACTTTTCTAAGAGAAGAAAATTGTTTTTTAATACAATTTGTATATTAAACACAATACTAGATATAACTGCATAATTCACACCTAAAACCAACTTATAAACTATCATAAAATGTTAAACATGAAAAATATACACAAACACACCAATTAATCCATAAACTGGACATGATAGTGATGACATAAATGATACCTGAATTACATATTGGAAGAATAACTGCTGCTGCTCTTTCATAAAGTGCGAAAACCCTTTAAATAAAAGAGAGATAAGCACAGATAATGAACCCTTAAAACCCACAAGAATTTTATATAGGTACACACTTTAATGAATACAACCCAAGTGTATTTTATACCTTTTTCATAAATAATTATTTAATAAACAGTTTTAATAAATTTGAAAATATAGTATTAAATAACAAGCAAAGCTTACTTATTGCAGTGTTAAACTATAACATAAATGCATTAGTACTAACAAAAATCTTCAGTATTCAAATCTGTATTTCCATTTCTGCAGTATTTCATTTTTACAACTTAAGTAGACCATATTTTATATTGCACCTAAAATAGAGACATTAATTACAATAAAATATAAAAGAAAACAAAATAATTATTTTACCAAAATATGTTCAAAGAATTTTTATATGCTAGGCATAATTTTTAACAATGGTACCTAACTACTGAATTGTTTCAAATATAAAATTGTAATTCCTTTTAACTATTGAATATATTATGTTTGAATATTGTAGATAAAAATTATTTAAAAAAAAGTATAAGTAAATTTAGTAACATATTTGGAACTCTGAATTTGAAATAAAAATTTATTCAAGAAGTAAACTTTTCCACAGATTACAGATTTCAATAGAAATCTGACTGACTTCCATTCAGTAAGTCAAGAAGCTGTCAAGTCACATTTAAAACTAATATGGAAATGCATTTAAAAATAAAGGATTTTAATAATATGTTTTGTTAACTTACTGGACAAAAAAAGTTGAATAAAAAAAATTAAATGTATATATCAAACCACTACAAGCCATATAACAATTGATTGTGGGACTAGCTTAAGCCCAAAAGTAACTATAATGATATATTAGAACTAACATACATAGAAAATATAGCAGACATGAAGTAAAACTGAACTGTATATATGAAAAGAACAACATACAATAGATGTATCAAATAGAGTATAGTGATTTCATATTTTGTTTAATAGTACCTTAATGTAATAGATCAAATAAAATTAGCAAATTAACTTGGAATAAAACTGCGAACTGGAAATATTTTACTGGAAATGATTCAGAAATATTTAACTACAGGTTATGTGATGATTGATAAACAATTTATTTGCATATATGTAATTGCCTAAGCTTAACAACCCAACTAAAAATAATTCAGATGAGGATTTAGTGTTATAATAATATTTACAGTTGTTAGTTACTAATCTCTGGGTGCTATTTCAAGATATACAGATATATGTCTTTTGAGGATTTCAATCACAAATATACATTAAATAATATTAATATTTACCGGTTAAATGGTTTTACTAAAAAACGTAACCATATAATTTTAAAGAGGTTCCAAATGGTGTACAGTATTTAATAAATCTATTAATTAACAATAATATATTGAACAATTGAAAAATAAATAATTTCGTAAGGTATTTGTAATTGTATGCTTCTTCTTCTCTTTTAAGTTTGACGTTTCGATAAACAAAATGTCTTGAGTGCTACCCTTAAATCGAATGTGCTAATAAAAAAATCAAATAAATATAATGTAATTAGAGTTGAGATTATTTAATAAAACATTATAAATTTTTGTTATTGTGAGTCTCTTTAAAAATATAATATAAGTAATCTTAAAAAATTTGTATAATATGGTTAGTATATCTATTTATGGCTAATAAGAAGTTTCTACAGCCACATAATTTCACAATTTTGTTTTGTGATCCATGTCCATTTGCCATAGACGTACGTTTCTAACATATTTAAAAATATCAGGATAGAGTCGCAACAAAATATTAATTAGTAAAAATTATTATCTATATGGCACACCAATTTCACATATATAATAAGTAACTGATATATTACATTTTGATACATGAAATCTCCATACAGTAAACTCGACAAAATACAGATAACAGATATAAACAATTAATGGATTCAAATTATTACAATGAGTTTTGAGAAGAGTAAAAGATGATGGTAAAAAGCAATGAAACAAGAACTTAAGTTTACAAACAAATAAACAGTTAACCAATTTATTTAAGCAGTGATATAATAACTATATTTTTTAAGAAATGTGTCATAATTATACGATATTTTAGCAGAAGTTTTTCTTTTAGTGAGCTTGGCAGCTAATTAGTAACTTAGCTAGAAAAGATAATTAATTGGTATAGTTTTAAAAGTTTATCAAAAAAATTTTTTACGTATATTTCTTGGTGGAATATAAAACCACATGAAAATGTTTTCATTGTTGCGAAGTTATGGTGGAGTGGTGATTCTACTCTTCTTTTTTGACATGCCTCCCTAATTTATTATCCTACGAGATCTAAATATGTTTTAAATTTTAGAGCTATTCTTATAAAGACAATGTGAAATATATATACTTAAATCAAAGTTTTTAGCCCATCATACATTGCAGATTGGCACATTTACTAGCAATATTCCTAATGTAACATAATCTAGCAAATTATATTTAAATCAACTCCAAATTTACTAGAACAACATATTCCTACAAAGCAAACACACTCACAGGATCTTGATGAAAAAAAGTTAGATAACCTTCTTCTATAAATGGAATAAATGCCCAATCATGTGATACACCATACACAAAATATTCTAATTAGATGTCAGTAGATTTCACATATACTAGGAAACAATTTCCTAAAGCTTTTTAATTCACTATTGAAAAATAAATCAATTTTTAATATTCATACAAGAAAAATATTCTAGGTACTTAGGTAGATCGGGAAACAAGCCCGCACCATAGAATAATAAAACAAAACAACAATGCAATCTTAAACAACAATGTATTTAATCTGTGCCGCACATTTTTCGACAGATAACTACATTATTTAGGAGTGACACTAGAGGAAATGCAAAGCATTATTGTCATATTTTTATTCTTGTGATTTCAATGATCTTCCCAATAAGCGTGTGTATTGAGAAAAATCTTCACATAAGAAAATATATATGAAACTTGTACATTTGTATGTAGGTATATGCTCTGATCGAAGATTTTTGCATTAAAATGCAGACTTTCATCTACCAGCAATAATCCTGATATATTATGACACAATATTTACAAATCCTATTTAAAACAATCTCCAAAATCGTAAAAAACCTCATTTTGCACACCCGACGACAATAATAAGGCAATAAGCCGTAACTGCATGTTGTGGCAGTTGCATTTATATTCCAATAAAAATATTGACCAGGATTATAAGCTCTGGTAAATAAAACCAATAATAAACAAAAATCAAAGAAAAAGTTGATTTCAAATTAATAGAAAATCTAGAAAAATGGTTGTTTTTCCTATCATAGATATTGTGATATTGCTATCTTCGTGCTAGTGTCTACTGTCAAAATAAAAGCTGTCAATTGTGTAAATTGAATATAAGCGTCACTTTCAAATTATTAATTTAACGGTTTTTATTTGAACGTTGCCTTATTGCTTATATTAAAACATTACATTACTGACAGTAGCGTGTTTTTAAAAGAAACTAGTGTCCAGTTATTTTGTGTTGAAGAGAATTATGGATCTCTCAGACATTTTTAGAAAAGGACTTCAGAACTTACACAAGGATGTTTTCGACAAGAACTACAAGAAAAAAAGTTTGCTTTCACGCAAGGAATCTCTTATGAACGCTAGAAGACAAACTAGAGACACTCTCATGTTTAATAAGAGAAATATAGATATTAATATGTCGCCATATATTACCCCTGAACCAGAAAAGAAAAAAAATCCTGAACCTGCCAAACCTAAACCTATAGTTGAAGAACCAAATAAGAGATATGAAATGTTAAAACAATGGAAAGAGAAAAGAAATAAACAGAAGGAAGAGGAGAAAAAACGGGCTAAGCCAATTTTTAAAGTATTCCATGTAAATCAAAACATAGGATTACCCAATTTAGACAAGGTAAATAAGGAGATTAAGGGTAAACCAATAAAAACATTTAGCACACCTACTGTACTCTCATTTGCACCCGCGAATCATACATTTAAAGCTCCAAACAACATGCGAGCAGTGCAATTTGCCAAGCCAGTTGAAAGGAATAGAAAGCCAAGTAATTCATTTTCACAAAGTCAGAAACCCACAAATGTTACGAAGTCACAGATAAAATCAGAGACTAGAATTAATATTGCCAAAAATTATCAAAGAACTGAAACTAGAGCTAACGGAAATATCTCTATAAATAAATCAATTGAATCAAGGTAAGCTACTTCCATTTATAGAGTAAAACTTCATACAACAACAATATTTTTGGCTGTAACTCTGCATTTACAACATTTTTTTATATAAAATCATACAGTGTTTTACCGATCTTAATACAATTTATAGTTTAAATGGATTTGCAGGCTTATAAATCAAATTCTTTTGTATGTTTAGAAATACTCTGAAGAGACCAGTAACTAAGCAAAAGGAAAACATAAAGAAGCCAATATATCAGAATGCTAAAACAAATATTTCTAGCCCTCAAGTGATAGGAAACAAAGGGCAGTTGTCAAAACCATCACAAGTCAGTAAGAATGTTGGATGGGACCTACATGAGACATTTGAAATGTCAGATGATAATTGTGATCAAAAAGTAAGTAGCATTTTTCCTGTATAGTTAAAATTAGCTCTATTTTTTAACAGATTATTAAGTTATATTTTTTTGAATAGTAACTTAATTAAAAAAAAAATAAATATATTTAATATTGTAAATACATATATACAGTTTCAGTGAATACTATTAAGATATATTTGATACACTACTTCATTATATTTACAGTACATTCTTATTGCTTTGCTTTATTCACCAACCTTGTTTCAGTGCTGTTAGCAACTACGCTATTAATATCATCAGTTTTCATAGTAATTCAAGCCTGTTTATATATCAGTCATTCTTTTTATCAAATTATATGAGATGTTAATTTGCATTTTAGTTCTACCATTTATTTGCATTCCAGGGTTTTCATTAAAAGTATGTTTTGTTATTCACTATGTAGTTTAATAAATTAATTTTTTTTTATATAATAAAAGAGTTTTTTTTGGAAATTGAAACATCAAATATAAGATATTTTTAGTTATAATTGTCATTTATGCTCATAGGATCTATTAGTTCATATAAAAGTGACACAAGAAAAGTTAATATAATTCTGACAATCCTCGGTCTGCTATGATCACCATGATCAAGGCTTTTTTGATCATGGTGATCAAAAAGATAGATAAAATAAAGTGTGATAAAATAGATAAAATTTGTATAATGTATCATAGATCAGAACTACACATTTTTTGAGTAATTCATCTTTTTTCAAAAATTTTTATTTCAAAGTTAATACTTTGAAAACTTCTTTGCACACAAAGAATAGGTAACATTCTTTCCGGAATTTACATCAACATCGAATTACTAAATACAGGGTGTTCAAAAATGATACTTCATTTCTTTAAATTTCAAACCATAGTCAATAATTTTAAATAAAGATCAGATATTTATTGTTTTATTCTAGCAAGCCGTATATGAATATGTCATAATTGTCATTATTTGTAGTTATTTGCACTTTTGCAAAGTGATAGACATGGCTCGTTTAGAATTAAACAATGAAGAGTGTGTAAATTTACTTTTAATATATGGAGAATGTGACAGAGTTATTACTAGAACATGTGCTAAAAGCTAAAAGATATCCAGACACTGTGAAGAGTAAATTGCTAAAAGAATGTCATCTACTCTGTATGTGTATCTCAAGTTTGTTTATCAAGTTTGTCTCCATCAAAATTTTTGAAAAAAGATGAATAATTAAAATAATATGAAGTTTTGACATACCTTTTACAAATTTTATCTAGAATCTTATGCAGAATCTAAAAATACAATAATATAGAGGATGTTCTATTTAAAATAACAGAGTTGCTGCTTACTTCCGGTATAACCGGAAATGGCATGTCTGTCAAACTATTTTCTTGTAAGTTCTTCATAGGTTGTAATCTCCATAAAGCAATTTTCCTAAATATGCAAGAGAGTCCGATATATAGAAAGTGTAAACTCGTCATGAAACACCCTATATACCTAGTTAATATAACAACCCCCATATTACGTTTTCCTCGATTTAAAAAATACCCTAGAACTGTCAGTAAGAGCTAATGCAAAAAATACCTTTTCATTACAAATGATTTGTAAAAAACCTTTTAACGAATTCTCAATCATTCCAAAATACAAATAAAAGTATTCCATCCATCCATCCAATGGCGCTACAGCCCAAATCGGGCCTTGGCCTCCTTCAACAGGCTTCTCCAACCATCTCTATTTACCGCTGTTCTTTTCCATGAACGCGTTCCCAGGCAGTTCCTGGCATCCTCATCGACTTCATCTTCCCATCTCTTTTTAGGTCTTCCAACAGGTCTTTTTCCCTGCATTCTTGCATTTAATAATTTTCTGGGGATTCTATTCTCATGCATGCGGACCACGTGCCCTGCCCATCGTAATCTCTGCAGTTTAGTATGTTGTGCTAGAGTTGGTTCGCTATATTGCTCGTATATTTCTCTATTGTACCTAATTCGCCAGTTGTTGTTTTCACTTATTGGGCCCAGGATCCTACGTAATATTTTTCTTTCAAACACATCTAATGCATTGGCAGATTTCTGTGTCACCACCCATGTTTCGCAACCATAACTTACTATGGGCCTGATTATTGTTTTATAGACCCGGAGTTTTGTTTTCCGGTGTACGTCTCGCGATTTGAATATGTGGCCCATCGCGAAATAGGCTTTATTTGCCAGCACAAGCCTTCTATTTATTTCCGGTTCTTCTTCATTGCTTGCGACCAGATCCATTCCTAGGTATGTGAATCTATTTACATGTTTTATATCGTCAATAAAGTGTTGTCAAATAAAAGTATTATTTAACACCATTTAATGAATTTATATTTAAATGGGAATAAGCCACAATTAAAGGTTAAAATACGTTTATTGACGTTTCAATTTCCACTTTAATTGTGGCTTATTCCCATTTAAATATAAATTAATTTAAAATGCCACAAGAAAATAGCTTCAGAACAATATTAAGAAGCCATTTAATGAATTTTGTCAACCTTCAACCTTTATCTAACATATCCTATTAATGATTCATCCTCAATTTCATAATAATTCATGTCTCGACAGGTTTTGACATGTTCAATTATTTGAAAGACAATCATTATTGTTTGATGTTAAGTAATGTAAAATAAAAATAAAAAATGGCTTATAAACGGAAAAGGTGTTCCTTAACCTATGCAGAGAAGTGAAAAATCATTAATTCTGTAAATAGATTTCATTTTAATTCTTTTGTGACAAAACTATATAAACAATTTAGAAATAAAAACACAGTGTTTTCATTATTTATTAGAGAAAATCGTTAGTTATATAAACAGGGTTTACAGATTAATACCTATGTAAAGTTTTACCTTATTAAAATGAATCGTAGACGCACCTTACCTCTGTATAACTAACCGAATATTTTCACTGTAGCACTGTATTTCTATACTGTTATGGAATTTTTTTGATACTAAAATTTAATATGTTATATTTCAGGAAAGGTCAGGGAGAAAGTATAAAAAGACTCCTATAAAACCAAGGAATCAAGTTAATAAATCAATTGGACAAACAAGACTTGATGAAATATCTCCTGTTGAAAAGAAGGTCAGTGGGTTAAAAATATCAGGGGGAAAACATGTAACGCCCAAAGGGAGTATGTCTACAAACAACAAATTAGCCAATAAAACACCCAATAAAACACCTAATAAAACACCCAATAAAACTACAAAAACAGAGGTTTTTAAAACACCAGTAGGAAAAGGTAAAACACCAAAAATGAGTAGATCTGTAAAAGGTACGCCATCATTAATAGTAAAAAGTAAAATATCTGCATCTAGACAAAGCAATAAATCAAAAAAAGACACTAGTGTAATACTTATTGACGATAGTGTTGAAGGGGATGATCCTGAAAATGAACTAGAAAAAGTAGTTATATATGATGATGAAGAAATCACATTAAAAACTCCAATTAAAAAGAGTCGCATGTCCAGGGTTTCTAGTGTTAGAAAATCAACAAAACCAACAAGTAATATTGACAGTATGCTATTTAATGATATATATGATACTCTTGATGCTGACTTGAAAACCACTGACATGAGGGATGGAATACCTAAAAGTAAAAAGAAATCAGGTACTAATAACAAAAAGTCAGATATAAATTCGGAAAAACAAACTCCTCAAAATAAATCTCTAAGAGATAATAATAAAAGCAACATCCAACTGGAAATAGGATCAAATGATAAAACACCAAACAATAAAAAAAGAGAAAGTACATACATTAGCCCCTTTGTAACAATATCCAGAGGAAAAGAGGCTGCTAGGAGGGAATTTGAAATCAGAAAATCCACAGGTATGTAATCTTATAAAGTTTTGTTCTACATTAATTGCATAATAAAATATGCTTTACAACCTGTGCTAGCTAGAAAGATGATTTGTTGTGTGTGAACATTGGCTTACAGTATGAATAAGTGGGTTTTTGTGAAATAAAAATAATAAATATGGAAATGATATTTTTCTTATATAAATAATAGTTATATTTGTTATATGTCGTCTTCTGATTCCCAGTTTCCTGTGCTGTCCAGTCTAGTATCTGCTTTGGTAATTGATCTTCTCCCATTTTCTGAATGTGATCCTACAACTTCAGTTGTTTGTATTTTATGCAGCCAATCATTGTGTTTCCACATTCCTAAATCTGCAGATATCCTCATTGGTAACTCTTGATGTGATCTTTCAGCTCACCTCCTCCGTGACTAGAAGTGTTTTTTTTTGGTTTGTAGGGCCAAATTTCATAACCATATGTGACAATACTTTGTATAATGGTCTGGTATTTCTTTCTTTTATTTTCTTTGGAGATATTTTTGTCCCACAGAACCCCATTCATAATTTTTATGGTTTGGTTATATTGTACATGTTCCTAATCACTAAGTATCATATCTTCTCTTCTTCCTCCTACACAAATATATTCAGTTTTGTTCATATTTATTTCCAAGTATCATTGTATTCTTTGACTAATTTGAGTGTCGTATATTCTAGATCCTAATCACCGACTAATGTTCTTGGGTTAGGTTAGGTTAGGTTAGGTTAGGTTAGGTTTAATTTTTGGTTATTTAGTCCAGGATATGATGATAAAAATACACTCCGCTTCATAGAAAACGGGCCACCCTAAATATTTAAAATATTTTCGAAATTATTATTTATTGCTACAAAATTAAGCATTTATTTTTTTGTATATTGTAAAATAAATCAATTTTGAAAAAAGTTTGCTTACGACTTGATAAATTTTCCAGGAAGGGATTGTTTTGAGAAATGTATAAAATTGTAAAGGGTTCTAACGCATTTCAGTTAATAATGATGGAGAAAATTAGTTGAAATTGTAACATTACTGGGAAGTGAATAAGTCAAAGACAAGTTGCAAGACAATTGAATGTTAGTCGTTCGACTGTACAAAGGACCAAGCAACGATTTCTTGTGACAGGATATTACCAACGACGACCTGGTACGGGTCCAAAAAAAAAAAACAACCGCTAGTGAAGTTCGCGTCGTCATTCTTGCTGCGTTACGGAATCTGATACAAAGAATACTCGCAAGACCATTTACAGCAAGCTCAAGGACCAGCAATTAGCCTTTTTACTGCTCAGCGAAGATTAAGGAAACCAGGTTTGACAACTTGTAGTCCAGCAACAGGGCTCTTACTTTCCCCAGCTCACAAAAACGAAGACTGAATTTTAACATGATAGTATTATTTACGGATGAGTGCAGAATGTTCATTTATGGTAAATATACGGACGCAGTAAGGTTTACAGACGGGCTGGAGAACGCTGGTTGCACTTGGGCACCACGGGTTGCTTTTGGTGGCGGTTCAGTAATGTTTTGGGCAGGGATTTATTTTGGTGCGCATATGAATTTCGTGGTGATCGACAGAGGTGATTTAACAGCAGTAAGGTACATAACGGAAATCTTACATCATGTGATGCCCTATGCTGAATTTATTGGCAACGAATTCCTGCACACGCCGGATAATGGGAGACCACACACGGCAAGGATAGTAACGGAGTACCTTGGAAAGGTTGGTATTCCAATAATAGATTGGCCTGCTCAAAGCCCAGATTTAAATCCTATTGAACATATATGGAGCCTGCTAAAAAGTCGTGTTGCGCGTCGTATACCTGCTCCAACAACATCTGGAGAGCTTCAGATGGCACTCATTGAGGAATGGACCACTTTTCCGCAAAGAGATCTCGAAAACGTTATTAATCTCTTGCCAAATCGAATGAGGAGTGTCGAGGTTGCTGAAAACAGATACCAGCTTTCTTTGAATATACAGTTCATTGTTGTTAAAGACTAAGTTGATTTTTTCAATAAATTTCCTATTTATCTTAAATGTCTTATTTTTGATTGTTTTTTTTTATGATAATGATGACATTTTATGCTAAACGAGTTACTGATTCAATATATAGAAAAACTTGAAGTGGCCTGTTTTCTATGACGCGGAGTCTAGTAGAAAACCTTTGAACTTTTTTTATAGTATTTTTCGTATAAAAATGCGTGCACGTCACAATTTATGTAAAGTGACGTCACTTATATTTAAAATTTCCGGAACGTCAACCTTAGAGTTCAAATTTTCCTAACACAGCTAATAATACGAAACCCATACGGAACGGCTCGATCTTTCATAGGCGTCAACATGGTATAATAATCAGAAAAATGTAATGATGAAATGACAATCAATATTTATTTATCTGCACCATATAATAAATAGTTATGTTAAATTATAACAACTAAAATATATTTTTTAAATATATACTACCCAAAATTTGATGGGTTTAGTTTACACTTCCACTATTTAGAATAATTCTTCTTTTTTTAAAGAAAGAAGTCTGCAATAGTAGGATACTTGAGCTATTAATACTGAGAAGTAGGAATTGTTGTGTTGTAGCTTTCCGACAATGAATCTGTCAAAATATGCCCGAGCTAAGCGAATGGAGTATAACTTTTTAAGTCTAATATTCCACAAAATAATATATTAAACAATTTTACGCAACTGATACAGGAATACTTCAAATTATTTGACAGTTCAGCGTGTGGCAAAATTGTTTTAGAGTAAGATTTTTTGTTTATGTTTTGATTTCTTACACAACTTGATCATAATATATTATATATTAATAAATTGTATTTATAAATACATATTAAATTTAGATTAATAGCTTTAAAAACTAATTATTGTTGTGCATTGTGATTGTGCTATGCCAAAACAACTAAATAGTATGTAGAAAGCTGATAAGCTTTCATTTAAGATAGATTATTTTGAACAAGAAATAATGGCGGGACGTTTTTACTATTAACGCTCTAAAAGAGGTTAGTTTAAAATTTAGAATATATAATTTTGTATTAAAATGTTTTCTTATGTATTTTAGTGTGTTGCAGTAATCTTAAAACTAAGTGTATTTACTGTTAATATAAAAATTATTAATACACAATTCATATACAAATAGGTGCACGTCATTCAAGATTTACGACGTCAGAACCTCACAGCGTTGCCAAAACATCAAAATAGTTTGTGAGGAATTTTTAAAATGTCAACTATTTGTCAAACTATTATATTAACAGTAAATACTTTAGTTTTAAGACTACTGCAACACACTAAAATACATAAGAAAACATTTTAATACTTTAAATTAATATTTTAAATTTTAAACTTACCTCTTTTAGAGCATTAATAGTAAAAACGTCCCGCCATTATTTCTTGTTCAAAATAATCTATCTTATATGAAAGCTTATCAGCTTTCTACAGACTATTTATTTATTTTGGCACAGTACAATCACAATACACAACAATAATTAGTTTTTAAAGCTATTAATCTAAATTTAATATGTATTTATAAATACAATTTATTAATATATATTATAAAAATCATAAATGTGTTGCTTATGTGAGTCCATTTTACAAAAGAGGTAAAAGAAATAAATTATACTTACAATCAGTTTAATTTTACTATCCAAAACGACCGGTTTCGCTTTCTAAAATTTGCAAAGCATCATCAGGTCAGTGGTACAAAGTAAATTAAATGCTGAAATTATAAAAAGTCCATATTAGGGTGCTGTCTTATAAAGATATAGATCAAAAAAGTTACAGTAATTATGCCAATATTACATGTCTGTGTTTATTAATATGCATAAAATTGCTTTAGCAGACAAAGTAACAACCCACAAATTGGTAAAAAGATAATCTGTTGAATTGTAATAAATTAGAAATAAACAAAATACTACTTACATTCCGGTACAAGAGTTTTTATATAATGATTGGTGATACATAGTTCAAAGTATCCCGTATTGCTGATAGTGGGTGATATTCGGTCAATGTTGTAACTGTCTAACAATTAAGGAGGAAGTTTCTTGAGGGGAGGGATGTTAACAGATGATATAGGAGTAAGGTATATGTTATTGTTTGTTGAATGAAAGAGTGATGTTTTATATTATTTAAATTAATAAAGTTTTTTATATTGATTAAAGAGATATCTTTTTGAAATGTGTGTTAAATTATTGAAATTTTTATACAGCAATTATACCATTATCAGTAATACGGGATAGTTTGAACTATATATCACCAATCATATAAAAACTTGTACCGGAATGTAAGTAGTATTTTGTTTATTTCTAATTTATTACAATTCAACAGATTATCTTTTTACCAATTTGTGGGTTGTTATTTGTCTGCTAAAGCAATTTCATGCATATTAATAAACACAGACATGTAATATTGGCATAATTACTATAACTTTTTTGATCTATATCTTTATAAGACAGCACCCTAATATGGGCTTTTTATAATTTCAGCATTTAATTTACTTTGTACCACTGACCTGATGATGCTTTGCAAATTTTAGAAAGCGAAACCGGTCGTTTTGGGTAGTAAAATTAAGCTGATTGTGAGTAAGTCTAATTTATTTCTTTTACATCTTTTGTAATATATATTATATTATGATCCAATTGTGTAAGAAATCAAAACATAAACAAAATTCTTACTCTAACAAAGCGGTAACACTTTATACACTTTTGCCACACGCTAAACTGTCAATAAATTTGAAGTATTACTGTATCAGTTGCGTACAATTGTCTAATCTATTTAATTAAAATTATTATTTTGTGGAATATTAGACTTAAAGAGTTATTTCATAAAATTTATGTGATTAATAATAACAAACGTTTTTGGTTATTTAATCAATATAATTCTAAAATTTCCAATGTAATGATGATTACATTTTTCTGATTATTACACCATGTTGACGCCTATGAAAGATCGAGCAGTTCCGTATGGGTTTCGTATTATTAGCTGTGTTAGGAAAATTTGAACTCTAATTTTGACGTTTTAAATATAAGTGACGTCACTTTATATAAATTGTGACGTGCAAGCATTTTTATATGAAAAATGCTATATATTTGGATTTTTGTGATGCTAGGAAATCCCTAGACTCCTATGGAAAATGTCCGTTGCTGTCTGTTTCGACTGATCCTCGCCTGCACTAATAATAAAGATGCTTTAAATAAAATATATGATAAATATTCCTTTAATATCGATTAAATTTTGCTGAATATTTTAAAACAGTGCTTAATTTTTTGCAGGTGGCACCTTTATTTCACCAGAAGGTAAGGATTTTTCCAACACTACAAGTCCCCAAGCTGGTGCTGACTATTTTGAAAGATTGTTAAATAATCAGATTACCAGAATTAAAGCAAAGTGTGCTGTATGGGAAATGTATCAAGCAAACAATAACACATCGGAGGAAACTGACGATATGATCAACGTTGTCGTCGGTCAATCTAATTTGCTAATCACTAAAAAGTTTGAACAGTTTAGAGGTTTGATCTCTGAGTGTAAATCCTCAGAATTCAAAGAAAAACCGATAACATGTGAAGACTTACACGGATTTTGGGATATGATGTATAAACAAGTTATTGATTTAGATAGTAGATATGAAAATTTGGAAAGATTAAAGAATAATAACTGGGAGGAAATCCTACCGGAAAAAAAAGTTGTACCAAAACGCGGAAGAGGTCGTCCTAAAAAAACGACAACTTCGTCTTCGTCATCAATAAGAGAAATGATTAAAGCAGCTAGAAATAAACTGAAAAATGATGAAGCAGCAACTTTGGTTCTAAAAACACCAGATCCTGTAAAAAAATTAACACCTGTTAACAATAGTACAAAAGACAGCCTCAGAGTCTCACTCCTTAAAAGTTCAGCCGTAAAGCGGCTTAGCTCTCCCGGATTGACGATGATGAAAGTTACTCAAGCTATAAAAGCGGGCGATGGAATAACTCCTAGTAAAAGTATTCTTAAGACAAGCATGTCAAATTCTACCAAAAGGCGGCATACAAAGTCTGTACTTTTCGTTGATGATCCAAAAGAGGAAAAGGTGTCGAGAAATTTGAGTTTTAGTTTAGAAGACAAAGAAAACAACCCCGAAGAAGATATAAATATTAACAATATCAGTAAAAATAATGATAATACTACTCCAGTTAGAAGATCATCACGAAGACTGAGTAAAGTAAAGTGTAAAGCGTCCTTATGTTCGTGAATATTTATTATCTTCATACAGTGGTCGTCTAAAGTTCGCCCCCACAACTATTTTCTGAATTATGAAACAAAATTAATAAACATGGGTTACTGAACTATGACATTTACATTTATGTTTATGTTTTAGTGACATACCTATTCAAAATGGCTGATGGACGCCATTTTGTAAAATTATTTTAAATTAGATCATCTGACAAGTAATCATTATTTGGCATAGTTCAGGAAAGCCTTCCAGGAATACGTTTCTAGCCATATTTGTGTCATTCTGTCGAGTCGTTAACAAAAGGCGGGCGTTAAATGTTCAGCGGCGATTGTGTAATAATTTAATAGTCATACGGAGAGACATGTATGTTTATTTGACTAATATTCCGTTGATTTTTACATGTAAATCGTCAGCCTGGGGCCGTCTTGCCGAAACGGGTCTTATAAGAATTCACACAGTCGGATGGATGGCTCGGATCAATAATTTGAAAAGTGTCTTGATGCGCATGGATCACTTAACGCTCGGATCGGTCGAATTCTTTTAAAAACCATTCATAAAATTTAGTCTGTATTATCTCACAGATATTTTCTTTTTTTTTTTCACCGAAACAAATGACATCAAATTATTACCTGCGATAATTAATTATTGAAATACTGATTAAATTAAATATTAAAAAAATCTATAATGTTTATAAACGACACTGACCGGCCGCCACTGGTAGGAACTTACTGAGAGCTGTCGAATAAAGTATTACTTGCAATATAATTCTATTGAAAATAGCCATTTTCAATAATTACGACACTAAAACTTCATATAAACAATGGGTGTCTTAGTTCAGCAACCAAACATGTTTGATGATTTAGAAAATAGAGGGAGGGTGGTACTCTAGACTAGTACTGTATATCTAGTATGTTACATATTTTTATTTTTTACTGAAACATGCTTTGTATAATTATCGTTTTATTTATAAAAAATATATTAGTTATGAAATGTATTTTTAGGTTTATTTCTGATTTATTGACATTAGCACTGTTTTTGTTGTTTTAGGTATGTTTCGCAATTTTTAGCTTAAGTTTCGTGCACTTTTTTGCATGTTTTTATAGTATTGTTTCTACAGAGTTGTAAGTCCAAGATATGGGGTTAAGACAGAATGGCTACATCTTGAATGTAGCACAAATGAATATTCTATATATCCCACAGTTTATAGATTGATAGTTAAATTAAAATTTGACTGAAATAATATTTATATTAAACGTGTGTATGAAAGAGGAGGGTATAATTGGCACCCAGCAGCCGAAATATTTGTACAATAATTGTACTCTCTTACATCACTGTCGAACTCCTCTCATAATAAGAAGTTCTTAGGACGTCTGAACTTTAATTCTAATGTCAGCTGTCTGATCCCAGTACAGACCGGCTATTATCTGAATGTCCCCTCCACCCAGATCATTTTCATTCAAAATAACAATTAACTTCTCTTATTTAATGGAGCCAAATGCTTTCTCGTAGTCGATAAATCAGGCATAAACATTCAGATTTATATATCTGTATGAGAACCTGGATGTCAAGTAACTTTTCTGTTGTACCGAAACCATTCTTGAAGCCAAATTGGGATTTGCCAAAGTTTGTTTTACTGTTTGTATATATTCTATTGGCTAAATTTTGAACACGTAATAAGAACAGCTGAAGAGAGAAAAGTTTGCAATTGTAGTAGCCAACCTCCATTGAGGAGAAGACACGTTAAGAAGATATATATTCTGGAGTTAATGATTTTCAGAAAAAAACTTTAGTACATGGATCATTAAGCTAATTATTCTGTATTTTTTGCAATACTTGCTCGTAACTCTCGTTGAATCTGTACCTATATCGCAAACGCCAATCAGGGTGAAATTTGATCGTGCAGATTTGATGGACCCATATTAGTGACATTGATTAAGTACATCGTGGTAATGAAACAATAGCCGCGTGTCAATGGCATTTAGTACAACTAGAATACTAAAAGTAGTAGCTAAAATTTTGCAGATACGCCACTGAGTGAAGGTCGATCTTTCGATTGTTCAGCTGGGGGGAGGAGTTCGGTAACTCGAGGCGAAAATATGTCACAAATGAATTTGCTGCATGTTAATAATGGACAATACTCAGTATTTTTAATTAAATCCGATTAAATGTTAGCAGAAGTTAAAAAAAGACGTATATACAATTAAAAATGATTTTATTTGTTAAAAATTTCTTTACAACCGTTTTTTAATTTTTTAGGTTTTTTAATTGGTTGTTATAAATGTACCTGATTACAGGTTCATGTTTAGGTGTTTCAATGTACGTACAAAATATGTGACGATAAGTTCACTCCTAGTTATCGACATTGCATTTAAACTAAAAGTTAATATAATACAAAGTAGTTAGTATGATTTTCTCGTTTTATTATTTTATGTTTAATGTATACGTAAAACTGTTTATAGAACTAAGCAATAAAATATTAAGGAATCAAAACATTTTTTATTTTCTTAGAGCTGGTTCTGCTTACTTTTTAAGCTATATTTTTAGTCATCAACCGACTTTTAGTTTCTTTAAAAGGTACCTATAGCACAACTGAAAGGTCTACCTACTAAGGTCTTTTGCATTTTCTATGTTGATTCCTTCTATCAGTTTCTTTCTTTGAATTTCAGGCTTTCACATCAAAATATATTTAAATATTCTCATCTCTCTAAATTTTCACGTTATTTAATTTCAATGTTGTATATAATTGTATGTTAGACACATCAACTTGAGAAGAGGAAGAAAAAACTGCAACCTGTAATTTGCTATAGTAGAGTACCTAAATTTTAGACACTAATCTCTGAAAAATGGTATTTGAGTTTTAACGACAACACTGTTGCCAGGTTGTGATTATAGATAATTTATCAACTTCTATATTAATAATTCCCATACAGTCAAATAGTCAGAGTGTTGAAATATCAACATACTTTGTTTCTAATTTAATTGCCGCTCGTAATGAGTCAAAATTTCGTTGACAAAGACGCCGCTATCGGACAATATAGACTTGTTTAAAACAATGAACAAGTGATAAATAAACGCTGTTGTGCAAAAATCACATAGTAATAGCGGCTTCCCACGATCGGCGATTCTACAGATCATCGCGCACAGCCGATGAACACGGACGGTAACGTACCGCAGACAGAGCTCTTCCTACCGTCCGTGACTATCTGTGTAGGTCTCTACTTTTGTTTTTTGCCTTCTGTATGTCGACATTAAATTGTCTCTCTTCTTTTTTAAGTCTTTAATCAAAATAGTACTATTCTTCAATTGGTTTTTTATTCAGTTCTATGCATCATATATATCGTTCCGGTTCTTATGCTCTGGCGCCGTAGAACTCCATAAACTTGTTTAATTTTAATACAAATTTAAAAAATCAAAAATAACTTTGTTTGTCCAGTCCATTTTTTAGCAAAAAAGCGCAAAACAACTTTGAAAACGCTACAGACAACTACTCGTGTCAGCGAATGAACAAGTTCTGACTTGCACTTGTCTGTTAAAACAAGGACGCGCTCGGATTGCGTCGCACGGGCATGTACCGCACCTTTGATGTACCGACTCTCGATGGATACGACGCACCAGCACAGACGTGCCTGTGCTACCACGGACGAGACATTTCCCACTATACGTCGGTGCGAGCTGGTCCGCGTCCGTCCGCAATATCGCCGATCGTGGAAAGCCGCTTTAAGATGTCGGGATATTTAGATTTCGCGATAATTATAGAGACAGACCCTCTTTGTAAACGGTTGCCTATTAATTGAAAGAAATATACATTACTATTCATTCATTTTCCGACCACCGTTCAGACAAGACAGTCAAAATCACGTTTAAACATATTTCGTATTTTTAAAGTGTCTCTATTTTCTCGGACGAAGCAATGAGTAGAAGAAACCTACAGGAAGGGGACTGGCTAAACAGGAAAAATTGGAGAAAATGGTTGAGTGAAGGAATACAGTGAAAATTGTGGAAATCCTTGTATATATATATATTTTCTCGTGCATTTAAGTAATATAAATTGTAACAGTATAGTAGTGAATAGCTTATTAATTGTTTTCCCAATCGAAGAAAAAATATTTCAACCCATCTTATGTGTGTGAGATTAGAACAAGGATCCGATATATCACTCAGTCTGTGTGTTCACATGGCACTCAGTAGCCATTTTAGTATTAGTATAATTTTAAGTATAATCAGATACATCTATCAGCATGCTACAGCCTGTGTAAGACTTAATGAAGATACTGGGAATACCTTTCGTATTGAAAGAGGCGTTCGGCAAGGAGACAACATGTTTCCTAAATTATTTACAAATTTGCTAGAATACGCTTGTAAAGCAATAGATTGGAACGAAAAGGGTATCAATGTAGATGGAAAATATTTAAATAACCTTAAATTTGCAGATGATATCGTTCTTATTACAGACAGCTTTGATCAGGCACAGATAATGCTCCAAGAACTCCATAGTGCCACAAAAAGAGTTAGTCTTAAAATAAATTTTTTAAAAACACAATTTATGACAAATTTAGTTCACAGCAAAAACATCTCAGTAGAAGACAAAGATATTGAACCAGTTGACTCCTATAAATACTTGGGCCATGAGATCGGAATAAGTCGAGACAACCAAACAATCGAGCTGAAAAGAAGAATAAACCTCGCTTCGGCTGCATTTGGAAAGATGAAGGATATTTTTAGGTCTAAGATTCCAATGTGTCTGAAAAGAAAAGTATTTAATCAGTGTATTTTGCCAGTGATGACCTACTGCGAAGAAACCGTAACACTCACAAGAACAACAGTGAGTAAACTACAAGTTGCGGAAGGGGCAATGGAGAGAATAGTGTTAGGGATTTCTCTACGTGATAGAATACCCAATGCTACTATACGCAAAAGATCAGGAGTAGCAGACGGTGGACAAAAAGAATTTTGGAATGGAGACCCCGAATACAAGCTAACAGAAATAGAGGTCGACCCCCAACGAGATGGACAGATGACATAAAAAGAGTGACTACAAATTGGATTCAGATGGCGCAAAATCGGACTAAGTGGAAAAGCATGCGAGAGGCCTATGTTCAGCAGTGGACTTTAGAGGCTAGTTGATGATGATAATTTTAAAAATTCATATGTAATAAAAAAAGTATTTTATCAAATTTATTATGTTTTTGTATGTATTTGAACCAGTGGCGGCTTGTGGCTTTAGAGACAGAATTGGCATGGTTTTTTTGTGTCCTCAGATAGGTATACCGTCTAATAAAAAGGTTTCAATCATCATAGGAGATTTTTTGTTTTTTTTTTGTTTAGAACCTAAACATGTTTATAAATTAACTCTAGCCACCTTGTTTGGAAGTAGCAAAATTGATTATAACGTCATAGTAAAATTTATTAAATTTTTGGAGAGATTTTAAAAGTTTTTTTTTTCTATTGACATTTGAAACAAGCTTGACATTCTCTCTTGTTTCATGGTGTTTCGACAATACGTTTTGATTCTTTTGAGACAAGAGAAATTCCGTTCATTTGAGGCGGAAGTTGGTGGTAATAAGAGAATTAATGACAATAATTTATGAATTTCGATAACAGTTTGTTGTAATGAATTGCATTGTATCTAAAATTATACATATCTTAACTTATACCACCTTCAGAAAATATTTCGATCAGCATATAAAACTTTAAATTCATTTTCTAATTTTATTTTATTAAAGAATGATGGATAATTTTTAATTAACTTATCTAATAGTTAGCTTGGAAATTCTTTGGCGTAACTTTTAAATTTTGAATCGTTAAGAGGTCAAAAATTTGCAAATCTTCAAAACTCGAAAAACGAGTAGGTATCTATTTGCAACAGTATCCAAAATTTCAAAATGTACTCGGTTTTCGAGATCTGTGTCATGCTTGTCTTTTTTTTTGGGGGGGTTCGGAAATATCAAGCGAATCCAAAACGTCACTGCATATATATTGAAAATTACTATCATTACGAAAATCTCTAAAATTTTGAACTAGCTTTGTTTTCCATTTTTGGAATAAATAATGTCAGTTGACTGATTTTGAACAACATTGAATATCAAATCGTTTTGGGTAAACACTTTCTTAATAATATTTGAAGGAATATTAAAAGAGTAATCATTTAATAAACTTTTGATACCGATTGCTTCACGGATCGAGATATCATAACTTTCAAAATCGTCACCTTCAAAAATCAAAAACTTCCAAAAACTGTTCACGCAAATCTGCTACAGTGAAAACTAACCGAGATTTAAAATTCCACCGCGTCTGAGAAACTGTTGGCATTTTTTTTCGAAACAAATTGTTGTAAACCAGTCCGTTTAGGCGAGGTTGAGAAAAATGAAGCGAATCCGGTTAAACTGACAAAAAACGACGACATTCTTTAATTTTTTTACACATATCCTGTAAAACTAAATTCATTATATTCACATGACAATGAGTAAATAAAGCTTGCGGTGCAATAGTTTTAACTTTTGCCCGGAGACCATTCAATTCATCAGATATGGCAGCGCTTTCATAAGTTTGCACAACCTATTTATTTTTGATTTAAAAAAATTTTAATCTGTCCTTTAAAACATCAAAAATATATTCTGCTTTATGGCTTTTACTCACGTCTGTAAAACCAAAAATCTTTCATAAATATTAAAACGTAGTATCGAATAACAATAATTGATAGTTGTGAATGACATGATATATATCAGTACTTTCATCTACTTCTAGCGAAAAGCAAATGATTTCTTCTAGCAAATAAACCGCTGAATGTCTTCGAATCAGAAAGTAAATTAGAAAATTCCAAATCGTATTTCTTAAACATTTTTTTAGTTCTCTATAATTACTTTGATTTAACGAATGCTCTGATTGGTCGTGTTCCCTAAATGATAATTCCCGACAACTTTAAAAATTACAATATCAATTAAACAACGTAAAACTGAGTGAGTATTTTTACAATTTCGTTATGTTTAATAGCATGTTCACGTTAGAGATTATCTAATGAAACAGATATATTTTTTTTTATTTAGAAAAAACATATAATTCACATCAACCACGCAGGGTTATTAGTAGTGTAACGTACACAAGAGTTCATTTTATTTACATTAAATATATGTATATAAACGTAAATCTTTTAAATAGTTTATTATATGATCAGTGTTTATGGTTAAAGTGGTTTTGATGTCATCTGAGATTCCATATTTTCTTCTTGTTTCTTCGTGGTACTGGCAGTCAATCAGAATATGCTTCAGCGTCAATGGGAGAGAACGGTTTCTGCAGGTTGGAGAAGATTCTTTGTTGATTAAGAATTTATGGGTCAGTGCAGTGTGTCCAATTCTTAGTCGGTTAGTTATTACTCGATCCCTTCTATTGGATGGATTATTCAAGATGGTCTTCACAAGGGGATAAATCTCATAGGTATAGTTTGGTTCCTGAATCTTTCCAGCAGTCTTGCCATATGTTCATACAGTGGTCTTTAATTATTAATAATTAAAATATCATGTTTCTGTACAGACCTAAATAATTCTTTTAAATTATTGTAACCAGATCCACACCATAGATTTTGATGTTTGCCCCTATTTGTCGAAAATAAGATGCAAGACCAACAGAAAAGTTTGTTTTATCTATAAATTATCAAGTTAATAACAATCATCTAGAAGAGTCGAATTGTTTTCGCCAAATTCCCTACATAAATCAAGAAAATTAGGAAAATTTTAAGTTATTATTTAAATTATTTATAATATATGATTAACTTTATTAATAACAGTCCCAGAATACATTTCTTATACATCTGGGCATCCCGTAAAAATATTGAAACCGCAGAGGTCATACTAACTTTTACATTTATATAGTTCATTTATAATATGGAAATTTTCGAGATCATAAGAAAAATAAACGAAACCCACACTTTTTTCTAAGGACCATTAAAGTAGGTAATATTCCATTTGTTTATAAATGAGGTAAGCGTGTTTTATAACAAACAATATTTTTTATCATCTGATATTTCGTATTCTTTCAAGCGAATTTAAAAAAAACAACATTCGAACTCAAACAATACTTATTTTAAAGCAATTTAATCAGCAATACATAAAAATTAATGAAAACAATAAATTCTTATAATAACAAACTGAAACTATTTTTTATTTTAAGGTCAATAGCCATAAAAAATTTAAATGAAAAAAAATAATGTTTAAATTGTTTTTACTTATTTAGGTTTTTTTAGTAGTCAGTGTTACTACCCCTCGCTCTTATGCAAGCTTCAACACGTTATTGTGGTAACTTGTTCCATTGTGCAAGAGCCTATTGCCTGAATATAAGTCCATATACCATTCTCCCCTTCTTTTAATTTCTGATAGTCCCTTTATGTCCCAAGGTCTGCCAGAGTGATGACGTACGATTTTATTGACATCTGTCAATTTTACTTTCCCTCTTGGGGGAACCTGTAACCTCTAGAGAGCGCGTCCCCAGCTCCGTAGGAGGGAAATAAAGTACCTCCCGTGGACCAACAGGTAATTCACCGAATGATTGCCGGTATAAGCAATCCCCCACTTATGACCAACGGCTGCGGGCGGATGAGTGACTAAGTGAAAGGGCACTCTTTTGTCCAAGGGTTGGGACACTGGTCCTAAAGACGGATGAATCGAAAAATAGGTCAACGGCGTAAGGATGCAGAAGGCAACGGGGAACCACTGCATTAAAGACTCATAGAGTACCCCTAGTAAAGTCATGAATGGCAAATGACAAGTAGAGTAAACAAACTTACCGATTATGAACCACAGAATCCAAGATCCGGCAGGGGAGGAATAACTGTAGATCACAGGGCCTCCCAGGTCGTAAACCAGAGAAATCCCTGTGCACTTAAGACATTGAAAATAGCAACCTGTAATGTCAGAAGTCTATACGCAAGTGGTAAATTAGCGAACGTACTGCTCGAAATGAAAAACCTCCAAATTGATGTTTTAGGTATAAGTGACGTACGGTGGCCAGGTTCAGGCAAACAAATTACAAATAATGGAACCATGTATTATTCAGGTAACAACGAGGTGAATCATCGCTATGGTGTTGCTAACTTAGTTGCAAAAAAGGTCAATTACTCTGTGAGAAGTTTAACTCCTTATTCTGATAGGATCTTATCAATACAACTTCAGTCTAAAAAAGGTATAATAAATTTTATTCAAGTTTATGCTCCTACGGCAGATAAAGATGACGACGATATCGAACTATTTTACCATGATTTGGAACAAGTCTTAAAATCAATGAAGAAACATCACACTACAATAGTAATGGGCGACTTCAATGCCAAAGTTGGGCAGGGAAGAGTGGATGCATATGTTGGGGGAATATGGTCTAGGAAATAGAAATGAACATGATGACCGTTTGATACAACTTTACCAGACGAAAGAATTTTTAATAGCTAATACACTTTTTAAGCTACCAAAAAAACGATTGTATACGTATTGTATTGTAGTCACATTACGAACCAAATTGAAACTGGTTAAAAAACCCACACAAAGTAGAATTGATATTAAGACATTAAGGAAACCACAAACAAAGGAACAAACTGTAAAAACTGTTACTGAAAATCTACGTAATGCCCAACTGAACGAATTTAATAAAAGTAGTTATAACATTGATCAGAAATGGGAAAATATAAAAGTAGCAATAATTAAAACAGCAAATGAAAACTTAAAACCAAAGAAAAGAAAACATAAAGACTGGATGACTGAAGCAATACTACTATTAATGAATGAAAGAAAATCATTCAAAACAAAAACTCTAATTAAATATAATGAAACAGATCGATTAATTAAAAAGAGAATAAAAGAAGCTAAGGAGAGAATGTTACATGAGCAGTGCCAAGAACTAGAAGAAATTGAGAAAAAATATTTTTTAACATGCATAAAAGAATTAGAGAATTAACAGGAATGAGAAAAACACTTCAAACTAGGCAGCTAAGAGATGAAAGTGGTGCACTTATAACAGATATAAACCAAAAAAGGCAGAGATGGATACAATACATAGCACAACTTTTTGAAGACAAAGAGAAAACAGAAGCACCAAAAGTATTTAAGGATGATACTGGGCCTGACATTATACGAGAAGAAATTGAATATGCAATGAAACAAGCTAAATGTGGTAAATCTCCCGGGCCTGATGAAGTTCCTATCGAATTACTCAAAATTGTGAATTAAAGCGCAATTCTTGCATAACGCTCTAAATACCTAAAAATATAAATATTGCTAAAAAACAAACGTATCTACGAAATGTATTTGTGTGTGTGTTTAAATTAATGACATTGGTTTAGACCAATTGGCCAGCTCTCGAAATGTGTTTAAATGTATTAAAAATTTAAAAGATTTTTTTAAACCTGGATTCATGCGTGTTCGTTCTTTTGGATTTATCCGTAGTTGTACGACATACACAAAAGATCTTGTCGCAGCAAAAAATTTTATCATATATTATTCCTGATAAAAAATATTTAAAATTAATAGAGAAATCTTCGCATGCACTTTACTAACTTTTTGTAATATTATTAATGTTTTTTTATAGGAATGCTGTTGTTTTTATTCTTATTGTTGGATATATATGTAATAAAAACTTTAATCAAATGAATCCATATTCGCTTTCAGAAATAGGAAGCCGTAAACCTTATTAGTTCTCTAAAAGGAGTAATCAGAGTTCTTCAAATCAGTGATTCCAATTAATGTACGACTGCTATGTATTAGTCATATTTTACTTTACATTAGAATGAAAAGATATTATAAATTGCAACGTTTATTTTAAAATTACAGAAAATGTACTTTTTAAGATTTTAGATTTCTGTTTTGAATCAAATCTGGGCTAGTTATTTTTATAATTTAGTAATATTTTTTACGCTGGTAACCTGGGTCTCTCCGCAAGATCAACCAGAAAACGTAATACGGAATCAAATTAACCCATTAATGCCCACCGTATTTTATGTAATATGCGAAACACTGCTACAGATTTCACCATCTACTAGTCAAACAAAAAAAAAAGTAAACAGTTGTTTTCTTAATATAGGTGACAGAGTAGATGTTATAGTGTATTTTTATGTATGAGAGAGTAATAAAACAATAAATTATGTATGCAAATCCCTAAACTGTTGATACGGGTGACTCAATGAAAAACAGATATTTGTCAACAAGTTTACAGAAGTATATAGGAAAACAATTTTAAATTGAGTATGACCACCAGGTATAAAGGTTGGAGCAGAATAGAATACAATAGTTGTGAGGGTTACTAATCCCTAAATAAGGTTGCCAGTGTCGGAGTGATGGAGGTTAACAGGTACTAATGAATTTGCAAGAAATTTAAGATGTTTATTTTATTGGTTATATATAACCAATAAAAGTTTAATAAGTACCTACCTATTTGCAAAATAAAGTTTAATTCTTTAGATAAAATAAAACGTTTTATTTTATCTATTTGCAAAATAAAGTTTAATTCTTTGCCTATTTGCAAAATAAAGTTTAATTCTTTAGATAAAATAAAACGTTTTATTTTATCTGAAATGAGTGCATTCCACGAAGTAAGGGTTTCAACAATCAAACATTTAATTCTTTAATTCCAGGAATCTACGGCAGTAATTGACTAGATAATTACCTTCTAAACTTATTCCACAGAAAATGTGATAGTGGGTTTTTCCATTTTGTATATAGGAAGGTCCAAGTGGCGTATTCAAAATTCTTAACAGTTCACTAAAAGTAGGTACTTCAGTTGCAAGGTGCAGTTTATTGTGTATACTAGTGTTATGGAAAATTTGGAAGTGCCGTGTAAACGCCGAAAAATTGGTCCTCTAACAGTTAATGAAAAAACATTAATATTTAATTGTTTTAAATCATTTACAGACAAACGTTTATGTGAAAGTGTTGATGAGACCGTTGAGTTAGTTAGCAGTACACTTGGTGTTGGGAAATCTACGATTTACAGAGTTATTAAAGAAGAGAAATGTGGTAGTTTTCAAATGCCACGTAATGCTCCAGGGAAACCAAAATTTCAAATAGAATATCATTTTAAAGAAGGACTTCGACGGAAAGTGCATGAATTCTTCTTTAGACAAGAATTTCCAACATTGGATAAAGTTCTTGTCTCAGTTCGAGATGATAAGGATTACCCAGAAATGAGTCGAAGTACGTTATGGAAACTTTTAAAAGAAATAGGCTTCCGCTGGAAAAAGAATCCCAGAAAGTCTATTTTATTAGAAAGAAGCGATATTGTCATATGGAGAAGACATTTTCTAAGAACCATAAAGGAAATGAGAAACCAAAAAAGAAAAATATTTTATCTTGATGAAACATGGATCAACGAGGGTCATACACCAAATAAATTTTGTCAGGATGAAACTGTTACAAGTCAAAGGCACGCTTTTGTAAATAACTTATATACTGGTTTAAACCCACCATCAGGAAAGGGACACAGGCTGATAATAGTACACATTGGCAGTTCAGACGGTTTTGTTGAAGGTGGTTTATTAACTTTTGAATCAACTCGTACCGGTGACTACCATGAAGACATGAACGCTGATGTCTTTCAAGAATGGTTCGAACAAATGATAGATCTTCTTCCTAAGAACTGTGTAATAGTAATGGATAATGCAAGTTATCACTCCAGACTTATAGAAGGACTGCCCACAACCAAGTGGTTAAAAAAAGACTTGCAGAATTGGCTGAGTTCAAAAACTATTACGTACCATCCCGGATCTATAAGAAAGGAACTTTATTCGTTGTGTGCCCTTCATAAAGAAAAATTTAAAAAATACGAAATTAATGAAATTGCCAAAAATCGTGGAATGACAGTACTTAGATCCCCACCATATCATTGTGAATTAAACCCGATTGAACTGGTATGGGCACAGATAAAGAGTGAAGTTTCAAGAAAAAATACCACTTTTAAAATTCATGATGTTAAACAGTTGTTTTTGGAGGCCGTAAATAATGTAAAACCTGAAAACTGGGAAAAGGCAGTAAATCACACTATTAAAGAAGAGGAAAAAATGTGGAAGCTGGACAATATTACTGATAAAATGATCGAGTCAGTTATTATAAATCTTGGTTCTGAAAGTTCATCTTCTGAATCTGATTTGGATTTGTAACAAGTAGCTGTAAGTTTTATATTAATATTTTTATTCATCTATTTAACATACCTTAGACGGTTTAAAAAATTTTTTTTCTCTTTTGTAATTTTTAAAAATTAAAAAAAATGTGAATTTTTTAAAACCCTTTTTAATGTAGGCCAGTCAGTTCTAATATAGTGTGTGATAAAAGAGGTCACTTTTGTTTACGTACACATAACACTTTATAACACTGAAATAATTCATTTATTTTTTACAATTATTCAAAGTAATTTTTCAATTAATCTTGAGCACGCCCATGGAGTGGTCGGAGCTACTAGTTAAAATTATGCTAATTACTCTCTCGTTCATAAAAATAAACTATAGAAGGTAACTGTTTATCATAACATTAGAAATTTATAACCGCTTGGCGTCAATGCGTGATCAGTTTTGTGCTAAGTTTTCTTAGGTTATATTATAGATCTCCGGTTGCATTTTAGGAGAGTTTGTAGGACTTTTTCGACTTATTTTGAAAAATCTTTTGTGGTGTTCAACAAGTAAGGCTTCTAAATATCAAATAGTGATATACATAGTACTTATATGAATTTATACTGGTGAGTATTTTGAAGGTCTTTGATTCTTGCGTATCATATACATTACGCTGAGCAATCGTGATAACTAATCAATATTGTTTCTGTTTTAGAAAAAATGGCGAAAAAATCTAATAATCCGAAAAATGCAGAAGAATTGTAAAAAATATATGAGAGTTTAGAACATGACGATACTTTGGCTCAGGAAATTGACCAGTGTAACGAAGTTCAACTCACGTTGCATTATCCAAATAACGGAAATGATTCTGACAGAGATGATGCCGGAATTGATGAGGAAGACCAGTTCAATTACACTTTTCAAAGTATTGGCCGAGGTACATTATCTCAAAGCATGGATATTATAGCTGTTTCTCGAAAAAAAAGCAATTGAGAAAACAGTGCCGGCAAATACAACTATGACCGAAACTCACGAATCATGTAACAAAAAAAGGGATGTTGCAGAAATTTCACAAGATTCTGAAAACAGAAAAAAATCTATGAAAAATCGATCGTAAGTGGGAAGAAAAAAAACTGGAGAACGGAGCCATAAATGATATTTTCAGAAACAATATGGAACCCCATATACTAAATAAATGGAAACAACAAAATTTGAAGCCAATCGATGTGTTAATTTATTTTTTGATGAAAAATTATTAATCCATGGGCTGTCTTTGTAAAGAAACGGTAAAGTACGCGTCACAAAAATCCTGCGCTTTCTCTTTCTCCGTTGATGATTTATATAAATACTTTGGCACCCTTATTCTCTCTAGATACCATCAATTTCCTTCTAGGAGAATGTATTGGGAATGTCGAGGGGACCCTCACTCACAACTCACATCTAGTTAGTAATACTATGAGTCGAAACAGATTTAAACATAGATTTTTACGCTTTAACGATAATACGTTGTACCAACAAACCAATAAAGCGTTCAAAGTTCAACCCCTACTTGACCATCTAAATGAACGGAAGTTTCTCAGTGGACGAAGCCATGGAGTCGTATTATGGACATCATTCAATTAAGCAGTTTATTCGAGGAAAACTCATCCATTACAGATATAAATTTTGGGCTTTGCGACCAATAAAGGTTACCTCGTAAAATTTCATCCCTGTACTGGAAGAGGAGATAGATTACAGGGTAACTCGTGAGGTAGTTCCGTAAACGAAAAGCTGTGTACAGGGTTTTTACCACAAGAATCTGTTATTTATATTGATAATTTTTTTACATCTTTACCTTTACTGACAAGGTTGAGAAATCAAAAGATACACTGAATCGACACACTTAGAAAAGACAGGATTGAAAGAGCCTCAAAGAAATAAAAAAACAAATTCGTGGAACTTCCCACGCTTTACATAGCAAAGAACATTAGAACTCTTGTTCGCTAGAATGACAATAATGAAGTTACTATGGCAACTAATATTTTAACTCCAGAAATATTTACTATAGGAAACTGTAACAGATCGGCCAGAAAAGACAGAAAAATTATAGCGGTCCCTCACACAAACGTTGTGCAAATGTATAACAAGGGAATGGGTGGTGTAATCTTATTCGATAAGTTAAGAGGTTTATATTGGACTGGTGGCTTATTTACCGCAACACTGAGGCAATTTCTTTATTAGAATTTTAAAGGCGAATTGTGGAGGCCTTGCTGACAGCTCCAGATATTCCAACGCCACATGGAGTACGTCCAGAATCTTCAAAACATGTTGCTAGTTTTGAAAAACATACTAGTGTAATGCTACATGCTAGTTTTGAAAAACATACTAGACGAGGAGAATATCGAAATCTTGGTAAAGCTGTTCAATAGAATTTATGATACTGGTTACATTCCGCGAGAATGGCTGCAGTCATCCTTTGTGATGATCCCAAAAACAGCTAATGCCACAAAATGCAATGAACACCGCTTAATCAGTTTAATGAGTCACTTGCTGAAACTCTTCCTTAGGATATTACACTCAAGAATGTACAAGATACTAGAAGAACTTAGCGGGTCAACACAATTCGGTTTTAAGGGAGGACTAGGAACAAGAGAGGCAATATTATGTTTGAACACCTTAATACAAAACTGTTTAGATCAACGAAAAGATGTCTACCTCACCTTCATCAACTACGAGAAGGCATTTGACAATGTTAAACATGATATCATGATGGAACTACTACATAGAGCCAACATTGACCAGAAGGAGATCAGAATTATTCAGAATCTATACTGGAACCAAATGGCAAAGGTAAGGATTGATCAAGACCAATATACGGATGAATTTGAAATCCGGAAAGGTGTCCGCCAAGGCTGCATACTCTCTCCGATGCTTTTTAATTTATATGTTAAAAATATATTTGCGGAAGCATTAGAAGACACGGAATTAGGCATTAAGGTGAACGGCATACCAATTAGCAACCTACGCTATGCGGACGACACAGTGATTATAACTGATAATTTGGAAGATCAGCAGTTATTACTTGATAGGGTGAATAGCATAGGTAAAAAATATGGCCTCAAAATCAACATTTTGAAAACGAAATATATGGTCATTAGCAGAAACCCTCCAGAAAACCCGATAATATGCATAGGTGACGATCGCATAAAACGCGTGAAAACTTTTAAATACCTTGGCACCACAATCAATGACCAATCGGATCCACAACAAGAGATAAAAACCCGAATACAAATGGCAAGACAAGCTTTTGTGAAATTCAGACCGCTCCTATGTAATCAAAACCTAAATTTCGAAATACGCTACAGAATAGTCAAGTGCTACATATGGTCCATCTTGCTTTATGGCATGGAAACGTGACTTTGAAAAAAACATCTATCAACAAACTTGAAGCATTTGAAATGTGGTCATTGAGAAGAATGATGCGCATACCTTGGGTGGATAGAGTTCGAAACGATGACGTCCTTAAGAGAGCCGGCGTGGAAAGAGAACTCTTTGAATTAATTAAAAAACGCAAGATTGGTTACCTTGGGCACATATTGAGAGGAGCAAAATATGAAATACCACAGTTAATCCTACAAGGGAAGATCGAAGGTAGGAGAGGAGCCGGCCGCAAACAATTATCCTGGTTAAGGAATATTAAAGAATGGACAGGAATACACAATACAGGCGAGCTGTGTCACGCCGCCAAGAACAGAATTCTAGTAATGAGATAGTCGCCTACGCACTTTGGTGTATGGCATGTTAAGAAGAAGAAGACTAGTGTAATTGAAAAAGTGCAGTTTTACAAGTTTTAGATTGTTTATACAAACATGACTTTGTCTGTTTTTCAATGTGCCTCCAGTAAGTTGTTGTTCCATCGTTTTCGTGGTCTTCCTACTGATCGTCTTCCTATTGGGGAACCGTCTCTTGCCGTCTTTACTACACTATTTGTTGTCATTCGGCTTATATGATCGTTCCATTCTACTCTTCTATTTCTTACCCAGTTCTTCATGTTCTCCACCTTGCATCTACGTCGTATATCGGTACTTCTAGCTCTGTCCCATAGTATCTTACCATCAACGTTTCTAAGTGTTTTCATCTCTGCTGTTTCTAACATTCTTTCTCCTTTTTTTCTCCGTTTTTGTCCTCTCTGTGTCATTTCTTGTTTCTGGCGCGTATTCATTATTGGTCTGGTGACTGTTTTGTAAATTCTGAATTTCGTTTCTTTCCCGATATTTTTATTGCTATATATTGTTTAATTTAGGCAGCCCGCGGCACTGTTTGCTCTATTCACTTGATCTTCGGTTTCGAGCTTTCCGTAGCTAGATAATGTGATGCCTAGAATTTAAACTCCATCACTTGTTCTATTATCTGACCTTCCAGCTCCAATTTACATTTTAGTAAATTTGCTGTTGTAACCATGCATTTTGTCTTTTTTGGTAATTACCATATTTACCATTAACATGGTATATTTTCTGGCGGTTATATTAAATTGGTGCAGCACGCATTGTAAATCATCTTCACTATGAGAGAGTAGTATTGCATTGTCTGCATAGCAGATTATTTTAAGTTGTTTTTCTCCCATTTGGTATCCTTTTTTAGTTCTTACTTGTTTATTATTTCGTCCATAATCTGGTTGAACAATAGAGGACTCAGGGAATCTCCCTGTCTTATCCCATTGCCAGCCTCAAAAGGGTCGGTTAGTTCTTCTTCTACTTTTACTTTTATTGTGTTGTTTTGGAAGATATTTTCGATCGTTTTATTGTTCCTAGAGATATCTCTCTTGCGTACAGTAAGTGGATAACGCCTTTTAATTTGACTCGATCAAGGGCCTTTGTAAGGTCTATGAAACATAGATATGCCGGTTTGTTGTATTCTAATGATTTCTCTTGCACTTGCCTCATTATAAATATAGCGACGGTGCATGATCTTTCCGACCTAAAACCTTGTTGTTCTTCTGCTAGTGTTATTATTTTATTCAATTTATTTGTTATCACTTTAGTTGTTAATTTTAGTGTTGTGTTTAATAAAATATTTCCTCTGTAATTTTCCATTGATAATGCTTGATCTTCATTCTTGAGGAATTCTGTTTTGTTCTATTATTTTTTGGATCTGTTTTAATAGTTGTTTGGTCAGATCTGGTCCTCCGTACTTTAGGAGTTCTTTCGGTATTTTGTCCTCTCCTGGTAATTTTGTATTTTTTAATTTCCTTAATGCTTCCTTTACCTCTTCCTCCTCAATATTTATTTCTTCGTTTGTCGTCACCTCTGGTTTTGATGGTTCATTATCATCACTTTTAGCAAATAGGGATCGAAAGTAGTCTACCCATATTTCCTTCTGAATGTGTTTCGTTTTTATTAGTTCGTTCATCTCTTTTCTTTGTCCTCTGATCATTCTTCATATTTCTTTTTGTGTTCCGTAGAAGTCGTGTTCCATCTGTTTTGAGAAACTCTGCCAGTATTCCTTTTTTGTTGTCTAACTAAATTATTTGTTTCATTTCTGATTCGTTTATAGTGGTTGTATGCCTGTTGTGTTTGTTGTGTTCCGTATTGTAAAAAGGCTTTCTTCTTTTCTTCACATTTTTTTGTCTTCACTTCCTCTCTAAACCATGGTGTTTTCTTTTTTGATATATTAGCTGCTGCGTTAATTATGTTATTTTTGAGTTTTTTCCAGCTTTCATCGATTTTATCGTTTTCTAATATTTCATTCCCAGCGATCCGTGGATTCCGTATTTAGTCCTTCGCCTTTGATTTTTGTTTGTGTTGGTGCCGCTCTCTTCGGTGGGAAGGGAAAGTATTTTAGGATGATTCTTATTTTACATAACACTAGGCTATGGTCGCTACCTACATCTGCTGAGTTGAGGCATCTTACGTCGATTATTTTCGATGGATGTATATCTCTGTTGGTTATAACATAATCTATCATAGATCTTTGTCCATGGGTGTTATTAAATGTATATTTTGTTGGTCTTTGTGGTCAAAAAATGTGTTGTTTATTCTTAGTTCGTTATTCGTGCAGAAGTTGATCATCAGTTCTCCATTTTCATTTTTAACATTCTCGTTATGTTTTTGTTTGTTTTGTTTGTAATGTGAAAGTTTAAATTCACCCTGTTTAAGCATATTTGAAATGCTTCACATTTTTTGCCAAAACTCAAAACTAAAATTTTATTTTATAAGTTTTGAAGACTAGGCTCTAGTAATTGAAACTCCATAGCAGCCGGTCAATGAAAGGGATAAATTGTATTGGTCTCACAGTCTCACGAGAATCATAAAAAATGGCAAACATCGCGCCACGTTTATATATTTAACACCTTTATAAAAACTAAGTTTATTTGCGGTAAAATAAAAAAATTGCATACGAAAGATGCACTCTTTACCTTTAAAATGCATCTTGATTTTGTCGATAGGACACTCTGATAAAAAGGTATCGAATTTTACCGTCGAGCTGGTACAAATTTTATAGAACAATAATTTCGCGCGCTGTTTGACATTCAAAATCGCCGATCGCTTTAAACGTCGTTTCTAAGAGAACGGGTGATTCTACACAAAAAATGCTAATAAACATTTTTGTTCAAAATTATCTCAGCTACATTTTTTATTTAAAATATTTTTTTCTGTGTCATACAGATTCTTTGTAAATCGATTTTTTTCCGTTTTCCACTCTCTACGAGTGGGTTTTTAGGAAAAAGCCAGGAGGTAAAAGTGATAAACTTTTTTGCATCTTTTTTGGCGTCCTAAAATTGACATTCTCTGCAAAATTTAGCTTGTTCGTATGATTGTTAGTGGTATTTTCGTCTTTGACGACTGGAGTATATTTTAACATTTGTTTTCAATACAGATTTCACTTCTCAAATAATAGTGTAATTACTGTATAGTACAATGACATTTATATAAAGTGTATATGCACTAAAGCACCGCTTTAATAAAATATTTTGTATTTTTGATTGTTTTCTATCAATTTCTTGAGTGCTACCATAAAATGATTCTTTTAATTGTATAAATCCATCAAGGAAATCATGCTAAAATTATTTAATGACCAATAAAACACAATTAATTTGAAGAATAATAAAAGTATAACGTAGATCGAATACAAAGAGTTATCGGTAGATACATCAGTGATAACTCTATATTGCGTTGTAAATATGGTCACTCAAATTAAAAAAATGATGTAATATTTTATGAAATAACGTCTTAGGCATTGAACAACCGTGACTGCATTATAAAAAATACATTTATAAACTTAGACGTAGTAGTTGAAACTAACTGTTTTCCTAAATCTAATAATTAGCGACAACCATTACTTTTTTTTCTTAATTTCCAACTTGTCTTATTGAACATGAACAGTTATATCGGAAATTTAAAAGGAAACTAAACATTTCAACATTAAAAAATACTTTAAATCCTTAGTACTAGTAATTAGCTAAAATACCAATAATCGTTGAAAAATGTTGAAAACGCTAATGGCACAAGAGATCCAATTATATATACATGGTATTAATAAGTTTTGATGAATAAAATAGCATAACACACTGACTAAATCTGTACAAAATAAAACAGTCGGATATTAGAGCACGCTCTAAAGGAAATTGAGTATGCGGAATATGAGGCTGGCAATATCCAAGACAACAAATTAGAAAGATCACAAATTCGGACGGCGATCTTACTACCATTTAGAGCGTACTAAGTAATGTAATTAATTCCAATTCGAAGGACCACCCACTAACGTTGGAAATAAGAACACCAGCATTAAACAATACGTAATTTAATGTAAAAGTTTTTATATCTAAACCGCCGATCACTGTTCAATTTACACGAGTACGCGAAACACCATACGAGAGCACTCTTACAGTTTAAATATGTTATTGATAAAATTGTCACATAAACAAAGAATGTTTTCTTCAGTATTAACATTCTTCTTCTTCTCATTGCGCCGTCTCTTTTCGAAGGTTGGCAATCCAAATGGCAATTGTAGTTTTGGAAACTGCTGCGCGAAAGATCTCTGCGGATGAGCGGTCGAACCATCTCCTCAGGTCTTTCAGCCACGAGTTCTGGCGTCTTCCTACTGATCTTTTGCCCTGTACTTTTCCTTCCAGTATAACTTAAAGTAATTCATATCTTTTGCCTCTCAGCACATGACCCAAGTATTGCATTTTCCTCTCTTTGATTATTCTTAGTAATTCTTTTTGTTTACACATGCGACGAAGTACCTCAACATTAGTAACTCTTTGTACCCATGGAATCCTCAACATTCGTCTGTATATATACATCTCAAAGGCATCTATTCTTTTTTCTATTTCAGAGTCCATTGTCCAACTTTCACAGCCATACAGTAAGACAGAAAAAACGTAACATCTGATCATTCGGATTCTAAGCTGTAGACTAACATACTTGATTAATAATGAGCGTTTGTGAAACATGTAGCCTTTAAACTATAAGCTATATAACAATATCTAGGTATACTCAATACGCGAGAGTCTAAAGCTCTTAAACCAGAAATGCGTCCACCCCTTTAATCGAATACTAAACTGAAACTGACTAATATGCGAGAGTTGAAAACTCTATTCAAGACGCGACCAGCTAAGCTGGGATACAATGTGACACTGACTACGTGACTACTTTCAAATTATCACTGCCTCGCCTATCAGGGGTCAGGGGGAAATTTCTATTAAGAAGCTAAAACCCCCTTTTGAATGAGTGCTACCGGGGATTTTTTAGGTACTAGTTTTCTTCTTCTTCTTCTTCTTCTTCCTACTTTATAAATAGGCTTAATACCTGTTTAACTTCGGTTTTTAGCCTCAATTGACGTTGTCTGACTATCTTTTCCTCGGTGGTCCCAATGATCTTCTTCCATTTGGCGATTTGTCTCTTGCTATTCGTACTATTCTATTTTCTGTCATTCTTTCTATGTGTTGATTCCATTCCACTTTTCTTCTTTTGGTCTACGCGTTTATTTCCTCTATACCACATCTCGCTCGTATTTCCTCACTTCTTACTCTGTCTCTTAGAGTTTGGTTTGTTATTTTTCGTAAGACTTTCATTTCTGTTGTTTCCAGTAGTCTTTGTGTTTTCTCCGTATCTGCTCTTGTTTCCGCTGTGTACGTCATTATCGGTCTTATTGTTGATTTATATATCCTGGTTTTCGTTTCCGTTGTGAGGTATTTGTTTCTCCAGATTGTGTTGTTGAGACATCCTGCTGCTCTGTTTGCCATGTTCACTTGTTTTTGTACTTCTTCTTCCACTTTTCCGTAGCTTGACAGTTTTATTTCCAAGTATTCAATTTCCATCACTTGTTCTATTATTTTGTTATTATTTTTTTTTAATAATAATAATAATAATAACAAAATAATAGGTACTAGTTTTCAATTGTTAAAAACAGCTTTTGAATGCTTTATACCAGCGATTTCTTTAGGATTTGCTCGAAGAAAGTTACCTCGGTAGATCTTATGAAATTAGAAATTGTATGCTACCAGTGGCGTAGCAACACTTGGATAAATTTCTTATAGAAATTTATCCAGTATATCATGTTTATGATAGTAAAGAGTTTTATGTATAATAAATAGAGAAAACACATTCTTTCTGGTTTAACCAATTAGTCTGATCAAATAAAATTAAAATACACGTAAATCAAAATGCAATTCGGTATAGATTGGAACAAATTTTATATCAAATTTTAAGTGAAAACGGAAGATGTTTTCAAGAAAGTATATAATTTACATAACGGGATCATTGTTGAAATTATGAAAAATAGGTCTCTTTTAAGATTTACTTAATTAAAACTAAATAAACCTCGAAAAACAAATTTGCACAAAAATATTATTTACATTATAAATAAGTACTGTAAATATTTTATTTTGCAGAAGAAGTTGCGTTATGTTATCAATATAAAACAAAAAAAATTTGGTTGAAAAATATTCAAGAGTTTATGAGATATTTAATTTTTTTTATTTAATGTTACTATTTTTTCAATTGCAAAGTATTGAAGTATTACAAGGCTATCTATGACAAGCCTTTGAAACATATGCGTGTCTTCTCCTCAATATAAAGTTAGAAAAGACTATAAGAGATTCGAGTTACACAATAGGGGAACAATATTTAATAAGTCAACACAGATCATGGCTTACGTTGACATTTTGGATTTAATCACACGCACCACACGAGGACCTTAAGAGATGGTTTCTACCTTCTTAACGGCCGCCCAAATATGGGCCTTAAAATAAATGAGAAAAAAACCGAAATCATAGCATCGATTCCAAATAACAGAGATAGAGCTAGAAATTCTGAACAAAACTTCAGCATACACCACTATAACTTTGAGGTAGTAAATAAGTTTACCTATCTGGCTCCTCCATAACAAGCGATAATGCCACATCTGACGAAGTAAAACGAACGATACTCAAGCAGACAAATGTTATTTTCGGCTAAACACGTACCCAAAAAAACCAAAATAACAATATATAGAACACTCATCCTACCAGTGGTGACATAAGGGTCAGAAAGATGGACCATCTCCAAAACAGACGCAAAGTTCGTCTTCGAAAGAAAGATACTAAGAATAATGGGCGCAATTTGTAAAAATGGTATTTGGAGAAGGTGATGTAATATCCTTCATACAAATAGATAGGCTTAGATGGACAGGACATGTGTCAAGAGCAAATGAAAATTACCAACCAGACCAGCCCTATTAGCAGTAACGCCACTGATGATGGTGATGATCAAAGAAACTTGTAGAGAAGAATACAAAATAATAAAGAAAGTAGGATCTAGAGGCCAACATAAAAAATCCAGTACCTATGTATAGGAAGATAAGAAGCTACGGAAAAACTGGATATGAATCGGGAAAAAATTAAAACTTACAAGGAATACATATACTCCGAAATTAAGCTAACTAGTACATAAAGTCTTAACATATGGGGCAGAAGTACGTCAATTAACCGAAAAATATGACTCCAAACTATCAAATCCTGAAATGGACTTTTGGAGGAGAGCCATAACATCTCGGTTAGACAACAAAAGAAATGACGATATTAGGAGAAAGATGAGGGTACAAAGAAATGTAATAAAAGACAGAAAACTAGCAACTTGTAATGTACGGATACGTCAGAAGAATGGAAAAAGACAGAGTTCCCAATAAAAATATTAGACTGGCTCTCCACAGAGAAAAGGAAATGAGGAAGACCGACAACAACACGGATGAAGGGTTTCCGATGTCTGGAGGAAAACTTAAGGAAAGAAGACTGCTAAAATAGAAACCGTATTATGTTCTGACTTATGACAACCATTTTAATATATAATAACTCAAATAAAATACAAAAACAGAAGAGATATCAGCAGTACAAACTTGAGGAAAATGTATATTAGTACGTAAGGTTTAATTGTCCAGCAGTAGTCTAATAGTCTGATGGCAATGATAAAGGAAAAATATATTAGAAATCTTGTTATGAAAGTACCATTAGTTAAAGATACTACTTATGTTTTAGACACTTTGTCTTATGTTAATCAGTCAGTCACAGTTCTGTCAATAAACAAGTTAGATACATCCACGTGTGTCTTATTTATTAGTATTATTAAGTATACATTTATACTATTAACATATAACATATTTGGCGACGAATATAGTCGGATCTACGTGCCGTGGAAATTATTGCTATAGTTGGTGATATTGAGCAGTTTAACAATAACATAAAAGTTTTAACATAACCTCGAATATGGCCAAAGAGAATAAAAAAAGTTTCAATGATCCTCACTTTCATGGGAGGGGAAGCGTATGAAGTATTAAAGGATTTGTTAACACCAGAGTTACCACGGATGAAAACGGCCTATACAATAAAAGTATACAAAGTATACAGTATAAAGTATAGTTACAGCCCTATAAAAGAGCCTCCACCTTCCCAAGTCTATTACGCCAGTCAGTTCTATCCATCGCTAACTGTTGCCAGTTTGCTGCGCCTATTTTTCTACCATCCTCATCTACACCATCCCTCCATCTGAGTTTTGGCCTACCCCTACTTCTACTTCCCACAGGTTGTGACTTAATGATTCTTCTAGGAGGGTTTTTCTGCTGTGATCTTGCCAGATGTCCTGTCCATCTTAGTCTTCCTATTTTTATAAGGGATACTACGTCTTTACCACCAAACACATGTTTATATCTGTGATATATCTCGTAGTTGTACCTCCTTCTCCAAACACCATTTTCACAGATGCCACCGAATATTCTTCTCAGGATCCTTCGTTCAAATATAAGCAGGTTTTCATCTGCCTTGGAAATGGTCCATGTCTCCTACCTATATGTCAACACTGGTTGTATAAGGGTTTTGTATATGGTTATTTTTGTTTTTTGGCTTAAATTTCTGCTTCTCATATGTCTACTCAGTCCAAAATAGCATTTGTTTGCTAGGATTATTCTTCGCTTGATTTCTTCCGTCATCACGTTCTCCTTGGTGATCAGGGATCAGGGATCGGAGATCACAAGGAAAACATATCACCAATTGAAAAAAGTTCTTGTTCTGCACTATAGTCCAAAGCGACTAGTTATTGCAGAGAGCTATAACTTTTATTTAAGCAAACAGGAGCCAAATGAATCATTAAGAGATTATGCTCAAAAGTTGAAAAACCTTTCCAAACACTGTCAATTTGGTAACTTCTTAAATGGAGTCATACGAGATAAGTTCATTTGTGGATTAAAATTAGATACAATAAGAAGAAAATTACTGACTGAAAGTAATTTAACATTCAAAAGAACTCTTCAAGAAGCCCAATTTATGACGGCGGTAGAAGGTCAATCCAGAGATTTGGAGTCAGATACAATATTATAAAAGATGGGTGCAACAAACAGCCAAAGTTTACTAAAACAATCGTCATCCGAGCAAGTGCCAGTGAAACCATGTTATCGGTGTAAAAGTAATTATAACCCAGAAAGTTGTCCTGCAAAGAACAGGGAGTGTTACCATCGCCACAAAAGAGGCAACACCAGTCGTACAAGCAGGAAAAGGAAAATAGTGAACACAGTGCAATATGATCATAACGAGTGTGAGCAAAATTTCTTTTATAAACGTTTCCATAAATATATATACGGTATATATAAACCTTTACAATTTATTTTCTGAAAGAATAAAAGTATTTCAGTGGCTGCAGCATCTAGAATCACTCGATGGGCTATTATCCTATCTGCATACGATTATGAAATACAGTACAAAAAGGGTAAGATGATTGTGAATGCCGATGGTCTATCTAGGCTTCCGATGACGTCAGAAACAGAAATCTCAAGTTCTCTTAATTCTTTCAGTTTAATTGATAGTATTCCGTTGAATTTTAAAGATATTATGAATGCCACCAAGAAAGATTTGCCAATACTGAAAATAATAGATTTTGCGTTATCTGAGTGGTCTGAGTCAGTATCAGATGTGTCATTAAAACATTTTTTTAAAAGGAAACATGAATTATCGGTTGAAAATCATTGCTTACTTGAAACAAAGTAGGGATTCCTAATTTTTTGCGTAATAATGTCTTATCCTCATTTCATGAACAACATTTAGGAGTAGTATGAACGAAAATTCTAGTAACATCTTACTGTTGGTGGCCTGAGTTGACAGATGATATTGAAAAGTTTGTTAGTTCTTACAGTATTTGTCAAGAAACGCAAAACTTTTCTAATTCTAGTAGATTTTAACCTTGGCCAAATGCTCCCAGTAATTTTATAGTCAGTATAGATATCTTTCATAAGCATAATCATACTTTTTAATAATAGTAATCAATAAATCTAAATGGATGGATGTTAAAGTGATGGACAGGGGTACAAATGTTTCTGAAACAGTTATTAAATTAAAAGAAGTATTTGCTGTGTTTGGGTTACTGTTTGAATTGGTTTCAGATAATGGAAGCACCCTTTAGTTGTAGTAAATTTGTGCAGTTTTGGCAATCCAATGGAATTATACCAATAAAGGCACCACCTGCAAAGCAATTGCATTGCGGAAAGGGTAGTGCAAACATTTAAGCAGGGATTTGATAAAACATTAAATTTTGGAAGAAGTGTTCCAATAACAAGATTGCAAGCCAGTTATTAAATTTTTTGTTTACTTATAGATATACACCATCAACGGTTACAGGCGAGTTATCAGAGAATTATTTTAAAATTAATTAAAGAAGTAGATAGTCCTATTAGTAATGATAAGAATGAATCCAATGATTTTAATGAAAACAATCAGTCAGTCATAGTTTTGTCAATAAACTAGTTAGTTGAATTCACGTGTGTTTTATTTACTAGTATTAATAAATATACATTTATATTATTAGAGAACAACTTAAACAAACCTTGAACCCTGAAAGAGAATACAATGATATAGAACAGCTATGGGAAACGACTGCCAAAATAATAACTAAGACAGCGGACAAGATCTTTGGAAGGAGTAGGCAGAAGACGGCAAAAACATGGTATGACGAGGAATGTAGGAAACAGCTGGAAAAAAGACAAACAGTAAGGAAGACTTGGATACAACTGCAAACAGACCCAAGTAAAAAGGAATATGACGACTGCCGAAAAGAAACAAGAAAAATAATAGGCACAAAGAAAAGAAAATATGAAGCTATGGAGAGAGACCGGTCCAAACCAGGCTCTAGAGAATTCTATAAAGCAATTTCCTCTGAAAAAAGAGGACAGGACCAATTCCATCCATACACTGAGAGACAATCAAGGCAGTATGATAATGGACGGTAAAGAAGTAACTGAAGAATGGAAAAAGTATTTTAGGGACCTTCTAAACATCATACAGGAAGAACAGCACAAAGAAGAGATCTATATCACAGCGGACATGCCCGTCAAAAATCCCTCCTTTGAAGAAACCCAAAAGGCCTTAAATAAGCTGAAAAATCACAAAGCGGCGGGTACGGACGAGATACCAGCAGAACTTCTGAAATATGGAGGAGACGCACTACATCGCCAAATCCACCAGCTAATAACGCACATAAGGTTAGAAGAAAGGATACTAGCACGATGGAAGAAAAATATAATAGTGCCCATCCACAAAAAGGGGACAAAACAAAATGCGCGAATTATAGAGGAATTTCACTCCTAAACACGGCATATAAAACCCTCTCAAACATCATTCTTAGTAGACTAATTCCTTATGCTGAAAATGTCCTAGGCAAATATCAAGCCGATTTTAGGGCAAACAGATCAACAATAGATCAACTATTCACGTTGAGACAACTTCTAGAAAAGGAATGGGAGTATAACAGACCCATATACAATCTTTTCATAGACTTTCGACAGGCATATGATAGCGTAGAAAGAAGCCAAGTATGGAATGCCATGGCGGAGTTCTCAATACCAAAGAAACTCATTTGGATGACCAAAGTCTGTATGGAGGCTGGAATATCTAAAGTACGTGTAAATAATAAACTGTCTGGCAGCTTTGAAATCAACAGTGGACTCGACCAGGGTGATGCTTACTTGCACTACTTTTTAACCTTGTATTAGAGAAAGCCATGAGGTCGGCCGAAATAAAAACAGAATTGCTATCGGTTCAAGGTCCCAAGTTATTACTCGCATATGCAGATGACATAGATCTCGTTGGAGACTCCATCGTATTCACGAAAGATATCTTCAACAAGGTGGAAGGAGTAACAAGTGAAGTAGGGCTGAAGATTAATGAAGAGAAGGCGAAATATATGTGTATAAATAGAACGACACGAAGAGACAGAATAGGACAAAATGTGACGGTCAACACCTTCAATCATATCCGTAATCACAGCTGACAACGATGTTACTGAAGAAATAAAAGGCAGAATCCAATCTGCAAACCGCTGTCTATTCGCACTGGATAAGCTCATAAAATCAAAAAATCTTACAAAAAGTTCAAAGATCAAAATCTATAAATCCATCGTCAGACCTGTAATAACATACGGATGCGAAACGTGGACCATGACCGAAGCAAACGAAGAAAAGCTCAGACGCTTTGAACGAAAAATACTTTCGGACCTCACCATGACATCACCACAAACCAATATAAGATCAGCACCAATATCGAATTAAAAGCACTCTACAATGACGCCGATATTGCCCAAGAAATTAAATCACAATGACTAAGATGGGCAGGCCACGTGCACAGACTGCATAACGAGAGCCTTGTAAAATTGGTAGGTATGGGAGGAGATTCCCACAGGCAAAAGACCACTTGGACGTCCCAGAATGCGATGGAGAGATAACATCCAAGCAGATCTCCGGAAAATGAACATTCCATTTGACCCTAGGTTGATGGAAGACCGAACAAATTGGAAAAAAGTTGTACAGTCAGCCAAGACCCGTCCAGGGTTGTAACGCTACGTGATGATGAAGAAACATTTATATTATTAATATATAACAACCCTTATATTAAGGTTTTATAATAAAGTTTTATATAAAAAAAAATTTTAATTGAAAATAGCTCCTAAAAAACTATTATTAATAGAAATATACTAGAACTGAATAAATAAAAAGAAATACGATATCTTCTAATTTGATATAAATGAAGTAACAAATCTCTCTATATGGTGGATGCACTTATATGGGGACACCCCGTATTCTAAATAAAAATTTTGCCCAATTATTAGCATAATACACACGTCTAACAAAATTCATTATAAGGTTATCGCTCAGTGAACTGAACTAAAATCTGTACGAAGGAGAGTTCATAAAAAGCAAGGATAATATAAGAAATTGAAAAGGGAGGAGTTTACCAATGCCGTGACGTCACAACGAACAAGTGATATAATAAACTGCACCGCTATGATCAATTCAGTAGGGGAGGCGATTTTTCGCTTTGTTTAAAAAATCGGCGGGAACGGTTGGTTTCTTTTCGTTGTGTTGTTCTAGTGATTTTTGTGGTCAACTTTTGACATTACAATGAAGGAAACTAATGCAGTATTATTTGAAGAAGAAAAGAAAGAGATTGCGAAAAAAGGTAAAACAGTTCAATATAAACACAACGAACAATAATCATTTATATTACATTTTTAAAATGTCACTTTTATATTTTACCTCTATTTATATGGTACTATATAGAATGTCACACAAGATATACAAAATGTTTTATTTAGGTTTTCTTTAATTTAAAATTTCTTTATTTTCTGCATCCGTTTTTTTGATTATCCAAACTTTTTAATTAGAAACTGTTTTATGTCATTCACTATTTTTCTATTCTTAGCTATTATTTAATCAAGTTAGAGACAACTTCACTTTTTGTGTTTGAATTATTGTCTTACGACTTGGATTCTTGTTTTTTTTATTCGTGTGTAACTATTTCGAATATCTTGACATTTAAAAATAAATATTAATAAAAAATTTAAATATTTTTGATAATAAGCATTTAAGTTGCACTTGTAATAGCGCAGCAACAATAATCGTTTCCTTTGGACACGTATTTTTCCCATTATTTTCATTTGCATTATAAACTTTAAAACATCTGCTATACTTACTACTAATTCCATTTTGGAAGAACACATCAGTCTAACCTCAAATAAGCTTAACATGCATACCTCATAGAGGTAAAAAGCCATGGTGGTTCCTTACCTCCATGGCATACCTTCATATCATAGGAAAAAAAGTTTATTACATCAGATCAGACCAGTAGTATTTCTGATGCTACTACCACATTTTCATTACAAAATATATATCTGTTGAAATTACTATGATGTTTTTGTATATCTTCTTATAGAGCCATCTTCTATAGAAGTTTCAGTTGGCCATCACTTTTTTAAACACTTCTCTATCTTTTGCAAAGTAAAATATCTATTTAACACTGAGGTTATTCCAATCTCTGATATTCTTCAGCCAAGATTTTTTCTTTTCTTCCCAAGCCTTTTCTTCCCTCTACTCCTCCTTGCATGATGATATTATGTAGCAGAGAGTATTTATCGTTTAGAAATATGTGACCCAGATACGGTGTTTTTCTTATTTGAATTGTGTTTATAAGTTTTCTGCCATGTCCTATTCGTCTTAACAATTCTTCATTTGAGATTTTTGCAGTCTCAAAGAATTTTAAGAAAACACCTATGTAGCCTCCAATTTTTTTACGGTTTGGGCTTTCAGAGTCCAAGGTTCTAGCCCATATAACAGTTGCGACTATACATAACATTCGACAAACATCAATCTGATAGCCATACTCTTCTTCTTATTATTCTTCTTCTTTTTCTTCCTTCTTGTATGTAGGCTTTAAAATCTGTTTCTTCTTTAATATTAGCCTCCAAAATTGTTTAAATTATCGCACCATGTTTTTCTTGGTCTGACAATACTTCCTCATCCATTTGGTGACATCTCGTGCTATTCGTACTATCCTATCCTCTGCCATTCTACTAATGTGTTCGTTCCACTCCTTGTTTCCGTTTTGTCATCTATCCATTTATGTCTTCTACATTGCATGCTCTTCTTATGTTTTTGCTTCTCTCCCTATCCAACACACCTTTACTGATATTCGTAGGAGTATTTTCATCTTTGTTAATATAGGTCTAATTGCTGCTTTATAGATTCTTGTTTTTGTGTTTTGTCTTAGGTTTTTGTTCTTCCAGATTGTGTTATTAAGAGATCCCGCCGCTCTACTTGCTTTTAAGCTTTGTTGTCGTACTTCTTCAACATCTTCGTAACTAGTCATATTTATTCCCAGATATCTAAACCTTGCTTCCTGCTTTATTATTTTCCAATCAATTTCGATTTTACATCGTAGTGGATATTTAGATGTCGTACATTTGGTTTTTTCTGCTGATATTATTATATTGTATTTCTTGGCTGTTATATTGAAGATGTGTGTTAATATTTGGAGCTCGTCTTCTGTCTCGGCTATTAATGCGGTGTCGTCTGCATAACATAATATTTGAATTTCTTTGTTCCCCATCCTGTAGCCATGACCTTTACATACTGCTTGTATTATTTCGTCCATTATTATATTAAAGAGAAGTGGGCTTAACGAGTCACCCTGTCTGACTCCGCTTTATACTGGTATATACTGTGTTAGTTTTCCATTTATCTTTGATTGTATTCGATTATGGAAGTAGATGTTTTCGATGGTTTGTATAATATTGATTGTTATGTTTCTTGGTGTAAGACGTCTTCGACTTGGACGCAATCGAAAGCCTATAAAACATAGATATGCTGGTTCATTGTACTCGATGGCCTTTTTTGTGATTTGTCTTGGTACAAATACATCGTCTACGCAGGATCTTCCGGATCTGAATCCTTGTTGTTCATCTGATAAAGTTGTTAGTTTATTGGTTTTTTTGGTTAGGACTTTTGTGGTAAACTGAAATGTGGTGTTCAGTAGATTTATACCTCTATAATTGTTGAGGTCTTCTTTATCTTCTTTCTTAAACATTGGTATCATTATGCTTTTTCTCCATGCGTCTGGTATCTTGCAGTGCAATATTAGTTTTTGTATAAGTTTTGTCATCTCTAGGGTTATACTTTCTTCTCCGTGTTTTAGAAGCTCGTTGGTTATTCCATCTGGTCCTGGTGACTTTCTATTTTTGAGTGAATTTATGGCAATTTCTACTTCCTGAGGTTCCGAGGCTTTATATCGGTTCTTTGAGCCTTGTTTTCTTTTACAATAGGTAGAACGCTAACCTGGCCCATCAACCCTCCTCTTTTATCCGAGCTCGGGACCGACTGTGGGCATGAACGCGGCTTCTGAGCTACTTAATCCACCCAGTAATCACGCTCATAACCTTCAGGTAGAGTTTAGCCATACTCAATTTCTTATTTGTAAACATTGATTTAAAAAATATATTACACCAAAAAAATGTAGGTAGAGATAAAAATGTAGATAGACAAAAAAACATTAAGAAGAAAAATAACCACCGAGATGTTGAATTGGGTTATGGTCTTATCGTAAAATATAATTTTAAGTAATATGTTATGTGTGATAATAATAATATTTATTGACTTGTTCAATTTGCGTTCCATTAGTTAAAATGTTCTTGGACAGTACAAGGTCGGTCATGTATTGTGTTTTGGAAAAGTTAATTTTAAGGCCAACTCATGTACAAGAGCATTTCATCATCAATCAGCCAATCGCGTCCACTGCTGGACATAGGCCTCCCTCAGTTCTTTCCAGTGTTCTCTACACTGGGCTGCCTGTAGCCAGTTTCCCGCTACGCGTTTTATATCATCGGTCCATCTAGGCGGTGGTCGTCCTCGGCTTCTTTTATAGTTTCTGGGCCTCCATTCCATAATACGTCTTGTCCACTGTCCATCTTGTGTTCTGGCTAAGTGCCCTGCCCAGTTTCACTTAAGCGTCGTGGTTCTTTCGATGACGTCTTGAACTCCTGATCTTTGCCTGATTTGTTGGTTTGTTCTGTGGTCTTGAAGGCGCACGTTTAGCATTGCACGTTCCATGGCTCGTTGTGTAACTCGTGAGTTTATTCGCAGATTTTTGCGTGAGTGTTAAAGTCTCTGCTTCATAAGTTTGTACAGGCAAAACACATTGGTTATAAACCTTTCGCTTGAGATACATAGGAATTGAATTTTTTAGAATATGGCTTAATTTGCCAAATGCTGTCCATGTCAGGCCTATTCGCCTCTGTATTTCGTGTGTTTGATTGTCTCTGCTTATTTTGATCTCGTGTCCTAGATATTTGTAAGTGTCTGTTTGTTGTATGGTATTATTGTCTATAGTTATATTTCCACTCATTACGAGATTTGTCATAAGTTTAGTTTTCTTAAAGTTTATCTTTAATCCTGCTCTTTCAGACAGACTTTTAAGCGAATGTATCATAGAAACCGTATCCTGTAAATTATCTGCGATTAATACAACGTCATCTGCAAACCTTGGATGATTTAATATTTCTCCATCTATATTGATGCCCGTATCTTGCCATTGAGTGTTCTTAAATATTGACTCTAGAGCTGCCGTGACCAATTTTGGTGAAATATTGTCTCCTTGTCTAACTCCTCGACCTAAGCTGAATTTTTCTATGTCTTCGTGTAGTCGTATACTTGATGTAGCGTTCTCGTAGATGTTTTTGATTAGTGTCGTGTACCTGTAATCTATTCGGCTTTGATTTAGGGCTTCCAGTACTGTTTCAAACTCTACAGAATCAAAATCCTTCTCGTAATCGACAAATGCAAGAACCAGTGGTATGTTGTACTCAATGCACTTTTCTATTAAGATCTTTATGGTATGCAAATGGTCATTTGTGCCATATCCTGCCCCGAAGCCTGCCTGCTCCTTGGGCTGATAGAAATCAATTTTAGGTGTTAGACTCTTTGTTAAGATTTTCATAAAGAGTTTGTACCTATGTGTCAAGAGGCTGATGGGTCTATAATTTTCTAATTTAGTAATATCGCCTTTTTTGTGTAACAAGACTATCACTGCATTGTTCCAGTCTTTTGGAATCGTACCCGCATGTAAGCATTTATTAAACAGTTCGCTTACTGATTTTAATAGAATTTTTAGTCTATAGAGAAATTCTATTAAAAATAAGAACATATACGTTAAACAAAATAGATTACAGCACATATCTGTCATTCACCTTTGCTCTGCTCCTTTTCATGTCAAAAAATCATACATACAGATCACATTGGATCTCCAAATATTTCTCTGTTAGATATCAGTACAACCCCGCTGCATAACATAGTCTTTTCACGTTGGAATTATCCATTTTATATATTTTTTCTGTCTATTTCGGTCATTACCTCGTGCATAATGATATTAAATGGTAATCGGCTTAGTAATTTTCATTTTCAAATATTTCTGTTTTTTTTTGTAAAAAGTGTGATATCGGATACTATCCATTTGCTTTTGTTAACATAGAAGGAGACGTAGAAGAAAAGAATTAAGAGATAAATTTTATTATCCTTTAGGAAACTAAAAGGATAACTATAATAGATAACTACTTATACCAAAGGATATTAACTATACCATTAACTCGTATTAACCTTTTTCTTCTTTTTTTAATCGTTCTAAATGTTTGGCATTCCTTTCCTCAGGTAGCTTAGCTTCCTTCGTGGATGTTTTAGTTGTTGCTCTGGAAACCTCAGAGTCTTAGAACATTATTGCCACAAATTGGTCGCATTGCTTCTGTAGTGATCCTTTCCGAAGTTAATATGCTCCTTTTCTAACTTGGCTGCACCGTACTGAAGACGACCAATAGTCAGAAATACGTATATACGGTTGCCTTTCATCTTATACACATATTTTATTATATTTTTTTCCTTTGTTGCGAGCTAGGCCGATACCTTTTACCTTTATTATATATATATATATATATATATATATATATATATATATATATATATATATATATATATATTGTCATACTTTTTCTTTCCCAACAAAAGAAAAAAATAAATAAAAAGATCCATCGGAATAAAATTTTAAGATATCATTATAAACAAAATGTATATAGTAATTTAAGATAAGATTTAGTGTAGATAAGAATAGAAATTTGTTTGGCAAACGACCTTTTTCCGTTTCAAACAAAATTATCAAAAAACCTTTGTTTAGAATTAAAAGACATTTGACCTGTAAGTTAATCTTTTCATTGTTTGTTTAGTCGAGTATTAAATGACCATATTCTAATCTTTTGAAATATGTATAAATTGTGTATTGACAAAACCAATTTTAAAGTAAGCTATTTAGTTTTTCTCTGAAACCGAAATTAGGCTTTTCCAAAATCATGGTAAACACAATTTGAGCTTTTGATTGGACGGTCGTTTTTAAATGGGAATTTGTGAGCCGATCAGGAGACCGGAGGAGTTAGTTATATTTTGGTCATCGAAAGGAAACAGTCGTTTGTCTCAAGATAGGGTGTGGTTCGTGAGTTTGGATACCGGCGTAACGAAAAGAAGTTAATAGTTTGCAGAAGGAGATAACAAGTAGATTAAAAGAGGTCCTTGTATCTACCGTGGGCATTTTATAAAGTATATGTGAAAGTATTCTTACGGCATCAAGTTGACCAAAGGAGGTCCTGGTGTCATAAATAAGTAGCTGAGTTTGGAGAAGTGAATCAGGTGTTTTTTGTGTAGTCTGCAGGAGGTTTGCAGAGACGTTAAGAAGGAGCCGAGGTGCCAAAGAGGAGAGATCACATCGTTGAGGAGACTGGACTTTTCTGGGTATGTTCCAACATACAACTTAAGAAGAAAATAAGCTTGAATCAATGTGAAGGACCGCTATTTTATGACGCTAGTTCCGTTATGCACGCCTCATTATTTAATTATAGGGAACTTCCCAAACTTATTCGTACTGTGACGGCCTTGGGACTTTGCTATTTTTTTTTGCGACGCCCCCTCAACTTAACCTTCAATAATACTTACCAATTTTAGTACTATCCTAGTAACAGAGAGACTCTGAATGTAGACGTATATCCTGGCTGGTCAATCTTAGGAAGTTGACTGGTCTAACTCCAACTGATCTACTTCGAGCTGCGAATAAAGGAATAAGATGGGGCAATGTGGTCGTCAACATCTCTAGAACATAGGCACATTTAGAAGAAGTAACAGGTTATAGTTATAATAAAAACACGATTTAAACATTTATATTTTTTATTAGAAATTAAGAACGAAATCAAAACATAGGCACAAAAATAAAAATGGATATTTATTAATATCCATAACTGTTTTAAAGTGAGCTCCAAAATTCAAACAGTTTGTCCTTGTCGTATTGAAGCTTTAGGCTGGAATCACAGGACAATTCTGTCAGTTGTTCTTTTTCCTCTGTTAAAAGTGTCGATGGCGTGGATGACAGGAAAGGGTTTCTGACCCAGTCATATTGCTCCATATCTTCGGGAAAATATTTCTCAAAGTGTTCGCTCAATTATAACATGTGTTGTGTAAACATATTTTTTAAAGGGGGGTCAAGGATTTCTATTGATTTTTCTTGTAGAATACCTTGTAAAGCAGGGAAACAGTCAATTTCTTGATCTTCTAATTTTTTCTTCCATAAGAGCAGCTTCTTCTGAAACCCAGTAATTTTATCTGCCAATTGCAGGATGTGAGTATTGTTTCCCTTCAAAGACCATTAAGATCATTTAATTTGTTAAATATATCACAGAGGTATGCTAATTTTATTATAAACTCTGAATTAACAAAGTTGTATGTAGATAGTGTAAAATTTATACACGTGCGAGTACGTTGCCTTTGGACAGCCAACGAGAGTTGGAATAATAAATTAAAGAGGTGTGCTCGGCCCCTATTTCTTCACAAAGTTTATGGAAAAGTCCTGATTTCACGGGTCGTGTTTTAATGTAGTTCGCCACTTTAATAATGCTATCGCTATCCATCACAACACTTAATTCAGGTCTAACGTTCTTTGCTGCTAAAGCCTCTCTATGTATGACACAATGTGTCCATTTTACACTTGGAGTCTTGGTTTTGATGAGAGCTTGTAGTCCTCCATACTGTCCAAACATTGCTCGGGCACCATCGTACACACGCCTACACAATTATCCCAGTTAATATTATTTTCAGTCATATATGAGTTTAAAATCTCGAATAACTCAGTAGCTCTACAACTTTCACATATTTTTTTACAAAATAACAAATCCTCGCATATATTTGTTTCTTGTATGTACCGTGCATAACATATCAATTGAGCATCATCATTACTATCAGTAGCCTCTTTCAGCTGAATGGCAAATAAACCTGAAAGTTTCCCCACAATTTGCTCATTACTATCTTCTGCCATCTCGTGAATATGGCGACTAACCGTATTGTTTAAAAGAGGTACATTGTTTATTTCTTTAGCTGCCGATTTTCCAATCATCGCTGTTACCATATCAACCGCTGCAGGTAAGATCAGTTCCTTAGCGATCGTATATGGTTTTTTACATTTGGCAACACGGTAAGCACCATATAAGAAGCGAGCAATGCTTTGGTAGGAATTGATGCTCTTGAAACCAAAGCCGTGGTCTGATGTTTTAACTCTCGCAATTTTCTTACAAAAAAGGCTCTCGGCTTATATTGTAAATAACTGTGAGTTGATTCCAAATGCCGTTTTAGTTTAATATGAAGCATACTTTCAGCCGCCAACACTTTGTGACAAACAACAAGTTTTCTTTGTGGAAGTTCTACATTCCCTTTAGTAACGTAGGTAAATCCAAAATCCAAATATTGGTCGTCATATTTCGTATATTTATTCTTTTTACTTAAATTAACATTACTGCTCTCGTCTGATTCTTCAGGCGTAAGTATCCATTGTTGATAGCAAAAAACTCCGCGTGACTAAAACCTTGACTAAATGACAAATGACATAACACGCGCGACAGTAGGGAATACGGGGGAGAGGGGAGCCGACCGGCTAAACAGAATGCGCCCGGCGCTCACTCTACTCCAGTGTTGCCAATGTCCAGATAATTTCGTAGACCATCGGATAATTTTCGGATTGAACAATTTTTTGAATAATTTCGGATAATTCAAGGGTCTATCGACTTGATGTTATATTTTTTATTTGATTTATTTATTAATACATATATTTTAGAGTATTTTAGACTTTATTAAAAGTCCGCGCTGACGCCCCAGGGCGTCGCGACGCACAGTTTGGGAAGCTTTGGCCTAAAGCGTGCAGTTGCTATGCTAGTTAAGTTAATTGGCATAATGTCTTATTCAGTAAATTCAGCTAGATGTTAAAAAATAAAAAATATACACACTACCAGAAAAAAACTGTTTAACCAGTTTATTTTTCTCATCCTCACATACGAATATACGAATAGACCTCCTAGATCCTTATTTCGTTTGAGTTTTCTTTATCACTAGATTACACAATTCCATATTATGCAGTTTCATTATTATTTTGTTTAAAATGCAATAGTCTTTCTTTTTGGCACCTAATTTTTTTCAAACATGCAACAATACAATTTGTGAAACTTATTTGTCCAAATTTAACATAGTAAAAGAATTCTTTATACTCCAAATTAGTCGCCTTCAAACTACTAGGTATATAATATATTGAATATAAACATCGTAATGTTTGGCGTAATTTCATCATTGTTTGCAAATTAAGTCGTTCAAGTTTGCACGCATTGTGGTAATTATGTTCGGAAATATACCTATATCTTAATTAACGGTATGTATTCTAATAATTGACCAACCTTTTTACATTATCGTTAAATAGCTAATGCTCTAGAGATGACACAATTCATTGGTACTCGAATATTACACCAAAGAAAGCTATTTGAATCTTTAGTCTACAGTATCCAGAAATTAGTAAAACGATATGGCATGGGACAGAAAGAATTCAATGAATGGTTCAATTTAAATGATCACACCAAATTCTTTTCAATCCAAATCCAACCAATAATTTTAGTAAAATAATACCACAATTAAATAGTAACAGATAGTTAAATAGTAAGAAAATGCAAGCAGCCCTAAATATAGTTGACGACTTTATAAACAAGAGAGACTGATAGTCAATGCTCAGAAAACACAAATCGTCAACTTCACAAAAAAAACAGCATTACAAGGCCTAAAACCACCGGTGCTGGGAAGAACAGAGATTTCATTTGCCAAAAAAAAACAAAATTCCTTGGGGTATATTTTGATCATAGGCTTACATGGAATACTCACATTTTGAAAACAACACAGAAAGCTACTATGTCCCTGGCCAGATTTAGAAGAATGTGCGGTAAGAATTGGGGACTTAACTCCAAAATGACTCTGTGATTATTAGACCCATGATAACCTATGGCTCGGTGACGTGGTGGACAAAGACGCAGCAAGTGGGAGCAATAAGGCTGCAATAAGGTAATACACAAAGGCTAGCATGCTTGTGTATTACAAGGGCCATAAAAACAACTCCTACTGCATCGTTGGAAGTCTTGCTGAATTTACCACCACTTCATATCTTTATTCCATAGTCAGCGACATATAAGCCAGATGCATGGTACTGACAACAGGAAGCTAATCGAGGAGCTAAAAGCCGATATTGTGATGTGGAAACCTATCGATGCAACAGCTACGAGATATAGCTTTAACAATAAGTTCACAATTAAGATACCAGGCAGGGAAGACTGGAATAAAGGTGTACCCATACAAGCTGCTGCTACCTGGTACACGGATGGCTCAAAAACATCGGAGGGTGTGGGAGCCTGCATAGTAGGGACAAATCAAGGGATACATTTCCCGGTAAGTCTATCTAAGGATGTGACAGTTTTCCAGGCGGAAATAACGGCAATCCATCACTGCGTGGAAGAAATAGAAAGGCAGGAAAGAACGTTCTGCTCAGTTGCTATCTTCACAGATAGTCAAGCAGCGCTTAAGGCACTCCATTCTGTAGAGGTCAATTCTAAGCTAGTATGGGATTGCGTGTGTTCTCTAAATAAACTGGAAGACCGGAGCAAGGTTACGGTAGCCTGGGGTATGAGGGTCATAAGGGCAATGAAAAAGCAGATGAAATGGCCAAACAAGGTTCATAAATGCCACTTATTGGACCGGAACCCTTCTGCGGCGTTGCAAAGTCAGTAACAAGAACGGCTACAAGGAAGTGGATAGCTCACAAATCTCTGGAATTGTGGAGGAATTCACCAAGACAAAGACAGGCGAAACAGTTTATTACAGAACATTTGCCAAAATTTACGGCAGACCTAATAAGCAAAGACAGGAAAACAGTCAAAGCCATAGTAGTAGACCTACTAGGGCTTTGTACAGGGCACTGTAAGCTGAATAGGCACTTGAAGCTGATGGGATTATCAGATGATGACCTGTGCAGATTCTGTCACCTCGAAGAAGAAACAGCAGAGCACATTTTATGTCAGTGTGACAGTCTGGCAAATGTGCGGTTCTTTGCACTAGGAGAAGAAAATCCACTGGCAAATAGCTACATGGAAGGTACAGTCTCGAAGCTACTAGACTTTATAAAAAGGGTCAGGCTAGAGAATGTTATCTAGTACTAGAGGACCACAATAGATCTGAAAAGGTCGCAGTGGAATAGGCCAAAAGGCCACCTCTCTAAATCTAATCTAATCTAGTTAAATAGTAACAAAATTTACACACAACCCGAGAAACGATTCAACATCTTATGGTTTTTTGAAGACAGAATAATAAGCAGGAACACTAACACTATCTAGTTGAAGAAGAAGTCCCATCTTCAACTAGATAGTTAAATTTAAGCGTATGCAATATTTTTCTAAGCTTATACCGGCTAGAAGTCATAATGATAAATTGATCCAAATAACATTTAAGGCTGTTTATTATAGCCAATGTGTCTCTTATAGTTGTTGTTAAAAATTAGGGAATTTGGTTACCTGACAACGACGTATTCTAAAGAGTAAATATTCTGCAGCTAAAATTTAACATTTTAATAAGCCTATGGGTACAAAGTACAATAATAATTACTATGATAATGAAAAAACTTTAAAGATAACAAATTCTGGGATAAAATAAAATAAAGAGAGCTAGTCAAGAGCATAATCCAAGACATTATTTATTCTGCGGAGGAGTATCTGACATATCAGTATCACATAAATTGATTGTAATTATACTGAGAGAGTATCGAATACTCCAAGAGTAGCGACATGAAGATAAAGACTAAAGTTACGTATATGTTACTAAAGATTCTTTTTAAGTCGTAGACACGAGATGTCAAAATTGGTCGAAAAATGCAACAAAACATTTTAAAGATTTGATTCTGTGGATTGCATCAGTGACCTGGGTTTTCTGTCTAATGCATTCTATTCTTTTTCCATTTTTCTTTGTTATACATAACATGCATCGCTCCATTGACCCTTGGCGTGACTGTGAGTTTTGTTATTATCTCTTTCTTTAATGTCCAAGTTTTGCAGCCGTATGTCATGATTGGTAGTATACATTGATCGAATGCTCTTTTCTTTAGGTGGCCTGGCATTCTGGATTTGAATATTACACTTTTACTAAAATATGCCCAAGCCAATTTCATTCTTCTGTTGATTTCTGGGAGTAAGGAACCAGATTTATGTATTAATTGCCTGAAGTATACAAACTTGTCTACTGTCTCAAGTGCAGTGCTCTTTATCATTAAATCTTGGTCATCCGCCAGCTCATTGTACATGGTTTTTTCGTTTTCGAGTCAACTTCATTGCTAACTGCATTGTATGTCGCTTATAAGTTCTTGTAGTCTTGTAGAATTATTATCTGTAAATCTTAGATACCTGAGGTATTCTCCATCAACGGATAGGCCTTTGTTCTGCCAATTCATTTTGCTGAATATATTTTCTAGGGTTGCTAGGGAAGAGCTGGGGATACTTTGTCCTCTTCTTGGACACCTATGGTAGTGAGAAATTCCTTGGTTGTTCAAAGCTTCTATTACTCATCTTCTATTACTCGCTTCTATTGCGTCTTGGGATATGTAGAATCGAAAGCCTTCTTGAAGCCCATGAAGGTTAAGGCTAGAGGTATTTCGTAAATGAATTAATACTATTAGAAAAATTAATATTAAACCGCGTCAATTATCATTACGACGAGCTTTCGACATCCTCTCTGATGTCTTCTTCAGGGCTTCCGAGGCCTCAGTCTCCCGAGCCCCTAGACACTACTACACTGGTCACTAATCAATACATTACTGCTACTGGAAACAGCGGACGGTTCATTTACACCGTCGATTATGACGTGGTTTGGATGGAGGTTTGCGTAGGTATTGGTATGGGGATTGGCGCAGGGATTGGCGCAGGCATTGTCGCGGGAGTTGATGCGAACATTTCTGACGGCAGTTGGCAACAATGGTATGCGACATGAAAAACTGGAATTATATTAAAAAAATGTTTTTTATGATAATTTTTTATTTAATATTTTTTTGCATTATAAATATGTTTGCTCTATTTCTGTTTTATTTTTTACAAAAATTAGACAGCCAATGATTTTATAGGGAAATAACGTGATAAGTCCTACCCGTGACACGGACACTACCCGTGACGACACCACCTTGTGGCACTAGTTCTGTGATGCTAGCCTCAGCATTTTACTATAGAGAAAAAAATAATACAACGCCTGTGTAGAAGCTTCGCTTCAAATACAACCAACTTTTAATTTGCAATTTGATAAAGTGTTGGTTTGTCAATAATATTTCTTGAAAAGACATGGATATTCTGCCGAAACGTTGGGAAAAAAGTGAATAAAAAATAAACAACAAAGTGGTATATATCATAAAAAACCTTTTTTATGAATCTAAGCCCAAGGAATTCCACTAAATATGTCCGAATTATTCTTTCTTTTTTTCGTGCCATCTCTGCGATGGAGGTTGGCATTCATCATGGCTATTCTGATCTTAGCAAGGTTTAGGAACACGAGAAGCAATAGTAGCAACACATGTGCTGGTCCAAAATTGTTACGATCAGAAGAAGGATGTGTTCCTATGCTTTTTAGATTACCAAAAAGCGTTTGATCGTGTCCAACACCACAAGTTAATGCAGATCCTCAAGAAAGTTGATATAGACCAAAAAGACATAAGATGCATTGAAAACTTGTACTGGCATCAAACGGCACAGTTAAAAATAGACAATTCTATATCCAAACCCATACATATAAGAAGGGGCGTTCGACAGGGATGTGTGCTTTCCCCTCTTTTATTTAACATTTATTCGGAAGCCATATTTCAAGAGTCTTTGGAGGATGCAAAGATGGGAATCAAAGTGAATGGAGTATTGATCAACAACATACGATATGCTGATGATGGTGTCTTAATTTGTGATAACATAGTCGATCTTCAACAACTTGTCACTATAATCGGAGAATACAGTAAGCGAATGGGATTAGAGATTAATACCAAAAAAACCAAATTTATGATCATCTCCAGAAACTTGGATGCACTTGAAAACTCCACCATAACACTGAATACTAAGTCCATTGAAAGAGTGAGTAAATTTAAATACCTGGGATCGTGGCTTTTTGAAGACTGGGCATCGGACAGGGAAGTAAAATGGTGCATTGAGCAAGCTCGACAAGCTTTCGTAAAATTCAAGAAAGTACTGATTTGTTCAGAGTTAGATCTTCAACTTAGACTAAGGTTTACTAAGTGCTACGTGTGGTCAGTGCTGCTATATGGCGTAGAGGGCTGGACACTCAAAACGAGGGATATAAATAGATTAGAAGCTTTCGAAATGGCTCTATCGCCGTATCCTAAAAATACCATGGACAGCGAAAATCACAAATATAGATGTCCTTAAAAGAATAAACCAAGAACGCCAACTTTTCGAAACCATCAAGAAAAGGAAAACGGCGTATCTAGGTCACATCATGCGAAATTAAAAATACTAGTTCCTCCAACTAATAATCGAGGGTAAAATTGAAGGCAAGAGAGGAATGGGACGCAAGAAAATGTCCTGGCTCCGAAACATAAGGCAATGGACATAAGGATGTATTAACGACATACAATCTCTGATACATATTGCAAGAAATAGAGAATTAATGGAAAATGTGATCGCTAACATCCATTAATGGATTTGCATCTGAAGAGGAAGAAGAAGAAGATTCTGATCTTATATGCCACCGCTCTGAATAGTTTGATTGATGTGCATTCGTACCATTCCCTCAAGTTACGCAACCATGAGATTCTTCTCCTTCTTACACTTCTCTTGCCCTGGATTTTTCCTTGTATAATTAATTGAAGTATGTTGTATTGCTTGTCAAATTTAACGTGATACTTGGCCGATTTGAAATTAGGCTCCACCCACGATGTGCATTCGACCACAACAGAATTCGTCCTTATTATTTCTTGGCACTTCGAAGTGCAAGGTACTTGTATAGTCTGCGACAAAGTTTTTTTTATTTTACTTATGTTTAAAGTTACTGTGTGTTGAAGAAATATCGTATTACAATAGATTTGACTTTTTAAATAATTATTGTTAAGTACTTTAAATTATAAACATGGATTTTCATTCATAATTTGAAGGCAAAGTCTTGGACAAACGAGGGAGGTAATAGCAAATGTAATTATTTTTATGCAGAGAGAAGCGATGCAAAATTTGCATGTTAAAGATTTTAAAAAAGTTCAAGAGCGTGATTCCTTAGCAACGGGAGTAAGTATAGTCACTATAAAACGGATCTCTCGTGAAATGAAAAATATAGAAGAAGGTGCTTCTACATCATTTTCGACGCCAAACAAAAGAATGAGATCTGCCCCAAAATCCAACTTGGACGATTTTGACAAAGGTTTACTTCGGCGTATAATAATAAATTATTATGTTACGGAAAAACGAGTTCCTACATTGCGACATATAACAAAAAAAAATTAATGAAGACAATATTTATACAGGGTATTATTCTATTTTAAAGAAATAAACAACAGATTAAAATATTTATAACTTACTAAAATGCTAAAATGCCAAAGATCCGAAGAATAAAATTATACGACTATAATATAAAATATTACGACAATTCTAGTATAAAAATTGAGTAATAAATGTTTCGTCGGTATGTTCCAGGTATAAGATTAACTACTCTTCTTTTATTCTTATACAGTTTACTGTAATGCAAATGTAAAGCTTTCATCTCTGCCAATATTCCTCTCATAAAATTACAGAACGAGACATTTATAGTGTTCGAAAAAACTGCCGCTTCAACATGACTGAATGGTCAATATTAATGAGTCAAATAAAATATAATTATTAGAAGAATTTTTTTAACAAGTAACAAAAACAAAATATTTTGTATTTTGAGAAAAATTTCCGAAGGAAAAATTTTAACGTCAAAATAACATACAATATAGACATATCATAGAAGTTCCATTAATAAATAAGGTCACTCTCTGTAAACTTGTAGTATGGAGTGTACCAAGGAGACGAAGATACCGAGCGCATTATGTATCTCTTTTCCTCCGAATGCGTTCTCACTTAATTTTCTACGCAGGTGGACAAATTTGTCAAGTATCACCTTAGATTTGACAAGCAATATCTTTCATTACGCATAACATGCCCCAGGTATTGCAACTTTCGTGTCTTGGTGGTTCCCAATTATTAAGAACGCTTTATAGAAGAGTGCCACATGTAGACATATTTGCAACTTTACTCATCCATCTAAGCGAGCCCATATCTGCAACATGAATTCGTTGATATACTTTTCTTTTAATTGCCAACATTAAGTACCGTACATTATTACTTTTGCTGGAGACATTTAAATAAGAGGCAAAATAATATTAAGCGAATAGCATAATATTTTTTAAGTTTGAAAATTCAAGGAGACGCAAGTGTTCAATTGTTCACCTCAGAGAGACGCCACTGCCAATTCGATGAAAATGACTTAAAGTAATGCTCTTCCTTTTCCGTTTCCGTACATCGTATATCGCAAAACATCTGTAAGTTGTCCTTTACAGCACATATTAGCGGATGTATTCTTTGTATAGACATATTTCCATAAAATGTTTATTGGTTTGTAATTGCTTTCTAGTTGTTTAGATACACATTCGTTAATTATTGTAAATGCAATATACATTCCTATTAAATTATTGAAACAAACTTATAAAAACCGGCATTTAATTATCAAGGTCGACTAATTTGTAGATAAGTCATTTAATACTAACAAATTGATTTCTGCAAATTATAATGAAAGAGATAAAGAATGCCAATAATTCCTGAAATAATTACAGAAATCTTGTATTTTATTGTATAGTATTCAGCGTGCAATAATAAAAAACTAATGTTAGTAATGAATTAAGTCTGAATGAATTAAAACTAGTAATATATTTTCTAATTTCAATCACATGTACCGGCATATGATTATCTGCTAAGTTGTTACAGGTATGGTGTTATCATGAGTTACCCCATTTTTCTCAATCTTCTGTCAAGCTTGGATATTCTGATAGGTCTATTCGTTGAAACGATGTGGTCAGTGTACCTTGTAGGAAATGTGCCTCTACACTTCATTTCAGCATCGTCATTTCAGCATCTCTGCTTTATGACGTCATAACACGCTATTGACATCTATTGATAGCTATTTAAACACAGATTTGACGAATATGTGCTCCTACGCCATATATTTGGGTTTTTAGTCAATCACGGCGATTGCAAGCTTTTGCTGACAAATGTAAACTTTTGCATACATACAGGATGATTGATTAGTGTGATGAAGCTCAGTAGATCTGCTATAACAATAGATAGCAATAAAAGTTGTTTATTTGTTTTAAAATACAATCTGTTCCATACAAACAGTAACCCTAAGCATTTTTGCTAACAATAAAACACTGAAAACTTTTGTTTTCAACACTTTCACAAAATTTATTTTTGTGTATTTTAAATTATTATCACTACAGCTGTTTCGGCCATAGTGCCTTTCTCGAGGCACTTTTCCTTTCAGTTGTGGTCTACATGGACAGACAATGGCCCTGAAAACTCTCGTTAAATTTGGAGTAAATCGGAATGGTTTCTTCTAAATTTATTCGAAGACTGGTTGAAATTTATCGTGCTCCCTTATTTTAAAAAACTTGAAGGATAAAAAGTGTTAATAGGTGACAATTTAGCCAGCCATATTTCCATCGCTGTCATAAAAACAGTGCCAAAACAATAATATTAGCTTTGTTCTTTTACCGCCCCATAGCACGCATTGCTATTTTAGACCACTGAAGGGTAAATGGAGATCTGTTTTGACTAAATGGAAGCAAACACAACTTGATCCTAGAATGGTTCAAAGCGACAGGACTTATTCTTCTCGACCGAGAAGCTGTTTTAAAACGAATCCCTTTTTAAGAAAGGCCTGTTGGGGAAATTGCCAACGTTTTGAAGGATATGTTTGAAACAACAAGATATGTAAAACCAACTATGTCCAGCAGACGAAAGACACTAAATGTTGCTCCAGGTGAGAGCATCAGAAGATTTAAAAGCACAAAAACCAGACGAGACGACGGTGGAAGTACGACTACCTAATCAAAAGAGAAGTGAATAATCCTAAGTCACGCAAGTCTAATAAATACGAACTTTCTTCTGAAAGTGAAATAGATGATATAGAACTTGAAGACGAGACCGACGAACAAGAGTTCGGCGATACTGAGCCCGAGAATGTTGAGAGTTTATTCTCGTGAACTTTAATACAGAGAAACGGCTTGTAAAATATGTTATAGAAATCTGTCAAGTCATAAATGAAGAGCACCTTCAAGTCAAATTCTTACGAAAAAATGTGGGTAAAAAAGAAACATTTTTTTCATATCCTGACGTAATAGACGAATCGATGGTGAACAGGAATGAAGCCGTTCGTCTTCCAGCTCCACACCTTCGCCGAGAACGTTTCAATTTTTTGACAGATTTGGTTGAAGCTGATAATGTTTTATAAACAAATAGGTTAGGTAACTACTTAATAAAAATATTCTTAACTAAGTACAATACAGTGTAAACTTTTTGAGAATATTTTAATTTGTTGTTTTTATATTTTGTCAGAATAAACGTTCTCAAAAATTTATTTCACGCTGTACAATAGTAACAGATTTTTTTAAAAGTTAAATTTGATGTCAGGTCACCTATAGAACAGCTTTACTTGCCATTTACAGTGATTTTTTGCTTACATTTTCAAGTCACCCAACAGACTTGAGAAACACGGTTTTAACTTTTTTTTTGTACTTTTTTTTTTGTTTTTTCAAAAAAATTTTATATAGGTTCTATTCTTTGCCCAAAGTGGCATAACTCCATATTTTTTGTTTTATGATAGATTTATCAGTATAACAGGTATTACTGAATTAATTGTCCAAATTGTAGTCAAGTCATTTAACCCTACGGTAATTACTTTTTGACGTAGTAAAATTTTATTTAGCTGATACAAATAAATTGTTATATTTTCTTTCATAGCACATTCTCCTTAATTACTAAAAAACATTTAACGATCAAGTAAAAAAGATATTATTAACTTAAATAATATTTACCAATGTATTTCACGACTGAAATGGTAATTACACAATATAAAGAATCGCTGAATGCCAAGTTTCAAGAAAGGTGTAGGAGAGGAACACAGTTATATGAATATAACATAGGAACATAGAAAGCAATTAAAAAAGAGATGTAAAGGAAATTAATATTAACATGACTCGATATAGACAAATATTAATATAGCTGCTAATAATAATTAATATAGCTGCTAGTTTGTTGGCTACAGTACGTACCATTCTGCCTTTGTAAAAAGTTAAACCACTCGTTAAACAATAATTAAACTAAATATTAACTAAGAACAACTAACTAAAAACAACTTGACTAAACTTGAATTGACTAAACTAAGCAGAAACAGAAACTACTAAATATTCAGGTATAAACGCGTTTGCAAACTAAAAATACCTAGAGAATTGACTAAACTAAGCAGAAACATGAACTAAATATTGAGCTATAAACCCTTTTGCAAACTAAAAACAACTAGAGAATTGACAAACGTCAAATTATTTGACAAATAAGACAAATAAGCAAAGGGGGACGTTAGAATTTTTATTAATTAAATGCAAAACTAGAATTTTAGTATTTATTTAATTTATTCGTCAAAATCATCTTAAAACCAAACAATATTAGTATGATTGAATAGGTACATTAAAATAATTGTAGTTTCGCATTTAATTATTAAATATTCTAACGTTTGCCTCCGGTTAATTGTCAAAAAAGTTGACGTTGACGTAAAAACAATTAGATATCAACTTTTTGACCAGAAGTAACCAGAGGCGGAGGTTTTTAAATTTATTAATTAAATGCTAAACTACCATTTTAGTATTTATTTAATTTATTCATCAAAATGAGCTTAAATTCAAATAAAAATAGTATGGTTGAATAGGTATTTTCAATACTTTTCAAACGAAGTATCACTTGCCATAAGGTCCTATTTAAAATTATTTGTCACAGTGGCACTGTAACGTTATCTGTCACCATTACGTCACTTTTTATGACTAATTAAGAAGCCTACGTCTGTTTATAACGTCCCTCCAAATTTCACTATTATAAGTATAACCGTTCAAAACATACGAGGGAGGAAACAGACTTTTAACTAGCACTGTATAAGAATACTGCCATATTCAAGATTGGAGCGAATCAGAGCTCGATATATTTTAAGAAGTGATTATTTGTCGGCCCCCAGAGTAACGGGCGAGATATTTAGACAGGTTGATTTTTTGGAAGCAGTTTCCTTTAGTTTCCTGGATATGACGTGTTCTCCAAGTAAGCTTTTTGTCAAATATGACACTCAGAAGTTTCAACTGGTCAACTATTTGCAAGTGAGGTCCATTTAGGGTTATAGAGGGCGAATTAGATCTATGTTTGTTGTGTAAAGTGGACTCCTTAAGATTTTGAGGCTGACAAAGAAATAATTTAAATGATTCAATAATTTAAAATCATACATATAAGAAAAAATTAACATCAAAATACGGTTTATATTTCTCGTACTTTTGTACTTGTCCTCTATAAATAACCGCAATCAACAGAGGAAAAGTTGCAGTTATGCAAATGATATTAAAATCATAAAAAAAACTTGGACAAATGACCGAAGAACATGGCGTATATAGGTATGCAAGAAATCCCCATCGCAGTCACGCGTTTTCTTTACGTCATTTATGATTCCACGAATTAAATTGTGGTTAGTACGACCTGCAGTCCGGTAGTTAACAAAGGAGGTTAAAAAATTATGTATTTGTGGAATAACCCAGCTATACCGACTAAATGATTCGATTAAAAAGAAAAACAAAAATACTTAAAATTGCTATATCTTCTTAGTAATTTAGTTGTAATTACTGATAACGATGATTTTATGTTTTAAATAGTATTTTATATTTATATAATCAAACAAATAAGAATTTTTAATATTCTTAAATACTGGTTTGAAATTTAAACGAGTTGTTAATTTGATTTGTAGGCGAGGCAACCAAGCACACTAAGCCTACCAATTTTCCGTAGCAAGATAAATCGCAATACAACTTTTTGCATTATATTAGGAAGAGTGTCAGGAAAATGGATTTCCAAATATGAGCAGGAATGAGTTCAATTTTATTACTCTTGGGTATTCGAGGTGGCTGAACACGAATATGATAACGGCGATGGTAATCGAACTACCTAGTGCCCAGGGTGGACTTCGTCTGCTGGAGTTTCACGTAAATTTTATTCTAAATCAACCGACAGCCATTCTCATATTGTTGCACAATCTGCAAGGTGCGTTAGAATCTCTATAAATTAAAATTAAAAAAACCCTACTCAGGCAGAAACGGTTTTTGTCTCGGAGTTTTCAGCCTCAGTTCTTCAACTACTCGTAAGGATCAAGTGCGTAGTTAAGACTTATTAGCCAGTCATATTAAAATGTCCTGTTAATTGACGTCAACTGAAATATTTTTTAAACGCTCTACATCAGTCATGGACTTAAATTATTTAAATACATTTCTGATAGATAGCATCTCTGAGTATTCTTTATGCATAAATCATATTTCGCCTTTCCGAAAATGTACAATAATTATGACGGGTCACTTTTACTGGATGAAGCTTTTTAATTTTGATAACAAGCAAATAAATGATTATCATCAACACGCTTCAGTTTAATACATTAAAAGGATGGTTTTTAATCGCTATGATATAAAAGTAAATCAGTTTAGTAAAAATAAACTTTTGTTTTTAGAATGTAATTTGTACAATTATATGTCTTGTTTGTCTTAATAAATTATTTATTCATTTAAGCAACCCAGCTTTTTTCTTCGACCAGATGCGAACTATTCATTTTTACACTGTTATTTTACCACTCTTCTCGTAGCTGTATAAAATTTTTATATAAAGAAGCTACAAGATAATTCGTAGTTGGCGTCCTGAGTAAGTAAACAACATACGAAGGATCTCGCAGTTGGCAGTCAACGTGTTAATACAAGTTCGTTACAAAAATTTAAATACGAATTCAATTCAATATAATAAATCAAATACAAAAATTCTTTTGGTATCAAGTATCAGAAATACTTTTATCTAAATATAAAAATTTTTCAAATTACAAATTAAATAACCAGATAGATATGAATAATTAAATGGGGAAAGTCTTCTTCTTCTTCAAGTTCCGCTCCCATTAGAGGTTGGAAATTATTCTGGCAATTATAATTTTGTTGGTTACGCGCCTGAATAGTTCAATTGAACTACATCCAAACCATTCACGAAAATTGTATAGCCACGAGATTTTACGTCTTCCTGCGCTTCTTCTGCCTTTGTTTTTGCCCTTAATTATATTCCTTATTAGGTAGTTCATATTTTTCACCTATCGTGATGTGCCTTAAGTATTGCAACTTTCTGATTTTTATGGAATTTAAAGCTTCACATTGTTTTCCCAGTTGTTCGAGAATTCGTACATTTGTTTTGCGATCCATCCATGATATTTTCAGACTAAGCCGGACTACAGACTACACTACATTTCGAATGCTTCCAGTTTTCTCATTCTGTTAAAAGTTGACCGTGAAATTTCAATGCAACATCTTATTTCTTTTGTTTACTCAGTAATTACTTCTGTAATCCATGCTCAAAGGCATTTGTACGAAGATATTTGTTCAATTTCTGTATTATCTAGTATTAGCTTAACTTTGATATTTTGTGCTTTTGTAAATATCATGAACTTGGTTTTCTTCAAATTTATTGATAGTATATAATCTTTGCAATCTATATTTAGTTGTTGAGCAAGTGGTTCTTGGAAATTGTCGAACTAATTGGAATTATTTAGTTTGTTTTTTCATCATTGGCTCAATTTTCTGAAGCAAAAATGCAAAATCTATGCGTGACATTCTGCAAAAGTTAAAAAATTTCAAATTAGGAAAGTTAGTGAACGACTCGTTTTCAATCCTTGCCGCCCACAGCTGGCACTTTTTTACCATAGCACTGATCTTATCTTCAACTTTGAACATGTCTACATTTTTCCCTTGCAAACATAAATCGCAATATCTGGTCCTCCCACAAAAATCGAACAAAACACAACATTATTGCTTTTTTTTGATGCGTCGGTGCTTTCGTCCTCATCTAAAATCCGTCTTTGGACAGTGTTGTTAAAGAGCGGAACAGTACTTATTATCTTAACAGCCGCATCATTCTCTTGCATAGAATTATTGCTGATGGTAATATAAGTTCTTCAGCAATTGCATGGTTTTTTCCACATTTAGCGACAAGCTGAGGTACCTCATAAGATATAAGGGTTGAATTTTCATTTACATTTGCACTATAGTGTTCAGTAATGTTTTTACAAGATCTTTTAAGTTCTCCTAGTTTGTTTTTAAAAAAATCGAATGACTTACTCTTGTACTCTGGATGCTTTGTCTCAAGATGCCGACGGAGTTTTGCTGGCTTTATACACTCACTCGAAAGGCTTTCGTAGCAAATTACATATTGAGGTTTAGGCTGCTGCTCAGGGCCAGTGAACGTGAAACCCATTTCCAAGTAATCAGAGTTGTATTTTCTAATTTTTGCAGCACTGATCTTGGTCGAATTAGGCGAATTGGCTGTGTAACTGTAATGCAGACAGCAGCAACGGTATATTTATTTAGGTATATAAACAAAATTATAGTTAACAATCTAAAATTTGATATAACTTTTAGTTTGCGCGATATATGTTATTAATTTTAAAGATTTAGAGAGAAAAACTTTGTTTTCGCTCTCCTAAAAAAATTTGCAAAATGGACCTACATCGTTTTCCTCCCTGGCCCTTCATATATTTATTTTTATATCTTGCGGACCCCTCAGCCATACCTCGGACTGAACCACCAGTTGGGAACCATTGCTCTATAGTTTTTCGGTTCTTTTTTGTCACCTTTTTTAAACCTCAGGATTAGTACGTTTATTTTCTATTCTTTGGGTACTTTGTTGTATTGTAATATTTTGTTGATATGCTGTGCTAATTAATCTGTCATCGTTGTACCGCAAATATGACGACAGAACGTTTTTTTTTTCTATAATTTTCTTTGCCTTCATCCACTTCCACCGTGCTTATTCTGGTTTGTTCATTAGTTGTAATTTCCGGTGTTTCTGGTTCTGCGCGTGTCGGTTGGTCTTCTGATTACAGTCTTTTCAGTAATATACCCAACTGTTTGTCTCTTTGCCTTTAACTTTCTATCATTTATTGTCTCTGTCCCCCTACAAATCTCCACTTTCCCTTTTGTAATCCGAAGAAGTCTTGTTCCAGATCTTTGAGAAGCGTTCCCAATGGTTGTTTTCCCAATGTATTCCAGATATGTTTTTTCTTTTCTTTGCATTATTCTTTTACTTCCTTACAGAGCTATGACACTTTGTTTTTACTGATTTCACAATGCTTGACAATTTTTTCTAAAAGTAGGCAATTGCGGATCATTTGATAACAATAATTTTTGTATAAATATGCATTCAAATCTGTCACCTTTTTCGAGTTTATAATTTAATATAGACAGAAAGTAGATTAAAATTTAATATTCAATATCGCAGAAGTAATTACTTTATTTAAATACCGTGAAATTTAAAATGCACATTTAAATCGTATTATCTAAGGTCATATTTACCAACACATAAATGAATAACTATGCTACAACCAATTAAAAATTATTTTGCGTAACAATTTATTATTGCCAAGCCGCAAAGAGGATATGTCTAAAAGAAGGTTATCTTTTAGCAAATTTTCAGATGATCACGGTCAAGGAGATACTCGCATTTTACTTTTACCTGCGCGGCGCAAATAGATCAGGATATGAGATAATTCTTTTGTGTAATATACAGTACGTCCCAATTAATAAGTTTATTAGCAAAATTTTAGTGTTTTATTGATTTTCCTTTTTTACTCGTATCTATTGTCATTTTATTATATATTATACTGGCAGGCAGTCAGACTTTTTGTAGAATAATATTTTTTCTAATAATTCTTTTTGTCTTGCTATTATTGATCAACATTTTCAAAGTTGTACTCCTTTTCTCGGTAATATATCTTAAAAGTCCGACCAATCTGTTGTTTATTGTCTCCCATTTCTATCTATTTTTTCTTTGCTTCTTTATCTTTGGACAATATTCGTTGTGTCTTTTATATTGTTTTAAAGATATTTCGTATGACAGACGGTCTTCGTAAGCACATTTGTATAAACGTTATTTGACCTAATAACCAATATCGTATATAATCGTAAACAGACCAGCAATGAAGGCAGTCGGTCATTCATTCATTACTCGTATTTTAGTCTAGTTTGTATTTGTAATATGAAAACGAACTAATATAAATAAGTAATGTCATCGATATGCTATTCCGTTGTAATTAAATAAACAATAAACGAGATACATTAACTAATACGCGAATTTTACCTTACATTCTTCTTCCAGCTTATTTCCACTGTGTCGAAATTACTTCTGTATCCATATTTCCTTCTGTGTTTATAATAGTAATTTTGCCGGCTCCTTCTTATACCTTAAGTTTTTTATATCAAATATTTCTTTATGTATTGGTATTTGCACCTCTTTGTTCTCATTGTTTGTGTTTCCTTCCTTTTGTTGGTCGTATTAATAGAATGGACACAAAACCAAAAGGGATTGATCCAAAGAGGACTTATAAATGAGTGGCTTTTCTTCTCTTTTCTCGTTCCAAAATGAGGCGACCTAACTCAACAATGGAACCAATACCACAGCAAAGGAACTTCGAAGAACTTGCTGTTGCTTCGTCTGACTAATGTCTAGAGCCTGACCCACTACTCTGAGCCGCGTAATGTGGGTTGCCTATTATGAATTTGAATCGGGGAAATTATTGACAGACTTGCGCATGACGTCCGACATCGGATAATCATAATCATGTTTTACTAAAATAGATGTATTTGGTACATTGATTTGTATATGTAATATTTTATATAAATAAATAGTCTATATATAAATGTACCATTAGATAAAACTTTGAAAACAATTAGGACCAAATTACAAAATGATAGGTTAACAACTAGAACCAAATTAAATGTATAAGCTATAACTGTTGACATTATCTACTGACAACACTTATTTTCATCTAAACAATGATTTCTATAAACAAAATTTTTGGGCTGTGCTTTAAATCCATTATTAGCTAATATATTGATGGAAGACTTCAAAACAAATATTCCTAATCAAAATTTAAAGCGCACAATACGTTGGAAATATGTACAATATTTTGTAGATGATCTGTTGGACACACTTCTGATTAATATAAATAAAAGGTAAAAAGGAGGAGTCAATAAAACTTACAATGGAAAAGAAATAAAATAAATCGTTGCCTTTTCTGGATGTCTCAAAGGAAAATAGTGGATGTGGGACTATGTATACAAAAAAACCAACACATTATATGAACATAATATATCCAAATTTAATGAGTCATTAAATCATTATATGATAGAACTAAAATTGCCTGTTCTAATGACAATTCGTTTTAGAAGAAAAATAATTATCATTATCACATCTATTTTAGTCAAAAATGATTATCCGATGTCGGACGTCAAAGTCTGTCAGTAATTTCTCCGACTCAAATTCATAGTAGGCAACCTACATTACGTGGCTCAGAGTAGTGGGTCAGGCTCTAGACATTAGTCTTCGTCTGGGTAGTCTCTGTAATTTTTGATTGGTTTGCATTGATTTCTCACGCGTAACTGACATTCAAAATCGCCGATGCTTTAATCGTTTTATTTCTGAGAGAACGGTTCATTATATACAAAAAATGCTAAACGTTTTTGTTCAAAATTATATTCACTACATTTTGTATTTAAAACATTTTTTTAAGCGTCCTAAAATTGATATTTTGTACAAAATTTAATTTGTGTGTATGACTTTTAGAGGTTCAGTGGCATTTTCGTCTTTGACGACTGTTACTTATGAATGTGCAGTTTGTAACTATCATACTCCAGAGTTTATATTTTATAATAGCAATACCACCACCATCGGAATCAATCGTAAAAATATTTCAATATTTAAAAAATATAAACAAATTTAAAATGACAACAGAAAATATAGTCCAACATCGACAGCAGAGATAGTGTTATGTATTTATGAATTATAATATAAAATTCAACTCGTTTTGAAATCGGCAAGGTTTCAGACAACATGAATTATGGCGGCACATGTTCTCTGTGCAAGAATATAACGGGTGACAAATTTAAAGTTCCATATTTACATATTTATTGCTAAATAGAAAATAGAAATTAAATTATTGATAAAAGAAATAATCGACGAATAACTTTGAATTTATATTGAATAGAGAAAATAATCTGATGGAAATCTATTTATGGGTGATTATAATGACTTTAGATTTTTGTAGAAATATCTCATCACTCACCATTCTCTTTCATCATTCTCATTGTCTCTATCCCTATACCAATATCAATCTCCTTTACCGACATGTTCTCCCTACAGGTCTTCTTTGGAGCTACAACGCTTTGTGTGTCTTGGCCTGCTTAACAACGTTCTTCCATCGTCTATCCAACTTTTACGTGGCCTTCCTCTTGTCCTATTAGCTTGGGATTTTTTTGACCTCATTTTTATATATTCGAATGTTTTATTTTACCATCTTCCGTATAGAAATGCCCAAATTTTCAAGTGAGAAGAAAATATTCCAAATGTAATTTATTTATTACGATTATTGTAAATTTTATTCTCGAAAATAACTTCAAGTACTTGCCTAATTAATGTAAGCTACATAAAAACTAGTCATAAATAGTGCAGGGCAAAAAAAAGCCTCACGATAACACCCAAAATGGTTAGAAAAGGAGGTATAGATATTTTACTATCAATAAGCGATTTGTTTGAGAATAAAATTGGGCGGGTTTAAAACATATAGTACATTAATTGGATAGTGGTAAGAGGATGATACATTCAACCCAATGTTTCAACACTCCTACGTCTTAGGTGATTTATATTTAGTCCAGTTTTTGGATATTGGCAATTTTAATTTATATTATGCAGTAAGTTTTAGTGTTAATTAAATATTGCACAACAATCAATATTTATTGTGTCCCTCGAAGATATATTTCACTGATATTTTTTACTTTATGTAAAAAACATTAACACTTAGATATTGAATACTCCTTCGACATGAACATAGCGAGCTATGCCGATACCTTCTACCTTTATTATATATTATCCAGATTTAGCCATACGGCTCACACTCACTCTAAGGGGAAAATTCACTCATTCCTGATAAAGGATTAAGCTCTGGTGGAACACTTTCCGTTTTATCGAGCCCTAGGTGACTTGGTATGCTGGAGTATCTCCCAAAAATTTTCGTACACATCTGGACGTCGAGATGAATACGATTTCTGCATGGCATTATAGAGATGTTCATTTAGACCCAGCTGTTTTATGTTCTCTAGGAGGATTTTGGGAATAACACCAGTAGTACATAGAATAATAGACACTGTCTGGGTACTTTCCATTCTCCATTGTCTCCTGATTTTTATTTCTACATCTCTGTACTTGGCGATCTTTTTGTTGTATTTAACACGTAAATTATTGGTGTTGGGTATCGCCACATTAATAAGTGTTACTTGCCTAGTAAGTTTATTAACTAGTATGAGATCTGGTTTATTATGTGCGACTGGTTGGTCTGTGAGCACAGTGCGGCCCCAGTATAGCTTGTAGTTGTCATTTTAAACGTTCTGTCAGGGACATATTGATAATAAGGAAGATGGTCGGTTTGGAGAAGTCCCAGTTTGTCAGCTAGTTCTTGGTGGATAATCTTTCCTACTAAGTCATGGCGTACTTTATAATCAGTACACAAAAATGTCATTTTTCTCAAGTCCATATCAGCATTTGTCATTTTGGACTTGGGATCTTTAACAATATATTTCAGGTAATTTTTAGATTCTGATCACTGATACACTGAAGAAGGACTATAAAAAAAATATAAACATCAAACTAAAAAACAGACAAAAACATGAAAACAAATCAGGAGTGGAAAGATTGCAAAAACTTTATAAAAGAAGCAGCTGAGGAAGTACGAAGTAGGAAGTACGAAGTACGAAGTAGGCACAAAAGATAAACAAAGAAGAACAAGAACATGACTGGTTTGACGAGAAATGTCAGATTAGAAAAAAAAGAAAAACATTGCATATTTAATGACGTAACAGGGACACAGAACCCGATGAGAGAGGAAGAATATAAACAACTACGTAAAGAAGAAAAGACAATCCACCAAAGAAAGAAGAGGGAAAACATGAACAAAGAACTTCAAGAACTATGCAAGCCAATAGAGACAAGAAAGTTTTACCAGAAACTGAAGAAAAGCAGAAAAGAATTCAAATAACGAGGATAACAATTTGTACCATTAGACCAAGCAGACAACAGAGAAAAACGTCCACCAACTATAGCCGAGATTAGAAAAGCAGTACTCAAAATAAAGAATGATAAATCACCGAGATCGTATTAAATAGCATCGGAGCTACTGAAGAAAGGAGGAGGCGCATTTCTGAATACAATACATAAGCTATTAACAAAGATTTTGGTTTATAGAGGGCGCCCAGCTGAACGTCCTTCAGCCAAGACTCTCAGATTTTCCACGAGCGAAAATGCATGTCCTGTCTGGGGTAGATGGGCACACGTTAATAAAGTGGACGTGATCTAAATGAAGCATGCTGAATAGCAACAGAGTTTTTAAAAGCAACGCCACTAGAGAAACTATGTATATCAGTGTGCGGGAATCGACCAACCGAACCTGCGAAGACGAATCACGGAGTACATCGAGAGCTTCAGGCAGTCATTTCACGACAGACATGTGATGTTCGGTGAGCAATAGCTCTCACGACGACCTGCGGATGAGATCCAGGAATGGTTTTCTTAGTGGTTTGAACTGCGTCTGGAAGATAGGGCAATACTGAACCAAATGAGATTGTGCGTGGCGGCTGTGAAAACCAACAGAGCAAGATGGGGCCAGGTTGATGAAAATGACACCTTATGGACTTGTGGCCAACGGCAGGATATGGACTACCTAATCTAGTGCAACCAATACCCGTTTCCATGCATGGTGGACGACCTGTGAAAGGCCAACACCAGGGCAATAAACTGCATGATTCAGGGCCTTACACTTGAAATGATCACGCTTGGACACGAAAAAGTAGAAGTAAATTAAGTGGCCTTAAAATCAATCAGGCTAAAACAAAATATATAAAAAAAATTAAAAATATAGAGAAAAAATTTGCTAGACATATACAAAGGCACAAAAGAAAATGGACTGGAATTTGAAAATGAAATAGAATTTCATTAAAATACGGCTGTGTGAGATGGGACATGTGGAAAGAATGGAAGAAGGCGACATACCAAATAAAATGAACAAACAAGTGACAGTAGGACTATGAACAAGAGGAAGACCGGAGCTGAGATACATAGAACAATTCATAGAAAATGATATAACAATAACGAGTAGTGTTATGACATAAAAAAGTTTATTCCTTAGACCACCATTATCAAATATTATTACACAGAGTGTACATTGGCGTTTATTTAAATTTTTATGGTTAAACGAAAATTGTATAAGTAAACGAAACGAATTAATTGTTGTAATATTATAATTTAAGTAATAAAAGTATTTACAGAAAAATTATAAATATGCTTTTTTCGGGTACACGTAAACGCATCACCAATTACTATTTTAATGGAAATAAGCCACAATTGAAGGTTAAAATAAGTATATTGACGTTTCAATTTGCAGTTCGGAAATCATTCTCAAAATACAAAGAATAATAAATATTAAACAAAATTTGTTTAATTAATTAACGTGTAAAGTGTAACAAACAACAGGTAATCTTTCGCATTAGAAACCAGCGCATTGAGACAAAAATGCTGGTGATAAGTTTACCTTTTTGCGGTGATGAGTTAACCTATCTCCAAAGGATGCTGGTGATCAGTTTGTTATATTTTGGAGAGTCTAATAATTTTATGCACGTACACGTCAATTTTTTCCGGATACTTTCTAGTTGGACTGTAGCTCTTTTACTTTTAATAAAAACCTTAATTTTCCTTTTCCAAAATTTTCTTCTTTCGTCGGAATTATTCTGCAAACAAGTTTTAATAATTAATTTCAGTTTCAGTAAACAAATTAAAGATTTTATAATTAACTCATACATAAACAATGTAGGAACTTCTTATAAATATGTAAATACGAAAAAATACTATCAAAGATGACATGACGGTATCATATTTGATGTTTGTGATTTGTCATCATGATAAAGTTACTATTTGATTATTGTGATGATTGAAATTAATCTGATATGAATAAAAAATCATAAGATAGCTTTCATTCAGACTTCGGACATTACGATCAATTTAGATCAGCATTGATAAATCATAAATAAGTGAAATGAAAAAGAGTCATCTTAAATACTTAATATTTAACATAAAAAAACTTAAAATGTTTCACTGATAATGGTCCGACTGAACCGAAAACGTTTTGAACAATTGTAATCCTTTTAAATAAATTTATATATTTAAATTTATATACTTATAATATATTTTTAATATAGTATACCATTATACACTACAGTCCTATTGTATAGTCCATCATATTGATAGCACATTATGTATGCAAATCCTCAACAGGTCAAAAAACCATAGGCGTCACCCTATACTTGTTTTGAAATAAATAAAAAAAATTAATATTTTAAGATGCCGTCAACAATTCATTATCTTTTAAAAAATCTTCTGTAAAATAAGTGTCCACTAATCTCACTATACCTTTTTTGTGCGTAAAAAACGTCGGTATATATGCCACACGATTATTGTTAATTATACACGGGTGATTAACGAGAGAATTCAATGTTTCACGAAATTAATTAATGTAAACAGTAATTTAAAGGTGATTATTGTTTTCTATACAAGTTATCGCCTGACACAAAAAGAATACCTTCTTTGAACGATTACCTGGAATTACTGATAAGGCTTCACTAATGATAGTTTAAGTAGTTTTTATGCCACATTACAGCTTATGCCAATAATATAAATTAGAAATTGTTTGCATCTTCCATTTAGTTTGTAGATATACATTGTTCATGTCTTACCTACCTACGTTTTTGGTGTCGATATTTTGTTATTTGCATTTAAAAATGACGTCGACAACAGGTTTTATCCCGGTTAAGTGTAGTTATAAAGGTGCCTTCAGTCTAAGAGAGAAAAATATAATATTAAATGTACACGATGCACTTGTACATCAACGCCCTTTAAGTAATGTTCGTGAAATCGTTAAATGTGTTCAAATATGACAGGGGTTGGAGAAGCAACAATTTATAGATTCCTAAAAGAAAGAAAAGGAGGAACTGTTTCATCTCCCAAGAAGAGTGGGGGGAGTAAACCCTTGGAAATTGAAGAAATACATAAAAACATGATAAGACGCAGCGTCCACTCATTTGTTTTTTAACAAAGAATTTCCAACATTGGACAAAATCCAAAATTAATTAGAGAAAACGAAGAGTTACCAATCATAAGCAACAAGAAATTATGGGGACTATTGAGAGAGATGGGATTTCGTTGGCAGAAGAATAGAAGAAAATCTGTTTTAATTGAAAAAGATTACATTGTATGTTGGAGACGAGATTATCTAAGAACTATTAAAAAGTACCGAGAAAAAGGGAAAACAATTTTTTATTTGGACGAGACTTGGCTAAATGAAGGTCATACTGTACCATATCTATGGGTTGATACAAATGTGAAAAGTTCCCGTCAGGCATTCATCGAAGGTGTATCTACTGGAATAAACAATATTCCCGTTGGAAAAGGACGCAGACTCATAATAACCCATATTGGAAACGAATACGGTTTTGTCAATGGTGGGTTATTAAGTTTTGCCTCAAAATCAACCAAAGATTAATACGAGGAAATGACTGCTGACGTTTTTGAAGAATATTTTGAGCAAACGTTGGATTTAATTCCAAAAAATTCTGTCATAGTCATGGATAATGCTAGTTACCATTCAAGACTAGCAGAAAAATTGCCAACAACGGCATGGAAAAAAGGAGAGATAATCGAATGGTTGGATAAACACGCAATTGAGTACAAGGAGAATTCGACAAAAAAGGAATTATTACCTATTGTAAGGCAACATAAAGCAGCTTATAAAAAATATATAATTGATGAAATGGCATTAAACCGTGATGTAATTATTTTACGTTTACCCCCATACCACTGTGATCTGAATCCGATAAAAAATATATGGTCTCAAGTAAAGGGTGAAGTCGGACGCAACAACAAAACTTTTAAATTAGAAGACTTACAACAATTATTAGAACATTCCTTATCAAAAGTTACTCCAGAAAATTGGAAAAATGCTGTTAGTCATGCTCACAAGAAAGAAAATAAAATGTGGAATTTGGATAATATGACTGATGGAATGCTGGAACCGGTAATAATTAACATTGGAGTTGAAGATTCCTTAGATTCTGAAGAAAACAGTGAATCTGAAATGGAATTTGATTAAAATAATATTCATTTTTTTACAAATCGGCCCCTGTTACGGCCACAAATTATTTTATATATAACCAATAAAATAAACATCTTACATTTCTTGCAAATTCATTAGTACCTGTTAATCTCCATCACTCCTACACTTGCAACTTTATTTATGATTAGTAACCCTCAAAACTATTGTATTCTATTCTTCTTCAACCTTTATACCTGGTGGTCATACTCAATTTAAAATTGTTTTCCTATATACTTCTGTAAACTTGTTGACAAATATCTATTTGTCATTTATTCACCCGTATCAACAGTTTAGGGATTTGCATACATAGTGTGCTATCAATATGATGGAAATGGACTATAGAAGTTTTTAAATCTCTGTAAGTTTTTTAAAACTATGGTATACAGTCAACCACTGAGATTTTCCCCTTTTACTTTATATTTAACATAAACTTCAGGAGTTACATTACAACAAACACATTAAAACCTGCTCAGTAATTAACATTTTATAATCTCGCGGACGATCAGAAATATATTGCAATTACGAGTATATTTGAAATGAACATGAAATTTGAAAATAACGTGTCTGAAATCTCATAGAATCGTCAAAATTTGATAGGTAAGAAATTTAACTATTTGTATGGTTAAGATTTTTACATCTCAAATTTTTGTTTTCAAAATGGCCTAATATAAAATAGTCTGAAATTTTAACACTATAAATGTTTTTTATTAATATATTTTTTTGTTGACCGTTCACGAGTGAATTGAAAGAAAAAATAATTTTTCAGTATCGTCAGAAAATATTAATTGTTTGATGAGTGCTGAGAAAAAGAAGCAAATGAAAGTATTAGGTAGGTACTTGTAGATAATTATCGCTGTTAACTGCTGTTGAATACAAAAGGGGATTTATTTATTTTAATTCACAGAATGGGCGAAATATGGCAAACCCGCTTGCAATTTAAAACCACACTGAATCTAACGTTTGAAACGCAAACTTTCGTTTCTTCTCCTATTACGTGTTTTATATAATTTTTTCCATTTTTCTTGGGTACCTTGTGAGTACGCTTCCGTAATTAAATTCCTAACTTCTTCTTCTTTAAGTTTCGTTATCCAACTCTATTGGATTGAGGTCTTAGTGATAGAGCGAAATTTGGATAATTTTCAAATGGTGTTGTGAAATATCTTTAATTACATATAGATCGTAATTTGCCCTATAACTGTTGACAACTTTCAACAGTTCTGTTTTAAAATAATTTTTTTCAAAAAATATATCCTTTGATAAAAGCCGTTGTTTTTATTTCTTCTTTATTGGAAGTAGTGTTAGGAACTTTCTCCAATTTCCTGCTATTATATATTCTGTATTTGTTATATCTATTTTAAAATTAAATGGGATGTTTAATAAAAAATATTGTATCCATCTCAATGTTTCTGTATCTAAGAAAGCGATACTTTTGACCACCGTATTCTAGATATTCATTTTCCTTCTTTTGTTGATATCCTTGTGCCACTATACATTATTCAATCTGCTTTGGGTTTTCTGTTATTAATTTCCTGCTTATTGGTTTCTTCTTTACTAATTTTCGCTGCAAGATAACTATAGGTATCATATCCTCTTAGTGTCGTTTTAATTTTCACATAAAGATGGGTCTATCTCTTCATCTATACTGACGTATTTTATTTAATTCAAATTTATTATCTTGCCTTTTAGTATATCTCTTGTAATTTTCTTGCTATGTATTTCAAGCCATCTTTTTACTGTGCCAGGATTATATAATAATAATAATAATGTTGTTCATGTGATAAGTCGTACATTGGTCAAACTTCTCAACTACTTAAATTTAGAATCACTCTCCGTAAAAGAGTTATGCACGTCTTCATCCAGACTGTTGTGCGTTACGTTCTTTCCACAGGTCATTCCATGGACTTTGATAATATCACCGTTCTTCGCCATGAGAATAACAAATTAAAAATGGAATAACTTGTAATATCCTACATTTTGCCTTATGATTTTTCTATAAATGTTAAATGTGATATCAAAAATCTTAGTGATATATACCAACTTTTACTTATATAAGATACTAGCCATATATTGAGTTCACATAACTTCAACTTGACTGAGAACACATACCTAATTAGAATCAACAATAATAGTTACCAACAAGATCCAATATTCATCATTATAATTAAATAACTGTTGTTTGCCAATTCAGTTAAGAATTTCAATAATTTTAAAATAAAAAAAAGAAATGTAATTATGATACATGACACTAATTGTAGTATAATCATACTTCGTACACATGTGTGTGCATAGATGTGTATATTATGTGTATTATGTTTGTTTATATAAAAATTAAACTTTAAAAATACTCGTGACGATACCTTTCTCCCACATTAAACCGAGTACTGGTACGTCTATGTATAGGACAGAATTAGTTTTCGATTTTCATTCTTTGAGCATGCGTTCAGTGGAACTCCGAACTTTTAAAAACAACGACATATTTAAACTATTCATTAGTTGTGAAAATAAATTAAAAGTGAAGATCAAAAAATACAAAACTGTAGTCGTATGCATTAAGAAATTTGTTACTTGAGATATACCTACTTCATAAGATCGTTAACAAGACGTATATTCCTGGGTAAAGGGTCTTATTCTTTGGTTTGAGATTAGATGGGAGAAAATACCATTAAGAGGAGTATCCACAGACACCAATCTTCCACTCAATCTCAACCCAAAGACTCAGACCCTCATCATACGAAAGCTTTTCTTCATTACGTCAAAGGAGTCACTGACAAGATCGACAAAATTCTTTAATCAAGAGGACTAGAGACAGTATTTACCTCCCAACAAAAACTTTCATCTCTTGTTCGTTCAATTAAAGACAACATTCCAAATGAACAATACGTAGTTTATGAAATTCCTTGTGTAGACTACCTACGATCCTATATAGGCCAAACAAATCGTAGAATTCAAAATAGGATTTATGAACATTCCATTTCCGTTCGCAATTCAGATTCAATATCAGCTCTAGGTCAACACCATCTTTATACCGGTCACAAAATTGATTTTGAAAAGTCCAGAACCATAGCCCCCATTTGCTTCTATAAACCAAAAATTATCCGAGAAGCCATAGAAATTGAAAAAAAGGTCAAATTGTCCCAATAAAAGAGATGACGGCATACGGTTATCTTCGACATGGAAAAAAAATCCTACTGTCAGAAATGTTCACGCCAACCCCCGCGGGAATTCCCACGCTAACCCCCACGCCAAACTTCACCCAAATCACGTCACCATCGACGGTATAAATGAACCGTATTATGCCCAGTAGCAGTAATGCATTGGTTAGTGATCAGTGTAGTAGTGTCTGGGGGCTCAGGAGGCTGAGGCCTCCGAAGCTCTGAAGAAGACATCAAAGAGGGTGTTGAAAGCTCGGCGTAATTATAATCGTCTTGGTTTAAGCAGAAAGACTGTTATTTTATAGTATCAGCAATCGGTCTCTAGGAAATAAAACTCTTTTTGTTTTATGTCTCAATATTTCATCACGATTTTGTGACTTCTTCAGGAGAAAACTGTAAATGTATTACAATAATTATTGGATGAAAATAAAGTGAATATTTTAATACTTACAACTAAAGGAGAAAAAAATTAAATTTTGCTAACATATCTAAATGAGATTTGTTTGATTTTAATTTATTTAGGAGTTATACAGTTAAAACTGTATAAGTATAACCTCAATACAGTTAAAGTAAACAATTATTATGAGAGTATTATCGATGTTGTAAGGTGGAAAGATGTAATTAATATTAGAGGAATGAGAAGGAATCAGGAACATGTTAAATTGATAACAAAACCGGTATATATTAGGCGTCATGCCCTTCCGGTAGCGATCTATGAGGTAGTATCACCGAGCCGCAAGCCGTTATCCCTTTCCGTGCTCCTCCACCATAGGCCTATCAGACACCAGCATATTCCAGTCTAAGCAGAAGATTCATTTTAAAATTTGAAACCACTGCATTAGCCCTTATCTGACCCAATTTATCAATCTAATAAATATTCAATATATATTTGAAACAAAGTAGATGAGATAGAACATCCCTGTTTGAGACCCATAGTTGTGCGGAATCCTGCTGTTGTCTTGTTCTGTTTTTATTTTTATTGTTGTATTTGTATATATCTCCTTGATAACTGTAATTAATCGATTGCTTATATGTGTCTTCTCCATTGCTTCCCACGGCTTGGTTCACAGTAGGTACACTATCATAGGATTTCGAATCGTATGAAAATTAAATAGAGGTTTCTTCCTGTATTTACTTTCTTTTTTATTATTTGCTCTAACGTTAATAAATGATCCACACATGAACGTTGTGCTTTAAACCTACATTGTTCTTCTGGTTCTCTATACGTCCATTCATGTTCAGTTATTTTTTTATTACTTTTTCTTACATCTTGCTGAACGTTGGTTGGTGTTGCTGTAATGCTTCTATAAATTTATAAACACTTGTATAAAAAAATCTTTTATATGGAAGTATGTTTAGTATTCATAATAATCTTAAGTAGTGAAAAATTCATAACTTGAGCCCTTTTAAAATTGGAAACCAAATTCTTTAGACTTGTTCTTCTATTTTTTTTAATTTTGCCCACTCCACATTCATAATACTCATCAATTTGCTATAGCCGCGGCTGTAGATGCTACAGGAAAAGTTAACCATAGCACCGCTTCAAAAATAAAATAAATATTTTTGGTAATCTACTCATGATTATTCTAAATTTTATTTTTAATAATATTGGATCCTACGTAGTTTAATTTAAAAATTGATGACGTCTTACAATCATTCAATTTAAAAAGAACTAAAAATAGTCTCATTATCGCTAATGTAGATTAACGTAGATTATTATATCCATCATATATCTTAAATAATTTTCAAGGAAATTCCTAGTGCTACCGGATTGACGAAAATCCCCAAAGAGAACCGAATAACCTGCAGTATATAGTCAACGAATTCTCCATTTATCGGTTAGTCAGATTCTTGCTCGCGGAGGAGAGGTTCGCAACAGTCAACGTGCCGAATAACTAAACACGTGAACAAGTGAAAGTCTTATTTCGAATCATAGATACCATGGCTACTGTGAATGGTGATCATACTAATAATATCAAGGCGAAGAAACCGAGACCCTTGTTAGCAAGAACTTGGTCGGAAAATTATGAGATTAAAGATGTTGAGATCCCTGGCTCGCCACAAACACCTCGGACATCTACAACTCCAGGTATTTTGACCATTTATTACTATTAATGCTTTTTAAAGTATTTTCCATAATATTAAATAAATTACTATTATTTAAAGAGAATGATTATGTAATTTTCAAATGTTATAAATATATCAGAAAATCTTGTGTAACTTTGAGAATTACACAAAAAAAATTATAAATTATTTCACATTTTATTAAATGGTGGTAATTCGTTTGTGTCGCGTAATAAAAATTTTAATAATAAAAATAACAATTACCAAAATGCAAGAGTATTTTAGGGAGTAGAGCATATCGTGTCCACTCCTTCTAGAATAAATTGCGATTACTATGTTTATTATGTGTATTATTTTTATTATTTGATCTATATCAAATTTTACTTATTTTCTAATTTTGATTGAATGCGTTTCTTCTTTATAATCTCTCTCTCTTTTATTTTGATTGAATTAATCGTTTTTACATTTTAGTAAAGATGCGTCCTGATAACACACATTTTAGAAATTTTAAAAATTTGTAGCTGTCATCACCGGTTTGCTTTATATTCTTCAATATGACTATCTGAATAATTCCTTTAACTTACTCCAAATTTCATCTAAATTATTCGAAGAAAACGAAGTACATTTACAGTTTTTCTGAATATAAACTATATATATATATATATATATATATATATATATATATATATATATATATATATATATATATTACTTACACAATCACTGCTTATCCTTAAATACACCACTAACGCCCAAGTATATTCTAAAGTAGATCACATTATAATTTTCAAGAATAATGGTTCAGGATTATATAACTAATCGAATCAAATATACTTTATGTCTTGGCGCTACTCGTACTACTTCTCTTTTCAATGGGACTAAGATCTGGTGAATGTAATGGCCTTGGAATTGTTGTAAATTTTGTTGTTGCATCCAGGTATGCGTATAGGTATCTTGCATTATCTCGCTGAAAACGCTTCCTCTCTGGATACAAATCGTTTCTCTGGAGTCGTTTTAAGGTAAAAAGCAGGAATAACATATCATCAACTACCTATACAAAGCAGTGTAACAACGGGCTAAGATACTGCTCTCCAAACAATAGACAGAACAAATGTAGATCAAGAAAAAGTTATGGGGATACATCACATAATAGCCTATATCTTTAGAAGACATGACAGGGTGCTGTGGAAGGTAAAAGAACCAGAAGCAGCTTCCCTACAAAGTACATCGTCTCAATCATTAGCATTCCACTATCAGGATATGGAAGATCGAGAAAATTGGAGGAACATTGGCAATATAAACTTACGATATTCATGTAAACACGATACCTGTATCAAAAATAATTTCCGACTACGAAACATCGTTTATTTTGCAATATTTTGGAATTTGTTCCTCAAAAAGTCATAAATATTCGAATTATTGGTTCAATTTAATCTGTGTCATTGTAGTAGATTTTAAAAACAATGTCAAGATAATATATAGTTTTATTAGAAGTCAGTTATGTTATGACCATATAGCGTAAAAGATAAAAACTTTCAACACACTCGCATTGGTGTAATCGAGTATAGAGGTCATCAAAACAGCATTCCCTGATTATTGATTTACTACTACCTAATAAGTACTAGAAATTTGTGATGGAATTAAACAATTACTTTCATAATTGTTCAGTATAATGACATGACTATTACTTTTCACTTGCCCTTTAATACGAATAAAATATTAAATCAAATGAAAATCTAATATAGTTTTTGAATATTATATTGATTGGGTATAAATAATAATATCAATATTAAATTGTTAATAGTTTCAAAATATTACCAAACTAAAACTACTAAATACATATATAGGTGCACAGGTATTAGGTCTTTGATAATTTATTTTATTTGAAAGGTGTTAAGAGGTCTAGGGGTAATCTTTTATCTAAACTTTAGCCATATTTAAATTTCTTCCGATCATTTCCATTATATTTGTGCCATTGTTTTTGCCTCATTCCATGTTACTCCCCTATTATTAAATATTTTGCATATTTCATTATTCCAAGTTGCCCTTCGCCTTCCTAGTTTTCTTTTGTTTGCTGATTTTGCTTCCCATACTTTTTTAGCTTGTCTTTTTGTCCATCCACTCCAAGTGTCCCACAAGCTAAATTGCCTCTTCTTAATAAGCTCTAGAATAGATTCAACTTTAAGCTCTTCTCTAATTTAGGAACTACGTAATCTAGTAGTGGAGAATGAATAAAACAAAATAAAATACCGGAAGAATGGAGAATGAGCGAACTAATTCTGCTATTCAAAAAAGGAGATAAAAAACAGCCAGAAAACTACAGAGGTATAAACTTGTTAAATACTACGCTAAAACTTACAACTAAAATTTTACAAGTGCTAATAAATCAGAGAATAGTTTAGCAGATGAACAACAGGGTTTTCGTAGTGCAAGCTCGTGTATAATATAATATACATATAATATTCGTTATAAAGCAAATTACTGAGAAATCACTAGAGTATAATAGACCAGCATTTCTGGGTCTGATTAACCTAAAGAAAGCGTTTGATAGAGTAAGACTCAAAGATGTAATCCATCTTCGGTATAATAGAGAAGTTCCCCTAAATATTATAAAAACGATCAAAAAGATCTACCAAAACAAGAAAATGGAAGTCAGAATAGATGGACAACTTACAGAACTTATAGAAATAGGCAGCGGAATAAGACAAGGAAATTTATTGAGCCCCATGCTCTTCAATTGGATCATGGATAAAATCATCAAAAGCGTTGATGATACAGAATTGATAACAAAGAAACAAAAATACTCTGTTACGCAGACGAGGCAATATTGATATCCCAAGATGAAGATGGTGAAGAGGATGAAGAATGGGGAACCAAGTAGTAAAAATATAAAATGAAGATAGTCTGCAAAGACTGGTTCACAGATTTAACATAAGAGCAAAAGAATTTAATATGACAATCTCATTTCAGAAAACTAAAACAATACTAGTCAGCAAAGAACCAACCAGATGTAAAATAGAAATTAATGGCACAAGTATTGAACAAGTAAATACTGGAAATAAAATACCTGGAAATTACACTGTCTAGCTATGGAGACAGTGACAAAGGACAAAGAAGTGAGAGATCAAGTACAAAAAGCAAACAGACTGGCAGGATGCCTTAATAACACTATAATATGGCAAAACAGACACATTAACACTAAGATGAAGTCAAAAATTTATAAAGCCAGTATAAGACCAATAATGATATATGCCTTAGAAACAAGACCCGACACAGCCACAACGCAAAGGCTACTGGAATCCGCAGAGATGTAAGTCCTCAGAAGAATTACAGGAAATACGCTAGGAGATTGAAGAGATTGGAAGAAAATGTAACGTACAGTGTATAAATAAATGGACACAAAATAGAAAAAAAAAAAAAGAATAGCAAGAGATAAGTCACAAATTGGCAGAAGAAGTATCGGACGAACGCGCAAAAGATGTAGTGACAACCTTCCATAGAGGTATTAATCCGCCAATGAACGAGCAGAATTGCTTATAAAGAGGAAAAAGAAGAAGAAGTAATCTAGTACTCTTTGTCACACCTCGAACTCTTCTCAGTTCCTTCATTTCTACGGCCTGAATATTTCTTTTCTTTGGATATATAAAATTGCCAAAACATTGAGGTCATGGGTTAAAATTATACTAGCGGATCAACTCGACAAAGAGTTTTGATCTAAGTTTTGCTGATATTTTTTATTTATTTATTTAAAATAAACCTAATTTAAAGTAAAATTGTGGCTTATTCCCAACAAAATTAATAATATATTTCTAACTAATAAATTAAAAACAAAGTAATGCTTGCCTCATTATTTAATTCTTCAAGTATTAAACTCAAAACGTAGTCTAAATCTCTAAATATCAATCAAAACACCTCACACACGCTGCACTTTTTGGAAATAGAATACTTTCTAACTAAACATAAAAATAAAAAAATACCAACTCCTGAATTCAATCAGTAAGTATAAGAAAAAAGTAGAGGCGGGCATATTTTAAAAATACATTGAAAATTAGGACTTTAAATTTTGAATAATGAAACCTGTAAAATTCCTATACTTTACTATAGGAAAAATTCATTTTATGGCCGCCATTTTTAAACCGGTTCGAATTTTTTTAATTTTAAACCTTAGGGGGATCTACTCAACAATCTGTTTAATTATTCGAAAAAATTATTCTCCTCTCTATCACCGTTTAGGAGGAGTATTGCGCACAAGAAAAGGGCTTAGCCTTTTAGTATATAAGATGACAAATATCTCGAAGAAAAAATAATGGGAAAAATTTACCATAACAAATAAAACCGATTTAATTTCCGTGTTTAAATGAAGGGTAAGATGATATATCAGTCAAATCTTAGCAATTGTTTTAAGGCATTTAAGATATATACGATCATCTGCACTTAACTATTCAAGACAAAGACATATATCAACCTTGAGTTGTAATAAAAAGAACAAAATTACTTCGATACTTAGAAGGCAGGATACTTATGTCTATATCAGATTAGATAGACAATTACAAAAACTTATTGCCAATTTAACAACTTATTTTTAGGAGCATGCTAAAGCATCTACTTTACAATGCACGATTGGCGCAGTTGATAACACATCATCATAACACATCATCATAACACATCACCGCTTAAACTAAAGGAACAAGAAATACGAATGTCATATATTAAAGAAAGAAAAATGCGTTTATCTCCCTTATTATAAATAGATCCTGATACTGTGCTTGAAAATAGCAAGTACAAGTTATATTAGGACCATATTATGCTCCGAGACCAACCAGTGACATGTAATAGTAGGGATCTCATAATAATTAATAAACTAACGATACTTCATCTAATTAAATACAACTAGAAAATCACAAACATAAATATCTTAAAGTACTTGGAGACAACGGATAGAGGAAAGACCTAACGATATCTATAAACTTCTATTAAACTATCTATTAAATTTTGGTGCAGTTTCAAATAATCTCTTTAAGAACACATAACTATAACATATTCATAGTTAAATACGAAACTATAACATAAAGGTACTAAAATATTAACTATACTTGAAGTATACTCATGAAATTCTAAAATACTTAATATTAAGATTACTGAGTTTAATTTACAAGCTATAATAACTGCAAAAGCTCTATAAAGTTCTTATAGTATAAATAATTTTAGCAGTAACAAGAGTAATTAAAAGAGCTATTCTACATTAGTTATCAATGCAAGCTTGTGGTAAGAGAAAGGGTCCCTGTAGGGTGAAATGTAAATAAAAAATGGTTAAGATTAATTTTAACACATACGATATGTCCTGCTTTATCGTGATATACCTAAGTAAAAAATAAATATTTTTAATTACATATTTAATTACCAGAATAACCAGCCGCCGGACTATATCTTAAAGCAGAACTATCAAAACTTATTTGTAAATTTGAACAATAGTGTAACGTATATAAATATTCTATATTTGTAAAAGGCAGTATGAAATTTTTTTTATTGTTTATCTAAAAAACTAGAGAAATTTCATAGGTAATACAATCCGATATTTAATCAGATAAGCAATTATTGCTGTTATTGACCTATAAAAAAAAAATGGAAGTAGATCTCGAGTTTATCAAAGGTCTATTTTAATCAAAAGATAGTGCTTGGAAGTTACGATATTTGTTTTAGTGAACAACTAAACTATAAGCATTTCTTGTTACTAAAAACTTCTTTTTAACAACCGTGTAACATTGATTTAGTATTGTTTAATTAAAAACGTTAAGGGTCTCTGTTTCACTCAATATTGCCTTGTAGTATCGATACTTATCACTACTAGTAATGTGTCCAAACAACTTAGCTTCATGTTCATTACGGTAGTAATAATTCTTAAAAAAAAATTGAAATGTACCCAGAAATACCTTATTGCAGAATCTATTGGCAACAGTCCTTTGCTCGAATTGAAATCATTGGCGAACTTTACGATATGCTCAGAAATGACCCATCTATGACGCCCATCTTGAGTTTTGTAGACGATAAAACATTGGTAGCCCAGAATACACACCGAATATATCAAATGTGCTGTAGAAGTAAGTTTAATAATGATAATATACAAGTGAAATAGTGAAATGAATGAGAATGGGAATGAACTCCGACATAATAGACTACATCGAACAGAAGAGATTAACATGGTACGGACATGTCAGAAGAGCAGACCAAAATCGGTGGATAAATAGAATAACAGAGTGGAGCCCGATAGGAAGAAGAAAGAGAGGCAGACCCCGAAGATCTTTCAGAGATGAGGTGGACGAAGCAATGAGTAGAAGAAACCTACAGGAAGGGGACTGGCTAAACAGGAAAAATTGGAGAAAACGGTTGAGTGAAGGAATACAGTGAAAACTGTGGAAATCCTTGTATATATACAAGTGAAATAGATGAAACAGTTTTGAGTGCCTTAGGGTGGTAGTAAATTTTGGTCATCAGCAATAACAAAATTGAAGACGCCTAACTACTTATCAAGAGTACACCAATGGACCGAGTAAGACAGTTTACCATTCCTCTGACCAAATTTAGAATACGGAGCTTCTCTAGTACAAAGTGCATACTGCATACTAATATTATTCGATAATAAAGTTGATATTTTCTTCAGCATCTGATTTAAATGGTCTCGGAAAGAAGTCACTAATTTCAAATCATCTGTATACAGGACATGATTAAGATTCGCTAATTCAGATTGTTATTTTTGATACTAAAATCAGAGTCAGTGAGTCAGAATAAAGGAGTAAAGGATTTATGGCTCAAAAAGGGGATTCATGTCGTGAACCATATTGGTTCAGTTTTCTTGAAATAGGTCACGGTTGAAGAAGAATTTAAATCTTCCAATTTGTCATTATAATTGTGCTTTAAAAAGATTCTCACATCAGAAAGGATTGTAACAGGAAAGATAAGAATGAAGAAGGAAGACCTGAAAATCATCGTACTATACGGTCCAGAAAATAATAAGCCTCAAACAACAAGGGAAACGTTTTATGACCAATTACAAGTAGTAGATCAAGTCAGAGGGAAGATGATAATATTCTGGAATTTTAACACTGGAATAGGCAATCAAGTAATACATGGAATTAAGCGAAAATATAATGAGAATGTTAAAAACGTAAATGGAGAACTGATAAAGTGCGCCAATAACGAATTTAGAATAAAGAACACATTTTTTTGCCACAAATATCAACACAAATATACATTTAATATCACTGCTGGATAAAGATCTATGATAGATTATGTTATAACCAACAGAGATATACATCCATCGAAAATAATCGACGTAAGATGTCTCAACTGAGCAGATGTAGGTAGCGACCATAGCATGGTATTATGTAAAATAAGACTCATCCTGAAATACTTGACACCCAAGAAAGCGGCGCCAACATAAACAAAATTCAAAGTCGAAGGACCAAATACAGAATCCACGGAACACTTATACAGAAAAAGAATATCAGACAAGATCGCTGCGAATAAAATATTAGAAAACGATAACATCGAGGAAAGCTGGGAAATATTAAAAAATAACATAATTAACGCAGCAATAGAATCACTTGGAGAGAGAAAAGTAACGAACACTAAAATATCAAAAAAGAAAACACCATGGTTTAGAGAGGACGTGAAGACAAAATGTGAAAAAAAGAAGAAAGCCTTTTTACTATTCAGAACACAACAAACACAACAGGCCTATAACCACTATAAACGAATCAGAAATGAAACGAATTCTTTAGTTAGACAAATAAAAAGGGAACACTGGCAGAGCGTCTCAAAACAGATGGAACACGACTTCTACGGAACACAAAAAGAAATATGAAGAAAGATCAGAGGACAAAGAGAAGAGATAAACGAACAAATAAAAACAAAATACATTCAGAAGGAAACATGGGTAGAATTCTTTCGATCCCTATTTGCGAATGGTGAAGATAATGAACCACCAACACCAGGGGTGACGTCAAACGAAGAAATAAATAAAACAAAACAGAATTCCTCAAGAATGGAGATCAAGCATCCTAATACCCCTCTTCAAAAAGGGAGATAAATCGGACCCCGAAAATTACAGAGGAATTAATTTATTAAACACAACACTAAAAGTAACAACCAAAGTCATAGCAAATAAACTGACTGAAATTATTACACTAGCGGAAGAACAACAAGGTTTTAGGTCGGGAAGATCATGCACTGATGGTATATTTATAATGAGAGTGCAAGTGTAAGAGAAATCATTAGAATACAATAAACCGACATATGTTTCGTAGACCTTAAAAAGGCATTTGACTGAGTCAACTTAAAGGATGTTATCCACTTACTGTACGCAAGAGAGATACCTCTAGGAATAATCAAAACCATCGAAAATATATCTACCAAAACAACACAATAGAAGTAAAAGTAAAAGAAGAAATAACCGAGCTTATTGAAGCTGGCTATGGGATAAGACAGGGAGATTCTCTGAGTTCTCTATTGTTCAACCTGGTTATTGATGAAATAATAAAAAAAGTAAGAACTAAAAAAGGATACCAAATAGGAGAAAAATATCTTAAAATAATCTGCTACGCAGACCACGCAATACTACTCTCTCAAAGTGAAGATGATTTACAACGTATGCTGCACTAATTTAATATAACCGCCAGAAAATTTAACATGTTAATTTCCCTAAAAAAGACAAAATGCATGGTTATAACAGCAAATTCACTAAGATGCAAATTGTAGCTGGAAGTTCAGATAACAGAGCGAGTGATGGAGTTTAAATAGCTAGACATCATATTATCTAGCTACGGAAAGCTCGAAACTAAAGTGGAAGATTAAGTGAATAGAGCAAACATAGCCGCAGTTTGCCTGAATGAAACAATATGGAAAAATAAAAATATCAGGAAAAAAATGCAGAATTTACAAAACACTGATCAGACTAAGATGAAGAAAAAAAAATGTGTATATTGTTAAAATATCTGTAATTCATTGATGTGGCACCTCATTGAAGTCAGAGGCTTTTTGTAATCAATCAAGGCAGTAACAACAATCTTTTTTTGTATGCCTGGTTAGAGATAACTAATCCTATCATAAGTTATTCTTTGCATTCCATGGAACCTTTAGCGCATCATTTTTGTTGAGGCTCTATGATATTGTTTATAGTAGAGTGTTAACAGACACAGAAAATGCTTTGACCCTAGAGAGGTATTACTTACTGTACAAAGACTCATAGAACGATATCCAGACGTCAACTGTAACTTATTCGTATGTCTAGTTGACTTTGAAAAAGCCCTCGACAAAATACAACAGAGCAGGCTCGCAAACATATTATATATTAGGATGTGTACTATCTCTTTTACTTTTTAATACGTTCTCAGAAGAGATATTTTAAGAGGCACTAAAAGATGTCAATGAAGGCATATCAATTAACGGAACACTAGTGAACAATCAGATATGCAGAGATTGTAGTGCTTCTGAACACAAAAAAAAACAAAAATCAAGATTGTAAGTAAGAATAAGAATAAAGACGAAAGAAACTACGTTAAAGGAAAATTCTTATAAAGAGTACCCAGATACAACTTTCTGGGATGTTAGTAGAAATGCGACCGTGACGTGAAATAAAACGATTCATTGAGATGGCCAGAAGCGCCAGTATTATGGAATGGAAAACTGGGAATAGAAATTAGAACTAGAGTATTGAGATAATACATATTCTCTGTCCTATTGTATGGAGATGAAGCCTGGACAGTTAAGATGCAACCGAAAAGATACTTGCTAGCTTTAAGATGTGGTGTTATCGAAGAATGTGGAAATTATTATGGACACAACACGTAAGAAACACGGAAAACCTTAAGAAAGAGGGGCCGTGATGATCACCAATGTTCTTAAAGTATAAGGCACAGTAAGAGAAAGAAGTTGACAGACATTATGTTATCGTACATTTCATGTTATCTTCATAATTTTTTAATTTTGTCTCGCATATCAAATCAAATACGATTCTGACATAATATTTTAGTCCTATCAACAGAATCATATATAAAAATACAGAATACTCTGAAATCGCGAGTCAAGATATTTTTAGTTTATTACTACTAAAAAGAAATAAAGTTTTTTTTAATAATTGAAGCTACCAAGTTGAAGCTCATTTAAAATTGCCCAAAACTTGATCATTTCCCCATAGTAGAATTAATTATTAAAAAGACTGGTCTAATATAGAATACATAAAAACTGTAATCTTCTAAAAAGCAAGGTTAAACTATTTCAAATCAAGAAATTGGTTAAACTTTGGCCAAGGTTGTTCTCGTATTCCCTCTGCATTTTTAACATGTTTATTACATGATATTATATCGTTGATGTTAATCCATACTACACAAAATTCGTATGTTCTTAAAAATTGTGGTACTAAAAAAGAGTGCCACTTTATACACTTTTCTCAGTTTTATTACTTTTCTATTATTACGCTATGAGATTTGTCAAGATCTAACAATAAAACACTGAAAACTTTCTCTAGTCTTTAACTGAATAAGTTAAGGAGGGGAGAACTGTTTGTCTCAAATTGGTTATTCAGAATTATGTCTGTATTTTTTAATTTGTTGATTTCCATAGATCCTAGTAAAGATAGCTTATGGTCTTTATTTTGAATGTAAAGAATTTGAAATTCGTCATTAAAAGAATGATTATGGTCTAGAAGGTGAAGTGCGTACGTAGAGTCTGTTTTTCTATTGTTAAAAGCCCTTTTATGTTCTGCTATACGTTTGATAAAAGTTCTGCCAGTTTGACCGATGTAAGTTTTTGGACAGTCGCCACATTTATTCAGTGTTATATTGTTAGATAAAATGATTTTCCATCAAGTAACGATCGAATCCATCACTTATTTGTCAAGATGTTAAGTGTTCATGATTGTCTCACTAAATTCTGAACAGCCAATTTTTATCAGTCCTTAGATTTCCCTAATAAATGTAATTTAATAACAGAGTTTTCATTCCGTTCTGTTTGCATATTTTTCTGTTTTTTATTTATCACAGGGTGCCGTAAAAAATATGACTTGTAGATTGTAAATTTTAAAGAAATCCTTTTGACCTGTAGATCTTTCCACGTTGTTGAGATATGTTTTTTAGGAGATAAACATCTGTCCTGTAGACAGAAAAAAAACCTTAAACCAAAGTTGTAGACCTTAAAATTCTCTACAAAAATGATTTTCATCATTTTTTTCGTAAGAGTTACCATTCCTGAGATATCGCGATGATTTTAAGAGTCACATTATACATTATAAGTAAACATTTCCACGCTACCTGTGAGGTAGTGTACTCGGCGCGTTTTTTTTTACCGTGGTTTCCTCTGTAGGCCTACTCCACTAACTGTCATGACAATTTTAGGATAATTTAAGGGGACAATATCCGTCAAGTTCTTATTATTAATACTGATTTTGATTAGTGAGTTAACTATTGTTTTGATTTCTTTAGATATTTTAATCAGATTCACACTCTTGAAAGTCTACTCCAACAGTCAAGTCTTCTTCGATTTCTTCTTCTTCCTCTTGCTGGATGTTTATAAATTGTTCAAATGTGGCTGAGTCATTGGCCTCTTAATTAAAATCACAGGAATCTTACTCTTTCTACTCAAGTGGACATTTGAGCAAGGCTAACCTTGGCAATTGGTAAGCGCTGGAGAACACAGCAACCCGACTTTTTTACAGCCACATTTGGAGCAGGTGGGAGTAAAGTTTTAATCGGTTTCAGAGTATTATCTATCAATTTCCAACCCCAGTCTTCTGGATTTAGTTGATTGTCTAGCCATGTTTGAACTTGATAGTATACTCGATACAAGTGTTGAATAGCAGATGCTGATATTGAGGAAAGACATGATAGTTGTACTACTTGTTTCTTGTTTCATATTTTTTACAAAAGTTAAGTATCGGTATTTATCAATGCCAGTCATTTTTTTTTGGAGCTCCGTAAACCGCAAGAAGAAATCGAATTCCTTTCTTTTTTGCCGACGTTTCCTGACGTTTTGCCACTTCTGTACATTGTTAACGAAGTGTCGCAGCTGGTTATCGCATGTAAAAATTAAATATAGTTTTGGCACTTAGGATAAGCAGATAAACTTTTAAAAAAATATATTTCTGTTCGCTGTTGAGCCCTTCCAGGTTTCAGAAAATAAATAATTTTATCCATTGGAGGCCTTGCACTTAGTAGTACTAACAAATCAACATCTTCACACACTACAATTGTTGTTTGTTGCATTAAATTTTTCAATTACTGTTTCAATTATGAAGACATCTGCGTCATTTTTAGCTTGTTTCACTGCAGTTTTCGTAGCTGTTAATTTTTCACTTAAAATGGAAATGAAACGAGGTTTATTATTAATATTAGCGAAAAATTGTAGTTGATTCGCTGGAACTGTCATAAATGCATCAAAGATAATCGCGAAACCCGATGATGTTTTTGTAGTTCGACGACGTTGTACGCAGCTTTAATATTCTTTGTCGAGTCACTGTAGCCGTCAAATATTACCATCACTGTAAGCCCATAATGTCTGCGTAGATACTGAACATATTTATCAAAAATAAATATGTTCAGTATCTTCTTCATGTTAAGTAAACTTGTGTAGCACACATACGATCGATGGGGATTTTTAAAACGTTATTTGTAATGGTAAACCCCAGCTCTCCACCAATATTTGACTTTCCGGAAATTTTTGTTATTTGACACTATTTTTATGTCTAAATTGACCGGATTATTTATTTTGCCCACAGTTACTGGTTTGAATAACTCATCTGTCTGGAAGGATCGTAGTAGAATGTATGAGAAAAACTAATTTATTTAGAATATTTATAATTTTAAGATAACTTTATTCTACAATTTTACCTTGTAGTATGTAGTAAGTTAATAAAAATATGATAAACCTAACCTATCCCTCTTTTAAACAAGTTCCGCGTACAATTTCTATTATATTCAAGGTAACAACCTAACGGAAACGATCGACTAACTTTCCTTGAAATCTTATTCGTTATAATTTAGTTCTGCTTAATGACAGTGAACATAAATTTATTCTAAGAAATATCTAAAGTATCTAAATTGCGACGTTTTAATGGGTATGATCCCCAAATTATCTTTAGAATAGAGAGATTCCTTTCGACATCCCTAGTTGTAAAATACTGATGTTCTTGAAGGTGTAATTGTATTCAATCAACATTGAAAAACGCTTTTATAGTTTTTTAATTTGTCTGTGAATTCTTGTTTTCAATTGCTTCGGTATTTGCAAACGAAATAATCGAGCAGAATAATAAATGGAATTAAGTAATAACTTAATTGTTTATTTTTTTAGTATGTGTATTATAGTATAACAAAATATGTATTTAAGTTTAAATGACCTGATTAAAAATCAAGAAGAAACCAAGTATATGAAAATGCGAGGGGAAAATGCAGAAGAAAGTGCAGAAGAAAATAAGTGGACTACTCTAGTGATCTCATCTGTTTTCATCTCTGGTGTTTCTAACATCATTTTTGTCCTTTCTATTCTCTGACCTTCCAGCTCCAATTTACATCTTAGTGAATTTGCTGTTATAACCATGCATTTTGTCTTTTTTGGGGAAATTAACATGTTAAATTTTCTGCCGGATATATTAAATTGGTGCAGTATACGTTGTAAATCGTCTTCACTTTGACAGAGTATTATTGCGTCGTCTGCATAGCAGATTATTTTAAGCTGTTTTTCTCCCATTTGGTATCCTTTTTTAGTTCTTACTTTCTTTATTATTTTATCCATAATCAGGTTGAACAATAGAGGACTCAGGAAATCTCCCTGTCTTATACCATTGCCAGCTTCAAAAGGGTCAGTTAGTTTTCTTTTCTACTTTTCTAATGTGACCCGGTCAAATGCCTTCTTAAGGTCCACGAAACATAGGAAATATATACCGGTTTGTGATATTCTAATGATTTCTCTTGTACTTGCCTCATTATAAATATAGCGCGGGTGCGTGATCTTCCCGACCTAAAACCTTGTTGTTCTTCTGCTAGTGTTATAATTTTATTCTGAAGCTGTTTTCTTGTGGCATTTTAAAGTAATTAAAATTTAAATGGGAATAAGCCACAATTAAAGGTTAAAGGACGTTTATTGACTTTTCAATTTCCACTTCGGAAATTGATTGAACGATTTCCAATCGTTCTCAAAATACAAACATTAGTTTTTGTATTTTGAGAACGATTTCTGAAGTGGAAATTGAAACGTCAATAAACGTACTTTAACCTTTAATTGTGGATTATTCCCATTTAAATATTAATTAGTGTTATATGAAGTTCAGTTTGTTTTTTATCACTTTAATTGTTAATTTTAGGGTTGTGTTTAAATAAATTCATTCATCTGTAATTTTTCAAGGCTGATTTGTCTTCCTTTTTGAAGTTGGGTATTAGGATGTTTAATCTCCATTCTTGAGGAATTCTGTTTTGTTCTATTATTTTTTGGATTAGTTTTAGTAGTTGTTTGGTCCTCCGTACTTTAGGAGTTCGTTCTAAAAGTTCTAAAAGAAACGTTCTAAAAGTTCAGGAGAACAAGGAAAGAAAGAAGAGGGAAACCACGAAGGAACTGCTTTGATGCCGTCCGGACTGATATAAAAGAAATGGTAATAAGGGACTATAAAAAATCGTAAAAAGTGGAAAAAAAGTAGTCGACTATCAAAGCCAAGGACCTATAGGGCCTGTAGTACTGTTGGCTGCACTGTACTGATAACGATCAAATAGTCAGAAATATGTATTTACGGTTGCCTTCCATCGACATACCTATTTTTTGTTTGTTTTCCTATTTGCGAATTTGCGAGACATGTCATTACATTATATATATACCTATATATATATATATATATATATATATATATATATATATATATATATATATATATATATATATATATATATATATATATATATACATGAATCCCCTTTTAAAATTAATAATATTCAAAGTCGATATCTGAGTCAATACTGTCTGAATAGCTGCCAAAATTCCAAGATATAGTAATTACCGGACAAATGGCAAGCACTATACCAGTTTTTCCGCAGTGACTGCGGTGACTTTTGCAAATGAACACCTGTTCCAATTTGCCACCAGTAACAGTCCCTCTACCTTCCTACTTTAGACCTTTCTTTGTATGGTAAGCTTCTAGAAACCATTTCTTGTGAAGAATGTATACCAAATAGCCTAAATATATTATTGTTACATGAAAAAAACTTCACAAAGATTATTACCAATCGATTAAACTTTAAGGTAGATCGATATCATCCAAGCGAGCAGGTAAGATTCAGGTCAGAATATGGTACAAATGATCACCTACCAGTCCCAAAGAGCCTTATTGATTAAAAGTATGAAATACAATAAACCACTTGACCTAATAATTTTAGACTATGAGAAAGCTCTTGATACAGTCTACCAAAACGACTTGAAGCTCTTGCAAACTCTAGAATAGTCCAACGACCTACTGCAAAAATCACGCATATCCATGAAAACATCACAGAATGTGTTCACGAAGATATTGAGAAATTCGAATTAAACGAGGAGTACTTTAAAGGGACACTAGATCTTCTAAATTATTTACCACCGTTTTTAAGACTGTCATATATCGACCAAAAAAAGAATGAGCAATTCCATTAGTAACAACATATGGTACTGAAATATTGTGCTTGACACAGAATTACAAGAAAACACTTACCACTCAAGAGAGAAAAATATTAGAATAATTGCAGGCCCATTAAACCTAGGTGATGGTAAATTTAGAAAATTGATGAACCACGAAGTATGAAACTTTTAAAGAAGAGATTCTCAGATTTATCAAGATCCAAGGACTCAGATACATGAAGCATCTAAAAAGGAAGGACCCAGAAACATTTATCGAGAAAATCACCAAGTGTAGACCAGTGACAGGTAGACCAAGACCCAAAATGAGACGGAAGGTCCAGATAATTAAGGACATTGGGAAGCCTGAACTGCATGTGGAGGACACGGGAAGTGGGGATATAACTCCGTTATTTCTGAAAAGGCCATGCTCTTGATATAAAATTTACAACAACTATTACCTTGCCTATCCAAGTGGAAACTGCACAACTACTGAAAAGAAACATCAGAACTTCAAAATAACGCTATTGGGATAGAATAAGCGGGAAGCTACTACAGATATAAATTTATTGCCGAAATTAATCAAACGAAACATAAACGCAACCGTCTGATTGACATAAAGAAAGCATTTGACAGAGTAAGACTCAAATATGTAATCCATCTTTGGAGTTTAGAGAAGTCTCCCAAAAGATTGAGTGGCAGACAACCTTCCATAGAGATATTAATTCGCCAATGAACAAGCAGCATTGCTTATAAAGAGGAAGAATAAGAAGAAAATATAAAAGCAAGAAAAGTGCGGACAAAAGATAGAATGCTGGAGATATAAATGATTGAAAAGAAGTGTAAAAAACAATGATTTAATTCATTTTAAAACTAGCATTCCAACAATTCATATTTATTAATATTAGTATACTTACCTACTTTTATAATTAAAGTTTTAGTTCACATAAAGATTTCCACGTTTTCTGCATTAACAACAAAGTAATAATTATATAACGTAATGCATTATTAAATAACAATTATTTAAACTTTGATTTATTCGATATACATTTATAATTATGTAATTTCCGCCTCTTACGTTTTTGTGGAAAATCCAATTATTAAAAATATATTAACAATAATTCATAAAAGCTATAAAGAAATGACAAAGACATTTAAAAATATATTTTTACATTAGTTAATATTATTATATTATGATTTTTACATTTACTAGGAAAAATTTCCTAATAAACAAAAAATCTTATTTAACAAATGAAAAAGTTAGTAATAATATGAAATAAATAATATTTACTTTTGTATAACACCTGTACCGTATCTGTATACTGCTATCTGGTCACAAATGACCAACTATCAGTTTTTTTCTGACCTAACTTAATAAACAGCAAATACTTATATCGAAGATCTTGCCCTATGGCTTACTCTTATTTTATCTATCAACTAATGCACTACAACTAACATGCATTAACATTACAGCACTATACTCTGCTTTTTACACTAAACTGTTAGACATCTACACTGACTCAAATGGTTTTGTACTTATGAGTCTTCTCTTTAGTTCAATATTGTCAAGAACCTGGATTGCCTCGACATTCACATCACTATGCAGCTCTGCTCGTGACTTGCTGCTGTTCTATTGATTACTTCGGTCACAGTTTCTATACCCAGGTCCTGGTGGAGGTTTCTGTTACGAATATATCAAGGAGCATCAACAATGTTTCTCAGTACTTAGTTTTGCAATCTCTGGATAATATGTAGATTACTAGCTTTGGTACAGCCCCAAAGGTGGCACCCCTACACTCATACTGGCCTCAGTACTTGCTTGTAAATGGATAATTTATTATGACTGGATAATGTTGAATTTTTTGCAATCAGCCAATACAATTTTTTATGTCTTATACCAAGCTCGCCTCTGTTCTTTTTGACATGGACTTTCCAACGTAGCCTCGCGTCTAGGGTGATGCCCAAGGATTTTGCTGATATTGCATAAGGAACTTGGGTATCATTTATTCTAACTGGGAAATTTTCTACTTTTTTATTTGTAAAGTTGATATGTGCAGATTTAGTCTCATTTAATTTTATTCGCCATTTTCTGGTCCAGGTATGTATTTTATTTACTGATAGTTGCAACTTATCAGTCGCTTCTTCAATAGTTTCTCCTATCGCTAGCATGGCTGTATCAGCCGCGAAGGTGGCAATAGTGTTCTGTTTTAGTTCTGGAATGTTACACGTATACAATAGGTACAGGATCGGACCTAATACATCTTTTCGGTGTACTAAATCGGTGTACACTTCTTGTTTTACTCTGAAATACATAATCGCAATGTATAAGATTTCTGAATACTATTTAGGCATGAACGTTCGTAGTTTATAGTTGAAACCCTCATGCCAGACTTTATCAAACGCCTGTGCTACGTCCAAGATTGTAGAGCAGACTTTCTTTTCTTCTAATGTTTTTCTATTATACTTATTCGTTATTCTCTGAACTTGATCTATAGTGAAATGTTTATTTCTGAAACCAAATTGATGATTTAATATAATATCTTTTCTTTCTATTATTGGTTTTAATATTTTCAAATTGTTTTGACATCACCGAAGGAGTAATATTAGTTGATAGGTCGATTGGTCGAGTGATAAATGTTGTCAGCGTTATTCTTTCTTCGGTTTGGAATGGTTCTCAAATCCATCTCAGTTCCTCACTATCATTGTCGTTGGGTTTGAACGTGCTTTCTAAATGATCTGCAAATCGTTCTGCTTTCTGTTCGTTACTTCTAGCCCAGTTGCCGTTTTTCCAACTTAATAGGAGGAGAATGAATTGGTCTCTGAAGTAAAGATTGAGATTAATATTGCCAATGATGTCTATTTCTGATAAAAACCAAAGCACTTCTTCAAATATCAAAAGCCACTAATAAAAAAACAATTATTTAAAATGCATCAGTATCAAAGTATCTTAATTAAAGACCCTATAACCCTTACATGGGCAGGGGATGATTGCACCGATGGTACCTGCTATAATCCGGCCTCTATAAAGGGACCTTTAAGCAATGGACGATTGCGCCGGCAGCAGATTTAATACTTACAGCATGATAGTTATTAGGTACTTACATACTTACAGCTTTAATCTAATTAATTAAGTGTGCATATCAGAAACAACAGTATAAAATGTTTTAAAGTCCGTAAGTGTAGTTCTTGGAATAAATTCTTATATTTTATTTCCATTTTTAAGTATATTATAACCTAGCCTATTTGGTCCATTAATTCCTTACGGTGCTGCGGTACAGTCGCACAAGGGAGACATTAAGATATTATATCACCACGGGAGGTGGTGGTTACAATTGTGCACTCAGCTGAATATAAAATTTTACCTCAGGTAAAATCGGCGCAATCGTCCCATATCCTATTACATTGCAAAATGATTTCACTGTTCAAAACTATAATTTTTTTTTGTCGTAATAACTCCATCTTTAAATGAAGATTGTAAATATCCCTTTTTGTCCTAGTAAGCTTTAAACCTATTTCATCAGAAGCTGTTCTACACTGCCAAGCTTTCTTGTCTAAGTATGTATATGCCTCAATTATCATTACGAAAGCTACCATATAAAAAGCCATGGAAAGCCTTTAAGAATGAGTATTTATAAAACATTAAAAAATATGTCTAAGATCAACAGTAAGGTATGGTATATATACAATGCTGGGTGTATTCTACTATATACCAAACATAAAAATTGGGCGAAGATCACGACGCGAAATGGCTAATGGTGATTATAAATAAGGTTCTTATTTATTAGTTTGCCCATTTTTTTCTTTAACAGCTGAGTGTTTGAGTGTTTGTCGTTATTATCTTGTCAGATCATTCATAACTTAATATTTTGTTTCAGGTCACGAGAACTGCACATTTCACCACGATTTAGAATTAGACCACCGTCCTCCCACCAGAGAAGACATGTTACCGGAAATGTCGAGATCGTACAAATTACTATTGGCATCACTAGGGGAAAATCCAGAACGACAGGGACTATTGAAAACTCCGGAAAGAGCTGCAAAGGCTATGTTGTTCTTTACCAAAGGTTATGATCAAAGCCTTGAAGGTAAGTTGATGTTTTAGCTGGATAATTGTAATAAAATATAAATTGAATAGACAAAAATCTATATTTTTATATATTGAATGTTTTCTGAAGTGTACTAAGGTACCCTGGTTTATGTTTCTGTACGTTTTACTGAACTTGACAGATTTTCTTTATATCTTTAAATATATCTAAATGTCATAGTTTTGTAAAGCATATGGAGCGTAAAAACTAAAATATAAATTTGCATAAACAGTTACTAAGATAAAACAAAAAAACATTTTCATGTTTCCTTATAAAAAATAATAGATTTAAACATGGAAAAAAAATTTTAATTTTATAATTGGCTGTTAAAGATATAGAAAATCATTATAACTGATAAATATTGGTACCTACTTGCTTAAAAAAATCATCTACTATGTCATAAAATATGTCAAAAATCGCCACACTAACTCTGTTTTAAATATGAATTTATAAAGATTTTCTTTATTCCGTTCCATTTGGCGTGTAAAATACTTCAAATCTGTTCTACAAAATGTGATTTTACAGCAAATTGGAGCAATTTGACCTTTTTCAATTGACATGAGCGGCACATAAAATTTTAGAATTCCAGAACCGAATTATGAATACATTTTGTAAAAATCCCATAGTCAAAAGATATATGCAGATAAATTTATGATTCAAATATAACTAAACTAAATATAATTAACAGTAGACATGCTAACATCATACCATGTGATTTCTGCATCTTTCTACTCTAATACAGATATAGCATCTGTAAATATTTCTATTCCACCAAGAGAATTGTTGTGGAAAACAACAATTTTCCCCTACTCTGTAAGCAAATACTGTAACTTCTATCAAATTAAAAACAACTACGTAGTCAACTCATAATACAAACTACAACTCTTAAAAGGATTGTTAACGCTATCATCCGCCAGATGGCACCAGTTTTGCTGTCATTATTATCAAAAAATAATTATTCACGGTTTTTTCGGTTACAAAACTCACTTTCTCACTTCTTTGTTATCTGTGAACGAGTAGTCATCTGCGTGAAACATTCACAATCAATCCGGTGTAATTATCGTAAAATCTGTATTTGATTAGCAGTGGTTATTTAAATTCAATTTTTCTAAGTTTTATTCATCCTTGTAACTTGTAACTTATGTGTGATCGCCAATATCCTGGAAATAGTGTAGTTTCGAGTCAAATCGAAATCGAGTGCGGTGTGATCACAGAGTTAGATCATTAATAATCTACGTTAATCTTCATCATCGGAAGGATAACGCATTATCCACTAAGAGCGCAGAGTTTATTTCTGCATCCAAATCTGACAGAATCAACCAGTGATTTTCATCAATAAAAATATTTCGCGAATAAACATCTTCCATGTATGGCATCTATTAGCATCTGGACGTATGCTAATAGAGCTGAAGTATTGTGGAAAATAAGCAGAAATTAGCTCAGAGTCATAATAGGCTTCCTTACTAGACATGTGCCAATCAAAGGATATTTGAAAACAATGGGACTGTTTAATGGAAACTTAAGCTGCAGACTCTGTAGCAGAGGAGCATAATTACGTATAATAATCATTAGATCTCAGGCGGCATACACATTTCGAATATCATCGAGTAAATTCAAACATATATGGTACCCATCTTCTAGACCTGTACAAGCTGGTACTGAGTTCCAGGATCCTGGAATGACTATCATGAGGCGCAAGAAAAGATGTATAATTAACCAACTGGTTGAAGTCAGACCGGTTTACAACAGAAGGCGCCCATGAAAAGCAAAATGATAAATCCAATGCTATGTAGTCAAGATGCTAACGATATCAACCACTTTTTACAAATAAAGACACTAAAACGCGCGACGTGGTGGAATGTCAACTCTTCAACATAGCTCTTCAACTTCAAAAAAGGCCGTTAATTTAGCTATATATTTAATAGATTACTACAGACCATGGTATATACGAGTACCGACTTCAATATATACCATGTAAAGATTATAAAATGAACCAGGATAAGAACTACACATATCATAACAGACCTTAGCGACAGCAGAGATTTTGAAACTACACTCAAACTAAAGTAAAACCAAATTTAAGCCACATGCACATAAGATAAGTCTATGTTGATACATATCTCACCAGTTATGACCAAAACTTTAAAGTGGTCAGAGAATTGATTTATCTGGAAACATAGATTAATTCGCTGCCTTAAGCTAAGGATCATCCTATTTCAGCGTATCCCACCAGGTTTTCTTCTCCTACTCCTTTCAGAAATTTTCAACTGAGCAATTCTTTGTATTAAGTGATTAGCTTCACGACGTTAAACATGTGCTAACTATCTTATCCCATACTCTTTAATGTATGTATCAATTGTTGCCACCCTTAGAATTTCCCTTAATATATGTATTCTTCTTTTTATTCATCTAAGTATTCGCAGTTATGCCTTATGCATTCGTTATTCTCCTTTCATTTTAACCTCCCAACATTCAGTTTCATTTATCCTAGATGGTCATATGACAATTTTATAAAATTTTCATCCATCCCGTTCATTTCATTATTATTCACAAGCACCGAGCTTTGATCACAACACCAACATGTCAGAAAAATTAAAGAACGCATCATATTTATAAATATTCTCAGATATGGACCAGCCACATTCACCTTAATTAAACGAAATAAACCTTATTTACCTATATGTTAAATAAAGATACTGTTACGCCAGCTTTGCTACGCCCCTGATTGAAACTTCGTGGCACCTGGAAAAGCGCTACGAGTGTCTGACGTCGAGAGAATTCTACTGGTTTCTAGGAGAGTTTCGAAGAATGTGGCGACTATGTATAAATTTAAATTAGATGTTAGGACTCAGTCTAAAATATAAATTTATTCTGCTAAAAAATGAATGTTATAAATTAAGTGTGTTTTAGTGTTAATATTAGAAGACTTTAGATATAATAAAAGAAACATTACACTCATTTCAGAAGGATATTTAAATAATTTCTGTGAAAAATTGCTACGAGAGTTAGTGATTTAAAAGTGACCGATTTACGACTTACGACGTGAATTGGAACACACAGTTAAATTATGTCGGGAAAAAGGCTGAATTTGTACAATGGCTGAAGAACGCCCTGGTTGGTTCTGAGAAATAAGAGCAGCCATAGTATCAGTAAAAGAAGGGAGAGCTCCAGGACCAGACGGAGTACAGTCTGAATTTCTTAAATTTCTTGATGATGTGAATACTATGTAAAATCTTCAATAATATCTATGACACAGGCAATATTCCAAAAGATTGGCTAGCTTCAGAATTTATTACGTTACCAAAGAAACAAGGAGCGAAAAAGTGCGGAGAATATAGACTAATAAGTCTAATGAGCCATACACTAAAACTTTTTCTTAAAATTTTATATAGCAGAATATACAAGCTATGCGAAGAAGGAATACAAGACACACAGTTTGGATTCATGAAAGGCGTAGGTACGAGAGATGCACTGTAGTCTACAGATATTATTCCAAAGATGCAGAGATATGACTTGCGATATCTACACCTGCTTTGTGGACTACCAAAAAACATTTGACACAGTTCACCACCGAAAAATGATGGATGTTCGAACAAAAGCTCAAATAGATGATAAAGACCGGCGTATAATACAAAATTTATACTGGAACCAATCAGCCACAATAAGAACAAATGTTGGAGATAAACCGACGGAAGCCATCCAGATTCTGCGAGGGGTTAGACAAGGATGTACACTTTCACCTATACTATTCAATCTATATTCAGAAGAAATATTTAGTGAAGCCTTGGAAAATTGCGAACATGGAATCCTTTTAAATGGAGAACGCCTAAACAATATCCGATATGCAGATGACACAGTTATTTTTGCAGACAGTTTAAACAGTTTACAGCAACTAATAAACAAAGTAAATGAAGTAAGTGAAAGATTTGAACAACAAGTAAACATATCAAAAACTAAATTTATGTTCATCAGCAAAATTAAAATTAGAGATGTCCAACTGCTTATGAAAAATATACCAGTGGACCGAGTAAAACAGTTTACCTATCTTGGAATAATAGTAAACGAACAATGGGGTCACTCACAAGAAGTAAAATGTAGAATAGAGAAGGCTAGGAGGTTATTCAACAACATGACCAAACTCTTTAAAAGCCCCAACCTTAATCTGGAGATAAAAGTAAGACTCCTACGATGTTATATCTTCTCGATATTATACTACGGAGTTAAATCCTGGACACTCACTGAAGCGATGGAGAAAAAACTTGAAGCCTTCGAGATGTGGCTCTACAGAAGAATCCTAAGGATATCATGGACGGACAAGATAACCAACGAGGCTGTACTACGAAGAATGGGGAAAGATAGAGAAGTGATGTATACGATTAAAAGGAGAAAGTTAGAATATCTAGGACACATATTGAGAAACGGCACTAAATATAGATAAATAATTATAGCCAGAATGATCGCCAATATTCCAAACGAATAGGCACCAGAAGAAAAAAAGGTTCTGATGTTTCGAAAGTTAATAAATTTAAATATTTTAATTTAAATATTTAAATAAATAAATTAAAATAAACATTACAATACTACGATGATTCGTGAAACAAAACATGCAGGTGCAGGATACTACTTTGAATTTGAGGTGAACATAGTTTTAGTAGAAAGGATATTAAGATCATAATCAAAAAATGCCTGGTTAATGGGCAGTTCATATATGAAGCACGATAAAAAGTATTATAAACGTACAACCATTCGTTTTTTTTTCCCATTTTTCCTATAGTAAAATTACTTTTTCACATTAAGTATTAATATTAATATGCATAATCTATAACTTATTAAAATAATGATAATATTAATAATATTGTCCACATTTGAATAAAATATTAAACTAATGCAACTGCAAGGCTCCCATTATTCAATGACTACAAACTGCCATCGCCGCCTCTTTAAAATCAAAACGTTGACGCACGTGTCACGTCGACCGTGTCATAACCATAGCAACAACTTGACAACTAAATCGGCGCTATCATTATCAGACAATCATCTCGATATTATCTTTTATTTCTATCGGCCCAAAGCGTACGGTTCGAGAGTTCCAAGGGTATTACGGCTGTTTTCAAAATTTTCTTTGGGGGATAGAGATTCCGAATTTTAATTATATTATATTTCTGCTGCAATAAATAATAAATATATTGCAGTGGTATATTTTACAAAAAACTATCAGTGAATAAATATAAGAACAGTGAATATCAGTGAATAAATACAAAACATAATCAAAAGATGATGCAAAATTTGATGTTAAAACATTAACAAATTCCTAATCTCTGGAATGAAGAAAAGACGGTATATTGTTTTCCGGGTTTATAGGCGGTAGTCTGGAAATATTTCTACCTGACGTTCTGTCTTCAACTGCTGTAGACATTATCACAAGCGATCCGGCAACAATCGTAACATTCTTTCGCTCGCTGATGTATGTTTCTCGAATATCTTCGCCATTTTTAGGCTTTGAGTGTTCCTGGGCTATGTCGGTTGGTCCAAATCGGTAGGTATTGGAATTTTCAGTCAAAGTATTATTTTCACCATATTTTGTTGTTTCAATGGATACAAACTCCTGGAGAGAATAAAGGTTATCTTGGATTTTTGGCCAATTTATTCTTGTTGGCTTGAAGATTTACTTGATGCCACGCTTTACTAAGTACTAAATTTCTTCGTATACTTTTAATAATAATAATAATAAAATAAAAATAATGACGTAAGAATCAGAAACAAGATCCGACACTGCCAAACACAGAGAATGCTGGGAACAGCAGAAATGAGAACAGTCAAAAATTACAGGAAACACAGTGTTATCGAAAGGGACTAAGCTTGGAAAACTGATCATTTTTGAAGTGGTACTGCCATACACTTTATTATATAGGAATTTAAACTACTACAAAAACTCCAATAAAAGAGTTTTAGGTTATCCCAACGACCTTTTTCCCAATCTGGATATTCTTCTTAATAACTTATTAGTATTTGTATCCCTTGCTTAGGTCGGGTGATTAAACAATGCCATTGTTTATCGATTTCTTTTTCTTTAAGTCGTATATTCTTTTGTCAAATTATCTCTTGTATCAACCGCACCTTTAGTTTTATTATAATTTAATACAATATCTGGTTCATAATTTTCATCTTTCCCTGGAGTTTTATGGCCATTATGCTCAGTGGAAATTATGTAACCATGTTCTAAAACTGCTTTCTTGTGGCATGTCCAAGTTAATATTATGTTTACATGGGATTAAGCCACAATTAAACGAGGATGCTGTGTAGTGCCCTTTTGGTAGTCGCCTTGTTTGTTTTTTCTATCTTAATATATTCGTTATATTCTCCCCTTTCATTTGTTATGTCACATGTTAGGATTCGACCAGTGCTCAGCCAGAGGCCTTCTTTAAGTCGATAAATCAAAATGTGTCTTATAGTAAATCTATTTTTATCCATAGTGCTCTATGATACCTAGTATGTCGCTATACGTTCATTACTAATGAAGATATTGTGTACCGCCCTTTTGTTAGTCGCCTTGTTTGTTTTTCTATTTTTATCTTTCATTTGTTATGTCGCATGTTAGGATTCGATCAGTTGTTTATTATGTTCATAGCCAGAGTTCTTCTTTAAGTCAACAAATAAAAACTTGTCTTTTAGTTAATCTATTTTTATTCACAGTACCCTATGATATATCGTTTGTAACTATACGTTCATAAATAATGAATATACTGTGAAGTGCTCTTTTGGTTGTAATTTTGTTTGTTTTTTCTTCCTTAACGTATTTGTTATATTTTCACCTTTCATTTAATGCATCACACGTTCTAATCATACCAATAACAACGAAGATATGATGTAGTGCCCTTTTGGCAATGATATAATGTGTGTTTTTCTGTCCTAGCATATTCGCTACTGTCTCTAAATATTTCGCCTAATTATTTCGCCTAATAAATCTTATTTTACAATTACAGTAACCTATATTTTCAGCAACTTTGCGAAATAATTAATTACTGGTTTAGTAGTAAAATATCCCAGTAAAGATATTTGAATCATCAATTTATAGAATAAATTAGCAATAAATCTACCGTATCGTTTCAACAAGAAAATATGATTGAAATGTCAGATGTTGGTAGTTCAGATTTCTTTCTTAGATGGCGATAGGAGTTATCGTCCCAGACAAACTGCGTGACGTGTCATTCTAACCTTTTACATAGATAGATCAGAATATTATTTAACACAAATTAAAGCCAAATTCATCTATGTATATTTTTTGAGAACAATTTTAATAGTGTTTGTTTTGGAAAACATTTTCTATCAAATTATTAACAAATGATTTTTCTACGTATGAATAGTAATTGCAACAAAAAATACTCTTGTTGCATTTAAAGAAAATTCTTGGTTAATAATCCGATCAGCAAAGATTAAATTTAGGTCATTCCCTTATTCTCCCAGTGATTAATTACGGTGAGTTGAAAGATTTTCGATATTATTTCTGCCGTTCAAGATTTCCCAAGAGATTTGCTTCATAGCGATTTTACAATGGTTCTACAGAACGATTATTTAGACCGTAAGCATTGAAAGTAGAACAATGTAACTTCACTGAAAGATTTATTTTATTTAAATGTGTGTATACGATATCATGTATTGCAGCATCTATGAAATATATTAATAAAAAATGTTGGTTTTCGTAGAGATTAGTAGGATTATTACTTATGTTGACGTTATCCTTCTCTTTTAGTTCTAAATTGTCATCTCGTAGGGGCCCATTACAAAAATCGGAAATCTTCGCTCTTATGAGATTTGCGGAGGCTGTGTTTCCATCTTTGCTAGTCCAGTCTTTCGAGCCAGAATCTTGTCTCATAATACATCACTCTTGGTTTGTTGTTGTGGTGATATACCTAATTGTCATGTGTCATATGTGTGTATCATACTTTGAACTTTTAGATTAGTGTAATTCTCAGTGAACCGAAGGCACTGTTGTTTGGTTGTTGTAGATAATAGCCGGGATCGTTTTAGAAGGTATTAGTTATAGTCTAGAGTATAGGTATAGTCTGTAAACGAAAAACATAAAATCGAAAAGGAAAAGAACAATTATTTACACGGTTTAATCATCATTAAACTAAAGATTACAAAGAAAATGTCAAGTATCAAATAACATACATATTGCCTAAATTGAGTCCAGTTTTGAATTTAAACAGATTAGTTAATCGGATAGTAGTTGTGTCTGCGGTTGACCAAAGAATATTGTAGACCGCAAAGATTTGCAGATAATCAGTCAACATTAGTCATCAATCAGTCAAATGGTAAGAGAGGACCGGGTAGAAGACGCATTTCCTGGCTTCAAAATTTACGAAAGTGGTATAACACGACTACCACTGAACTGTTCCGCGCTGCAATAAAAAAAGTAAAGATAGCCGTGATGATCGCCAACATCCGGAACGGATAGGCACTTTAAGAAGAAGAAGTCAACATTAAATCACTGTAAGTAGTAACAGTAAGATACCTGATTGATTGGTTATCGTAAAAATTAGAGATAGCTATACCGACTAAATCTCCCGAAATAAGTTAGACAAGGTTGCATTTGATCCTAAACATTGTTCACAGATTCAACTAAATGATGTGCAAGATGAAAAAGTTCACACAAATACGTATTTAGGAACCATCATAACGGACCAGTAGTTTACAACTAAGACTAAGAATGATTAAGTGCTATGTTTGGTGTGTACTCATGTATGGAGTAGAAGTTTGGACCCTAAAAGTATCAAGCATGAACCGAATTAAATTATAAGAAATGTGGATTCATAGACGGATATTGAAGATATCTTGCGCGAAAAGAAATACTAACGAGGAAGTTTTATGAACGACTAACAGAGATGGGTCAGAAACATGGACCATCTCCAAAACAGACGCAAATCGCCTACTCGCCTTCGAAAGGAAAGTACTTCGCCTTCGAAAGGAAAGTACTACGCAGAATAATGGGCGCAAGTTCTAATTGTACGAGAATTATAAAGAAATAGTTAATGGTAAATATGTAATACCTTTCATAAAAATAGGAAGTCTTAGATGGGCTGGACATGTGTCAAGAGAAAATGAAAATTATCTACCCAGACGAACCCTATTAGCGGCATCAGTAGGAAATAGGGAAGAGGTAGACCAAGACTGAGATATAGGGATGGTGCGGAAGAAGACACGAGGAAGATCGGCGCAGAAAACTGGCAACAGTTGGCGATGAAGAGAAACGACTAGCGAAATAGACTGGCGAAGGTCGTGGCCCAACTAGGGATGTAGCACAAATGTTGATAACAAAGACAGAACATTACTAAAGACTGTTAAACACCAAAAAATTCTTATGTGGGACATATATTAAGGAGAAGTCGGTACAATATACTACAACCGCGTCTTAAAGGCAAAATAGAAGGTGGAAGAGGTGTGGGATTAAAGAAGAAGATAACATACCTTACCCAATTTAAAAAGTAGTCTTTCAACAAACAGGGGTGGTTAATCCTTATCACTGGTAGTTGGAAAAATGGTTAGATTCGAAAATTTCGGTATATTTATATTGGCGAAAAAAGTAGGTACCTAGCTTGAATCGACGGTTTTCGGGATAATATTCAACAAACGTTAAATTTAGACCAAGGTGGTCGAAAGATAGAGGTACTATTCGCAACATCTTTAAAGGGGATCATAATTTAGAATATTTTAAAGTAAATATCTAGAACTAACGGAACTTTTTGTTACTGTAAAAATTTGTTAAACCACCATAAAGATATATTGTTCATTTCTCCTTTTTTATTGATCGTTATAATTGGTCGTTTGCTCAATTCCTCCGGCATTTTTATGTTTTTAAGTAACAGTAGATATGGCTCTACTGTTACGACTTTTGTATATAATTTACTTGACCTTCTTTCTCGTTAGTTTTTCTAGCCAATTTCCTATCATCATATCTTCTCATTTTATATTTTATTTGATTCTTGGTACTCTTACTCTCTTAATAGTTCTTTAAAAACAAGTCTTTATTGTCTTGTGATATTTTTCCACGTCTATTCTTTATAATTAAGATTAAAGATAGAAGTGGTCATCTTACCCTCAACAGAAAGGAAACCCTTAAAATAGTTGAAGACTTCTACAAATTGCTGTACACAAGCCAACACAAAGCAAATAGCAGAGATCAAGCACCGGAAACATTAACACGGAAAAAGGGCATTATCAACCAAGGATCAGAACTACTACCGAAAATCACAATAGACGAAATAAAACTAGCCCTAAGAAAAGCTAAGAATAACAAATCTCCAGGCGAAGATTGTGTAGTTACTGATGCAATCAAAATCGGAGGAACTTAAGCCTACTTAAGAAAATAAAAACCTTTTTAACATGTGCCTTTTGGACAATAATATACCCGACAAATGGCACAGTGCTGAGGTAATTCTATTGTACAAAAAAGGAGATCCCCATGAATTAGAAAACTACAGACCTATAAGTCTTCTTAGTCACCTATACAAACTCCTTACAAGAATAGTAACGAATCGTCTTGAGAAAAAACTTGATTTCTACCAGCCAATAGAGCAAGCGGGATTTCGTACCGGTTTTGGAACAAATGATCCCCTACAGAGCATTAAAACGATAATAGAAAAGACTATCGAATACAATCCACCACTCTGTTTGGCTTTTATAGATTTCCATAATGCCTTTGACACGGTAGAAATTGACAAAATCCTAGAAGCACTACAAGCATGCCGCATTTACTACCGATATACAAGGTTAATTTACAATACATACAAGAACGCTACCGAGTTAGAAATGAAGACTTAAGACGAAGAACAGGAGTTACCTATGTAACTTCCCGAATTGCTACACTGAAATGGAACTAGGCCAGACACGTCGCCCGAATCAGTGATAAAAGGTGGACGAAGAGATTGCTGGAGTGGAGGCCGAGGTTAGACAAAAGAAGTAGAGGAAGACCCCCTACTCGTTGGACTGACTTATCAACCGACTGGGTCTCAAGAAAATGTCAAGAAATTGGATGAAAAGTGCTTAAGATAGAGCACAATGGACAAAAATGAGGGAGACCTATGTCCAGCAGTGGACGCAAAGGTCTGGTTGATGATTATTCTTTATCTGAAATTTTCTTGCACTTAAAGGTTTTGTTGTGCTAACTAATTGTATTTCTTTTCTTACTTTCTTCTTCGATTTCTTTTATATAATTTGTCCCTCATTTTTATTGATCGTAATAATTTGTGCTTTGCTCCAATCCTCTTATATTCTTTCTTCATACTATATACACAGCTTTTATTAGATTACATGGTAGTTCTCTTATCCATCGTATTTTAAGTTCCATATTTAATACATAAGTTTACCGAAAAATTGTTACTCGTATTAATAAGTCATTAACTACCAAATCTATTTCGACAAATATTTCTATTATATCATCGCTGAAAATACTTTTAAATGTTAAATGTATTGTTAGTGAATGAAAAGTAAAAATATCTTTTATTTTATTACCTAAAATGATCATTCGTTCACAATTATTTCAACTGTCATTGTCTAAAAGCTCCTAATTGGCCTTATCCGTTCAGATTTCCAACGAAGTGTTAAAAGCCGCCCAAAAGCATCTTGCTCAAAGTTGCAAGACTAATTGGACCTTGGTAATTGACTCTAAAACAAAATTACCGCCTCTCGAATGAACTCGTTGAGTGGGTATAAAGCAAGCTGCTCCTCCAGAACTTCCGATTCGATATTCATTCAACAGGTCTAACTTAGTTAACTCCAGGCAAGGTTGGAAAGTCTATTTGCCTCTGGCGCAATTTAAGGAAGTGTTAAAAAGAACTTTGTAGGTTATTTACGGTAAATAAATGAGTCTATATTATAACTAGGTTATTCAATAAATAATACGAACTTAAATATAAAAGTGTATAAAGGGAGTTACATTCAATATATAAATAAATGCGTAAATAAATGAATAAAACACATATATCCAGTCTTTGATATATATATATATATATATATATATATATATATATATATATATATATATATATATATATATATATATACGGAAAAGGATAATGCGAGTGAATAATAAAAGTAAAAAGTAATGAATGGCATGTCTCGCAAATCAGAAAACCAAAAATGGTACTCTAATGCCACAAATTGGTTGCATTGCTCCTCTAGTGATCCTTCCCAAGTTAATATGCTCCTTTTCTAACTTGTCTGCACCGTACTGAAGACGACCAATAGTCAGAAATACGTATATGCTGTTGCCTTCCATCGATATACCATTTTTGGTTTTCTGATTTGCGAGACATGCCATTACTTTTTATTTTTACTTATATATATATATATATATATATATATATATATATATATATATATATCTATATATTTATATATATATATAAATATATTATATATATATATATATATATAAATATATAAATATATAAATATATTTATATATAAATATATTATTTATATATAAATATATGAAATCACTAAGTTATGAGGAAGAACCGCGTTGAGAATTTAATGCTCGACGTTTTGGCAATCATTTTGGAGCCATTTTCAAGATGGATACGGTTCCGTTCGAGTTCGGGGTCGCAATCTCCCTACTCGCCTCACTCGTAACGTACTAGTATCGTGTTCTGTATAAATACAAGAACCGTCAAACGGCACTGAGATCTCAATCTGCCTACTCCTCAGTATCGAGGGACTCTCGAAAAGAACGCTTGAAGCGACCAGCGATTTTGAATGTCAGTTCCGCGCGCGAAATCAATGTTAAATAAAATTTGTATCAACTCTACGGTAAAAAAATCGATATCTTTTGATCAGAGTGTCGTATCGACAAAAATCAAAATGCATTTTAAATGTGAATAGCGCAGCTTTCGTGTGAAATTTTTGTGTGTTTGCCTCAAATGAAGTCAATTTTTATAAAGGCATGTTCACCATAAATGTTGAATAAGTCAGGTGACAACACGCATCCTTGTCTAACACCTCTCTCGGTCTTGAATTGATTTGAGAACTTCTCATCTAGTCATACTGTTGCTATGTTGCACTGGTACAGATTGTCACCAGGTGCATTAGTGTGTCCATTTCTATTATAATGGATCACAGATTTATCCAGCTTACACAATCAAATGCCTTTTGGTAGTCAACGAAGCCTTTACTCTTTACAAACCCCGCTTGTTTCTGAGGTATTTGGTAATGTAGATAGATTTTTAATCTGTTTTTGATGATATGTAACAAGATTTTACTAGCATGTGTTATTAGTGATAGCGTGCTGTAGTTTTCACATCTGGACCCTGATTCTAATTGAGATTTCGACTCAAAACATGTCGAAATTAATATGGCGACGTCGAAATGCGACTTTGCGAACCTTGTGGATTTCAGCTGAACTAACCAAACGACGTCACTAATTTTCGATTTATCGAAATTAATTTCAACTTCAAGAAAGTGGTTGAAATTTCATTTCGAGTCGAAATTAATCTGACATGACTGACTGGACTGGGAGAAGTGAACTTAGGTTCAGTTTAGGTAGGCGGTGTTTTGATCCTTGCAAGGAAAACTGAGGCAAAAAGTATTAATATGGCTGTGTTTTACGGACATTTGCTAGTTTTGGAGGAATTAGAGAGGATAGATATCCGACGCTCACAACGGAGGATAAGAAGAATGTTACGGGATACTCAAAATCCTTTTTCACTAAGTGATGCTCAATTTAGGCAGCAATTCCGGCTTAATAAACAAGCTGCAAATTATTTAATAAGAGTATTAGAACCATATTTGGAAGAAGGTGTTTATGCCTCTAGGATACCCAAAATGTTTAGGGTTAGTATTACTAAGCTGCAGTAAATTTAAAAATATATTAGAATATAACCACTAAGTCAAATCTTAGTGGTTATAACTTAAGGATCTCCCACATCGCCTTTTTTTTCTTGCCATCTTTTCTTTCAATTCAAAATATAATTGAGAATGGCCACTATTTATGATTTAACAACTCAAACAAGAAAAAAAAGACGTTCACGTAACGTAAACAAAACAAACATTCAACAAGCGTAGTGCAGCCAATAAACAATAGGGCCAACCCAAATTTTCAGCAGTGTCAAAATGATAAAGTAAATATCCCCAGTTTTAACTACAATCGAAATGAATGAGAATCGCTAGCGATTGCGACTGTCATGGCGTAGTCGCTTTTAAATTTCGACATCGAAATGAAATAGAATCAGGGCCCTGGTAGCAGTTTCGTTTTTATGTAGCGGGATATAAATTGAGGTACACTAATCAGATGGCCATTTTCCTGAATTCCAAACATCGACACATTTCACCTGGTATTGAATCAATGCCTGGGGATTTATTTCTCTTTAGCGATTTAATTGCATCTTTGACTGTAGGTTCTCTAGGGTAGTCAGAGGGCCATTGATTTTCAGCTGGTACCTCGTTATATTTATATAGCTCGCCACAGTAGTTTCACCATGTTTCCAATATTTCGTCAGTATCAGTCTTTAGATTACCTTCCTTATCTATTACAGACCACGTTTGAAATTTAAATTCTCTGGTAAGGAGTTTGATGTTCTGAAATAAATAAATCCCTCGGTTCATTTCGACAGTCATGTTCCTCTATCTCTCTGCATATTTGAGATATGTATTATATATATATATATATATATATATATCGTCATGAATTTAAGCTTATAGAAAAAAATAAAAATATAAAAGCTGCAAAACTTTAACACTATACTAACTATACTTTTATACGTTTATACTAAATTATAACATTTCTTCTCTCTTACCACATATTATTTTAAAATAAAATATAATCAAACGGATACTATATCTTAAGAACAACTACTATAGAATTATATTTAGGTACCTTATCTCGATATCAATGTTTTGAAGCAAGGTTACGTGATTCATACTTGGCACTATTCGATCAAACTATCAATCATTTTTAAGGATATACCATCAAGTTCAAAACTAGGAAATAAGAGGAAGGTGCTTATCTAAAAATGACGGTATTGAAATTTAATAATATAAACGGTGACTTCCGGAAATCATTTTTATTACTAACAGAATGAACTTAATTCTCACAAAGAATGGGCAGCCAATCACACTTTTTGTAAGAACTTTTATAATTTTACAAATGTGATCACGAATAGTGTTAATTTCAGTATGTTCCAGACATAATTCATGTATAATATCTTATAAAGGCTATCTCAATCTTCTTCTTCTTTTTTAAAAACAATTCAGCTTGTTCATTTATGGATTGATACTTCCATGGAAGATTGTCACTTTATCTTTTGCGCGGTCCTCCGATATTTATTAATTATATATCTTGCTATTTTGACCACACTGGTCTCCCCCATTCTGCTTATGTGGTTATTCCATTTTTTTTTTGTTTAGCGTTCATTCGTTTATTTATCACTGTACGTTATATTTTCTTCTTATATCTTCACTGCTCTTTCGATCTCTCAGTGTACTTTCTGTAATTCTTCTCAGTACTCTGATCTTCGCCGTTTCCAGTAGCCGTTGTATTGTGGCTATGTCGGGTCTTGTTTTTGATGCACACGCCAATATCAGCCTTACACTGGCTTTTTAAGTTCTTAACTTAATCTCAGTGTTAATATATCGGTTTCGTCATATAGTATTATTAAGGCATAAGTATTCTTTGAGAAAAGGATAGCTGAATTTGTTTTAGAAGGACATCCTCTCTCCGTCACCCCCCCCCTCTCTCTCTCTCTCTCTTCATTCCTAACCCCCCGAAGATTGCCCGTCTTCAAAGATCTCTGTCTCTGGTTATTTCTGTTAACTCATACATAGGCCTTTTACATATTCCTGTAATTTGGTCGATTTCTCTTGTCGGGAATCTTCCTCCTGATCTTTGGCATTCTACCTTTCCATGTTTTTTGTGTCTACTTTCATAACATGTCTAAAAAGTATTTTAATTGTTGAAGAAGGACTTTGCTAGAAAGCCGTTTGATCACCTTTAGCTCATTTAAAATTGGATTTTTGTCCTAGAGAACAAGAACGAGACAGAACTTTTCGGTGTTGTCTATCTTTCTTCTTTTCGCTTACCTTAGGGTCTTGACATACGTATGTCAGTATTGGGAATATTAAGCAGTTGATCAACCTCATTTTTAGAGTTCGTGAAATTTAAGAGTCCTTTCATTTTTTGGAAACCCCTTTCCTTTCTTACAACGACTTTTGCTAGATCACATCTACGTTTTATTTATTCCTGCTGTGATTCTGTTGGTAGAAATAAATGAAAGATTTGTTCCACAAATTAGGATGGCGATCTTACTAGCATTTAGAGTGTACTAAATAATATAATTAATTCCAATTCGACGTACCACACGCTAACGTGGAAAATAAGAACACAAGCATTAAACAATACGTAATTTAATGATTAACTTTGTTACTACAACTAAGTTAAGATCTAGCCAAAGTTTTAGCGCAAAGTTTTTATATCTAAACCGCCGATTATAGTCTAGTCCGCGAAACACCACACGAGAGAACTTTGACAGTTTAAATAGGTTACTAATAAAATTGTAACATGAACCAAGGATGTTTTCTTCAGTATTAATATACTTGATTAATAATGAGCGTTTGCGAAACATGTAGCCTTTAAACTATAAGCTATATAACAATAACTAGGTATATTCAATACGCGAGAGTCTAAAACTCTTAAACCGGAAATACGTCGACCCCTTTGATCGAATACTAAACTGACACTGACTAATATTCGAGAGTTGAAAACTCTAACCAAGACGCGACCAGCTAAGCTGGGATACAATGTGACACTAAATACGTGACTACTTTCAAATTATCACTGCCTCACCTATCAGGGGCCAGTGGAAATTTTTTCGAAATTTCTATTAGGTAGCTAATAAAACCCCCTTTTGAATGATCGCTAACCGGGAATTTTCTAGGTAACAGTTTTCAAATGTTAAAAACAGCTTTTGAATGCTTTATACCAGTGATTTCTTTGGAATTTGCTCGGAGAAAGTTACCTCGGTAGATCTTATGAAATTATAAATTGTCGTATCCACCCCGTGTTTGTGATCGGTGATCACAGATATAAGAATGCGCTCAAACCGGTAAATTTTGTTTATGTGGTGATGATTGTTATGTAGTCCATCCACTTTTATAATCTTTGTCTTTGATATGTTTAACTGCAGATTAAATGTTTGGCTTTTGCTTTCAACCAGTCATTTGAGATCAATTGACTCTTCTCGATTACTTGTAAGCAGGACTCTGTCATCTGCAAAACGTAGTTTGTTTATTGAGATACCCTTTTGTCTGACAGCTTGTTTTGGATGGAGTTGGTTTGACGGTGTGTCCAACACCCTGTTCCAGTAATGTGTTCGTATAGTTTAGTTATAAGCGAAATAAGGTATGTTGTGGTACGCCTGTGTTAGTACATGCCATAAGTGTTACCATTCGATCTGTCTAACGATTTGCGATAATGTATAAAATAATTGTATAGTGGGATATTGTATAGTGGGATATTGGATTATGATCTGATCCGCATATCGGATCAGATCATACTAGAGACCTATTTATAAGAATGGCTAATACAAAAAATAAAATAGTTAAGCTACATGTTGCGGAGGTCAAAGAAAAATAAGGCTCTAAAAATATCATAAGCGGGAAAAAGGGAGAATAAAAGAAGGGCAAGTCAAAAAAGAGACGAATCGACACAGGTTTTGTATACTCGTGTTTATCAGTCATCATGAAAATTCGGTCTTAAGGTCAGATTAAATATTGCTTAAATTTAGAATGATTTTAAATACTAAAAACACACTAAAAATATCTTTAAACTCTAATGGTTCTCAATAGTTTGAGAACCATTTATATTGATTTAAAATAAAAATTATTGTACCGGATTTCTGGTTTTGTTTAATCATGACTTTTAAATTTATCCTTGAATGTTAAGTGTCTAATTGATAACTTCTCCATTGACTATTATCCCTTCGTTTGCATGTGAGTGAGCTTCTTGGCACATTTGTTCGCTATAGATATTAAACAAGAGCGGTGACAATATACAACCCTGTCGTACTCCTCTACGTATTTCTATTTCGTCCGATGTTTGGTCTTCTATTTTTATATTAGCTCGATGATTCCAGTACAGATTTAATATTATTTGTATGTCTCTGGTGTCCATCTTCTTACCCTCCAGGATTTCTTTGAGTTTATTGTGGCGTACTTTGCCAAAGACCTTTTCAAAGTCTATAAAGCAGGCGTGTACCTCTTGGTTAACATCTAGACATCTCTCTGTTAGAACGTTCAAGGCAAAGAGAGCTTCTCTTGCTGGAATGACTTGCTAGTCGTCAAAAAGTATTGACCGCATATTTTTTTTGTAATACGTTGTTTATTTGTTTGAAGTTTAAAATTTTTAAGTTATATATTTTCCTTTCTATGTTTTAGGTTGAGTTCTTTTTTTTTGTTTATAATATACCTGATCGAACAGACTCGATATATTACATCTTATTCCAGTTGTTAGAGACCAAAATGACACTCTATAGATCATAGGAACAAGCTTGATTTTGCTAAGAATGTTAATTTTGAGACCCCAAAAGATGCAAAAAATGTTTGTCACTCCTACCCCGACCTTTCCCATAAAATCCCCGTCGTAGGGGGGCGGAAAACATTCGTTATCCATTATTTTTAAGTACTCAAGCAAACGTTTGGCAATTTGTATAGATATCGTCGCCGTGGATGTGAGGAGAGCTAACCAACAAAAGTCAGTTTCGAGATAATGAGCATTTTAGATTACCATGTCGAGGAAAAAATACATTTTAGCTTATAACTTTGCTGCTCATTGAAGTATTCCTAAAATTTTTTTAGGATTTATCAAACAAATTGTTACCTACTTTGTACTGAACCAAACACTAATAAAACATTGATTTATATGAGGGTAGTAGGGTTTCGTTTACTTAGCTCCATTCACCACTAGATAACTTTTCACGAGTCATACTGTTTTTTTGTTGTGTGAAAAGATCTAAGTCTACGAAATTAAATAATACAAGGTGATAGTATGCTTAAAGTGTTTAATTTTGGATACAAAAATAACACAAAAGTATAATAAATTTAATTTAGTTTTTAGTCTTTAACATTGAATATTATTTAACACTGAATATACAGAAATCTTATTATTTTATCGCTACTCGGATTCCGAATCGTCTGCAGTGATTCTCTCTATTGGTTTTAAAAGTCGGAGGTAGTAATCATGGTAGGTGGCTGGTATAGTACCTGACCTACAAAGATCTTGTAGATCTTTTAGTTTCTTAGGCTCTATTCCTAAAGCAGAATGATACAGTTTCGGAACCTCACTGAAAACAGTGTTGTCAACTCGAGTGTTTCTACGAATGAACAATTGTTTGAAGTCTACCTGACTAAGTTGTGTTTTATAGAAGATTATATCAAGGTGTTCTTTTCTATATTGCAGCCATTTGATATTTAGCCACTTCATAACATCGCCATCGACTGTCTTTGTTTTGTTAATAATTAATTTTTCGCTGTAAGTTTTAAAATCTATTTAATGGCAGTAATTTAATTCCTTAACGACGTGTACAGGGTGATTTACTTTGGCTGTTCTTGCCACTGTGTACCACCCGTCAGGCACATATATATTTATTTTTCGTCCCCTACTTTCAATCGCAGAATGAACGCTGTCGCATTCCATTTCGGAATGTCCGAATTCCATGAATTTTTGATTAATAGTTTGTAAATTATCAAAAGAAGACAAAGCTTTTATAAACATTGCAGATAAAATGGAATTTCTATTTTGACCTACTGCAGTATCAGAATAAAATGTTACTTCACTCACTTCAGATCGTAGCTCAGAAAGCATGTTCCATAAGCATGTAGATACTTCTGATGATCCTTTTGTACCATTCAATTCATGCCACATGTAGTTAATAGCAACAGTAGTTTTGAAATTATACACCGTAAAATTATAGGTATTTAGTTTCCGTTTATAATATAATTGCCCCACTTCTAAATGGGGGAGTCAGTAAAAGCTTTTTCATATTCATAGTGAAGGTGCTGAAAATATTATCAATTTTAGCACGATCTTTGTCAATTTTCTTATGCTCTCTAGCCTCCTTCTTTCGAAGTTGATGTAAATTGTATTCATCTTGATGTTTTTCTTTTTCGTCTTCGGTTTTATTTGTGAATTGCGTGCAAAAGCTACATTGGTCTTTTTTTGGTTTATGGAAACCATAGTTAAATTCGGTGCTGAATATATGTTTATAATAATAAAACGACACTGAATCTTCCTGATACTCTTCGCAGTATTTTAAATAATCCTGGTGAAGTCGTTTTTCAGATAAACCAGAAGGTAAGTATTTCCTTTTAGTTGAACTTCGACAATAGTGAGAATCAATCACCGGTAGTGATTTAATGTGATTACATACTACCTCCTTTTGATTATCTGGAATTTTATTATTACTATTTATGATGAATACGACATTGTACGTTTTTAATTTGATTAAACTTTTCTTTGCAACAAGATTTTACACTCAAATCAATGTACCCAATCAGAAATATTATTATCATCTGCAGATCGTACACGTACACCTACTTGTCTTAAACCTAAGCTCAATTCCATAAAAATTGTATATCAATATAAATGAACAGCAATAAAATTATCTTACGATTATAACTACTCGCAGACAAAGAAGCTTTCAAATAAAATAAATTTAATAATTGTTACAATCGAGTACCATGAGATTTTGCTTTAACAGCAAACCCCAGTCTGTCTGTTGTTATTTGCACACTAAGCTTAAGCGTCTGATAGCTCTGTTCACCACTGACAATATTTTCAGAACCCGGTGGTGGTAAGTGGCATAGATCACTTCACTCCAAAAAATAAGGATTGTGAATTCACTTAGCGTCCCTTCACACTTTAGAATATAAACCATTTGAAACAACATATTCACTTAGATCTCTTCACTACATTATAAAAATTTTTTTTCTGATTGCGATGCTGCAGTTAGCTCATTTTTAAGAAAATGTGGGTTAGCTCTCTTCACATCCACGACGACGATATATAAACTAATTTTATTAGATTTGATAAATTGTGTGTCGATTTAACCCCTTTCTGTAGATTTTATTCCCTCATATAATTTAATTGCGTGACACCAATTCGTATCGGTAAATAACAACAGAAATACGGCCTTATGGCTAATACCAAGAAAAATGTGTCGAGTGGCTAAAACACATTTCATGTAACACTTCTTTTTAATGAAATCCCATTCTCTCAGTATTTTCACGATGGACCATTAATCTAAAGGGCAACAGGTTCTACGTTTTACTGCCGAGAGTAGCGGAATAAATGCATGAGAGCTCACAAAGGCGTAACAGACGTAATAGATTGTATAAAAAAAGAACGTAAAATATTACTTTCATAACTAGAAAAAAGTATGAATAATTGCAATAAAAAAATTATAAATTGCTCGTAGATTAGATTCTTAATATTCATTTTTTGCAGTAAAACCTATATAATAACACAATTAGCACAATAATATTAAGAAAGCATGTCAGAAGGTTGGTAAAAAAAGCCATATAACGATAAAATTTTATAAAAAAATAATTAGACAAACTAGCAATGAAGTTATTAACATGCATTTATTATAATAAAGTATAATAAAAAAAAAAGAACTTTAGAGGTGGAATTTCAACACAAGAGCCACACTTTTCTTAGCCTCAAATATATACCGTAAAATAGGTTACTTTGCACTGAGCAGCGTAACTTTGCACCGAGCGTGTAAAAGAATATTTCTGTAAACCTACGCCCAATTTTGTTTAGATATTTTTGTACTACCTCTAGGACTCATAGGAAACATTGCAATATATCAGTAAAATGCTCGCGAATGTCCCTCCGGTCGCCAGTTATTTATCAGCAACGGCTCAAATAGTAACCTCTAAATTCTATTATTTTCTGGCTTTTCAAAATCATACGTGCACATTGTTTACATGAGCACTTAACACGTGGAATTGGGTATACTTTGGGTATATAATAGGCAATTAAAAAAATATCTTTATTCAGTCTCTCGTATTTTGTGTAATTTTAACTTGAAAGTGCCACTACATGAATTGGCTGAAATACAAATAAGGAAAAAGTACTCACAATATCTGAGCTGGAAAGTAGATTAACTGAACTTACTCATCCTTTGTAGTCAACTCCTGAATACACGGGTAAATACACGGGGGCTCCATACTCAGCTGGGGAGAAACTTTGGATTGACTCGGAACTACCAAACGGGACCACTGGAGATATACTTGGTACTAACTTTGGGATTAATTGGGACTGACTTAGGAATAACGTTTGGATTAACCATGGACCAACACTGTATTTACTTAGAAGTATACTTGGACACCCCAACATTGGACTGATATTGGACCCTAGAAGATAAAAATTACGAGAGGTATCAAAAAAATATCTTATCCTCTGACATGGATCTCCCAAGACACAATATCGAACTTTACTATATACTAGCTCAGCAAAAAATGAATTTGGATCAAACAAACATTTCTTTTTGTAGAGAGAATATTCAAAACGGAATACCATTATTTTGGTGTGTGGTCCAAAATAGACGGAAACGTTAGGGTAGTCCATAACGGGATATTTTTGTTCAGACCTTTTAAAGGACAATAAAAGATTCAAACCGACTGACGGCACTATATTTACAAACAAAAAATAGTGACAATCTTTGTCAAAACACCGATGGTTGTTTTAACGGGGAATTATATTATTGCCGCCCTACGGTAACATTTAAAAATGTTTATTACGGTATTACAGTAACATGACCCAATTGCTAAAAAACTAAAAGATACTGCCAAATACCGCGAAACCCATAGACGAATTAGAGCTGAGATAAGAAAAACTAAAGAGAAATGGTTTTCGGACAGATGCGAAGAAATCGAACAGTGCGAAAAGGTATACGACTATCACAATATGCATAAGAAGATAAAGGAACTCACAACAAAGAAAAGCTACAATATTTTATCGAAAGGGCTATGCGATGATAATGGAAATCTACAACTAGACCCCGACAAAATAGTTAGAATCTGGGAAACTTATGTGGAACAACTGTTTAATGATGACCGTCCTAGTGGGTATACACTGAGCAATGATGATACTGGCCCTTCTATTCTAAAATCAGAAGTGGAGAATGCTATAAAGGGTCTTAAAAATAACAAAAGACCAGGCAACGATAACGTATACGGGGAAGTATTGAAAATGTTGTGCGAAACAAACAGTCAATTTCTAGACTCACTCGTCAGACTCTTTAACAATATTTATAACAGCGGGGAGTTTCCTGAAGACTGGCTAGAGTCAACTTTTGTTGCCATACCGAAAAAACCAAAAGCAAAGTCTTGTGATCAACATCGGATGATAAGTCTAATTAACCACATTTCGAAGGCATACACCAAGGTTATTTACAACAGAATAAGCAAAAAATGCGAGGATAACATTGGAGATTCGCAGTTTGGGTTTCGGAATTCTCTTGGGACAAGAGAAGCACTTTTTAGTCTACAGGTACTCATCCAGCGCTGCAGAGATATGAACAAAGACGTGTACATATGCTTTATAGACTACGCAAAAGCATTCGATAACGTAAAGCACGAAAAGATAATTGAAGTTCTCCATAAGATCGGAGTCGACTACAGAGACATTCGAACAATAGCGAGTCTCTATTGGGGCCAAACAGCTAAAGTAAAAGTAGGATCTACATTGACCAATAAAATTGAGATCAAGAAAGGTGTACGACAGGGCTGTATCTTGTCTCCCATTATCTTTAATATATACTCAGAAGAAGTATTTAAGACAGCGCTGGAGGAAAGCACAGAAGGCATAAAGATAAATGGAGAAATAATTAATAACATAAGGTATGCTGATGACACTGTGATTCTAGCAAGTAGCATGGAGGAACTGAGTTGCCTAATGAGTAAGATACAAAAAACAAGTGCACAATACGGACTCAGACTAAATATCACAAAAACCAAATGGATGTTAGTAAGCAAAACCCAACAACCACCACAGCAACTGATATTAGACAATGAAAGAATTGAACACGTGGATTCGTACATCTACTTGGGAACAACAGTTAACTCAAATTGGGATCAAGCAAAGGAAATACGTATAAGAGTAGAAAAGGCAAGAGCATCGTTCACTAGCATGAAGCAAATTTTCACCTCTAAAAGCCTCACCCTACCTCTCAAAATTCGACTTCTGAAATGTTATGTATTCCCGGTTTTGTTATATGGAATGGAGGCGTGGACAATGACCGCAACAATGATGAAAAAAGTAGAGGCCTTCGAAATGTGGGCTTACCGACGTATATTACGTATATCCTGGACTTAGCACGTGACCAACGAAGAGGTACTACGCCGGATAGGTAAAGAGAGAGAGGTAGGAATAAGTATAAAGAAAAGAAAGTTGGAATACTTGGGTCACGTTATAAGACATAATAAATATAGAGTACTACAACTGATCATTCAAGGGACAATAGACAGCAGAAGGGGTCCAGGGAGGAGAAGACACTCGTGGCTCCAAAACTTGCGGCAATGGTTCGGATTGTCATCTGCTGAACTATTCAGATCTGCCGTAAACAAAGTCAGAATAGCCATGTTGATTGCCAACGTTCGGAACGGACAAGGCACATGAAGAAGAAGAAGACCTAATTGCATGTCACAATAGATAATTGGGTGGTCTTACGAAATGATCTCATTGGAAAATCTTACAGGAAGTAAACTTGATGTCCAGCGTGAAATAAAATTTAATAAAATAAAAAAAAATTAAATAGCGAAAATTTTGATAACATGTAACATATTGAAATTTGACAAGTTACACATCTATGCTCATTTTCCAAGCACTTATTTTCGACTTTGATACATTGTTCTGACTTTTTTCCAGTTATCTGCAGTTATTTTGGCAAATTTCTGCTCTACCAACACTTTTACAGTTCCTAACTAAAATTAACATACTAACAATACTAACTAACGTTTAAGTCCGGATCTGATGAAAGTTTTGAGGAAATATGTCCACATTCTTGCAGTAACTTGTTAATTTTATATTGAATATGATCTTGTTTGTATCGTTTGACAATTTCATACAGTTACGGTTTTAGCATTGATGTTACAAGTGGTATGTTTTTTCTGTCAACCAAGTTAACATACCTTCTTTATTGGAATTACTGGTAGGTACTATATTATGGTATGGAGCATTATCAGTGACAACAAGAGATGCTACAGGCAGATTGGGGATTAACTTTTCTTTCAACCATTTTTAGTAATTTTCTCCATTGTTATCATGATAATCTCCCGACATGGCAAATAATGTAAAAATCAATAGGGCATTCGGTATGAAACCCTTTGCCGACAATCGGATATGGTAACCAACCTACTTCCTTTTGAAATGTTTTTGAATAATATTTTACCAATATCAGATGACCAGTTGTTTGGCGTAGTGTGTCCTGCACTGCTTAATATTGTCTGAACACCTAAAACGTGGAGCACTAATGGCATTCCATTCAATTAATAATCGCCGATTATTTTATATATACCAAATCTTTTACAATCCTGTGGAGGGAACTCACACTTCCAGTTCACTCGTACGCCTCTTCAAGCCTTTTTTGAAAAAGTTTTAATTATAAACGACAATCTTCGCCTCATGAAAATGGTAAATTGTATTTTTAATTAACTATTTGTCGTAGTCACAGTTGATTTTCGTTTAGCAAGTTTGTAGCTGGAAATTCTATTTGAATCTGCGTTTTTGTACCGAGGGGACATAATAGTGCATACTAAACACTCCGGTGGCTCCTAGAGTAAAAGCCAAGTGCTAAAATCGCTCAATAGAACATCAGAATAAGAAGTAAAGCAAGAACCTAACAATGAGAAGGAAAATAAGTGTATAAAGATAAAACATGAATTAGGCTATTTCACAAAAACATACTATAAGAAAAGATCGATATATGGCATAATAAATTTTAGCCGTTTTCGTTCAAGAACATAATATGTTGATGTATCAATATTTTTCCACCAATTCTATTTTAGTGCTTTTACTTAAACGTCATTAACTTTAACTTGATTCCAGATTTTGGATCCTGTTCCGTATATATGGTTCCGTATATAGTTTTCGGTATATATGGATAGTCTGCTTAATTCTTAGATTACTACTACTACTACTAAGGATTTCCACAGTTTTCACTGTCTTCCTTCACTCAACCGTTTTCTCCAATTTTCCCTGTCATTCCAGTCTCCATCTCGCAGGGTTCTTTTCTCCATAGCCTCGTCGATTTCATCTCTGAATGACCTTCGGGGTCTTCCTCTCTTTCTTCTTCCAATCGGGCTCCATTCTGTGATTTTGTTTATCCAGCGTCCTCTGTCCGCTCTTCTGACGTGGCCGTACCAGGATAGTCTCTTCTCCTCTATATAGTCGATTCTGTCTGATTGCACTCCCATTCTCCGCTTAATCTCTGCGTTTTCAATTCTGTCTCTTTTTGTAAGTCTACAGCTTCTCCTCAGAAACTCCAGTTCTACTGCTCTTATTCTACCTCTATTTCTCTTGTTTATTGTCCAGTTTTCGGACCCATATGTCAGGATACTTCTTGTCAGGGTGTTATATATTCTCTTTTTTGTCTTTATCGTAATGTTCTTATCCCACAACACTGAGTTTAGTTGTCTTATACAGTTTCTTGTTTGTCTCAGTCTGTTGTCTATATCTTCTTCTGTTGTTCCCTGGTTCGATATTATGGTTCCTAAATACTTGAATTTATCTGTTCCATTTATTTGTCTTCCCTCGTCTATCTCTAGGTTTCTCATATCCTTGTTTTCTGTTGTTAGGTATTCGGTTTTCTCTAAGTTTATTTCCATTCCGTTGTTTTTATATTCTTCTTCTAGTTTTCTGAGCATAAAGCTGAGATATTCTTCATCTTGTGCGATGACTACTTGATCGTCGGCAAAACTTAAGGTGTATAGGTATTCGTCTCTTACTGGTATGCCCATTCCTTCGCACTTTCTCCTCCATGGTTTGAGTGTCTTTTCCAAGAATATTTTAAACAGAGTAGGGGACGTAGCACAGCCTTGTAGAAGTCCTTTTGTCGTCTTAAATGGATTGTAGGCTTTATTTCCACATTTAATAGCTACTTTGTTTTCTTTGTATAGTGCTTTAACTGCTTTTATTAGTGTTTGTCGGATTCCGAGATCATTCATTGCTTCCCATAATTTGACTCTAGGTATTGAGTCATATGCTTTCTTTAAATCAACAAAGGCCAGATGGACCGGTCTACCTTTTGCCATTTTCTTCTCTATCAGTTGTTCTAATGTGTACGTATGATCTAGGCATGATTTTCCTACTGTGAACCCTGTTTGGTCTTCTCCAATTTTTCCTATTATTTCAGTTTCTAGTTTTTCTTTAATAATTTTCCCGTAAAGTCTACCTACCGACGATATTATACTAATTCCTCTATAGTTTTCACACTTTTTCCTGTTTCCTTTCTTATGTATGGATGTGATGTATGCTTGTGTCCATTCCGCAGGTATTTCTTCTCCATTTAGATTCATCTCTTCTCCATTCTTAGATTAACTATTCTAAAATTAGATTTCTTTTATCAAAAGAATGTAATATTCTACGATTTGTTACGACTATGTGTAAGAGTGCTAGAATAATGCATGAATGTGCAGATACTCTTTCGAAAGAGTATGTGCAGAGAAGATACAATAAAGAGGATTGCAAATATAATTTACAAATGGTTTCTATTCGTCTTGAGTAAATTTCCTGGCTCGAAACACAAAGGATTTTTTAGAGGTGGTTACAGTGTGACAAAGATAATTGCATTTGTATTTAATAGATTAATGGGACCACTAGTATCATTACCTAATAGAAAAAATCAAAATAATAAACGCTACAATATATTGCTATCTGTGAATATTTATATAAAGCAAATCTACTTCTTTTGCCTCTTTAATTCTTTAACTTGTATTCACTTATTTATTTTAATACATATTTTTTATGAATAGATTATAATTTTTTCTTGATTACTTTTAGTTAGTTCTCACTTTTCTAATAACTCCATAGTAATTCTTTATTTTTTGTTTATATATTTGTATGTTTATATTTTTCAAGTTACGCAACATTAGACAATCCATGTAACCAAAGCCATCTAACAGTATCTGTACAAAAGCAAAACATAATATAATTATATAATAAAATAAATATATAAAATAAAGTAGAAAATCCGCTTTGACTGGAGAGAAGATTGTGGAAATTTAATCATGAAGGAAAATGTGGACCCACTATCTAAACAAGGATATACATCTTTTGGAAAAGACATTGAGGTCTGAGTGCTGAAGAGAACTGAACTGAACAGAATTACTATATGTTTCTATTTAGAAAAAATCCCAAAAAACATACTAAATCAATATTTATTAAATGATCCATCAGACATCTCGTTCTTTATTAAAAAGTTCCTTTTATTCCTCAATTTTCTGTGTTTTCTATATTTTATGAACCCATACATACATTAATAATTAACCCTCCAGTCTTCAATAATTAGGACATTAACATGTTACACACATCAAAGGCCTTAGGAACCAAATGTTGATTTTAACATGGAGGCCCTTATATCTCAACAGTGTTGTGAATACATTCGTACTTCAATTGGATTCATATTTAGAAAACTAAATGAATTTTTGGAGTCTACCTTTTTTAATATTAACCAATCTATACAATCTGATTGCCTATCATTATCATGACATCTATCTTTGACTCTTACTAATCAAACCTTTTCAAATACCCTCTGATCTGAAATTAACTCTTAGACATACTCAATGAGTCATCCGACAGGGCAGAATGGAAGAACATTGTTAAGCAGGCCAAGACTCACAAAGGGTTGTAGCGCCATTAGAAGAAGAAGAAGACATACTCAATGATCAAGTCTTCCACACATCTTGATGACACAGTTCTAAGATACTTAATTTTCTTGATTTTTATTTAATTTTAATCTTTTATATCAAAGTTTAGACTCCATGAATAGAAATTATACATGACATCTGGTCCGCATACTACTGAATACTCATACTTTAATCTCAAGTTCTCAATATTCTTACTTATTTCCATGAACTTTGACGTCACCATTATCATTCATTTCAAATTCATTTATTTCTAATGTTAACTTACAGGGTAGAATAGATTTTACCCAACCTATTGCGGTTTGTTACTGTTACATATATTTTTAACATATTTAATTATGAATATTGGTTGCAGTCACATTAAGATACACACTTTACGTTACAGTGACGTTTTTGTCTAGACATCCATTCTAAAATATCATTTTGATTAGTTCCTACCCGAGGTCTGGTTGGAGAACACGTCTCCGGAACAGTAACTTACGTGGGAATTTACGTTGCTATGAAGTGGGCAGAGAACGATATTGAAACTGTAGGAAGTTTCAAATATCTGGATGTTGTATTAAACTCGGATGGATTGAAAGAACTAGAAATTCTAAGAAGAATAGTAAAGGGAAACAAAGCTTACTTTTCACTCGACCATGTGTTTCTCTCCAAAAACACACACTGTAGATCGAAAATCGGGGTCTACAAAACTATTATCAGACCAATAGTATGTTGTGGATGCGAGACATGGGTGATGACAGAAGACACAAAACGAAAGCTGGAAGTCTTCGAACGAAAAGTCCTAAGGAAGATATTTGGACCTATTAACGAAAACGGAGTATGGAGATCTATGTACAACCATGAACTCTACCAACTGTTTAAAGAGGCACCGATCTCAGAATTCGTTAAACTTCAGAGACTTCGATGGGCTGGTCATGTAGTGAAAATGGAGAAGATCGGCGCGGGACCAGAAAGTTTAGAGGCATAGTTTGGAGGAGGCCAAGGCTCGGTTTGGGCTGTAGCGCCATTGGAAAGAGAAATTGGCAGCAATCATGTCATTTAATAACATTTGAAGGTTTTTTGAAGGTATTCAGTGGTTTTAAACATATATACCTTTGTAAGTATTAAACCACATTTGCTTTTTACCTTCGTCAAAATTCAACTCACGTTTTTTTTTTTTTTATTAAAGTCGTTATACCTACTTATTTTAGGTAGCAGCACTGAAGATGGAATATGAATATTTATTCCGAAAACTTTCTGTGATTTAGGCCGAAAGGGTTTTTTTTTAAATAAATATCCCTTTATATAAATATACCTTTTATAAAAAATTTTTACTACTATCCATCCATCCAATGGCACTACAGTCCAAATCGGGTCTTGGCCTCCTTCAACAGGCTTCTTCAATTATTTCGATTTACCGCTGTTCTTTTCCATTAACGCGTTCCCAGGCAGTTCCTGGCATCCTCATCGACTTCGTCTTCCCATCTCTTGTTAGGTCTTCCAACAGGTCTTTTTACCTACATTCTTGCATTTAGTAATTTTCTGGGGATTCTATTCTCATGCATGCGGGCCACGTGCCCTGCCCACCGTAATCTCTGCAGTTTAGTGTATTGTGCTAGAGTTGGTTCGCTATATTGCACGTATACTTCTCTATTATACCTAATTCGCCAGTTGTTGTTTTCACTTATTTGTCCCAGTATCCTACGTAATATTTTTCTTTCAAACACATCTAATGCATTGGCAGATTTCTGTGTCACCACCCATGTTTCACAACCATAACTTACTATGGGCCTGATTATTGTTTTATAGACCAGGAGTTTTGTTTTCCGGTGTACATCTCGCGATTTTAATATATGGCCCATCGCGAAATAGGCTTTATTTGCCAGCATAAGCTTTCTATTTATTTCCGTTTCTTCTTCATTGCTTGCGACCAGATCCATTCCTAGGTATATGAATCTATTCACATGTTCTATATCGTCAATAAAGTGTTGTTGCGCCGGTCTATTTGATCTGGTTTGTATGAGGAGTTTTGTTTTATTTGTATTTATTGCTAGCCCTACTACTTCTGCACTCTGTTTCAACTCAACGTAGGTTTCTTCCGCTGCATTCACTGTTCTGCTCATTATGTTTATATCATCTGCGTATGCTGCTAATTGGGTAGATTTGTTTGTAAGTATGTTATTTCCGCTCACCGTCAACCGATAATTACATATTCAAGAACAAGATTAAAGAGCGTTGGGGCCAGTCCGTCGCCTTGTTTCAGTCCTTGCGTTATCGTAAACGCATCAGTGATCTGTCCCTGAATACATACCTGTGCTTCTGTTTCTGTCATTGTCATTTGCACTAATCGTGTTTCTTCTGTTTCTGTTATTGTCATTTATTTACTACATTCTTATCATATTATAACCGCATTCACGTGAAAATAAAAGATCTTAAATCAAATTTAAATAAAAAACACCCTGTATGTTAACAATCTTAATGGTACAGAGAGAATAATATAAACCATTTATCCTGAATGTCTGAGAGCTTTCGACCTTATTTCTGGGCCCTGCAGACTTTTAGCGCTTTATCCTTTTAAGTTGCGGAAACCGAACATTTGCAGAGCAGAGAAGGTGTCTTTAGCTTTCAGTCTGCGTGGGTTTTATTCAGTTGAGTACTTGACAAGGATTTTAAATCTCATTTTAAGACAAAGTCAGCAAAACACAAAATTGTAGGAAATTAAAATGAACTTTCATTTTACTTGGATTATAGATCGGTCAGATTTTAAAACAAATAAAAGGCAAATCCAATAGATAGGTGAAAAACCATTTTATGCATTATTTAAACTTCTTTCATTAAATTAGATTTAATATATCTATTATTATAATTCTTATAATTATTGTTTCATTCAATTTCGTCTGTTCGGGTTTTCAACCTTTCAGTGTTGTTCACATTTTCTGTGAGTAGATTTTGTATTATTGCATATTATATTTTAATTGTTGCAGACATAATATGCCGGTGTTTCTGTAGTTGGTGAGAAATAGTCTCAGATATATGCGTTGTTCTTGAGTTTTTGGGTACCATAGAATGCTTGTTGTAATTTTAATTACTCGTATTTCAAGAAAAAACCGACGGTACATTAGCCTTAAGGTTGTTTTGTTTTTTTTTTGTGAATGAATGCCGAGACGAAGAGAAACGACAAGGCGGAAGCAAAAGAAAACGGAACAATGGCTTGTTAACGTGTTAGCATCCATGGCATAAGCGAAAAAGGAGTTCGCGTTGTTTTAGACAAGCAGACCACCACAGGAACTGTGCTGGGTGATAACAGAGGAAGTCCAGGAAATAAAATGGTTGGATATAGAAAGCAGTTGATCAGAGATCACAGTGATTCACTTAATCCATTTCTATATTCTATATGTTAAAGTTTAACATCTTAACATTAAAGATCGAATATTGTAATCTAAATTTAAACTATGTAATAACATTTAACGGGTTTTTACCCAAATATTTAGTGGCTCAAAACATGTACACCTAGAAACACTGATGATGGAATGCAGATTCCAAAAACGTTTTGTGATATAGCCCGATTGGGTATTTTAATTATATACCTTTTATAAACGATTTTAAATAAAAAAAATTTAATTCTTATTAGTATTAGTCAACTGTAAAATAAGATTCTTCTATCTGATGTCATTTAATAATAAAATATTTTGTCTACGTATTTGTAATATATTTCTCACAAATATGTGTATATTGATATAATATTCTTCGCTGTCATATTGTTAAATTGTATCAAGAGATAATAAATAACTTTTCTGTAGGTATGTCTTTCTGTTTTTCTCAACGATCATCATTTAACCCGGATCTATCCACTGCTGGATATAGGTCTCCCTTAGTCTTTTCCATGTATTTCTGTTTTGTGCTGTTTGCATCCAATTTTTGTCGATCCGTTTTATGTCATCAGACCATCTTGTTGGTGGACGACCTCTACTTCGATGTGCTTCTTGTCTCGGTCTCCACTGTATTATTCGCTGTGTCCATCTGTTATCCGACATTCTAGCTATGTGCCCCCCCCCCAGTTCCACTTAAGGGTCATAATTCTTTCTATGGCATCTGTCACTCCTGTTCTCCGTCTTATTTCCTTGTTCGTGATCCGATCCCTACGAAAAATGCCTAACATCGATCGTTCCATGGCTCTATGGGTAACACAAATTTTATTTCTTACTTTTTTGGTCAGTGTTAATGTCTCTGCACCATATGTAAGTACTGGCAACACGCACTGATTAAAGACTTTTCTTTTAAGACACATAGGCAGTTCTGATTTAAGAACATAGCTTAGCTTGCCGAATGCCACCCAAGTGAGTCCTATGCGGTGGCTTAGTTCGCACGTTTGATTATCTCTTCCTATGCGTATCTCATGTCCTAAGTACTTATATGAGGTGGTTTCTTCAATATGCATGCCATTTACTGAAATCTTTTCGCTTAACACAAGATTTGTCATGATTTGTGTTTTTGTGTGGTTGATTTTTAATCCTACTTGTAGGGAGGCTAGGTATAGTTTCTCCAGTTGCGATACTACATCATTGATTCTGTCAGCAAAAAGGACAATATCGTCAGCAAACCTCAAATGACTAAGCATTTCTCCATTGACATTAATTCCTTTTTCACTCAGATTTGCGTTCTTAAACATATGCTCTAATAATGTTGTAAACAATTTTGGCGAAATTGTGTCTCCCTGTCGCACTCCCCGTTTTATTTTAAATACGTTGGTCTTTTTATCTGCCAGTTTCACACTTGCTGTCCCATTTTGATAGATGTATTTTATCATGTTTATATAGCAATGATCTATACGGCACTCTGTTAAGGCTTTTAACATCTTTTGATGACTTATTGTGTCGAAAGCTTTTTCGTAGTCAACAAATATCATGACTAATGGCTTGTTATATTCAACACTCTTTTCTATTAAGTTCTTAATTACTTGTAAATGATCATTCGTGCCATATCCTGCTCTAAAACCTGCTTGCTCTCTTGGCTGATAGGAATCCAACTTACTTCCTAGCCTGTTGGTAATAACTCTTGTAAATAACTTATATACTTGTGACAACAAGCTAATGGGGCGGTAGTTTCTAAGGTCGCTGATATCTCCCTTCTTATGAAGTAAGATGATTTCCGCGTTGTTCCACTGCGTCGGTGTTATCGCTTCGCACAGACATTTATTGAACAGTTTAGCAAGTGTCAGTAAGAGCTTATTTCCTCCTAGTTTTAGGCTTACGGTCATTACCCTTTCTTTACCTGGGGATTTATTGTTCTTCATCACCCGAAGTGCATTTTTAATTTCGTTAACAGTTATGTTCGGCATTAATTCTGAGACTCGATTCTCTATCTTTGGTAAGGGGCGTCTTTCATCGGATTCACTTGTTTCATAGAGTTGTCTGTAGAAGTCTTCCACTGTTTTCACTATTTCTTCCTTATCAGTCACAATGTCGTCTTGTTTATTTCTTAACTTACGTATGTTCTTTTTTCCTGTGGACATGTTGTGTCTTAGAACGTTCAGACTTCTATTTTTCTCTATCACCCTTGTCACCTCTCTCATGTTATGTTGCCGTATGTCTTTTCGGATTTCTTTGTTTATTGTTTTACTGAGTTGACTAAATTCTGCGTAGTTTGTGTTATACCTGTCCTTTAGCCCCCTTCTTTCTTCGATCAGATTTTTAGTGTGGAGACTTATTTTCTCATGTTTTTTCTTCATTTTAGGACAGCACAACTTCTCCGCTTCTTTAAGGGCTTTTACGATACTTTCGTTTAAAACTTCGACCTGTGTTTCGTCGTTGATTTGTTGAAGGTTATGGTCAATGATGTCACGAAAGTGGTCTATATTTTCGAGCGGGGTCCATTTACGATTGTCTGATTTTATCATTTTTGTTCGTTCATTCTTTAAATTGAACAGAATTTTTGCTCGAATCAATCTGTGATCGCTTCCAATTGTAAATCTGTTTAAAACAGATATATCTTGTACAATTTCTTTTTTATTAGCAATGATAAAATCTATTTCGTTCTTTGTGAAACCGTCTGGACTTTTCCACGTCCACTTTCGTTGGGGCTTTTTTTGAAAGAATGAGTTCATAGAAAAAAGATTTTCTTGGTGTAAAAAATCTACAAGCATGATCCCTCTTTCATTTCTTTCTCCATAGCCGTAGTTTCCTAGTGCGGTTTCACTTTGGTCTTCTTTATTTCCCAGCTTAGCATTAAAATCTCCTGTTATCAGAGTATAAAACGTCTTAGTACTTTTCAGGGCTGTTCTAATATCTTCAAAGAACATTTCAATCTCTTCATCTGTGTGGCTTGTCGTTGGTGAATACACTTGTATCAATTTTAATTTATATCTCGAATTCAACTTTAAGATTAGAGTGATAACTCTCGAGCTTACACTTTCTATTTTTAATATGTTTGGTACATGTCGTTTGTGTACGATAAATCCAACCCCACCATTTGATGAATTGTCTTCTCCCTTGAAATGGAATAAGTGGCCAGATTTAAGAGTATATTGTTCTTCTCCTCTTCTTCTGACTTCGCTGAGACCCATTACGTCCCACTTTATTGATTTTAGCTCTTCCTCCATTTCTAACAATTTAGACTCTGATGACATTGTTCCCACATTATATGAAGCAATATGCATAGGTTGTCGTCTATGGTAGCCTAGTTTAACCCGGGGATTCTTAGCACCCTCTACTCCGTCTTTCTTCCGACCGCTACCTTGGTCGGAGGTAGTGGAGTCGCCGGGCACTGAGGGCCGTTCGTTTCCTGAATTTTGCATACATGAATAGAGGAGGGGGGTTTAGCCGTTTCATTACCGCGCGAGCCAGTGCGTATTGGTAGTGGGTTAGGATGTGTAATGGATATGTACGAATTTGATGGAAATTTTTGGTTAGGACATGACTTCTCCTTGGTAGGGGACTGTGGAGAAAGTCAAGGCTTGCTTAAGGCAGGGTTGCGTCCCTTTAGCAGATCTGTCTTCTACCGGGGTCGTAGAAGAGTATCTACTTGCTACCTTAGGCTGACTGCAAAGGTTAAAACACCTTTGGGCGGTGGGGTCGCCACATCCCTACGCCAGCTCTATTCTCAACGATAGTTAATATAATAATGTTTATTATGTTTATTTAAATAAAATAATTTTTTATTGCAGAGGTGCTGAATGATGCCATATTTGACGAAGACCACGACGAGATGGTAGTTGTAAAAGATATCGAAATGTTTTCCATGTGCGAACACCATTTAGTCCCTTTCTACGGAAAGGTTTCCATCGGATATTTACCATGTGGAAAAATTTTGGGACTTAGCAAGTTAGCTAGGATCGTTGAAATTTACTCTAGGCGGCTACAAGTACAGGAACGACTTACCAAGCAAATCGCAGTTGCCGTTACCAAGGCAGTGCAACCTGCTGGAGTTGCCGTAATCGTAGAGGGAACGTAAGTTTTTAAATCCAGTTTTATTTAAACTATTTATCGAATAAACTAAACTCTTACTTATTTTAACAATAATGCAGTGTATGAGAAATTCTATGGATATGGTTGATGTAGAATCGGATAATGACACTGATCCTTTTGAATATGGTCACGCAGGGAACGAATGCTCCCCTAGACACACCATAATGAGAATTATTATGTTGAAATTATGAGTAATAATCCAAGTCTATATATTGAAGCAGCAGATGACGACGAAAATGGTGAGCATAGTGGTATTTCTGGATCAGCTGAATTAAAAGCACGACAAAATATTAGTGCATTAATAGTAGTAGCCACATGTCCAATATATTCACTGCAGTTTCCATGATACCGCACCTAGTCTGTCCTGTTTGGGGTACTGAGCAACTCCTACTTAGTTTAGAGCTAACCCCTGCACAGTCTCAGACCGATACAGAAGACATAGTTCTACAAGAAAATGATCGTGAAAAAAGTCGCTTTGCTGTAGTATCCAACCATGTGTATTTGCACTCTACCCACTTACCCTATCTCTCTCTCCAATGGCGCTACAGCCCAAATCGAGCCTTGGCCTCTTCCAAACGATTCCTTCAACCTTGCCGGCCACGTGCCAATCTTCTCCAGGTTCTCACGTCTAGCAAATTTTGCGCGGTGGTGCCACTTCATCCTCACACCTTTTCCGTGGCCTATCTTTTGGTCTTGGGCCCTGCATTTTACTATCTAGGACTTGTTTTGGCAATCTTTCAGTACCCTACCTACCCCCGGGAAAAAGGAAAACATCGATTTACTTGGAATCTGTAGACCGTAAAAAAATATTTCCAATAAAAAATGTAGCCGAGGTAATTTTGAAAAAAAATGTCTATTATCACTTTGTGTGTAAAATAAACTGTTCTCTCAGAAACAACGCTTAAAGCGACCGGCTATTTTAAATGTCAGTTACGCGCGAAATCATTTTTTTAAATAACATTTTGTATTAACCCGACGGCAAAACATTCGATATATTATCACGAAAGTATCCTATCGAGAAAAATCAAAATGAGTTTTTAACTAAAAGACTGCAGCTTTTGTATGCAATTTTTTCATTATGCCGCAAATGAAGTCAGTTGCTATAAAGCTGTTAAATGAATATTTTTTACAATTCTCATGAAATCAATAACATTTATTAGCTTCAGTAACCGATCGCTGTGGAATTTTCATTGTTAGAGTCTAATCTTCAAAACCTATAACATGAAATTTTGAGTTTTGGCAACAAATATGAGACATTTGATAAAATATGCATAACTAAATACGCTAAATTTAAACTTTCACATTACAAACGATCTAACGTAAAAGAATCCGTTTTAAACGTTTTATATTGTTTGTAATGTGAAAGTTTAAATTCAGCGTTCAGCGTTTAAACTCCCCATATCTGTTTCCAAAACCCCAAATCGAAATTTTATGCCATCGGTTTTGAAGATTGAACTGTAACAATGAAAATTCCATGGTAACTGCTCATTGAAAGTGATATATTTAATTGATCTCGCGAATCGATTATTTGTTTAACAGCTTTATAGAAATCGACTTTATTTGCTGACAACGAGAGCTGCATTCTTCACCTTTAAGACACATTTAGATTTTTGTCGATGAGACGAATCAAAAATATCGAATTTTTACAGTCGAGTTGATAAAAATTTTATTTAAAAAATTGTTTCGCGCGCGTAGCAGGCATTCAAAATCGCTGGTCGCTTCAAGCGTTGTTTTTGAGAGAACGGTTCATTCTATACAAAAAGTGCTAATAAACATTTTTGTTTAAAATTACCTCAGCTACATTTCTTGTTTAAAACTTTTTTTCTACAGCGTACAGATTCTGGGTAAATCGATATTTTCCGTTTTCCCTCTTTTCCTCCTTTACGAGGGGGGGGGATGTTTAAGAGGAAGTATCTTTTTGGTGGTCCTAAATTGATATTCTAGCAAAATTCTTTTGTTGGTATGATTTTAGAGGTTGTTCAGTTTACATTCTACGATTATTTTGACGTTTGGATTTCTAATTAATTGTGATTTAATCCCATTTAAAATAATATTTAAATATATTTTGTCCTAATAACACACAAGAACATTTTAAAACTCTTTTTAATTTAAGTTTTAGCTAGCCGATATAATTTAATTTGTTTATTGTTTTAAGATCTTTTTTATTTTCAAGTAATGTTTCTTCAGTTCTAAACAACAGTTTTAGGAAAATTACGCCATTAGTTTTTGTTGAATCTTTCATACTGTAACCTAAGCTAGATGTTTTCATCAATCGGCACAAAAGTATATAACATATGGTACATCACAAAACATTTTCACACTTGGCAATATAAAAGCTAAACGATTGTCAGTTTCTATTTTCGAACCTATTGTGACTGATTTCTACTCCTTTTGTTGCTTTTATTGTTGTAATGACAGTAATAAAAAAAAATCTAAGCAATTGATATACCAATCCATGTCTGCGTTATTTCTTAAATATTAAATACATATCGATGTATGTATTGTATAATAGAAATAATATGGTTTAGAAATAATAAAACAAGGAGAATCAATACATTGCTTAATGGAGTATTCTGAAGTACCTACACAAGATAGGCAAAAAACAAGGAAAAATAAGAATATATTATATCTAGATTAGACAAAATTACGAATGACACAATTAAGTATTATCAGATATGTATCCAGAATTCAATGGAATACATTGCTTTCTGGATACCCAACTATCTGGATTATTATCAACGGAAAAATGACATAAAAAGGTGAAAAATCAAGAAGATTGCAGCAACCGAAGTATGTAACTAGCGTTTAGGCATTAGACAACGTCGTAAGACGTTTTGAAACCGATTATGTAAACTATCTTTAATCGAATAAAAGGCAGATATCGAGCACAGTTTTTTATTAAATCTGGGCCAAGTACTTTTGCTCTCAGAGCATCTTTATTTTGACGAAATGCCCCTTGTGCTCGATATCTGCCTTTTATTTGTTTAACGTACATTTATTCGAGCATTTAACCATATATCACTATATAAATTATGTCTCAGAAAGTTGAAACCATCCGGCAAGATTTATTATGATCAATTTTAGAAAAAAAATTTTGTTTTTAACAAGTTCTGCAAAAGCCAATTACCTAAAATTTAACCATGAAATATAAATTCTTTTTAAATCCTTGTATACAAGGTGCGTCTAAAATTATGAATTTTGTTCAAGAGTAAAAAATAGTTGTAATGATGAAAATTGTTATTAAAAATAAATTTATAAATATTTACATTGGAAAATATAGGTATTTCTTTCTTTAGCCTTTTTGGCTTCAGATACTATGTTTATTCACCATCTTACTACTTAATAATTAAATTAAGGATCAGGAGATTATTAATCAGGAGAGAAATGCTATTCTCTTTCCTGATGACAGCCAATATTTAGCTTCGTCGATTTTTAATCATTTTTAAACTGTTTGTTCTTATGTCGTGTTGTGTTAATGTATCATTTAATGTTCATGACATTCTCCATATATTGTTGGATAGCCCAATTTTGACGAAATGCCCCTGAAGATACTCAAGGAGCGAAAGTACTTGGGCAAGATTTAATAAAAAAAATGTGTTCGATATCTGCCTTTTATTTGATTAAAGATATTTTTTTGTTGTTGTAATGTTAAAATTGGCTTTTCCTTAGCCTAAAATAAAATGAAATTTATTAAAAACAATCCGTACTAATTTTTTTAACTATGAAACTTACTTTGTAAGTACCAAATCCTAATTTGTGGTCCTCTCGGTGACATGTTGATCTAGAAACGTGTCTTCCAATAACGTCACTCCATAAAGCGCTCAACTTCATATAATTTGCTTCTTGCGTCTAATGCGTCTTAATGCCCCTCGATCTGCTTCGGTTATTTAACTTTTTCGTACACTTCTAGGTTTTGTGATGACTGAACCTGTAGTTTTGTATCTTCTGATTATATTTATTACACTATAGCGTGACAATTGCAACATATTCGCGATTTCCGAATTGGATTTTTCAGAATTAAAAAATCTAATAATGATTGAACAAATTTTCTCATCGATAACTTTACCTCGACCCATTGTACAATCCACAAACGGCAAAAAGCCGTTACAATATCTACCATGATACTATGATTAAGAAGATAAGATATTGCGCATAAGTCAGATATCCTTTTGTGTACGATTATTGTAATTATTAAACCTTTATTTAATATTATTATTTTGCTAATTGAATAATTTCATCACAGAATGCATAAAAATCCCATTTAACTTTAACAAGAATTCAAATTCTACTCTCCAATGACGGCATGCGCGAACACGACCGATTTTGTGCTACGAGAAGATCCTATCTTGTTAGTCATAATATCATGATATCTACTACAAAATAGATTTGACATTAACTGATAATATTATTGTTTTGATGTCATTTTTCCATAGATACCTCTGGATTTAACTTAATTATGAAAAAATCAACGTATGTTAATATATATGAATACATAGCCACTTTTTTATTGTTTAAAATAAATAAAAAACCATGAGGGTAATGTTTTTAATATATATATATATATATATATATATATATATATATATTTATTAAAAACATTACCCTCATGGTTTTTTATTTATTTTCAACAATAAAAAAGTGGCTATGCATTCATATATATATATATATATATATATATATATATATATATATATATATATATATATATATATATATATATATATATATATATATATATATTAATATATATTAATAAAAATGTCATATTAATTAATATGGGAACTTATAAAAACGAATACGGCCGGTTTGCGCTCGACCGTTTTGCGCCCTTACCTGAAATCGACCGGTTTGCTCTTTTTTCATAATAGAAATTTTCATAATAGAAATATCTAACTACTATAGTTTCCTTAATCGGCCGATTTGCGCTCTCTTGCAATATAATTTTAATTTCATTCTACAATAATAGTCTGGTGAACCTGCAATGAACAAACTAACATGTCAAATAAACCATGTGTTTGCCAGCAAATAAGCTAGGGAGATTTTGGTTAGCAGTAAGGACACTGTATTTATGGATGGAACATTCAAAAGCTGCAGTAAGCAATTTAGTCAAATATATACCGTTCATATCGATATTGGTAGTACGTAAGAGGAGACAAATACAATTCCATTGATATTTACTTGACTTCCTAACAAAACCAAAGAGACATACGATATGTTATTTTCATCAATGAAAGAGAAACTACCAAATTGGAAACCATCTCTTATAAAACTGGATTTTGAACAGGCAGTGATGGGTGCCTTAGAAAATTATTTTCCCGAAGGTAAAATTTCTGGTTGTAATTTTCATTTCAATCAATGTATATGGAAAAATGTTCAAAATATTGGACTTGTTTCTGAATACACTGACAACGAAGAGATACGTTTACATATAAGAATGTGTGCTGCGTTAGCGTATCTACCCATAGAAGATATAGATGGTGGCTGGTTATGCATTCAAGAAACCTCTCCTATTTCTGAAAAAATGGAACAGTTTTATAACTACTTTGTCAAACAATGGTTAGAAAATACTCACATTACCAAGGAAATGTGGAATTGTCATGATCAAAGACATCGCAGTAATAACGTTTTAGAAGGTTGGAATCATCGTCTGAATACATTAATAAGACCACATCTCAATGTATTCCAATTAGTGAAGTGCCTGGTTAAAGAAGCAGAATATTGTGATCACGTTTATGATCGATTTACTTTCAATCTAGAAGGAAAGCGGCTCAAGAAAACATATATTAATCTTGATAAAAGAATATCCAAAGCTTTACAGAAATATAAAGATACAAGGTACTTAAGGTTGTGTTTAAGGACATTGGCATATATCCAGAAGCTGCAATAAATAGACAATTTTTTATTACCAAGAATTTTTTGTATTTTACTGTATAAAAATTTTGAAAAAAAACGAAAAAAAAACAAAAAAAATTAAAAAAAAAACAAAAAAAAAAGTTAAATCTCTTATGTTAAATCTGTGGATCAGTCATTGCAGATTATGTTCATCTTGGGCTATCAATATTGCGTCGTCTGCGTAACAGAGTATTTTGATTTCTTTGTTTTCCATTCTGTATTCTCTTCCTTTGTTAACGCTTTTGATGATTTCATCCATGATCAAATTGAAGAGCATGGGGCTCAATGAATTTCCTTTCTTATTTCGCTGCCTATTTCTATAGGTTCTGTAAGCTGTCCATCTATTCTGACTTCCATTTTGTTGTTTTGGTAGATGTTTTCGACAGTTTTTATAATATATAGGGGAGCTTCTCTATTATACAGAAGATGGATTACATCTTTAAGTCTTACTCTGCCAAACGCTTTCTTTAGGTCAATCAGACACAGAAATGCTGGTCTACTATTCTCAGTAATTTGCTTTATAACGAATATTGCATCTGTACATGATCTTCCACTACGAAAACCCTATTATTTATCTGCTAAACTTATCCTCTGATTTATTAGCACTTGTAAAATGTTATTTGTAAGTTTTAGCGTAGAATTTAACAAGTTTATACCTCTGTAGTTTTTTGGCCATTTTTTATCTCATTTTTTGAATAGTCGAATTAGTAACACCTCTTATTGCTTTTTATAGTTTAACATTAAGGATTACTATGTCCTATTCCACTCTGATATTATGAATTCTTTCGGTATATTCTTCTATTTCTATTTATATTTCTTCTATGTTTACGATTATCTGTTAAATTTGTATGTCTGAGATGCCAAAGTAAAATGTTTCAGGACAAGTTTCTTATAGTTCAGTTTTTATTTGTATTCCACTGAAAATCGTGTTTATCAACATATAAAATATATTATTATCAAAACTTTGCTAAATTACTTCTACCAGCTGATAAACAGTTTAGTTAAACAAACAGGAAACAAATGTAAAATATATTGCAATACATTAGAAACAACTCCTGTGTTTCTTAATTGCGGAATATGTTCGTTGAATGGACATAAATTTAATTACATAGATCAATCGTTACGATATCAGAACAATGCAGAAACTTGTAATTGAGAGAAATAATTTTTGCTGCATTGCTTAAATTTTACAACACTAGAGCATAAATCTCAGTGACGTAATATATAATTAAATAGAAATAGACAATTATTGTTTTTTATGTTTTTAAAAATATCTATTTATTTATCTTATGATGTACACTTTTTACTTATCTTCTCAACATTATTAGTATATTGAGTCACCTAAAAATAATTAGTTCCCTCGATATGAGCATTTCTTGGTTATACAACAAATGTATATAATGTGATAAAACTATAAATAAAAATCATTTGTTTAATTTAACATCATTTGTAGCTAAAAAGTGGATAATATTATTACTTTTACATGTAAAAACTACTAATTTTAAATATTTTTTATCAGTGTTTTGTCAAAACTAATCTTTTTAAACATGTTTACATGTGTAATAATATTTTGCAATAAAGGTCAAACGTTTTAAAAATACAAATTTTCTTCCTAATAATGTATAAGCTATTTTCTTTAAAGTGCTAAATAAATAAATCATACCAAAATAAACCAAAAAATGATAGTTTATATTTTTTTGTCTAATGTAGATTTCCATAATTCCATACTAGATCAGTTACTGAGGGTTTTTACCTCCGAATTTTTTATAACTGAATCGATTCATTTGAAATTTTGTGTGTTGGTAAATAATTACTCAAGGAACAAAAGTTATATAGTGCCGATGTGCGCTTCCACCCTGGGGGTGTCTACGCTATTCGATAGAAGGACAAATTTCAAACAAAAAATGTAGTAAACATTTTTTTCGCTAGATCAATACTTTTTGAGTTATTCGCTGTTGAAAAGTGTCATTTTTCGTTAAAAAAAACATGTTTTTCAAAGGTTTTTTAAGAATAGTTCTGAAACTAAGAGTTTTATCAAAAAAAGTGTAACGACTAAAATTAAAGCTCATAAAAAAACAGAAAGATTGGCTTTTTAATGAATATTTTCGTTAAATAACGGAAAACCTGTACATTTTTCGACAAAAACTCATATGATATTTTTAAAAGAGCTTGAAAAGTCCTTTAAAATGAGTGGTGGTAAAAGTCCTTTGCACCAACTGTACGTGAGATACGATCAAAAAAACGATGGGTTTCTCAAATTTTTGTAAAAAAAACGCAATAAAACTAACGTCATGTTCACTAGGATTGAAATAAATTGTTTTCCTTATAGAATTCAGTTTATTTCAGTATTTTTTGTATGATCCAAAAGCTTAGCCACTTTAGAATACCCAGTTTTTGAAAAAAGTATGATTACATTTTTTTTAAAGACATGTAAGTACATAATATATACTACTTACTATATAAGTTAATTGTATGATTAGTTATAAGTTGTAATTCTTAAAATTATCATTGTGTTGGAAACATCTTTATTATATATAAAAATAATTAAAATAATATTGATAAGATTAAATTACATTTTATTACATACTAATAAATACTACAAAAACTAAAAAAGTTTTGTTTAATAAAATGCACTCAAGAAATGTTTAAAACTGATAAAAATATTTTTAAATTAATGTTTTAAAAAAGGGGTTGGTTGTGAGGGTTGAAATGTTGAAATTATAATAAAAAGTTATTTTATATGCAAAAAATTAATTTTCGTTAAATAAAATGCACTCAAGAAATGTTTAAAACTGATAAAAATATTTTTAAATTGATTTTTAATTCATTTTTATCATAAGGGTGGTTGTAAGGGTTGAAAATTTCCAATAAATAAAATATTATTGTATAGCTAGGGTATTAATTTTTATTTGTATTTAAATACATAATTGAAATGTCTCAAGCTGCCACGACTTTTTTTCATATTATTTTTATAAAAAGTATTAGCTTTTAAGGGTTTTTAAAGGGTTTTAAGGGTTGAAAATTGTGAATAATTAATTTTCATATTAGAGAACATATTACAATATTTACCTTATGCGAATAAACAAGATTTAAGTGCATAAAATAATTAAATCCGTGTTTTTCCCCCTTAATAAGGGGTAGTTTTCACCCCTTAAAAGCAAAAAGCGCACCTAGAGCGTATATAACTTTTGAAGTGGAGGGTAAGATAAGCTTAATTTGAAATTTTCAAAGAAATCGATGCAGTTATAAAAAATTCGGAGGTATTACCATATTTTAAGCCTCAGTAACTGGACTATACCTGCTCCCCATACTTTTAAAGGTGTCGGAGTGTGATTCCGGTTTATCATTTCTACATTTTTTCCATTTTGTTTTATTCTTTGCTCATGTTTCATCTCATCTGCGGTTTTTCCTCTTTCACTTCTATATTTTTCCGTTTGATCCAGCCACTTCCTTCTTGGTCTGCCTCCTCTACTTTTTGTTGACGTTCCATTTCCATTATTTTCTTTGCCAGTCGCGTTTGGCCCATTATTACCACGTGACCCAAATCAACGTTTTAAGGAATATTGATAGAGAACATTAGACAGAGAATTTCATTCATATAAGTGTTATTTTTGTACAGTATGATGCAAAATTATGGAATAAATTAATTATTTCAGAAACAGACGATGATTTTTTTAAATACAAACCGAGGTCACGGGGCGCCTTGTTTGAAAGGTATTCTAGTCGCCTTTAAAATGATGAATTATTCGAATATTTATTTCTATGGGGTTAACCAAAATTATGTACTTAGTTAAGTATGATTCAAAAGTATGGAATAAATTCATTATTTCAGAAACAGATAAATTAAAAAAAAATCTTAAATCACGTCAATTTTAATTTTTGAATGGCTATCAACTGCTACATATTTGTTGGACTATTGGACTAGTCTATGCTCTGAGTGCTGGAGTAATGACGTAATCGACGATTTTTTTAAATACAAAACGAGATCACGAGACACTTTATTTGAAAGATCTCCTTGTAATGTCCAACATATATAGCAATTGATGGCCATTCAAAAATTAAAATTGACCTAAGATTTTTTTAAGATCCATTCGCTCAGCTCGGGCATATTTGGACAGATTCATAGCTGGAAACCTACAACACAAAAGTTCCTATCTCACATTATTAACAGCTTAAAATAAACTTTTATTACAGACTTCTTTTATTGAAAAAAGAAGAATTATTTTAAATACCGGAACTGTATACTAAACCCATAAAATTTTGGGTAGTATATATTTCAAAAATATATTTCAGTTGTTATAATTTAACATATTCCAGTAAATATTTGTATTAATTACACTTATAATTTTATTATTTCTTATTATACATTATATGGTATAACGAAATAAATATTTATTGTCGATAAGTCGTAAAGTTCTCTTTTATTTACGTTTGTTTACATTAATATTAGACAAGAGCACGTGTGCTTGGTTGTATAGTAATTTCCAGCCACTTCTAGTCTGTCAAAAAGTAACAAACTTCGCAAAAAAATAATTACTAAATTCACTAGACAGTTCGGACTGGGAATAGTGAACCGATTATAAAAGTTCGCTTATTTATTTCATATCCGTCGTTCTGGAATACCATCAAAGCCGGTACTGGATCCCTGTAGAAGTTTCGATTCATTCCTTGGCCTCTAAAAATCGGATTACGCGGCGTTTCTCGATCATTCGAAGGAGGACACCTTAGACAAGGAAAGAGAAGGGACGCGTAATCGTATGGAATTAACTGAAGCCTAAACCGGCACCAGAAAGGTTGCAATCTCATTTTTTATTTCTTAAGTAGATTGAGAATAATGGACATATAAATAGTTTTTTTTTCAAAATTTGATACAAATTTGAACACTGATATAATGATCACGGTATACCGGGTAGTGAATCGTGAGACGGACCATAGAAAAACTCACGGGTAAGTTCTGAATTGTTGAATTCCTGCTTTCCGAATTATTTTACATCAAAAGTCATAGGTAACTATTTGTAGAGGACTGAAATCTGTATTAAAAACAAATGTTAAAATTGTTCTACGAATTAAACGTACTCCAAAATTTTGCAAAAATATACATTTTTCAGGCCACCCCTAAAAGTCAGGTCACGCATAGTGCAAGAATGTGTATGATGTGCTGCGTTTGATTAAATTGATGTAAGAAGTTTGACAATTTTTGAATTGTCAATATTTTTATTTTATGTTTAAATTATAAACGATACATTTTACTAAATACTACTATTGCTACTAAACAACAAATATTACTTTTTAAAATTATTATTAGTATATTTTTTAATCAACTTTATTGTTTTTTAAACAATAAATCACAAAATAAAAATTTTGGCAATTTAAATATTGTCAAATATCAGAAACATCAAATGACACAACGCAACACGTTATACACATTCTTACACTGCGTGTGGCCTGACTTTTAGGGGTGGCCGAAAAATATGTTATATTTTTGCAAAATTTTGTAATACTTTAATTCGTAGAAAAATTTTAAGATTTGTTTTCGATACATTATTCAGTCCTCTACAAATAGTTTCGTATGACTTCTAGTGTAAAATAATTAGGGCAGCAGGAATTCAACAATTTAGAATTTAAGACTGAGTTTCCTATGGCCCGTTTGACGATTCGCCACCCTGTAGTGTTTCAGTAAATCAGTAAAAGTTAAAATCAGTAGATCTACTGAAAAATCAGTAAAACTAGTAACCCTGCGAGAGGTAGTAATGGGCAACGTACAGGCACCAAAACATGGCGGTCACATCGAAACTGGCCTCACTTTGCGAAGGTTTATTAAATGAACGTTACCTGTCATATCTCTTTCCTTGTCTTAGGGGGACACGCTTCGAGAAATGATTTACCTCGTCAAGACCGGCTTAGTAGGAAATCGTGCAATTGGCTATCATAATATAACAGTTTTATTTCCAAATTTATGCAGCAATAATATTACTGGCAGAGCTTTCCATAGCATTCATGGTGTGATGTTGTCGAATTATTTTCTAAATTAGGTAAAGAATAGGTCGAATTATTGACTAAATACTATATACTTAATTCTAATCCGCTACAAAAATATATTATTGAGTATTCATGTTTAATTTATTTTTTCAGACACATGTGTATGGTTATGAGAGGAGTACAGAAGATCAACAGCAAAACCGTAACCTCAACTATGCTGGGAGTTTTCAGAGACGATCCTAAAACCAGAGAAGAGTTTTTAAACTTAGTCCAGACAAAATAATTACACGATTATCTAGAAAATAAACTTACAATGTATTATTCCAGTATACAAGAGTAACTATAAAATACTTAAGATGTTATCATATTTATTATTACAAATTTATAAAGATTTACATATTTATATATTTATTTTTACAACGTGTTTTCACATAATAAATATACAATAGAATCCCAAAAACTTTATTTATTCTCCATATTATGGGAGAAAACATGTCTAGTTTAAATTATGTTTTACATTTGTGTAAGTACATTCAACGAATTCGATTAGTGGCCAAAAGTTTTGTCTACTAGTCCAGGTTGTTGTTGAAAAAATACGTATTAATTAGTGGATTTTTGAAACCTACTCTGTGTTATGAAGGACGAGGTCAGAAGCAACTCCCAGTCTGTGCAACACATTTTTATATTCGTTGTGTTCAAGTACTTTGAGGGGATACGAGAAAAGATCATGCGCGTGCAGCGGTGAAATCTTGCAACTTTTTTAGCATATTTCATAAGTAGTTATTGAAGAAAATTGGATTTCGCAAATTCTGTGTTATTAATTGTAAAAATACAACAAAAAATAGTAAATTCGAGTTCTATCGGTCTTCAATTTCTAAGCACAGAGAAAAGTGGATTTATATCATAATAAAACAGAAGTAAGTAACATAACCCAAATTCTGCATTCTTATGCCCGATTTCGTAATAAGTTTGACGTAAACATTAAATTAAAGTTCACTTTAGTGTAAATTACAATAATGTAAAATTCACTATACTGTAAATTTCAATAATAATCATGTTGGTTCAAGTTTGTTTAATTTAGTCTAAAATGAACATAGTTAAAGTGTGCTTTAAGTTGTCATTATGAAATCGGGCGTTGATGTCGCTCCAAAATATTGATATGATATGCAATTAATAATTGTATTCTACAGTGGATATGATAGTTGATTGAAAAGGTATTTTATGATTTATTTTCTGGAATCCAGTTTTGGTGACATCCATTTTGGATGTCACAAAGGGCATTCATTGAGTCAGTCATGATTGTGTAATTTCTCTGGTCCGTTTTTTTAATGAATTTTAGAGCTTCAAGGATTGCGTATAGTTCTGCATTGGAGATAGTCCAGTTGTTATGCAACTTAAATTTAGCATTATGAGTATCAGAGAAAATGGATGCACCCACTCCGTCCATTATTTTTGATGCATCTTTGTAGATCTATCCGTAAATCTATCCATAATATCTTTGAAGCGGTTTATTAATATGGCTTCATTCATGTTTATTAAATTTTGATAGATCAGTGATCACTGGTGGTTTATTTACAGTCCACGGAGAAGGAGGGTTTTCGGAAGGGTGGTATATTGTCGGGAATATTATGCTATATTTACGAAATAATCGGTTATTTCGTTCATAGAAAGGCGGATTGCATTGAGAATGAGATGAGAAGTAGTGGCTAAAACGATTGTTATGAACGTTATAGTAGACTAAAACAAAACTTTTTTTAATTGAATTCTAAACTTCCAACTGGCGGAACTTTAAAAAATTTGTAATACCTTAGTGTAAAGATAACCGATTTCGATATTTGATTTTGATTCAAGGCTCTAGAAGTTTATTCTAGAGCAAAATGTTATTTAAAGAACTTTATAAAATCTTTATAAAAGATATAATAATATAAAAGAACCCTTTCGTGCTATATCACAGAACGTTTTCGGAACTACTTTTCCATTATCAGGGCTTTTACTAGGTATACATGAGAGAAGCCTCTAAATATACAGCCCCAGTACGCAGCACTGGAAATTTTAATAATTGATGTTTATTTTCAGGACAACCTTAAAAAAAAAATAATAATCAAAAAAATCCTTTAAATCCCGTAATCCTTTGGCCACCAAAAAAATAAAAAAAATATTAACAAAAAGGCGACAGCCATCCAAAAAAATTAACAAAACCCCAAAACCTGCGCAGGGTCCACATCCTCGGATACCGAGTCGCCGAATTGGGCGAAGCCCGGAGCGGAGACTCGAGGGCCGAGCAAGCAATTTCAGTTCAATGATACGTCAGTAGAAAAAGTACGAAAAGAGCGCGTCACGTTTGCCTGCATTGATCAGGTCAGTATCGTGTTGGAGTTTTTGTACCCAGGACTGCCACACGAAAAACATTTGACTGATAGTTGTGCCCCTATCGCGCATCAGAGTACTATAGGGGGGAAAGGGATGGCCTGGAGCATTGGAGCGCGGTGGAGTGGTTCCTGATAAGACAAATCAATACACCTCGCTCCAATGAATTGTAACACCCGAATGTCATCAAATTGCTTACCTACAAGTCCTCATAGACACTTCGTACTAGGGTCAGCAACCCCAATGTAGGAGTCTTACGTTGCCATGAAGTAGATTTCATCTAAAACTTAAACATCCTAATATTTTATCATCAAAAATGTAACTTAAAATTAATTTAATTATAATTAAAGGGTTTTTACTCATATATTTAGGATCTTCACTCATGTATACCTAGTAAAAGCACTGCTGATGGAATAGTCATTCCGAAAACGATCTGTGATGTAAACCGAATGAGTTCTTTTATATTATTATACCTTTTTTAGGTCCTTAATTATCATGCAGGGATGAATAATTTGAGCATCTTATTTAAACTGTTTTTCATTTAAATAATCAATACTTTTGTTTCTGCTGTTAAAAATTAAACATAGTTTCTTGAAACTCAGGTCTCAGCGATTTTAGATATAGTCTTTTACTTTTTTCGTCTTGGGATAAACAAACTATTAATCTTAGCAACAATTGGATTGATTTGGTTTTATAAAATTTAATTTTGTTGGCGATTAAAAATGCTTCATTATGCATTCACAATGCATAAAAAATTGTTATATAAGAATTTTTACAAAAATATGACGCTTTTGATAAAGTACTGATTTTTACCTTTGAGCGCTAATTAATCAATACCAATTGATCGAAATTAAACTTATAAAAGCCTAAATTAAAGCTTATCTGTAATTAAAAAATTAACTGCAAGTTTATGATTTTATGGCTATATTTTATAAAGTAAAGTAGGTACATTACAAAAGTACAACAAAATTTGCTGTTACACGGACTGTGGATTTCTCACATCGGCCTTTATAACACCGAGTAGGGTTCAAGAATTTACTAATTATTGCATGAAATCGGCGTTTTTTTGCTCACAGCTTGGGCTATACATCTGGATATAGGTATTAACCTACAAGCCACGATGTCTATGTACGATAGACACTGTTTATGGTCTTAAAATGCTTTGTAAATAAATGTATTTCTCCTAATTTTATTTTTATGTCTGGTAAGCAATTAGCCTAAATCATTTTTGCTTATGTTCTTAATTGTTTATGTTAACCATTGAAGAGAAGGTTATTTCACAAATGTAGGAACTAATAATTTTAGTGCTTCCCTTGTCAGCTTACGATTTTATATTTTTCTCTTCATCCAGAAAACGTAAATCGTTTAAGAGTTAAGTTCAATTTAAATATTTAAGTTATAAAATACTTAGTCGCTGTTTTTAGCTTAAGGGTTAGTTCTAGAAAGTAATTTAATACTTTTTCTTTCAAATTTTGCAAGCTTTCTATCACGTAAGAAATGAGATAAACTACTAACAACAATTGGTAAATTGCAAATTATTCCAAAACCTTTTAAAAGGGAAAGACTAGTACATTATTTTTTTGTTGTAAAGATGTTGACCACAAACAAAGTTTTACGAGGACTCCCTTGATTTTATCCTATGTCGTTGGAATGTTTTCTTCGTTTCTTACAAAGATTTTATTAAAAATATTTAAATGGTTGATAAGATCAGCAATAAATTTCATTTTTAATTTAAATTTTTATGGCTAAAAGGGTCCAAAAACGTGTTAGGATTTGGTAAACAAAAAATAAAAACATTTACTGCCCTAATAATAGGTGAATGGCAAACAGTATAGACAATATAATACAGTCTTCTTTCTTCTTCTTCCAATGTTCCGCTTCTGCACTGCTTACTTTGTAGACCGCATCCTCTATGCTGCTGGGCTCCTGGACGTCTGTTTCTGTAAGTGCTATTTTTGACAACGTACCTACTTGGCTGTCTTCAACAATCACCTGGCTACACGCTGATTAGATGGTTAATCAGTTTGTGTTTCTCGATATATCCTCTGAAGCATGTTTTTAGTGGGTTGGTGAAGATATTCCTAGTCTTAAGGAGCCTCATGGCCTGGTGGAAGAATTTTCTGGTCCTATTCATGGCCACTTTCCTCAGTGGTCTGTACTGAAGCCTTTTTTGGATAGTTGCATTACATACTCTGTTTTGTCATAATGATCCATATACTAATCTGTAGCATGCCGTTTCTATTCTTACGAGTTTCTTTAAGTTGGTCTCCTCTATTGAGCACCATACTGGACTGTGGTTGGGTTGGATTTGGTTAATATATTAAATACAGGCTTGTACTGGGGAATTTTCTTGAGTAGCTCTTTCATCAAAAATTAACAATTTTTTACTCAGTTTTTCAAATACATAAAATATGTACTTAAATCTTCAGATATAATACTAAGAAACCTCTTTGGATCCAAATAACAAAGATCAGCATATATTGCAAGTTTACTGGTCAAAACGTGGCCATATAGTACGTGGATTTAATTTCCAAATTAGTGCTTTTGTATTTTTTATTTCGTAGCCATAGGATACCTACGTGAGTTCAACTTACTAATCACTGTTTTTGAAGCACCAATTTTTTTATTAATTTTTTAATACAACTTTGGGAATCCTAGTGAACTTTAGACATTTGTGACGGCCTGAGCTGTAGTACTATACGCTCCGTTGTAAATCCGGCCCTGATGTAAATGGAAGGAAATTCTCCACTTTCAATGTGACCAGGCGCCATTCATATCTGGATTCCGATTTTTAGCAAATGCGCCCTTCACCACGTGCTTGCTATAATATATATAAAGAACAATTTGTAAGTATGTAGTATAAAAAAAAACGGCGGTATCAAGCGTTTGAGCAAAAAACGTGAACTCAAAACGCACTCTATCTTTTTAAATGAAATTAACTTTTACATAGTAAGTCAAGTTTCCACCGGCGGGGCGCTCATTCTCAAAATACTGAGACGGTGCTTCGGGAATGTTTCCGATCTCCCATATGACCAGTCCAAGGCTGAATAATATTATAAACTTCGCGTGTATGTGGAGGTTGAAAAAAAATGTTTATATTTTTACATTATAGCGATAGAACGTTTCATCGTTGAGATGGTTAGGAAGACAATATTATAGACAATATTATAGGAATAGATTCCACACCTAAGAAGAATAATGTAGATAAAATTAGTACGTATCTACACAATATAATAAACATGAAAAATGTCCTAAAAAGCTAGTGTAGCTTCAGTTTTTGGATACAAATATCAGAACTCTTACCGGTACCAAAAAAACAAATAAATTTATTACATGAGAGAGAAGTACAATAAAAATAAACAAAATCCTAGAACTACAATACTACTTATAAAATTTTTGGAATGTTTTGGCGAATTATGGTCCAAAACACAATGATGCAGAACCTGATGGTGAAGGTGTGTCAAAGCGGACATGTGGCAACACTGGGAGTTTTAATGGTTCCAAGCCACTACAGAAGAACTGCTTACACACACTTGCTGATTTACATCAAAAGAATGTCTTAGGGCACTATTACTGTTTGTACAGTAAGAATAGATGAGCTAAATGTTGTAAATAAATTTCGAAAAGCCTCATTTATTTAAGATAAAAACTTTCCAAAGTTTTATTTTTTTTTAATAAGTTCTTTCTTACAAAACGAAAACAGAAATGGGCCATTCTCTTTTTTACACTTGCAAGTATTTAGCTATGAAATTATAAAACTATCAATTACATATCTCGTTTAAGTTACTTGAAAAGATTCAACTCTATGCTTTTTTCTTTTTTTATGGTTGTGTCTCATGACTGTTTATCTTACTTTTATAGTAAATCGCTGTCATATCATATCGGCTCTTGAGATACCGATATATGTATGTTGCATATTATATTGTAATCTTTTAAATCCTATAGCACAAACCAGAGCTAAGTATTATCATTTTAATTTAAACAACATTCCTGACCTTGTCCTTTACAACATTGTGTCAAATAAACAGATCAAACATAAATGAGGTTTTCTCATTTTCCTGTCAACTCAATATAATCTCACTGCGGTTTCCCATAATAAGTTGTCAGTCCTACACACATTATTTTCGCACGAGCCTTTCAACGACTTTCAATCAATTTAGTTCGCTTGTGTACTTGTGGATTTCAGCTCTGGTGTCTGACATATTTATAAGTACATGCACAAATACAAATACATAGAGACACACCATATATATATATATATATATATATATATATATATATATATATATATAATTTATTTATTAATATATATTTACTAGCAGGCCCGGTGAACTTCGTGACGCCTTAGAATTAAATAAATAATGTGTTTAAAAAATTTAAAAAAAAATTACTCAAACAAAAAAAGTTGAATATATTAATGCTTTCTGAAAAACAATTTTTTTTCGTTACATAAATATAAAATACTGGCGGTTTTCCGACGCGCGAATAATTGCTCATACGCGAAACTTGGAAACTCGTAAGTTTTTTCCTCAAACTTCTAACGATTGGCTTTGTGATTTGTTTATTGTGATTACAAAAGCCAAAGGCACGGGAAATGGAAATGGTTGACATTATTCATTAGCCCCTTCATAGCCAGTCTTGTTCCATTGCACAGTCAACGATGATTAATGTTAAGCAGCATAATGAAAATTGATCCAACCTTTAATTGTAAATTGTTAGTTGGGTCTCCAGACAATTACAATTCAAATATTCTGTTGGCTAGTTGACATCATTCTGATTTATAACTGTTTCAACGAAAACAACTTTCCTGGAAGAAAATTCAGAATGGTCGCATTGAGATCATCGACGTCTGTATTTTTTGCAGCCAATATTGCTTGTACAATTATGGCTTTTGTACTGGTGAGCTATTGTACTACTCTCGATGCAGAACACTGTGACGTGAGAATTTTATATATTTCGAAATATAGAAAATATGTTTTATATATATATATATATATATATATATATATATATATACATATGTTAGTTTTGATATTTCCGCGGGAGCTGTATGTTATATCAATGGTATTCCGGGTTTGACTCCGCGTTAAATGTTGTTGGTTTTGATAAAAACCATTTTGACGACGTTTCGGCAAGATCTCACTTGCCATTTTCAAGTCTCTCTGGATGGTCTGCTTCTTGTCGATGTTCGAGTGGAAGTGACGACATATATATATATATATATATATATATATATATATATATATATATATATATATATATATATATATATATATATATATATATATATATAATTACCGCGAGCCGAGATTAATAAAACATTTTAATAATCTTAAAACATTTGGGCCAATTGTCATTATTAATACCAAAAAAAATGTTTCACTATCGATATTTAAAACAAATATATAGAAACAAAGATATAGAAAGCAGAGATGATTCCGTAAAATAAAAATACATAAGGTTTCTGTGCATTTCAAGATGTTCAGTGTGTCAGCGTCGTGCAAATGTATATATAACTAATTTAGATATCGGATGTAAGTTTTATTACTAACAAAAGTTGGTTTACAGATAATTAATTCCAAGTATATACATTATATATGTATATATGGGAATACCTTACCACCTTATTAACCTAATAAGAAAGCTGTATGATAAAAACTCCAAAAGTAAAAAAAATACTAAATATAATTCAGATGTGTTTAAAACAAAGAAAGGAAACCATTAATAACATTCATGGGATTGTAGGTTTTCATGTAGGATTCATTCAAAATTCTCGAAATTTGAAATATTGTAACAGTTCTTCCTGGGTGATTAGTCAGCCATTTTTTTAGTGCTTGATCATGGTAGTGATTAAGGAGATACATAAAGCTAAGATCTAATAGCTGTAGCCTGTGTGTAGTATGCGGAGGTAAGCATAACATGGTAACCAAATTACTCCTGGCTTTTTCGATGACATCTAAATTCTTAGTGTGAGAAAGGTGACCGTCAAGAATTAGGAGCGCTGGGTCTTCTGCTGATGCAAAAATATCGAGATTCATCCACCCAGAATCATTGCACCTGAATGTTGCTCCTGGTGGTGCCCCATCTTTTAACTCCTCTTTTATCCTCTTTCGGGAAAAAACTAACAGAACTCCCGCAGAAATACAAATGACTGCGGTAGTAGATACACCTTGTTTGGCAGAGACTACTCTACCAACTAGTTTCCGACAAGAATCTTACAGTTTTTTCCTTTTACTGTACTCACAGACGCCTCATCTACATTCAATATTATGAGTGAAAGAATGGCGTTTTATCCAATATAGCAATTTGAAAAATTTCGTTACAACAGTTTTGTTAAAAGCACGACTGCGGGCGATCGATGTTGCTTGTATGCGATGTATCTCGTACGAAAACCCTTTAACCAGTCTTTACCAGCAAGTTTTGTTTGGTCTTAAAATCCATGCACAATGGCATTCCTAACTGCGAGTTCTGACGCCATAGACCTTACGAAATTGGTGATAAGGTAATCAATTCGGCTTTTCATGTCGAGAATATAGGTTACAAGCTGTTGTTCTTGTTCCTAGGTGAATATGCTAGTATTGCTTCCAAGTCTCTTTAACTGGTCCGTGTCTAGCTTGTTTTTCCCTTATAACGTCGCTTCAAACTCATCAACGGCACCTCAAAATTTCTTGCTGCTGTTGTTTTCTGCAAGGCCAATATGCACATTTTCTATAGCTTGCCTAATTTTATCTTCGTCCCGTTTTTGCTTGTCAGTTTTCCGTTTATATTTTTGAAACATTTGTCGTCCTGAAAAAAAAAATCAAGTGGCCTATATTTTTTATAATAAACTTTTTACTAAAGAGAGCAAAATGATCTCGGGATCATTTAACCAGACACCAACGGGGATCATTTTGTCCGAAAGAGCACTTTTCTGGCAGTCATGTTTATTACGTAGCGACCAAGCTTTGGTATTTCGTTAAAATTTCAAATTATCAACAAAATGTTGGACTTACAGCAACTATATTATAATTGAAAATTCCTACTTGTTTAAAAGTAAAATTACAATCGTTTCAAGGGACTCGCCTTATATCAAACTTACATAAAATCACTGTTTAGGCGAAATTCGGTAATATGATGCTTCTACGCTAGAGGCTTATATTCAACTGACTGTAAAAGAAGAGCGTTGGGTGATGGGTACACCCCTACAAATATGGATGGCATTACCAGTCCTAAAAATAATGTGAAGGATCGAAGGATCATTTTGGGCCACTCTCCCCTATATAGTATGCTTTAACTGTCAATTTATAGCCTTTTCAAAGTGTATTTAAAAATGAAAACAAAACAAAACTATCAGTTTTTACGACAATAACAAATATATCTAAGATAATTTTTTCAAAAAGTTTTTATTTTATTTTTAAAATTTTATTTGAACTAATTTTACATAGATATACATAATATAAATGTTCCTTTTGAAACATATTTTCACGTGCTACAATAATGCTATTTTGGGATTCTGTACACCACAATCTTAGTTTACTAGTTACTCTTGTTTTATACCTACTTATATTTAATTTATGTTACCGTTTAACTGAGTTATCCTCATCAGAGATTGTAATTTTATGGAATATTTTAGAAATGAGATATGGATTCTATAAATATACCTTTTACTGAAATTATTTTTTTTTTTTAACAATTTTTCTAGTGAGTACTTAATTTTTTTTGAATTCCTTGTTATATCTTATTATCGAGGACAAAAATTGTTTTTATGTATTTACAACAGATTAGAGAACAACTTTAGTTGTTGGTCTTTTTAAATAGGTTAAAGAAGTTTGATGACAACTTGTTTTTTATTTATATACTATTTTAGTTTGGAGTTTTGTACGAATAAGCTTATCTGATGTAAATAAATAATAATGATTAATGATGTTTAGATATTTTGCGATCAGTTATCAACATTTTTAGGTTATACCGACAGATGAATGTATCCCATATTATGATTTATTTCATAGACACAGATACATCATGGTACAATGAACACATGTATAATACCATGCAGATACATAATACAAGATAGACTTATGTGACACGTGACATGTGACATGTGACACGTGACTTAAACAACCAATGATAATGTCACATGTCGATAAACCCGGCCCATTAGACCAAGATGTAGGTACTGCTTTGCTTCAGTGTTCTCTGTCGCACTGGGGGAAAGCAACTGTATTGCAGCAGTCAGTCTACGGATTTATTCATTAATAAAATATGAAAATTCTATAATGATTTAAAAACCAGAAAAACTGGTATTAATTGGCCAATGAATAATTCGTTCTAGTTTGTGAAATTATATAAAACAGTTGTCAAAAAAAGACCAATATATTCTAGAATCCTAATTTCGCATTTCTATTATAATTTCCTTGTTAATATTTTAGTGATTATTTGTATACATAGGTATATAGAGTATAAATTATAAAGAATTTATTTTGATAAAAAATTATATAAAGTATCTATAAGTTACAAATTCTGTTCATAAGGGGACAAAACGTATTTCAAATATTGATATTCAAAAAAAAAAATAAAACGCTTACCAATTTTTTTAAACTTTTGTAAATATTGTAGAAAAATATTATTTTATTACAGTTTTGATATTTTATTGTAAAAAGCATACTTTTTTAATTTGTATAGGTTGTTCAATAAATTTTTACTACAGCCATGAAGAATAAAGTCAACTTTTCAGCCCTTTCTTCGCCACTCAGTTTTATCACTTGAATCTAATACCAATTTGACACACTGATTTTCGTAGAATATGGTGCTAATGTCCTTTTTAAGCGTCCATGTATCTATTTCATAAAATAACCTATATTGATAAATGTTGATTGAGTTATTCCTATTCTTGATTTGATTTCTGGAGTATAATCTTTTATTTGGTTACGACTGTTTCCAAATATGTATATCTGCCTTGTCTACCTTTTAAACGAGTTCGTCCATAACCTCCCTTGCTGTTGTGTCTTTGCAATGGTGAGGAATTTCATCTTTTTAATATTTAAAATTAGTCATTACATTACCCATTGTATCTTTATTTCATTTGACAATTCGTTACCAACTCTTTCAGAAATAACTTGATTAAAGACAGATATCTTGCCCATCCCAATTTAGCTAATTTTATTAGAGATAGAACTTCTTTTCTAAATATCCCTCTCAGGATCCACAGATTTTCGTGTTGTTTGTTGATGGTCGATATGTTTTAAATCCGTATGTCAGGACTACTAAAATAAGGGTTTTGTATATTGTTATTTTTGTTTTCTGGTTTAAATTCCCACATTTTAGTTGTCTAATCCATCCAAAGTGGACCTTCCAGCTCCAATTTTCATCTTAGTAAATTTGCTGTTGTAACCATGCATTTTGTCTTTTTTGGGGAAATTAACATGTTAAATTTTTTGGTGGTTATACTAAATTGGTGCAGCATACGTTGTAAATCATCTTTACTTTGAGAGAGTAGTATTGCGTCGTCTGCATAGCAGATTATTTTAAGTTGTTTTTCTCCCATTTGGTATCCTTTTTTAGTTCTTACTTTTTTTATGATTTCGTCTATAATCGGGTTGAACAATAGAGGACTCAAGGAATCTCCCTGTCTTATCCCATTGCCAGCTTCAATAGGGTCGGTTGGTTGTTCTTCTACTTTTACTTTTATTGTGTTGTTTTGGTAGATATTTTCGATCGTTTTGATTATTCCTAGAGGTATCTCTCTTGCATACAGTAAGTGGATAACATCTTTTAATTTGACCCGATCAAATGCCTTTGTAAAGTCCACGAAACATAGATATGCCGGTTTGTTGTATTCTAATGATTTCTCTTGCACATGCCTCATTATAAATATAGCGTCGGTGCATGATCTTCCCGATATAAATATAAATATAAATATACGAATGCGTTAACAGTTAATATTAAATATTAAGTGTTCATCAAGCAGTTTGATTATCTGTATAAAATAAAGGGGACAAACCTAATAGCGCCATCTTTTATCAAACGAAAAAACTTATTGAACAACTATTGTCAGTACAACTTTGCTATAAATAAAAAATAAATGCATTTACAGTACATTTATTGACAATCCTCTTTATTTATCTATTTTATAGTAGAAATTTTTTATGCTAAACATTATTGTAGCCTTATATATTTTTAATATAAATGTCTTCATAGCGACGCATGCGTTGTTTAAAGAGATAACGTTAAAAAGTCCAATTTATTCGTAGTATTAGGTACCTATAAAGAATATAACTTATTTATTTATTAATGTACTTAAACATAAACTAGAGGACCACGAAAAATATATTTGTAATCAACTGTTGTAACATGTTAATATAACATTCAAATTTTATAAATACAGAATGTTTCTGTAATACTGTTATACAATATATTGATTATATTTTACCTAGATATGTTATTATTGTCTTAAATATAAATCTAAAGCTTTGGTTACTGAATTAGTTTTTTTAATTATAAAAGTCTTCCTTTACTTACTGAATCTACGTGATACAACAAACACGGATACAGGAAAAAAGAGGAGATAATTCAAAAGTTATCTGATTAAATTAGGTAAGTACCTATAATACATTCAATAATATTATGCATTCGTGGTGGTATTATGCCGTCATTTTTGTTTTGTTCTTTTTAATATTTACTCGAGTGCAGAACTATTTTTGAATTGAAAATAATTTTTTTAACCGACGTTAGAAAGGAAAACAACTAAAAGTCTGAAAAAATATTTTAAAAATCCTTTAATTAATTTTTAGGCATAGAAGGATAATAAAATGGCGGTAAACACATTTAAAAAGATAAAAAAATGTTTCATGAAAATACATAGGTAGGTACCTAATGTGGTTTATAAAACTTAAAAACAATTATATCAAAATATATCTTACACTTACAAAAAGTACTCTGGCAAATTTCACATATGATGTTAGTGGATATTTTTTTGAAAACTGCAAAGAATACATTGACGATAAGTCCTCTTGAAATTGATAGCCGGTTGTCACAATTGCTGGCTTTTGTGATACTCGTCCAGGTTGCATGAATGGAGTGATCGACTTGGCATTAACATTCGCTATTTTTAGGGTTCCTTTATAAACAATTAACGACATGGGCGCCGGAAGCGGGGTGCAAGTGGGTACAATATTTTTTTACCCGACTGAACCAGCGGGAGGGGTAATGCTTTTCGAGTGTATCTACGTATTGCATATGTTGATATGTATGTATGACACTGTTTCGGCAGTACGCACTATGGCCCAAACCGCTTGACTAATTTTAGCAATCGACATGTTGTTAGATTCGTAAAGACCGTGCTAGTAAATAGTCTATATCAGCGGTTCTCAACCTGTGGTACATGTACCAGTGGTGGTATATATATCATTATTTGCACTGGTAAGCAAAACATAAAAAAACAGCCAAAATCATCACCGCATAAAATAATACAACAAAAATTTAAATAGTATTTTACGCTACAAGTTCATTAGGTGACTATAAAACTAAAATACGAGAGCATTGCCCAAATTACGGTCATACCAGCAACACTGATTGTGAAATCATGGAGTAGTCGCCCATCGCCTTTAGTAAGTTTAATAATCATTTGACTTGATAAGTGAGTAGTAGTACACACAAGTGAGTTTAGGTTAGCCCCGTATTTTATTATTTGAATTATAAAGTAATGGATAAATGGTTAAAGAGGCCCGTAGAATTTGTAGAAGAATATTACTTTTAAGGAACAAGTGAGTCACAATGTACTTCAAGAAAGATAACAAACGTTGATTTAAACTTAAATCGTAAAAAACAAAAAACAGTAACCAGACGATATGATTCAAATTATTTAAAAATGGGATTTTCTTTTGTTGGTATTAACGAAGAGCCACGCCCTCAATCCTCCTACTACTTCTTGTAGATCTTTCGATCTGTTTAATTCTGAAGCTGCCTCTGGTTAGTTTCCTGGGAAGTAGATTGCCAACCATCCCTCCATCTTTTAGGTGGTCTTCCGGGAGGTCTTGAGACGGGCGGGTTGTTTTCTAGGGCAATGTTTGGGAGTCTATTCTCATCCATTCGTCTTACATAATTGTACCACATCCCCCCATCTTACAATATCTTGAATTTTCCATTGCTCTCTGACGTTTGTATTTCTCACCCTGTCTCTTCTTGTTTTGCCCACTATTGTTCTTAGGGTTTTTATTTCAGCACCTCTTAGCATCTGTTTCGTTTTGTTGGTATCTTCGCACACTTCTCAATTAGCCAAACAACGATCCAACTAAGCAAAGACCTTAGAGCTAAAGTTTAAAAAGTCAATCCTATAATCTTGGCAAACTCGTTGGAATAACTGTGATACAGCCCTACACAGAATTCAACCTAAAATTAGCCGGTCAAGTCTTACTAACTAGACTTGATGAACTTCCAACATGTCAACAGTGCAATTGTGTCCTTACCGTAAACAATATATTAACGGCATATTAACGGACTGCCAACAGTACACCAGCTATGCCCGGAAAAATAACTCGAAGCCATCGCTTGCAGATATTTTAAACTATACAAGTGAATACAACAAAGTGCTACAGTTCCTCAAAGACACTAATCTTTTTAATAAAATTTAATACTTATTGGCCTTAGTTGTCGAAGCACTTAAGCTAAATAAAAAAAACATTATTGTTTTTAAAGTATGCAGACCAATTTTTACAGAATTAAAAGAAGATTGTATTAGGGTAATTAAAATTGTGTTGAAATATTATGTTCAAATAATAATAATATTAATAATAAAGGCCTTTATTCATCATATAATATTATTTACATAAATTAATATATAAAAAAACTCTAGACGAATTTCAGTCCATGAAATATACAGTGCGGTTCCCATGCCCAATCTGCTCAGCTAACCTGGGCAAAACAAATAATAAAAAAATATACGATACTACCATTTATATAAAAATGAAATCAAAATGTATCATTAAATAAACTTAGTTCAAATAAACGTAGGAAATATATAAAATAATTTAATCTATAATACAAACAATATGCGCTCTGAATATGTCAAACCCTACCTATGCAATATTCCGTAATTTTTCAAGAACGAACTTTTTAAGTATGTTTTGGATGAAATTGATAACAGTAGTAGGTATATTATTTATAACATGAGCTATATTATGATATGAGTATACAAATAATGGCATACGCTGATGATATCGTCATAATTGGAAGAACCCAAAATGAAGCAGTGGAGGCTTTCACACGTATCAAAAATGCCGTAGAAAACATCGGACTTCTGATTAACATCCAGAAAACTAAATATATGCCGGCCATATCAAGAATTCAACAAAATAACTTAGAGGTGCAACACGAAACGATAGAAATGGTAGAAGAATTCTGCTATTTAGGATCACTGGTAGACTACAAAAATAACACATCCAACGAGATAAAAAAAAAGAATATGCGTGGCTAACCGCTGTTATTTTGGCCTGGGCCCTCAACTAAGAGCGAGAAGTATGTCAATAGCAACAAAGTGCAAACTTTATAAAACAATAATACGCCCAGTGCTCACATACGGATCGGAAACATGGGCAATGACGACCCGAGATGAAGAGTTACTGCGAGTCTTTGAAAGGAAAGTATTAAGGACCATATATGGCGGAGTAAACGAACAGGGTCTGTGGAGAAGGGGTTATAACTTTGAACTCTATAGACTTTTTGGTGATGCAGATATTGTGAAGACCATCAAAATAAACCTAAGGTGGGTGGGCCACGTTATGCGGATGGATGAGAGTGATCCCACTAAAATAACTATGCTAAACAGGCCGGTCGGAAGAAGAAGAAGGGGGTGACCTAAACTCAGATATCTGGACGATGTACGGGAAGATCTGAGGTAGATTGGAGTGAGGGGCTGGAGAAGACAGACACTCGATAGGGAAGGATGGAAGAATGTTTTGAAGCAGGCCAAGGCTCACGAAGGCTGTAGCGCCAACTGATGATGATGATATTATGATATATCAGTGATGGCGAACCTGAAACGGGTGTTGGTGCTGACTATAGCCATAACGGGATTACCTGACACTTAACTAGAAAGACTTAGTTATGGTTTTGGTAACAGTTTTTTCATCCACATATTTTTGTGAAACATATTTCTCAATATTCAGACAATTAAACGAAATCAGATAACAGAAGAAGTCAGTGGCGCTTGCTTGTCTTTGAAATGTACCAAGTGTACAGGGCCGTTCCTGGCAGGTATGCAATGAATGCCCCGCACGCAGGCGCTAAATTTTAGGGGCGCCAAATATTTGGTTACCATTACAAAAATATTCTCACTTCTAAAACAAAAAAAGTCAGTGTTCAGTATTTCCCCGGTAAGCGCTAAAGCAATCACTTCAACCGATTGCTATTCCCTATTATAATACCAAAATTATTAATTAAATTACCACCCTACAATTTTATTAGTGTCAGCACAGGACGCGCCGTCTAATGCCGCTCGCCGCGTTTGAGTAAAGAATGTACTATTGATAAAGAGCAACAAAAATATTATGAAATTGAAAAACAGCGATGGCGTGAAATCATTAAAAGAATGATTTGTATTGTGCAGTATTTACCTGGTCAAAATTTAGCTTTTAGGGGTGACAGTACGAATCTTTATGAGAATAATAATGTCAATTTTTTGAAATTAAGTTGAAGAGATTGCTAAATTCGATCCAATTATGATGGAACACCTGAGCAATATTCGAAGGTCTAAAGGGTTGTGCCGAAATATGCCTCATTACCTGAGCAATCACTTCCAAAATGAATTAATTCATTTATTGTCAAGACATATTCAGAAAGAAATTCTGAGTTGCCTCAGAACAGCAAAATACTCAATTATTTTGAATGAATCTCCAGATGCTAGCCATGTTGAGCAGCTGACGGTCATAATTCGCTTCGTTTATTGTTCTCCATATGAAGTCGAAATTAGAGAACACTTTCTGGGGTTTTCCAAGTTTTAAATACTACAGGAGAACGGCTCTTCAATTTTTTAAAAGAAGAAATATTATCAAAATTTGAAATAAACCTTGATGACATGAGGCAAATGGAGCAAATATGACAATAGGGCAAATATGTCTGGCAAGCATGTGGGCCTTCAAGCTCAAATTCTAAAAATTAATCCCAGAGCAATGTTTTTGCCTTGTTAAAAAATTTCGTATGAGACTGTAGGTTTTTTTTTTCAATTATTCAGGAGTTGTTCAATTTTTTTTCTGCTTCACCCTACAGATGGGACATTTTAAAAAGGAATGTACCAAACTTAACTTTAAAATCAGTAAGTGAAACACGATGGGAAAGCAGAGTCAAAGCCATTCGCCCTCTTAGGTTTCAATTCCTCGAAATTTGTAAAAGTTTACATGATTTGGTGAAAGATAATTCAAGAGATATGAACACGAAACATTCAGCAAGGTCACTATTAGACAAAATAAAAATGTTCAAATTCATTTTTTCTATTATAATTTGGCATGATGTATTAACAAAAGTTAATATAGTAAGTAAAATGGTCCAGAATCCAAATAGAACTTTAAATGAATGCCATACAGAAATAAAAAATCTTATTATTTATTTCACTGAAAAAAGGTCAGACAAACATTTCGAGATTTTCATGAATGAGGCTGTAGCAGAAGCAGAAAAAAGTTATGTAAAGCAAACATTTCCATTATTAAGACAAAGAAAGACGAAGCTTCAATTTTCGTATGAAGGTACAGGTGAAACAGTATTCGATCCAAAACAAAAATTTAAGATCAGTTTTTATTTTCAAATTTTGGACATAACAATTCAATCCCTACAAAGACGCTTTGGGGGAATAGATAAGTGCCACGATTTATTTGGATTTTTGGGTAATTTTCAAAATCTAGATTCTGATGTGATTAAAAGATCATGTATGGATTTGTATTTAGCTTTACAAATTCAACATGAAGGAAACGTATGCAAAGATATTGATGGTCTTGATTTGCATAATGAAATTCTGTCATACAAAGTTCTTAACCCACTCACAGACTCTAGCAAAATTTCGGATTCGATAGATATTTTAAATTAAATAACAAAGAAAAATTTACAATCCTTGTTTCCAAATCTATTTATAGCCTTGAGAATATTCCTGACCCTTCCAATTTCGGTGTCATCTGGCGGAAGGAGTTTTTCAAAGCTAAAGCTCATAAAAAATTATTTCAATTGAAAATAAAATTTGTGAAGCCATTGATCACAATGAAATGATTAATGAGCTTGCATATGTGAAAGCACGACGTGTCATGTTGTAATTCCAATATTTGTTATTTAATTATTTTTCACTTAGTATCTCCTTTCCGTTATTGTTTCATGTTATATTGCAGAATGCCTTATTAATTTGCGAATTGAGTGTTTTCTTTCTTACTGTTAACTTACATAATAATATTGTTTTAAAATGACCTTTTTTCTTCATTTAATTTTGAAAATAAAACCTTTTTTCAAACATGGTTCGTTTAATTTTTCTTTTTACATTCATATCATATTTTCAATCATAACACAAGATAACTATAATGATATAAGTATCTTAAAAACATAATATGGGGGTGCACAAAAAATCCTGCACGCAGGCGCTCACTACCCTAGGAACGGAACTGCAAGTGTAAACCCGAAATAGAAACTTCAGCACCAAAAAAGTCACCAATTTTATACATAAACTTTACTTACTTTTTTTCTTTGTATATATATATATATATATATATATATATATATATATATGTAATGTTTAGTTGGCAATATGTGTAAAAAAGTAAATAGCTGTGCTGACGTAACCACCATCTGAACCCCGCTCCGCTACATGTCATCAAAAATAAGCAAAGCCAAAAAGCAAAGACAAATAAATTAATGTAAATCATTGGTTTCTAAATTTTGCTTTTTGTATTTTAAATGTCAGTAAACAAATAATTCACTTTAACAATTTTTTTTTAGATCTTACTTTTGTGATGTCTCACACGCCACTTAAATTATGTTTCGATTTTCCAAATTTTGACATACGAGCTCAAAAGGTTCGCCATAACTGTGATACATAAAGTATCGCTTGTATTGCTGTGTATGATGATAAGGTATAGAAATGTGAGGTGTTTTTATGTCTAATATTAATATTATTTACATCAGTACGAAACTTTATTTTATTATACAGATATGGTGGGGTTTTAAAAATAATAATTTTTTGGAATTGTAAATGAATCTTCAGTTTATGTCTGTCTGTAAGATGTTAAGTTTGTGGTGATTGTTTGACATCTTGTCCAGAATTACTTGTCGATTCAAAATATCCTCCATCCGAAACAACTAAATGCGGACTGTGGTTGGAACGTGGATTTGACAATAGCTCATCCTCTTCATTGATCTCCAGTATAACCTGCTGAAATTTTCTTTTCATCTTCTTACGTAAATATTCGGAAGAGAGACACCTCATTTCGGATGCAACGTATTTTCCGAAAATATCATACTGATCCTCCTCTTCATTCAATGTGCGTATAGCCTTTTGTATAAGTAAATCGTCATTTAAAATTTCAATTCGTCTCTTCTGCTTGAGTTTAATTTCATTTTTTTGCGATACAGATGTAACGTAGGAACGATTTTCTTCCTCAGGCTGTGATGTACCTTCGATGTCAGATGAAGTGTTCACATCATTTGTTGACTCCTCCACTTCAGCATTCTGTTGAAAAATATAATGTTGTTAATTAACATAGTTGGGTGTAACTTGTTACAAATATAGGACATTTTTCAATTTTGTTACAGTCTCCATCTACATCATAAGACTGGCAACGTATTGTCAACGAATTTGAGTTGGGTGGAACTTTCCTAAATGTTTGGGTGCAACGGACGGAAAACATACGAGGTGATTCAATGAAACGGTACGATTTCAAAACAAACAAAAAAAACTGAAAAAATATATTTTTATTAAATTTAATAAAAAACGTATACTACAAAGATAGAAATTATTATGTAAGTGAAAAAATATTTAGTTTTTGAAGATGATATTTCAAAGGTGGTCTCCATTTTGTCGGATACTGTTATGTTGTGTTAAGTTGTAAATTTACCTTAATATTTGTAAACCTACCTTAACATTAGTGACATTTCAAATAGAAGAAAAAGCCCGGGAGTAAAAGAGGACAGACATTGACAGTCGACAGACTGGTCTTATGGCTCTTTAGAGATAATTATGTATTAGTATTAGTTTGTCTTGTAATAAATAAAATATACAGAAATGAGTCGTCTATTATAACAAAAAGCCCACAGAGTAGAACAAACAGATACATTCTTGCAGCCGTGGTACAAAGCTGTCTACGACATTTAGTAACATTTCTTTACGTATTGTTCCCACTTCTTGGCGTATTCGTTCTTTCAAAGTTTGATAGTTTTTGGGGGTTACTTTAACACACTTTCGACTTTAGATACTCCCAAAGCATAGGGAGAGGTCTATATTACGAGGTAGTATATTACAGGGAATATCGCCGTTTTTACTCATAAGAAGACCGAAGAACGATCTTCTTAGTAAATCTATTGATATTCGCGATGTGTGACATATAGCACCATCCTGTTGAAAGGTCGTGTGATCATTTCTGTAATTATTGATTGCCGGAAGAAAAAAATATTTAACATGTGCACGTAGCGATCAGAGTTTGTTTGTATACTCACTTAGATGGAAATGGGCTTCATTACTCATCCAAAGATTATGCAGCAAGTTGTTTTCATTAAAAGCTCCAACATTTGTTCACAAAATTTTAGTCGGGTGAAATAATCTCGAACGTTAAGGACTTGCACAATCTGGATTTTGTATGGATGATACTGGAAATCTTTATGCAAAATTCTGCTCGTAGTGGTATAGCGTAATCCCAGATTTAAGCTTCGTCGTCGCAGGTATCTTCGTGGATTAGCGTGTGCTGAGTTTCACACCGCTTCAATATTCTCTGGTGTGAGAGCAGTTCTGACAATGCCACCTCTTTTCTGTGATGTTGAACCACTACTTTTAAAGTTCCTAACCCAGGTCTGAATAGCCTTGTTAGATGGAACTGGAGCCCGAGCGGTTAATGGTAGTGTAACGAAACGCTCGTTGTACACGCACAAAATTTCCATCATTTTTGTAATAAGCTTTCTTTTTAAATAATCTAATGCGCGTTGTTCACCCGACCACTTCTTCATAAAAACTAAACTTCTCACTTTCTAGATTCAAAAAGTTTACGTCGCGGCTCGTCTATTTTTTCGCCAGCAGCGATTCCAAATCGTGCCGTTGCACTGAACCACCTGTTATAATAATCTTAGCTCCAAAAATATGGACACTTATTATTTTAAAAAGGGCAACATAGTATTGTTTTAATTGCAATTGTTGACGCCAACTACAAAATTCATAATCGTCACTGTTGGCAACAATGGAAGAGTATCCAATGGGGAGTTTTCAGAGCAAGTGGAGTTGCAGATTTCATTGAATCTGCAACAACAGGTCTGGAAATCACCGCGCTTCAAGGAAGAAGATTATATGTGTCACATGTTTTTGTAGCGGACTTAAACGTATCCATTTCATAGTCAAGGTTCCATGAGAATTTAGAATTACAGACTCTCAGGAGCAAGGAGAATCGTGGAAAACGCATTTGGTATCATATCCAATGTATTTAGGGTATCAAGTAAATCTATTATTCTTGCTGCAGAACGTGCGGAGTCTGTGGTTTCGGTCGCATGCAGACTGCATAATTGGTTAATGCACGAAAATTTTTTTAGATGTTAGTATACGCTCCAATATTGGCAACATTATACTAGACGGAGCGGTTATTAGCATGATACATAAAAGCGATTAAGTAATTGTATCATGGGTTATTAGGAGACTACGATCGGAAACACGATTTAGTTCGAATCCGAGTACTAAGCAGTAAACTTGTGTTTTTGCTATTTACGATATAAGGTAAGGTATTTGTTTTTTAGCCTAGTATTTTCAAAGGCTGTAAATAACCGGTTATTTTCTTAACGTGTTTTGTTGAGGAAGAGTTGCTGAATTGATTTGTGGTATCCATTTTTACTTAATATATGCAAGTAAACTTATAATTAACAACATTTAATGCATGTGACTTTGAGGTAAAACGATCCCCTAGTAAGGGGGCAAAATGATCCCGGGATCATTTACCCCTTAGTTTCTGTAAAACCATTTTATATAATAATTTTGATTTTTAAATTCGTTGTACAGGTCTCTCTTGCAGAATGCCACGAACATATAAGCGAATAACCAACAGACAAATCTGGGATGCTGAGCATATGAAAAATGCCATACAAGAAGTTAAGCGAGGAATGTTTGTCAAAACCGCTTCGCGAATCTTTAAAGTGCCAAGAACGTCCCTAAAGAGGCGTGTAATAGACAAAAATAAGGTATCAAAGCTAGAGAAAAAGTCACTTGTAAGCTGCCACCCTGTATTTTCGTCTAGCTTGCTAAAAAAAACCAACTGCCCCACAAATTTTGCTACGTCGAAAAAGCTTCTGGTAAAGATTGGTTGAATTTTTTTAGAAGAAGACACTCAGAAATTTCCTTGAGATGTCCTGAAGCGACCTCAGCTGCTAGATAAAAAGCCTTCAACAAACCGGTTTTGATAAAGTTCTTTAATCTGTTAAGAGAGATTTATGCAAAAAATAATTATGCTCTTCACCAAGTTTACAACGTAGACGAGACTTCGATTTCTACTGTTCCCGGGCGAAATTCAAGAATATTGCTGCAGGAAGTTTTGTACCCCCAATGTTCATTTTCAGCAGGAAGCGAATGAAAGCTGAACTGACAGACGAAGTTCCTCCGGGTACCATATTTGCTTGTAATGAAATTGGTTGGATGCGTACAGAAGTTTTTAAGCAGTTGTTGGCTCATTTCGTATCTTTTGTGAAGCCAAGTATCCATTAGCCCGTCTTACTTATATTAGATGGACATTTATCTCACACCAGAAATCTCGATGTTATTGTTTGTGCCAGAGAAAACTTTGTAACCATCTTGTGTTTACCTCCCCACTGCACGCACAAACTGCAGCCGCTGTACATGTTATGGGTCGACTTAGCGTTTATTTAGGCCAAACATTAGAAAAACGGTTGAAACATCAACCTGGTAGCACTGTGTCAGTATTTCAAATTAGCTAAATATTTTGTGAAGGCTACTTAAAGGCTTGTATATCAACAAACGGGATAAACGGGTTCTGCAAAACTAGCATATTTCCATTTAACCCAGAGGTTTTTTCTGATGTCGACTTCTTAGCAGCTGAAGTAACTGACCCTGATAATAGTGGGGATATGGCTTAAGGATCTAGTTTAAGTAAAGTAGCTGATTTATCGACAGGCACAACTAACAAAGCAGATAATGGTTCTAGTGAATTAAACGATCTGTACAATAATCCTGAGCTGGGCTCAGCTCAAAACGAGATGAATCGTTTACTGTTACACCACAAGAATGCCAACCTTTTCCTAAAATTAAGGCAAAACAAACACACAAAAAAGAAAATCTTGTGGAAGTACAGTGTTAACTAGCACGCCACACAAAACTGCTCTTGAAGAGGACAAAAATTTAAATAATAAGAAGACACTCAAACAGAAAAAACTCAACCAGAATTCAGAAGACAACCAAAGACATGCAACTTGTCTCTACTGCTCCCAGAAATATTTTTCTTCAATTGACGGATGGATTCAATGCCGAAAGTGTTTGGAATGGGCTGACGAACTGTGTGCGGGAGTTGAAGAAGACAAAGATGAATTCCTTTGTGAACATTGCTGCGATGTTCCCTTTGCGTTAGCCAGATAAAGATTAGGTTTTAAAGACATTTTTTCTTGATATTATATTTGTTGTTTGTAGAAGGGGTCGTTTTATTCCCAATATGCAGGTAAAATGATGCCGTTACTGTTTTTTTTTATTTTGTGTATTCTTAAAAAGCGAATACAGATTTTTTTTCAAAAAAATTCGTGTTCTGTTAATATAAATTACCCTTTTAGGAGTTTACCCTATTAAAATGCAATCTTAAAATATTTTGCCATTTTGAAGAAGTTTTTTCTTGAGATCATTTTACCTGCCTCTCCCCTAAATTCGACAGAGAAAATCTAGAAATACTTAGGGGAAATTATACATGGAGACTGGTGACAGGAAGATGCCCCAGCATCTTCTACTTGCCTACTACCATTAGAACAACAAGGCAGTAATAATACTCAAACAGGGCTAAAGAAGTACGAGAAGAGTATAGGGAATATTTTCTAAGCAGCCATTGAGAGATTCCTTGTCAACAGATTTATGTAAACACTTATAATATTGTATATTGTATATTTTCATTTGATTTGAGAATTAAACTGCAAAAAAATTGAAATGTGCATTTTTTTACTTACCATTGGTAAATTTCTTTTTGCTGGTCTGCATATTAAACCACCTTGCAAAAATAATAATGAATTATAGTACGGCCACTTAGACATTTTCAGTTCATCATTGCCCTGGCCAGATTTTGTCTTCTTAATTTTTTTTGATTCGTTATTAAATTGATTCCTTAGGTTATGAATTTTTCTTTGAATCTCTTCCACTGTAGTATTAAATTCTTCTGCCATTTCCTTATATGCATAATTTTTTTTTAATCTGTCCTTATAAATTGCACTTGTAACATCCCACAATTCAGGTTTACATTGATACAAGTTAATTAAATGTTCTACTTCAGCTTTCAACCACTCTTTTTTATCACCCATCTTGTATCACGACACAAGTATCAAAAATAGAGTAGTCTACAACTTTTTGCAATAAATGGCCGACAGTTTCAAGTTAGAACTATAAATAACTGACTACTATTTACATCTATCGTTATCGTTATAGATGTCTCGACGCAAGTTGCTGACAATCGAAATAGTATATTGCTGATATAAATTTTTCACTGTTTACATTAGTAAAGATTTATGTCTGACACAAATTCCATACAATAAGTGTCAGATCTAAACCACCAATACCGGACCGTCTAACGTAGGTATCAGCTTGAAATGCGAATGCGAAGTCAAGCGATGGTTAGCGATGAAGTGCGATTAACTTAAGGACTGGCAGGTGCAACGTTGCCAATCATATTGTTTTAACAGTAAATGAACTGTTTTCGTCATGACATCCCTTGTTTCTGTTTTGGTTCATAACAGCATTTCTACTGCTTTTATAAGATGGACATTCCATGATAATGTTATGCTTAACTTTGTTGAAAGCTTTCTCATAGTGTATAAAAGCGACGTAAAGATCTATTTGCTTCTCTTCTTTCGAAACCATGACAAAAGCCAAACTATCCTTCAGTGATTTAAAATCACTGGAGTTGTAGGAAAAGTGTATTATTAACTAAGTATTTGACAATGTTGAAATTGAACAAATTAATAGAAAACTAAATGGGTCCATACTAATCGCATAATTAGGTCTTATGAACTTTCCTACAACAATATTGTGAAAATACAAATATTGTATTGTTATATAAACAATTCATTTGTGTTCTCTATGTATAAATATATGGCTTTTTTTGTCTATAGGGATGTAATCGATTATGATAAAAATATATCTTCTCACCGCATATAAGCATATACATAGTAGTTGTAGTTCTAATGAATAAAAGGCCATAGGAGTAATTCTGCGAAGAACGGTTATGTGTCATACATGTGTCACTTTTATTTACATACACACAACAGTTTCTCGCTCCCACTTATTTATTACAGATATTTTATTCTTTTCTAGCCAGGAATTTCAGAAGCAGTGAAATGAAAGGATAAAAAGAAATTGATTTAATTACCTGTAATTATTTTTCTAGCCGGTGACCTTCTTTAGAACGAATGTATGACAAAGTTAGTTACAAGTATGTCCAACACAAAAGTGCCTGAAGTCGAAAATTTTCCAAAATCTGGGAGAGTCAATGAGGTTTGCCAAGAATGGATGGTTAGAGAAGACAGTGCTCTAGCTTATCGCCTTCAAGATCAAGAATTTAGTGAACATTTTTCTGGTAACAAGTTTAGAAACGCATTAGTTCGTGAAGATTTTCCAAAAGCAAAAGATGAGCAAGTTAGAGAGCAGAAATTGGCAGAACAAGCAGCTGCTATTTACCAAAAAATGTTGGCAGAACAGGAAGAAATGGACAATAAACTAGCTAAGGAGTTATCCGATCGAATTGAAAGAGAAGAATGGCTTAAAAGGAAAACCATAGAAATGCAAGACCAAGAAGTAGCAAAACAACTACTAGAAAAAGAGCAGACAAAAGTTGAAAAGGTACATCATTCCCAATTACCAAATCCAGCATACTCTCCTCAAAAAGCGCCCAGTTTACCACCCAAATATGAAAACCAGATTTCACCACATCGCCCAAATGCACTGAATTACCAAGCAAATTTACCAAGAAGACAAGCTCTACCAATGCCTTTACCACAAAAAACCCAGTACCTGGAACATTACAGGCCTCAACATGATCAGACAGATGAAATAAATAGTGCAGAATTATATAATGAACCATATTTATCAGGTCAGCAGTTATCTGATCAACTAAACAGGATAGATTTAGCAGATATAGGTTCTGATATAGGTAATTTAAATGTTATTCATTAATAGATAAATAATATAGTTGAGTTTCTTATGTGTATTAAAACACTTGCGTGTTAATGTTTAATCTAAAATTCAAGCATTGCAACATGATAATTCATAATTGTTATTTGATGTTGATGAAGAGGAAAATATACAAAATATGTGTAGTTTTTATATAAGTCAAGTTTTTAACAATGCAACTTCAATCCAATGAATCACATAATTAAAAAACCTTAATGTATCCCTAATATTTAGGTCTATGTATCAAATGTGATTAGTGAGGAATTTTTAAAATGTCAACTATTTAAGGATACACTAGGCACTAGTCAACTGGATTTTTAAAATGAAGAACATATTCACATTTTCAAAATTTCTTTTTTTACTTTTCAGCAATATGGAACATGAGAATGTTTAATCCATAATGTTATAAAAGTTCATATAAAATTTACAGAGGCTATTCAGTTGTTTTGGCATTTTTCATAATTTTGTCATAATGAATTTTTAAAGCTATTAAGCTATATTTAATATGTACATATTTATAAATACAGTTTATTAAAGTTCTATATTGTGAATTAAATTGATACACAAATGAAAGAAACATAAACAGAATTCTTACTATAAGATTGTAAATTATCGTTAGTGCTGTCAGCATTCTGGCCACACACAATAATAAGAAATGTTTTTGTATATTTAATCAATAGAATTCTAAAATGCTCAATGTAATCACGATTACATTTTTCTTGTTATAATACCATGTTGACGCATAGGAAAGATCGAGCAGCTCCATGTGTGTTGTATTCTTAGATGTGTTGGGGAAATTTGAACTTTAAGGTTGATGTTATAGAAATTTAATATACAAGTGACGTCACTTTGTATAAATCGTGAGGTGAAATGATTATACTATGCAAAATACTATATTTTAATATTAAAATAGCATTGGATGTGGTAGACTTTGGGTATATGTTAGCATTGGGACAGTGAAGCTGAATTGTTAAAAACAATTGGTCACTTTTTGCATTATAGCAACAATATGTGATTTATTAAGAAAATCAAATTTTTGTCACCTAAGATTTACTTAAGGCTTAATTAGCTCCAACAAACAATAGTATGAAGGAAAGTAATTTACTGTAAGAAGTGCTGGGGAGATTCAGTCCAACTTTCTATATAGGTTTTTATTTGTTTTTACAATAAATTACTATAAACTATAATTTATTTATAGATAATGATCCATTATAAAGTACATTAAAAATATTTTTAGGCATACCATTGGATGAAGTTACTGAACGTCAAATACAAGAGCAACGAGATGCAGAATTGGCCAGAAAACTTCAAGAGCAAGAAGGTTATATAGAAGATAGGGATAGATTGCTTGCAATTGAAGCTCAAGACAAGGAACTGGCTAAACTGTTACAAGAAAGAGAAAGGGCTAAGGCTAAACGTGCCAGGGAAAGAGCGAAACAAAAGGCTTTAGCCAAAAAACAACAGATGGAACAACAAGAAGGTATATTTTATGACTTTATTGATACAATTATAAAATAATTGGTGCATTAATGTGTATGTTTAACTTTTATTGTATTTTTTATCTGGGTTTTCTCTAGATAAGCTTGACACATCCATTTAGAATATTCACACAAATTAGATGATTTCAAGTAAAACAGCCATTTCCTTTGTAGAAATATTAAAGTATCTTCGTAGTAAGATTATCTTTTTGACTAGTTTGTTTGGATAGTTCAGACAATTTCTACCTTAGTATGATACTTACTGAGATGTAGAGACACCAATGCTTCACAGAATACAGGATGCATTTAATTTTTCTTATTTTTGCACTTTAAAATGTTGATCTATATATTTATATATATATATATATATATATATATATATATATATATATATATATATATATATATATATATATATATATTTCTGCTGGATTGTTGAATAATTAATTGTATAATATAGAGTATAATGGACTTAAGGCAATATTGTTAGAACAATTTCGGATTTAACAACTACCATCGACTTTGGATGACAGAAAGTAGATCTACTGTGTATCTGTGAACCAAATCCAAACTGCTAAAATACTTGCAAATACATTTATCTTCCAGAAAACCACATGTCTGTAAATTTGTTTTATATAGGGCAGCATAGTGTGTACCTTAAGGCATGCAAGCTTGCCTTTTCTCTCTAAAAATATGTTCTTTGTTTACACTACATGGCTTATCTTTAAGTACTCATCAAGCAGTGTCAGTGGTGGGGCCTTTCTCCATTATCCAAAGTAGATGGCGCTACCTAGTGAAGTCACTCTTTTAAGTGAGAAGTTTGCTTAAGAATCATTTTTCTGTCTCTGTCTGTCTGTCTGTCTGTTTTGGATCTGGCACTAGCTGATGAGACTCAGTAAAGACAAGACCTATACTGCGGATGAAGAACCAATTCAAATGCATAATATGCTGCCCTCTATAAAACGAATTTTGCAGGTTTTTTATTCTTCTCGATGTGCCTATCCCTTACGAATGTTGGCGATCATCATGATAATCTTTATCTTATCTGCAGCAGCGCGGTAAAGCTGCACAGATGTGACAGACCTCCTCAGTTGTGACTCAGCCAGTCCACGGGATCTTAAGTATTCTCCGATATAGCCACATCTAAAATGCTTCCATTTTCTGCACATATCTTCGTTCAAGGTCCACGATTCAACACCATAAAAACACCTGATTTTCGTTCTTATTAATATATTTATGGTTTTATATTTAACTGGTTCATTTTTGGCATCTCTTCTCTCGTCCATTAGTTTTAGGATCTCAACTGTCATCCATGATTTTTGTTTCATTAATCTATCTGTCTTTAAGTGTTTATCCTTTACATTTTGCACTATTTCTGTAATATGTTTGATCGTTTGTTCTTTGTTCGATTCGTCTCTAATTGCAGTCACTTGCTCGTCAGGTTTTTTTATAGGTTATATATAATTTGAAGTAACTGAGCCCTTTAGGACATTCAACAATTGCGTTGTCTTATTTTTTAATCACATAAAACGAAAAAAAAAATTTTTGAACAATTTCAACACTATGATTAACCTCACAAAAACCCTTAAACACTAAGAAAACATCTTTTTGGGGGGTTTAAAGGTGTTTCGCCCAATTTTTTATTGTCCTAAAGGACCCAGTTACTTTAAATTATATGTAACATATAAAAAACCTTGATTTGATCTATTTTGAAGTCTATAAAATTGAGAAAATCCCCAAAAAAGGTAGCGCACATGAAGAAAAAATCCAAAAAAAAAATAGAAAAAAAAACTAGAGCTGCAGCCATCTTAAAAAAAAGTTATATGGTTTGTGGTGGGTTAAGATTGTGCCGAGTCTTATTTTTTAATTACATAGAACTTAAAAAATGAAAAAAATTGAATTCTGAAGGTTAGTGAATTTTGTCCATCACGGGGGTACCCTTTGTTTTTGGAACGTAGGGGAATTTCAAATATTACATCTAATATGCTAGCAAATATTTTTCCAGTTATAATTAAAACTCAATCTCTGACTAGTGGTCATACTAACTTTGACTATTTATCTTAGTAACATTTTATTATTTTCATTAAGTTTATTTTTAATTATTAAATTGTGTTGTCAAATATTTATGTGCAAGGCTATTTAATGTAGAAATGAAGTTTGCTTATTTTTAAAACACTACATAAAATATTTAAAAATATGTTACAGTAAAGAATTGTAAAATAAACAATTAGTTCCAATGACCTTCAGATATACTTAATTGTTACAATGTTACAGCACAAAACGCATACATTTTAAATATTTGTTTACTCAGTTTTTTATCTTTTTTATTTAAATATTAGCAGGTAAAACAGGCCATAATTTTGCGGAAACAACCAAAATTGTTATTTTTTTATAAATGAACATATATTTTTGGCATAAGATATAAAAATAAAAAGATATGTATAAGATATATATAAGAATGTAGGACTGGGCTCAAGAGTTAGACAAATAGGTCACTCAGAACTATTAAGAACTAGAGAACTTATAATATTGTGCTAATTTACGTGAATACAAGTGATTATTTCAAATAGATAATATTTTTTATAGTTGAAGAGAAAATAGAAAATATCACAGTTTTAATAGTTTTAATAGAAAATATGTCCTTCATTGCCTTAATCTTTCGTTAATGATCTCTATTGGTAGATCCAGTTTCTCATCTTTTGTACTAGCTTTGTTTGGTAATCGTGCCATTTTTTTTTTCATTTGATAATACATTTTTCTTGTCATTTTTTCTTTTTCATTTGTCTTTAATAATCATCGGAGGAATTATCACTGTTTTATCATGTTTATATACGCCTTTGCGTTAACTGCGTTAGTGGTGCAGTGGTAAGAGCATCTTGTCACTAAGAGAACTTACTATGCGTTAAAACTCAGTGGTCATGAGTTCAAATCCGGCATTTTTATTAAAAAAAGAATCTTGTTTGACGGACCACTCACCCAAAAAAAGTCAAAGTTCGGATGACCTCCTGGTTGACGTCTGGTGTTTTCAGTCGTGCAATCGCCTCTAACATGACTTAACTACCACTTACCTAGCCGGGACCGCCGGTTTTACCTGCTCTGCGAAGCATTGTGTGTCTTTATCATTTTTAGAGATGAAAATATCGTTGTCGGTACCGATGATCGAACTCATGAGTTCAGACTTGATATACCAATATATTTAACCGCCAACTCTCCCAAGATACCGCAGTCGTTCGGACATAATAAACGATTCTTTGTCAATGAAGCCGACTTCACTTAGTTGTAAGGCAATTACCTAAAACGTACACATGTTTAATGTTTTCTTTCCATTTGTGAAACTTTTATTTTGGATTTAGTCACAAGATATATGTCTACCTGTTTGATCGCTTTAATGATTTCAAAGTTGATATTTGTTTTTCCCAATGTCCTCCACAACTTTTTTTGGGGCAGTCTGTCTTAGGTCATTTTTAAGTCCACATAGACCGAGTGTACTTCTTAGTTAAACGCAGTATTCTTTTCAACTCCTTGTGTTGAATAGAACAGGCGATCTGTTTCTTGTGAAACAGACGTTTTACGGTCCATGAGTTTTTTCTTTGTTTTTAAAAATTTTGCATATTTATTTTTCTTTAGGGGCGATCTGACGTTATCCCATTTATGCTTTCGTTAATGCTTATGGTAAGAAACGCTACTTTTGATTAGAATCTCCGTTCTTTCTGTGCTCCAACGTCTGCCAAGTCATAAATTTAGTTTGCCACAATGTCTTTCCCATGTTTCAAATGAAGCAACCTTTTTAGATGTCCTTGTTTAAGTGTTCAACTTTCCATTTCATATAGTAATGTACAGGATGCGTAACATCTAAGTGTCATAGCTCCCAGTTAATTTGAAAGATTCTGTTTACAAAGAAACGTTTTCATTATATTGAAAACATTTGCCGCAATTGTCACGTACCAACCCTTGCTGGCCTCCTCGGTTACTGCCGCAATATATTGTCGCATAGATCCTAACTTCGATTACATGGAACGCATTTTATTATTTTTCTTCCCTAGTCACTGTGCTGTAAACCAAAAATCTGCCTCAGTTCATCACGACTTATGCGGCAACCAGCAAACAAATTATTACACTTAAACACATTTAAACGTTAGAACCCAAAATTGTTTACTATATAACAAACTCATACATTCAAATAATTCGTTCTAGTTCATAACTGCATAAAACTGCTGGATAAATTCGTTTCTTATTCGTGTTAAAAAAAGACTAAAAACCCTTACGTGCGTATTCTTTATTCTAATACGCTGGTCCTTTTGTGGGTGCCTCTTGTCCTCAACATAAGACGGGAACCAAACTTCTAAGTGGTTGATTATGATAGACTCTCATTAAAAAATCTTCTTCGAAGCAGTTAAATTCGATGTGTAAGAAATTTTACATTATAAGTTTAAAATAACTTAATTTTATTTGAGAACAGTTACAAACGCTTTTATTTTACAATTTGTGTTTAACAAAATACTAAATTTAAAACTTGACCTCTTTGCTATGTCTTTATGCGTACATAATAATGCGTGGTCAGAGCGAAATCATTTTATTTAGACCGTGGTGTGCGCCGTGGGACTTGATGTTGTCAAACTTCTGTGATTTTACTATCGCCAAGAAGCTGCAATTTATAGGGAATTGTCCGAATGACTTTTCAAAGGAGTTTTAACAAATCTTTTTCATGGGCCTTTTGATTGCCTTCTAGTTTTTAAACTCAAAGCAATAAAACCTTTTGTTCTAATCGACTGTTAAAACCTTTTAGTAAAAATATAATGACAAAAAATACAAGTGTGTGATTTATGACTTATATTTACATATTAAAAGGTAATAAAGATGTTACTGTAAAGATAAATAGATATGCAGGTGTTAGATCAGATTACCAAGGGTCAGCTCAAATTACTTGTTTTTGGAGAGATTCAGTTTTTTATCGAGCTTGATCTAAATTAACTGGCGATTCAAATATATCCAAAAAAGAAGTCTGAGATGCAGGTGTAAATTTAAAACAATTTGAGAGATTTATGAGACATTTAAGGAACTATTTTTCGACCCTTTTTTGTAGTAAGATACATTTAAAAATGATACCATGATACAGAGACGCTTTCTATATTATTATTAAAGAAATTAGGGCCGTATTAAGAAAGAAATATGGTTTGGCTATATGTTACAAGGGTGTAACACTAGCAACCTATAGAAATACGATATCGTCATCTTCTCATTGGAGTTTATTTGAACCTATACACTATTATTACTCCGCTACTTATTCCTACTGCACTGCTTTGATTGATATTTGTTTATGTAGGTTCCTTGTTGTTTGGTTGTTCTTATAAAACTATTATTGAATTTTAGATCTGAGAACACCTCAAGAACGTGACAGCCACCAAATCATGCCCGATGATTCCTATGCATTTCCTGCCGATATTGTGCCACATCAAAATACATCATCTGTGCCTAGAACAGTTGCAGCTCATCCCGATTTGTATGCTATACCTAATCCCGATGAGGATGTAAGTTACAGTCTTCCAGTCGATGTTCTGCCCAGTGGAAGCGCAGTTGCCAATAATTTTAAATCAAACTATAGTCCTAGTAAATTTGATTATAGGACTGAAGTCAAAGAAGTCAATCATTTAGGTGCTATAGGCCCTAATCCGTCCTTAGATAAGGGAATTGCTTTAGGTCTGCCGGCCAACAGACCTACCCATTTAGATTTAAGGTAGGTGATAGTTTAAATATTTATTACTACCATTTAGTAGTTTATTTTTGGAACTAAACTTTACTAATTTCCAAAATTATGTTAGTAGTTATTTTTTTATGAATTTGTCCAATTGCTACATAGCATTTGGTATTGTGGATATACTGGAGGTGGACTAAATATCACTATTCTGTGATTTAACAACTGTGATAAGAAAATAACAATCACGACCTGCGAATAACAACAAAATATACTGTGACTGTAATTTCGGTCTTATTCTATGTCTAGTTCTTGATCGCTAAAACGTGATATATCACCTTCTCGTCTCAGTCGCAAAGTTGTGAAATGAGAGACGTGTAACAGGATAACAAGGAACGAGATAGAGGTAGTCGGCGCATCGGCGGTATTGTGAAGTCTCTTTCTAATTAGGAATGCAAAGGCAAAAATAATATATCGTCATTGGAAAAATATGATTAGTGTAATATTAGAATGTAAACAAATATTTGAAGAAAATGAAAAGGGTATTTAGAATTTCAGTTTATTATTTGTATGGATATTTAATAATTCTTATTCTCATACATTTTAAAAATGCCATCGGTGCCAAATAAAAAAAGGAAAGTTTAAAATACGCATACGACTATTTCGTTGCTATGTTAAATCACAATCACAGATAAAAATCACAATGAATGAAAAATTAACAAACAAATCTATCTTTTACAAAAAACTTATCTTTTTTTAGTTATGTATATCATATATGTTTTTCTAAAACATATATGATATGCTCTTTTGAAGATCGCTTGCAATTATGTATTGATATCGACGGAGACCATTTTTAACATTTATTATAAATTCAACGATTTTTGTGTTATTTTAGTTAAGTAAATATTTTGTTTTACATTTAATTTTATTTGTATATTAAACGTCGTTATTGTCTTGTCACTTTTAACTATGTAGGTATTTTGATATTTTATTAAATATTAACAAATTAATTATCAGTCGAAATTATGATGTATTTTTTCACGACAAAGCTAAAAAATTCAGCTAATTTTTGTTGAAATTAATGTTTGGCCCAAAAAATTACAAATATCTCACAAATTAAAGCAGTTAGGTATAGGGAATATTTAGTAAAAAGTTTGACAAAATAACATTTTATTACAGTACTAAAATACAGGGTGGTCCATTTAAGAAAACTCGAGTTTCAACCCACTATGTATATCAAAATTAAATATTTCGCTATATTCATAATTTCAGAGAATAGTAGACCATATTAAAAATCTTTTCAACATAAATATATTTTTTGATATCGAATCTCTACAATTCTACAGTGTTAATTTTGCTACGGAATTAATAAAAAAACGTAATGATCTTTTAAACTACCTCGAATACCAATGCCAAACCTTATATTGAAAAAAACGAGAACATCGAGAAGAGTCGAAAAATGTAAAAATATACAGGATGTTTCGTTACAAATGAGTAATCGAACTCCTCGCAATAATGCCGCACCCTGTATGTATATATATCTAGTCTTACACAAGTTTCGAGAAAGACAGATATATTGATCACAAAATTCGCAAATACCATTGTACATGCAAAACAATTTACAGAACGTTGACGCTCAATGACTACACACACTCTGCTATATGGATGTGAAAGCGCAACGATAGAATGAAAGGCATTTTAAGACTTGATAGACAGATATTGAGACAAATGGAGACAATCGTATATCTCTCCAATACACAAGAAAGGCACAAAGATGGATCCTAAAAACTATAGAGGGATCGCAGTGATTGCTACTATAGGCCGACTATACTCAAAAGTACTACGAAACCTGATAGAAAATGATATCAAAGACAAACAACCCGAAGAACAAGCGGGATTTAGGGCCGGACGCTCCACTATGGATAATATCTTCACATTAAAAATTGCAATGGAAAAACGAGTGCAGAGAAATAGAGAAACTCATATAGCTTTAATAGATTTGGAAAAAGCATATGACAGTGTACCGATCTCCCAACTATGGATAGAAATGGGTAACTTGAAAATAAACCCAATTCTTATTAACGCCACTCAAAAATATTACGAACAAAACTTTGCGAGAATTAAAATGGGACAAGAAATCACCTCTCCTTTTCAAACAACAAAAGGACTACGACAAGGCTGCTGTCTGTCACCCACCTTATTTAAAATCTATTTGGACAGATCCTTAGTGAAATGGGTAAAAAAATGTAGAAACATGGGAATAACGGTGGAAGAAAACAAGCTATATACACTTTTCTTTGCGGATGACCAGGTAGTAATTGCCGAAGACAGCTACGATCTTAGCTATATGGTAAGAAAACTGCAAGAAGAATATGAGGTGGCAGGTCTAAACATGAATATGACAAAATGTGAATATCTCTCAGTGGGAACAGATGAAATATGTGACCTAGTCTTGGAAGACGACAAAATCAAAGGCGTGCAATCCTGCAAATATTTGGGGGTCATTTTCAACAAGAAGGGAAATAGCGCAGATGAAATCAGGGAAAGAATAAACAAGGGCAGAGCAGCGACCCGTGCCTTAAACTCCCTTCTCTGGCAAAAAACAATTCGACGAGAAACCAAAAAACACATTTACGGTAGTATAGTTCAAAGTATTACACTTTACGGTTCGGAAGTATGGGACGTCACCAAAGCTAATAGAAACAAACTTATGACGACAGAAATGGATTATCTGAGACGAAGCTGCGGTAGATCGAAACTGGAGAGAGTTAGAAACGAACAAATAAGAAACGAAATGAAAATGGAGAGAAATATCAATGATGACATAGAAAGAAAACAATTAATCTGGTTCGGACATGTTAAAAGAATGCCAGAGTACAGATGGCCTAGGAGAGTACTGGAATGGATCCCTCCTGAAAGAAGAAAGAGAGGACGACCACGGAGAAGTTGGCGCAACGATATTGATGAAGCAATGGCGGCAAGAGACTTAGAAGAGGCAACTGCATATGACAGAAAAAGATGGAAATTGGGGGCGGAGAAGCGGCGACAGCCGTAATAAATCCGTTATTATATATAGACAGATATTGATGCCAGAAGAAGCAAGAAATGCCTCAACCCTGGTAGAAAGAACAAAAGTAATAAAATATAGATACCACAACATTTGATGCATACCAACCAGTTGAACAGGCAGGATTTAGAAAGGGGTATAGCACAACCGACCACCTTCACACCCTTAAAATATTGATAGAAAATACCAATGAATACAACCTTCTAATATACCTAGCGTTTGTTGACTATGAAAAAGCGTTTGACAGCATAGAACTATGGGCAGTGGAAGAAGCGCTAGTTAATTGCCGAATAGATTCACGGTACAGAATGTTAATCCACAATATATATCAAAACGCCACTATGAGAATTCAGCTAGACAGAGATTTACAAACTCCATTAATTAGAATTTGTAGAGGTGTCAGACAAAGGGATACAATCTCACCCAAACTATTTACTCTGGCGTTGGAAGACATTTTTAAATCTATAGACTGGGACAATAAAGGGATTTGTATAAACGGGAAATATTTAAATCATCTAAGATTCGCCGATGATGTACTCCTGATAGTAACAACTATGGAACAACTACGAATAATGATTTCAGACCTAGAAAAAACATCTCTTGAGAAAGGACTAAAAATGAATCTAAAGAAAACTAAAATAATGACTAATACAGAAGACAGATCAGTAATTACCATAGGTGAAACAAACATAGAACACGTCCAAGAATATATTTACTTAGGACAAGCTATCAGAGCAGACAAAAGTAACCAGACTAAAGAAATAACCAGAAGAATAAGAATGGGGTGGGCTGCATTCGGAAAACTCTCATATACTATCAAAAACCAAAAAATACCTTTAACATTAAGAACGAAGGTATTTAATGCATGCGTCCTACCTGTTCTGGCATATGATGCCCAGACGTGGACGTGTACCAAGAGCAACTTAGATAGAATAAAGAAAACTCAAAGAGCTATGGAAAGACAAATGTTGGGAATATCGTTGAGAGATAAAAAGAGGAACGAGTGGATAAGATGCAAAACCGAAACAACAGACGCTGTCGAACATGCATTGAAATTAAAATGGAAATGGGCTGGGCATAACGAAAGATATCAGGATGGAAGATGGAATAAAGAAATTGGCCGCTGGAGACCATATACTGCAAAAAGGTCAAGAGGTCGACCGCAAATGAGATGGAAAGATGACATTGAGCAAAGTGCAGGTCCAATGTGGAAAAGACAAACAGAAGACAGAGACAAATGGGAGAGGCCTATATTCAACACATGAATAGATTTTGGGCTATAGATAGATAGATAGATAGACCACAACATTGGGCTAAATACACAAATACACTATTTCTTTTGAATCAGTTTATTTAGTTTAACTTACCGCATTTTATGTTTTAATAAACGAAACATCCGTTTTATAGATCAAAACTTCTGATTTACATTCATCTGTTTTATATTGAAAGTTTGAATATATCATAATATTACACACTAACTAAAAGCTTGCAGACATTTCATTATTTATCTTTATTATTTCTAGTATTAAATGTATTACGGTTATCTGATAAGAATTTTATTGTGTTTCATGTAATATCTTCTTTCGTGGGTTCTTTGCACATTCAATTCTATCATTCAATTTATACGAGTTCAATCAAACGTATTTCGTCGATGTTAGAATTATGAAATGGCTATTACTCGATTAACTTTTTTGATTTTTTTTTTGTACAGGGTGTTTCATTGGGAAACGGAAATACTTAAATGGTGAATATAATTTTTTTATCGATTTTGCTTATTTCTTTCTGAATCCATAACTTTAGAATCACCGTGTATATTTTTATTAAAATTTGACACACATGTCTCATTCAGAACCCAAAAGACCCACTTACTACTTGCACTTCATTACGTTCGTTTAACTACGTCAATTTTGAAATTTTTAAGAACTCTGAGATTAAAAAGCAGGTAAAAGGTAAAATAGTAGGCTTTGAAAAAATGACAGTTTTCATAATATTACCTTTTTAATCGGTTTGTGTGGCTTGTCTTTATTGTTCAAAATAATTTTTTCTATAGAAGAGTTAACAGATATGATCTGGGTATTAGGAGAAAGTTCGAGAAATTGCTTACTTGCATGAAGAAAATATCACGAGCGATATCCTGAACGGAGGAAGCCAAACGCAAGAGCTTTTGAAAAATTAATGGATCGTTTTGTTCGCACTGGGTCAGTTGTATATGAAAAAAATGAGAGAACCAAAACTGTTCTAAGTGAAAAAAAGGAATATTTTTATAGGAACATTAGTCAAACTTCGGCGGCAAAAATCTTTCGTAAACATAAACTGCATCCTTACTGCATACAGTTACATCAAGAATTGACAGTCGATGATTATCAACGCAGGTTAGCTTCTTGGGTCATCTCTTTTGTCTTCGTGTACATTTTGCTTCCAGAAGTTGGGACAAAATGCTGTCAAGCACCGTGCCAAGGCTATAATCTCCTAGAGTTCGTCAGCCTCAGGGTTATCGCTTAGGCAACACTTTTTTCTCCACTCCATGCATCCCATGGGCATGATGGTGGTACTTATCGGGATTGGACAGCACAGTAGTCGCAGAAAAAATCTCAATGTATGATAAGCCAGTTATGATGCGGCTGTTTATTTGGTTATACCTTATTCACACCTTTCCTACCTATACGTCCATAGGAGGTTCCCATTGTGTGGAATCATACTCAGTATGGAGATAGATCCTCCCGCAGTCTTATACTGGGACCGATTTTTATGACTTATCTTCAAATTTAAGGCTAAAAAATTATTTTATTTTTTACAAATAAACAGACGAATTAAAACAAAATTTATTATTCCTTGCTAAAATATTAAAAAAGTTTAAAATAATTCTATGTTCACAGTTGAATAGGTATTTTTTTTTGTATTTTTTGTTAAAGATGTTTTCTTATCTCATTTTAATGTTGAACGTTTTCGGCTACTTCTCGATACTTCGGACTTTCTTGATGCTATTGATTTCTTTTTTACTCCATCCACGCTGGCTTCCAATTCAAGTTCTTCTGTTCTGGTCAATCGTTTTCCAAAATTTTTGGGATCCATCATACCACATTCTACCAAGTATTTTGGAGGTTTAATTTCTTGACGATCTTTATATAAATATTCACAAAATACTCGAGTTGATCTTAAATGTGTTATACCCTGCCAGACACTAGCCATGCTCTCTAGTTTAGGTGGTATATATTCGCACTGGAGCCATTTTGTGTAGAGGTCCTTGGGCGGAGGTTTTACCTGTCAACAAAACCGCATATTCAAATATAAAAAGTAATGTATCTTGAACTATATCAAATATTGTAGACCACGTTAGTGAGTTATTATATAGAAAAATAAAGAAGTAGTACAGAAGAAATATAACTTTCAAAGATGTTGCTAGTACGAATGACAAAAACAATATCTTAAATATTATCCTAGAAAATATTAAAAAGACAAATAGTATAGTTGTCACTTGTCAGTTTTTAAACATGTCCGCATTATTCCGCATGTCAGTGATTAGAATGATAAATTAGAGGCAGTTTGGGATTATTTATATCACGTACATGTGTATATTTAACCATAAAACTATAAACGTTCAATATCTACGCTAATGATGTACGTATTTTAAGTTTTTATTGATAATAAACTGAAAAAACTTATTCTGAAATCAAAGTGAAGAAAAAACGCCCTTTATTGTTGAAATGAAAAGAAAACTGATTTTCTCATTTGTTCTCCTCGAACGTTTAGAAGAAGCGGTACTAATCTGACTTGGCAATAGCAAATAAGTGTGTCCTTGATATTCTCAAAAAAACCACAAAATGTAGATAATCTGGTCATCAATAATACAACGATCGAAAGAGTAACAACATATAAATATTTAGGAACGTGGCTAACCGAAGATGGAGATCAAACAAAAGAAATCAGATCTAGAATAGAAATGGCAAGAAACACGTTCATAAAATTGAAGAACTTACTTTGCAACCGTAACCTTAATCTAGAGATTCGCACAAGAATGCTACATTGTTACGTTTTTTCTACTTTACTATACGGCATGGAAGCGTGGACAATAAAACAGTCTGAAATCAAAAAATTAAACTCCTTTGAGATGTGGTGCTACAGGAGAATCCACAGAATATCGTGGACTGAAAAAGTAACTAATGTAGAGGTGTTACAAAGAATGAAGAAAGAATGTGAAGTCATAAAAACTATTAAAATTAGAAAGATTCAATATCTGGGTCATATAATGAGGGGCGAGAAGTACGTATTACTTACATTAATTATGCAAGGGAAGAGAAACCCAGGACGACGCAAAATATCCTGGCTAAGAAATTTGAGAGAGTGGTTCGGTTGCAGCTCATTAGAATTATTCAGCGCGGCCAATAAAATTAAAATAGCTATGATGATTTCCAACCTCCATAGGAGAAGGAACCTGAAGAAGAAGTGTCCTTGCCGAAACGTTGTAAAGATAATGGTTTTACCAAAGCTTTTAACGCGGAGTCAAACCGGGAAAACCACATATAGCTCTCACGGAAACACCAAATCCAATATATATATATATATATATATATATATATATATATATATATATATATATATATTTCTACACTTTAAAATATTACGATTCCACCCAACTTGCTTTAATAAAATGTTGATATGAGGTTTTTCGTTTTAATTTTGCATATAGCAGCTTAGAGGGCGCCACCAATAAAACCTTCTGACACAAATGTAACCTCAATCTTTTGTTGACATAAATCGAGAGTTTCATTGCGATATATAGTTCATCCCAAACCCTTCTTTCAGTGCGTCATAGTTGATCGAATTCTCTCTAACACATTAAGCTAGAAGTGACAGAAAAAAACGTGAGTCTGTGATTATTATACATAGAACTTTGAAAATGATTTATCGTAAAGCTAATTCTACTTACGGATGTATAATTGGTTGGAGTTTAGAATACGCTAAATAGATATCCAATCAACGATGCGCATAAATATAATTTGACGCAAATTGTCTCGATCATGACAGTACTTTCATAATGTCAACTGATAAAATGATAATTGTCATTCCAGGTTAGTATTATCAGAGATTTTACAGTGAAATTTTTGTATTTATTGTCATAAAAATATTTTAAATATACCGAAATATATCGAGGAAGAACAAAGACTAATATTAAAATTATTAAATTATTTTCAATTAGAAAAAGAGAGATTACGATCCTACAACTGTCAAATTTAACTAAAATGTCATGCAATAATTCTCGACATTCTTAAAATCCTATATGACGTCAAAATTAGTGACGCACTGAAAGAAGGGTTTGGGACAGACTGTACCTAAGTGGTGTAGATACAGTGAATTTTTGAATTTAGCAAGTCGGTCGAAAAATGGATCTTAGCCGGGTTTTAAGCAATAATTTTTCACAATTTTTGGAGAAGATTATCCCATGTCTCGCTGAACTGGTTTTTGTGTTTGCGAATGAAGCATTACACCAGTCAACTATTTCCCGCAAATTTCAACTTGTTCGCTCCAATCTCAGGCCAGGTCCACCCAAAACTACAGTCTAACAGCAAAAAAAAATTGATGAGGTTCGTCAGCTAACACCGTGTAACATATCGGGAGATGGAGGCATCTTTGGGCATTTCAAAGACCTCAATCCAAAAGATCCTGCATGAAGAACTGGGTGTTACGAAGTTGGTTTTCCGTTGGATACCTTATTTACTCACACAAGAGCAAAAAGCGGTGTTCAATTTTTCACATGCGAAAAACCATTTCATTTTTCGCTGTATTACATATTATCATTCTTCACCTCAATTATAAAATTATTACCTTAGTCCAACTCTTGATAATATTCAACACCCCATTAGAAATACAGACAGTTGTAAGATAGCAAACGAAAAAGACGCTCTCTTGCCTGTTGAATACCGTTAGCACTAGACGTACGCTTTCTTCCCTGTTGACTATCGTTAGCAACATACTTATTCTCTCTACTGTTGACTTCCGCTAACAACATACATTCACTCTCTCTCTCTCGCTTATAGTTACGCGAAAAATGCCGCGAATACTCTTTTAAATCGTATACAGACGCAAATGTGATCTCGTGATCTCAGTGTTAGTACCACGAGGCACGTGTTCAGAAACTGGTAAAGACAGTTTCCCCGTTCGAAGAACAATCGCGAGTGTTTGTGAAACAGCAGTATTGGTAAGACTTTTTATAAACTTGATTTGCTATTGTCTGTATAACCCTTTACTACATATCCTAATTTATTTGAACCAGCCCTATGTAATACAGTCCTCATACACTGAAATTATATTCATGATTTCACATATGTACACCCCTTTTTGTACAAGCGGTTCGCGTCAATTAGTGTCTAAAAACATTGGAATGGTTCAACAAAGGAAGCTCAAAAAACGTGTATAGTATTGTTAGTGGCAATGAATCTTGGATTTACTCCTATGAACCGCAAAATAAACGCCAATCCGCTGCGTGGGTGTTTCACGATGAGAAAACACCAACAAAAGTGATCCGTTCTCGAAGTGTTTCAAAGAAAATGGTCGCAACTTTTGTGTCAAAATCTGTGACAATTGCTTTAGAAGATCGAAGAACGATTACTTCTGATTGTTATATAACCGTTTTGTTTACCACAAGTTATCGCGAAACTCCAACAAAGCAACACACAACGACGAATTATCTTACATCAGGATAATGCTCACTCTACCCAAAAAAATAGAGTTTTTGTAGCTCCAAAACGTCGAATTGTTGAACCATCCACCGTATAGCCCCGACCTTAGTCCCAAAGACTTCTTTACGTTCCCAAAGATCAAGAATTCAATGCGTGGGCAGAGGAAATGATAATTTGATGCATGATTTGATGTAGCTGATAGAAGGAGCCGATATGGAAAGATAGATATGCCACATATGTGGTATAAATTTGCGCTTAAATTTTTTGCTCATCAAGTTAACGCTATTTTTGTCAAAAAATATTAAGGATACATTATTTCAACAGAAAAAGATATATGTATATATATATAAAGAAATTTAATCTTTGCAGATTAGTTAAATAGTAAACTCTTAAATATTGGGGAAATCTGCAAGATCTGCAGATTTCCCCAATATTTAAGAGTTTACTATATGTATATATATATATATATATATATATATATATATATATATATATATATATATATATATATGTTAACAATTTAAAGACTCGACAGTTTTCGAGATAATCGTATTTTACAAATCAGCTGCATAATAATTCTTGGTTTATTAAAGAATATATTTTGGTTTATTAAAGAAAAGCAAAAAATGCCGAGGTCATTAGTCACAATGAGTTTAGGTATAGTAAATGCTTCATAAAAATGAAAGAAAAACATAAATGCAATATTTTGAAAAAATATATAGGGTTGTACATTTAAAAAATATGAGAAAATCGTAATTTTCTTTTGCAGTTCACCCTGTATACGAATATTCGTCAAATATTAGAGTTAATTTGAAAACTAGAACATATTATTTACCTTATTATATAAAATGAGTACTTATTTATTTATTCCTTCTTGTATATAAGTTCCTTTGGTACTTTATACAAGGAATTTCTGGAAAACGACACGATTTAGCGAAGGACCTGTCGGCTCCTTAATAAATAAATAAGAAGTACATACTTTATTCTTGATCAAAATTAGTATTTTTTTTTTATTTTTTATTCTTCTAAAATGACTAAAAAAATCTCAATATTTTAGCTGTACTTAGACATATTGTATAAGCTGTATAAGTTAATTTAATGTTTACCTGCATATAGGTGGGCAGTCGTCGTCCAAAAGCAATAATTTGTGGGCGTTTTTTCGAAGCTCTGCGATCATTTTGAATTTGTGCATGTAAAAAATTAATATTAGACTTGTCGGGTACATCTAGGGCTTCTGCTGTTTTTTGAGGTACTGAAGCCAACTCTTTTAATTCGACAAATATGGACGTTGCAGCATTAGTCTGAGAACCAACCTCAAACATCTCCTTGATACTTTGAACATTTAGCGTCGTTTCTTCGTCACCTCCCATGGTTTTTAACCATTCGACGTAATCTATAGCTATAGCTTCAGTTATGGCCTCAGCCATTTGTCCTAGATTCATTTCTTCCCATTTCAGTGGAGGTAGCTCTTTCCATATGGCTGCTCTGTGTGGTTTGCGCCGAAAGAATTCCAAGTAGGGATTCGTCTTTGTAGATGTTATTCCTAGTTCTTTTCGGAATTTTGAAATGACTGTAGACTTTTTTGCTTCAGCTGAATCGAATACACTTTCTATAGTAGTATTTTTTGTGTAGACCTTTTTTTCATCATCCTTTTCTATTATTGTTGGCTCGTGTATGTGAAACTGTTCCCGCTTAAATTCTAATATTGGTAATAGTCGGTAAAATAGTTCAACGGGTAGAATTTCTTTCAATGTTGAGTATCTTTCATCATCTTTAAGGTTGAAGTCAGATTCAAGCATTTTGAAAAGTTGTAACCACCATTCGTACATCTCGCTTGAATTCCGTTCGTATTTATTTCTTTTAACTGTTTTTTTACATTTCCGTTGCATTTCCACGTCCATATCTAACACGAAGTTACTTTTATGTAGAAAATAAGTATTTAAAAAATGATCATTTATTTTTAACGACTTATATTAAATGAAAATTCGTATATTCTGTCAAAATTAATTTAGGATGAATAGGGTGGGTATATTTCACCTAGATTACGATTGGTCGATAATGTTAACATGGTTACACAAACAACTAATGCGTTTATTATTGTGCGCTTTATTTGCCCCTCGTTTAATTAGTTTTAAACGATAGTGCTTGCATTAGGTACTAAAATTCACGTTACTGTTCGTTGCAAGATATTTCGGATTTAATCTTCTAGGTATACTTGTATACAGGGTCGGACTTATATAGTGATACATTTTATCAAAAGTACGGCAATCCCACAAATTAAAAGTATACATATAAGTAATACTTTAATATTAAAATATTCATATGATTAACATAGTGAAAAAATACAAAAAAAATAATTTTAAACTTAACTATCGTGTACATTTATCTATTTCTTTTTAATTTAGGTAGTAATTGCTGCTCAAACCACTTTTCAAACAAAGTACAGTCCATATCTTGATGATAATCTAAGCGACAATCTTAGCCGAGAGTAATAAAGCATCTTCTACCCATCCTGATTCTCCCCCACAATGTAAAATACAAATTATCTTCCCTCTAGAGGGAGGAACATTGGTGACGCAATTTTTACTACCATCGGTCCAACATTTTTTAACTATATCGTGGGCATCGGACCAAGTTTCACCCAAATAATACAAGTTCTTATAATTAACAAGTTAACAACATAAAAACACTGGACCGTCTTTTATAAGTTCGTACACAGTGGATCATGGCACTTCTGTCAAAAAAACCGTCTTTTTGATCGCTTCTGATTTAACCATTGTCGAAAGGAGACCTAAGAAAAAATAAGTAATTTTACTTTTTAAGGAATTCTGCTCGGAATTCTGTGTTTTTTATGAATTAATTAATCGGTAAATATGGTTAATCTTCCTAATACCGGGTGGGGCTAATTCTCGTCCCAGGTCTAACCTTTTTATTAATATCTGTAATTAAGTTTAATCAATCGCTTTGACGGTTTAGGACATTGATAGTTGATGTATTAAGAGCACAAAGAAGTAGTAAAACCCCAAATTCCACGAACAGAAAATTAACTATTCTTCGTTACAGTATTAAGGGAGTACAGTCATTTTGTGCTTGATATCGGCCCAGTCGCTTAATGAAGTTCTTTTCTTAATCTGGGGAATTCCATCAAAATTATCTTGCAACTGATCTTTGTAATTTTTGAATTTAGAAATCATTCTGTGAACAGTCTAAATTTAAAATTAGATTGAGTCGTCACGCCATCTGAATATGAAAATTGTACTATTACCACAGTTCATAGAGTTTTATATGACTCATAGTCTATTATGTTGGACATACTGAAAGTTATTATATATTTCTTGAGATGCATTAAAGACTACAATTTCATACATTCTTCATACTCATCTCCTCTATTGTTTTTTTATGTGAACTTTTGGAGAAACATATATCTATATAAATATATATATATATATATATATATATATATATATATATATATATATATATATATATATATATATATATATATATATATAAGAATTACTGGATATTAGTTACTTAATATAAACAAACAACACAGTTTATTAGGGTTGCAGTCAGAAAATTGGCCGGGATGTTAATGAAACACTCTTATGACTTTTTGTCTAACTTTCGGAATGGTTTTATTCCTTTTTCAAGACACTGTAATAAGAAAAAGTGTAAATATTTATAAAATATCACAAATCTTCAGTGCAACTTACTAGTCGTTGAGATTATTTATAAAAGCATAGACACTCAACATTAATAACACACACACATAAAATATAAAATAGTGGACAAAATACATTTTAAAATTTAGGTAAAAATAGTAAAAATTTTGTTGTCATCTTTTACTGGTGTGTTTTAACTCTGGCACATAGAGAACAAAAAGAAAAAATCCTATGATTAAAAAGTAATTAGGTGTACTTAATATCATATTTCTTTTTAAGAAATACTAGAGGCCCATCTTAGGTGATTTTAATTTTTAAACCTGTCTTAATGGTATGCAACATGTTATGCATATAACTGTAATTTGTGTGGGTACGGGTGCAGGTAGATATTAATTTTATTTTGGATGTTTTTCCAGTAAGTAACAATAAATGTTGCTCAGTTTATCTATGTCTGACTTTTTATTGATGCAAGATGTACTCGATTTTATGGAACACATTTCCAAGAAAACACGTTTTGAATGGTTCTTTTCCTTTGCCAAAATCCTGTAGGATGAGGATTCTGAGGATTCCTGTATTTTGGCAAAGGAAAAGAACCATTCAAAACGTGTTTTCTTGGAAATGTATTCCATAAAATCGAGTACATCTTGCATCAATAAAAAGTCAGACATAGATAAACTGAGCAACATTTATTGTTACTTACTGGAAAGACATCCAAACCCTCTATCCAAACTATTGAATTGATCTTTACATGAAACACAGCAACAGGCGGGAATGGATCTGACTCAAAACCTGAATAACACGTTTGCTGTTGGACCCTCAAAACTGTCAGGTAACAGCAGACCAAATATCTAGCCAAATATTGCTAAATAGTAATTAAATACGAGAAATTGCTACGATTATATATCCTATCGCGTAACCATTGTTTAGTCGATATAGAATTCAATTAGCATACGAGGGATGGACATTTAGTTTTATGTATCCTTATGAAACCAGCCAGTACTTAGACGCTATCGGCGACGAGCAAGTTCTAGTTAGCACACATATTTATTCTTCCTTACTACCCCAGTCTATGGAGAAAAAAAGCTGAAAAAATCTTATACGGATATTTGAAGGTTTTCAAAGGTATATGAAGTGTAACTGATGAAAAATTCGTGAAGATGTACAGCTGATTTTGCTTTGTTTTTTTTTTAACAATCTTAAAGAGTGAAAAAAATATTTTTTGCCCATAAAACGTTTATTTTACATTCTAGAGAAAAATGGTTCAAATAAAAGTTGTAGATCATAAAAAGTTCTTTATTTTGAGAGTTTCCAAATTAAACTACATTAATAATTGACCCAGATAATTGCAAAAAACCCTTTTTGTAGTAATTTATAAATGTTCATTACTATGTTTTTTGCATAATTGGGGCAGTGAATGAGTTATTAAAGTGTGCTAAATTTCGAACAGATCGACCAATTAATAAGTTATTCAATTTGTTTATCCCGTAGAGAGATTATTTAAACAACTGTACTTGCCCAAACAGTCACTCTAGCGGTATTTTGTAAATCACAATCGATTCTTTGAGGTTTCATTTTTAAGGTATGTTAAAATAACATTTTATTAAATTTGTCCTTAAAAAACAGTTTGAAAAAGGGCTGTCTTTTTAGCTTCTAAACATTTATAATAACTTAGATATTTTTTATGTGACACGGTTGTAAGTAGGCTCAATGAAAATCTGGTACAAAAACACACTTTTCAAAATGAACCGAACCTTCTATGAATAATAACAAGAAACAAGCCTAGATATTGCGGCGGACAGTTCTCCCCTTCACTTTTCCGGGGCGGTATGTTACGAGTATCGTCATGTTAAAGGGTTATAACTTTTTATTTCTTCACTGTGTATGCCATCCATAAGTTGGATCATAAAATCTAGGCTTCAGTTTTAGGGTATATTATAAAACTTTATGTCACACGCTTATAAGTAGGCTCAATGAAAAGCTGATAAAAAAACACTTTCCAAAACAAAACAGAAGCTTCTATGACCAATAGGAACCAAGATAGCATTTTAATCATGAACATTAGAGCTGAAAATTGAAAGGATTCTAAATGAAGATCTAAATTTTGTGATCCAACTTATAGATGGCATATACATTTAAGGAGTAAAAAGTTATAATATTGCTCATAACATAAGAATAATGCTCGTCCGCTATTGATTAGCCAAGCGTTTGTCTTTTTTAATGGATATATAGATAAATTACTTTTATAAACGTACTTATATTTTCGGTTTATAAATATTTCACCCTCGATTTATTTGTTAAAATTTAAACATGTATTATATAAATATTTCGTTATATTAAAATCAGAATTTTTAATTCCAGATCTCCTTTATCCCGAATTAACAAGCCTCGTTACCCAGACCCAGAAACCTGTGATAGTGTAAGCCCTTCGAGTAGCTCACCGGCTCAGCAACATACGAATATTGCGATGGCCATTGATCCCACGTATTCCAGAAGAGCCTATCGAGGTTCTTCCAGTTATGATACCGCGTCCAGTACCGTAACCACCAGCACTTCAAGCAGTAGTCCCGGTATATTACCGCCTCCTGATCTGGGAGAACACGACGATGATAGCCCTGCGCCACCTTATATGCCCATACAAGGTCAAAGGAGAACAGCTAGTTTGGAAAAGAAGCAGAAAAAGAAAAGTAAGGATGGCTGTAAGCAACAGTAGTATGTTCGTTCATTATTTATGATTTAGTTTTAATTTATTGCTTAACAGCTAGTGATGATCCTGAATATCATTTTAAAAGTTTAATTATAAATTTTCTCCTATTTATACGAAACAAAAACCAATTAAGCCATAAATGAGAGGGAAATTAAGATTCATTAATTTAATCTCATAGCAATAATAGCTAGATGTAAAGTTTGTTTCACGAAAAATGGTTGAGTGCTTAATGGTTACCTGAGTTGATCCTATTGTGTATACAAGAGTCTCTCAATAAACTACCGAACTACACAGGGTCGCACTTCAGAAAGTTTGTGTGTAATACACGATTATAAAAATTTATTAAATTATTTCGTATGGTATTTTCAGGTTGTTCAAGTGAATATACTTGATAATTACACAATTTTTAACATGAAGAAAGTAGTTTTTTTGTTCTACGCGAATAATTGTAGTATATGGATCTAAATTCAGAAAGGTACTTTCCTTCACACTTTTTACAGGCTTAGGACTGTCAGCAAAAAACTGGCGTGTTTAAAAGTTTTTGCTCTTCCTAATCGGATATCGTTAAAAATGTACAGTAATAATAGTTCTATTTACAGTATATACATACAAACGAATAAATAATGTACAAAAAATAGATGAATTGAAAAAAAAAATATAGAAAAATATATACAAAAGTTAATATTTACAATAAGTTAATATATACAAAAAAAAAATACCCAAAATAACCAAAATATATTTATGAATTCCTAAATACCTAATTCTGTTTCGCTGTCGCTATCCTCTTCAAGATTAATAACAATTGGTTTAATTATGTGATTCAAAGTAACATATGAATTTTCTACGTTTATTACATGGCGTACTGAATTTTTCCAACTTTCTGGGGAGATATCATCAACACATTTCCTTATTAATTCGACTACACTACCAGTTAAAGTCGGAGAAACATTTTGTGACCTAACATTTGACTTTAGTTGGTGCCACATATGCTCTATGGGATTAAATAAACAATAGTAGGGCGGAAGCCGTAACACTGTATGTCCCATGTCTCGGCCAATGCGTCACAAACATATACTTTTTTAATAGAAAATGATTTTAACACTTCTAACAGTTCATTTTTTAAATAACTTTCTGCAAAATATATATCGTTTTCCAACATGTAGTTTTGAATTTCAATTTTCGTGTTATTTGCACTTGGAGACTTATGTAATTGACGACTGTGGTAACTTGCATTGTCCATTACTATCACACTATTTTGAGGAAGGTTAGGTATAAGACAATTCTTAAACCATTGCTCAAAAAGCTCTGCCGTTGTATCCTCATGGTAGTCCACGCAGGAGTCTTTAATGTTCTTTGCAGAAAGCCATAAGGCATTTGGGACCCAACCATTTTCTGATCCTGCATGTAAAATTATTATTCTTTTCCCTTTGTTTGATGGAGCTTTTGTTTGACACCTGTTGGAAGAATCGGACCATCCTTTGGATGGTGTTTCATGAGTGTCAAACCATGTCTCGTCCAGATAAATTATTGGTCGATCTTCTGTACAGTACTTTCTTATGGAAGTTATATATTCAGTACGCCACTTTTGTAAACGATGGGACTCCATAACCACTTGCCTTTTGTCAATTGTACGATATCTGAAGCCCATTTTAGACAAAATCTTCCAAAGACTAATGCGGCTACAGTTTATTTGTGTATCATCATTAGTAAGCCGTTTTTTTAAAGCATCTAATGTAGGTATCCATTGCTCTTCGTACATTGTGTAAATTTTTCGTCTTATTAAGTCCTTATCACTTTCGTCAATACATTTGGTAGAACCGGCATCCTTACGCTTCCTTCTTGACTTAATGAGATTTGATGTAATTCTTTTCACTGTGGTTAGACGTATTTTCGTTAAATCAGATATTTCACTGGCAGCAGTATTAGCAGTAAGCCCTCTTGTAAGTAAAGAACTATATATTGTTTTTACGATTTCTCTAGCGTCAGCAGATAAATGCTTTTTCTTTGCTGGAACACTGGAAGAAGCACCATCAATGTTTTTCCACGGACGCCACATAATGCTGTTTTATAGGTATAAATAGGTATAACACTGGTAACACTTGTAACACTTTCAACTAAATGAAACAAAATGTATATTTAAAAATTTCTCATCGGTTTTATATACTTTTACAAATTATACAGAATAGAGGGAACCTGTATAATTATTCCAGGAAATACTTAACGATCAACAAATTTATTGTGGTCATTAAAAGATCAACCATTGATAGTGAAACTCACTGTTAAAATGTTTACAACTTTATGAAATAAAATGTATTCTAATCGTTTTTATAATTTTATACGATTTTAGTAGCTTCAATTTTACCTGAATACTTACCTGCTCAACTAATGTTGACTAAGCTGGGATACTTGCGGTCGGGTTTTATTGCAATCATTAAGCACTCAACCATTTTTCGTGAAATAAACTATACCACTGTTATAATATTACTTAAATGGATCAAATTTACCACTCCTGGCAAAAAATTCACATGCTTTTTCTCCAAAAGTAACGTTACCTAAGGCCCAATGGATGTACAAATCCAATATTCGCAGCCATTTAGAACTCGACGTCACATGCTAATTATCTAGAGTTAACGCTAGATCTTGCTTGTGGCGGTAAAATATAAATAAAGACGTCAAATGTTGTTGAAGGTAAAGTTTAGTTAAAAGAGAAATAAAAAGCTTCAACTGTTGCTTCCCATTGCTATCTACAGGGTATACCGAAATATCTAAAAAAGAATTATATATGAAAAATGCGTGAGACAATCATTTTGGGAGGAATACAAATGCTAGATGTTTCGTAAATTTATCATATCATCTGGAAATTATTATTCAACTTTTAGTTTTATTAATAAAAACAAAAACAAACTTCCGAAAAATATTAAGAGCGTATTAGGTATTCACTAGTACAACACTTGTACTATACCTAGTGATCTAGATTGTGAAAAATTAATCTTAGAACACCGGTATACAATAGACTCGAAGGCACCGTTGCTCAGTCTGGGTAGATTATGGGCACGGTCGTTCTTAGAAGTGAGGAACGTAAGGAAGAAAACATACTAAACAACAAAGAAAGGAAAATGAATCCTAATAAGTAAAGTAACATTAAATATTAAATAATAATAAAAAATAATGAAATATGCACTATTTCAATGTGATATTTTAGGCATTGATCTCATTTATTTAACTATATTTAATCTCTTTCTTATTTGAAAATTTTCTTAAAAAGCGAAAATCTTGATTGATATAAAATTTATTTCTATTAACAAATTAACCTCAAACTAAAACCAGACACATCTATTAAAGTAAAGAGATGTGAAGATAGCCACGGTTTTAGTGACGTCAATCCAAAGGAGAATGAAATCGGTGAAGTCGTTCTCAAGTTATGGCAAGACACAGGGAATTAGGGATTCATTTTTATTTAAGAGATAAGAAAAAAATTACGTTATCTGGTGAAATATATGAGGAGGTGGCGTTCAAAAAAGGGTTTGTCACAACTAGAAAAATATTCAGAAAATCAAAAAAACTATTTCTTTATTTTCCATGTTTGTGGTTATGACAATTTTTTTTCTAATGATAGATTGGTAGTTCTGGACACTAAAAATAAATATAAAAGTAAAAAATTATGTGCTTATTTTAAAAAAAATATTTTTATTCAATGGGCTAAACGCGTTTTTATCGACCGGTATGGACCAAACTTCTTTTGAATAAACTCTATGAGGACTAATCCTCTTTTGATTGATCATGTAGATAGGTATAGGTCAAAAAATGAACTTACAAAACAATAAATTTGATATAAACAGCAATACCTTTATGACTTATGAGTTTAAAATCAAAAGTTAAATGTATAAAATTCAAAACTCAAACGTCTTCCAATAGACAGTCGCAGTTTTCTTCATCATGGTCAGCTTCTTCTGTTCCAGGGACGTTGTTTGGAACGATACGAAAATACCAATATAGTGTTTTATCGTCCTTTCATTCTTCCCCAAAGATCTGCTTCAAAAGTTTGTCAACATCTTTCTTTTTGGCTGGAGGTATGCTGTGACCGAGTGGCAACTCATCTATCTCTAATAAGGCGCATTTTTTAGCAGGCCAACCTTTCTTTTGAAGAGATTTCCATGCCTCCGTCTCACATTCAAACACAAAGTTTATTAGACCTCTGACCAAGACTTTAAATTGTCGATTCACAACTTCTCTTTTTACGAAAATTCTGTTGCAGTCTGAGATACCGTCCAGACGCCTAAAGCAGCCTTTTTCTGTTGATGAAAGACTTTTGGTGTCAAACAGTTTCCAATCTTGTCCCAGTAGTTTTACTGTTCCAACTGATTTGTATACATGTAGTTTTGATCAAAAAGAGCATAAGTGTAATCAAAACGAAATTGTTTTTATTTTGAGCACCACACTCATCACAAAAAAGTCTGATGGTGTTGCAAAAGAGCTGAAGAGACCTCAGTAGAACCCTTTCCAGCTTCATCTTCTGTCCACATATAAAATGTTGGGTTCTTTCCGTCAATTCCAACAACACAGAAACAGTATAATCCAATTTGCCTAGAGTAATATGCTTCTTGAATCGGTGATTTTGGTAACGGTTGAATCTGCTGTAAGTCGAAGCACATAGTGAGTGAACCAGAATCTTCTTTTTTCATAGCCTTATAAAATTCTGCTGCACGAATCGCGTGAACTCGCTTGTTGGTCATGTACTCAAGCTGGATCCTTTGTGGTTTTGATGAAATGATTAATTTTGTAGCAGTAACTACACACTTCAAACGCTGGGGAGCGAAAACCAATATTAAAGGTTTGAAAAATTCTTCGAAACATCGTGTTTGATACTTTGTTCGAGATTTCGTCTTGTAAATCATTATACGTTTTCCATACTTTTGTGATGTTCGTGTCCTGATCCAAATAGATGCGCTTTGATATATTTTTAGAATAATGTGTTTCTTTACCTCTTAACTTTTTTATGAAATCTCTTACACCCGACTTTTTGCCAGCTGTCTTCGCTGATTTGCGGTCGCCCCCCTATTCTCATTTAGATGTTCCCCCTTACAAATACATTTTATAATGTTGCTTAATCTGGTTTGACTATCATCACTGACATAAAATACTTCTTACATACCTTGATAATTTTTGTGTTTTGCTTAATCAAAGTGTACTCAACGGAACAAGAGTTAGGCCGTGCCTCGTTGCTTGTATTTCGTGGCCTTCTTCTTTTGATGTTTTGAAGGGACACGTGACTTGAAATGAAGTTGTCCTGAGCAGTTTTATTGGACACAGATAGCAAGTTTTTCCTCAAATGGAAACAATCACTGGGAGTAAAGCTTTTACACGAAAACCTTTTAGAGCAATGTGAGCACGGGTTGAAGGTATTGTAACCTTTAGGTCGGGTTAGTCTTTTCTTCTTTACCAATTCTCTCTTTCTTGGATTTATAGTCCTCTTCCTAGAGCCATCATTTCCATCTTCCAAACTTACAAAATGGTCATCAAAAACTTCACTCATCCTAATAAATATTAAATTAAACACTACTAGCTCTGCGACACGGTAACAATGAATCTGAACAAAACATTGTGAAAACTCCTAACCTCAAACAACAGAACAACAGAGCATCATGGGTATGGCGAATGCTGCCTTGTGATTGGTTGGTTGTGTCTAAACATTTTCTGATTAGCTACTTATGGTGGACAAAACTTGTTCATATGTGAAAAACCATACGACAAAATTCGTTTTGATCAAACTTTTATTTACTAACATATGGGGTTCAAAATAAGTTTTCAAATGACACCAAAATCTCAACATGTGATTTATTGTGACAAATCCTTTTTTGAAAGCCACCTCCTCATATATCCCATGTATTGGTTTTTGCTTTGTATGAACAGCATGAAGCCGTATTTTCCTTCTTCACTAACCTGCTTATTATCTCACTAGCAAGACTTGGTAACTATTTTATTTTTTCAGTTTTAAATTGTTTCCAATTATACTTAGATTGGAATATTTTCTTATGTTTTGTATATTTAAGAATTTTCAAATTAATTTTATCTTATTTTTATATTAAAATATACCAAGTAATGTAAAGTATTGGTATTATTATAAATGATTAAAATCTGACAATATTGAAAGTTTTATCAAAATCTTATCAATTTATACCACTATCATAAGAAATTAAGATATTGCACCAAAATAGCCTACGATGATATACAGTTTGTCTCAGAGTTTATTTTAGTTCAATCAATAAATCTCGGATTCAGAACCGATTAAAAACATGTATTACTATAATAGAACATGCTAATTTTATTTTTTAAATATCACGTCGATTAGATGTTGACCATCTCGATCGTAGTATTCTTTTAATCTGATTCGTAAATTGAGAAAGAGGCATTCTTACATATTCACTCAAATTTTATTAATAGCATTGCGAATGTTTTGTTTCTTCGGTGGAGGCTGGTGATTTAGCGTAGTCGATATTCTTTAAATACCCCCACAGAAAAAAATCTATATCGTTTCTGGTTTGTGGCGTAGCACCATCTTGCTGGAACCATGTACTGCGTGGATTATACCTCGGAAAATTAACCAATTCTGGACGTAGTCAAATTCCAAACCTGGCAATGTATGACGGTTAGCGTGGGTCCCCTATCATCTCCAAAAAATGTAAGTCCGATAATCCCCAATGCAGACATGTCACATCAAAGCTTCATCTTTCTTGAATGCAACTGTTTCTGGTGTAGTTTGTTTGGATTTTCAGGATACCAGTAGCGAGAATTGTCCTTTTTGACATATCCATAAAGGTAGTGAGGCTCGCCACTGAAAATAAATTCATTTAAGCCACCTTCATCCCAAAAACGATTATTTTGTAAATAACATTAGTATAGTGTACTTACTGATTATTTAAATTTATAAATCATCATCATCGTCACTAAATTCACTACCGCTATCATTATGTAAATCTATAATCACTGTATTAATTTCACTAATTTTATTTTCCCGGATCCACCACTCTTCTATTAATTTTTTACATTTATTTACAGTTTTGGCCCATATTTTTGTAGTTGCAGTTTTAAGAGCTTCTTGTCATATTTCCCCAACTGCATCGTCACTGTGTCCACTGCATCCAACGTGATTATCATAATACGTTTTACATATACCCCAGATGTGTTCGATGGGATTAAACTGGCAGTGATACGGTGGCAACCGTAGTACTTGATGTCCATAACTTGATACAATTTTGTCAACTGTATAAACGGTTGGTTTTTCATTACGTTTCGAAATTTCCAGTAACTCTGATTTAAAGGCGTATTCCGGAAAATTGATATTATTTTTAACTAACCAATTTTTTATGCTCGGTACGTTCCACGACTGTTTTGGTTGTTTCTCCAAAGTCTCCGAATGGTAAGGTGCATTATCTAAAACTATAACTCATGGTTCACTCAGACTAGGTAACAGTTTCTCCTCAAACCATTTAACAAACATATCTGCATTAATGTTTTCATGGTAATCAGAAGATTTTGATTTTGAAGAAAAATCTATCTTTTCTATAAAGCCTTCTTTCCCTCCTCCATGAAGAATGACGTGTCTTTTGCCTTCGCTATCTGTGTGTTTTATTGATTTTATGCTGTCGTCTTGCCAAATTCTTGTAATTCCACCCTTTGCAAATATCCATGTCTCATCTAAGTATACGAATGTTGCATTTTCAGATTTAAGTCTACTATATTTTCTGAAAAATTTAATTCTTTTGTGAACCACACTACTTCTTTCGCATAAAAGTAACCTATTATTTTCTTTTTTAAATTTAAATCCTTAATCTCTCAACACTTTCCAAAGGCTAGTCCTCTTAATTTCAGAAACTTGTCTTTCTCTTATTTTGGCCAGTAAAGTATCTAAACTGGCATGTTGATTGTTTTCACGCATTCGATACAAAATATTGCGAGTTTCAAATTTTTCTCCATCAGGTAAGTCAATGTTTACGAGTTGTTTTCTTGTCTTCGTGATACTCAGTCACAGTAAGATCTTCTTGAGAATCTCTGACAGTCTTCATTGCAGTTTTTAGTTTACTTTCACTTATCCCGAGTGCGTCACAAACGCGTTGATTTATACATAATAATGACTTTAAAGGTCTACCATTGCCTCTTTCGTGGAACGACAGTTCTCGCGCCAAACTTGCCAGTTTACACGCCGTCGAAGGAGTATTGGTAACTGCATATCTAGAGATAAAATAGCAATAACATAGAAGACTTCTACTCATTGTTACTCTCATTAGTTTATAAGAAGTAAATATATACAACCAAAGAAAATTATAAATAATATTTTTACAAAATTATATATCACAGAAAGTAACTAATTGCAAAATTTTTAAAATATCGAATAAATACTAGTTATTTAAGAAGTTATTTTAGATAAACATACCATACTGAAGAGAAGTAAATGGTAAAGACTAAATATTTGATACATTTCACGTAGTGTAACAATACTTAAAAATATCTGTCCGATTCAATTGAATTTTAATTAATTATTGTGCCATTACGATACAATGAATATTTCTTTAGAAATTTACGTTGATAGTGTGAATAAAAATTATAGAAAAGTTATAAAACATATCTGCAACTGAATAAGGATCATAAAATCAGTAGGAATTTTATGGTTGATGTATTTTCCTCATATTGAAAATTTAGTTTGATTAATATTTTTAAACTTGCAAGGTGATGTGGAATTCCATTGTGATCGTGCTTACTCGTGGTTATTCCATTGTGATCGTGCTAGATCTCTTGTTTATCTATGTCTTTCCACTTTCATGAAAGATACCACGTCACATTTCCCATCTATATAACTCATAGTTGTACCTCATCCTTTAAATACCATTTCCAGAGATGCCTTGCTAAAGGAGCTACTACTCCTTTTATAGGACAAAAGCCCTTCTCGGCTATGACAAAACCCGCATAGTGGAGGTTATCCGAAAATGAGAACAGGAACAGGAAAAGTGTAATCTAATAGAAAAATATTGCAGGCTAAAGGCAGTGCTCAGTGGGAAGCATTCTCACTGGACACTGCTAACTACATGGCAATTTTAAACTTCAAGATTTTATAGCAGGGAGGATATAGTTAGGTTTGTTAAGTCGGGAAGATTGATGTAGTTTAGAAACGAGGAAAGAATGAAGAAGAGACAATAAAGAGAGCTAGATGAGGAAGAAAAAATTAGAGGACTAAAAATTAATGAATAAAAGCTGAAGTATATCATACTCCGAAGAAACCTATACAGCAGAAATTTTAGAGAAATCGAGCAATACGCATTATGTAGAAACAAATGTAGAAAAAATTGGTGGTAGTCAACAGTTTAAACAATAGAATCACAGAATCAAGTGAACGTGGAAGTGTAAAGGAAGACACCAACATTTACTGTAAATGCTAAAAATTACTAAAGATAAGAACCATACTACTAACATCAAAATTAAAAGTAAATAAGGCGTCAATCCGATTTTTCATTATCTATGCAGCGGAAATAAGTAGGTACCTGACTAACAGAGATGGAGAAAAAATCGGATTTCCAGGAAGAAAAGCTCTCAGGAGAATTTTCAGACCAAAATAACTCAAGAAGGCGATTATTGAACAACGAAGTTGGAACCCGACGATATCATTCGGTACGCAAAGGCTAAAAGGCTGAAATGGTTCGGTTTTAGCCAAAGAAAAGTGGAGATGAACTCTTAAAGAATATATTAAAATAAGAACCACCAAATTCAAGACATGTGCGATGGGAAGGCCAGGTTAGGGATAGTATTCAAAAGATGAACATTTTAAATTGGGGGGGGGGGTGGGGGATATACAGAAAGCTAGGAAACTCAACTACAAATGGAGTGCAATGACGCTACAACCTGCAATAGAGAAGAAAACAGAGCTGTGCAAATTTGATCCAGAGTGTCCATGAAAGAGGCGGCTTATTCTCCTACTCAGAATTGTCAGGTCTATATTATTAAACTTACGAATATTGAGAAAATGATATTTTAAGTAGTTAGAAATTTGTTTCATGTTGCAGTCGAGGCAAAGATTTGATGCTATGAGTGCAATAACAGACTAACCCAATATTAATAAGTGTTATATAATGAGAGATGTACTTATATAATTGCATAAGAATGACATTTTAATATTACGATTCTGACCGCCACATTGGTAACAATACATAATAAGTCGTTTCGATTTTACGAAGTTTTTTATGTAGTTATTAGTTTCCATTTCATGAATATTAAAGCAGTAGGTCCATAATTGCCGCTTGTAGTAACAAATTCCTGCGATAAGCACATATGTAGGTAAAGTCTTCATCAGATCGAAACAGATTGCCGACGCGTTTCCTTTTTTGCCATTTCGGTGTCTCTTTTTAAAGAATCTCTAGCACTCTTCGCCTTCTTTTGATGAAGTTCTTTTTCAGGTTTGAGTTGTTTACTTGATTCACTATTGACTGCCTTTATTTTGACTTCAAATAAATTACACTTCTTACAAGACTCAGTAATTGGTGGATGTAAGTGTGAATTATATTCCTTGTTAACGTTTCTCGGAAAATAAAATATGGGGATTCTGTGTTTCACCTTTATATAACTCGTACATTTACTCTACTTGTAACATCTTCATCGAAATTCATAGCAACAGAATAAATATATTTCACCATAATCAAAAGTGACAATGACAATTTACAAAAAAATCCAAAAATATCAATCAAGAATGATGAAAAACGTCATAACTGTCAGCAGCGCAGTGGATTAACCGCGCATGGTCCACTTTGCTTCTCTAAGATCCTATCAAATATGGAGTTCCAAAACTACTTTAGTGCAGCCATCTAGTAACAAATAGAAAAATGTGTATTGGTCCACTATGCAGCTGATAGATTTCAACTAGACAGTTAATATTCTACAATAAAATAAATTTTTAATTTTTAATTTTAATGTTACGTTGTTTTTCGTAATATTTTTGGTTCGAGAATCTGTCTACCGTTTAAAATATTGGAAAAGAATTATAATCAACCGTAAGATTCATACTGGGTCTTATAGTCTAAATAAAATATTAACGTATTTATTTTGTAATATTTATATTTTAGGATAGGTAATAATTTTAATCAAAATGATAATAAATCTAGTTATTTTATTAATAACACCAAAAATATATGCTCAATATACTTAAGATTTTATTATCGTCTATAAAGTGGTTCTTATCTTCTTTGAGATATTTATTTTACTTATACATACATTATTTTTTAACACGTAGGTTTAAATAATGCAAACAATTTCATGCCATCTTAACCAAGGTACGGATCGCTATACTATCAAATTTATAGTCGTACGAATGGATCAATATATATTATGGTGATTTTTAGGTTATCTAAAGTAACTATGAATATTTTTCATTTAACCTATACTCTTCTCCCTATACATATACACTTCTCAAGAAGCCTTTGAGATCTGGGTGTATCGGAGAATCCTACGAATAAGTTGGGTGGATAGAGTTCGTAACGAAGTTGTTTTGCAGCGGATGGGAAAAGTTACGGAAGTCGTCAAAACAGTTAAAAATCGCAAACTTGAATATTTTGGCCATGTTATGCGCCACCCAGTGAGATATAATATACTCCATTTAATAATACAGGGCAAGGTAGACGGAAGAAGCGGGCCAGGTCGAAAAAGAACGTCGTGGCTTAGAAACCTGAGAGATTGGTTTAACAGATCCTCTGCATCTCTTTTTCGAGCTGCCGTCAACAAAGTTACTATAACAAATTTGATAGCCAACGCTCAATAATCGAGCCCGGCACAAGAAGATTCTCCCTATACCTAACATTATAATGATGGCTATGATTGCAGCAATACTCCCATCGATTTTGACTTTTCACGTGTTTTATTAGATATTATTAGAGTTTATTGAAAGCTAAAATAAACAATTTGTGTGATCTCGTAATCATTGAGTGTTCTTGTTGGCTCGTTTCATCATCATCATCATTTTGGCTTTACAACCCTGTGTGGGTCCTAGCCTCCCCAAGAATTTTTCTCCAGTCGTCCCTATCCATCGCCTTCCTCCGCCAAGCACGTATTTCCATATTTCTCATATCTAGATCTATGTTATCTAGGAATCTTGTTCTGGGTCTTCCTCTTCTTCTTTGACCAATAGGTCTATCAAGGAGCGTTTTTCTAGCTGGGTCGGTTTGCTCCATCCGCATTACATGGCCTACCCGCCTCAGACGTCCTATCTTTATGTGTTTTACGATATCTGGTTCCTGTTATATCCTATAGAGTTCGAAGTTGTATCGTCTTCTCCAGACACCATTTTCATTTACCGCTCCATAGATGCGCCTTAGTATTTTTCTTTCGAAACATCCTAACATGCTTTCATTGCTTTTTGTTAAAGTCCAGGTTTCTGAACCATATGTTAGGACTGGGCGTATTATTGTTTTGTAGAGTTTTACTTTTGTATTTCTTGATATAACTGTAGATTTAAAAAGGAGATTAAGCCCAAAATAGCATCTATTAGCCGTGCAAATTCTGCGGTTTATCTCTGCGGTAGTGTCGTGTTAGCTCGTTTAGCTTGTTAAAATACAGTCTAACTAATAATTCTCTGTAACGAGAACTGAAATGACAAACTAATTACCTCGTTATAAGCCGATCTCGTTATATCAGACAATCATAATACTGTGCATACATATGAATCTGTAGTTTTCTAAACCATTAACTTCCTATAGTGAAGCCATTCGGAGCAATATAAGATGCTAATAAATATTGTTTGAATGGCGTTTTGGAAAAAAAGTTATTTACTTTTATTGTCAATGAAATATATTAAAACATAAAAGAGTTGTTTACTTTTATTATCAATGATATACGTTAAAACAAAAAAGCTGTATATTTTTTTCCATCTACATAATGTATAAATCGTATTTTCAAGGATAACATAAAATATTGCTTCTGCAATTTTAAGAAGTCTGTTATTTTTAACTGCTTTAAATGGTCCAGTATCATTCTATCATATATTTTCTAAAGATGTGAAACAGTTGTATTTATTCATTGTAAAGAAGTTTATTGCGGGCTGCAGTTAAGTTTATTGAGGGACTGTTTGAAAAGGTATTTATTTATAGCCACGACCGGACTAAAAACGTAAAAAACACGTTTTTGGATCTTATTTTCTCTCGTTATAACCAAATTTGCCTCGCTATAGACGGTTATAGTTCAATAGAAATTTCACGGGACATCTAATGTATCTCGTTATAAGCGAAACCTCGTAATAACCGTGTTCGTTATAGAGGGAGTATACTGTAATACGGTTTTTCTTTGAGATAGGATTATATATTCAAAAGCCATGTCTTGTTAAATCAACCAATCCAGAAATATTACTCTAAAGAATAGTTAGTCTGTCATTTTTGTCCTGAATTCTTTTTAAGTTTGTTTATTTTCGTTTGTTTTTTTTTTAAACGCGCTTACAATCGTTTCAGTCCTGGGTTCGACACCATCATTCTCCTACGCCTACATCCAGTAGATAGCTTTCTATGTCATCTAGCCAACTAATTCTTGGTATATCTCTTAGACGCCCTTCTTTTGGTATTTACTGATATACTCCTTTTGTTCATCTATCTTTGGGCATGCGCTCTAAGCATCTCAGCTACTCGTTCTAGCTCTTTTCGCTTTTGCCCTAGAACTTGCCTTGGACTCTCATCATAAATTTGTGGAAGAATTTTAGTCTCCCAACAATTCAACTTTGCTTCATCTCGTTTGAACTGTATAATACACTAAACAATATTTCCGTGCGACTGTTAAGTAGAATACCCGAATCTGAAACATAGTCCGAATTCAAACTCCCAAGAAATCTCTCATCTCATTGTCACTTTACGCTTGCTTTCGTTTAGGATCATTTTAATAAGGTTTGCTATTTTTCACGGAATTGTTGTTCTTTCATTGTTTTAAAAAGGTATGGATGCTCCACACTGTTTGCCTGTTTATATTCTTTGAGTACTTTATGCACCTTGATGTTGCATTCATAACTGATTTGCTGTTACCTTCCTCTTTGGAAGGCACATTGATAATCTCGTAGCATCGCATGTCACTCTCTCAGTACCTTATAGCTAAAATTTTAATCAAGAACCTCTTTTTTTGATTGCACAGACCGAAGCGCCTGGACGTCCCCTCATTCCATATTAGTCTAATGGATGTGAGGACTTCCCGGTCTATGCATTCTCCTCTTTATTTGAGAAGCTCGGTATTAATGCGATCCTCGTGCAGGGCTTATTATTTTTAGTCTATATATGGCGTCTTTTACGTTGTGTAGGCTTCTCTCTGGTTCGCCTATCTCATTGATGTCATCATCCAGATTGACATCTTCAGTTAATTCTTCAGTATGGTATATAGTTTGGAGTATATATTGAATGTACATTCAATATCAACACAAATCTGTCCCACTCCTTTCAAAAAAATTTTTTTTACTGTATTTTCATGAATTTACACGAAAGCAACATGTTTTGAATAAAATTCATTATTATTCACGTATCTCTTCGATTCCGTATTATCTTTTAAAGACTTTACATAAGCTTATCATGATATAGGTACTGTCCCAAAAGCCGTCTTATAATCGATGTAACAAGCATAAAAAGAAAAAGTACACATCTAAGAAAAGTGAGAATTCTTAAAACAACATCATAAAGCAATTTATAAGATGATTTTTAAGTTTTTTTAGAAGCAGAATTCATTGTTACTTTATCTACAAAATGTGTTGTCTTTTTTTTAAGTTATTTCAAATAATATAAGAATCACGAAATATTTATATTTACTGGATCTGTGTTTGTTTGCGTACCAATTTGGTGGAAGGTTTTATATTTTGTATATTATCTTTTTGAATATTGTACCCTTTTATATAATATATTTCAAGTTGTTTTTGGTTTTTATTTTACCATTTTATATACCCAAAAAAAGGCATTCTAAAATTCCTTAGTATGACAGAAACTACCCAACAGCAGAAGATTTGTCTAATAGATTAGCTTTTCATAATTAATATATTGTATCAATATATTAACATCTCAAACTGAAGTTGCTATACAGAAAATAGCACAGAATAGGTCTCTTGGTGTAGATGCAATTAAATCTGAATTTTAAAAATATGGAAAAAGCTGATTTACAAGTCATACAGTACTTATGCTAACTAATATGGACAATCTTGAAATAGCCTGGACTGAACAACCTCCTTTGTATAAAAAGCTTCTACCTCAGACTACAACATCATCACAATTGGCTCGACAATCCGTTATAGATCCTGACCTTCTCGCAATAAGTCTCCACTCCCTTCGATTCCTAGCAACTTCCTTCCATCTTCTAACCCTTAGAACCAACAGCAGAATGCAACTATAAATTACGCTCATTGATGACACGTGCAAGTAAAATCCTTCTACAGATAATATGCAATTGATTAGATCAATGGTTAAACGTTAAATGGCACATGATTAAACTAGCACAAAGTTTGTACGAAAGCAATGAAACAAATGAGAAAACCTTTATCTTCTTCAGATACCCTGTCCGCTGCGAACGTTGGTTATTAACATAGCAATTCTGATCTTGTTTACGGCACGTCTGAATCATTTGACTGGTGTGACCTAACCTACACCTTTATAGTGAACACCTAATAAGACTTTTTCTAGATGAGTGGGAAGGAGACATTTCAGTAAATGGAGTCAAGGTATCCAATCTTCGCTTTACATTTACTACCAATTAATAAAAATAAGTAAAAAGTAATGATTGTCGATAGAACCAACAGCAACTGAACGGAAATTCAGAACAGTGCAGGATATGAAATCGTTGACAGTTTTATTTATTTAGGCAGCACCAAACAACCGGGCTGTAAACAGGAAAATCGACGACGCATATAGATTGGTAGAACCGTTATGTCCAACTTCATTAAAAACGAAAAATACTAGTTTTTTTAAGAGGTTTCACATTGTGCTTGTTATATTTTAGGAAAACTTCTTATACTTGTTAAAGATCTGTTAATTCCGTTGCTGAAGTAGACTGCCAGCTATCTCTTTGGTAATAGCTTGCCAGCAGCTGGTTTTCATTCTTGCGCTTGAAAAGCTAAGGATTTTAACTTCTCTAAAAAGTATTGTTAACTTTGTGTGGGTTAAAGGTTCTCTAATATTCCAGACAATCAAAAAGTAGACCATTTGGCTAAAGACGCTACTTTAGTGGGTATAGAATCGATTTAGTTTCAGCTAGGAAGAAACAGGTTAGACTTATTTAGGAAATTGAGTGGCAATCCTTTACTAACAGTAGAAAAAATACATACTGCGGTATATATCCAAATCTACTTCCCCAAATGACAGAAACTCCATCTCTCGGAAAATTTATACTATGTATGTTAGATGCCTTTTTGAACATGCTACAGTAAACTCTTACCTATATATAATAAAACTTTCCGAAACTGATATATCGACGGTGTCACGACAGAAAGGCATAAGCGCCATTGACAGTTTTTTTCAGGAGACACAAAAAACGTTTAATATCGCTTAATATTTCTTTTTTTACATTTTTTTGGCATTTTATTATTATCGAACTGAGGCATTTTGACTTACCATATGTTAGTTATAAAACAATGATTATAAACATGAGATATTTAACATTTTGGTGCTTACGACTTTAATGTTAGGTTCTGTGGTGTTTAAGCCTTTTTGAAAGGCGGTTACCTAATTTGGAAAAATGTATTTTGATCAAAAAATGTCGCTTAGGAACTTGTACGCCTTTTAATTTTACGGAATTATAATAAAAATGGAGAATAAATCTTTTCATTTTAAAGCATAACAATTAAGTAAAAATAATACAAATTAAACAATACACAATAATATATTTATGAGTTTCTTAGAGTTATATTGGTGTAAAAAAATACAAAAATAAAGTTAATATAATTATCACGTTATATTAAGTAAAAAACAATAAAAACTATTAAAACGTACCATTTTTTCTACATTGATAACGAAGTAAGTTGTATTATAAAACTAAAAGAAATAAAATACAAATCAAAATTTGATAACAGAAAATAACATTTATCAATAACAAAACAAACTAATAGAAACGAAGGACCGATATAACAGAAAATTGAACCAGTTGATGAGCTAGAATTAATGCTGTCAATTTCAGTCTCATTTTTAAAAAGTAATGTCAAGGATGATGAATCTGATTCGGAGTTTAAAGAATCATTTTGTTGTATAAAATCATTACAACCTATCTTATCATCAACTAATGAACTAAATACTATTGCGGCATTATTACTACTATCATCACTATCTGAGTAAGGTACAAGCTTTTTATCACAGGTTAATAAATCGGTCTCTTCGGCAGTTTCATCAATATTCGAAAATAAACGGCTGTCAATATTCAAATTTGGACTTCGAGGAAAACTGAAATCCACAATGGCATCATCATCTAGAACAGAACTAGGCATTTGGAGTTCTTGTTCATGGTCTTTTAGTACAGGCTCAAAAGAACATCATGCTTTAGCGCTTCATTGAGGACCTCATTTTCAGTGGTAAATGAACCATGGTTTTCATTATTTCCGCAGGATTCCTGCACAATGCTTTCCTGATCTTCCCAAATGGATTGCAATGCAAGATTCATTATTTTGTGCCCCCGAGAAACCATTCTAAAAACCATTAAAAAAAAAAGGAGTAAGCGCCATTCAAATGTTAGTTTTTTAAAATAATATTACTACCAAAATATAACTTTAAAATTTAAAAAAAAAGAAAACTATACAACAAAATCAATATATATTTTATTTAGGTTCAAATCTTATTTAAGTCGGTTAAGTAGTAACTTTTCTATGGCTAATCTAAGTCATAGTGTATTTCAAATCGCCAAATGGCGGTTAGATAAACGAAAAAATTTTTGCTGAAAAGGCCTAACCGACAGTCGGTAAAATTGTACATTCTTATGGTATATTATGATTTCTCAAGATAAATAATCTAACTAAACGCTTAACAAAACATTAAATATTAATAATATTTCAAATTATTGTTTACCTTATTGATATAACCACGTTTTCAGACCCAAGACGTAAGCACCACCTTCCACTACGGATCTTGTCGCTTACTGATTTCGGTGTCTCACCTTTTAAGAAACTCATTTGGCGGTTAGAAAATTCAAAGCTTGTTATAGTCGAGTTGGAATTTTTTACAGCTGCTTCATTTTAATAGTCGATAGGACGTAAAATTTATTTTATTTTGATACCAAAACATAAATTTATAAATTTTGGCGCTTATGCCTTTTTGTCGTGACGCCATCGATATGTGAATGTAATGGCAGTTATGACGACCTTAACCACTGGATGTTTCAATGTTGGTATAGTCAAGAAGCCAAAAAATTTTTATTTCAAGCCATCTCCCAACAAAAACTCATACTGCCGCAGAACGTTACTTCTATTCTAGGTGCTCGAAATGCAACTATGGGAATTTTTCAAACGTAATAAATGGAAAATCTAAACTGCCTTTTTCAGTGTTGTGTGAATCCGAAATGGTAGGACGTTAGTTGTAGTATTTCCCATTGTCTTTACTTTTATGTCATTTACCTTTAACCGTTGGAGTCCAATGGTCGACAGTTCACCTGCGTTTTCTTGAGCTGTTTTGATCCTGATCATATTTGTTCGTAGATTAGGATTCTAAAATAGTTTCTAGCACAGTCTCTACTTACTAATTCCTTAACATTCATCTAGAGGATATCCGCCCTCTAGACATGCAACAAGCTGATACAGGATTCCAGAATCCTTTAATGGGCATTACGAGTGAATGGAAGATGTAAATAAACCAACTGCAGTTTAGCCAGTTTAAAACAGACAGCTTTAAAAAAAAAACAGGAAAACTAGAACAAAGAATCATTAATGAACTTCCTGTAAGAGCTGAAAACAGAAAGACTTTATAATATGGAAAATAATTGCAGTAAGAAATGATCTTTTAGGTCATCTGGTCAGCTAGCAAGAAAAAAAACTAGATGCCATAATAAAGTTAAAACTATTTGCTCACATGTAATGTTGCTTTATATATTGCTGACTTTTTAGGCTACTTTTTATGATACATTACAGTCTATAATAATCACACAAAACTTTGCCATATCTGTACTTTCTTAGTAGATGTAGCAATTCGTCAGTTTGATCATTGTAGTTGAACTATTATGTATAGGTGCTTAAATAAAACATAAATATTACTTTTTGATTAAATCTATTTTACTTTTTATAAAATGAATAGGTGGCAACAAATTAGTAAAACATGCACACTTTTGTCCAGACACATAATCAAAACTACCAATTCTTGAATCACAATTAGGGCAATTAATTCTACCTTTAGACCATTCTTCAGCTTCAATTCGATCTTTTATCCAACTAGGAAGATTCTCGTCATTTATAAATATATTGGTTTCTTCAATGTTAATATCACAAACTCTAGAATTGTCCATTGGACGACCATGGGCATTTAAAATTAGGTTAGTTTTGATGAGATCTGGGCTAAAGATAGTTTTACGGCATTTTTTGCATTTCATTTCTTGGAACATTCTGAAACAAAAGAAAAAATAAATTGAAAATTCTAAACAAATTGTCTGCATATATTACAACATACAAATATATATTATCAATTAATAAGACATCAATTGTGGGCGCTACTCTCATTCCTTATTGGACATTAAAATTAAATTAACTGTCTTCCAGGTGTTGGTGTTAGTGTTCCTGAAATTTCATCATCTTGATTTCACCCATCACTTTTAATTTTGATATACCATAATTACATACATATTAACCTGTTAGACACATATGGAATATGTAAAAATGATAGCCCTGCTGTTAGTAATTGTCTATTAAATTGTAAATTATGCAGTTCCTTAACATAAGAGTACGTTAATAAGTAAGTTAAATAATTTTGAGTTTGTTTTGGCATAAATCCATTCATGAATATTGGATTTGATACTATCAAAGAATATAGACGCTTATCTATATTCTTTGATACTATATAACAGATATTGGAAATTGGAATACTTCTCTTGTAAAGAATGTACACAACTAATTAAAAGGCGAGTATTAAACATGCTTGTATTTTTATTATTTTTCAGATATACCTACCTTTCTAAAATTTCTATATTCTTTTAAATATACAACATTAAAACTAAAGAAACTCAGAAAACTATTTATCTATCTTATATATTGTTATGATTAACCTATCTTAAATTACATAACCTTACTTTCATTTTTATTTTCTTCTTGTTTGATATCTGCATTTTGAGGTTTACCAGTATCGTTTTTAGTTTCAGTGAGCGGAGAAGTAACAACTGTTTGTAGAACGTTCCACTTTTTCATTTTGATTACAATAATTTGAATTTCAATATAAAATAAAATTTATATTAGCTAAAATATGGTTTAAGTGACTTATAAAATTCTTATCACTCTTTTTATTATCAATTTGTTGTCTTAGCTAATACAATCTGCAACTTTTTGTCTGTGTTTTTAAGATAAAAATGTAATTAAAGGCCCGTAGGTATAACTCACATAATAAAATTGTAATTCTTCACTCACATAATAAAAATGCGTATAATCAAATCTTACCAAAATTACTATAATAAAAGTAATTAATAGAAATACCAACCACAAATAAAATATCGAATGATAAGGATATAAATAATCTTTAAATGGGAATATTAAGTCTATATTGACAATAACGAGTATCAGGAATTTAAATATGTCACGTACTTCCAAACTTTGTAAATGGTAATTATAAAGAAATAAAGCGACTTTAGAAAATATTGAGGGCAAACATTAATATCTAGATACTGAATAAAGACGAATTAAAGATTTTAGGTACTATCGTTGACAAGTATACTTTAAGTATATGTGTGGATCATGCTTTGGTATAAACACCAGCATATTAAATGTACCTACCTATAAATTTTGTTTCTATATTTTTCTGATATCCAATGGCTCTTACTTGCGTCTCGGGACAGCAAGTGTAGAGCCACGTATACAATGCATGCGTTTATATTAGCCGTTGCTGATGCGAAATGTGTCATATAATCAGTGAAGATTAATTTTCCAGACTGCTCGTATGTTTCTAATAAGACCGCCTAGTTCTGAAATTAACTTGCCTTAAAACGGCGACGTGTATCTACGAATTTATATCCTTTATTGTTATATTAATTACATTATTGTGTTGTAACGAAATAGCCCATCTCAGATACGTCATAATTCTTAGAACGATAAATCTAGAAAACTTATGAATTGACATTTCAATAACGCCCGTCTTCGATGCGCTTTCCATGAGACGAATTAGAGGTGGGACTACCCCAGAAGATTCGAGAATAATACTTTTTTAAAAGTTCAAAAGTCACTGCTGAATTTATTTTTTTTAAACCCCACACCTTACACCAACTGTAGCGAGATTAAATAAAACGAGCGGTTCGAATTTATATAAATATATTTATTTATAAGTTTACAGTTCGGTACTCTCTTATCAACTAAAACTAACTCATAACATCGTTACATATATATATACCAAAAAGTATTATTCTCGAATCTTCTGGGGTAGTCCCACCTCTAATTCGTCTCATCGAAAGCGCATCGAAGAAGGGCAAGAAGTGAAAAGTATCTGAGATGGACTATTTCGTTACAGTATCATATAATATATTATATTACATTATATGTATAATATTCGGTTGTATTTATATTTTCAAAAGTTAAGGATGTGAAAATGACTAAATATCGTTGCAAAGTTTGCAACGTTTCTTTTTCTTTAAAAAAGAATTTATAAAGACATTTAAAAAAAAAACACGCAAAAAATTAAGTCAACTATGACTGTCAAATTTGCGAATATTCAGCATTGCGCCCGGATTCTCTAATTGTCTATTTAGGCCTAAATCTTACAATCATCGGCCTAATTGTGAAAAAGTTAATTCAGGTATAATAATCTTTATTAAACATCTTTATCCTTAAAGTATATTCATGAATTAATAATCTAAGTATTCATTCTAAATAATTAAAAATTTGTACAAAAAAAATAATTTTCAGTACGTCCGAACATACCAATTGAATCTTGTTTGACTTGCTAAAAATTCTAAACATTGTTGAGTTTTAAGCTTGTCCAAAATAGTATTTAAAACTTCGGTTGGCATCGACGATAAACGCTTATAATCGTGGGTCCGCATTGGCTGCCCCGAAACGTAAGTATGGCTCTTTACTTTTTCTTACATTAAAACTTGTGAAATACACTTAATGAAATAAAAATTGATTAATGTTAATATGAACATTGGTAAACTTATATTAATACTTGCAAAAGTCAAAAAGTGGATATACTTAGATATAACTAAGTAATGTATACTTGTATATTTATTAAAAAAATATATACAGATAAATAATAAAACCGGAAGAAATTACCATTGGGGGAGTTGGCCCATCCCAATAATTTCGTCATTTTTAAACGTACGCGAGTGTTCGGTTTGTCTCCGTCTAGAGAATATATAGGTAATGCATTAAAAATCAGAAGGTTACGCCATTTTTCAAAATACAGAGCTCTAGGAGCTCTCCCAATTTTTGATGGTGCATAGATATAAGTCTGTGTTTCGATCTTTCGAGTACTAGTAATGTCAATAAGAAAAGAAACTGCAAACAGAGTATTTGTCATATTCAAATGAGAAATATGAAAAAAGAAATGTGAAAAAAGAGTATTGAGGTATTTAAAAGACACTATTAATTGTTCTCTGATTTACTCAAAAGATGATTCAGAATTGCATGGTTTTGTAGATGCCGATTGGGCAAACAATACATTTAGATCGTAGATCCTTTATTGGATATGTATTTAAGCTTTGTGGCTCTGCAATATCTTGGCAAAGTGCAAAACAAAAAGCGGTGGGTTTATCTAGCTGCGAGGCAGAATATATAGCCTTGTCAGAGGCTGTTTTTCTTAGTGGTTTTGGTAAGTGATTTAATTGAAAAAACTGAATGTATTACATACTTTATTTAATGCTATAATCAAAGTGCATTATACTTATCAGCAAATCCAATTTATCACAAAAGAAGTAAACATATTGATGTAAGATATCATTTTTTGAGAGACCTACTGAAACAATCATTATTAAACAAAATTTAAATATTAGCGCCAAATGTCATTTACAGGAAGTTCACGCCAAATGTCAATTACAGGATTGTACAGGAAGTACAATTGTATTCACTTTTGGAACAAAACAAAGTTTCATTTATAAGTTTTAATACCTATTAATTCATTCGTTTGATTAAATTCTCGTTATACTTTCTTTTACTTTATTTCTATACAAACGTTATACGATCCGTACTGGATCAGTGTTAAATTTGACTGACAAATCGCAAAACTGCTTGTCTGCCAAAGAGATATTGTCACACATTTTGTTATACAGTCCATCTAATTACATACCGTTGCACGTCATTATCATTGACAGAGATCGAAGTTGACATAGTTGCCAAAGTATAAAAAAATCCTGAATCCATTTTAAATCAAATAAGTCACATAATTATTGCAAAAGTGGATTATACAACAAAACAAATTAATATTTAATGTAAATAAATAGAAACAAGAGTTAAGAAATAATCTTGTTAAAAACAATTTGAGCCGCTTGTATGCATCGTATAAAGATATTAAATGGAATACATAGATATTTATTTTATTTTATGTAAAATGTAAAATAAAAAGTGTCAACACGGCAACTGTCAAATAAGTGTTAAGTACCAATTTATGCCAAAATATCACCTTCGTTTGATTACAGTTACAGTGTGTTCCGAACAAATGTTCTTTATAAAAACGCTTTATAATGCATTTATACAAATTAAATGAAACATATTATTGTGTATTTCTTTAAGTTAACATTAATAGAAATCTTTAAATATTATTTCTACGCGTATATAATAAAATATGTCTAGTGGCTGTAATGCCAATGTACTCGGCAAAGTGATTCTAAAAAAGAACACACCTACCACCTAAATATTTCGTGTTGGTATCATGTGACCTCACGGGCTATGACGCGGATGACGTGCAACGATATGTAAATTAGATGAAGTATATGTATTTAAAAAACTTTACTATTATAATTTTACAAAAATATTAAATGGATTGTTTAGTTTTATTTTCTTGAAAACAAAGACTTTTTTATATTAGACAAATTTGAAAATAAATCGACCTCAAGTATCGATGTAAAATAAAAACATAAATAATAAATAAAAAAGTCAGTAAAATTAAATCATCGCCTGTCAGTTTAAAACAAACAAAATTTACCTTATGCATTAAAACACCCACAGTTTTCTTTGTTTCTTCTTTTCCCCTGTCGTGACTTTTAAATTTCTCGTCTTCTTGTTTTTTATCACCGTCTTTATGTTTCCATTTATTATCTTCACTTTTTTCTGCAAGACATTTTTCTTTCCACACATCTGTATTAGATTTCCAAATAGCATTCCACATAGTAAAATTTGTAAAACAATTTATGAATATCGATATAAATATGAGTTTATGAACGTTTTTAATCTGTGTAACATGAATATTTTATCTGGACTGGAATTAATAAACATCCTGCACACTGGAGATAACTATATACCTATTACTCATTAATATTTCAGCATAAAATTATAACGTACTGTCGAAAAAATCGGAATTCAGATAGGCCATTAAATAGGCCTTCCTTGTTTTGGATGGTTAGTCACCCCCATACAAGAAATTCGAAAAATTTGAAACGTAAACTAAATTTTAACCACACTTAATAGATTCGACTGATTCGAGGCTTGGCCGTCATGAGGATACCATGGCGGCCAGCCACCGAACTAGTTTGTGCAGAGAATATTAAGTTTATTTCAAATTATCTTAAGCATCCTTATAAAAAAGTAATTTTTTAGTTAAAGTCTGTAAAAACAAAGCTCTTTACTGTGTTTGTTGAGTAGAATTATTAACGTTATTTGTGAAAAATAAGTTTTTTAGTGTTGCAGCATTGCTTAGAGCAAGACCAGCTGCAAGTACTGCAACACTACCAAATGCGCTGGCAGATGCACGAGTATGCAAGCCAATAAATAGAAAAGAGAAAAAAAAACACACTTCTTTCTTTTTTTTAAATACAAATTTAAAGAAAATATGTAATTTAAAACACATTTCAGTCCTTTTTGTTATTCTTGTAACATATACAAAACATCTATTTACCAGGAGTAAAATCATATAAAAGGTTATTCAAAGTTAAATCATCTTTGTCGTGCTCATATTAAACTGTGTGTATTTTGAACATTTGAAGTGTTTTTAAAATTATTATCAAAGAATATAGTCGCATATATGCGTCTACATTCTTTGTTAATATTCTCATCGATCTTTTTTTCTGTAAAGTGAATCTCTTCTTCTTCTTCTTGGTCGTTAACCTGATGCAGGTATCGTGATATCATGAAGCTATTAGCTAAATTTCCCAATGTTTCTCCACGTTTTTTTCTCTTCTGCCATTCTAGCACATTCTGACAATGGAGCGCCAATGGTAGCAACAATATGGTCCGTGTATCGTGTGGGAGATCTACCTCTATTTCTTTTGCCTTCTACTTTTCTCTGGATGGTAAGTTTTTCAAGACCATTTCTTCGAAGCACATGTCCAAAATAGCTTATTATTTGTTCTGATATTTGTGTTCTTGGTCTTTTCTTTATGTTTAGCTGGTCCAGTATGGATTCATTTGTTCTTCGGGCCACCCATGGTATTCTCAGCATTCGTCTCCAGCAGTACATCTCAAATACATCTATGTTCCTTTTGTCTTTCTCAGTAAGGGTCCAGCATTCCGATGCATAAGTAAAAACTGGAAAAACTAGACTTCTTACTAGTCTCATTTTTGTATCGGTAGTTATTTCATGACTTTTCCAAATTTTTGTTAATTTTGCCATAGCGCTTTTTGCGATTGCTGACCGCCACTTTATATCTTCAGTACAGCCTCCTTTGTTGGTTATTAATGAGCCCAGATACACAAATTTATCTACAACAGCGATATTGTTTATCATGACCAGATGATTTTGATTGTTGTTAGCTCTGTCAGTTATCATGATTCTCGTTTTATCTCAGTTGTGAAAGTGAATACAGTTACTTTATTCTGGGTTAAAGGACACAGTAGAGTAATTTGAAACGATTTAGTGGACAGTATGGAAAAAATACATCTGAGACATCTGAAATTACAAACATTTTCTACTTTACAGATCTTTTTTCTATTATTAGGAGTACCTATAGGCAGGGAAAGATGGAGGTGAAAATATAAAGAGGACCAGACGACTTGAAGAAACCATTACTTCCATGCTTACCAAAAAATATTCCCAAAAGTACATTCCTCGTTGATAACCCGGCTAAAACTTAACCATGGCCTCTTTCCAGAGCATCTGCATAGGATTGGAATCTATGAAACTCCCTTTTGACCGTGTAATAATAAATCTATCGGAGATTTGAACTACTTATTTTTTTATAGTCTTAATCATAAGGAATAGACTCGGAGCCTATATTTAGGTTTAATCGATCTCAACATTAGCCTACAAGTTAACTTCAGCAATTTGTTATCTTATTCTGACAAATCTATAAGTACATAGTATTCTAATCAAGTTTATAAACGATAAAGATAATAATTTAAACATCCTTGTACAATTTTCTGTGGCAACAAGATTCTTTGTCTAATGCCATCTCCCTCTCCACATAAACAACTGTAAAGTGATTTATTTCCTGTTTTAATTTTTTTTTCTAATAAACTTAGTATTTATGAATTATGAATAACAAGTTGATTTAAAATCCGCAAAAGTATACAGGGTTTCCCATTTAAATTAAATGTCCCATTTAAATTAACTAAATGGGTAAGGGTTGAGGGTATTTCCGGTGAAACCGAAAGTATAGTAGTAACAAAAAATATAACGTCAGAGGCGTCATGTATCATTGTACTTGGAGCAAAGTTTCATGGATAGCGTATTTTTTTGTATTAAAGATATTAAGTTGGATTTTACTTTATCCCAACGCTGTATAAAATACTGCTTACCAATTGATGGGGATCATAATTATTATTTCAAATATTTTAAAAGTTTGGTGATGTCGTAGTATTTTTTCGTTGGTTATAATAAGAAAAAATATATATTTTTTTAAATATAAATAATGAAAGCAAAAATAAAATATTTTAACAAGAAAAACAATTTATTGAAATAAAGTAACATAAACTTGCGTTCTACAAAATTCAAAATAACGAGATAATTAGCCTATAAAATTGGCCTTTGTTGGACCTCCTCGTGAATAAATTAAACTTGTGAGTCTATTAGGCATACCCACTCTCAGTTCATGTATTCAAAAAATGTTGATGTTAAGTTGTCCATATGTGCTTCACAGCTTCACTTAACTGTTGAAGCGTATTCATATAATATCGGCGATGGTGGTTGATCGTCTATGATCGGCACAATCATGCTGCAAACGTCCGTAATAGTATGTCGAACCACAAGCATCAAGCGATTTCCTTTGATGCGTCTCCGAAAAACCGACAATTCACGTGTCGTAAGCGATCAAAGAAAATGATGGGCAAGTGTAGCCGAGTGTGCCCTCTACACAATCGTGCTTACTTGTCTGTAATCTCCGATTATGAAGAGGAGCTATGACACATTTAGTTGTCGTGTTATAGCGGCCCAGATATGTTCCATGCAGTTCATATCTGGTGACCGGGCTGGCCACTCTATTCTGCCAATACCGTGATGTAATCTTTCGTTCGCAATTATTGTGAACGGGGAAGGGGGGGACATTGTCGTCAATAAGGACAAAACTTTCTCCGATTGTACCCGTAAATGGTACAACAATTGGTTTTACAACCATATCTCCATATCTCCATATCTCTGAGCCGTTATCATCCTACCGAAATTGTTTATATGAAATCTAGAATTATCTGTAAATAAATAGTTACTCCATTCGTTGATTGTCCAGTTGTGGTGTTCTTCAGCCCATAGTCTTCTCAAATTCTCGATGTTCCCTGGTTAGTACTGGATGAGGTGAACGTCTTCTTGCTCTTAGTTAGTCATATGCAACCTGCTTCTAAGGATTTGGTTTGAAATTATTCTTTCAGTTGCGGTACGCAATGTTCTGTTGATGCGAGAAGCAGTATACAGTGTGTAAAAGCCAAATGGAATAAATTCATTATTTAGGTTACTGTACATATTTATAAAAAATCCCGAAACACGTCAAATTTAAATTATAACTTGACATTCTTTGACTTGAAAATGCAACCCCTACCTTCAACCTTCTTAGAATGACAGGTACAACCCCCAATTTTTAAAATAGGAAGTATAGGCTTGTGATATATCGTTTGAAAGGTCTTTTCATTCTCCATTCAAAAATGTTGTCGCTTTCAAGTTTATTAAGATTAATTAAGATAAAATAAATTAAAATCATGTGGTTACCGAAATTCGCTACAATACAATCAAAAACTAAAATGTAATGCAAAACGTAATAAAATGTAGAACACGAAAAAGAACTATGAATGTTAATGAAGTAGATGTTCAAAATGTTCACCGCGAACGTCTTGGCAACATCCTAATCTCAAATAGAACTGTCTTCTAACATTATTTAACATAACAGGCGTGATCGACCTAATCGCAAGCGTTATTCGTTCTTTTAAGTCATTTAAATCAGAAGGTTTAGTTTTGTACACATGGCTCTTCACATATCCCCATAAAAAGAAATCTAATCATCGATCCTCGCCTTCCTATCCACCGATTGGGAAATATTGTATCGAGGTACTGCCGGACATTAAGTTGGTAATGTGGTGGTGCTCCATCCTGCTAAAACCATATCGTATTCGCTGGAACTTGAGGGTTTCCTGGATCAATATATAAATTTGCCAACGTTGGAATGACATCATTTTGAAGTAGTGCCAAATAATTGTTGCCATTCAAGTTGCCCTCAATGAAAAAGGGACCAATGATATTGTTTCCTACAATCCCTGCCCAAACATTAACCTTTTGAGGGTATTGAGTGTGTTCTTCTCTCATCCAGTGAGGATTTTCCGTGGCCCAGTAGCGGCAATTTTGCCGATTAGCATGACCATTAAGTGAAAAAGTACACTCATCAGAAAACATAACGTCTTCTAATTGGATAATATTGTTATCCAACATGTCCATCATTTGCTCACAAAAAAAAGTTCTATCAAAATCGTCTTCCATGAGCTCCTGAGTAGGTATCATCTTATAAGATGCAATTTAGTTTCTTTTAATATGTTTACTATCGATGTATGGCTAGCATTGAAACTCGCGAAACTGCTTCTCCATTTTACTTATTTTCCTTGGGATATAGGCGGTAAATTAAAAAATTTCTCATGAAATAGGCGAGTTACTTCCTGTTGTGTTCGGGTGTTATCTCCGTAACCAATCATTTGTAAAACTGTTATTTTATGCATTTCCGTTAATCTAACCATTTTTCAGAATTGAATTGAACGAACTTTTTACTTAAATTAAAATACTGACAAGTTAAATAAAACAATTTACTAATGCGTGTTAAAATAACGTTGCCACGGAAATTCTTTAAAGTTTTTTAATGGTTACCATCTAAAAACCAAATTGCTATGGTTTTTGTTCACTTTCTCATTATCAAGACCTAAACGGGAAATAAGTTTTGAGTATATTTTAGCGAATTTCGGTAACCACATGATTTTAATTTATTTTATCTTAATTAATCTTAATAAACTTGAAAGCGACAACATTTTTGTATGGAGAATGAATAGACCTTTCAAACGATATATCACAAGCCTATACTTCCTATTTTAAAAATTGGGGGTTGTACCTGTCATTCTAAGGGGGTTGAAGGTAGGGGTTGCATTTTCACGTTAAAGAATGTTAAGTTATAATTTAAATTTGACGTGTTTCGGGATTTTTTATAAATATGTACAGTAACCTAAATAATGAATTTATTCCATTTGGCTTTTACACACTGTATGTTGGATTCCGTCTAGCAATAATTCGCATATATCGGTCATCAACAGGATTGGTACTCTACCATGAACATATGAAGCTACACAATTTGTGACATACCGATTCCAAGCTCTATTTACAACACTTTGTGGAAACCCCAAACGTTGAGCCACTTCACGTTGTGTTAACCCTTCGTTGATCCACCTCACAGTGTGTTGAATTTGGACAAGATCTAATCGTCTTCGAGGTATAGTTTATAACTAATTAATAAAACTACTATACTATTTAAAACAACTTAACCCAAACTGTGTTGATATCAAATGAAAATATACAAAATATACGAATTTAATATTCATTTTTTTGCTGACGATAGTAAAAAAAAAGAAAATACGGACGGCCACAATAAAAAAATTTATTTTATTTCGTTTAAAATTGATAACAAAGTCGAAGTATTAATATTATTTTGTTATGTTATGTGAACCTACCTTAATATTTGTAAACCTACCTTAACATGAGTGACAGGTGAAGGAGATGGACAGCGGACAGCAATCGAAAAAGATGGCTCGTTAGATATAATCATGTATTAAGTTTAGTTGGTCTTTAATAAAAGATATTAAAAAGAAACTGGTCGTCAATATTATTAAAAGCCCACAGAGACAACGTAACATGGTGTCAGAAGAAATTCAGGTCAGATTATAGCAACGAGTATTATAATAGTCATACAAAAGTCGAAACATGGTCTAACAGCACGTGGTGGTCTGGTTGGTTTTAAAAGAAATTGAATTAAAAACGGTCAAAAGATAAAGTTCAACCATGTCGGAACAAGATTCTATAGAGCAGAATCAACCTGTCGTTGTAAAAATAAAAAGTAACGTAATAGGAAATGAAATCCAACCATTGTCAATGCAAGGAAATTTGGCACACAACTGGGGAGAGTGGAGCATAAATTTCAAAATATTTTTGAGGGCCACAGGTTTAGAGGAAGAAAACGATGCGAGAAAAGTAGCTTTATTATTGCACTATATTGGTACAGATGCAAGAAATATTTACAAGTCATTTGAGGTTAACATGGATACTGTAACATTTCAAGAAGTTGTAGGGAAATTTGAAAAATACTGTAACCCGAAGAAAAATTTAACAGTAGAAAGACATTATTTTCTTACTAGAGTACAGAAAGATGGTGAAACCATTGAAGATTTCATGACTAGTCTAAAGAATTTGAGTTTAACATGTGAATTAGGAATTTTAAAAGAAAGTTTGGTGTGTGACATGTTCATTATTGGTTTAAATCCTAAATACCATTCAATTAAGCAAAAACTATTGCAAGAAGTAGATCTGAAGACAGAAAAGGTATTACAAATTGCTCAAAATATAATTACAACTCAAATGCAAGCACAACAGTTAAATAAAAATTCAGAAGCAGTGGTATACAAAGTAGAGAAGAATAAAGATGGTCCAGGTCCGAATTTTTACCAAAATAGTAGTTACAAGAGTCACAATTCAAATCATTCAAGGTATAGAAATGAAGTCCCAGGTCCAAGTTGGAGAAATGATGATAGTCAAAGGTACAACATAGATGGTACGAACACAAACAGTCAAAGTCAGGTAACGAGTCAGAATTTTAAATCAAGATATAATGGATGTGCAAATCAGAGTAAGAATAGTGAAAATAATCAAGTTGTAAGAAAAGTTTGTCAAAGATGTGGTGAAAACCATAGAAATAAATGTCCAGCATTAGTAGCTATTTGTCATTATTGTAAAAAACAAGGTCATTATGCAAAATGTTGTCAAACTAAAAGAGTAAATAAAATAAATTTAAGAGAAAGTACAGTACAATCATCTAATAATGGAAGTGATCCATGTTTTGTTATTAAAACTATTAGTCAGAATAGTATTAATCAGAATTGGTCAATTGTAGCCAGAATCAATAAAATAAATGTAGTATGTTATTTAGATACAGGTGCACAAGCTAATGTGATGTCAATAAAAAATTTTAATGAGGTTAATGTAGAAAAGTTAGAACTGGTACCTACATGTATAAATTTAAAGTCTTTTTCAAATGATGTCATACCTATTGTAGGAAAAGTAAATTTGTTATGTGAAATTGAGAATAGGTTAGAAAGTATTGAGTTCATTATTGTGAATTTGGAGTGTCAAACAATTTTGGGTCTAGATACTTGTCATAAATTAAAATTAATTAAAAGAGTTGGTCTAGTAAGTCATGAGTCTATAATAGAGAAAAATAAACAAGTTTTTACTGGTCTAGGTTGTCTACCTAATGTATGTCACTTAGAAATTGATAAAAATATTAAACCTATAATAGAACCGCCAAGAAGAATACCTTTTTCTTTACATGATAAATTAAAAGAAGAATTAAACAGAATGTTGTCTACGGGAGTAATAGAAAAAGTCAATGAAGCAAGTGAATGGGTAAATTCAATAGTCTTAGTCGAAAAAAGTAATAAAAGTTTGAGAGTTTGTCTGGATCCCCGTAATTTAAACAAAGCTATAAAAAGATGTCATTATCCTATACCAACATTTAATGAGATTAGGTCAAAATTAGCAAAAGCAAAATATTTTTCAACACTAGATGCACAGTCAGGGTTTTGGATGATACCATTAGATTTAGAGAGTTCTAAGCTATGCACATTTAATACACCCTTTGGAAGGTTTAGATTTACAAGATTACCTTACGGTATAAGCTGCGCTCCTGAAATTTTTCATAAAGTAATGAATGAAATAGTTGGAGACATAGAAGGAGTTTGTTTATATATAGATGATATTTTAATTTATAGTGAAACTTTGGAAGGTCACAATAAAATACTAGAACTAGTACTAGAAAGGGCAAAACAATTCAATTTAAAATTCAATATGGACAAATGCAAATTTCTATTATCAGATATAAAATATTTGGGTCATATTTTTAGTGCAGAAGGCATATGTCCAGATTCTAGTAAAATAAGTGCAATTTGTCAAATGTCTATTCCTAACAGTGTAGCTGATATTAGAAGATTTTTGGGAATGATTAATTATTTAGGTGAGTACATAGATAATTTAGCAGAGCGTACAAAAAATTTAAGGTTGTTATTGAAAAAAAATATTAGTTTTCATTGGACAGAAGAGCATGGAAGAGAATTTGAGTCGCTTAAAGAAATGATTAGTCAAACGCCAGTACTAGCATATTTTGATAACAATTTACCTTTAACATTATCAGTTGATAGTTCACAATTTGCAGTTGGTGCAGTGATTTTACAAAACAAAAAACCTATAGCATATGCATCTAAATCTTTGTCACAGGCTCAGTCAAATTATGCACAAATAGAGAAAGAGTTATATGCAATCCAGTTCGGATGTACTAGATTTAAACAATACATTTATGGTAGAAAAGTTCAAGTTGAAACAGATCATAAACCATTAGTCAGTCTTTTTAAAAAACCATTATCTGAGGTTCCAGCACGTTTGCAAAGGATGATGCTAAACTTACAGCTTTATGATTTAGAAGTTAGCTATACTCCAGGAAAATTTCTTTTCATCGCAGATACATTAAGTAGGGCACCAGTAGAAGGTCCAGATAATACTGATAGTGGAGATGAAGAGTTACGTATACATGGAAGTTTATTAGTTAACAATTTAGCTGTGTCTTCAAAGAAATTAATGGAAATACAGGCAGCAACCAAAACTGATAGAGTTTTACAGTCAATAATAAGATATTATAATGAAGGTTGGCCAAGTTCAAAAAATAAATTGGAAACGGAGGTTAAACCGTATTACAATTTCAATCATGAAATACATGTTGTGGATGGATTAGTCTTTAGAGGAAATCAAATAATAATTCCTGAATCATTGCGTCAAGTTATATTAGAAATAATTCATGAAGGACATTTAGGATATGAAAAATGTATTCGACAAGCACGTACAGTAGTTTTTTGGCCAGGCATGACAGTAGATGTAAAGAATAAAGTTGAACAGTGTCCAGCATGTATTAAATATCATAGATCAAATAGTCCAGAACAACTATTACCACATGAAATACCAACTTTGCCTTGGCAGAAAATTGGTGTTGATTTTTTTTATTATAGTAATGTCACATATATATTATTAGTAGATTATTATTCTAAATACTTTGAAATAGCGCCTTTAAATAATACTTCAGCAAAAGAGGTCATTAGTACAATGAAGTCTATATTTGCGAGACATGGAATACCATTGATCTTAATGTCTGATAATGGTCCCCCATTCTCATCAAAAGAGTTTCAGTCATTTTTAGTAGATTGGGACATTACTTATCAAAGTTTTAGTCCTTATTATCCAAAAAGTAATGGTTTGGTAGAGAGGACAGTTCAAACTGTAAAGAATATTTTTAATAAGTGTATAGAGTCAGGCTCTGATCCATATCAGGGAATGTTGCAATACAGAAATACAACGTTAGAATGTGGTTATTCTCCAGCACAGTTATTAATGTCACGTAATTTAAGAATGAAATTACCTGTTAGTGAAAAAATACTCATACCAAAAACAATTGATAGGGACGAATATAACAAATTTATTAAGGAAAAAGAAAGGAAAGTAAAAGAATATCATGATAGGTCAGCTAGAAACTTACCGAATCTGTTTGTTGGAGAAAATGTATTTTATAAAAAGGTTCCATCATCACCGTGGTTACCAGCTACTGTGATAGAAATAGGTCCTTTTCCAAGATCATATGTCGTCAGAACACCTGAAGGTGTACATTATCGTAGGAACAGACAACACATATTAAAGCCTGCCAGTACAATTAGTAGACAAAATAGTGAGGTGATAGTTAAGCATGAAAATAGTACAGCAGCTAGTTCCAATTTGTATGAGGCTCCAAATATGAACAACGATACATCAATTTCAAATCAAAGTTATGACAATTTAAATGTTAGCTTAAATAGGTCACATAGACCAAATGTAAGTAATCAATTTTGTACCAGGAGTGGTCGAATTGTAAATAGACCAAAAAGGTTTTCATTTTCAGAAGAGTAATGCAGCAGTGTAGTGTTGCGGGTAGATTTAGGTTGTTGGGATAGTTTAGTTTTTTTTGTAAAAAAAAGGGGCATGTTATGTTATGTGAACCTACCTTAATATTTGTAAACCTACCTTAACATGAGTGACAGGTGAAGGAGATGGACAGCGGACAGCAATCGAAAAAGATGGCTCGTTAGATATAATCATGTATTAAGTTTAGTTGGTCTTTAATAAAAGATATTAAAAAGAAACTGGTCGTCAATATTATTAAAAGCCCACAGAGACAACGTAACATATTTTAATTATATTAAATTTTTACACACTCCGACTATTTCTGGCGTAAAATATTACTTTGATCCTTATCAATTGTTGAGCACTGCATTTACATTATTATTGTAATAAGTGTTTAAATTATATTAAAAGTTTTATATCATTTAAAAAATATATAAATTGTTTAAAATTATTGGTAATGGTTCATTTTATATTATATGTTTACAGACCGTGGCCTGTAGGTGTCTCCCAACACTATTACATTAAAGAGAGTCATTTCAGATTCTCGGAAAATTCCAATACCGATTCGGAACAATGGACAAATCTCAGGAGGCACACTAGGGCTATAAATAACACAAATCAAAGTTGTAGACAAAACATCATGAACAAACAGAAATTCTAGTAAACCCCGAATATAATCTACTGTTATTTGATTTGTAAAATTACCTCAAGGTTTGTGTGTTGCTTCTTTTTTGCCTTCTTCACGTTTCCTGCTTTTTTCCTCTTCCTCCTTTTTCTCGTTGTCCTTACGTTTCTCGTATTTATTATCTGCGAGTTTATTAAACTTTGACCTTGGTAAATATTTTTCCATAATTATTTTCTTTATAAATCAACACTTTATGCTATGACGTTTATAAACTAAAAACTTAAATATATAATTTTATCGCAGATCGTATTTGTAAAGTTCATTATTTTAGTTCAAGAACATGCCGTTCCTTTTGTAAACAAAAAGGATAAAAATACAAAGTAAAGGTCGATTCAAACACATCAGTCCCGTCACAGTTCCGGCGCCGAACCGGTACCGTCTCATCACAGAACTATTCGTTCGTCTATTCGCACACACCCGTAATGCATTAGTCTTCAGCGGCCAATCTGTTGAAAAGATGGAAAGTTTCTCGGATGAAGAATTAGCAAATATTATTATTATTTCCTGCCAAATATTATTTTTAAAATTAATGTCCATGTATTTTGTACGCGACAAATCATATAAAACATTATATTTTCTCACACATTCTATTAACTGTTCGTTGCCGGCAAAACCAAAAAAATCGTTGCTGAGATTATAAAATCGTTCGGACGTTAGACGTGTCGAAGCCTGACTGCTAGGAAACTGTTCCTCAACTGATGAATGTGAATGCCGGCGGCATATTTCTGTTAAAGAATATTTTTTATGAAGGATTGTTCGGTTCGGCTCACGAACTGTGACAAGACGTGACTGATGTGTTTGAATCGACCTTAACGTCACTGGATTAACAAAATAGTCAAATTATTTGATTTCCTAACATTTTGAGAAATGGTAAGTAAACACCTTGTTCAAAATAATGTTTTACAGCTATTTGCTTGTGGCATAGAAACTGAGTGCGATGACGTAAACCTAGTGTGGGAAACTATTAAGCTAGTTTGACGGACTGTAGACGTAGACGCACTGCAGACGTAACAAACGGACTGTAAATATTATTTCAATTTATAAATCGACGGAGTGGAATTTTTTCGCATGAGTAGAAACAGTTGCTAGAGTTGGTGACCATGATACTATAATATCCTTTTAATATTTATTATTATTATTTTATAAATTCAAAAAACAAATAATCAACAAAATCAAAATTCGAATATGTTGATAAACAACTTTACAAAATGGTGGGCGGGCCAGACAGTTCACTTTGGTTGACAGCACAAAATTCTTCCTTTTGATTGGCCAGACGCAAGTAACGCACTGTAAAAGATGAATGTTGGCAACTCTACCGTTGCAGTGCGTTTCACTTACGTTCCGTCATGCGTTTACGTTCATTTATAAATAAGAGTACACAAAATACTATGTTGATCTTTTTCCAGTGCGTCTACGTTTACAGTGCGTCAAACTATAAATCCAGCTTTAAAGGGCAAATGAACAACGTAATAGAAAACATCTAAAAGCAATACCCAGAAATAACAAACAGGAATGGATAACAGAAAAGATTTTACAATTCGAAAAAAAAACCGAGACAAAAGGGGGACGGCTAGAAACAAAATGCGTCGGAATAGAATAACTGCCACAAAGGCACGATTTTTTTTTAATTTACATAAAAAAGTAAAAGAGTTAACATCGACTAATAAGAGAACAACCTTGTACACCATGCTGAACACGGATGGCAAACTGCTAGAATCGACTGAATATAAACTGAAAGAATGGGAAAATTATATCAAAATACATTTTAACGGCATGCGAGAAGAACCAAGAAGATTGGACAACAACAACAAAGGACCAGAAATTTTGAAAACCGCAATTATAAATGCCATTTATCAAATCAAAACAAATAAGAGACTAGGTCCAGATGGAATATACAGAAACTTTAAAATTAATCAGCGAAGGAAACATCGAAATATTTGTTCTTTTATTCCCACTATCGAAAAAGCCAAACATTGCAATGAGTTCCGTCTGATAAGCCTTATGACTCATGCCGTAAAAGTCCTATTAAAAGTCGTACATAACCGAATCTATAAAAACTGCGAAACAATCATCGGATACGATCAGTTTAAATTTAGAGCCGGCATGGGAATGAGAGAAGCCCTGTTCGGTTTACTGATCTGGTCCATACATACTACCACCAACAGAAAGATATATTTATATGCTTCATGGACTTCGAAAAAGCATTTGATAGAATAAAACACGACTATTAGAACGTTTGCAAGAAGTCGGTTTAGATGGGAAGGACATCAAACTACTAAAAAACTTGCACTAGAATCAAAACGACTCAGTTATGATCGAAGGTTCCATGTCCGCAGAAGTAGAAATTAGGGAAGGAGTTAGACAAAGATATGTTCTGTCACCCTTGCTGTTTAATCTTTATTCCCAGTTTCTATTTAAGAGGCTGGAGGATTCCTGGAATTGAGTCAAGGTGAATGGCGTAAATATCAAGAGCATTAGACACGCTTATAATACGATGTTAAAAGCAGATTCCGACTATAACAACTCATCGACAGGACCAACTCGGTTTGTGAGCAATTTGTTATGAAAATAAACATTAAGAAAACCAAAGTGATGTCAATCGAAAAAAAAAACAAAATGTACTTCTACCTTGCATAATAAACGGGCACATTTTAGAACAGGTCAACAAGTTGAAGTAACTGGGATGTTGGATCTTTAGCAGTTTAAATGCTGATCTAGAAATCACGTTTCGTGATTCATCGACTACGTTTATCAAAATGCCAAGTCTGGTCGACTATTCTCTCTGTAGTTAAAACGTGAGTTCTTAAAAAATCAACGGTAAATAAATTGAGGGCCTTTAAAATGTGGATCTACCGGAGAATCCTCCAGATTTCATGGACATCGCATACCTAAATCGAAGAAATGCTACAGAGAACGCGGCAAGGAACGAGAACTTTTTAACACAGTGAAAATTAGAAAAACATCATCCTAGGCCAAACGCTGAGAAATAATAAGTATCAATATGCTTAACTAATAGTGAAAGGAAAGATTGAGGAAAGAGAGGACTAGGTAGAAAAATAATGTTGTAGCTAAGAAACATCCAGATGTGAGATACATTTCTTGTTCTTTCATGCGCACCAGTTTTTTCTTTCGGAGTTTAATTAATTTGAAAAATTATATTTTTTGTGAATTTTGTTTCTTCGGTATGGATGCCCTCTTAATATACCTGTTTTCTATATTTTACTCTCTCTTCTCTTTATTTTTTCTTGTTCCGTGCTTATTTATAATTTTTATTTTTGTATAACTTCTTGTACTCAATTATTAGTATTACCTGGCATTCCCTTTGCTATTCTTAAGAATCTATTATTACTTTTTTTTTAATGTCTTTTTAATTTTTGACAGTTTTCGCAATACGTTATCCACTATTTTTCGTGTGGTTTCCCCCAATCTTGTCGCTTTGTTTTTTTTTTATTATCATTTATTACAACAGGTATTTAATAACGAATCGGATTATCATAAACAGCCATTCCCACCTCAACAGGTCGGTTCTCAACTTCAGAGCAATAACCTTTATCATTTTTTATGAATATTTTTATAAGCTATTTTTTAGGTTATCTAATATTTTAATTTTACTCACCGGAAAAGCTACTCACGGTTACTATTAGTGAACTAATCTTATTCATTGATGTTCTTTACAATCAAATCCACTCCTTGGTAATTTTCCACCAAATTAACTCAATTATAACAGTCAAGTTTTAAACAATGTCAAAACAAGTCCAAAAAAAATCATACATAATACACCCAGACTGCCCAGACAGCACCCGTAAAAATTACGTAAACTAGAGATGGAAGCTATTCCAAAATATATTATGTACCACAGTGTTATTTTATATAAAAAGCTGTCCAAAATAAAAATTTTTAATACTAGCATTTCGGACCGGTTCTTGTCCTTACAGCAGGTAGCAGGTAGCTATGTGTGACGTTATCTGGCACTATACCCTCCCAATCTAACCAAACGAATTTGACAGCTGACGTAACACGTTTTGGCTGCGTTTAGTTTTGAGAATTTACTCTTTTTTGTACGATTTGCGATTTTTTTATTTTTATAATTCAAGTGATTTTTGTAATCGCGGCAATTATGAATATGCCAGAGGAAAGTAAGTACTCAATATTGAACAATTTTTTAAAAAAATACACAAGGAAAATAATTCCTGCAGCTGGCTGTATACCACGTATAACAAAAAGAGGTTAGTCTTTGTATGTGGGTATATTTTATTTTATAAAAACCCTTAAAAGGGCAACATTAAAAGCACGAACGTTTTCGGAACAACTGTTCCATCATCAGGTTAAAATACCTAAAATAAGTATAAACCATTTAATTACAGCAAACGTGGTTTAAAATTTTGACTAAGGTTAAAAAAGAGCAAAATGGTTATACTTACAGGTTACCATGCCTGAGCCACCAAAATATTTGGGTAAAAACCCTTTAAAATGTAATGTGTTACCAAAGATTGTACATGATGTTAATAATATTATATGATGTTTAATATTTTAATTAAATTTTACTTCAGGTAACATACACCCATGCTTAAGTGAGTTCCAGTGTCCGGAGAGTAAACCCCTTCAAACGGACTTCAGCTGGTAACTGATTGATAAGAAGAAACCCATGAACGGTGTCAAAAACAAAATGTCAATGTACCATGAAACAATGTTAGTTAAACATAGTATTACTACAGCCAAAAGATTAAAAAACTTTGATGATGTTAAAATGATAACAGCAATCCAGGTGTTGGGATTTAAAAATTTTTCTATAATTATTTAATATTGGATATAAAAGATGTAAATTACTGGTGTTGTTGAAGGTCATGTTTGAGAGAATGACGTATGCATTAGGCAGCTTATGTTACTCTTTATCGTATGGAGTGTGGTCTAAAAAGTGTGATTTGTGACGAATTAGCTTAAATATATGGAAATGTCCTTTTATGTTGCTTACATCTAGGACAAGGAAAAAATAAATAGTATATATTTGTAGCTAATGTAAGACTTCGTATTTAAATGAAATGGTTTAATACTGCTCGTATCGTAAAAAATTTTTTAATATAAGTGAGTCCAATAGATTGAGAAATGGGATTAAAAATCTTCCGGCTGAAGGAATTAAAGTTATAATATATGTGATTAAATTTAAAAAATTGAAAAGGCTGAGATCCTCAGAGACTTGGCAGGAATAAAAGTAAATGAAATGACTAAAGAATAAAGGAGAGTGGAATAAAGGAAAATAAATGAGTTAATCAACAAAATTAGAGATGAAAGAGGTCCTTCATGCTTAAAGCATCTAGCACCCTGAACAAAATATATTTTGATTATATTAAATTCGGTACATAAAAGCCTGAAATTTTATTTGTGAGTATGATGTACTAAGTTGTTGACTAAGAGAGGGGGGAGCAATGGTTGATTAAGGGTTTTGGCAAAGTGGGAGAAAGTGAATTCTGATGAATTGCTGGATTGTGTTTAAATGGTTACTGAGTTTAGAACTAATGAGTGGATGGTAGATATATGAAATGACAGAGAAATAGCAAAAGAAAAAAGAATGGACAGGAATATGATGTAAACGTGGAGATTGTAAAATAATGAAATAGTGAGGTATAATAGATATTATGTTAACAGTAGGGGGCTGAGATCCTCAGAGACTTGGCAGGAATAAAAGTAAATGAAATGACTAAAGAATAAAGGAGAGTGGAATAAAGAAAAATAAATGAGTTAATCAACAAAATTAGAGATGAAAGAGGTCCTTCATGCTTAAAGCATCTAGCACCCTGAACAAAATATATTTTGATAATAATCTCATAACCCACACTTCTCAAATTTACCCCATCTTCTTCATCTGACCTTCCTCGATAAACGTCAACACCTTAATCCGTCTCAACAATTGTTGCTTTTAAAACAACCATTCTCTCTACACTACTGTCATAACACTCCCTCCAAAAGAATTTTTCAGCCTACAGGATGAACAAGTCTACAGGATGGGTACCATATGTTTTGGAGTCACTTGGTGAGCTCCAAAAAGTACCTATTTGTTGCCTACTATTTGGTGCCTTAGTTATGTAAACTATAATTGACTGTTTCGGGTTCTTTGCCATATAATCTACATTTTAAGTGTCCGTAAAACAATCTTATTGTGTGTATATGTCTCTTGATTGGCGCATGTCAAGTAAGAATTTAGCAGCCTTCAACATACAATCCGTCTAATACACATTATGCCATACTGCCTGGGTATACTTTCTAGAGTTATGTTGTGTTTAGAACTGAGATTTTTTCAGTCGCGACCGAAGTGCGTTTTAGCAATTGCAATGCCGGCGCTAGATAGAAGTATTTCGTACCTGGATCCTCTTCTAATAAGTTCATCAGCTCTTTTGTTGCCGTTAACCCTAGAAACACAAGGTGGGGTCGTCGGTGAGTTGGCCGCCCATCTACCTTCAGTCATAGATAAGAGGGTTAGGCCTTCAATATTTCACATGACTTGTAAATGGTGATGTATGTTTTTATGTACATTCACATTTAGTCGTGTTTGTAGCGCATTTCCGATTTTTGACCCCACCTTGTGGTTAACGTAACAAGTTTTTGTTGGTAAAAAATTCTGAATTTTGGCAACTAGTTGAAAGTTTAAGTCGGATATCTGCTAACGCTCAATTTGCACATTCGTGTGTGGCATTGTCCCAACGATGTATAATACATGTGTTATAGTGTCCGGGCAAACCTCAAATACGTTCCTCAATATATAAATAAATATATAAATTATATATTGTACCTCTTATTTTTGGCGCTTTTCATCTTTTTTTCTTTCCTCTTCGTTTTCTTTCTCGTCATCTTTTTCCTTGTCATTGTACTTATCACTTTTCTTGCCATCACTTTCTGTTAAATGGGAGTCACTACAGTGTTCTTTCCGCGGGTAATCTTTTGTGGTTTTAAATAATCGAAACATGTTTACTGTTGATGTTTAAACAAAAACAATTACGGTACATACGAGAAATATTTTATACCTAAATGTGTATTTATGAAATATAAATAAATAAAATGTTATTATCTAAAAACAATTAGCTATAAACAATGATCGAGATAATATAATTTTTGATACATGAGATAAGGATATAACATGAGATACATACGGGGATGTATCTATAGACATATAATACAAACAGACTGAGCGTTGTAATACAGCGGCGCCAGCGTCTCATTAAGCGAATGGCCCGGAAATCATTGCAGGATACAGATTTTGTTTTCTTTGATACAGCAATAAACGTTGACTTCAGCTATGATCTTGGTATTACTCCGTTTACATATATGTCATTGAACATTTTTGTTAGTCGTTAAGTACCGCCGGTGTTAAATAGTTTTATGAATTCAACATATGCATTGTCAGGTCCAGGAGCTTTGCCATCTTTTAGTTGTGATATTGCTTTTTCCATTTTGATCTGATGTGAATGGTAAGTGGTCATTACATATGTAGGACGGAGCTTGTTCGGACCTATTATCATCAAAGAATTCTTGTATGTATTTGGCCCGTATGCATATTTCTTAATTTTTATCTGTGATGATGTTCCCCTCTTGATCTTGCAGTTTGCTAACTGTGTTGAACTTTTGAAGACCAGCTGCTTGTTTTACCTTTTTATGCATATTAAATGTACCGTGTTTTTGTTCCAGCAACTCTATCTCTTCACAATGTGTTTTTAATTAATTTCCTTTGGCCTTTCGTATTTTGGTTCTTATTTGTATCTGAATATTTTTGTACAATGTTTTGTTGTTCTTTGATTGTCTTTTTTCTTCCATGAGTTGCAGTATATTGTCATTCTTCCAACTTTTCCTGTTCTTTTTCTTTTCTATTAGATGTTCTTCTTTGATCTAGTTACACGTTTCACATATACTCTGGAGTGATTCTTCGGTATTATATGTTTGTTCCATGTTACTTAGCTTTTCTGAAAGAATCCGTGCGACTGTCTCTTTTGTTTCCTTATCTTTTAGTCTTCTCATATCACATTTTTTGTTACTATTCTCCTTTGTAAACTTTTTAAATCTAAACCTAAATTTAGCAATAACAGTAACATGATCTGACAATATGTCAACACCGGGGTAACTTTTAGCTGATAGGCATCCATTACGAAATCTCTTGTTCACCATTATGTCATCATCATCATCATCATCATCGGCTCCACAACCCATGGTGTGTCTTGGCCTGCTCAAGGATAAGCCTCAATTCTCTCTTATTCTTCGCCTTGACTTTCCAGTTTCGTACTCCCAACATTTTTAAGTCTTCCTCCACCTGATCCTTAAATCGTGCTCTGGGTCTGCCTCTCCTTCTCACTCCATCCATTCTTTGGTTATAAATTAAGTACCATTATGTAATCAATTTAGTTCCGTATTATATTTCCTGGTTGCTCTCACAGAAAGACCCAAGTACACAAACGTCTTGGTGGTAGTTTGAAGAACATATTTAGTAGCTACTGCGAATTCTTCTTTCTCTACAAATGGTTTTAATCTTTCTCCCCTTTCATTTCTCTTCCCTAGACCAAAATCAGCAATGAATTCACGCATTTTCCTTTACCAATTTTCGCATTCAAGTCACCCTTAATAATAGTTATATCTTCTTTTTTAACTTGTTTAAATGCATTTATCAACAACTCACAGAATTGCTCTATCTCTTCTTCTGGTTTATCGGTGGTTGGAGCATACACTTGTAAAACATTTAATTTGACCGGAGTAGTATTCAGTTGGATTACTATTAATCTTTTAAAAACAGTCATAACATTTGTAACATATTGACGTAATTGAGGAGATACGATTACTCCAACCTCATACATATGTTGACCGTCATCATTTCCTGGCCGTCCTATACCATATGGTATATGACAACCATATACCATATGGTTGTCAACAATACAAGCATTTCGCCACCTCATTTCGTTTACGCCCATTATAACTACTGTAGTCTGGTCATTTCTTGAATGGTATTATGAAGTTTTCCAGCCTAATCAAGGAATTCACATTCCAGGTACATATTTTAATAACCAACTCTGAAGTTTTTAGAGACACTTTTCCAGTTCTGTCACAGGGGTTTCTCTGGATTACGACCTGGGAGACCCTGTGAGCTAGAGGTGGATCACCTCCCCTGCCGAATCTTGGCTTGCGTATACCATGATTAGTAAAGTAATTGATAGTCAATGACAATTAATATAGTCAGAAAATAGCAATGTAATTTTTAGTAAATATGTTCAGTGTATGCCTTGTTACTAAGTAAAGCCAGCTTCATTGTTTTTACAAAAACTCACTTATTATCTACGAACGGCTGCGGTATCTCCATTGAATACCAATCCGACAAAGGTGAGAATTTTTTTAATAAAAATTCCCATACTTTTCGGATCCGAACTCACATCCCCCTAGTTTTTAAGCTCAAAAGTTAATCCTCTTACCACTGCGTCACCGAGGAGTTATTTAAAAACTTTATACATAACACAACTAAAATAGTTTCGGTAACGTTTTCTTCACTTTATTTATTTTTTTTTTTTTTGACTAAACCGACATTTCACAGAGAATATTCATATTTGACAAATATTCATGAATATTTGTCAAAAAAACTGATTCTTTTTTTCAAAAAATAAATAATTATGTAAATTTTACCTGTTCTTTTATTTTTATTTCATCATTTTTTCTTTCTTCTTCGTTTTCTTTTTCATCATCGTTTATTTTATCATATTCCTTACATTTTTTTTTGTCGTTATCACTGATTAAATAAGCACCCCTGCGTTCAATATAGTTTTCAAATGACAATTTTTTTTTAGTTTTAATTTTAAATAATCGACACATATTCCGAAAACATAGGTACCTATATACTTTAACTGTAGACTGTAGTGCTACAAATATAAAATATACTATTTTATGAGAGATAAATTGATTACAAGTATGTATCTCAAATTTAAGCATAAACAAAAATTGAGATAATGCAATTTCTAGAGATAAAAATTCTAAAGCTATTGTCTTATTAGTATTTTTATATTATTTATGGTAGTGATGCCAAATAAGGCCAGTGTCTTAATAAGGTCAATTATAAATATTTCCTTAAAGGTCGTGGCATATTATCGTGCACGTTGCGTTTAGAGCACATAGCGTTTAGTTTCCGAAAAATATAATTTAAATGGTTTTAAATATGAACAACGCACACTGTCCGGAACATAGCGTTTCAGACACTTAACATTTCCGTTCAGTATATTCGAAAACAATATTTTACTGATGCCGACGGCTACGTAACGAGTCGTAACCGGTTGGTAAGGATAATGTGAATTAGATGTCCGTCGTTTTCCCCTTTGTTTATTTAGGTATTTGTTTAATTTTGATACAGAGTATTTAAAAAAATTATTTTCGAGGCTATTTTGTCATTTATGCATGTGTTTTTATTGCTCTGTGACAATTAATCACTTTTGTACGGAAGTGATACCTCTTCTTTTTAAAAATACTTTTTGGTTTAATATACAGGGTGAGTCATAACTATTGGGACATAGACTAAGGACAGGTTATTTGGACCAAAATATGGCTATTGAGCCAAATATGGCTTAATAAAATGTTGCTGAGAAAAAAGATAGAGGGTGTTAAAGTTAATTTTTGTTTTTCGTTTTTTGCTAATTGTTTCCCTGTATATTTATAAATTGCTATCAAAATTGGCACAGAGGCATAATCTTAGACAAGAAATAGTATTTTATTTACAATTCCACTATCAAATACCAAACTAATAAACAAAATTTCAACTAACTTAAGGTTTCCGTTTTGACGATAAATCAAAACTAAACACACTTTAACTTAAAAGAACTCACAAAAACTCAAACTAAATGTTCTACATGGTCTCCTCCGATTTTTATGCCTTTTCTAAGTCTTTTTATAAAGGATTTTCGGACGTTAAAAAAATATTATTCTGCCCCCTTATAAGATTAGCTGCATTTTGAATGTATCTCCAAAGTTCGTCTCGTGTATTAATTTCATTGGCATAAACTAAGGACTTCATATGTCCCCAAAAATAAAAATCTAGCGGGTTGTACTCAGGACTTCTTGGTGGCCATTGAAAATCACTGCCTCTGCCAATCCATCGTTGAGGAAATACGTCATTAAGATGATTTCTAACAGCTAATGAAAAATGAGGTGGCGCTCCATCCTGCATAAACCACATTTTTCTTCTTACATCCAGTGACAGATCATCTAAAATATCACTAAGAGTATTTTCCAAAAAGAATAAATAAGAATCTCCATTTAAATTCGGAAGAAGAACATAATGCCTTAGTAGTTGGTCGCCTATAATGCCACACCAAATATTCAATTTAAACTCATGCTGAAAATGTCTAGCTTTAATAGCATGCGGGTTTTTTTCTTCCCAATAATGACTATTTCGCCAATTAAAAACCCCTCGTCTGGTAAAAGTTGCTTCGTCGGTGAACATAATATTCTTAATAAAGTGTCTGTCATTGCGATGTTTATTCAGAATACGTTGGCAAAACTGTATCCGTCGTGGAAGATCTGTTGGAAGTAAATTTTGAACAGGAGTGAAGTAATAAAGATGGAGGTTCTCTTTTTTTAAAATTCTAACAATACACGACTGACTTACTCCTGTTGCTGCTGATAGATGTCGTGAACTTATTTCAGGATTTTCATCCACTCGAACCAAAAGTTCATCTTCTTGATTAGGTGTGATTTGTTTCGGTCGACCACCCCGATTTTTAGTGTAAAATGACCCAGTTTCACCTAAACTACGATATAATCTTGCAAAAGTTTTGTGATTTGGTTGCCTTCTGTTTGCGTATAACATTCCATACCTTCTGGCTGCCGAGCGACCGCAAAAATTTTCTTGTGCGTATACGCAAATCATATCTCGCATTTATTCATTAGTAAAATAATTGTGACGAGGCATTTCAATCAAAAAAAGTAATGATTACTTTTAAAAAATGCAACATGACACTACACTGTCACATCAAAAATAATTTACTCTGAACAAATGACATTTACCAACAACAATTATCTGACAGTCCAAAGCATACTTTTCATAAATGAAATAATATTTGAAATCCTTTTTTAAGACTCTAAGCAGTTCGACTGCGTTTTTATCGAAAACGGTTGAAATTATCATGTTTAAACAAGAGTACCAATTTTACGTAATAATGATGTTTACGTCATATTTTCTAATAAAAATTACTAAAAAGTTTCATCAGAAAAAGTTTAGACTCAATTTGATCATTAGGAATGATCCACGTGGCGCCCTCTATAACAAAACGTAAAATTGTAAATAAAATACTATTTCTTGTCTAAGATTATGCCTCTGTGCCAATTTTGGTAGCAATTTATAAATATACAGGGAAACTATTAGCAAAAAACGAAAAACAAAAATAACTTTAACACCCTGTATCTTTTTTCTCAGCAACATTTTATTAAGGCATATTTGGCCCAATAGCCATATTTTGGTCCAAATAACCTGTCCTTAGTCTATGTCCCAATAGTTATGACTCACCCTGTATATGGCTTCGTTAAATGTAGTATTTTGTTTTTTAACTGAAGGTGAAATTAAATTTAAAACATATTTAAACTGAATCCTATTCATTCTAAAATATCCATAATATTTTTCATCGTCATCAATTAATTCTCTGTATAAAGTCCAATATTCACCTTCCTTCTTCCTTTCTCTTAGCATTGGATGTACTTCAAACCTTCTTTTTAACACAGTTTTTCATTCTTCATCGTTAAAAAGAAGAGCAATTGCACATAATTTTTGTCGAGAAAAGCGAGATCATATCTTCACCGAACCAAATTGAAACGTTCTATGTATGAAAATGTGAACGCGCAGCCCAATTGCTGGAGTGGAACGCTACGTGCCGTAAACTAAACGTGCACGATAGTATGCCGCGACCTTAAATATATTATTATATTCTAGATGTCACTGTAAAACGCTTTCCCAGTCAAAATCGTCTACGCCATTCAGGCATTCAGTCGGTAGTATCAAACAGCAGCGCGAAGTATACTAGACACGTGTTTACTACGGTGCCGAAGTTCGGTTATAAATTATAGGTAAGATATAAAATCACTATAAAGTAACTTAAATAATATATACCAAATATTATTTCTTTGTAAAGCAATAGAAAATTAATACTCTTTTAGGAACTGATACTGTTTTTTCGCTATATTGTTTTTTATTATTGCTCTTTTATGTTAAATAGAAAAGTAGACAGTGCTCTAATAAGGCCAATTGATTGGCCTTATTAAGAGTCAACTGGCCTTATTAAGAGCTGGTTGACATTATAAACAATTTGTTTACATAATCGTTTAAAATATTTTTTCTTTGCAGATATGTACACCAGGAAAAGGGCACAGTGGACTGAAGAGGTTATTGAAGCTGCAATGAATGCCGTAAGAGATGGCATGGCTGTTCATAAGGCAGCACTTACATTTAATATTCCTCGGTGTACGTTACGTAACCATCTAGCTTGTGGTAATTCACAAAAACGACTTGAACGGCCTCCAGCACTTACAAAACCTCAGAAAGATGAATTGGTTAGGCGTATAGGAAGATTCTGTGACGTGGGTATGCCATTAACCCCCAAAATATTACGAAAAAACGTGTATGTTTTTGTCAAAGAGGCAGGAATAAGGCATCCATTCTCGGTTAAAAAGGAGATAGCTGGAAAAAAATGGATGAAATTGTTTTTTTCTTGGCATCTTAACATTGCAAAGCGTCGGGCTCAAAAACTCAATTTGGCCAGAGCCCAAAAATTGAATCGTACAGTTATTAGTGACTGTTTCGAGAAACTTCGACAGATTTTATATGAGAAGGGCTTCGCATGCAAAACTGCTCAAATTTACAACATAGACGAAAAATGATGCCAGCTTACACTGCATCACCAACAAACTGTATTGGCTAGTAAAAGTGCTAAAAGGGTGCATATCGTTGCACCAGAGCACGGCGAAAATATAACAATCGTGGCATGTGGCAACGGCATAGGCAACAGCATTCCGCCCCTTATCATTATGAAAAAGCAACGAGTTAAACCAGAATGGTATTGTAATCTTCCAGCAGAAACAAAAATTATAATGACCAAGAAATGAAGCATAACAGCAGATGCATTTATAGAGTGGTTAGATCACTTCTGTCGGTTCAAAAATCCTGGACCAGCCCTTTTAATTTTTGATGAAGATTCATCTCATTTAGACATTAGAATTGTAGAAGCTGCAATAAAAAAAGATGTAACTCTGTTTTGTCTACCATTCAACACCACTTCAACACCACCCATGAGCTTCAACCACACGATAAAGCAGTCTCTGACCAAAATTTTTCAAACTTACATCTCAGATGAAGACAGTGACTCATCTGGGTTTATACAAGTGGTACACCTTCCAGCAAGGATTATGGTGATGCAGTTTACACGTCAAATAAATATGATAAAAATAAGATTGCAAACAAACTGAGACAGAGCCATGTGAAGAACTAATTGCAAGTTTTATTTCCAGTGGTTTGCTGATTAGACCGGAGTTAAAAGTATCAACAAAAAAACGTCGACAGGCCATTATTGCGAAAGCACAAGAAGTTACCAGAGATTTATTTAGTGCACAATCTCATAGCTCAGCAAAACCAAAACCAAATTTTAAAAAAGATTCATGGTACTGTTTCTTGTGTGATGAGGATAGAGTGGCTGATTATGCGCAAGTGTGTTTGTTGTAATAAATATATCACCGAGGAATGTATAGGATTAACAAAAGACGAAAAGGATATATTTGTATGTCCTCGATGTGTGTAAATGTGCGATATATGTACTTCATGTATTGACAAATTTTTGTTTTTGATATGAATAAAAGTTTCTTTTCCAAGGTTTCCGTTTATTGCCACTTCAACCTCATTTTGTTTGTTCCTGGTCGTCGTTCCAGACTATAGATGCAGTTTTTTTGTTCGTGTATCAGGGATTCCCAGTCGAGTTCCTACCCCCAGAAATTTTAGTAAGTCCAGTTTACAAATCACTGTCATAATTATTCTCAGTTTTTTTTCTTCTTTGTTATTTTGGTATAAATCTTTGTAACTATTAATATAGTATTTTTGTGCCATTTATATTTGTAACTGTTTGTGGCGAGAGAACAATAAATGTTTTATTTACTTCTCTAAACCATTTGGTTTATTTATTTAAAAAAAAAGGTTATAACCTCTCTTTTGTGTTTTTTAGGACGGAAGAAACTTTTCTTTCATCTTCTTGTTGTTTTGTTTGCCCATTTGTCCAGGAAATTCATGTAAGTACTCCTTTGTTTCATTTTTGTAGTTGCCCCAATTAAAATCCTCTGTTCCATTCACTTATCCACGACTCCAGCTCTCCAAATAAACCCTGAGCGCCGTTCGTATATGTTTCGATTTATTTTGCTTGTCCTATCTCTGCCCCAATAAATTCTGGCCCCAATTTTCAACCCCTTATAGTAATACCCTATGTGGTAGGCAAAATATTTCGTTACAAATTTATGCATAGAGACTAATACTCATTATATCTAGCATCTTTTGTAACTATCTACTTTTGATACTCGTTCTTTTGTGTTAGTTTCGTTTCATCGTAATAAATACTTTGTTTTTAAAACCATTTATATAAAATTTTGTTTCAATTTGATTTTTTGCCTATTTTACCAATCTTTTTTCCCAAATTGTGTACTGCATTTATTGAAACAAAAGATAATTTATAAAACTAATTAAAGTACTTATTAATTTAACTTTCATGACCAAAAAAACGAAATTTTTAAATCGATTTTTCTAGAAAATAGTGTATCCTATCGACTTAAAGTAAGAGTAAGAGTTTAAAAATTAAAGACAAAAAAGTTATGCATTAAAATAACCATTGACCTACCCAAAACGGACGCCTATGACCGGTACTAGAAATTCGCAGTTAATGGAGTCGATTCAACTCTAGATGATAAATAATCATACCAATTTTCGTTTTTCTAACTAGAAGCGTTCTGAAGATATTAAAAAAAAAACTAATTACAAGGCGCCATCTTCAAAGTGCTCAAAGAGCTCTAGCTATCTTAGGAAGCATTTTCGGACTAGGTGAATTCGGTTAAATTGTTTTAAAATGATATCAGAAATCTCCAGTCTTCGTTTGTCAGGAGAGTTTCTTTACACCCTGTATAGTTCACAGTAGGTCTGCTATACGTGTACTATTTTGGTCTATATGTGATAATAATCAATTGTAATGTAAACATAGCAAGGAAATAAAGAAGGAAAAATTAAGGGACAATTAGCCTAGTAAAGAGTAATAATTATTTAAGTAATTATTACATATTCCAAATTGATTAAAGAACAAATAAATTCATAGCTAGTAGGTAACATATTAATGTAAACATTTTACATTAAACAAAGATTGAAAACTCGACCCAGTTTAAATGTATTACACGAGTCTCAAATATCAGGCCACCACGGTTGTTTAAATCACGTTTCAAAAACATAGTCCTCCGCTGAAATATAACACGGGGACCCAGTCAGCAAAAAAACAATAACGCGACCTTGGTACTACGACTGAAAATTGAAAATACGGGCTGATAAAAAAGGCGAACAAGGGGGCCAGCGAGACTAGTGGGAAGTTGGCACTCTAGAGCGCTCCACGCCAGAAGTGTTTAGATCGGACGATACGCAGCCAGTGAACGCGCTATTTAACTCGACGGGATAGTGTGACGTATAAGTCCGGCAACTGGAGATTCGAAAGTTCGCGATCTCGAATCCCTGTAGGACTGGAGGCGTATTTATTAGCTAGTGCCTAAATACGCTGAGGTAACTAAGATCTATATACTAACCCAAGGTATATTCTAATGATACGGAATTGTCCGACCTTTAATTCCTTCTTTGTCTCTTCTCGTCTCCCTTCGCGCCTGATCGAACATTATTGGTCATAACTGATATTTTGTAGTGTACAGTCTATTTAATACATTGTAAACTCGAAATTTGTTTTTGTTATTCCTAGCCGTTACAGGTAGAGACTAGAAGAGATACACATTTCGCTTATGCAGTGCTCCGGCTTCTAACGTAAGCCCATAGCCTCTCACTCTTTGCAGGACCTGAGACCGAGAAGTCCTTAATCCCCTTCCTTCCAAAAATTTCCCTACCCTCTTGTAAATCCGCGAGGGCGGAACCAGTCAGTCCAGACTAGTGGAACCAGTAAGCCTTGCCCCGCTCGCAGGGATAAGTATCCCCTAAGAATTGTAGATGCATTGATCAGGATATTGAGACAGACGTCTTCTACAATGGTGACAGCCTTTATTAGAGTGGAGACAATTCATTAGAGGGGTTTACTAGATTTATTTACAGCTTCAATCCTAAATTATTACAGCTAGCCACCCCAAATAACTACACAATTGTTATCAATCGTTATATACTGCCTAATTTTTTGGTTTGAAGCAGTGTGTGATACCCTTAATTTTTTGAAACAGCCTTCTTATTTGTAAGAAGTTGGTATGCTGTTGTATTTTTGCGTAACCATTGTTGATATTAAACTGCCTTGTCTACAACTTCTTGTGATATGATGAGAATTGCCTGTATCGGTTCTGTGGTAGTAATAGACTTGTACATGCTTTTAACATATATACTGGTAAAATTGAGAAACATCCAGATGTTGTAGACTAGGATCTAGTTCAAATATTGTTTTGAAACTAGTACAGACCTTACGAAAAAATTTAAATCACATAATTTATTTTGATAATTGGTTTTCGTTTCTAAAACTTTTGGTAGAATTTTCAAAACAAAGTTTTTAAGCTATATGTTAAATTTCCAACAGATGCCATGTTGAAAAAAAGAGACCGAGGAAGCTACGAAGAAAAAGAAACTACTATAGAAAATACTAATAAATGAGCTTTAAAGTTGGTTGATTATTATCAACATTAGCCACCACTTTCTCTCATATTTAGCCTACATCTACCATAAAAAGATGGGAACCATTGCAAATTCGTCTCTATCTTCTGCTTTTCTTAAGAGCGTCTGTGTGTTTTACCCGGTCCAGTCGTGAATGTTTTTCAGCCAGGATATTTGTCGCCTACCCAGGACCCCTTTTTCCTTCGATTTTACCCTTCATAATCAGCTGCAACAACTCGTTCTTATCATTTCTAAGTATGTGCCCCAAATATGCTGTCTTTCGCCTTTTATTGGTGGTCAAAAGTTCTCTTTCTCTTCCCATTCTGTGCAACACCATTTCGTTCGTAATATGATCGGTCCATGGTATCTTCAAAATTCTCCTAAAAAGCCACATCTCAAAACCTTCCAATTTCCTCATTAGGTCAATATTAACAGTCCAGGCTTCGACACCATAAAGAAGAATAGAGTGGATATAACATTTTACCATGCGATATCGGATTTGCAGATTGAGTTTTTGGTTACTCGGAAATTTCCTCATCTTCAAAAAGGCTGCTCTTGATTGCTCTATTCTTGAGCGAATTTCTGATTTCGGATTCAGATCTTCCGTAATCCAGACTCCTAAGTATTTCATTTTGTCCACTTGCTCAATATATTCATTTTTTATCTGGATCCTTGTAATGACTTTGTCCCTCTTACTGATAACCATGGTTTTTGTTTTCTTTATGTTTATTGTTAAACCAAACTGTTCCCCAGTATCACAAATTGTGTTTAGTAACGACTGCAAGTCTGTCTCATTTTCAGCGATAATGACTGTATCGTCAGCATAACGGATATTATTTATATTTTCACCATTTATCTTGATCCCTTCTGTACAGTTTTCAAGTGCTTGCGTAAATAACTCTTCGGAATATATATTAAATAGTAATGGTGAAAGTACACGGTCCTATCTCACTCCTCTACTTATCTGTTGCGCATCCGTGCTATTTCCATCTAATGTTACTACAGCCTGTTGGTTCCAATAGAGATTTCTCACCATGTTCATGTCATTTTTGTCGAGTCCTTTTCTCTTAAGCCATTCCGCGAGAATTTTATGTTTAACTTTATCGAAAGCTTTCTCATAGTCTATAAACGCGACGAAAAGATCTTTGTGTTAGTCTCGACATTTTTGGGCAAGAGTTGTGAAACTATACAGAGCTTCCACTGTTCCGAAGCCGTTATGAATGCCAAACTGTCTATTAGTCATATCCGCTTCGCACTTTCTGAATATTCTTGCATGTATAATCTTTAAAAATGTTAATGTTAAAAAGTGTGACATTAAGCTGATTAATCTATAGTCATTACAGTGTTTGGAGTTCTTGGTTTTTGGTAGCTGAACAAAGGTCGATAGCAGCCATTCTGTAGGTATCTCACCAAATTTGTATATGTTGTTAAAGAGTATAGTTATTGCACTTAAATTATCTTCGTCTATACGTTTAATCATCTCGATATGAACTTCATCTGGCCCAGGGGTTCTGCCAGATTTTGAGTTGTTTAGAGCATGTTGGACTTTAGCAGATTTTAATATTATTGAAGCTTTTTCGATATCAATTTGTGCTGGTTCCGTTCTTGTGTCCATGAAAAGATCTTTAATATATTTAGTCCATACTTGTTTTATTTCAATTGAGTTATTAATAGGTTTATTGTTTTTGTCTATTAATCGGTTAGGTGTATTTGTTCGTGATTTTCCAGATAATTCTTTCACTTTTTTATTTAAAATATAATGATCATGCTTTTTCTGCAATTGTTCCACTTCGATGCATGTTTCCATCATCCACTTTTCCTTAGCCTCTTTTATTTTGTTCTTTATTAATTTATGTTTTTCTCTAAACTTATTTGGGTTTTTGTTTCCATATTTTCTTCTTTGTTCCATGATTTCCAGTATTTCTTGAGTCATCCAAGATTTTCGGTTTTCTGTTTTCTTTTGTAGAGTTTATTTTTGTGTTTTTATAACAGAATCTTTGATTTTGCTCCACATAATGTTCACATTCTCAAATCATCAAAAAATCAAAAGCTTATGTTAAAATTTCCATCCATCCATCCAATGGCGCTACAGCCCAAATCGGGCCTTGGCCTCCTTCAACAGGCTTCTCCAACCATCTCTATTTACCGCTGTTCTTTTCCATGAACGCGTTCCCAGGCAGTTCCTGGCATCCTCATCGACTTCATCTTCCCATCTCTTTTTAGGACTTCCAACAGGTCTTTTTCCCTGCATTCTTGCATTTAATAATTTTCTGGGGATTCTATTCTCATGCATGCGGACCACGTGCCCTGCCCATCGTAATCCCTGCAGTTTAGTATGTTGTGCTAGAGTTGTTATGTTAAAATTTGCTAGCCAAAAATGATGCAAGTTTATAATTTTTTTATGGGAGGAGTAGACATATTGGACAGTCTTGCTTACTACAGAATCCAGATTACACTTTATAGATCTTGCTATTGTTAATGTTTGGCTCCTATACCGTCGCGATCGTAATTCTTTGGGAGCAAGAAAGAAGTAACGAATTTATCTACTCAAATACCGTACTAAAATAGCAGAATCGTTGTGTTGGTAGGGAATATATATAGGTATTCGCAAAAGAGGTCGACCATCTACTGGATCCTTACAAAACGATTATGAAAAAAGAAGAAGAGGGGTCCAACTTCACTACTTTCTTGGCAAAACCTTAAAACAGGTGGAGTTTCTTATTGTCACGTCATCAAAGATGCAAGAAACCAAATTGTAGAGGCCAAACCAATGTGGCTTGTCAAAAGTGTAATGTGAATCTATGTCTAAATAAACATTCAAATTGTTTTAAACAATTTCATAAAAATAATGAACAGAGATAAAACTAAATAGCACTATTGAAAAAAAACATTGTATTTTAATAAATAAATTCAAAGTTTTAATGACGATAGTATCGAATTTGCATCAATCCCCTAAAATAACTATAACATTTTTTTAATGTTTCATTACTACAACTTTTTGATTTGGCCATTTTTAATAACAATAGTGAATTTTAATTTTTTTGTATTTATTTTTCATAAATTCGGGCGTTAAGGGGTTAAAGAAAAAAATGGTCAAGATTTTTTCAAATTAAAAATCATTTTTGAATTTTTTGTTTAATTTGTGACAAAAAGTCCTTTTTTTTTTATTATATATACGACGTTCCGTTTTTATGTTGAATGTTTTATATTGTTTTTCATGAACTGTTCTCGTGTAAAGAGCTTGAAATATATAAATTATCTCTCATATTTATTTATATATTTTCCCTACTCAGATCAATTCCGTCATTCTCCATTATTGGCATTACTTTCATGTTTTCTTTTAATCTCCTCATAAAGGTCTTTTATTTTGGTGCATCATAGTTTCTCTACTTTAATTTTTTTTGCTTCAGCCGTTTTAAGTTTTAAGGTTTTAGGTTTTAAGTTTTTTTTTTCGTGATCTGAGCCTTATCCTAATTTTTCTTGATAGCAAAAATGGTCACTACCGATATCAGTTGATGTTCTAACATCCATAACTTGTAGTGGATGAATGTGTCAGTCATATAAAATTCATTTTCTTTAATTTAATGACAATCCGAACGGTAATATATTTAAATATCTTTGTTTTTTTATATCGTTTAGGTGGAAGTTATTAATTAAATCAAAAATAATTAGTACTAACTTTAACAAAATAAAACACCAAAATACTTTAAATCTCCATTTAAAAGAATTTTAATACATTCAATTCCCAAGTTACCTTAATTATGTTGAAAAAATCTAACATGATCTAGAAAAAATAAACCTCTTGAGAAAACATACTCAAAAATGACAAATAAATCTTTTATATTAGGTACTTGTATGTATTTCTATAACTATATCAATAAAACGTATGGTAATGTAAATTTATTAACAAATAAACTGTATAATAGTCAACATAGGTGTTGATAACCAAAAATGCCAGGATATGATAACCAAGATTTTACAAAATAAATACTGATCATTTTTTTAATTGTGCAATTTGCAAATACGCCGCGTAACAGTTTGTGTATGTAAATAATGCTCAAAATTCAGGGAAATAATTAAAAGTTCTTATCTTGTTCCGCATTGCGTGATCATTACATTATCTACTTGTGTTCGTGATCTGGTGGCAACTACAGATTGTTGACGTGAGCTATTTTTTCCTTCTACCTTGACCTCGTTTGCCTTTGATTATCAGTTGTAATAGTTTATTTTGTATTTCCCATAATATATCTAAAATATTCCAATTTTCTCTACTTCAGGAGCTTGGAGGAGTAAGGCAGAACTCGCAAAGTGGACGTTTCAAAAACAGTCTCATTTTTCTCACAAACCGTTAAAGAATGCTTGTGTATATTATAAAAGCATGTTTTGCCTTTCATATTCCTAAAATTCTTTAAGAAAAATAATATACCAATCCATTCAAGTCAGAAACTAGACTACATAATCGTCTAGAAGAGCAAGGGCGAACCCATATACTTTAATTGCGTTTTCGTTCAGAGTTCGCTCTTCACTTCTGTAACCGTATCAACGCGCCGTTCTTTTTTATATTATGGCGCCGGTGTGACAAGGCGGAAGCAAAAGAAAACGGAAAAATGGCTTGTTAACGTGTATAAAACCAAACGAAACTGTGGTGAAGCGTACGTTTCAAGAAATACAAAGAAAACTGAATTTGCGCGCACAATTGGACTGCCATGTAAGTGTCGTAAAATGTGTTTTGAAAAGTTGGGCATGAACAATATCAATATGATTTTCAATAAATTTTGGCAAATCGGCAACTACGATAATCAAAACCAATACCTTTCAAAAATGGTAAATTGGAACGATTGTAAAAAGTCTTTAATTACTGACAGAGCTAATAGGAAGCTTCGGACCATAGAATATAGTGTTCCAATAAATGGAGAAAGAAAATGTGTTTGTCGTCAAGCTTTTAATAACATCCATGGTATAAACGAAAAAAGAGTTCGCGTTGTTTTAAACAAGCAGACCACCACAGGAACTGTACTGGGTGATAACAAAGGGAAGCTAAGTCAAGGAAATAAAATGGTTGGATATAGAAAGCAGTTGGTCAGAGATCACATTGATTCACTTGTTACCGTTTCCAGTCACTACAGCAGAGCCAAAAGTTCTTTTTGAAAATATATGCCACCGAGTTCGTCAATTACTGGAGTATATGAAGCATATATGGAATGGCTAAGAAACACACATCCTAAAGAACAGCCTATGATAGAGTCCATCATCGAAATATCTTTGTCAACGAATTCAATATAGGTGTTCAGCCTCCTTCTGTTGATGATTGTAATACCTGCTCTAAGATTAAAGTTGAACTTGATGGATTAAAGACTAGCAACCCGAATTCTCCCAGAATAACTGAATTGGATACTGAACTGAAGGTTCATTTAGCAAAGCAGAAAGCTGCTCAGAGTATGATAAAAAGCTACGAAAGCAACCAGGATGAAAATATTAAAGTTGTATGTATTGATTTATACAACAAGCATTACCCACGCCTAAACTTACCTGCAACGTACAATACTACAAAAGCAAAATGTGAACTACAACTAAGGAATCCACAACGTTAAAACAGGAGCAGCCATAATGTACGAGTATGTATGGGGTGAAACAATCGCTAAACGCGGATCGTGCGATATAGCCAGTTTTCTTAGTCACTACTTGGAGAACTACTTTGTTAATAAGCATGTGACAAAAGTTATAATTTTTAGTGATAACTGTGCCGGACAAAATGAGAACATAACCACGTTGTTTTGTCTAACCTTCACCACATTCATGCAAATCCCTTTAATCTTATTAAACACGTTTTTTTAATGTCAGAACATTCGATGATGGGATGTGATCGATATTTTGGTTCAATTAAATTAAAGATCAAGGATTATGAGGTATTTTCTAAAGAACACTATATCCATTTCATTACACACACTAAAAAAAAAGAACAAATTCCAAGTTGTTAATGTCACGAGGGAAATGGTTAAGGAATATTCTTCAAAAAGCAGCAACTAAATCTCAAATGTTGGGAGCTAACTTCAAGGATGGCAGAATATTCGAATTTTCAAAAGATTTTAAGATGGACTTTAAAATTCAAATCACATATAACACGGATATTCCTATAAATGTCATACTCAAATAGGGACGAAAGAAACTTCACGATGTAATAAATTTTAACTTAGATAGTATAGAACTTCCTCTTAAATACCTCTCAAGCTTACAGAAGAAAAGAAAAAGGACTTACAAGATCTTCTTGATTCTGTACCCATGCCTCACAAGCGTGCTTTACAAGAAGCTATTAGGGGAAGAATTAGTACAACTGAAGTCGAAGAAACTGTAGACGATGAAAATCAAATTGAGTTTAATTGAAGCTGTATTTGTGAATTTTGCAAATTATTTTACTGCTATTAGCTTCCACATACTTTGTTAACAAAACTATGTTTATTTTTGTAGAATAAATAATATTAAACTCATTTAATAAAAATCTTGCAAATCTTGCAAAATCCTCTTTTAATAACGGTATAGTTTTATGGGATTAGGTCACAATTGGTTTTAATAATAATTACATTTTTTTAAAAAAACTTTTTCTTTCTTTAAAAAAAATTGTAATGCTGTAATTATTACAGCCAATTGTGGTTAAATCCCATAAAACTATACCTTTATCAAACATGCCACAAATAAATAGTTTCAGAACTTGTCCTCTTTTAAGTTTTGTTAATGAAATAAAACTTGTTCGCCCTTACTATTCTAATATGTTTTTAAACTTTATACTCAGTTTTCCAGAAACGTGTTTCTGCAGTTTGCCTTTACGCTTCCAAGCTCCTGTGACAGTAAGTTTGAGGCTTTTACAAAACTTGTCTATTTTTTGTAGATCCGTATGTTGATTGTACATAACTAAAAATACATTTTTTTTTCTGAAAAAAGCGTATAACTTTTTTTTTTGGAGATTTTTCTATCAGGTGCGCTACCTTCAAAACATTACAACATTGGTTTTTAGCGTTTTTTTTTTGGATATTTCCCATTTTATAGACTTCCAAATAAATCAAATCAAGGTTTGTTTATAATATAATTCGAAGTAACTGAGTCTTTTAGGACATTCAAAAACTGGGTTAAACACCTTTAAACCCCCAAAAACCATGTTTTTTTCAAGGCTTGTAAGAGTTTTTGCTACGGGGTCAATCATATTTTCTGAAATCGATACAGCCTGATTTTTTTTTTATTTTTTTACCTTTTATGTGATTAAAAATAAGGCCTAGTGCAATTTTAGCCCGCCACTCCTCGCCACCAAAAATGTAATTTTTTCGTTTTTATTTTTTTTTTTTTCGGTGGACGGCAATCGATTTAAAAATTTTTAAAATTTACACGTCTAATGGAGGCTTTTACAAAACTTGTATATTTTTTATAGACCCCTTTATTCAGTGTTCATAACCAAAAAATGCATTTTTTTTTTTCTAAAAAGCGTATAATTTTTTTATTTTGTATATTTGATCAAAAAATATATTTCTGATTTTTTTACAAATTTTTCTGTGGTGTCTTCAAAAATTCGGAAAACTTAATTTAAGAGGCTTTTGAGGATTTTCCACATTGTATAGATGTCAAAATAGATCAAATTAAGGTTTTTTATAGGCTAAAAATAATTTGAAGTAATTGAGTTATTTAAAAAGTGGGCTAAGCTACATTAAACCCCCAAAAAAACCACGTTTTTCAAGCTCCTTAAGGGTTTTTTCGGGGTTAATTATTAATTCATATTCAAAATATACATGAAAAATAATATTTTTAGGCCTCAAAGATGCAAATATTACCTTCGTTTATCCAAAAAATCAGTTTATCGGGGGGTTTTTACTGGATTTGCCCAACTCTTTACCTTTCTACATCATTAAGGGGCATGTTTTAAATTTTTTTATAAAATTACATAAAACGATGCATTTTTTATATTCAGACAAGCTGTAAATGTCTTGAAACATGCAAAAAATCCGGGTTTTAAATGTTTTTTTGGAGAATTTACTGGATTGTAAAACCTTATCTTATGTTATATGTAGATAAGTAAAAAAATGATAAATTCAGTAAAAACCTCCCAAATAAATAACCTTTGAAAACCTGGTTTTTCGCATACACAATGCTTGCTTCTTTGAGACATGAAAATTTTTATTTTTCATATATTTTTTGAATATGAATTGGTCTTAAAACCCTAAAAAAATATGTTTTCCGGGGGTTTAAAGGTGTTTTACTTAAATTTTGAATGTTATAAATGACTCAGTTGCTTCAAATTATATATGACCTATAAAAAATAGATTTGATCTATATTGAAGTCTATAAAATGGAGGAAATCCCTAAACCCCCTCAAACAGTTATTCGGGATTCTGAAGGTGGTCCTACAACTATCTTCAAAAAAGTGTTATAAGCTGTTTTTATGTAATGTACACTTAACCTACAAATAGACATTTTTTTTTAAAGCCTTAATTACGCATATAAAGTATTTATGTAAAAAAATAAAAAGAAAAATGACGTTTTTGTGGGTAAGTGGTAAGGGTAGCGAGCTAAAATTGCTCTGAGTTTTAGTTTTTAATCACATAAAACGGAAAACAATAATTCAGGTTATATCGATCTCAAAAAATATTATTGACATCGCAAAAACTCGAAAATTGTTTCTCCCAATTTTTGAATGTCCTTAAAAACTCAGTTACTTCAAATTATATATATATATATATATATATATATATATATATATATATATATATATATATATATATATGAGATATATATATGTGTCCAAGATAAGACGTTTTACGCTTCTTGACAATTTCTGTGAGTTCACGTTCTCTATTCATACGCCTTAAAACTTCTTCATTTCTAACGCGGTCGGTCCATGGAATTTTCAGCATATGACGAAATACCCACATCTCAAAGCTCTCTAAACGTCGTAACGAGCTGACTGTTAACGTCCAAGCTCCACGCCGTGTAATATTACACTATATACATAACACTTTATCATGCGATATCGTAGGGACAAATCAAGATTACGGGTAGTGAGTAACTGTCGCATCTTTAAGAAGGCGTTTCTTGCCTGTTCTATTCTACATTTAACCTCTTGTTCTTGGTCTAAGGTTTCATGTATCCAACAGCCTAGATACTTAAACTTTTTCACTTGTTCAATTAGATTGTTGTTGACTAGTATGTTTATAACTGGTGTGTGTGTGTGTGTTTTTTTTTTAAATTACCATTGTTTTGGTTTTTTTTACATTCACCTTAAGGCCGTATAGTTCTCCTTCTCGCACTACTTTGGTTAACAGAATTTGTAGTTCTTCTTCACTGCCAGCAATCAGTACTGTATCATCGGCATACCTGATATTGTTCACGATTTTTCCATTGACTTTTATTCCTTCTTGTGCTTCATCTAGAGCATGTGCAAAGATGTCCTCTGAGTACAAGTTGAATAATAATGGTGATAGTATACAACCTTGTCTAACTCCTCTTTGGATGTTTATGGTTTCAGTATCACCCATTTCAGTTCTGACAGAGGCGTTTTGGTTCTAGTAGAGTTCACGTATTGTATTAATGTCGTTTGTCCACAAACGTAGACGTTAACCAATCTTGTGGAATTGTACCAGTCTTGTATATACTGTTGAAGAGTCTTGATAATAGTTCTAAATTGTCTTCTTATAAAAGTATAATTTCACTATGAACGTAGTCAGGTCCAGAGGCTTTTCCGGTTTTCATATTTTTTAAGGCGTATTTTATTTCTGATGTTAAGATGGGCAAGTCGTTATTTTCGATGTTTGTTTGTTTATCAATATTGATTGTATCAATATACGCATAGGAATTCTTATGATGTTACGTCTTTAATGTCCTCCTCTATGGAGTAGAAAGCTGGAGCCTTACAGAAGATGCTATAAAACGATTGGAGACATTTGAAATGTGGTGCTACCGACGTATGTTGAGGGTCTCATATATACACCACACAAGTAACATAACTATTCTCCAGAAACTAAGAAAAGACAAAGAAATTATTAACACCGTAAAGAACAGAAAATTGACTTAATTCGGCTACATCACGCGTAATAATAAATAACGACTCCTACAGTTGATTCTACAAGGCAAGATTGAGACTAAGAGAGGCCCTGGACGTAGACGTATATCCTGACTGGCCAATCTTAGGAAGTGGACTGGTCTAACGTCAACTGATCTATTTCGAGCTGCTGTTAATAGAATAAGATGGATCAATGTGGTCGCCAACATCTCTAGAAGATAGGCACATTTAGAAGAAGACAAACTTTTAGGTTAGTGTGAAATTTCTAAGGGTATGATTTCAATACTATAAGTATGTCGGCAGTGTTCATAAGTATGTCGGCAAGTTTCAGTGTTGACAAAAGATATAATATTAATTAGTAATATTTAAGTTCGAATAAATTTTCTATAGTTTGCTTAAGTCTATTGATTTACGTTATTCTAACAAATGTATGAAACACTTAGCTAATTTACTGTATATCCCCTGCATAAAATGTAGGCGACTTATAGTAATAATTTCGTGTTATTTTTAAATAAATTATTTAAAAAAAAATTAAAGAGATACCTTAACTTTTATCTTTTCTTTCGTCTTTCTTGTGTTCTTCGTGTTTCCTAATTCTATCTTCTTCCTTCTTTTTATCGTCGTCTTTATGTTTCCAAAGATTTTCCCGCCTATTTTCTACTAATCCACTAGAGAAATCGGATTTCGGCAATATGTTTCCCATATTTATTGTTTATACCAATATGTTAATGCAAACACTTTTCACGCAGATATTTACACAAGTAAACTAAAAATAAATTCAAAACATGTACCGCGCCGCCTATCTTAAATCGTACTGTTCACGATTACAGTCGTAAAATTCAAATTCCGATAAGTTCAGCAAACGATACAGAAACGTGCTTATTACTTAAAAGTGTCATTTGTCTAGTGGCGAACACAATGACAAACAACAAAAACAAACTTAACCAAAACGAAAGTCTATAAATAATACTCTGCTGTCACTCTTTCTTACGTAATCTCTGTTTTATTTAAACTTAAATTTAATATTTGTTTTTCTCATATTTTAACTTTTATATATTGTATTTACTCGGCTGAGTCAAAGCCACCTCTACTTCTCAAACCGGCAACGATGGAGGCACGCCGGTATTCTTTTTATTTTATTTGGGATTAAAACCACAATTGATTGCAATAATAAGAATTACATTTTTACATGTGTTTTGACGTTTCTATATCCAATTCGGAAATCTTTACACTTCCAAACTTGTGGGGTAATCAACTTTATGCACTTGGTAACTCTGCTCTACAGGATAACGCTAGAAACTCCGTAGGGCAAAGTGATTTGTTTGAGTAAAGTGAGATTACCGTCTTAGCAAATAATATAGACGCATATGCGTTAGTGTTCTTTAGTTTTAGTTCGAAAGATAAACGAAGTTTATCGCACTCGTGTTCAGATAAGATGCGGTTAATAATTATCCAAAGATGTTTACTTAAAATTAATAATTATATTAATATATTTTTCTAAATAAAGGAAGATAATTCCTCAAATATTTTTCAAGATGGTCTAATAGGAAAATTTTGGTTATTTTTATTGAGATTATTGTGTTCTGTTTCATTCAGAACCATATGGTTCGTCAACAGTTTTGGATATAAGTTTTCGTATTACAAAAAAAAATGCATTATATGTAAGTTTGATTAAAATATATGAAAGTCCGACTTACTACCTGTAGTTATAGTTGAAGCTTCATTTTTTCTTTCATCTTTTTTTTGTTCTTCGTATCTCTTCATTCTCTCCTCTTCTTCCTTTTTATCGTTGTCCTTAAGTTTCCAAAGAGTTTCCCGTCCACTTGCTCCTAGTCCGCTACAGGAATCATTTACATTTCCCATATTTATTATTTTTTATACTAATCACCACGATACACAGACTAAACGGTATGCCGATTGTCGTCGCTAAATTTGGTTCGGCCGCGCACCTACGTCACGCGGGAACCTAAAATTTATTTGCTCCATTTGTTCCTTGTTTGTTTGGAGTTTCGATACATTAAATTCGTACTTGGTGGCGTTGAAAGTGATTAAATTGAGGTTTTAAAATATTAAGCTGTAAACGATTAAAGTAATTCTGGATTATTTTAGTTACAAATTGTTGTTTATTGTTGTAATATTGATTAATAAATTTAAACAGTTTCTTTTTATAATATTCAGAATTTTATATTTTTTTGAGTACAAAATATATGAACAAAGATTCCAATATTTAAAAATTTTCATAGGAAGGGTAATTATTTTACGAATATCCAAATTTCTTGTTTATGTTGTTTTATCAATGTTATAAAAAAACAAACCAATAAATATTTGGTATATTAAAATTGTTTTATGTTTTTCATTGGGACAGTTAAGCCCATGGAATTTATTTGATAAGTCTTCATATTATTTCTTTTGATAATAAAAGATATTTGTATTTGTGTTATTTTTTTATGTTATTTTATGTTATTTCTATTTATTTCCTTGTTCTTCTCGCATCACAGGCATCAACGAGTGCAAACTTTATAAAACAATAATACACCCAGTGTCAATTATCAGTATCGGAAACATGGTCAATAACGACTTGAGATAAAGAGTTTTTGACGAATTTTTGAAAGAAATGTATTGTATGTGAATAAGGCGATATAGTTTTGAACTCTATAGACTTTTTGATGATGTAGATATGGTGAAAACCATCAAAATAACGCTTCCATCCATTATGGATGAATGAAAATGATCATGCTAAAATAACTATTCATAACTCCAAGGGGGAGACCCAAGAAGATTTAAGGGAGATTGGAGAAAGGGTATAGAGAAGACAGACATTCGACAGAGAAGGATGGAACAATGTTTTAAGGAAGGCAAAGGATCACGAAGGACTGTAGCGCCAACTGATATAATAATTGACAAAAGATGCAATATTAACTTTTGAATAGCATTTATATATTTTGCTAATAGAGTGTCCGTCGACAAAAAAAAATTATGATAGATACTCTCTTCAAACTTTGGGGATCGCCTCATTGGGCCGAGTTTGACACGGTTTCTTTCAACGACTTTTTTTGGTTCTGGTGCGTTTTTGAAGTGAATACTTCTCATCACTCGGTATGAGTTTTGCACGGGTCCGAATTCATTTTTAGCGTTACTCGAAAAATCTAGACGCGTGTAATAACTTTGCGGTATATCGTAATATACCTATATAATATATATAAATATACACTTATTATAATTTTATACAGTATATTTTTTCTAAAAACTCGAAAACGACTGAATCGATTTGGCTAATTTTGATTTTAAAGTATTTAAATGAAATAAAATAAAACAAATTAAATAAAATTAAATAAAATTAAATATAATTAATATAATTAAATACAATTAAATAAAATTAAATAAAAGTAAATAAAATTAAATAAAATTAAATAAAATTAAATAAAATTAAATAAAATTAAATAAAATTAAATAAAATAAATAAAATTAAATAAAATTAAATAAAATTAAATAAAATTAAATAAAATTAAAAAAATTAAATAAAATTAAATAAAATTAAATAAAATTAAATAAAATTAAATAAAATTAAATAAAATTAAATAAAATTAAATAAAATTAAATAAAATTAAATAAAATTAAATAAAATTAAATGAAATTAAATAAAATTTAATCAAATTTAATAAAGATAAATAAAATTAAATATTTTTTCCTTCTTTGTAATGACTGCGGGAACAGAATCCATTTGCCAAACTGCTTATTGTTGATCTTAATGTCTGTGGCATAAAATTAAATAAAATTCTATAAATTTACATAAAATTATAAAAAATTATAAAAAGTTTTGGAAAATTATAAAAAAATATATAAAACATTACGAAAAATTATAAAAAAATATAAAAATATATAAAAAAATATAAAAAATTGTAAAAATTATAAAAATTTTAAAAAATTAAACAAAATTATAAATAGTTAAAATTATAAAAATAAATAAAAAACAAAATTAAATACAAGTAAATAAAATTAAAGAAAAATTAAATAAAATTAAAGAAAAATTAAATAAAATTAATTAAAATAAAGAAAAGTTTATTTTAGAAATTTTATGGCCGTTTATAGATGAATATTTACAAATAGAAAGTTTTTAGTGAAAATTACTTAATATACCCTCCAATTATTCATAATTCTTTTTAGAATATAATGATAGGTTAAATGTGTTAGTGTTATTATAAAAATATTAACAATTCAGTGATAAGCAGACATAAAACGCTATAAAAAGTATTTACTTCTGTCGGCGCTCCCCAAGTGCCACGCTCTTTTTATTTAATTTTTATTTTATACCGTTTTTGACAGTATCGTGAACCCGTCACTAAAAATTTAGGGAGCTGCCCCAATTCTGCCACTACCTACTTAAAGTGATACGAGCCGCCACTGTCATAAACTATTAAGCCTGTTCATTTTGTATCAAATCTGATGTCGTGTACATTATCCTACCAAGTGTATAAAAACACTTATTATTTAGCTGTATATTCCACACATAAAATATAGGCAAATTATAATTATAATTTCGTGTAAATCAATTATTTAAAAAAGTTATAATGGTACCTTAAGTTTTATCCTTTCTTTCTTCTTTCTTGTGTTCTTCGTGTTTCTTCATTTTATCCTCTTCCTGCTGTTTATCGTCGTCTTTATGTTTCCAAATATTTTCCCGTCTGCTTTCATTTAATTCACTAGCAATAGAGAAAGTATTAACTTTCTCTATTTTCGTCATTTCATTCCCCATATTTATTATTTATACCAATCGCACTTTTCACTCAGATTATTTAGACAAGTAACTAAAAATAAATTTAAAATCCGCACCCTACCGCCTATCTTAAATCGTTACGTTCACGATTATAGTCGTAAAATTCTAATTAAGATACTTTACCAAACGATAGTGATACGTGCTTACTACTAAAAGTGTCGTTTGTTACTGTGTGTCTATTATAGTGTCGAAGACAACACAACCACAAACAACAAAAACAAACTTAAGTAAATACTTATAACAGAATTCTATAAATATTCCGCAGGTATTCTTTCTTACGTCACTGGTTTTATATGAACTTGAATTTAATATGTTTTCTCATATTTTAGCTTTGAAAGTAGCTTTACATCGAGGCCAAGCAAGATTTCTTGCGTAGATTTGTTTACGTCACAGGTATTTTTGTGCAATTTTCAGATACCACTTTCACTCTAGTCAACAAAAGAAATATATCAAACATTATCTCAAACAAGATATTTTACGGTATTTAAAAAGTTATAATATATTTATTATAAGTTTTTAATTTTACAGGAAGTTGAACTTGTTACGATTTTTATAGAAAATTGGTTATAACTCTGTAAATACCCTGTATAACATAATAAAATATACTCTTGTTGTGATGGGGATATGCAGTAGAGCCGTAGCACTCTACTGACCACGGTTCAAATCCCTAACGGGAAGAAATTTTTTGTTTTCTTAAATCAGTTATGTTTTTATCTTTTATTTTTTTTTAATCTTATAAATGATAAAACAATCAATTAAGTTAAAATGAAATAAGTAACCAGTGTATATCTTCCACATCTAATTTATATTTAACATAGCCAAGTATAATCAATATTATGTACAAAAAGAAGATATCAAGCCAGTCTAATAGAAAATGTTGGTCATTTATATTGAGATTATCGTGTTTCATTAAGACCAATGGTTCCTTATCAGTTGTTAAAGAGTTTTCGTATTGACTAAAAATACATTAACCAGTAATTTTTAAATTTGAATAGAATGTATAAAACACTGAATTATTGGTTATAGAATTTTTCATATGAAAATTATTGCACGTCATTCTAGATTTACGACGTCAGAACCCCACAGCGTTGCCAAAACATCAGAATAGTTAGTAAGTGAGGAATTTTTAAAATGTCGGCTATTTGTCAAACTGTTATATTAACAGTAAATACATTTAGTTTTAAGACTACTGCAACACACTAAAATACATAAGAAAACATTTTAATACAAAATAATAATTCTTAATTTTAAACTTACCTCTTTCATAGCATTAAGAGTATAAACGTCCCGCCATTATTTCTTGTTCAAAATAATCTATCTTATATCAAAGCTTATCAGCTTTCTACAGACTATTTAGTTGTTTTGGCATAGCACAATCACAATACACAACAATAATTAGTTTTTAAAGCTATTAATCTAAATTTAATATGTATTTATAAATACAATTTATTAATATATAATATATTATGATCAAATTCTGTAAGAAATCAAAACATAAACAAAATTCTTACTCTAAAAAGCGGCAACACTTTATACAATTTTGCCACGCGCTGAACTGTCATTTAAATTTGAAGTATTCCCGTATCAGTTGCGTACAATTGTCTAATCTATTTAATTAAAATTATTATTTTGTGTAATATTAGACTGAAAGAGTTGTTTCATAAAATTTATATTATTAATAATAACAAATGTTTTTAGTTATTTAATCAATATAATTCTAAAATTCCCAATATAATGATGATTACATTTTTCTGATTACTATACCACGTTGACGCCTATGAAAGGTCGAGCAGTTCCGTATGGGTTTCGTAATATTAGCTGTGTTAAGAAAATTTTAACTTTGAGGTTGACGTTCTAGAAATTTTAAATATAAGTAACGTCACTTTATATAAATTGTGACGTGCAACGTTTTTACTTAAAAAAAGGGTATATAGTCATACCTGAAATTTTATCCTTTCTTCCCTAATCTTTAGTTGTTCGTATTTCTTAATTCTATCCTCTTCCTCCTTTTTATCGTTCTCTTTACGTTTCCTAATAGCTTCTTGTTCATTTACTCCTAGTCCTCCAACGAAATCAAACATCGTCAATACATTTCCCATATTTATAAGTTATAGATAGTTATTATTTATACTAATCACCAAACACTTTTCACGTATATTTACATATATAAACCAAAATAAATTTTAATATATTAGTTAGTTATCGGTGTAGTGGATATTATCATGATATCTACTATAACAAACAAGATAAGTCAACAATCATCTTCTTGCATCTCTCTCGCACAAGACAACTTCAATGGGGCCAAGTCAAATGCTCTATCTGTGTTCATGTTAATTATGTTGCTGTCTTAATCGTGTTTGCTATATAATGTGCTTCTAGACGTAGTGAATGAGATTTTTATTTATTCTTTGATGTAGGACTTTGTTTATTAGGTATATGGTTATATAAAATTGTTAGATCTTGTAAGGTTCTATCTAAAGCATCTAAAGGTTTTTTATGTGCCATCGTGCATTCATCCCAAACAATCAATTCACATTGCTGCAAAACTTTTGCCATTGCAGAGTTCTTCGAAATGTTGCAAGTTAGACTTCCGTTGCTTTGCATGTTTAATGGCAATTTTAGTGCTGAATGGGCTTTTCGACCACCTTCAAGCAAAGTTGCTGCGATTCCCGACCAAACGAGTGCAAGTGCAATTTTATTTTGTGAACGAATTATTGCTAATATCAATGAAATCAAAAAAGTTTTTCCTGCACCACCAGGTGCATCTAAGAAGTAAATCCCTCCTGTTTTATCATTTGTTACTTTCATAAGTGTATCAAATACATACTTCTGTTTGTTATATTGTTGGATATTTGACAAAAAGTGTATGGAATCTGGTCCTATTCCTGAAATGAATGAGTACAATAGCTCTGGTGGTGGATCCAATGGTATCAATTTCACTTTTCCATTTGCGCAACACAATCCATTGGCTATATATTTGTATTTCAATGCCTTAAAATGAGAGCAAACCAAGTTCATAGATCCAATAGTAACACATTGTTAATTACTGTAGTCAATTGACAAATCGTAATTGAAAGCAGCTCGATTCAAACTTGCGCGATTATTAGTTGAATCTCTCACTCTCGCTTCCCGCGTTCGTAATATACGAATTCTTTCACGTTTATTTCGGTTGTCACGTTCTTGTGCAGTATGATTAGATCAGTAATTAGTTTGGATTGTAGCATTTCGGGTTCTTCTACCTAAATTACTTCGTCTTATAGGAGAATATACTTAATAATTATTAATCACAGGTATTAATAAAACACTTTGCACAAAACAAGATATAAAACAATTAGTCAAAAATAAATCGAAGAAAACTGAAGAATTTGTTTCGTATATCAAGTTGACAAAAAAAAAACTGAGTAGATAAGGTAACAAAAAATCCAAGAAAAACAACACGTGTGTGTACACCGATGTACACCGGCAATGTGACAGGTTGTTGTTGTATGTGAAATCTCTACTTTGTATGTGAAAGAGAATAATTATAATCAAAGAGGATATAACACTACGTTTTAGTTTTTTTTTTTTATATTTTTTTTAATTAGATACGACTTGGAGTCATGTCCTTTAAGCTAAAACAATGTTGTATGTGTATAGAATATATTAAATTAATAATGAGTTAATTATTAAAGATAATAAACGCTTTTTAACGCGGTTTGTTTGACAGATGCAACGACGTAAAAACTGATGCAATTTATGTCGCGTTCCGAAACTAAAACAAAAGAAAGAATATTGCGGGGCCAATCAAATCTATAGCTCTTACATTTTTTGACTTTTCAATTTGGTCGAGTTCAGATATTATCACTTTTGTGTGAACGCATTAGATCCTCCAACGCGAACACGCACACACACGAACGCGCACACACATACATTTGATTGAATTTAAACTTTGTTCAGCGACAATAAAGCGCAAATTTACTCTTCAACGCTAGGAACACACCTACATTGTTTAGACAACAGTGAGTGCTTGTAATTTAATATAAACTTTATTGAATAGCAATAAAATTCAAATTGACTCTACATTTAGTTAGAAAATATTTATATGGGAAAAATAAAAGGGCTGTTTTAGGGTTTTCCCGGAAATTATTCGAATTTTTCTCGCCGTAAAAACCATCCTTAGACTTCAAGGAACATTTAAAAAAAATAATTGTTCAGATTGGTCCATGCGTTGTTGAGTTATGCGCTTACCAACACATTTTGCGATTTATTTTTATATTATAGATATATGACTGTAGAATTTTGGCTATGGGATGAAGTAGCTATGACTTGATTTTGAAAGTAAGACCATCATGCCAGACCTTGTAAAATGCCTGCGAGATGTCTAGGACGGCAGCTGTACTGTAGGACTTGTTTTCAAGGGCATCTCTAGCTTTTCTGACTACTCTAAGAACATAAGTGAATATACCTACTAAATATAATAAAATATTCTTATTTGAGTTACCTATCTTAATCCTGTTATCGTTTATTTAGATTAATATATGTCGAAGAGGTCATTGATACCTATTGACTGATTAATAAAAGTATGTACAGATAATATCCAAAACCTTAAAATATAGATTAAAATACACTTCTCCAAGAAATTTTGAAATATTAAAATATTTTATTAGCGTTAATAAAAATTTTCATTGTAATGTTTATTTTGCAAGCCCCTTGTGTATGCTATTCGTACACTCTATTTATTGACTGTGTTTTATCGCTATAGTTCTTTTTTACAACAAAACAAAAAGAAGCAAAAAATGTACTATATCTATAAATACACTAATTTTCAAGTGTTCACGAATTTTATTAGGCTACTGTTTAATTGTTGATTATTGTTAATTGCGTTTATTATGGAGCGTCAATCACGTAATTTAACCCGAGATGAATGTGCCCAAGCAGTGATACTATCTGAAGAAGGTTGGAGTTACCGAAGAATTGGTCATCGGTTTAATGTATCCCACATATCCGTCTCACAGGTGTTAGAAAGATTCCTCGAAACAGGGGATAATACTCGCAGACCAGGGCAAGGACGAAACCGGGTAACTACCCCTATTCAAGATCGATTTTTAAGAATTTCTGCTCTTCGACAACGTTTTGTAACACATCGAAGTCTAAAATTCATAGCTACATGCTATACAAATTAGTACTGAAACTGTTCGCCAGCAACTCAGGAATATAACTTAACATCTAGGATTTCCGCCCGAGGTCCTCTATTAACTGCAGAGCATCGAAGAGAGAGACTACATTTTGCCAGAGAACACATTAATTGGTTCAAGGCTGACTGGGAACTAGTGCTATTTACTGATGAATCCCGATTTTGTTTGTACAATAACGACAGACGTGTTCGTGTGTTGCGACGACCCAACGAACGATATGCTCAGTGTAACTTCTCACACACCACATTTTTTGGTGGAGGCTCCATTTGTTTTTTGCCTTTAAAACTTAAATTTTTTGTTGCGCCAGGAAAATTTTTGCATTTTTCAAAAAACAGTTGAAATTTTTATGTAAGATTTTAAAGGAATATGTACCTACTTGATCGTTTATTTTGTCAAATTGCTAATCAAATTGAAGTATTTATCTTTCTGTTACCTTTTTCTATAAAATGACAAAGTTTCAATACTAATTAGTTTTCAGTGTCGCCTAAGGCAGTCAAAAGAGGGTTCACAAAAATATAGGTAAAATAATAGAAATATTTTTTTTATATTTGCATTTATTTTCCAGAATTGTTAAAAATTATGGAAGAAAAGTGAAGTTTTTCAATATGGTTTTGGAAAAAGCCTTTAACGCTACCGGAACTGTTAGAAGAATTGGAGGGAATTGCTGATGAGCAAGCCGAGAACTCCGATAATGGAGATTCCGATGCTGATGATGATTTAGACGAAGTACATCTACATCCTCAGGTACTTCTACAACACAGCTACCTTGAAAACCAAAGATTAACTTGAATTTATCAGAGGATAATATAGAAGGTGACTTGGATTCCGATGATTCAGTGGACGATCCTAATTTCATGCCTCCTTCACAGCTTCCACTGGTTTCTCATGAAAGTGAAGAAGAGGATGAAGAGGTAGAAAATACTACTGAACCATTTTCTTCTTGGACTAAGACTGCCGTCCTTCCTAAGAGGTTCAATGGATTTCATTTTACTGCTGATGTAAGAATACAGATTACAATTACATTTTTTGAAAAACTTTTAACACCTGAGTTTATGAATTTTTTTGTTCAACAATCAAATCTATATGCCGAAAAAAATGGTAAACAATTAGATTTAACAGTGGAGGAGCTTAAGGGATTTATTGGTGTTTTAATTATAATGGGAATTGATACATTACCAACCCTGCGCAAATATTGGTCACGTAATTCTAATTTTCACAATAACAGAATAGCAGAATTATTGCCTCTCAAAAGATTTTTAAAGATACTCATGCTTTTGCACGTAAATGACAATCACAACATGCCGCCTCGTGGATCCACAGCTTATGATAAACTGTACAAAGTGCGTCCTATCATTAAACGCCGCTCTAGTACATTTTGCCGATCGTTTAAACCAAGCCGAAATGTTGCAGTAGACGAAAGCATGGTTGCTTTTAAAGGGCGTACCAGTATAAAACAATATATACCCATGAAGCCGATACAGAGAGGAATAAAAATTTGAGCTTTGGCTTGTTCAGAAACTGGCTATTTATTTGCATTTATAATATGCCAAGGTAAAGAAGAAATGACGACAAATGATCGTGTTGAAAGAGGAGAACGTGTTGTTTTAAATTTAGTTAAAGAATTCTTTGGTCAGAGATATTGAATTTATTTCGACAATTTCTATACCACTATACCCCTTATGGAAAAATTAAAAGAGAGATCTCTTTTTGGTTGTGGAATAATCAGACAATCTAGAAAATATGTACCAAAAGAGAAATTAAAACAAGACAAAAAGCTTTCGATGGGGCAAATAGACTTTGCAGTGTCTGATGAGATATCTATCACCAAATGGAAAGATAGAGGGGTAAAAATAGTTATTGTGTGTAGTAATATGCACAATGCTGCTGAAACTGGCCATGTTTTTCGTACAAATAAAAAAGGAGAGAGAAAAGTTGTTGAGTGTCCATCTTCTATAGTTGATTACAACAAATATATGGGCGCTAGAAGATGGTGGGTGAAGCTTCTATATTACCTTATAGATGCATGTATTGTGAATGCCAATATATTTTATGGAGAGGATCTAAAAAAACGAATCCACGAAAAAAGCCTTGTAGCCACCTGGACTTTAGGAGCAAATTACTGGATCTACTCATAGGAAATTATAAGGCCAGAAAACAGCCAGGATCTACAACTATAAACAGAAATGATTTTGGGAACATTACGCACGTTCCAGTTAAAACAACCAAAAGGAGGTGTCAAGAATGTTCCAAACGGGGAATCCAGCAGCGTAGTAATTATAAATGCCGTGTCTGTGATGTAGCTTTATGCTGGTATGGCCGTTATGGCCATACCATAACACTTAAGAAATTTAAAATATATATTGTTTTATTTAGATAATGTTTTGATTTGATACTGTTTGTATTTTTAGTGTATTTTTATAATAAATAATATTGAATGGTTTCGGTATACCATGTATACCAGAGAACTTTCATGATTTTTTTCCTTTAATGCTCCCTGGTACAATGGTTTACCACATTTTTACAGAAAAATCAACCATCTAAAAAATACAAAAAATTTTTTTACTACATAGTGTACATATTTTTGTGTAAATATGCACTTTTCAACTCAGTTTAGCAAAAAAATAATTTTGCACCTTAAAGAGTTCAAAAGCAAAAATATTGACATTCGTGATATGAAAATTATTTCTAATATATATTTGAATCAAACTGCCAAGGTAAGAGTTGACAATCAGAACACCCGAGATATCAAAATATAAAGAGGAATCTCTCATCGCTTCAATGTCAACAGTGAAGCGGTATTTAAAGAAGCGCTCTCAGATTCAATAGAAGGTATATCTATTAATGGCGAAGTTTTGAATATTTTGCGTTTTGCAGACGATACAGTAATAATGACGGATAACAACAAAGATTTACAGAATGTAATGCAACGCCTTAATAAATGCTGTTATGAATACGGACTAAGGATGAATTTGAAGAAAACTAAATGAATGATCATGACTAAATCAGCAGATGCAAACATCCAATTGATTGTAGAAGATAATGTAATTAAGAGTGTGGATACCTAAAAGTACTTAGAAACATGGATAACATCTAATGTAGAATAAAACCAAAGAAATTAAGACAAGTATTGAAATAGCACGTGAATCATTCGTAAACATAAAAAGTTTTTTTGTTCGGGTATAAGGTTAGGACTACACCTAAGGATGCTTCGGTATTACATATTCACTACTCTTATTTATAGCTTAGAAGCATGGACATTGAAACAAGTGCATCTGAATAAGTTGGCTGCCTTTGAATTTTGGTGTTACAAAAGACAAATATCATGGACTCAAAGAATGTCAAACGAAGTTACTGGAAGAATAGGAAATAAAGCTGAAATATTGTTGAAAATCAAAAGAAGAAAACTTGAGTACATACTGTAGTGAGTAGTGCAGGACTATTTAAAGCGGCGGTCAACAGGATCTGCATAGCCATGATGCTGATGAAAAATTACAATCTTATTAAATGAAAATAACAGTAACATTGGTTATGTTATTGACATTGTAGCACCTCAAGATCAACTACTCGTAGATATGATTATTTTATATACGATTAATATATCTATTTTATATTTATATTTCAATGTAGTAGAAATAACGAAATAAATATAACGAAATGACTTCTAACTTTAATTTGTAGTGAACGGAAATTAAAATTTAATTAAAATATTTAATTTCTGTTTCGTCTATTTATGTGTTTATTGCTTTGTCATCTAACAAATTTCTAAATATAAAAACTCTTTTTTCAGTTTTTCAAATTAGTAAAGCATCAACATAATATATAATAACCAGTTATTACTAATATTAGAACAATACCTTTTTTATCTTTTCTATTTTCTTTTTCCATACGCGTATCCTCGTCCTCTTTGTCTTCTTCACGTTTAGGTCTTCGATCAGATAAAGGCTCTGGTTCTGGTGGGTATTGATTTCTCATATTGAAATATTAAAACACTAGATTTGATACCAAGGAATACACTCAGTCACTGGCGTGAGAGTTATGTTCTGTGGTCACTGATTATAAAATGTGGAATGCCCCAATATGTATTGCCCGAGATGTATCATCCATCCTCTCTATAGTGAGATGTAGGAACTGACCTTGGTTTTTCCATCGACGGGACGGTGAACGAACCGCTAAAGACTTATATTTAATTAAATCATATTGAAAACCCATAAACATACATGCAGTTGATACAAAAAACATGACTGTTAAATGAAATAAATAAAATTTCGCACAAAAATAAAATATACATATACAAAACTGTCGGTCCAATATATTTTTTATTCAGGGTGAAAAAACGCAAACGAAATATAGTAGTTATCACGAAGTGCATTAACATTTTTAAAAAATCCAGAGACCTATTTTTGCTTAAGATGCATTTTTCTCGATATTTTTATTCTCCCCCGTTTCACCTCCAAACGAGGATAAGAATCAGCCCAAATTTTTTAAATGTCAGCGAATGTCAAGTGTGGCCAAAATAGGTGCAAATCTTCTTCTTCTTCAAGTGCCATCTCCGCAGCGGAGGTCGGCAATCATCATAGCTATTCGGACTTTTGAGACGGCTGCTCTGAAAAGTTCATTTGATGTACATCCGTACCACTCTCTCAGGTTGCGCAGCCATGACATTCTACGCCTCCCTATGCTTCTCTTTCCTTGGATCTTTCCCAGCATAATCAGTTGGAGCAAGGTGATTTTCTCTCCACGTGTAATATGTCCGAGATATTCTAATTTTCTTGTTTTTATTGTATTTAAAATTTCCATTTCTTTGTTCATCCTTCCCAGAACCTCTTTGTTTGTAACGTGTTCTGTCCATGATATTATCAGAATTCTTCTGTACACCCACAGCTCGAATGATTCCAGTTTTTTCATTGATGCCGCATTCAAGGTCCAAGATTCCATTCCATAAAATAAAGTCGAAAAAACACCTAGCACCTCGCCAACCTAACTCTTAGTTCCAGTTTTAAATCACTGGTACATAGCACTCTTCTCATTTTGTTCAAATTTGCTCTAGCCTTTTCTATTCTTATTTTGATCTCTTGATTGTAATCGTTTGTGGAGTTAATCATTGTTCCCAGGTATGCATATTTGTCCACTTGTTCGACGTTGGTTCCGTTTATTAGAAGATTCTCGTTATTTCTTCGAGTTTTCGATATTCTCATAAATTTCGTCTTCTTGACATTCATTGTTAGACCATACTCTTTTCCATACTCTGCTATTCTGGTCAGTCTCTGAAGATCTTCAATGTTTTCGGCTAAGATCACAGTGTCGTCCGCATATCTAATGTTGTTAATGGGAACTCCATTTACCTTTATTCCAGCTGTTTCACCCTCAAGAGCTTTTTTCAGGACCTCTTCGGAGTAGGCATTAAAAAGAATTGGCGACAATACGCATCCCTGTCTCACTCCACATCTAATTTCAATTTCTTCTGACAGCTGTTTGTTAACACGTACTTTTGCTTGCTGTTTATAGTATAAATTTGATATGATCCTGAGGTCGTTGTAGTCAACCTTCTTTGATTTCAGGACATTCATTAATTGTTTATGTCGTACTTTATTGAATGCTTTATTATAGTCAATAAAACATGCAAATGAGAGTGTCCAAATTAATGAAAAATGGAAGAAAATTGAAACACAAAACGACATATGAAGTAATAGATAAGAGAACAACAAGGACAAGAAATCATTGGTTTGACACGAAATACAAGCAAATTACTAAAGCCAAAAATGGGGTATATACTAACATGAAGGCCAGAAGAACAACAATATTAACGGAAGAATACCGAGTGAACAGAGAAATGGAATATAAAAGATTTTATAGGACATTAAACTTCACAAAAACAAGGTATAAACCAAAAACAGCTAACAGTAAAAATACGGAAGCAACTCTAATAAACAAACAAGATGTATTGAAGCGCTGAGCGGGACTTATAGCTATATAGTGTTACGATAAATAATGACGCATAATATCTAAACTGTAAACATCCTTTCTCATTCAAGTCTTTTCTAGATCATACACCAGCCGGCAGAAACCCCAGGTAAATTCTGACGGGTCACCGGGGTCACCTACGATTCGAAGTTTTCAGAAGCAGGCCGAACAAAACCAGTCCGAGTGACCTTCTCGTCTATTCGAAGGGAATCGCCGGAATTCTCGATTAACGGCATTTTATATTTAAAGAGAGAATTTTGTTGAGAACAGTTTTAGTTTTTTAAACATCGCGTCGAGTTTTTAAAATGTAACGCACGTATTGTAATAAATGTAAATAAATTATATAATTATCAGTGTAAAATAAATTAGTTATATTGTACAAATAAAGACTTTAAATAAACTTGTAAGTGTTATAAGTGTAGAACCTTTGATAATAAATAAAGACAATAAATTAGATTAATAAAAATATTACAATAGTTATATAAGAATGTAATAGAGCTATATAATCATCATCATCCAGCCCTTTGCGTCTAAAGTTGAACATAGACCTCCCCTAATTTCTTTCAGTTCTGTCGGTCTTCAGCTTCCTGCAGCCAATTCCCAGACATTCTTTTGACGTCGTCTGTCTATCATGTAGGTGGTCTACGTATGCTTCTTCTCTCTGCTCGTTATTCCCATACTGTAATTTTTTTGGGTTCACCGCCCGTCGTACATTCTGGCCACATGACCCGCCCAGTTCGATTTTAGCCATGCTATGCGCTCTATAACATATGTGACGCCTGTCCTTCTCATTTCTTTGTTTCTTATCCTGTCTATGACAGTCAGTCCAAGTAGCAAGCGTTCCATTCTTCTTTGACCTCTCTGAGTTTGGTCGCTGTAGCCTGGGTTAGGGAAAATGTTTCGGCGCCGTAATTCATGACTGGAAGCAAATATTGGTCGAAAGTCTTTTTTTTTTAATCTGAATGTTGATCTTAAAGGTATCTCATAGAACACTTTAAATGCTAAGTGCACTGTGCCATCTTAGAAGTGTTTGAGTTTTTTACAGATTTAAGTTGAACGATTTCTTTATATTCTCTAAAAGTCTATCTTCTCCAATTTTTGTGGCTTCTATAACAATATTATCTTCTTCCGGAACTTTATTTTTTTTCATTTTCTTCAGTGCGTTCCTTATTTTGTGTGTTGATATATCAGGTATCAATTCCAATCCTTGATTGACTAATCTTTTTCCCGAATTTTCTAACTGTTCTGTTAGTTGCTCATCATGGTTTTGTTGACTTTAAAATCTTTTACTAGCCTTAGCAGTTCATCTCTGTTGGTGATGATATTTCCATCTTTATCCTTTAATTTCATTATTTACTTTTAGCCATTTGCCATTTTTCTCCTTAGAACTTTGAGACTCTTGTTATTATTTTCAATCGCTGTTGAATTTGTTCACTTTTATGCTTTCGGTTGTCTATCCTAATAGTTTTTTGTATTCTTTTACTTATCTCTTTAAGTTCGTGATGTTCTTTGCTTCTATTACTTTGCATTTTTCTCCTGTCTTCCATTAATGCTTGTGTAGGGACTTATTTTTTTGTTACATAATTTCTTTTGGCAGTGTATCTTCTGGCTTTCCTCTATAGGTTCTATTGAAACAGAATAAGAGACATTGTTCTATTATAATAGAAGAACATGTTCTCTTAAGACACATACTGCTGCAACAGTAAGAGATTAGTTTCGTAATGGGGATATTACACTTTATTATTATTACACCTCAACAGAGAGAACGAATTCAGAGCATTCTATAAGAAAGTTAACATCAACAGAAAAGAATTCAAGGCAACCACATGACAATGCAGAAGTCAGAATGGCGACCTATTAACAACAAGGAAAGATGTATTGAATAGATGGGTGAAACACTTTAACCAAGCACTTAATATAAAGGAAGAAGAAGAAAACCTGGAAGACGAAAGTTATGAGGTAAGAAATATGGACACAGAAATCCCTCTCCTATTGGAATATTGGAATATTTTGCACCATTCACAAAAAAGGAGATATCTTTGAATGCTCTAACCACATAAGAATTGCGCTTCTAAATGCAGCGTATAAAATATTTTCCACAGTACTATCACCGCATGGCACCATATGCAGAACGGGTAGTAGGGAAATACTAGGCGGGTTTCAGAGGTGATAAATCGACAATTCATCAGGTTGCAACCTTGTAACAAATTTTGGAATATGACATTGAAACTCATTACATATTTATAAACTAGAAAGCAGCCTACAGAAGAGAAATGTTCAAAACAATGCAAGAACTAGGAATACCAAATCAGTTGGTAAATTTAACAAAACTAACGCTTGAAAAAGTTGAATGTAGAGTACGAATTCAGGGGGAACTATCTGAACCTTTTAAAACAAATAACGGGCTGCGCCAGGGTTACCATCTGTCGTGTATACTGTTCAATCTGGCTCTGGAAAAAGTAATACGTATGTCACAAATTACAACCACTGGTTCAATATATAATAAATCAGTGCAAATCCTGGCCTATGCTGATGTTATCAACATTGTTGGGATTACAGAAAACGCTGTACGAGAGCTAAATCAGCTACAAAAATGGGTTTAATACCACAAATACTACTACCACTTGTTAAAGAAATGACGAAATCAAAGCAGTGAACGAATTTGTATACCTGGGAGTGCTGGGAGCTGTCCTTAACACTGAAAATAATACTTTACAATACAATTTTCTTTTTAAATCCACAATTATATCGAGAAATACAAAAATAAAACTCTACAAAACAATAATACGCCCTGTCCTAATATAATATTTAGAGATCTGGACTCTAACAAAAAATAATGAAAACATGATTCGAAAGAAAAGTACTAAGGCGAATCTATGGAGCAGTGAATGAAACATATTAAGATAGGACGTCTGAGGTGGATAGGGCATGTAATGCGGATGGAACAAAATAAACAAGCTAGAAAAACGCTCCTTGAAAGACCCATTGGTCAGAGAAAAAGAGAAAGACCCAGAACAAGGTTCCTTGATAACATCGATGAAGACATGAGAAATATGGGAAGACGTGCTTGGCCGATAAAGACGATGGATAGGGACGACTGGAGAGAAATTCTTAAGGAGGCTATGACCCACGCAGGGTTGTAAAGCCAGAATGATGATGACGTGATATAACACTTTTACCGTGGCCAGCACAATCGCCAGATCTTAATCTCATCGAGCATGTATGGGATATATTCAGAGAGGGATTGCTACTCATCTGCACAATATTGATGATTTAATTTTAAGCATGTCAAGGCGGTGTCAAGCTTTAATTAATGTTGCTGGAGGAAAAACAGATTATTAAACACATTTGTTGATTTTTTTTAAGTTTTATAATGACTTTTTATGTTAAAAATTTCCATTAAGTCATTGCACTTCTTTACTTTTGTTTCATTATTTTATCATAGAGAAATCATATTACACATAGAGCAATCAAGATAAATTTGATGCTGACCATTCAGGCATTATAACGGTATATCACTTTTTAAAATTTAATCAAAATTGATGTATATATGACAAAAAACTTTGTGTGCCTTAGACATTAGACATTTTTAATATGTTTAGTTTTAAATGTAATTTTAAATATTATTTAAGAGTAAAATATTAATGTCAAAGATAGTCATTGTCTAAGTACAATCCACATTAATATTAATATACAGCAATAAACTGTACTAAAATTGTAATAAAGTTGAAAATTAGATTGAGAGATAGAACAAGTTTTACTTAATCAAATAGTGTTAGATACTATGTGCGGTTTTTAGTAATGCAATTGTAATTGTAAATTTTTATTCAAACCATCAAAATTTATCAGTTCTAGAAAAAGCATAGCCTAATTTTTGTGGTAATTAGCGTTTACTAACAAACTTTCTATTGTGAATATCGGTTGAAAATTAATAGGTTTGGAATTGTCCTTTTTGAAGTTCAATTATTTTCATCTGATGGTTTTTATTTATTATTATTAAATATAGGAAAGTGACATCATAATTATCATCTTTGGCTCGACAATCCTTTGTGGATCTTGACCTGCTCTAAGATTCCTCGCCATTCTGTTCGGTTTCTGGCGACCTGTTGCCATCTTCTGATTTTGTGGTTTTCGTCTGTTTTTGATGGAAAATTGTGGTAAATGTAAAAAACATTGTGGTGGAAGTCAAGAATTTCCGTGCGACAGCTGCAGTTTATTACTATGCAGACTGAAGATGATAACCTGACCGCATCAGACATTAAATGTTTACAATTAAAAACCAAATGTAAATTAAAAAATCTTTTGTGAACACTGTGAAATTGGTAGTAATAAAGTTTCTGCTCTAATATCTGATGTTTCAAAATTAAAAGAAAGTGTTGATTTTTTTATTGGTAAAGAAGCGGTGCCCAATCAATAAATTAACCAGGTTATAGGCTATTATATTAAAAAAAAATAGGGCTAAAAAACTACAACGTTAAAGGAGTTTTATTGTTTCATAAGGTCAATAGACCCCTAAATATTATCATCAATACCTACCTGCTGAAGAATGGCTATCATTTCAGTATGTTTTGCTCGAACCATCAAGCTGATAATAGTCACTATAATACCTTTTTGCATTTGCTTTTTTAGGTACCGTCACAAAATTCAACAGCTAATCTGTTGGTATGCAAAAATAAGGTGGTAACCTCAAAACAGTATAGCCATATTCTGTTGCAATCGTGTCCAGCATATATTGTTTGTCATACATTTTAGTACGAAGCATTTCAAGTAATTGTTTCTTATTATAGTTCTCGGATTTTTTTTAGAAGTATTGAGTGATATCTGGCGTTTTCCGTATTTATCACACTGCTGGGTGTTATATTAGGAAGTAATGTATTCTTAAACCACTCTTCATATTAGAATTCATATTCTGATGATAATCTACAGTACATTTTTCTATTTTTTTTTTTTCTCGAAGCTTTAACCCATTTGGCACCCAACCATTTGAATAATGCACAATATTTATTCGAGATCCTTTATTTACAGGTACGCCTTTCAGCTGGCACCTAAGTGAACCATCGGTTATGTTATGTTATGTTAACACAACGATTCAGAGACATGAATGTAGATGTATATGCATGTTTTATTGGTTATCTAGATAGATAGATAATTATTGTTATAGCTTTAAGAGACAAGAAGACTAGATAAAAGGAAAGGATTTTTATTTTTAGGATAGTTACAGTTTTGTTTTAGTAATAGCTAGTTTGTATGCAATAGTTGTAAAAATTATATTATTTAATGAATTGTTTAAAAAACAGACTCCAGACTTCAAAATAATCAATTTACGACATTGTTTCTTTAGTTTTGAAATAAAAAAATATGTTAATAGTTAAATAAGAGTAGTAAATCGTATAATTTATTTGTATAATGTTTTGACATCTTTTATTTTTAGCTATTTTGCACACTGATTTGCAAAAATAAACAATACGCTTACGCAAAAGAAACTTGTAAAACCAATAATAACAGATCATTTAAATTCCTAATAGTTTCTAATTATTTATCCCAGAGATTTGTAAAAAACAAAAAACAATTACAATAAAATGAACGGATTTGTTGAACTTGGCAGTGTTTACGTCAATTCTTTTTTATATAAAAAAAGATTTGGCCAATTTTATATATTTTCAAATCCATTAATTTTTTATTTTTTCTGTATAATCATTATATGTTACAGAGGAACCTAGAAAACTCACTACAAAACGATCATAAGTTATTAATTAACCAAGCAGCCCACCATATTACAACAGCACTAAAAAAATCAAAATGGGCGAAGCAAAGTACAGTCGGAAAATTTAAAACATCTTCCTCTTCTTTCTTTCTATAAGCAATTTTGCTTGTTCATTGGCAGATTGTTGCCTCTATGGAAGATCTGCACTTTGTCTCTGGCGTAGTTGGGCGATACTTCTTCTACCACGTGGTGATTTGTCCCCTATTTTAACGACTCTTTGTCCGCCATTCTATTGATATAATTGTTCCATTCTTTTTTTCTATTTAGTGTCCACTCGCTTATACTCTATTTTGTTCTGATCTCGTCACTCTTTATTCGGTATAAAAGTAAAAAAGGAAGTTTACAACTATAAAAGTCAGGTAGTTATTCCTAATGGTAGATTTTTTTTGTTGTAACTTACTTACTTTTTTTTGTAACTTACTTAAGTTAACATCTATAGTCTGACAATTTATTAATTATAAAAAAAACAATAAAATAATTTTACTTTATTCTGGGTGGTATTGGATTTTATTATATTTCGCATGTGCTCTAATTTTGGCCGAACCCAAATTTAGCCTTACATGGTATCTACAAAAAAAGACTCAATTATCCACATTTGATTTTTTTCTAGAATCTTGGTCAGGACTAAAAAGCCTAAGCCAATGCAAAGAAAAAAATATTCACAAGAGCTACTGGATCGGCCCTATACTCATGCCCTAAATGACATTAAAAGTGGCATGTCTGCCTATAAAGCATCCAATATACATGATATACCAAAAAGTACATTGAAAGATGTGAATTCAAAAGTATGTGCTTGAACATATTGGAAGACAACCAGTTTTAACTAGTGCGGAGGAAAAACTAATCGTGAAATGGATATTTTTTTTGTCTGTCGCGGGTTTTGCCGTGACACGCTATTAGCTTATTAACACCGTAGCAATGCTCATTAAAAATCTGAAGAGAGCTTAAGAATGGTATTTCTGAAAATAGATGGTACCAACATTTCCTAACCCGGCATCCGGAAGTAAGACCTCGTGTATCGCAAAATCTGACAGCTAGCCATTCCTTCGTTACAGAGGAAAGGATAAGAAATTGGTTCAAGAAAATATATGATTATTTCAGGCAAAATAACATCACAGATATGTTGTAAGATCCAAGCCGAATATTCAACTGTGACGAGACAACCTATTTTATGGCTCCACAGAACAAATAAGTGTTAGGGTCTAAAATTGTATATAACTATAATGTTATAATGTAATATTAGCAACATTATTCACTAGTGGAGATATCCCATCACCAATTGTTTTGTTTCCTTATACAAGGGTATCAACACATTTAACTCCAACTATGCCAATAGGTTGGGGTATCGAGACAATGAAAGTGGATGGATGAATACAGAAACGTTTTATGAGTATGTCGCAAAAGTTTTTAATAAATGGTTAAACGAAAAAACATTAAGCGACCTGTCGTGTTATTTTGGATGAACATGTTAGCCATATATCTCTGGCATTGAGCGAGTGTTGTCGTGAAAATTTAATTGTTTTGGTAACACTGATGTTAACATTTTGATGTTACTATATTCCGACCTGTCAAAGCTACATGGCGCAAAATAATTCATGATTTTTGAACCTATTTTAAAAATCAATCTTCCATAAAATCTGCTGAATCCTATTTTGTCACTCCTCCAAAATTTCCAACGCCATTTAAAAATGCATTTTATTTTCCCAGAAAAATATCTCAAACGTCAAACGTCAAAAGGAAAGCGACAAAAAAATTAACACCTGTAGTAACAATTGCTGATGATTTCATGGAGTACCAGAGAAAAGTAGAAGCTGAAAAAAATTAAAAATAAGCAAGGAAATAACAAACGCTTGAGGAAAAAGAAAAAAAGCACCTAACATCATGAAGAAAATGGAGAATCTGATGACAAGAGAACAGAAAAAATTAAAATTTCGAAAGCAGAAAGTCAAATTAAACCTAAACATTGAGAATGAAGAAAAACAAAGAGGAGAGATAGATGGAGCAAATAAAAAAGAAAATGAAATTTTAAACAAAACTGTTGGTTCTGGCAGAAAACCAGGTGAAAGAACTAGAAAGCTGAAAGCTAACAATTCTATGGATTTAAGGGTGCGCGACTACGAACTAGGTGACTACGTCATTGTAGTTTACGAGGAGAAATATTTTTAAGAGTAGTAGAAGAAATAATAGAAGATAAATTCAAAATCAAAGCTATAGAAAAAATAGGATATCATTGGAGGTGGCAAAAGACAGATTATAAATATTGGCTATGATCCAGAGGAAATTGTTTGTTTAATTGCACCGTCTCAGTACATTAATAAAAGGGGTCTTTTTTCTGTACCTCAGATAAATAATTTGTAGGTCTTTCATAACTCTGTGAATTGGTGCTGTATTACGTCGTTTTTAGTTACTACAAGAATTTTGGTCTTCTTACAGTTTAATTTCATGCCGTATCTGTCACAGGCTTTCACCACTACACGGTCTATTAATGTTTGCAGATCCTCCGCATTATCACCAATCAAAATCGTATCTTCCGCATGTCTTAAATTGTTTATGATTTCACCATTGATTTTTATACCTTCTCTTAAACCTTCAATAGCTTTCCTGAACAGCATTTCCGAGTAAGTATTGAACAACGTCGGTGATAAAATGCAGCCCTGACGTACTCCCCGTTTTATCGTGAATTCTTGCGAGGTTTCGTTGTCTACTCGTACAGTTGCCCTTTGCTGTAAGTATAAATTTTTAATTAGGCGTAAATCTTTGTCATCAATACTAGATTCTTTCAGTATCTGAAATAATTTTTGATGTTGCACCTTGCCAAATGCTTTTTCAAAGTCTATAAAGCATGCGTAGACTTCGTAATTTACGACTCGAGATCTTTGTATCAATACTTGTATGGAAAATAGGGCCTCTCGCGTTCCCAGTCCGCTTCTAAACCCAAACTGAACACTGCTAATGTTTTCTTCAAGTTTTCTATATATGCGAGAGTGAATAACAGAAAGAAGGATTTTGAGTGCATGGCTCATTAAGCTTATAATTCTATAATCAGAGCATCTGATGGCATTTGCCTTTTTGGGGAGAGAGATTAAGGTGGAAACTAGCCAATCTGTAGGAATCAGTTTCATAGATTTTGTTCAGTAGATCTCCTCTTTGACTTCTTCTCTTATGGTTTTATCTTTCAACTTCTGAATGTCCGGACGTTTTTGTGCTTTTCTTTTATGGACTTTTTTCATGTGGAGTTTGAAACGTCCTAGTAAAAGATTATGGTCTGAAGAAACATCTGCTCCCGGATATGTTTTTGCGGATTTTACGGAATTCTGAAATCGTTTGTTGATGATGATGTAGTCAATCTGGTTTCTAATCATTTTTTTTTGGACAGTCAGCTGGTGATTTCCAGGTGTAGAGTCTTCGAGGTGGTAATTGGAAAAAGTTGTTCATTATTGCACTATCCGTTTTCTGGCAGAACTGAACAAGTCTCCTCTATCATTTCGCGTTCCTACTCCAAAGTGTCCCACAGTATTACCAACACCTCCTTTGCCTACTTTGGTTTTGAAATCTCCTAGCAGGATATTCACTTCTTGTTTTTTGGTATGTTTTAGGGAATCTTTCATTTGATCATAGAATATTTCTATTTCCTGCTCTGAGCTTTCCGAAGTTGGAGCATATGCTTGAATAATGTTCACGATAACTGGTTTAGCATTAATTTTGAGTACTGCAACTCTATCTGATATTCCTACAAAACTAAGTGTACATATTTGTTAACTTCTTTATTTTTTGATATGCAGGCCGGAATTAGATCAACATTAGGTCGGAATTACCACTATTTTTTCAACATAGGCCGGAAATAAAGTTTTTTGCATTTTAGTGAAATTTTTGCGAATAAAAAACCCATTTTTTATTAATTATTTAGGTCGGGTTAATACCCGTTATTAGGTCGGTTTACCTTAGTTACAGTATTGTTTTAGTAATAGCTAGTTTGTATGCAATAGTTGTAAAAATTATATTATTTAATGAATTGCTTAAAAAACAGACTCCAGACTTCAAAATAATCAATTTACGACTTTGTTTCTTTAGTGTGAAATAAAAAAAATATGTTAATAGTAAAGCTGAGAGTAGTAAATCGTAAATCGTATAATTTATTTGTATAATGTTTTGACGTCCTTTATTTTTAGCTATTTTACACACTGATTTACAAAAATAAACAATATGCTTACGCAAAAGAAATTTGTAAAACCAATAATAACAGATCATTTAAATTCCTAATAGTTTGTAATTATTTATCCCAGAGATTTGTAAAAACATAAAAAAAATTTACAATAAATTGAACGGACTTGTTGAACTTGGCAGTGTTTACGTCAACTCTTTTTTATAAAAAAAGAGAGTTGGCTAATTTTATATATTTTCGAATTCAATAATTTTGGATTTTTTCTGTATGATCATTATATTATAGAGGAATCTAGTAAACGAAACGAACTACAAAACAATCATAAGTTAATAATTAACTTTTCAGTAAACGCAGTTTAATTTTTAATATTATTTATTATTATTGCCATATTTTGTTTATTTAAAATGTTTATTTAATTGGCACAAAAAATTGTCCACATTTTTGGTAATAGTTTGATTTATTCTCTTTCTTACTAAACAAAGTACAATTAATTTAAACTTAGAAAGTAACATATCAGTCTTCAAGAACTATCTTAAACAAAAATAAAACATTGTTTCGCTAAGACTTATTATAAAAAATTATAAGAGATGGCAAAAAACATAATAAAATTAAGCCGGAATATTGTTACAGTCATTGGAAATTGAATTTGCATGTTCCAAACAAAGTTACTTTTTACAAATGGAACAAAAATTTTTCGATTCTTTTTCCATCCACAGTCACCACACCTCCCAATTGCTCCCGGAGTTTTTGAACTGTCACGACATCTTCATCCAAATGACAGATCTCTTTTAGTTGAATCCTTATTGTCTTGGGTTGTAACGATTATTTTGCCTACCACATAGGGTATACTATAAGGGGTTGAAAAATTATGAACAGAAATTATTGGTGTGGAGATAGGGCAAGCAAAATAAAACGAAACTGTTGCGAACGGCTACTCAGGGTTTATTTGAGAGCTGGGTCATAGATAAGTGAATGAAACAATGGGATTAGATTGGGGCAACTACAAAAAGTAAAGCAAAAGGGTACTTACATAAATCTCCTGGACAAACAAAACACAAGAAGGTTCTCAAGCTATTTAAAATAAGGACGCCGCTTTGAAGAATGTTCCTGCTGGATGAAAGAAAAGGCTCTTACTTCCTAAAAAATATAAAAAGGGATTAGAAACTTAATCTTAACTTAAACTTAAAAGAAATAAACAAAATAGTTTCGGGAAAATTTAATATTTATTGTTGTCTCACCACAAACAGTTACAAATATAAGTGGTAAGGTCCATTCGCTTAACTCGGGCATATTTTGACAGACTCATACCTGGAAACCCACAACACAAAAGTTCCTAGCTCGCAGTATTAACAGCTTAAATAAACTTTTATTACAGACTTCTTTCATTGAAAAAAGAAGAATTATTATAAATAGTGGAAGTGTATTTACAACTAAACCCATATATTTTGGGTAGTATATATTTAAAAAATATATTTCAGTCGTTATAATTTAACATAACTATTTAGTATATCGTGCAAATAAATAAACATTGATTGTCGGTAATTCGTAAAGTTCCATTTTATTTACTATTTAGTTTGTTTACTATTAATATTGGCTATGAGTACGTGTGTTTGGTTGTACAGTAATTTCCAGCCACTTCTAGTCTGTCAAAAAGTAACTAACTTCGCAAAAAAATAATTACTAAATTCACTAGACAGTTCGGACTGGGAATAGCGAACCGACTATAATAACAAAATACAAAATAACAAAATGCAAACTCACCATTTTACTATGGGTTTACAAACTCTAGAAGTTGGAGATACTACAAAACTTACAATTATTGGGCGACAATTTGTAACGGAAAAAATTATAAATAAAAAATAGCTTTTAAATGGAACTATGCATAGTGGTTAACCTTTTTAAAAAACAAAATCAAAAACAAAACAAAATCTCAATTATGATTAGGTATGTATCAACTGCCAAAAAAAATAAAGCCATCTGTCATATGTCAATATTAAATTCAAAACTTTGGGAATAATTAATATGATAGCTAGGCCACACCATAACATTTATAATTTTAATTATTACAATTTCCTAACCTGTTATGAAAGCAATTATTTAACAAAACAGATTAAAATTATATGGTTATAATTTACAAATGTTATAATGTCACAAATGAAAAACTGTTTATTTTTACATAAAAAAAGTTTAACTATAAAATGGTACACGGTATTTCACTAAATGTTAATTTCTTTCTTTTGAAATTTCTGGTGTTAAAACTTTATTTCGATTCTCTGCCACATGAACAAATGCATCTCAAAACTGCGAAATAGCCTGGGATGACAACCAGGGACAAAACAAAATGAGGATGGAAGCTGTTCACTGGGACGCAAACCTTGACACTCGGCTTCTTAAAAAACTGAAACACACGTGGGTATCTTTCAAAGTTGTAATCGCTGCAAATCTCTTAGATACTTAGAAATATAGAAAGAGTGATTACTCTTTCAAAACTGACACATTACATTGAGTATAATTCACTGTTTTCAACAAATTTGCCGACATCTTAACGCCGACACTCGCCGCGTCTTGTCTCAACAAAATCTCTTCCAAAACCTTTGTAACTACACATATTGCACAAGCAACTGCCACAATACTACACATTTTCCCATGAAAACGAAAAACGAAAAAATTACGAATTTGAAGAAAAATTCGGACTCCCATAAAACTAACAATAAAACTAAACCCCTTTAACAGCGGCCGGTCTTACCGAGAGTGAGTATCTTAAATCTGCTGCCAGATTTACCAGCTATCCAATGGTTGTATGTACAAGTCTGAAGCTTGAAAAATGTAAAAGTTATTACAATTGTTTATAAGTAGAAAACATACCTCTTTTTCAAACGTTTATTTTCTAAATAATTTCGAATAAAACGCAATATGCATTTAACTTCTGAGATAGTTTAAGTCTTAAAGAATCCTATGAAATTTGCTAAATGTGTCTAGCATCATTAATAGGGCAAGTTCAATGGTTTAAATAATTAGCCTCAGGGATAAATAAATTAAATAACTTTTAAACTATTTGACCGATCGGGGGGAAATTTCGCACAAATTTAAAAGACGGTAATTGCTCGATGTTTAAATGTATTAATAACATTTATTTTGTTAATAAAAAAAATTAATAACATTTATAAATTAGTGCAAAAAAATTGCTTTTTTGCAAATATCTCCGTAAATTATTTATCAATTTTAATTAAAAAGAAAAACGGGAAAATGAAGATATTCTTGATATAAGAAAAATGACATAAATATTGTTTATTTAAAATATAAGGAAAAAAACTTATAGACACAAAATCAAATTGTGACCATAAATTATTGTTTAAAAAAAACGCAAGGTAAAAATACGAGTACGTTTTCATATATTCGTCATCTAGTAACCCCCACCTGTCTTAAAAGCTTCAGATACCTGCGAAACATTTTTCGACCTTTTTTTAACCAGACTGGGCTAAGAATCGAATTGAAAAATTTGTGACAAGCTACGACAGAACTGTAATTTAAATTTTTAGAGATTAAACGAGATGCGCGTACCTACTTATTTTTTCAAGCAGAGTGGGCACTCTGATTGTTTATTATTATGTGGTCTTGTCTAATTATGATTTAAAAATACACTCGTAAAATTAAAAATGATTATTTTTAATCCATTATTTTACGTTAAACCCACTCACACAAAATTCCATTATAAATATCACGATCACGGAAAACAAGTGAAATTTACAAGTATGTTTACATTTTTCTGCCCCCTATTTGTGTCCATCTAGCTGACAACACGCGCACTAAACTTTAAAAAATCGGCTTCACTTGTTGTCCGACAGTTTTAAATCTATTAAGTTTATTATCACTATATTCATGGATAAAAATATGAATGTTCAGGGCAGTTCAGGCACAGAATACGAAGTTGTTTCTAATTCTGTAGTTTATCTACTTAACAAAGTAAATCGTGTGATGTACAGCAGATGGCGACGTCTTCATGTAAACTATTAAGTAAAAACTTCTATAAAAAAATGTCAATATTTCAGTAAATTTTTGTTGTGCAATAGTGAAATGTTTTATTATAAATGTAAAATGTGAAAATTGTTAAATATAATGTAAAAATTATAAATAGGGTGTAGTCAATAATTATTGTTTTAAAATTTAAAATAGAGCCGTGTCTGCGCAATACGCAAATTCCTGCGCCAAAAAGTATCAGCACCATCATGTGAATGATCCCTGAAAATAATTGATTTCTTCATGATTGCTGCTGATTTAACTTCGAAACCAGAAAGTGAAAAACTAGCAATTCTTTTAACTTAAAAGTGACGAAGCGTTTGAGACTATAATAAGACAATGATATGTGATCGTTTATTGTAAAAAATTGTGTAAAAAAAGTGTAAAAAATTCAGAAAATGTGAGTGCAGTGCAGTGACCAGTGAATACGCGAAATATGTTATGTTAGTTTATTGAATCGCAGAATAAACACGGCTGTAAAAGAAGGAACCATGTGGACAGCTTAGATATAGATATATATATAAAGGATAAGGATAAGCCCATTTCATTGGAGATAGATACTTACTTCAGCTGAAGTAAGCAGTTTGTAAATATACAGTATACAGGTCAGTAAATCTAATATCACTGGTATTATTACAATTTATATACTACACTAATTTCTTGAGGCATGTTTTTCACTGAATAGGAATACACCAATAATAAAATAATTCTATTTTTGGTAATTATATAGTAAAAGGGTACCTATGTCTAAAAAATACTTAATTTTTTGTGAATTGTGCCGAAGAATAAAGAAAAGCTCAAATTTTAAGGTTTTCTTTGCTGGAAACTAGTAAAAGTTACCAAAAATCAAGAAATATCTACAAAAAAAAATTAAAAAGTAAGAATATAATTTAAAAAAATTTATTTTTTTTATTTCAATTAGGAAATTTTGTTTTATTTTGGCGCTTTTGATTTTTAATCCGAAAACTCTTTCCAAAAGATTCTGAAATAAAAAATGTGCAAAACAACTGTATAACCTATCAGTTTTTTAGTACAATTACCGAGATTGTGCGTGAACATTCGTATTGTTAAAAGAAAATTAAGTAAAAATGGTATTCAACACGTTAAAATTATTAACGAATTATTATTTCTATATACTTACTTAATCTAAAAGTAAACACCCAGTCTCAAAACTACATGAATGAATTTTTAACTGAATAGTCTGAATCTGAATAGTGTGCCAATTAAAAATACACTAAATTTAAGATATTTTAACATATGTATTAATTTAGAAATCTTATTTCGCTTCTAGTTCTATAGTAAATTTGTTTACTTTGTTCGTGTAAATGTTCTTACAAGTACATTTCAGTTTTAGCGATATACAATTCATTATCTTTCTTTTCATTATCATACTCATCTAGTGCTTCAGACAGTTTCATTTGGTTTCATTTCACTTGAAATCTCAAATTGTGGTTTAAAGAAATCAACTGATTTATATCACCCTCTTATCTATGATTTATATCTAAAAGTTAGGTTGTGACGTTGTGTTTATATTTAGTTGGCTTGGAATATCTTGTTTGGGAGTGAGTAATCACCCAAAAGAAGGAAGGAGTATTCCAAGACATGCTTTATTTATGTTTTTTTATGCATCTCTAATGCGCTGAGTTGCACCAAATGTAGGCAACTTATAATGATTACGAGTATTATTCTAACTCGATGTATTAGGTATACTGTGGTTAAAATGTGGTCACATGTGGTTTCATATTAGTTTATTACTTACAGTGCAGTGGCGGCGCGTCCTATGACTTATCATTTCCTGATAAGAATTTTGGGCTTATTTAATTTTAAAACATTCTTTTCAATGGGTAATGAAGCACTTATGACAAGACATGCGATCGGGATGTGGCGTGTATATGACAGAGAAACAAGATCTATGGCACAAATGTTTGCTGTTTTAAATCCTCATTGCACAAATGAGCGCCCGCCCTCCCATACGCGCTACATTAACAATTAAAAAACAATGGTTTGAAATAAAATAAGTCTAAAATTTTATTCGGGAGCTGATAAAAGAATAAGTTTTAAATTATTTATAACTAGAAAACGATCAACTTTAGACAAAACTTACAACAAACCTTTTTTGATCATAATGATCCAAAAACCTAAAACAAATTATCCGGGCCGAAAAACATTATTGTTACAATTTGTTTAAAAAAATTTGAACAACTTTTCGCCTAGGCGACCTCTTGAACCTTATTTTGGGGAATCTCAGGAAAGTTATTATGCAAAAAAATCTCATGGAAACGTTTTTCCGAACGAACCCGAGCTTTTTGCTTTGTCTAAATGAGTAATGCGATTGTTAAAATACTGTTAAGTGGTTATCTTTAAAGGGACTGGACTTACAAATTTTTCGTTTAGTTTTTATTTTTGCAACGAGGTTGTTTATTGCTGCAATTTTGAGTTGTTTGTCGTTTTGAGGTAGTCGTTATAATTGTTGTATTTTTTGTTGTTTGTTTTCTTGAAACTGACTATCTGTCTAAAGAAAATGTTTAGACTATGGGAAAAATCACCTACAGTTTTTTGTCCATGGGAGCAAGTATCCATGTAGTAAATTAATTACTATTTAAATGGGAATAAGCCAATAAAAAACAAGAAAATAGCTTCAGAACGATATCCATGTAGTAGTAGAGAAAGTTTATAATAGTCGGATATAAAAAATAACGACACTGAGACTGGAACTGTAGAAAAGAGTTTACGACTTACAAACAAAAGTATTGCTTTTAATAAACAATCCAAGAAAATTTGTATGAACGTTTACAAAAATCTTCGAAATAATTCTGAAAATAGTTGTAAAGCAGTATCATAAGAAAAACGGTCTTTATAACAAAAATTCCGTATTGTACCATGCGCGACATTATAAAAAATGGTGATAAAAAGAGAAAAACAAGATCGGATGCTGGAAAACCCAAACATAAACATCCTGCTAAATGTTTAAGGAATTTGGTTTACGAGGAATACAAAAAAAATGTAATACCAACAATTGATATTATATACACCTAGCTTGTTGCGATTTAAAGACCAAAAGCAAACAATTTATTATTTAGACGAGACATAGTATGACACGCAAGATACCGCTAGCAAGGGTTGGACTGATGGTTCACTTAGGTACCAGCCGAAAGGAGTACCTCCGAATAAAGGTTCTTGAATGATTATTGTGCACTGTGGATCTTCAAATGGTTGGGTGCCAAATGAGTAAGCCTTGCGGAAAAAATAGGAAAATGTAATGTAGATTATCATCACGATATAAATTCTAATATATTCGAAGAATGGTTTAAGAATACATTCATTTCTAATATAACACCCAGCAGTGTGATAATTATGGACAATGCCAGGTATCACGCAAGAATTCTAAAAGAAATTCCGAACAGTTCGTCTTCAAAACAGGAACTACAAGATTTCCTCTCAGATAATGATTTGTATTTTGAAGAGAACTATAATAAGAAGCAATTACTTGAAGTGCTTCGTACTAAAACGTATGACAAACAATATATACTGGACACGATTGCAATACGACACGACCGTACTGAGGTTACCACCTTATTTTTGCATTTTCAACCCCATAGTACTTATTTGGGGACAAGTAAAAAAACGAATTTGGAGGAAAAATATTTTTCTAAAATTTGACGCGAAAGTGATTGATTTAATTCTATAGGAACTATCAGAGATCACAAGTGCCGACTGAAAAAAAGCAGTAAACCATGTACGTAGTTGATATAGAAAATGAAGGCTAGGACAATTAACTTCAAACATTGAACAATTTATTATTGATCTGTTGGATAGTGACGGTGATGAGAGCTCGTCTACAGAAGAAATATTTTGGACAATGTACGCTAATGTGGGGACTATTTCAGTTTTTTATAATTTTGTTTTTTTTTTTCAAAATTAGATTTCTCTGCTCTCTAATACTTACATAATAAATTTGTGTCTGTTAACATCCAATATCACGGTCTGTCCCTGGACAGCGGCTACTCGAATTGCTTAAACATTTATACCGCCAATTTTTTCAATGGGCAATAGAAATATGGAATCAACTATACTTTTATTTACAGTTCTTCCTCTAAGAGTTTCACAATCTTTTTTTTTTATTTTTACAACTTTTATCGAAATTGTTTCTACTTTTTCACTTTCAAATCACATTCGCACTGGCTTCTTCCTCCAGTTCGCATGTTCTGCAACATGGTTCGTTTACCATATCTATCTTGTATATCTGCTTTCTCAGCCAACACTGTCCAGTACCATTTCTATGACTGTTTTTAATTATCGCTTAATCAGGTTTACTAGGTTACGAAAAAGTCTTCTATCAATACTATTTATTCGTTTCTTTGTACGTATTTGCCATTGTGTGGCTCGTAATTTATTTTGATGACTCCTATCCAACCACTTTTTAACCCCTATCTTCTTCTTCTTAGATGAGGTAAGGCACTTTAATCTGTGGCACTTGGTCACACGACCTTTGTATCGTACCCTATTTTTTCATTACATTTCAAGAAGTCATGTGGCATCAATGAAGGCCAACAGTTTTCCCATTGGAAGTTTAAGGATCTACTCTGGTTCAAGCCTTAGTTGATAGTAAATTCCCACCTCGTATCACCGAGCATATTGCAATTTCATAGGGTGTGTATGGCAGTATCTTCTTTCATTTTGCATTTTCTGTACCATGGTTCATTCACCTTACCTATTTTGTATAGTGTATTCTTAAACGACAAAAAATTGTCCGAGAGTTTTTACCAATATTCTTGATGATTTTCTTAGTCTGGATTTGCCCTTGAATGGTACTCCATTTCTTTTGATAACTCCTTTATTAGCCACTTCTCAACCTCGTTTCTGGCAGCATCTTTGCTGTTGCCACACAATGGTCTGGGCCTGTGATGGTTTTTCTCGAGCTTTGCTTGTTTATTCCCGTTACCCCTTCATGACACATTAATTGTCTTTAACAAAGTTGTTAAAAAAATCTTTGCAGTTCCTCCCCAGGTTTGATTTGGTGAGAGGGTTCTTTACGGTCAGAATTGTCGCTTGGCTATCTCCATTCAGAATTTCATTAAAGTAGACCACCAAAGCAAAGATTTCAGCCTGGAACACCGTTGTATATTGACCTAAGCTGTAAGATTTGTTCTAATTACGTTTGTCCAAAAACTCCTGATCCATTACCACGGACAGGTTTAGATTCATCTGTGAACCAAATTAAGTTCCCATTAATGTTTGAAACTCTTTGTTCTCTAAATGGTATAATTGTGTTAATCGTCTCAGTAAAGATTAGTTCTGATATTTGTTTTGATGAATCCTGTCTAATTACTCTTTAACCTCATATCTTTTAACGTCTTTATTGACTTCACAGAACAGCTTTGGACCTCTCTTGGGTCTCGTTTTGCTAGGTCTGGTTATATTTTCCTTTGCTCCCTCCTGTCGCGGCATCTATATTAAAGACACGCTTTGGCAATGGGTTCTTTATAGCTAATTTGGTCATTTCGCTATCAACACAAATAATAATTCTCATATTTAGCTCTGTAGCTTCCTTATAATTTCATCGGTGCTGGCTATCAGCATAAAAACTTCGGCTTGAAACAGTGTTTGTCGACGCAGTCTGCCATTTTTTTATTTTGTTTGTCCAAAGATTCCTGGTTCAGTTTCTTGGATAGTGTTGTAGTGAGTTGAAGTACCCTTTATTCAAGATGTAGTCAATGTGGATTTCTGATTCGTTGTGTTCATCAAAGTTGTATCACAGTATAAATAACAACTGTTGTTGTCTATACTGTGGTTGTATACTTATATTGAGATTTTAGGTTAAAATAGACGTTATTTAAGTATATGCAGTTCATTGAATGCATAATATTTTCTGTTTTCCGTTACTATTTAACATATTTTCATGGAACTTTTGCTTAATTCCTGAAACAATCTCATTTATCATTGTCGGCATTAAAATCTCGGAAGATCTGAAGTCGTCATATATTATGCTTAATGTTTCTATACGGGTATTCTTATTTATTTTTATTTTATCAACCAAGTCATCAGTATTTTGAATATATCTATGGTTTACTACACAACCAGGTATTTTGTTTGAATAACACTTAGGAAATTTTACTATGTAGTAGTCACGTGATGATGACGTTGACGTTTAAGTGAGATGTCAAGAAATTTCACTCCCCTTTCCTTTCATTCAACCAAATATCCACGATGACGACCCAGCAACCGACTCCAGTTCAACCAAAACGTGGAATTATAAAACAGGTATATTTATTTTACGAAATTACGAATTTAAAAACTGTTCGAAGTCGTCAACTGAAAAAATATATGATTTTTGTGTAAACACTTGCGATAATTAAAAAAAAATGTATGTATGTTGCACTGTTGGCATTATAATTTGGGCATATGGATTGCTCAAACTTTGTTTGTTATGGAAAAAATTATTCCGAAAAGATATATGTTGTTTCCATCTAAAATATGATAATCCAATATTTAAATATCCGTAATGTATTTTGCAATTTTTATAGGTTATACCTGTATGTGATATGAGTTGGCAATATTTACTTCATTATATTAATTAGTACAAGTTCAAATAATGAATTAAGCCATATGTTTAGATTCTCTCGGGGGATTCTGTTATAATTCGGGCACCATCTGGAGCACCTCCACCTGAAAAACAGATAAACTTTTCAAGCATTACTGCACCAAAATTAGCTAGACGTGCCGCAGAATCGTAAGTATAATTACATATTTCTTCTAATCTAAACAATTAAAATGGTACTACGTACTACATCTAACTAATCTATATACATGTTTCATTATATATTACTGGTGTTCATAAATGTATACTATTTTCCATTTACAATCATTTGGTTCATTAAATTATGATTATAAAAACAAACTGAAATTAAAAAAACTGGCTTGCGCCTATTTGCTTTTATATTTGTATTTTTTTGTTTAGTAAAAATGTCATCCTGAACATATTTCTCCTCATCATGTTTTCCAAAAGTTATCCTAAAATATCTGAACATAACTGGAAACAATTTTGTACAATGAAAATTCCTAGTAAATTATATGTGAAAAAGTTAAATTATTCTTTTTCTTTTAAATACTATTTATGCTTCTCAGGAAATCTTATCTGTATTCAAAATTGTTCCACTACTTCCGTACTTCCTATGTGACATACCTATCTATTGTATTAATTTAAGTTTCATGTTAGTATTTGCACCAGATTTAAATATTTCTTTAAATATTTGATGGGATTAAACCACAACTAATCATAATGGGAATTAAGTACATCTTATTATTTTATTTTGACATTTCGATTCCTGATATGGAAATAGTTTTCAAAAATCATAAAAGTAAAAATTATGAAATAATGATCAACATCAATTTATAATTTTTTATTTTGGGATTTTTGAAAACAATTTCTTCCATATCAGAAATTGAAACTTTAAAACAAGATAATAAAATTTAACTATTATTACAGTTAATTAATTAATTACTTATTACAGTGGAGAAACAACCAAGGATGAACCATGGGCCTGGGAAGCAAGAGAATTCTTGAGAAAGAAACTCATTGGGGAAGAGGTATTCTTTACTAGTGAAAAACCACCAAATGCTGTTCGTGAATATGGAGTTGTTTATTTGGGAAAAGGTAATTATATTTGAAAATAATTAGCAGAGTAAAATATATGTCAAAACAAACAAAGAAATTACAGAAATTGTGTTAAATATTTGAATTCGTAAAATCATGTCATGGGCTAATTTATTAAAAAATCTCATGCAAGAATATTTGGCATTCTTTTCAGTCACAATCAATCTGTGAATGGGGTAAAAATATGTAATCTCTCTACTGTTATAACACTGTGTATGTAGATTTATTTCAAAAAGATGTTTATTTCTAAAAAGAAACAGTAGGCATTCCTCAATATAATTGCAGGTACTGTTGAAGTATTGGTAGATTTAAAAACTCCAGTAAGATTCCCAAAATCTAATTTTTTAAATAATTCTAAGGGCTCGTTTCTTACAGAAAAAATATTATCAAGTTTATTGCTTCAATTATAAAAAAAAACTGTGGAAGTTACACTTCTATACATGCATTCGCCGTTACAAATTTATTTGGGAGTCAATCTGCACAATCATTACATATGTAATGCTATAGGTAAGGCACAGCAGAAAGAGAAACAGATTTAATAACAACTTACTAACAATTAATAAACAACTTTTGACCTGTAATAGGAGTATAGTAAATGAAGGATTGAATCAATATTTTGATGAAAATGTATATTTTTATTTTCATATATGTATGAAAGGAGTTGAATGCAAAAATTTTTTTACACATACTCTGCAGTAAAATTCATTGTTTATTTTGTTATTAATATAATAATACAATACAAATTAAAATGCAATATTCATAAGTATTTAAAAATGACAATAATATACATAACTTTTATACTTAAGCATATATGTTTAATTTACCATGTAATAATATTAATAAAAAAGTCGTCCCTGACTGTGAAACGAACCCTGGTCTCCCGCGTGACAGGCGGGGATACTGACTACTATACTACCGAGGACATGACACAAACGTATTTCAAAATTGACAGTTCTGGATCATACAGTGATTTATTGAGATTATTATTTTGAAATACAAAAGACTAATATAATTATGAACATTTAATAAATAATACAAAACATATCACACATTATATGTATATATGTATATCTTTATATAAAATATATAATATTAAATTATATAAGTATACAAAAGGAACATTTTTATATTCGAGAGAGGAAGAGAGAGAAAATATATCTTCTGTCTCTCTCTTACTCATTATCTTACATATGTAATCATTTCACAGATTCACTCCCATACAAATTTCCAACGTGGAGCGCGTGTATAGAAGTATAACTTCAAAAATGTCCCATAATTCACCACAGATACAAAGTTTAGAAAATAAATTGTTTTTGGGCCACCTTGATTCAAATATTGTGATAATACTTTGAAAGTGTAGTATACTGAATTAAACATTTTACTAAATTGCTATGTGAATTTTCCATGACATTGTTACATCAATTCTCATGCTTAAAAATGTAGTTTTACTACCAATTTCAATCATTTGACAGAAAATATTTGGACGTTCCATGTTTGATATAAACATACTTGAAAACCACTTTGACGTTTCCCCATACATATTGACAGATTCATTTAGTAGAATTTCCAAATAATTTGTCATTACTATAACATTCATATTCATAATTAATTAGACTAATTGTTACTATTAACATAGTACAGCATAGCATTTATGTACAAAATGAAAATTATATTTCCAATTATGATACCCTGAGAAATATAAATAAGTTTATAGGTTTAATTTCCGATTTAATATTCATAATATTCTTTGGCTTAATCCCATATAAACATATTATTTAACTTAGACATCCACAAGCAAACAGTTTCAGAACCTTTTTATAATAATGTTTGTTAAAATTACCTTTTGTAATCTTCTTGATAAGAATGATTTGAACCAGTTATGAGCTTTTATGATTTACATCATATAAGCTTAATTTTTTTAGTAATCGATAGTGGTTCATACAATCATAAGCATTCTTTAAATCCAGAATTAAAAGAATTTTGCCTCATTCTGTCCTGTAAGAAATTTTGATTGAATTGATATATGGCTGTCAGCATCCCTTTACCTGTCCCATATACATGTTGACTATTATTAAATACTTTGTTTTGTAACATATATTCCATCAACCTGCTGCTTATTTATTTTTTAGTTTCTTTCGAAAATCTTTGCAACAAGCCAATTGGCTCAAATTCAAGCTGATAAGTCTCAATCCATATTATATAACAGGGACACACAGTTTAAGAAGTATTCGTTACAGTTATTTGCTACTGTATTACCTTCTCGGGAGATCTCACTTTCCTTCTGTGTTATGAAATTACCTTTTGTCATCAATTATTATTTACCATTCCGTTCCATTATATAATTTTGACTAGTCTGATAAGATTTATACATTTTTTTTAAGAATTGTGTAAACTTTGTGGATGAATAAATTCTATCCATACTGTCATTAATGATATCAACTTGTTTCATTGCAGCATCCCTAATATAATTTTTTCCTGCATTTTGGTTAGGATACATTTTTATTGAGAAAGCTCAAATTAAAATTATGTACAATTCTTTTATGAGTCTAATCTGCTGGTGCCAAACGGTTCTGAAAATCTTGTTTATTAAACTTAATAAAAATTTTAAACAAAATGCAGTACTTTGTTTACATATATTAAAACAGGCTTTGACTATTATGATCCAATATTAAATTTGTATGAATTTTGACTGTATATTCTTTATTATAATTACTAAAAATGTTATCAATAAGCAAACTTCTGGTGTTTGAAATGCGAGTATATTCCTTCATACGTCTTTATTCGTATTTTATCGGTATCATGCATTACATACATACATTAAAATCACAACTAAAAAATCTATAAATTAAAATCGTTTCCAAACCTTTTAGAATATCCTGAATATAATTTTTTTTTATATATATAAATATCACGCTAAAAAAAGCTTTATGCTTATTGAGTTCCATTGATCTCATAGTTCTTCATAGTCATTAAATGATAGATTTTACCAAGAATTAAAAAAATATATTTATTCAGTAGGCAAAATCATATTGATAAATATAGATGATGAAATTAAGATTTAAAGTATCTCAAAAGATTCTGATTTAAAATTCCACCTTGGAAAGCTCTCGCATTTTTAAAAATGTGAAAACTTTTTCTAAGCTGAGCATAATAAAATCGAAAATTCGATCGAAAATGCTGGCAAGACTGTTTGGAACATATAATGGTGCGTTTTGTTGAACAAGAACTTGCTGTAAATAGATAAAGAAGTTGACGAATTTAATGTTATAATAAATTTTTAATGTAAAACTGAATTTTTAATGTATTTACAGTGGCTCACAGCTTAAGTGATGCAGTAGCTACTCAATAAAACTAGCTTGTATGTTAGTGGGCTCAATATTTATTAGAAAAAAATTACATACTGAAATTAAATTACTATAAGTCTTCTAAAATAGCATAAGCTATTTTTGGGTTGCAAATATACTTTTGTTAAATAACAATAAATATTTAATTATTTTATGTATGATTTTGATGTCGCAGCTAAAAATTATTACGAATTATTAAGAAGAAGCATTACAGAACTTATCAATTTGAAATTTGCGAAGTAGGCGTTACATTAAATTCATATTGCAGTTATTTTTATCTTTAATTTGACATTTCAGAAAGACAGTTTGGAAGAAGATATAACCGCGAAACAAATAGACAGATATTACTAAAGAATAATCTACATGGTCAAACTGCTAGAAATAAACCTTTTATTAGCCAAAGAAATAGGCATAGGTATTAGTTTGATGTTTGCCAGGGAGCATATTAACAAAGATCTTAAAATCCACAAGGAAAAAGAAATTCCTGTAGTTGGCTGTATGTCATAAATCACAAATTTTTTATTTAATATCCCTTTTATAAGGTATATAAAGGCAGATAATGTAATGTATCTGTTAAAAACATTAACATCATTATATTTTTAAGAAAAATGTACTTAGTGGCTTAAAAATGTCCTGTGATTTAGCCCGAAAGGGTTTTTTACGTGTACTGATAAGAGTTGACGGCCTAGTTTCTAAAGTTGTTATTACATATTGTAGTATTCTTTTATGTGGTGTGATTCATGCTGGGTTAAATGACCCATTAAAAATCTCCCATGGGCTTGTAGTATATCACAAGAAAAAATAAGTTCACAATATGAATACCAAAATTATCCGGACAAAGCAATTGTACACAAATTTAACAGTCAATATTATAACAATAAGTTTGACAATCCAAAAACTATCGACATGTTTCAAATACTTAACAATGTTGCTGATTGGACATTTATTCGATATTTAATTCTCAATAAAATATTAATATTATTACCAGATCATTTAATTTTCAACCATCAATAAAAATGTAATATAAAGACAAGTAAGAATTCGATAGTAATCTGATATTCACAGACGTTGCTGTATATTTCCAGCTGATATTTCCTTGTTAATAGTAAAAATTAGTTGATTATTGTGTCATATCAGATTGTAAAGGCATTACATTACATTGATATGACATAGTAGCTTTTAGGTAACATTTTTCAATGATATGTGCAGATTTAAGAAATTATTCATGAAAAAGCATTATCCCTAGAAAGTCATGTACCTATATTTCTGTACTAGTAAGCCAAAGCTGAAAAAAGAGATTCTGAAACTGTTTTCTTGTGGCATGTTTAAGTTAAATATCTTGTATTTGTATGGAATTAAACCATAATGAATTGTAATGAGAATTACATTTTACATTTCGTTTAAATCGTTAAAAAAAATTATGTTAACCTGTAAATGTTTACCAATTGGCTCTTCGTGGCAGTTGTCAAGAGTTTACATTTTAAAATTTTTCCTTAATTTCTAAATTTTAAAATTTAATTTTTATTACAATCAATTGCCGCTGACGCCGCTGGAATTGTGGAAGTCTTCAATAGTTCATGGTGTCAGATTCGTTTTTGAGAGTGAGTCACCCTCAATAATGTATTGTTGGTCTATAGAAAGAAATGAGACACTGAAAGAAGGCTCTGAGAAGAACCATAGTTGGAATTTAATTCGTTTTGTTGTTTTAGATTTTAATACTGCAGAAAACATTACGGAATCCTTGGTATCAGAGGGACTTGTTACTGTTAGGGAAGCAGTAAGACCTACTGCAGAAATAACCCGCCTGCTTGAACTTCAAGATGCTGCTAAATCAGCTGGAAAAGGCATATGGAGTGGCGCTCCGTCATCTGTAAGTAAAAATAACTTTTCTTAAATGCTTTTTAATTATTTACATAACTTATCAATGTTCAATATTCAAAGTATGGGAAGAATACTTAAAGAAACTTTTTCCACGACCATAGAACAATACAAGAACCCAGCATTGAAGAAAATTCAGGTCCCTACCAGAAGAAACGGCAGCCGTCAGACAATTGAAGGATGGAAAGGCACCACTTGATGAAATTCCTGCAGAACTGCTGAAGCTACTAGAGATGCACAACAAATAAAAATAATACCTGAAATATTTAATGAAATTAAATACCACTAGAGTGGCTCAAATCAGAGTTTGTACCATTGCCCAAAAAATCAAGAGCAAAAGTTTGTGAAGACTATAGGACCATAAGTCTAATGAGCCATCTGCTGAAACTGTTTTTAAAAGTCATCCACAAAAGAATTTACCGGAAATGCGAGGAACAAATTGCGCCCAATCAGTTTGACTTTGTGAACGCCGTTGGTATGGGGGAATCTTTATTTAGCGTGCAGGTTTTGTTTCATAAATGTAGAGATGTCAGCTTTGATGTTTTTGCATGCCTGATTGACTACAAGAAGGCTTTCGATAGAGTCAGACATGAACAAATGATGGAAGTGTTAAAGAGGACAGGGATTGACGGAAGAGACCTAAAAATAATAGCTAACCTATATTGGAATCAATCAGCGGTACTCCGAGTAGATGGAGAATATACAGATCAGGTCAAAATCTTAAGGGGAGTGAAACAGGGGTGCATAATTTCACCACTGATATTCAATCTGTACTCGAAGCACATTTTTCAAGAGGCGCTAAAAGATATTGATGAATGCATCTCAATAAATATGGTCAAGCTCAATAACCTGCGGTATGTAGATGATTCAATAGTGATCTACAAGGAAAACATAACTGGAACAAATCTGTATGTGAACCAAATGAGAATTGAATGTGTCGTGGACAATACCCAAGAGATTAAATGTCGCATCGGAAAGGCAAAAAGTGCGTTCTTGACTATGTATTCAAGATCCCAAGACCCTAGAAACAAAAATAAGACTCCTTAAATGTTACGTGTACTCAGTGCTTCTCTACGAAGTAGAAACGTGGGCATTGAAGGCGGAAACTCTATCAAAACTTCAGCCTTTTGAGCTCTGGTTATACAGAAGGATCCTGAAAATTACGTGGACGGACAAAGTCACCAATGAAGAAGTACTACGGGGAATGAACACAACCGCGGATTTGGTCAACATCGTGAAGGGCCGTAAGCTGTAGTACTTGGTACATTTAATAAGAAATCAAGGCAGATATGAGCTACTCTAATGCATTTTGCAAGGTAAAATTGAAGGGAAAAAGGCTCCAGGACGAAGAAGAATATCCTGGCTTGCTAACCTGAGAGCATTGTATAGAAAGACCTTAACACAGCTGTTCCGTATAGCAACCAACAAAGTTATCATAGCCAGAATGATCACCGATGTTCAGAACGGACAGGCACCCTAAGAAGAATCAATGTTCAGTTGTATTGTAAAATCGTTTTCATTTCATAATTGTAATATGTCAAAAATTCAATGGTTATATATGACAAAACGCGTGTCAAATTTAAGTAAACTACCAGTTTAACATGATTTAATTGAATAAACAAATAATAATTCGGGTACAGTTTGATTGTGTTATCATCAAGTAAAACATATATTTAAATGCCGTGAACAATCAATTTCATTTTACTCGATTGACATGTTCTTATGGTGCCTATGTGTTCTGGATGTTGGCAATCATCATGGAGATCTATATTTTGTTTAACGCAGCGTGGAAAAGCTCAGCGATAGTGGTATTTGATCGAAATAAGAAAATAAATTTCGATCATATAGATCCTGTGTTGGTCCGTCCGTTTGTATGTACAGTCTTAGATTGAAAACTGTAAAAAATAGAGAAAAACTGACGACGGATTCCGATTCAGAAGTTAGTACAACATATATTGTATCAAAACGGAAATTTGAGTCTTATTTGGTTTGATCGTATTTTAAAAGCAAAACTTTTTATTAAGAATGATATTCTTCTCATGAAATAAAAACGTTTTTCCTCTTTTGCACCATCCTTGACACGCCGTAGATAGATTTTATTTTTTGTACTATTCGCTGTATTAATCACACGCGTGGGTATGTAATTTTAATCATGGATTTTAATTTGTATAGGAGCATGTCCGTGATATCAAATGGACAATTGAAAAATCGAAAGAATTGGTAGATCAACTCCAATTCAAGCCAGTAAAAGCAGTTATTGAACACGTACGAGACGGATCCACAGTAAGAGCTTTCTTGTTACCAGACTTTTACTACGTGACTCTTATGCTCTCTGGAATTAGGGTAAGTACAATAATTATTAAAAATAAAAATGTTGTAAGTGAATTCCAATTTCTTTTATTTTTGTGTCGTATGGTATCTATACTTTCAGCACTAGTTTCTTGCGATCATTACTATTTTTCTGTTTACACTAATGTATAAATGCGATGACAGTGTTTCGCTTCAAATTCATATTTTTCTTATCCTATATCCTTGACGTAAGCAAACATTCTAGATCATTTTTCTCGATCGTGAACAAGTTTAAAGTTTGTCGACTGTGCGGATACCTGTCAAGCCACGAATGTTTTTGAGCCGTGATACGTGTTTTCTAAGAACTCCACTTGCCTTCTATGTTGCCCGTTATTGTTTGTAAGATTCAATATTAGTTACCTCGTGTACGATACGATATGTGACCAAGTAGGAATTTTTTCTGCGTTTTATGATTGTTGTACTCCATATACGTAGCATTCTTTCGTGAATCTAAATCTCAAACGCATCTAGCCGATTTATAGTGGCTATTTTCAGAGTCCAGATATGAGTATAGTACACGAGCGTTGATCATATGTACCAATTTACCATCCTCTGTCATCGAGGTCATTGTTTTCCCATCAGCGATACTATTAGTAGCACAATAGGTTATAAAATATCTCCTTTGCGAATTTTGTTTGGATTGTGTCAAAAGTCGTAAGAAATACTCAACAATTTAGTTTTAATCTGGAGCCGGATGATGTTAGCATCACTATCGCTGGTGTACACAAATATTTCAAGAAGATGATTGAGAATTTAAAATGCCTTTCTGAACTAAAGTTTTTGTTTAACAAATAAATTATTTGAAAAAAAATAACAAACATGTGACGTGTAGACATTACACCTAGAGCCCCACGTTGGGCACCAATATTTAGTAATAAAGCAACCACCTAGATCATTGGGTGCCAGTTGTTTAATAATAAAACAACACCTCAGTTTTGTAACTATGAACAGATACTTGAGATGCCAATTTTATTGTTAGGGTTTCGACTAGCTCGTTCTTAGGTGTAGGTAGGCATTATCTAAAACCAAAGTTTACTGACTGTCTAAGATTTACAATAAAATAAATAATAGTTATGACTCACACCGAGATACATATCCAGATCACATCTGGAGCAAGCCTGGTTGTAACTGCATATGGAGATAAATGTAGGCTCTAGTAGCAACAACATTGATGTTGGTTGTAGTGGTAGTAACGTTGATATTAACTTTGCTATATCCCTTTAATAAACAGTTCTTGTGGTGAACACCACGTGGTATTAATTGGCTAGTGCCACCAAAAGGAGAACAAGAAAAAGCCCAATAATAAAAAAAACTACAACAAGAAATCTTATGTTAGTTAAAAACACAAAGTTAAAAGTCTTGCTTGCCATAATGTTACAAAAAATTAATAATTATAAAAAAAATTAGCAGTGGCAAGGAGAGTATAATTTACACAAATGTATATGAATTTAATAATTAAAAAAAAAAATTTTATTAGTTATTCTTTATTCAGTATGTGGAACAAAGATAACACTTAATTGTTTGAATACGAATGAGACACTAACTTTTAAACAGTGTTGCAAAATTTCTGTTACACCATGCCTTCTAAAATATTAGTCGGATACATGAGTGTAACATAATATTTAAATCCACTACAGTTCATTGTAGAATGAAAATAAATATTGCTCCAACAAAACTTACATGAAGTAATTATGTAAATGACGTACGTATCTAGATTTATTACGCAATCAGATTATTCCACCAGTTCGAAACCTTGCGGTCTTAACAGGGGGTTAACAGCACATAATGCAATCGAAGTTACAAATTATTTGGAATAAACATTCCCTGGACGTTTATTTTCTACACGAGGAACAATAAAATGGCCCCCTAGATTACCAGATTTAGCATCTTTGGATTTTTATTTCTGGGGAATGCTAAAATCAAAATTATATCTACATGAATTAGAACGAGATACCAATTTAGCAGAATTGCAAGAAAAAATTGTTCAACTCTGTAGTCGGGTACAGCCAACTCAGCTGAATGCAATGAGATTTGCTTTAGTTGATAGATTCGGATTTTATTTAGCGCAAAATGGTGGTTTGTTCGAACATTTAATTGGTTAGAGATTTTTTTTAAAATGTCTTTCATTTTAATTTAATTATTTAGAATAATTTTTAGTTGGTTTTTTTCTTATAAAAATAATTTTTATGTTTTGTTAATGTTAAGTTAATTATTGTTTTATTTCCAAGCTACCACAGCTAAAAATCTACAAGAATTGCATTTAAAACTCGAATATAAGTGTTCTAGTTTTTCTTAAGGTTTACCGACGGAAAGTTGGCGGCGAAATAATTTTATGCAAAGAATTACACACTCCGCGTCAGTGTCTGATAATTACTGAATGCCGGAAAGGCGTTGCTTAAAATTTTACAACTCGTTAGGGGAATAATGCGTTGTCGCTACACATCAATTCCTTAAATCAATGTTCTTTGTTAACTAATTAAGTAATTGAATAGAATCATTAGTAGCATATATCACCACTAAAATATTCATTTCTCTGTACGTATAGTGTCCTGGTTTCAAATTAGACGCCAATGGTAAAAGAGACCCTAACGCCAAAGTTGAGTTCGCCGAAGAAGCTCGTTATTTCGTCGAAGTCCGTCTGCTTCAAAGAGATGTAGAGATCGTCCTTGAAGCAGTAAACAACAATAATTTCATCGGAACCGTAATCCATCCTAAAGGAAACATTGCCGAGCTCTTACTCAAGGAAGGTTTAGGCAAATGTGTCGACTGGTCTATCATGCTCATGAAAAGTAACCCAGACAAATTGAGAGCAGCTGAGAAGCAAGCTAAAGAAACTCGAAGGAGGTTGTGGAAAGATTTCGTACCGACGGCACCTAAAATTACTGGTCAGTAAATTTGAACTTATTAGTTTAATCAAATAAAAGGCAGATATCGAGCACAGTTTTTTATTAAATGTTGCCCAAGTACTTTTGCTCTCAGAGCATCTTCAGGGACATTTCGTCAAAATTATAGGCTATCCAACAATTTTATGAATGTCATAAACATTAAATAATAGATTTACTCAACAGTAGACAAAGGACAAACAGTTTATTTTTTTTTTAACTTAAGAAGCTACATAGGGTGTCCTGCTCGATATCTGCCTTTTATTTGATTAAGTTCATTTATTCGAGCATTCAACCATATATCACTTTATCTTATTAGGTTAATGTATTTATTAAATCAATGGCTCACGTTTTTCTAGCAGGGAAGACTTTGATTTTTGGGCCAATAGATAGTTGCTTAATGGTGATTTGCAAACCACAATAAAGTATCTCATATTTTTAGCTTTTATTCAATACATTTAATTCTTTATTTTCTATTTGTTCTCCTTTATTTAAAAAATAAAAAATTTCATATCTATTTTTAAAAAGGAAAAGAAAAAGAATTCTCCGCTACCGTCAGCGAGGTCAACAACGGGGATGCCCTTGTACTTAAGATGGCCAACGGTGACAGCAAGAAGATCTTTTTGGCCAGTATTCGCGCCCCCAAAGAGTCTGGCCGTGCCAACGACGATGAGGGAAAACCCATTCCAAGACCTAAAGGTTTCCGTCCCCTCTACGATATCCCTTACATGTTTGAAGCCAGAGAATATTTGAGGAAGAAACTCATTGGCAAAAAGGTGCATGTCGTTGTTGATTACATTCAAGAAGCTAGAGATGGTTTCCCAGAAAAAGTTTGTGCTACCGTTACCGTCGGAGGAAAGTAAGTAAATTTCGCACTTTTAGCAATATATATGTATATGTGCTTCGTTTATAAGTTATTAAAATTTCTATTGATTTTTCGTTCATGATTTGAAAATAATAAATCTATTTTTTAAACTAATAATTAGCGAATCAGAAACATTGCATAAATTATACAACGTGATGAATAATTGCACAATTTACGTAACTCCCTCTGTCTTTCCGCATAGGAAAGACAGTATTTCTATGTCTGTATAATTTTACTTCTTTTTTTTATTCTTTCGCTGATTACCATGTTTTCTGTCTAGTTTTAAAAATTTTTCCAATTGCAGAATGTCATGTCTCCTTTAGCTTTCAGTATACTCCTCTTTGAGATTTTAGCGTCTCATTAGGATTTAACTGGCCTCAAGATATCTAATCGTTGCAAGTAAGCTTTAATGACTGTGTTTTGGTGGATATAATTTAATAAAAAATAGTAATCACAGTATCATTTTGGTGGTAGTTTTTGACTTTTGTGGAGGTACATATGTACCACTGACCGTCCTTGGTAAAAAAGTTACAAAAGTTTAGTGGTACATATTTATACCATTTCCAAAATACCTCATTTTTATGAGAAAAACAAAAAATATATTATTTAAAGCAATGGAAACATTAGATATTTATACTAAACATACAATAAACATTTTTAGCAACTAAATTATAAGGTACTAAAGTAAATCAAGCGACTTAAAATCTATGCGATCTTAAGAATACAAATTTTTATAAATCTCAAGCTGAGAAACTTAATTTTCCATCATAATAATGATGAAAAGGCGTAAAACATTGAGACATAAATCTAGGTCACATCACGTGCAGAGAATATCAAAATGTTTTTGCATCTGTTTAGTACTACAATAACAAAATCTTCTGGTTCCTTTCATAGGTATATGATTCCCACATTTGCGTAAAAAAGAGTAGATCTAGCTTCTGGATTATTCCTTTTCTTTGCTCGACCTAGTGGAATTGATGGACCAAGTTTAGAGCGACCTGTATAGAAACCAATTCGTTCTGATGCTAATAAATACCTAAATTTTAAATGTGACAAAGGCTTTTCCTTTAACAGGATTATAGTAACGCCATTATATAGATTTTGGTTATTTGAAGCATTAACTACTAAGTTTACACCTTCTAAAGTTAAAAAAGTACTTAAGGAATTTTAAGACAACGTTTAGTTGTACATATACATACCACTTAATATTGCATGACTAAATAGACATCGTTGCATATATGTACCACTTTTAAACAAAAAAATCTTGGCCAATATCAATAGAGTTTCGAATATAATCATATACTATTGAGAAAGCATTTTATGTTATCATTCTAAATTGGCATGCACGGGAGTAGTCCTTTTAACAATTATTAAGCCTAATTTACAAACAAACTGAAAATATAACCTCTAAAAGATATATTCAACGATTAAACAAGAAACTATTGCAAAAAAAAACGTAAATCAGTAGGGCGTCAGAAAACAGTGGAAAAAAGAGTGCGAAAACCCACGATTGTAATAAACACTTGCTGGTATCGATTTGTACCACTTTATGACGTCACTTTAGTTTTTTTTATCAAAAGATGGCATACTTAGAGCTACAATATCGCGTAGAGTTGCTGATCTTGCTATTCATTTACCATTTACCTATAAAGGACTAACAGTAAATATAGGATATTACACTCCTCTTTCTTTACGAAAATAATTCTGTTACTGTTATTTATATGTATTTTTCCGATTTTTCTTCTACCCTTTGCAAACTCCAAAACTGGTCATATAGAACAGCGTTGTAGTTTTGTTTTAAAATATAAAGTATCCCTTGTTTTATCTTATAAGTATTCTTTATCTTAGAGGAACTTTGAAAATTCGTGATAATAAAAATTCTGGATCGGAATATAAAATCCTCATCTATTATAGGAAAAAAATCCTTATTCTATTATCTTTAGTTAAACCACAGCATTAAGGATAGCCACAGGAGCTTTCGGGACCAGCTCAGTAGAAATATTTGAGAGCCACCACTTCAACATAGGAAAATGTAGTAAACGTAATTCGCTATGAGAAATCCAATTTGAAATTACGTATTTACTGGTCGTTTCAGAAACTGGAAAAGTATGTCAAATACATATTCCAGCTCCATAAGAACTATTCTTCCATAAACAATAAATACTCCGCATTCTGATACGTTTCTAAAGATTCTAAGTAAATACGATACTCCCCACTCTCTAATACAAAATAATTTTACCCAAAATAATATCTGAAGTTTGAGCAGCTGTCGTTATTTCAAAAATTACACTTAAGTATAAACTACTATCATTACTCAGTAAGTATACTGACCAACTATATGTCATTTGTCAATCTGTCACTCATATTAACTCCAGTAACATATGCAATGCTCTTATAAATACTGATTCCCTTATTTCCATCGAAATTATTAACCAATATGATACAATGCATCCACTTGTTCTCCTAATTAAAAAAAATACTTAGTTACCACACAAAACAGCAATGATACTGTACAATTTATACGGATTTCTTCACACATTGCTTCCAAGTAAATGGCTCAGCGGATAGCATTGTCTAACTTCCAATAGTGAAGTAATAAATGTAATGGTAAATGATTTAAAATCATTTGTTTGAAACTTTACTAAGTGGGAAAGTCTGTAAAACCGTGGAAATATCAAATCACCAACAGGGCCCATAAGTTGTTGCTCGACTTCGTCTAGGACGTACCCGACTTATCCACAAACATATAATTGGTCACTCTTATCCGCCTTGCTGTGATAACTGTAGTATTCCACTCAATGTTTGGCATGTACTTGTAGCAGTGTGCAAAATATCAGTAGGAGGTAGATGATAAAAATTTGTAGGAGAATAACCAAGACTGCATTTTGCTGCATTCACATAGAATTTACGAATTTAATAATACATACTAATTTTTTTTCAGAAATGTTGCAGAAGCACTAGTTTCCAAAGGTCTTGCAACTGTTGTTAAGTATCGCCAAGACGATGACCAACGTAGTTGTCGTTATGATGAACTCCTAACTGCAGAGACTAAGGCAAACAAATCTCAAGTCGGTGTTCATTCTAAGAAAGATGCTCCTCCATTAAGAGTTACCGAAATTGTAAGTGATATTAATAATTATCTGTTTTAAACTGATTGCTTTTCTATCTTATTTCAATATTCTCAGAAAATTTCCTAAATTATTCGCTCAGTGTATTGATAGAACAGTACACAACTGTCAAGCTTATTCAAACAATGTTTGGATATTTTAACATATTTGTTTATAAAATAATGTCAGTTTTAGTTTACTACTTTGATAAACGTAATTTACTGTGAGGTAAAATCTTAAAAATTTTGCACAGAGCCATCTAGTGGAAGTTAGTCGACTTCGCAAATTTTAATTTACAGACATTTCTAACAATAAACAACATTGACAGATTGAATATCTATCCCGTGGTTTAGCAACAAAAAATTTGAAAACAATCAATTTCGTAAAAAAAAAATTAAAATCTTGTGAACATTTTCGTGATATAATTTTATAGGATTTTAAAGTTGGACTAACTAAGCAAACAGAATCAAAGTGTTTGTGATGTGGTATTCAGGAGAATATTAAAAATAAGCTGGGTTGTTTTGAATACAATTAAAATAAGGAAAACACAGTATCTGGTTCATGTCATGAGAGGAGAAAAACATGTGTTGCTGTTTCCTATACTTCTTTTCCATTATACAGAGAAAGAAGCATAGGAAGAACTCCACAAAAGCAACCGGAATCGTCGCATCTTCTTGGATCGTTTCAATGTTGGTTCTCACACGGCTCGTATAATATCCGCGTATTTGAAGTAGAAAAACATCGATTTGGTGGGTCATCCTGTGTACAGTACTGACTTGGCACCGTGTGAATAATCAAAAACAAAGTACGCTTGAAGGCGTTTGAGGTATCAAAAATCTCATTTCCGAGATACCTACTTCGGACTGGCACAAATGCTGTGATATGACCAATTATATTATTATTGACAATTGGTTTGTTCGAATGCAAAATTGTATTGATATTGAAACAATAACTAGGCCTAGAAGGGATAATCAAAATGCCCAGAAGTAGGGTATTACCTTGGGATAGCATAGAAGTTTACCCAAGCGGACGTTTAGTCTTGGACCTAAAAGAGAAATGAAGAATTCCAGGTCCAAGCATGTTCACTATGCAAACCGGCACTCAGGTATTTTGAAGGACACAACGGCGAGCTTTGGGAGTAAATCTAGCATGGAGGTATTGAGATAAAAAAGAATTTAGAATTGAAACGTATCAACTGACATGAGAGTAGACAGAATTTGGTATTAAAATAAAAGCAAAAGTAAAGGGCGCCAATTTATCTTTTTTATTATCTAAAATATTTTTATTATCTAAAATATTCATCGATTTGCTTATCTAAAGCTATAGAATAGAAACGTTTTTGGTCATTTTATGCCAGCATTGTTTGGTAATTTGAGTCAGAAATCGTAAAGTTTATTAAAATGTATTGTTCTTACTAAATTTTATGTACTTACCTGAATCACTCATTTGTGATGTCAATCTACGAACGAAACAATGAAATCCAATATTACTGAAAACATTTAATCCTCTACAGTGAGAAAGTCAAACCAGTTTGGAATATTTATTGTTTTTTTTTTCTAACTGTCGTTTTTAATACATTATATTGAATTAAGTATGAAATTAAAATAGTTAATATTTTTAAGGTTCATTGTTTTCGAGTTTGCTTATTTCCAAGGTTCATGAGGTTTTGAAACATCCCTACATATTTTAAGATAGCTGACCATTACAAAATATTTGTTTTTTAGGATGCTGCTAGAGCGAAATTGGAACTTCCTGCCTTACAGAGAGCTCAAAGGATAGATGGCATTGTCGAATTTGTTGCCAGTGGATCTAGATTGAGATTATACATTCCAAAATCAAATAGTCTGTGCACTTTCTTATTAGGCGGTATCAACTGTCCAAGAGCAACTCGCCAAGCAACTGACACCCCCGGAGAACCCTACGGAGACGATGCGCTTCTTTTCACTAAAGAAAGATGCATGCAACGTGAAGTATCTATCCAAGTTGACACTCATGACAAAGCGGGCAACTTCATTGGTTGGTTGTGGGTAGATAATGTGAATATGTCTGTGGCACTTGTTAAAGAGGGTTTCGCTTCCGTTCATTTCACCGGAGAAAAGTCACAATACGCGTCTCAATTGAAAAGTGCAGAAGATAGTGCTAAATCTGAAAAATTAAGAATATGGAAGGATTATGTTGAAGAAGAAAAGGAAGAAAAACACGAAGAGGAAAAAATACCTGTCGAACGTCAAGTAAACTTTGAGGAAGTCGTAGTGACAGAGGTGACGCCCGAAGGTAGTTTCTATGTTCAAAAGATTTCAGAAGGACCAAAAGCTGAAGCTCTGTTCGCCAAATTGCGACAAGAATTCCAAGCCAACCCGCCTCTACCTGGTGCTTTTACACCGAAACGTGGTGATATCTGTGCTGCCAAATTCACAGTTGACGATGAGTGGTACAGGGTGAAGGTTGAAAAAGTACAAGGTACGTATCAGAATAAAAGATGATTGATTCTTATTTTGTCTTGGATATTTAATTTGTTTATTATTTAAAACAGGAGGAAAAGCTTCTGTTCATTACATCGATTACGGTAACAAAGAAACTCTTCCAACCACCCGCCTAGCCAGTTTACCCGCCGCCTACGTAAGTGAGAGACCCTTCGCAACAGAATACGTCCTGCCCTTCATCGTCCTGCCTAAAGACGAAGAATTCTCTTCTATGGCTATCAAATTCCTTAAAGAAGATACCGCCGTTAGCAAGCTATACATGAACGTAGAGTACAGACAACCCGGATCCCCTGCGGCAGCTTCTTTACACTCCGACAAGACGTCTGATGCTGACATTGTAAAAAATCTTGTCAAAGAGGGATTACTCATCGTCGACAACATCAAAGGAAGGCGTAATAATAAATTGGTAAGTACACTATCTTCTTATTAACTTGCGTTTCAAGTTCCCTTGATGTTGGCGATTAACACGCAAGATCCAAGAGTCTTGAGGTATTCTGAACAGTTTTTCGACTCTCCGTATCCCGGTCCATTCTCTGTCATTCTTCAACCGCGAGGCTTGTTTTCTACCAGTTCTCCTGCATCGTTTGATTTTACCCATCATAATTAGTTGAAGAATATTGTACTGTTTTCCCGGCATTATAGGTCCAAGATATGCTATTTTCCTTAATTTGACGCTATCAATCAGCTGACGAGTAGCTTCTGCTCAGTTGAGAACTGCTTCATTTGTGTGCTTAGTCGTCCACGATATTTTGAGTGTTCGTCTATACAATCTCATTTTAAAAGCCTCTGAACGATTGATAGTAGATATTTTCAAGGTCTATGCCTCGACGTTGTATAAGACAACTAATATGTAACATTTAATCATGCGTTTCCGAAGTTGCAGTTTATCGTTACAGAAGAGTGACCTCGTTTTTAAAAAAGTTGCATGAGCTATCTCTATTATAAATTTTATCTCTTTATCTGGATCTAATTGTTTGGTAATATAACAACCTAGTTATTAAAACTTTGATACTCTTTGTTTTGGTTGTTCATACAATAGGAATTCTGTATTTTAAAAAGATGTGAGTAAATACCGTGAATTTTGTTTTAGAACAATTAATTTTTAGTCCCCTCTCACGTCCCACCGTGTTAATGGACTTAAAAAGACATTGCAAGCCATTTAATACCATCATCTGCGTATATGATGGTATTTATCAGTTTTCCATAAGTTGTACAAAGCACCTTTAAAAATTACACAATAGTGGGAACAGCACACATCCCTGCTTGACTCCCTTTAGAATCTTACACTCTTCTGTCGACTTCCCATTGATACGAATGGTGACGACGCCAATATAATTTTTCAATGATCCTGACGTCGCGGCTATCAACTTACCTGTTAGTTAACTTGTCATATGATGGACTGCATCAAATGCCTTTTCATAATCAATAAAAACGCAGACATCTTTAGTTGTTTAGAAGTAGACTAAAAACTATTTTTTAAACATTTAATCTTCAGTGGTTTCGCCCTCAGTTCTAGCAGGTTGATTCAAAACTTGTATGCCCCCAGATTGGGAAGTCGGAATAGACTGACACTAGCGTGGGTTTCAGGGCAGAAAGCTACGTAAGCACTGAGAAGGCTGATGATAAACTTGCCTGAGTACGTCATTAATTGGGGTTGCGAACACACATAGAAGAGCAGCCACTGATAAATGGAAGCAAATTCATAACCGACTTACTGACCCACAATGGAAATCTGTGAGGTTGATATTGGGGCTGCTGACTAGGCACCGTAATCTCAATAAGCTTTTGAGTCGTACGGGTTTGATGGACGAGGATACTTCGGTTCTGTCTAGAAGAGGAAATCATCTTATGTCAATGTGAAGGCCTCACAAGGCAGCGCTATTTAAAATTTGGAAAGAAAAAGTCAAAAGCATCAGTCTAACGAAAGGACCCCTCTAAGGTCTATTGAATCTCGTTAAGAGAATAGGTCTGGATGAACAGCTTCAAGAAGTGTCAAGTGTCTTTAAAAGGATCGCAATATGTCAGGCCACCCTAGTTGTAATCTGTGATTCAGTCTCTTCAGTAATTTTATGCTAATAGTTGTATGTATACATTTTTATTTAAAAATCTTTTTTCAGTTGGAAAGTTACCGGGAAGCTCAGGAAACAGCCAAGAAACAACACGCTAATATTTGGGAATATGGTGACATCACAGAAGTCGATGCTAAGGAATTTGGACTTGGCGTTTGTAAGTATTTTTTTGGAGTATTCTTTCGTATTAACGTTTCAATAATACATAAATATCGGGCCTTTAATTTATAGGCTTCAATTAATAAAAATTGGGTGGTTACTATAGTAAAAGTTAGAATGCAGTGCAGGTAAGATAGGCAATGTATTTCCTACGGAAGAACGACCGACCACGTTGCCGGTTTGCCCCGAGCGGCACATCAGGACCAGATTTAAGAATCGTAGCACTGGAATATACGCGCACACAATTGTCTACGGTTGTATAAAAGACTATCGCTATTGTTTCAACCAAAGCATGATTCATTCATCGATGTATAAATAAGAGAGCTACGTTGTCGAACTAAACAATAACATGAAATATATCAAAAACTCATTGTCGATAGATTATCTATATTTTAATTTTCAGTAGCCTCCATTTTAAACAAATTCTTTGGGAAATAAAGATCATTCTAAAGTCATTAGGAGAAGCGAATTAGTTTTAATCCCCATTGTACACGAAAACTCAAACATCTCTCTTTGTCGATTTGGGTACTGGTCATTAGACCAAAAACTTGTTGGCACAAACTATGAAAGCTCAGTTCTATTTCATGTTCGCAAGCGGATGAAAGTACCTATATCATGGAGCCGTTGCCAGTCTATGTCGTGAATTTCAAACAGGGTATGACTCTTACTGTGCAAGCAAAACGTGTGGTGTTAAATGTATTGAACTATCACCTGAACTTAAAAAATGGTGACAGCTTGACTATTACTTTGGAAAAAGTTTCGGAAATGTCCGGTGTGAATGAAGAAGAACAGTTTCCAGTCCAATACACGGGAGAATACTTACGATGCGGAGGTGATATCTTGAAGAAGGAAAATTGTCCATGATTTTTTTTTGAAAACATACACCAACCGTGGACAGCATAATGAACAAAATAAAGGATGATGAGGTCCACGAGATACCTTCGTAAAATTAACGAATTAACTTTCTTGGCCAAGAAGAGAACCGCTGATTACCACGACGAAATGGACGGAGATCTATATGAAGAATGGTTTGAGATACGTTAATTCCAAGCTTGCCGAAAGACAAAGAAAACCTTGTCGTTTTGGATAACGCGTCATACCACTTCCGCAAATTTTATTTCCCGAAAAAAATATGGAACAAAAGACATCAAGGATTGGCTAATCGAAAAGAACATCATTTTCTTCCAGGAAGATTACCTAAAAAGTGAATTACTGGATACTGCGGCCGCATTTAGAGACGATTACGACAAGTACAAAAGACACAACAAAAGTTCAATATCTAAGTCGCCTTAGATATTGAACGGGTGATAATTAATATTAATAATAATATAATATATCAGAGGGAACAAGAAGCAGAGAACGACCACGAAGGAGATGGATTGATGGTGTGGAAGAAGACCTACAGATTCTAATTGTCAGAAGATGGATGGAAGTTGCCAGGAACGACAGAAGTGGCGACTTCTTTGTGAGCAGGCCAAATTTCTCATTAATGCTCATTTGTTTTTATTAGTATTGTGCGTACAGTACATTTCAGTTATGATCTTGTGTATTTTATGTATATATATATATATATATATATATATATATATATATATATATATATATATATATATATATATATATATATATCGTCATCGTGTCGTATAGGGTAAACTTCTTGCATTTGTTTTGTATATATGTATATAAGTATTTACGAGGTAATAGATATTTTATGTATACAGGCATTTTTTATAGAATTAATTTGTTTTTTTATTGTTTATTCTCTTAGTTAACTCAGTTAAATTAATAAGTAAAGATTTTTGAAACGAAGCGCGTACGGTCCTGATTTCTCAGTCTATTGCCAAACCAAAGAATATAGACGCTTATAGAAGAATTGTTCACTGTTATTTTTGAAAGTCGGCAAAGGATAAACAGGGTGGGACGCACGTTACAAACAAGAATGAGAGGTGGATCAAGATTTTAGTACCACTAAGGAGCGGTCATGTCAGCTCTATTATTGCTTCTAAAATATGAAAGAGTGGGGCAATAAATGCAATTTTAGATATTTTTATAAGTAGATGCCGCGTGGTCGTAGAATAGGATTAAATTTTTGCGTTTTAAAAATTTTTTTAAAGAAAATAATATTATTTTAACTTTTAATAAATTAATCTTTTTAGAAAAATTATTATGATTCAAAGTTTTAATTGAAATATGTACAAATCTTAAGTATAAATCAGTTTAAGACTATATTGTTATAATTTCACCAATATTCATTCATTGTGAAAATTATGTTTTATATACTACTAGTTGTTATTTTAAAACAAGATTAAATAGTACCCATACAGCGTAAAAACTTTCACATATACTATTCATTAAAAGGTACTGTTAAATATTTCAAAAATAAATCAGGAATGCTTTTTGTTGTTATTAAAAATTATGGATGAAATGGAACTTTGGAAGTTTCGGCGAAATGGAAAATTTCATAATTTAGTAAAAAGTTTCATTGAATACTTTTTTTTTTAATTGAAATTTTTTAAAAATGTTTCGTTAATTTTTGGGCAGAAAAACAGTATAATAAAAAGTTATGTGACGGTTTTTCGTTGTGTTGGAACAAACCTATTTTTAATTCAAAGTTATACAATTAAAAAAATAAATATTTTGAATATTGTAAATATCATACATTTTTAAGTTTTAAAATTAAAAATTTAACAATTTAATATATTAAAAATAAAGATTTTATTGTAAAAAAAAAGACAGTTTGCAAATCAATGGCATCGAAATTTGTTTAGGCGTAGATGCAAAGTTACCCGTTCGTACTCCTTTCCCACTTCCCCATAACTACATATTTCATTATGAAATTTTCATGATAGTTTTAAGCCGACGGCCACGGCGCCATGAGCTTATGCAACCACCCTCTTAAGGAGTGTTTTGAAGTATAAACCGTAACCAAAACGCCCATTTGAATTCCTCTTCTATAAGCGTCTATATTCTTTGGCCAAACTATCACACACCTACCACTGTACCGACATGAGCGGCATCGCTGCGCGCCGTTTTTCTCCACTGCATTCTAACTGTGACTTCTACTATGGTCTGCTTATAGTAGTAAACTTGTCTATTTTTTTTTATACACTTAAGTATTGTATTCATAATAAAAATTCATTGAAATGTGTTTTATATTTAAAATTTTTGTGATTTTCCCATCATTCACTCTCAACGGTTTTTGTACCCTCATATTATCAAGTAGCACGATCAAAATTTTTAGACCTCCTCTCTTTTGTTTAGGATGATGTTTATTCCTAAGAAACCCCCACTTTTACATATAGTTATATTGAACTACCGAATATCGAATAATGCTTGAACAATATAATTGAAATTGAATTTTCCTTTTTAATTTTAATTTTGAATGTTTTATTTTTCAGAAACTAGAGAATAGGGACCAGTCTACCAGAGCAAACCATCTACATTGTAGGTTCAGAGACTTCCAAATCATATTGATTAAAATGAAACAACTTCCACATTTATAGTAATAGACATATTTTTAATTGATTTCCGATATTTATACATGAGAAATATGTTTTTAGGTGTTATGTGTTGTTTTATATTTTTATTATGTGTAAATTTTAATTATATATATACTGGGTCTTTATTCTATTTCGTAAGAAATTATTTCTAAGTTAATTTTTTGTAATTTTTTCAGACATCGATTGTTTTTATTATATATTTTGTACCCAATTTATCTATTTACATATTTCTGTTGAATATTTGTGATGAATTCTGAAGGTGTTCACACACTTCCACTCTTTAAAAGACATGAAATAATATTAAACTAGACTGATACGCCAGTAAAAGAAATATTTAGTAGAAACTGATTCCTCTTGAATTGTTATATATTTATGTACTGCAATTATTCATATTTCGGGAAAGCGATAATGTAGGGGATGGGCTCTGTTTACAAATAAATTACTTTGATCGTTATAGGGGTTTTTATTTATTTTTATAAACAAAAAATGAGGCTATGAGAGCAAAAGTGGGCTAACCAACATTTTGTTGATAATTGAGTTATAGATTGCAATCACTTCTAACGACCTACAGTTTTAAAGCAAAACCGGTCTAATCAACATTTCCGTATAACATAAATCTCTCCAGTAAGGTGATTTTGCATTATAGAAAATAACAAAAATTTGAAAACACGAATGGGCTAACCCACGAAGTTGTGGAATAGACCAAAATTGTTCAATACATAAATACGTAAAAGAATGCAAGAGTAGGCTAACCATTCTCTTTGTACGATAGATCGGTTTTAACTGCTAATCAAGGGTACGTATCACACAATCTAACCTTCCAGTGAATAGATGTTTGTGTTAAGGTGGAAATGAGACTGTGTAGTGTTCTGCATTTGTTATTCTCAGTAACGGGAGACGGTAAAAAAAATCACAAACTGGAGTTACACCCCGGGATAAAAGAGGACAAAGTACATCAGCAAATAAAATAAGTGATGACAAAACTACTAAAGTAAAAGAATTCATTAGCAAATTTCCCACATACGAATCACATTATACGAGGCATAGAAGTAAACAGACGTTATTTTGCACCAGATTTGAGTTTAGGAATCCCTTATAACTTCTACAAAGGAGAACATACTAGTAATCCTATCTCATTCCACATATTTCGAAAAATATTTAATATCCAATTTAATATTGGATTCCATGCACCAATTACGGATTTGTGCAAAAAATGTGATTTGTATAACAATAAAATAAGGTTCACCAACGAAAAGCAGACCGTACTAGATGTGGTATGAAACAAGATGCAGAGTATGTAAAACAAAATCTTGAAGAAATTACAGTGATTGCATTTGACTTGATGCGAACGTTGCCCACACCAGTTATCAGCACTGGAATGTCTTACTATAAACGCCAGTTGTGGACTTACGTCTTAGGAGTCCATAATTTGGTTACTAATAATGCTCATATGTATGTTTGGAACGAGACACAAGCATCACGAGGAACTCAAGAAATAGGATCTTGTTTACTGCATTATTTTAAAAATGTTGTTACAACAAAAAGCATTAAAATGGCTGTGTTTTGCGATTTTATTGTGTCACATCCTGATATTGTGGTGGAAAATATTGATCCTAAGTTTTTAGTCAGTGGACATTCTTACCTTGCCTGTGACCAAAATTTCATAGTAATAAGTAAGCAAAAAAATTTTTTAAGATGTCTATGTACCTGACGACTGGATAAAGGTAATAGCACATGCACGAAAGAAAGCACATTTTACGGTAATAAAGATGACAGAAAACGATTTTTATTCTACCGTTGATTGAATAACCCAAAATTCTACTAAGAAGTTAGAAAGAAATATAACGAATCGCAAACTTGATACACAAAAATCAAAAGTCCAATGGTTACAGATTCAGTGGTTGCAATACAAGAAAACAAATCCATTTAGAATTTACTACAAATACAGCAATAATGCAGATGTTCTCTTTTACTCACTAGATGTCAAAAAGAGGACATCCAGGGAAATACTTCAGCTAGAAGATCTTTTGGAATTACTTTCATTTATACCTCCAATACATCATCGATTTTACACAAGCACCAGAACAGTAAGATCCACTATACAGCAAGAAAAAGAGTTCATTAACGATGAAGATTAAGTATTTTTGTTACTTTGTTTTTTAATAAAGCATATTTTCAAACATTGATATTGTTTAATCGTATTGTACTCTAGGTCTAATCCACATTCCTATTAAAATTTTTAAAGGGCACACTGATGCAAAAGCGGTCTAATCCACAAAAAAAGCTTAAATTTATATATTTTTGTTAAATATACTGCAAGATCTTCGAGTTTTTTGTTATTAGTTAATGACTTGTAAACAATGACTACCTGTTGGCATCATATTTTAATTTTATAAAATTTCAAAAAAACATATTATCTTGGTTCATGTAAATCCATTATTCAATTTTGGGTTTAGCCCACTCTTGCTCTCATAGCCTCAAATAGAAAAGCCGTTGAATATAATAGACCCCTGATACTTGTCTTTGTCAACTTTGAAAAGGCATTTGACATGGTTAACCAAAGTGCTCTTACATTTTGGCAATAGACGTGTATGCTTGTACACAAAAAGGGGACAAATGTGACCTAAAGAATTATAGTAATTACTGTTTTAATGGGAATAAACCACAATTGAAGATTAAAATAAGTTTATTGAGGTTTGAATTTCCACTTCGGAAATCGTTTTAAAATAGTAATTACTTTAAGATGCCACAAGAAAATAGTTTCAGAACAATACTAAAGAATTATAGACCTATATCATTGCTCAGTCAAGTGTACAAATTATCAACCGGTAGAACGAGGATATAAGATGAATACCAACTACCAGTATTTCTCGAAACTCGTATCTATCGAAACGTATTTTTTGAAAACATCGAAACACTTTTAAAATTAATATGTTTAAAACTTTTTAAAATTAAAATGTTTAATTGTTATCTATTATCAAATATTCTGTCCTACATTTTGTATTAATAAAACATGTTTTATAATTATTTAGTATGTGGGTTACTGTGTTTAAAAAAAACTTACTTTCTTGTATAACCTAAAAAGCAAAAAGGATTTATCCAACATTTTTTTTACACAGAAATAATTGGTATTTTTTTTTAATTATTGAAAAGGTATGTCAAAATTCTATTGATATGTTATATGAGTGGCTCAGAGGCAAAGGTACCTAACCCCAAAAATTTCTTTTACTGGATTAGGCTTAATAAGTGCTTATAATTTCTGTAAAAATCGTGCGCACAATCAGCCTAAACTTAATTTTTGTTGGTATCGTTTCCCCATCTATAAACTGGTTTTCGCACTTACAAAATGCCATAGGAAGCTTGCGGCAAAAACTGCCTAACCAACAAAAACACGGCGGATGTAAACATGACCAGTGACGTATCGGATCCGATTTCAACGATATAGATAGCAATTATAATCCCAGTTCTTCAAATATCGAGTTTTCAGGTAAGACAGTAATAATATTTAAATATAAAACAAGCAAGATAATCCTTAAATACCATTTATAAACAAATGTGGCTTAGGCTGTTTTGCCGCAAACTTATTTGTAATATATTTTTTATTGTTCTAGACGAGAATAGAATAATGATTCGAGTGAAAAAAAACTTAATAGGTTGTCGAACATTCAGAATCAAGACAATGATGAACAAGAAGGCTAATTGCACCAACATTCCAGAAGGAAAGTAAGAAATCTTGAGAATCGTGCAAGGTATAAAAGGAAGATAGCCAGGGAGAGAGGAGAATATGTCACGGAAGAAGGAAAACGTAAAAATGCTAAAGAACTCGTAGTTGGACCATGTTCGTGCAAAATGAAGTGTCATATGAAAATTTGTAATGAATGAAAGCAAAGCATCTTTAAAAATTACTATTCGCTTAACTGGCCAATGAAAAATGGTTTTATTCAAGGTCAGATAAAAGTAGAAGACAAAAAGAGAGTTTATACCCAAAATCAAAATTCACGTAGGTCTAAAACTCGTGTACATACTTTACCGGATGAAAATGGTTGTGACCAAGTAGTATGTAAGAACTTTTTTAAAGACACAGTTTCCATTACAGATGGAAAAAATTCATTACCGTTAGCACGAAAACAAGAACATGGGACATCTCTTCAAGATGCAAGGGGCAAACATCCACTCCTTAATAAAACCAATATTGGAGCTCGTCTTCTTGCAGTATTTATGTGGCTTCATTGAACTGTTCCCAGCATACGAATCCCATTACTCCCGACGAGATAACATAAAAAAAAATATCTCACTAACTTTGAACATGTCGATCATGTATCGAGAGTATGAAAAAAAAATTTAAGAAAACCCCTCTCGCTGTTTATATTTCACAAAAATTTTAACACCAAGTTTAATTTGCATTTTCATGCACCACATGAAGATACTTGTCAAAAGTGTGACCGTCTTAATACTGAAATAAAATCATCTGATACTTCAGAACAGCGTAAACAGGATGCAAAAGTTGAATTGGAATTAGACCAAAGCAGAAGCAGTTAAAGAAAACAAAAGCATCAAAGCAAAAAAATATCAGTTTTAGTCTTTGATCCAACCGAATATCTGATTTTGTATAGCGATACTTGTGGGGGCCAGAATCGGAATATAAAGGTGGCTTTAATGTTAAGCAATTAACTTCAAAAATGTAAATCGTTACTCAAAGTTATAGAACAAAGATTTTTTGTATCTGGACATAGTTTTAATACATGTGATAAAGATTTTGGGTTGATTGAAAAGGAGAGAAAACACCATGATTGATTGGTGTTTCCATAATTCAATCGACCAAAAAAGGAAATCCAAAATTCCAGGTCAAAAGAATGAACTCACTAAAGTCTTTTAGTAGCAACTCTTGAGAATAAGATAACAAATAAAAAAGTTACTATAACTGGCGAAAAAGTTGAATGGCTTAAAATTCAACAAAGTATCTTAAAAACGAACCAAAAAAAAATTATGTAAAATATACAGCACAGGACATGGGTTTGTTTCATTAGGTTGATTTAAGCAAGAAAACCAAAAGCCGCCCATCATCATCTACTGTAATGCACAATCTAGTTGTTCTGTACTTAAGTTTATTCCTTCTGAGTTCCACGGCTTTTATTCTGGATTGAAAGATAGTTCCGATGTATTAGATGAGGGCCTAGAAGAAGCAATTATACATGAAAATTAAAAATACACACTAGAATAAGTTTTTAGCTAATAAGTTGGAGATTTGTTTTCTGTTTATCTTAATTTTTATTTTGGAAAATTTACTTGTTTTAGTTTTCTTTATGGCAAATGTGCCTAAACATAGCTTAACACACAAGTTTCTCTGGGAATTTATTTTTTTGTAACGGCAAATTAGAATTAGAATAATAAAACTTAGGTGAGATTTTTACTTAAATGTTGTTTTAAGACATTAGCTTTTCCTTAAAAAAATAAAGTGTTAAATTTTTTTTATCATAAAAATTGTATCTGAGCCACTTATATATCACAGGTATACTATAATAAAACATGTGATATGCAACAGATTATAGTCTTTGAAGCTATTTACCTCAAAATCAGACTTGTGTGGGTTGATTCCTTCTTGCAAGGCACCATCCATTTATTTCTTATAAAACTATGTAGTAAAAGACTAAATAAGACGGGGTAGATGGCGTCACAAACACGCATGTATTAAGTTGCTCAAAAAAACTTACAGTGTCTACAGAGGAGAGAAATGATTAAAATTAGTAGGTTAAAAAACAGGTGTGAAACTGCTTTTTGCAGTGAAATTAATAGAATCAAGTTGCATAATAAAAATTTCAACAATGGGTTGATTTCCCAAAATTGTCGTTAGAATTATAGTCTTTGAGGAAAGGTAAATTGGATACATTAAAAAATCAGACAATTTTTAATGCTCAAAACATTGAAAACCATTTATTACATCCACATTTATATGTATACTAGTTACAAATACTTGAAAATTTCTTAAAAATAGCTAATATATTACACTAATTAATCTCTATACACTATAATCACCTTATATTCTAAAAATAAAATGCGTTGCTCCCAAAATTAAGCTTTAAATTATTAACAAAAAATTAAAAAAGTCACAATCGTTCAATTTTTATAGAATTATATACAAATCACAAAAATGCTTATCACTCTTGTATGTCGCCTTCTTGCGCTTGCGCTGTGGATTTTACCATACAAGATCTTGCGACTGACTCGAATAATCTGCAAAAAAAGAGAAATTGAATAAAATCTATACTATAAAAATAGTCTTACAAGCTTATTTAACTGAAATTCTTTGGAAATTTAAGTTATTACTGCAATCACCTCTACACCTGTAATTACGATTGGGACCAAAACGTTTAAAAATTAGTGGCGTTCAAAATTATTGCATCGCTACAAATATTGATATTACATTTGTTTTATTGCAATTTTTAGTTAATTTAATATTAGGATAATTTCAAAACGGATCATTGCGCAATGGACAGTGAGGAAAGTTTACTTTACTTTAAAGTTAAAGGAATTAAGGTAAAAATTAACGATAAAAGTACAAAAATTGAAAACTCTAAACTGTTGAAAACTGCTTGCAATCGTTTAGCTAAGCTTGTTAATTCTGGATGGTTGCATGGAAATATTGCATTTTAAAAGAACAGCAGGTTCCAATTCTTTCATTGTCATTGTGCCAAATACATGAAGCCAAACTGATTTTTTCAGTTTAGTCCATCACAATTGGATATCCATTGGATTCAAATGCGAACTTTAGTATGGTCGCTCTAAGATTTAAATACTAAACGTTTAGTTAAGTTACAAATTAATGTTTCCCTTATAAATGTCACAAAAGTCATTAAATGATCTTATATGGTTAAATAAATAGTCATTCACGAACCGGGCATGAATGGGGACTAATTCTCTGCATTTGTGAAAATAAATTGTTCCTCACATTTTTGGTTCGTCACCAGGTTACCTTTGCAATCACAAAAGCTTTTTCATATCTTCATCGGATTATCTGAATATTTTAGACTTTATCTAGTTTCATCTATGAATAAGATTCTCTTCGAGTCTTGATCACTTAAGAACTTTAACCTGTGAATTACAGTGAGCAACGGTGCAGTGTTCTATAGTACCTTGTCCCGATGGTAAAAGTGAAAATCTTGAGAGTTAATTACTTAGCTCTTTAATGCATGTATTCAATTTCCTAACACCTGTTGGCAAAGAATGTGCTCATCAATTCGACTTGTGGCTTTCTTTCTACCATGAACACCTTTTCTGATGTTTGACCCAGTTTGCCTAAATCTTCTAATTCAACTTATTGTTAAATCAATGCAAGTCCACTAGAAGAATATACATATCTATTTCAGAGAGAGATTTATGAAAAAGAGGAATGCTAGTGTGGGAATGCCCAGAAGAACTTGATAGATGAGCAGAAACATTTTGGACCGACATTTGCTAATAGCGATCTACTGCTGGAACTAGAGCTGAACTACGCAGGAATCAGCTTAAAATCATAATAGGCTTTCTTACTGGACATTCGTCTGGCAAGGGACACCTACATACAAAGGAGCTGTTTCATGGAGACTTAAGTTGAAACAGTCAACTATATCTTACATGGCTGCGAGAATGTCAGGAGTTTTGCCAGTTATTGTTGCTAAGATGCGAGTATTGAACAGCACGTTTTATGTTTGTGGTATTACACCAAAGAAAAAAAATAATTATACTGTGAGTATACATATATGACGCAAAGGAACATTCCTAGGGTTTTACGTAACCTTGGGGGACTGCAAATAAGATAATTAAATAAAAACTAGAGACTTGATCAGTTGAAGTATAACTGACGGGTAAGAAAAAAGAAAGATGCATCGTTTCTTTTGAGAAATAGTAAGATGAACCCAAAAAGATAAGCTATGTCCTTCAGCAATACTTAGTAAAGACTGGAGTGAAAATTAACAAAGGCAAGATGCCTTTTGGGTGGAGAAAAAATAAGACCTTCAAAGATATATCTTCTATTATAAAAAAGGTTTAATTTCTCAGATGAGACACACTTTTTGGTACAGGGATCCCGATCAAAATTTGTGCGGAGAGACGTGGACGAAAATTTGACTTCACCTCACTTGGCCATGAAATACCATGTCAAAAATATGGTTTGGGTTGTTTTTTAATCAGGGAACAGAAAACATACCAATCAAAGGCATTATGAACAATGAAAAATATAAACAGTCGTTAGAAAAGAGTGTGTCCAAAGAAATGGGACAAGTTCAAGCAGATAGCAAACCAATCTTTCAGCAGTATTTGGCACCATGTCATATTGAAAAGATGAAATATTTCAAAGACAAAAAATTAATGTCACCAAAAGTCAAAGGAGATGTATCTTCTATTAAATAATATTTATAAACTAGTACGGTTTGTATATTTTTTTTCAATAAACAATATTTCAAAATGCCCACATAACCTCTTATTTGCTTTTCCTCCCTCCAGCAAATTTGAAGTTGTTATCATTCCTTAAATTTTTTTAGCGAATAGGTTAAATATTGATGATATGAACAAACTTTTGTTATATAAAAAAAGATAACTTAAACAGCAACTTTAAACAATACACACACCAACTGAAATAACTTCCAATCATGGCACCAATCTTGCAGTGCCTATCTGTTTCGGATGTTGACGACCATAATGGCAAACTGAACTTTGCACACTGTTGCTCTGAAAAGATTTGTGGTTGTTGTGTTCAACCACATACATTGATTTTTTAGCCAGGAAACCCTTCGCCTTCCTATTCCTCGTTTTCCTTCTACTTTTGCCTGTAAAATTAATTGCAACAACCCATATCTTTCGCTGTTCCTCATGATGTGACTGAGGTATTCGATTTTGGCTACGATTTTGGTAATGTGATCTGTATTAGAAATCTTTAGCATTCTACGATAAAGCCAAATTTCGAATGCCTCAATTTTCTTGCAGGTAGCATCCGTGAGAGTCCATGACTCAACTCCGTACAACAGTATAGGAAAGATATAACATCGTAGTAAGCTAATTTTTTTATGGATACTGATAAATCATGACATTTGAATAGCTTAGCCATTTTTTGAAATGTAGATCTTGCTTTCTCTATCCTACATTTGATTTCTAGGGAATGGTCCCAATTTTCATTGATGTTCGTACCAAAGTAGGTGTATATTTTTACTCTTTCTATTGGTTGACCATTCATACTGATTCTTCCAAATTGCTGTTCCTTCTTAGAGATCATCATACGACAGACATAGACGAGGGAATACTTATAAACGGAGAACGATTGAACAACATAAGATACACTGATGATATTGTCATTTTTGCAGACAGTCTTGCAAGGTCTGCAGACACTTGTCTCCAAGGTGGCAGAAGTAAGTAGCAGGTTTGGGCTTGATTTTAACATCGAAAAAACCAAATACATGGTTATAAGCAAAAACAGGATATCACCTGGTCAATTACTAGTTAACCAACAAGCTGTAACACAAATCATCAACTTTTGTTATCTGGGTGCAAAGTTAAATGAACAGTGGGACCAATTGACGGAAATTAAGATAAGGATCGAGAAGGCAAGATCAGCTTTCGTCAAAATGAAAAAATCTTTAACAGCCACGATATAAAATTGGAAATAAAAGTTCGTTTACTAAAATGCTACGTATTCTCCGTTCTTTTATATGGTGTGGATTCATACCTTAACTGAAGCATCACTGAAGAGACTCGAAGCATTTGAGATGTGGTGCTATAGACACATGTTGAGGATTTCCTGGATAGACAGAGTTATCAACCAACGTAACCATAACACGTCGCAAACTAGAATACCTGGACCATATAATGCGCAACGAACAACGATATGAGCTACTTCATACCTTACTTCAAGGTAAAGTGCATGGGAAAAGAGGTCCGGGACGAAGAAGAATATCCTGGCTGCATAACCTGCGAAAATGGTTTAACTTAACCACTACCGGACTTTTCAGGGCAGCCTGAACAAAGTCAGAATAGCCATGTTAGTGTCCAACATCCGTAACGGATAGGCACCATAAGAAGAAGAATGTTTAGTGAAAGTCCATATCTGACTTAATTCTGTAATTCTATTCATTCACAACTGGAGGGCTTCATAACTGTCAGCGAATATCAGCGTGTTATCGATACATTCCCGTTAATTCGAATTTCGGCTTTAACATCCTCGACTGCTTCTTGAAAGATTTTCTCAAAGTATATGTTAAACATCAAGGGTGATAGTATACAACCCTGTCGGATTCCACGTTTGATTTTGATATCTCATCGGATTCTCCTGCCTCTGTACAGATAGTCGATGTTTGATTCCAGTAAAGATTACTACTAATTCCTAGATCACAGGTATTTATTCCAATATTTGTTAATATCTTTATCAGTTTATCATGCTTTACTATATCGAATGATTTATGGTATACGACATGCATAAATATCGCAATTCAAGTCTCTATATCGTTGAAATAGTACTTGTATACTAAAAAGAGCCTCTCTCGTACCCATTGCATCCCGAAAATACACCCTTTGATGTATAATTTTTAGAAATAACTTTAAAATGTGGCTCATTAAACTGATGGTCCGGATTGCAGGATATGGATGTTGTTTTCTTTGGTAGAGCAATAACCGTCGACTTCAGATACGGTATTACTCCGCTTAATAGGTGGAGTAATTAATCTAACTATCGGCTTAATAAAAAAACTTGGTAAAATTGGTGAAAGCGACCCTCTCAAGAGTCGAGTGTAAAGTTAGAGTGCAAAACGGAGTTTCCAGAACGTTCCAGTCTCAGATAGGACTTAGACACGGAGACAGCCTATCATGCCTTCTATTCAATATTGCACTAGAGAAAGCGATAAGAGAATCTGGAATAACAACCAGAGGAACTATTATTAATCGCAGTGTACAATTACTAGCGTACGCCGATGACATCGACATTATTGCAAGAAGAAAGGCGGACGTGGTCGAATCATTCAAGGCGCTTGAAGCAGCAACAAAAAGAATGGGATTAGAGGTTAACACTAGTAAGACGAAGTATATGAAAGTATCAAATTATATACAAGCAGCACAACTCGAAGATCTAACGATCGGAACATAAACTTTCGAAGGAGTAAGAGAGTTTATATACCTAGACTCACAAATTAATCAGAATAATGCAGTAAGTACAGAAATTAACAGACGGATATATCTGGCAAATAGAGCCTATTATGGATTTAAATTTTTTTTAACAAGCCTAGTTACAAAAAGAACGAAACTAGTGATATACAGAACTCTTATCAAGCCCATCCTCACCTACGCGTCGGAAACATGGACGATGACAAAGAGCGATGAAGAACATTTAAGATGCTTTGAACGTAAAATCCTCCGGCATATCTATGGAGGAGTAAGGAGGGCGGATTATGGCGTAGACGCTATAATTTCGAACTTAACCGCCTGTATGACCAACCTGATATTATTAGGTCCATCAAAATAAACCGGCTGCGGTGGTTAGGTCACATAGAGAGAATGAATGAGATGGAGCCGCCAAAACATATTTATAACTAAAGAATAGATGGAGTGAGAAGGAGAGGCAGACCCAGAGCACGATTTAAGGATCAGATAGAGGAAGACTTAAGAATGTTGGGAGTACGAAACTAGAAAGCCAAGGCGAAGAATAGGAGAGAATGCAGACTTATTCTTGAGCAGGACAAGACCCACCATGGGTTGTGGAGCCAATGATGATGATGATGATCAGCTTAATAATATAATCATAACAATTTAAAACATTTGAAACAAAACAAAGATAACCAATTGACACAGGTGTACAGTATTCACTGTATCTATGTACATATAGATAAAAATGATTCAAAATCAACTTACTTTTCAATCTCTGGAGCACAATGGACGAACTCATGTTGCCAAAACCTATACGTAGGATTTTTGATGAGTTCAATAAAGGTAATCAGTAGCCCCCAGGGATGCGGTCTATTTACAATTAGCCTTTCCAATAATACCCTTGTGATTTGCTCTTGAATGGCCTCTGTATTGGCTTCGGCGAATAAATAGAGCAAAGTGCAAGAGAAGTAATGTGTATGGCTGTTCGGATACCTTAGTTGGTTCGCGATAGCGTTAAGGAATAAATAGCGACCTTCGGTGTCCAGATCGACAGCCAGGTTTTGGTAGATGTCCATGTGGGCGCTGTGTGCTATTGTCGACATGTTCGGCGTGTGGCTCTTGTTCCGTATATAGGTTATCGCTTGTGTACCTACATAAAGTACTAAGGCGTTCATTAACGGGATATTGTAACGCACACCAGGTTCGTTGGAAACCTAAAAAAAAGAAAGAATATCTTAATGGTTTAAAACTCCAATAAAAAAGGTATATACAATGATGTATAATATATAGACCCAGCCGATGGTATATAGCGTGACAAACCTGATTCTCTTTGTAATTGTTTTCTATTGTGATAACGAGGTTGCACGAAATATTCACGATTTCTTGCGAAGTTGACACATACAATCAAAAGATTGTTTTGTTTATAATTACGTCATTGGTTGTTTGTCATAATTCGCGTGTTAACATACTTTTTGTAGGTTGAGTTTACCGAAAGTACAAGCAGAATATAGCCGCAAATGTCAATCATGAAATAAAATATTTCGGTTTAGCAGTGTTGGTATGTTTTTATAATGTATATGCTGTATGCTTCAAATATAAAGAGACGCGGCGTACTTTAGCAAAGTACATTTTGATTATATTATGTTATGAATTCTGCAATTTTTGATTTATATAAAACAAGAATGAGTAAATATGTGTTTCTTTTGAGATTAATTGCAGTTAATTATTAGAAAATTTTTTGGCAATTGTCCTTTGATAGACCAGGGTATAGATTTGGCAATCGTCAAATCAGCAGTTGCCAGATTGCAACAGATGTTTGCAATTAATCTCGAAAGGGACAAATATTTACTCGTTATTGTTTCATATAAATTAAAAATTGCAGAATTCATAAAATAGTATAATCAAAATGTACTTTTTAAAAGCTTTCTTTCTTTATATTTGAAGCATACAATTATGGAATTGTCAGAAGAGTCAAGGTCGAAAAAAGAACGCCTAGTTTACTCAAAACTAAAAGGTTTTGCTGACTGTTTTCTTCAATTACAGAAAAAAAAATGCTAGGAATTGTGAACATGGGTATTGCACCATGATAATTCGCCAGCTTGCACGTCTTTGTTTGTTCATGGTTTTTGAAGCAAAAACAATACACATTAAGATAAAGACCACATCGCTCAAAGGCTATATAAAACTGTGCGTGTCTCAGAAAAGTTTTGGGGAATTCAAAAGCAATTGCACAAGTGTCGTATCTTAGGAGTATTGCTTGGTAGAGGAAAAAATAGATATTGATGGATATTTTTTTCACAAAAAATTGTTCTTATTAATCAACAGTTATTGATAAGTAAAATTTTGGAAAGAAATGGCAGACTAATTACCTCGTTATAAGCGGATCTCGTTATATCCAACAACAATAATACTGTGCATACATATGAATATGTACTTTTCTAAAACATATAACTTTCTATAGTGAAGCCATTGGGAGCAATATAAGATGCTAATAAATATTGTTTGAATGACGTTTTTGAAAAAAAATTATTTTTTTTTTTAGCCCTTTCTCTATCCGAATTGTCGAATAAAGGCCTCTCCCATTTCTCGCCATTCAACCCTGTTGTGTGCTAGGCGTTTCCACATTAGTCCTGCGACTCTTTTGATATCGTCGCTCCAGCGCATTTGAGGTCTTCCTCTTGGTCTCTTCGCATCGTACGGTCGCCAGTTTCCGACTTCTTTGTTCCATCTACCATCTTCGAGACGTTCGTTGTGTCCAGCCCATTTCCATTTTAATTTAGCTGCTTGTTTCGCGGCGTCCTTTATTTTTGTTTTGTTCCGGATTGCTTCGCTCGTTTGTCGATCTATTAGTGAGATACCAAGCATCTGTCGTTCCATGGCTCGCTGAGTTTTTCGAATCTTGTCCATGTTCTTTTTTGTGAATGTCCAGGTTTGAGCTCCGTAAGTGAGAACGGGAAGGATACAAGAATCGAACACTTTGGTTCGAAGGTTTTGGGGTATCTTTTTGTCTTTCAGTATGTATGAGAGTTTTCCAAATGCGGCCCATCCCATTCTTACTCGTCTGCTTATTTCGGTAGTTTGGTTTTCTTTGTTTACCTTGATATTCTGACCCAGATATATGTATTCTTCTACATGTTCCACTTTTGTTCCTTGGATGGTTATCGTCGGTTGATCATCTTTATTCGACATTAGCTTAGTTTTACTCAGATTCATTTTCAGTCCTTTTTTTATGGATTCCGTATGAAGCTCATCGATCATCGTCTTCAGTTCTTTCCAGCTGTCGGCTATTAGTACTACGTCATCTGCATATCTTAGATGGTTTAAATACTTTCCGTTTATCGACAGTCCCTTCGTTTCCCAATTTAGTGATTTAAAGATGTCTTCAAGTGCGGCAGTAAATAGTTTTGGAGATATGGTGTCTCCCTGTCTTACTCCTCGGTTGATTTTTATTGGCCTCGTTTTCATTCCGTTATCCATCGTGACTACCATTTCAGCGTGTTGGTATATATTATGTATTAATATCCTATATCTAGAATCTATTCTGCTGTTGACCAGTGCTTCCTCAATAGCCCATAATTCTATGCTGTCAAAAGCTTTCTCGTAGTCTATAAATGCTAAACAGATTGGTAAATTGTATTTGTTTTAGCTTTTGTAACTTTTTCTATTAGGACCTTTAGTGTGTGAAGATGGTCACATGTACTGAACCCTTTTCTAAATCCGGCTTGCTCTACTGGTTGATATACATCGAACTTTGTTGTCAATCTATTTGTAATTATTTTTGTGAATGTTTTATAAAGTTGTGATAGTAGTGATATTGGACGATAATTTTTCAGATCTGTATTGTCCCTTTTTTGTGTATTAATATTGTGTTAGCAGTATTCCATTCCCTTGGTATGTTTCCTTCAAATAGGCATTTATTAAAAAGTATTTTTAGGTACCTGATGACTTCTTCTCCTCCTTCTTTCAACATTTCTGCCAGAATTCCATCACTTTTACTTGATCATACATCCATTTACTTTTATTGTCAATGAAATACATTAAAACAAAAAATCTGTATTCTGTAAATCTGTATAAAGCGTATTTTCAAAAATAACAAACTACTGCGTCTGCAATTGGAAGAAGTCTGTCATTTTTGACTGCTTTAAATTGTCCAGTATTCTATCTATCATATTTTCTAAAGATGTGAAACAGTTTTATGCTTCTTCATTTGCGTTTTTTCTTTGGATAAAGTTTCTGACAACGTTTAGAACACTTTCCACATCTTGTCTCTTAAGGCCTATGTTATTAGGTGTGAATGGTCAGCCCCCTACAATGACACTTGTGAATCATAAATTGTATATTTCCGACTAAGAATCATATATTGTAAGAAGTTTATTGCGGACGGCAATTAAAAAGGGTATTTATTTATAGCTACGGTCGGGCCAAAACGTAAAAAAACACGTTTTTTAATCTTATTTTCTCTCGTTATAAGCAAATTTACCTCGTTATAGAGAGAGAAAACTAGTAATAACCGTGTTCGTTATAGAGAGAGTATACTGTATAAGGTACTTAAAGGCCTTAAGAACGCAATAAGATCATAATTCATGCATCCACTATGTCTGCCTCACGAGACGAAATGCTTCTTGTATTTAATTTTTTAAGACTTTCCCGTAATCAAATATCACCCAGTAACTTTCATAATTTATTTATATCGGTGACAAAATTTCCCATATATAAAATAATACAATAATTACCTGTAAGTTACTTCTAAGTTCGGACAAAAACGTAACCGGTGCCCTGGCCTTCAGATACGAATCCACATCTTTTTTAAATTGAGCAGGTGTGATAATCTGTGCCAAATTTGTAAGTATTCTCGGCCCATACGATATTTCCTGTAGCATATCAACCTTTAAGTTAGGTGTAAATGGATCCGGCAACCTCATGTTTCTTGGAAACGCCGAGAGAATGAGGTTCCTCATTTGAATACAATTGGGCGGAATAACGTCACAAAATCCATAATGGTAGTCGCATAGAAACTCTGGAAAATCGTGTAATAACACGAGCAGTACTCGTAGTGTTCCTCTATATAACATCGTGACTGGTTTGGCAAGCTCTGCATTCCTCAAAAACGGCGCCAAATATTTAAAAAGATCGACGAGGAGTTGGGCATACATCGGCCAACATCTACAACAATTATATCTATGAGATTGTTAAATAAAAATAAATTTTTAATTACTAAAAACAACTTTTTTATATTAATCCACTTTAATTCGCCAGCTTACTATTGTTTGTGTTAACTCAATTATATCTGTTTTCGAAAAATATTTTAAAAAAACATCAAAGTAAAATTTATGTTGATCTTTTGCTCTAATCTAATCTAAAAGGCTAGGATGACAAGTCACACCAGCGCTATCTCGGAAAGAAATCTGAACTACCAAATGATATTTCAACTTATTGAGTCTTTCATTTTACAAACTGATGATTCAAGTATCTTGACTCGGAAATTTTACTACTTTATCAGTAATTAATGTTTTCGCGAAATTGTCAAATTATTGGTTACTGTAATTTTAAGGTAAGCTTTATTAAGCAAAATAATTTAAAACTCTACGTTTCTTGATTTACATGCAATAAGTTTATTATTAAAAAAAAAATTATTTTTAATTCTTTTGAAAGTTTGTTGACCCTAAAATTTTTAGAGTAAAGTCAAACGTAACTTTCAAAGTCGTGGATACACCGTCGCAAGGAAAACTAATTCAATGAAGCAAGAGTTTTTACAAAAAATATAGTTTTTAAAAATGTTTTGTAAAATTGTATGCAAAATTAAATTAATAATTATTCCAAAATTAAAGTGAGTTGTCACGAACGAATAAATTAATGATTTGAAATAATTTTTATTTTCCATGTTTGTATTTCCAAAGTACAACGAACTTGCTCCCGTGAATTGGTTTACTCCCGTTTACTAGTAAAATAGGAGGAAGATACGATAAAATAGGAGGAAGTCAGAGAAATTGAGTGACTGTAGATGGCAATTGATAGGATCCCCCGTCGCATAGCGATGGGCAATATCAATAATAAAAATGCAACAACCGAAAAAATAATTATTAGAATAGAAATATTTGAAAACCAAAACAGACAAAAGTAAAATATTGGAGAAAGAATAACTAGCCTGTATCTACCATTAGATTTTATTTATTTATTATACCAATTTATTAATATATAATATATTATGATCAAATTGTGTAAGAAATCAAAACATAAACAAAATTCTTACTCTAAAAAAGCGGCAACACTTTAAACAATTTTACCACACGCTGAACTGTCAAAAAATTTGAAATAGTTCCGTATCAGTTGCGTACAATTGTCTAATTATATTTAATTAAAATTGTTATTTTGTGGACTATTAGAAGAATTATTTCATAAAATTTATATTAGTAATAATAACAGATGTTTTTGGTTATTTAATCAATATAATTCTAAAATTCCCATTATAACGATGATTACAATTTTCTGATTATTACACCATGTTGACGCCTATGAAAGATCGAGCAATTCCGTATGGGTTTCGTATTATTAGCTGTGTTAGGAAAATTTGAACTCTAAGGTTGACGAAATTTTAAGTGTAAGTAACGTCACTGTATATAAATTGTGACGTGCACGCATTTTTATATGAAAAATACTATAGATACCTCGCCTTTGCTGACAATCCTAATTTGCGATCATTTTTTCTCAGGCAACCTTATATAATCATATTAAGAAAAAAATTAGCTTTAGTTTCATATAAAAAAACATGCATATACGCCATGAGCAGGGTATTTTATTTAAAAAATAAATCCACGAAATAAAATTGTTGTCAAAAATGAATTACTATTAATTAAATTAAAAATATTTGCTGCCACTTTTATACTGACAACCTATTATCAATGTGTTCTCCTAATTTCAAACGTATGTACAAATGTGAGTTTTATGAACTACAGTTCGTCAAAGTATTTCAGAATTATGTGTAGAATAGAAGACTGTATATTTAGACCACTGTTCATTGTTTTTAACCAGTACTATACGTATCTCTAAAAAACTGTAGAGAATTTATCTATTCAAAAATCAATTCACACTGTTCTTCTGAAAAACCATGTGTCCTGGAATTAAATACTGCCAGTGGCATCTGTCCAGCTATTTGGAGTAGTGTGTTCTGCATGTACATAGGTTTCATCAACATATACCTTCGCTTCTGTAATATTTAATTTTGTCCAAATGCGTCGAGTACGAATCTTATTCTGTTAAATTAATAGATGTCGATTATCTTTTGTTCTCTTTCATTTAAATCCCAAATCTTTACCGCTTCTTTTGAGCGAACTCACACTTAAACTCTTACACCTCTCCAGCCTTTTTTTGCAAAAGCTTCAACGATACACGACAACGTTCAGTCTCATGAAAACGGTGAATGGTATTTCTAATGAAATGTTTGATGTACCCCACCCCCCCGCCCCCCAAGTCTGTTAAGGTTGGTTAACATATTCGCTTGTTGAATAATCCTTTCTACTTTACGTAAAGTAGCTTCGCTCACACGCTGTTTAATGTTGGTTCGATTATCTTCAGGAAGTAGTATTTGTATATATTTAAATACATTGTAAACAATTTTTTTGAATTCTGGTGTCAACCTGCTCTGTTTACTTGTACTACACTTAACCATCTCTATTCTACAAAATAGTTCTAATAGTGTATTAGCACCTTTCTTTTTGAGACTCGACAATATAATGAGACTAAATTACGAACTCGCTTTAAATCCAGTGACTAGAAATTATCGGAAATGATTCTATCAGTTCTTTGTATGTCCTTAATGAGTCGTTAAGGAGTCATTAATAATGATTTTATAATTACGGTTTTAAGGTAACCGATACTAAATTAAAAATTTGACAACTTAAAATTAAGTTTGATATTAATATTGGATTGTATTTGCATTATAATGTATTACCGTCCTACACCATTATGTGGTATAAGGGTTTTTGAAAATATATATATTATAACCTTCTGACAAAATTTTAAGTTCATGTGCCGTAGACAATTAAAAAAAAATCACAAATAACCATATTTTAACACTGTCAGTACTGAACATTTTTACTAAGTTGCTAATTTGACTAAAAAGTTTGGTATCGATAAAACACTCTGTGTAAAGTCGAACTCCATTTATTATTTAAGTGTGTAATAATTTTGTAATTAGAGCGGTTTCAAATATAAAACAATTTTCTCAAATTGTTTAATATTGCAACACCACTGCATGGCTCTTATCATAAATATTTTATTGTCTGTGCGATAAACTATTTCATGGAAGTGCTCTCCACTGGATTTGAAATACCCTTTATATTTGACGTTTGCTTTCTGCTATGTTGAATATGATTTTTACAACCAAACTTTGCCTTGAAAACAACAATTCATAAATGTATACCATTCGGCGAAAATTTATTGTTGATTATATTGTAGACATCTGATTTTGATTTCTGTGATGGCATAAGAGAATACGACTCAAAAAATCAGATAGAGCAAACAAGACAGGTTTTTTTAAAGTGAAGAAAATATTACTAAGTTGATATCATAATTCTACTACGTGTGCGCTTACTTATTTAATTATTCTCTTCTGTGGTATCGAGGCATGGTCTCTAATTCCATGTGTAAAAGACTAGAAGTTTTTGAAGTGTGAACCTAAAGGAGAATGTTATAAGTTCGGTGAATTTCATTTTAATCTAGTACCGTTTATATAGCTCAATGGTAGGTGGAGTTAATCCAGATGACTATTCCCAGCAGCAGTAAATACAGCAAAGAACGTGCGATTAGTTATCGATGTTCTAGGAGGACATGGCGCTTGAAAGAGACGAAGTATTTAGAGCATCTATAGCTCGCCAACTTTGTATAAAATATTTTCAGGACCTATAACTTTTTCTCAATAATGACAATACATAATAATAAAACTTACTTTTGCTGAGGGCTACTGGCTAGCATCCTTCCCATAAAGACTCGGTGAGAAACCAGTTCTAACCAAGCATAACAAAAACCCGCTGCTTTCGTAGGCCGTAATATGTGTAATGTATGACAAAAAGCGTTCAAAACGTGGTAATTAATGGCTTCCAGGACGGGTTCTGGAGCATTTAGTTCCAAGAACAACATAGTGAATATCCTCTGATAAGGCAACTGTTGAAATTCAATAGCACGAGTGTCATGATCCTGCATAAGGCAACCCGCTAAAATACCAAGAACCTAGAAATAAAAAAGGAAAAGTAAGAATTTAATTTATAAGTATTTAAATATAAAGAAGCTAATAAATTGTTTCGCTTCTGAACATGTAATTATTATAATGTGCACTATGTTCATAATAAGTAAATATCTAATTTAACTGCAATTATCAGAAATGTGTAATTTAAATAAAAATATGACTAGGTATGTTAAGTAAAAATGCTTGTTTTATGTTTTTTTATACTCTCATAATCCATTACACTTAGGTCAAAAATAAGCAACAAGGATTAAAAACAATAAACGTGTTGCAAGCTCGATAGAAAAACATGCAGTATGAAACTTAAAATGCTCTAGTGGTCACACAAAAGTTATCATACCTAGAATTAAATTTTATTTTAAATTCAATTAATTATATTAACAATAACAATAACAATAAATAAGGATTAAAAACAATAAACGTGTTGCAAGCTCGATAGAAAAACATGCAGTATGAAACTTAAAATGCTCAAGTGGTCATACAAAAGTTATCATACCTTAGAATTAAATTTTATTTTAAATTCAATTAATTATATTAACAATAACAATAAATAAGGATTAAAAACAATAAACGTGTTGCAAGCTCGATAGAAAAACATGCAGTATGAAACTTAAAATGCTCTAGTGGTCACACAAAAGTTATCATACCTAGAATTAAATTTTATTTTAAATTCAATTAATTATATTAACAATAGAATAGAAATTATTGTCACTGAAAATTGTACAATTTTATGGACAAAGCTTACAAGAAGTCAGAATATAACAATACAATTACAATTTACCGAAATTACATAAATCGTCAACATCACAAAATACAACATAATAAAATAAACAATCCAGTGCAAAATTTAAATAAAATGCAAATTGCATAAATAACAAATATATATAATAATAAACCTTAAGAACTAATAAATTGAACTTGCTGCAGAAGATACCCAAATATAGATATACTTTAGTTAGTTGTACATAACGGTACTGTAATTTCTAAATTATTCGTTAAAAAACTATTCTATTGAATAATATGGTCTTTCAGATATAGGCTTTTGTCATTTAGCCTAAAGGAAGTGAGGTATTGTTTTTTTTTCATGGTGAATTTAATTGCTTCGTATTCTTGTAAGTTCTTTTGATAATCCTTTCACATATCGTATTCTTATTTTCCTCGAATTGCGTCTTGTAAATGTTGTAAGATGCGGTTCAATGTTGTCCTGTTCTATTTTCTCTATGTTAAATAATTATACAGTCACAGTAGATACTGAGTAAAATTAATTCATGTGTACTATAATTTTATGTTAGATTTTGTGGTTCAGCCTATCTTTATGGTGAGTCAAAGAGCAAGTGTTACTTCCAGTCTCGTGGTAATTTACTTCTTAGCCACTTAAGTCATTTTAAGAAACAAACTGGGAAGACAGCTTTCAATGACAATATTTTGGCAAAGATCTGAAACTACTTTCTTGTGGAATGGTTAAGTTAAATATTATGTTTTTGTGATGAAAATAACATCATAAAAACAATTTCTGGAGTGACAATCGAAACGCAACTATTAGTTAATTAAAAATGTGATTTTCATCACAATCACAGGCAATAATTGTGGCTTAATCTCATAAATACATAATATTTAACAATATTTTAAACTTCTGTATTGATTTAAGTGAATCTGTGGAGTTTTTTAATACAAGATATCATTGATCTTGTGGAACACTTCCATAATTGTCATTATTTATAAAATGTGTTTATTCTGTACCTGGGTAAATCGAAAAACATAGTAGAAACTGGAGCAGAATTCAACAAATTGTGCAAGAATGTAGATGTGTGAATATAATTATAATCTGCTTAAACTTCCTAGACTAATGTATTATTGAAGATTTGACTTTCACTCAAGAGCGTAGAAGACAAGAATAATTTTTTTCTAGGTTATATTACTTCTTGTCAATCTATTTAAGAGGCAAATTTTTGTTAATATTCTCAGGCTTATTGTAATAAACTCTTACTAATCGACCGATAATTTATTTAACAGAATATAAGGGTATCATTACTCGATGACTGCCATAGAACTTCTTTAAAAATTTCAATATAAAAAACAACTGATACATTTTTTATCCAAGTTGCAATTTTATTGATTCTCTTACCTTATTTAGAAGATGCACTTTGGTAGTTGTATTATTTGCATCACCTGAATGCTTCACCAATAAGGCCACCAATCTCACGTAAGCGTCTAAGGTTTGATAGCACTTCGGCCTCAATAAAGATACGTTTGTCGTCGTTTTTTCCGCAAGGACTCTGTACACGGTTTCAACGCAAAGTTGCGTCGAAAGTCGAAAAAACCTCGTAATTAAATCGTCAGTCTTTAGTATGCCGTAGACGTTCATTTGGTGGACGAAAACACTAAAAGCTTTGGTAGAATCTCGACCTTGGTTCTGGCCGTGATAAAAAGAAATCCATTCTCGAAGAAGGTGATCAGTTTTTTCTACTAGACCTGGAGGATCTTCATAATTCGGCGCTCTCACCTGCAAGTTATAAGATTTTATTTTAAAATTGCAAAAATATTAACTTGTACAAAAATTATGGATCGAAATATGTAGAGACACTCCTGACAGCGGCGCGACAGACGAAATTTGATTCAGTCGCCCCTTCCATGCGACACACAGTGTACTTAACTTAAAAGCAACTTAAAAATATTGAAAATTATTTTGACTTGGCAGTGTGTCAACCCGTTTGTGTAAATTTTCTCCCATTTCCCTGTCGGTTACTTAAATTTATTAAAAACTGTCATTCTCAATTATTTAATTTAGTAATTCAAAGCGTAAGTCTAACAATTATTACGTATCATTTAAGATTTGATAAATGTATAATAGGATAGGTACTTAGGTGCTTTATAATAAATTAAAAGAGAGTCGCATTAAGGAAGTTTAAATAAAGTTTCTTCATTTATTTTGTTTCTTGAGACTAGTGCAAAACAATAAAAATTGGACCTACAATATCAGCTGCTTACAACGCTGTTAAGGATGATATTAATCTCCAAGGAAAATTATCGTCGTTCACTAAAGTGGTAAGAAATTAGGTTTTAAATGGCAAAAAACCAAGGAAAACAGAAAAAACGGATATTCGAGCCAAAAGAACCGACTACCTAAGAAAAATAAAAAAAAAATATATAGAGCAGAGGGTTATGATATTACCTATACTGATGACACGTATCTCCACAGCAGTCATACAACATCTAAATCATGGGATGATGGTTCAAACAACTGTTTAAAGACTCCACCAAAGTTCAGAGGTTAATTATTGTACATGCGGGAGGGGAAAGAGGTTTTGTTTTAAATTGCCTCCTAATCTTCAAATCTGGTCAGCGTATTGGTGATTATCAAGATACGAACCACGACAACTTTACAAAATGGCTTCAAGAAAAGTTAATTCCCAACTTGCACCAGAACACCGTGCTTGTATTGGACAACACATACTATCACAACGTAGCCTGTGAAGCGACTCCTACATCTTCATGGAAAAAAGGATATACAGCAATGGCTCACAGAAAAATGTATTTCTTTTCAAGTGACTGATACAAAATTAGTACACAAAATAATGGCGAAACAAGGACACATTGTATTACTTGTTCCTCCATACCACCCTGAACTAAATCGGATTGAGAAAATTTGGGGAATAGTCAAAAATCATGTAGCATCAAAAAATGTGTCGTTTAAAATGTCAGACGTTAGGGAGATAGCCAAAGAAAAATTTAACAACCTCGGAGCTTCTTCTTCTTCAAGTGCCATCTCCGCGGCGGAGGTCGGCAATCATCATAGCTATTCGGACTTTTGAGACGGCTGCTCTGAAAAGTTCATTTGATGTACATCCGTACCACTCTCTCAGGTTGCGCAGCCATGACATTCTATGCCTCCCTATGCTTCTCTTTCCTTGGATCTTTCCCTGCATAATCACTCGGAGCAGATGTGTGGAAAAAAACTTGCGATCGCTTTATTTGAGTAGAACAGAAGTACCTTAGAAAAGAACATTTAATAGATGACGTGGCTGAACTGATCATGTTGGCAAAGACGATTTTGACAGTTCGTGGTCAGACACAGACAACGATGAAGGACACCTAGGATGTGAACTGTTATAGTGACAAAACCAGTGTCTTTTTCTTTGTTTTTGTAAAAACTATATTTTATTGAGATGTTCATATGTTTTTACTACTAATATTGCATTATTATGTATTATGTTATTAATCAGTCAGTTTATTATAAGTATATACATATATGCAAGGACTTGAATGGATGTTTCACACCTTGTAAATTTTAACAGATTCACTCCCGATATTTTAACATATTCAATATGCAAGATGTAGTCCGGAGACAATAAAAAAGGGAACCATCACACAAGAAAAATGAATGAAAATACGAATGGATTGAAAAGTAGAGTTAAACAGCATTCTCGAAAAGATTCCCTACAACCCGAATATGCAACAACGTCTGAATTAACAGATCAGTTAACAAGTTCATGTAAAACAACTTCTTCCATGATTTTTATGTAAAAAAAATATATGTTACCTGTAATATGCCGTTATGGATATGAACAGTAGGTCCCATTGGCGCGCGGTCTCCAAAAAATGAGCTCGGTTCACTCTGTCTCAATACATCCATAATATTTCCTAATCCTTCTGGTTGTGGTCTAGAATGGGAATTAATTTTGGCTAATACCTCAATCGTGTTGCACAAATCACTTTCAGTAACAAGCTGACCGTTTCTAAAAACAAAATAAATAAAATATATGAAAAGATTAAGAAAAAAACAGTCGAATTTTAAATTTAGATTTTGATTATTTTCAATAATCAAGACGAGTTCTTCATCAAATGTTAAAAGATTAGAAGGATTTATCGAGCTCAAAAATAGTTGAAAAAATAAATGGCTAGTTTTATTAGAGACACTTCTATTGAATTACCCTCTTCAAGGGAAGAAATTTTGACAGTAAACAAAGCTGATGGTGGACAAAAGAAGTTCAAGAAAAAAATAAAAGAGAAAACTAGATAAACAATGGCAAGGAAATAGGCAGGCCATAGATCTTCACTATATCATTGATTGATACGATCAACTTGATACCAGGGAGGGTGAAAAGATATTCGAAGCGAATGAGATGTAGTGCTATCTTCATCTTATCAGTCTTGACCCTCCGGGTGTATGGTCATCACCATAGATATCTGTCATCACCATAAATATTTGTAAGATTCCTGTGATTTGGTCATTTGAGATCTTCCTCGTGCTCTTCAGCTTTCTACCTTTCCTTGAATGATAAGTCTCTCCATATTTTCTGTGTCCATACAGATATATGTGTGATCTCCTAACATGTCCAACAACATATTTTAATTGTTGTAGTTGGACTTTACTGGCGAGTTTTTTACTGATCTTTACTTAAAATCGTATTATTTGTTAATTCGTAACTTTCCTCTAAAACAAAACATATATCAGAGTCGTATATCTTTCCATATTTTGATTATAGTCCCAATAGTGATCTATGCTAGATCACATCTACGTTTTATTTCCTGCAGTATCCCTGTATTTGTGATCATTAAAGCTGCTTTTTTGTGTATTGTCATAGATTGTAGAGTGTGTCCATTTTCTGGAATACCAATTTGATTCTCATATTCCAGTTTCTTCTATGGCCTCGAGCATTTTCGTTGTTATTATATCTGGATATTGTGCCTTGTAGAGTTTGAGTTTATTCTTCTTCTTCTATTTTATTATAGTTCTGGTGGACAAGTTGTGGTGCTATAGACGCACATATTAATAGTCTCTTGGATAGACAAATTATCAATGAATAAGTTCTAAAAATGGGAAAAACTAGAAAAGAAATAATATGAACCAGATGAACTAAACAGCCTGCAATATCTAGCTTATATAGTAAGCAATTAACAATTGTATATCCTGCTTAAAATTAAACTAAAGGCGGAAATACGAGGTACAGGAAATATGAATATCTTGGCTGAACAATCCAAGGAAATGGTTCAACTTTATTGCAGCAGAACTTTTTAGAGAAGCAATCAATAAATTCAGACTAGTCATGTCCATCATTGTTAACGGATAAATACTACAAGATAAACCTTCAATTATATCAAAATTATTTAAGAAGTAGAACTTAGACAACTGCCATTTATGGTCACTACAGATGTGCCATCCTTAATTCTGAAATAAAAATTAAAAAAAAAAAAAAAAAACAAAATACATACCTATCATCCACTATATACAACTGCAGTAACTGCGTAGCGAAAGTGGTAGCCATGTAGTTATGGCCATTATCCATACATTGTGTAAGTGCAAGATCGTACTGGGGAACGTTGACTAAACCATTTTTGATTAATGTATCGACGGCATCGATGTTGTAGCGTAGTTGATCGTCTCGGCATTCGGTCAAACATCTCGTTACCAATTTGTTGGTCCATTGTTGGCCGTATAATCGAGGATCTTGCAAGGTTTTGAGAATTCTTACTATGATTTCTTTAAAGCGGAGCGTAACTGGGTCGTTTTCATTACTTAAAGTTGGAACAAGGCAGTCTTGCAAACTTTCTACACACTAAAATTAATTATAAATGTTCATAATTGTTTATTAACATTTTTTTCCACTACATCTCAAAATAAATTTCATACGCAAATAAGAAATTGATAACACAGTCTTCAACATTTTGTGGATAAAACATTTAATATACAAAGTGATTCAAAATGTGTACTTAAAAATATACAAGGTGATTCAAAATGTTTACTTAAAAATGACTCAACTTTCTTAAATGGATCACCCTATATGTTAAGACGTTATTAGAAAAAACTTTAATGTTTTTTAAGTAATTCCTATACATACATCTGTTGAATGTCCGCCCCGAATAAGGTTGTAACCCTCAATATTTGTGAGTCGGTATTATTAGCGGAATAAGGTTGTAATCATCATTTATGTTATACCGTTATACAATTGGTCGCAGAAAATCATCTCATTTCATGTTTAAGAGAGCATTCCAGTAGAGCTGCGGCGAATAAGGTTGTAACATCATTAGTAATATTAGACATGGCGGATGAAGCATATGTTAATGTGAGTATGGCCACAGAAAAACAATTAAATAAGTCTCGAAAAAGAAAAATTAGGCTTAGTGAGTGAAAGGACAATAAAAGAAAAACCCTACGAGACACTGGGCAGCAATATGTTTCCAGAAAAGTTACTGTTGTTCCTGAAAAAGTACCTCCAGTAAACGTAAGTACAGAAAATTGTATTTATTTCCTGATGTTTAAGTAATTAAATAGCTTTAGATATATACATCAGGTTAACAAGGTTAATTTAGGTCATTTTTTAAATATGTTTAACACTACTGGAGCGTGTCAAACTATAGATTTTTAAAACGCCTGCAAAAAAAAATGTGATTAATCCTAATTGAAAGCAACTTTTAAATTTTAATTAACTATAAAAAAAAATAAATTTTAATACACAAATAAGTAAACTGAAATTTTGTTGGCAAATGTGTTTTGCTTCAACGCGTTTTTTTGTTGCAGGCTATAACTTGTCACTGTAAGTATGGGTGTGACGAAATTAACTTGGAGCACAAACAATTGCTTTTTAAACAATTTTACAGTGTTAGCTACGATAGACAAACAATGTTGTTACGCCAATATATGGATTTAGTAGATGCGAACTCGTGGCTGAAAGACCTGAGGAGATGGTTCGACCGCTCATCCGCAGAGATCTTTCGCGCAGCAGTTTCCAGAACTACAATTGCCATTTGGATCGCCAACCTTCGAAAGGAGACGGCGCAATGAGAAGAAGATGCGAAAAGACGATATATTATGTTGCCTGTTGCAAGCACAAATATACGTGTATGTCAAAAAACTATGTTCCATATTAAAAGTTACGCCCGGGCGTATCCAAAAACTGCAAGAAAAAATTAAGCTTGATAAAACATTGTCTGATCAAAGAGGAAAACATAAAAATATACCACATGCGATCTCCGATGAAGTAAAAGTAAGCTGTAAGAGAGCACATTAAATCTTTCCCAAAAGAAGTGAGCCACTATTCCAGAAATAACACTCAAAAGCTTATTTTGCATTCAGACTTATCCATAAACAAAATGTATCTATTTTTTAAGTTAAAATTTCCCAATTTTCGTTGCAGTGAAAATCTCTACCGATACATATTTAATTCCGAATTCAACTTGAGATTTGGCACACCTAGATCGGACACCTGCGCTCCATGCGATAAGTTTTATGTTCAGCTTGTATGTGCCAAATCTGAGGCCGAAATGCAGAGACTTCAAATTGAAAGCAAGCTACACTACGCAAAAGCAGAACAAGCATATGCTACCTTAAACGAGGATATAGAATTAGCTCAAATAATCCCAATATTATTGTTCTATAAAAGTAAGCGGTAAGAGAGCACATTAAATCTTTCCCAAAAGAAGTGAGCTACTATTCCAGAAATAACACTCAAAAGCTTATTTTGCAGTCAGACCTATACATAAACAAAATGTATCTACTTTTTAAGTCAAAATTTCCCAATTTTCGTTGCAGTGAAAATCTCTACCGATACATATTTAATTCCGAATTCAACTTGAGATTTGGCACACCTAGATCGGACACCTGCGCTCGATGCGATAAGTTTTATGTTGAGCTTGTATGTGCCAAATCTGAGGCCGAAATGCAGAGACTTCAAATTGAAAGCAAGCTACACTACGCAAAAGCAGAACAAGCATATGCTACCTTAAACGAGTATATAGAATTAGCTCAAATAATCCCAATATTATTGTTCTATGTACAGATCTACAGCAGGTACTGTTTTGCCCGACGCTAAAACATTCTAACATATTCTACCAACGTCAATATTCATGTTATAATCAAGCAATCTACAATATGGGAAAAAACGAGGGCGTTATGTGTCTGTGGCATGAATTTATAGCAAAAAGAGGTTCAGCTGAAACAACATCCTGCCTACTGAAGTATATTACCACTAACTTTAAGCCCATAGAAAAAACAGAAAGAAAATTAATTGTTTGATCAGACCGGTTATTAGGACAAAATAATAATTGGCGTAGTATTGCATTATACCAGTACCTGGTCACTATGAGATATTTTACATCTATGGAGCAAAAGTTTTAATTAGCGGACACAGCTTCTTGCCCTGCGATAGGGATTTCGCTCTTATTGAGCGTAAGAAAAAAACAGCAACAGTGTTTCATCCAAAAGATTGGATTGTAGTTATAGCCAATGCAAGACCCTCTAAACCATTTATTGTGTTTTCCTGAGAGGACCGATTTTAAAGACTTAACTATAGTCGAGTCAGCTTTACTGAAAAACAAGACAAAAATAACTGAAGCGGTATGGTACAAAATTACCAGTGATGATCCTACAAATCTATTATATCGAGAAAGCCACAATGCATTGCGGCCCTTGGACTTCCCATTCTCTTGGCTAAAAATCGTTTTTTGCTACCAGTTGCCATTCCAATTGAAAGTTTTCCTGTGTTGTATAAGAATCCTTTGCCAGTAAAGAAAGAAAAAAAAAAGAAATTAGTGGATATGTGTGCTTATATTCCTAATCCAGAATATAGCAAATTTTATTTAAACCTTACTTCAACGGAAAATTAAAAAAATTTTATTGTCTTTGTTAATAATGTAGATTTATATAAATAAATATAGGTATAGGTGTTCCTTGAAAAATAAATATAATTTTCTTAACAAGCAATCATATTTGTCTTATTTCCTTACGTTTCCACATAATATGTTGGTTGTAACCAACGCATTTTGATGAATTTCAGTGATGTTACAACCTTGTTCCACTAAACTGATTTTCTATCGCTGTATATAGCCTCAAGTTTTTTATATATAAAAGTTTATGCTATATTATCCTCTCATAAATCTTTTTGTTTTCCATATCCAATAATAAAAAGTACATTATTGATCTTGAATTTGATTACAAACGAAAAAAACGTTTCCTGCCAAAACATGATTTTGTGGGTTACAACCTTATTCGGGGCGACCATTCAGTTATTGAAAGATTTAGCTTTTAATGTATACATTAAATGTTTGTATTGATTTCGATTATTATTGTATAGCGTGCAATGGAAATTTTAGTTGACAGTTCCCAATTAAGACTTTTTTAGTTCTTCAGATAAATATTCTCAGCAGAACAGTACTCTGGCTAAGTGCATCCAAATGAAAATACCATTGAAAATATTTTGCAAAAGTATGGATCGTTTAGATTATATAGCACAGACTGTAATATTGAAACATAAAAAATATAATGTAGAATTAAAAATAAATGCGTAGTAATTAATAGTGATAATCTAGTTAAAACATAGAAGTTACCGGGATCATACTGGGAAATTATATAGCTTTATGTGTATATCATTGTATGCATTACAAATATTATGTTTTCAGTTCTAATTATCAAGCAGCTTCTTAAATTTTTGTACACACACACACAAATATATATATATATATATATATATATATATATATATATATATATATATATATATATATATATATATCTATATATATATATATATATATATATATATATATATATATATATATATATATATATATATATATAGATCTAGCGGTTAATGTGGGCCCCGTACTAAAACGGTATTATACTAACTCCAGGAGAATATACACCGTGTATATTATTATCTGGGTAGCGCTTTATGTAGACTCCGACCATCACGTAGGATTAAATGAACTCCGTAATAGGGTAAAACACTTTTGGGATCCGTATGTATTCTTCCCCGTACACAACTAAACTCCTCCGATGTTGCCAATAATTTGATTAGTCGTAGATTTTTAAATTTTACAGCAGGTACGTTTTGGAACTTGAAATTTATTTAAATACCAATCAATTTAGTCATGCCGAAATTTCACAAATACTTGGTTAATGTAGTTAAATATTTTATGGTGGTAATTTATATTACTTGCTTTAATTATTTTTAAAGTTAAGTTAGTGTCTGTTATAAGCTTGGAAAAGGCAATTTTTATGTATTAGTATTTTTTTAACGCATTGACACTGAAAAATTTATTATATAAATGTACGTTCCGATGTTTCGATTGCTACGTTTTATGATGTACAATATTTGTTTCATAAAGTAGTAAAATTTAAATTATAATAATTTGTAAATCAATCTTAAAATTATAATTTTTTACTGTCTAATTTCAATATTTCAATTTTTAAATGTAGGGAATTTAATATCTTACTATAATACTTTAGTATGTAACTTGTAACAGATACTAAAATAATAAGGAGGCATAACACCTAATTTCGCTTTTAACTATAAATGTATCGTATAACGTAACGTAGCAATCAGTAGTGAGTCATTACTCAGATAAAATATTTCGGTGACTTTATGGTAATTTGATTATAGCCAACATATCTATTACAATTATTACATATAATATGTTCGGTTGTTTTAAAAAATACTTTGTCGCTTGTAAATTTTGTATCTTTCGTTATCAGGCATACGAGTATTTTATTTTTAATTTAGAAGTAAATGTATATATAATATTCTTTTTTCTGTCACTTATTTTAAATATGGTTCACTTATATTCTTCTTGCTTATTTATTTTTATTCGTAATACTTATAACGTACGTAATAACGTACCCGTTGTTGCAAAAAGCAACAACGGGTACGGAAGATATCAGGTATCAGGGGTGGTATTTGTCAATCTAAATGCCGCCTACGACACATTAAATTAGAGGACATTTCTCCAAAAACTGTATAACAAACTGTAAACATCGTTTTATCCGCGTATATCTACAGAACAGAAGATTTTTCGTATCATTCAATGGCAATATGGAGAACGCAGACAAACGGTCTCGCTTGGGGTAGCGTAATGGCACCTACACTATATTACATTTACACAAATGATCAACAGATACCAGTAGATACTAGGATTTTCATGTAGACCATACATTGCACAACCAAAAACTTTTGTTGCTGGAGTGAAAAAAAAATCTAGTAGATGCCTTAAATACAGATTGAACCAATTTAAAACGGAACATACAATTTAATATATGTCTGTTTGAACTGCATTTGAAATAGTGGACCAATATAAAACTTGGACAAAAATAAATACATACCCGGTGATAGACATTGTATAAAATATCGTTCAACTATCTGTCTCCTTTAAAGGAAAGAGGAGTTTGCCTAATAGTCGGAGAGATAGAGCCGAAATTTTGAACTGATCAGTAATATGACATTTCTCTATTGGAATATATTCATTGTATCTGGGTTAAGACTTTGCCTTACAGGCGGACGTCCCTCGTGGTACAGGGGGTGGCTATACAGGGATGAAGTTGAAATTTTTTTCGGAAAAATTAACGATCGATAATATGGCTGAAAATTTGCCCAGAGTAAGATCTTGGTATAACTAGACGAAATCCCAAAGGGCGGGCGCGAGAGTGGATACATAAGGGGTGGCGGACAGGGGTGAAGTTGCAATTTTTTGGGGAAAAATTAACGATAAGTAATATGTCCGCCATTTTCATGGCTTATTATTTAGCCCCTAAAAACTCTAAATCCAAAAGGGCGGACAGCTGGGTTGGTACAGAGAGCCACAAAACGGGGTCAAATGTACCACTTGCCTGCGCATTTTAGGTCTCGGTAACAATTTTCAAACTGATTTTATTATGATATTTTTATACCGATTGATTTGAAAATTTGTATGCTCACTGCTGTTACTATTCTGAGAAGCGTCAAGTAGAGTTTTCCTCAAAATTTTCCAAAAAAATTTCCGTAAATGAAAATTTTCGTAATTTTTTGAGGTAAAATCTAATTTGTAGAATCCTTTCAATTTTCTGTAAGTTATACCATGATTTTTTTCCAAAAATTTTCAAACGATTTTTCCGATAAGAAAAAAAAAATTTAGAAAAACTTCGTCATTTTTCTCACTCTCATTGATGTTATCACATTCATAATCTTCGTCACTTTTACTTTCAATAATATCACATTCATTATCTGCTTCATTTTCAATCACTACTTCTCGAACTGATTCTGGCATCTGAGGTCCACTAAACCATTTGAATTTATATGTTTCATCTTCAAACTCCCAACCATGTTCTTCAACAATCAATTCTGTTGGTACTTTTTTATGAGCATTTGTCCAAATATTTGAAATATAATGAGCTCGCAGTAGATGTTGGTGTAATTCATCTTGACATGGTGGTAAGCTTGAAGCATCGAAATTTTTTAGTTTTTTTTTAAGGCTCGTTCACATCATGCAACTTATACTGCCGGTTAAATAGTAAAAATCTGACATCGTTTACTTTTCTTTTTGGAATTGTTCTCGTCAGTCCTGTTCCATATAAGTGACTAAGGTTTCAAAAACTTCATTACAATCGAAGTCAGTCAAATCGAAGTTGAATAAAAGCATCTTGATACTTATTACATTTAGCGCATGCGTCTAGAATTACTGATCTAAATGAACGCGCATCATTATTATTTTAATATTTTAAAATAATAATGATGCAAAATTAATGTCCAAACAGAATTTGTAAAATTATAATTAACTAATGAAAAAAAATTCAATCAACTTGAAAGTTAAAAAAAAATCGGTTGCCTGTAAAGTCGGTTTTACGGGCGAAGATTTTACGTGACAACGTCTTTTTCTCGGTAGAATATTTATTGATATGAATATTATTAAATTGCACAATAGGAACAAGGAATTGAATGAAAATAAGAATTGCACAAATTTTAACTATAGAAATATATTTTGTTTACTAAAACATTGTACATGTAAACTTAAACTTAACTAATTTCTATTTGAGTGATTTTGTTGAGGATAGGACGATGATAGGAGAAATATGAAATGAAAGGAAGTGTTTCTGCTGTAATGTGTCTTGAACGCCAAGAACGCTCGAGAAAGACAGAGACACAAGCACGGAAGCACGCACCGATTCAACGCGCCTAATTCTCTAGTGCTGCGCGCGCAGCGGACCGATCATGTTTGAGTGGGAGAGAGACGCAAGGCATTCGCCGGTCCGGCGGGCCTCTCTCTCGTTCGGTGACTCACTGTAACAGACGTGACCGGGCGTTACACTTTTTCATGAATGACTCCGAGCCACAACCTAATTTAAGACGTTGTCACTTCAAAAAAATATTGAAAATATCTACAAAGTAAATTTCAAAACTTAAAAAATTGATAATTCCACTATTAAATTGATTTTTATTAATAATTATTTATAAAATGTTAAAGGAATTCTACAATTTGAATTTTACCTATTGATAAATAGAAATAATATATTTTGTATTTGATTATTAATGTAATAATAAATCAAATTTTTCTTATATCTGAACAATCATTATTTATGCAATGTAAATTTAAAAACCTTTTTATTGTAATAAAAAATAAGTAAAATTACTATTTGTTATACCAAAAATATTTAATAGTTAACATTATAAATTCGGCCCTATCTCTTGGACTATAAGGAAGCGATAAGTGGATTGACAGCATAATAACTGCTTTTTAAGTCTAGTTTTTCAGTGATTCTAGGCAACCTATTTGGGTGGAGTTTTGACTTGTTCTTGAATGAGTTCCGAATCCAGTAGCCCGCTGAAGTATTGGATTTTTATAATATAATTATTTGACAACCTTTTGTTGGCCAACCACCTAGAGCGGAGTTGAGCCGAAATACATTGATTTCGTATGTTCCGTTTTAAATTCGTTCAATCTGTATAATAAAAATGAACTACGATTTAATTTTAAGCCAAACCCCGAAAATCTTAGGAACGCTCCTTCAATTTTCCCAACACAGGCGCTTTCACAAAACTGAACATCCAATAGTGTGATGAAATCCTTGAACTCTGAATTTCCTATAAATACCTTGTAGATAGTTTATATCGCACGTTGTCAATCACAGAATCTTGTTTAAAACTAAAAGGCAAACTAAGGACCAGAAATAGTATGCTCCGCAAGCTTGTCAGCTAAAAATGGGGGGCACATCCTTTCACCCTTAAAACGTAAATGCTTGCACTTTTCTTCTTGCTTAACTGTCTTTTTCCTTTTATTCCGATATACTCTGTACGAGTACTAGAAACCAATTCGTTAAGGATTTTTGCTTAGTTGAGGAGATATGTTGTGGAATGCAATTTTTAGATTCCCCATGTCTCTAATAACAAACAGTTTTATCAACGTCTGTTTTTCCTTGCAATTCTTAGAAGGCACAGATTAAAGCAAAATACTGAATTTGGTTTCAAAAATTAGTTTACGTTTTTTAACCAAGTTTGACATCTTGGCGTCTATGCATGTGTCTGATCTACCTTAAGCGATTTATTTTCCTAAACAATATATTTATAAGAGCTTTCTTTATTTAGTATGTGTTCTTATTCTATACGGATTTGTAACAATATGATAATGAGGTTAAAAAAGTTTTCTTATTATTTTTCTTTCAAATATTCGGAGTTCTTCCTTATTTGTTTTAGTCATTGTCCATGATTCGCATTCATGTATTAAAATAGGTCTTAAGTGAATTATGCTCTGTATTGAATTGCTTTCTTCTGTTGATTCGTTTGTATTTGGTTTTTATTTTGTTGATTTTAAGTAAAACTTTTTCGTGCTCTCTTCACTTTGTTGAAGATGTCGTTTGCGGAGAGAGTTTCTTATAAGATCAATATCATTAGCAGATGCTAGGACTGCTTTGTACCTTGAGCCATTAATGAATTGCATTTTAAATAGACGTTATTTCTATTTTAGTAAGCTGTTCATTAAATTTTTGAATATTTGAATCGAGAATCTGTATTTTATTCAACTGTTTTATAACACAGAGTTTCTTGGCGCCTATCTTCATCTCTGTTTTTTTTGTTTAGCGTATCATTATTTTTCTTCCTATGCCGTCCCCATTAACGGAGGTTGGCGACCACATTTCTAAAAGTATCTCTGTCTTTTGCAACGTGGAATAATTCGTCTGCAGTCATGTTTGTCCAGTCACGAATATTTCGCAGCCATGACTTCCTCTTTCTACCTATTCCCTTTTTGCCATCAACTCTACCCTGCATGATGGCCTGCAGAAGACTTTATATTCCTTAGTATGTGTTCCAGGTATATCTAAAATTCAAAGGCTTGAAGCTTCCTAACTATTTGCGCTTTTACTGTCCATATTTCTACTCCGTACAATAGTTGAGACCAGACGTAACATTCAACAAACCTCAGTCTCAGCGCAGTATTAAGATTTTTGTCACAGAACAATTGCTTGAATTTTAAGAACGCTGCCCTTGCCATTTAGTCTTAGTCTGAATCTAATTCTTTGTTGATGTAAGCTCCCAGATATTTATTATTAAATTAGGGTATATATTCAGGTCGCTAACTGATGTAAATATAACCCACATAACACTTTTAAATCCAGAAGTCTAATACAAATCCCTAAAATCAGGATATATAAAACAGTGATTAAACCAGTGCTATTGACTGAAAATGTGACGAGAACGCTGACAAAACAATGTAAGTAAAACTTAGGTATTAATTAGATCAGGATTACTAGAAAAGCCATCAGATCTATTTTCCAACTTACAAAGGTCCGAATACTAACCAATACCGAACCGGAACTAATGCCAAGGTCTAACAGATATATAAAGATAGCAACGTCATACAAGAGACTAAATCTCAACGCCAAAGTTACGCTGGCTACATCCAAAGGCTTTCTAATAACTGCATTGCCAAGTTAAACTGGGAGAATGCCCCGAGAGAAAAAATGCCCTTAGGACGTCCACGAATCAACAGGGGAGGTAACATATGGTCAGATTTAGGAATAATGGGACTACCTACCGCCCCATCATATTTATCAACACATGCCTGTACAACCAACTGCTATCCAACCTACAATCAATACTTATCTGTTGGGAACTATCAAATCCATTACATGTAGTCAAACGAAGTAGGCTTAAAAAAAGTTATCTTGGGAAAGGCACTACAGAAATATTGATATATATTTTTAAAACGTTATTTACGTGGCTAAGTTTTCAATAGGAATGAGGAGACAAAAAGCAGAAAATCCAATAGAACCTTGTTGCGTTCTGACTATACTATGACGATAACCTTTACAATATAAACAATACTTGGGGCAACTGTTTGTCTCAATTTTGTCATTCAGAATAATTATGTATGTATTTTTTAATTTGCTAATTTCCATAGATTCTAATTTCCATAGAATCTAAATATATCTTAAGGCCTTCATTTTAAATATACTTTTTTAGTAATGAAAATACGTAGATAGAACCTGGAATATACATTTAACCTTTAATCTCTGGGATAAATCCATCTCCTAAACAATGGCGCCGATATATTTAGTTAAAATTCTGTGCACTTATTTTAACCGTTTATGTCCTTATCATTCATATATGAGTTGTGACCGATATTACAAACTCATTTACTTTTCACAAAGAGACTCCATATTAACTATACTTATTACTATACAAATCTGATTCATTCGAAATATCGTCTAAAAGTAACAGTGTGTAAAATTATTTTTAATGAAAAGTTAATTAGCCATTTCTTATGGGGTTCAAAAGAAAAGCCTTTACGAAAATTTGAGTACAAATAAGACCACCGTAATCAGTTGTACCCTGGGTAATGAATAATTAATTAATCGACTAATCAGAATCACCCGGTCAATATGATTTTTGTCAAATCGGTCCTTTTTAGGATCAATTATTCTAATAATGTCTATAAATATTAAGGGCATATCTAGAGATAAAGACACTTTACTTTACTTAACCTTATCAGACATATGCGCTTAGCACAAATGTGACGTATTTCTAGTGCAGAAAATACATAGAGGGCAAAAAATAGTGTATTTGGTATTAAGCTGATCGCTGAAAATCACATAATAAATGTAAAAGTGCTATCTCTGCCGACAAAGAAGCAAAGAAAAACTTAAAATGAGAGAGGACAAAACCAGTCAGCTGAAGGAACCGTTTAACGATGTTGAGCTTGGATCCACTATCTACGTATATAATGAAGAATAGTACGGCACTGACTGAAGATCTGAGCACAAAGCTTATTATAAAATTTGGACCAAAAATACAACAGTTACTGATATCCAAAGTCTTCAGACAAACAAAGCAAAGACAAAGTTGTTGCCTTGCTTAAATCTGGCAAAAACTCCAACGACCACAAAAGCTATCGGTCAATATATTTATTTTGTCAGCTTTACAAAATACTGCTCAAGAGGTAAAACAGAAGAAAAACTCAAATTAAAAGACAAAAGTTGCTATAGACAGGAAAGATCATGTACGTCACCAATACTAAATCTTGCCCAACACAGCAAAGATGGGTACAAAAGATATTAGGTATGAGGAGTGGTATTTATCAATCTAAGCAGCAATTTGCAGTTTTCATTCAACATCTAAGTTACGTTATGCCCTACTCTACGTCCTCTCTCTTGTATGTTAAAGAAATTTATTTAGTCATCTGGGAAAAATTTCTCAAACGATATTAATATTAAAAGGGACTTTAAAGAGCCAAAGCACGCTAAACCGTAAGGCGACTAAACCACACAAAATGGTTATTTGAGAAAAATTATAGCTCGTTCCAGAAAGAATTGTAAATATAACATTAATGTAGATTAAGAAGAAACGCTGAAGAAAAAAACAGTAGCGGTTAGCCTAAATAAAGAAAGACAAAAAGATGTAATTTAATGTTTTGAAAAAATCTGATCCGAAGACTATATGAAAAACATTTCATAGTATAGACATCGAGCGCGGCGATGCCTTTGCCGTCTGGCGGCCTATATCGGAAACTTTTACTACCATTTGACTATTTGTGTACGATTTTGTATATGGTTAAGTGGCACACCACAAAAAGTGATTTTTTTTTCTCTTTTGTTCAACAATTAAAATGTATTACTATACTTCTAGATATTCCAATACAATAAAGGATAATAAACATAAAGCACAGGCTACAAAATTTTATTATTTTCTATGTGCTAGTTATTTTAAACACATAAGCTATACTACAATTAAAAACTATGACCACTAGGAAAAAATACGGTAGACTATAAATTCATTTGTGCTTTAGCACTATAGTAAGAACAAGATAAAAATCTAAATTCCTACATAATTATATTAACGAGAAGTTAAAAAAACTTTTGTTCGTTATCAGTAATAGAAAGCGCATTTCAGAATATATTATGAAAAATGTTGATATTACAATATCAGATGATAGGAATACAAAAATAAAAAACAACTTACCTTTTCAAAACAACAATCAATCACTTCATTTTATCACGAAAAATTTAAAAATTGCAATGTAATTGAACCCATTTTGTGAGCTATAGTTACATTGATATTTATGTGGCAATTAGCTGTAAAGTCATTAGTCGTTTTCGCCGTATCATATTTTCCTGATATTTTTTGTAGGCAAGCGGTTTAGTTTGTGTAATATAATATCCCCAATTCGTCTCATAATATTTAGTTTTCAAAACAGATGTTACGCTAATTCGTTTAAATTTTTTAAAGCACTTTGCAGTACATTTGAAAATAAGTCGACAGTTTTCCTTGAAGTCTTCACTTGGAGATTACTCCTTGTTAAATTAATTAGTTTCTTAGGTAAGCCTAGTTCTGCAATGGTATTTCATAGTTTTATTCTTATGATTATATCATGTGTTTGTTTAAAATCTATAAATAACTAGTTTAATGTTTTTTTTGTATTCCCAACAATTCTCATTAACTGCCTAATAGTAAATAATTGATCAACGATTTATTCGTTTTTCTAATTCTACACTAATAGCCTCCTATTTGATAGTTCACCTATTCACTCAATCGTTCCAGGTGTATTAGAAAAAATACTGTATATCCTAATAATTAACAGATATATAGCTTATATATTTATATATCTTATATCGCAATAGTTTGTGCAGTACATTTTATTATCCCTTTTGTGTTTGGTATGCTTTTCAGGCCAAAAGGTAAATCTACCTAGGCCAAATCCTGAGACTTGACAAAGAGAACCAAAGTGCGGAAATTACTAGAAGAGCAAGACTAGCATGGGCAGGATTTGGAAAACTTAGTTGGATGCTTAAAAACCGCAAAATACCCCAATACTTGAAGAGCAAAGTGCTCAACCAATACATCCTTCCTATCATGACATATGGAATGCAAACCTAGACCCTAACCAAGGCAAACATGAATAAACTAGCCACAACAGAAAGAACAATGGAAAGAGCAATGTTAGGTATACGACTGTCAGATAAAAAGAGGAGCGACTGGGTAAGATCAAAAACAAAAGTCGAGAACATAGCAACAAAAATTGCCAAACTTAAATGGAGCTTCGCGGGCCAGACTGCTAGATAAAAAGAACAACGTTGGAATACTACAATACAGCATTGGAGACCTTACGAAAGTAAACGACCAAGAGGAAGACCACAGATGAGATGGGTTGATGATATTAAAAGAATAGCCGGAACAAATTGGAAATATGTTGCTCAAGATAGAGACCGATGGAAGGAGTTGGGAGAGGCCTATGTCCAAACGTGGACGACACAAGGCTAAGAAGAAGAAGATGCTTTTCAGCAAGTTGGTACTTGCTCTTACTTCTAAATTGACAGAGCAGCTGTTTCACTGCCTGTACTGAACTTTCTTCTTCATTTTGCAAATATATATATTAAAACTAATAAAACTCTGGCTTACCGTTGATTAAAATATTGGATACCCTATACTATTGAATCAACGGAAATACTAAGATCACACGGGGAGAATATTATGGGTTATTTCTGGTTTCGTAATAATTTACACTAAAATTACTAACAAGAGAGTGCTCTCACTTCCACATGTTCAAATTGATATATAGTACCAACATATGCTAGTTATATACCATCAGTACTAATAAAATGGAAACTATCAAATTAATGTCAATTTTATTGAATAATCAAAACAATCGAAAATATATACCAAAACAACACAATAAAAGTAAAAGAAGAAGAAGAACTAACCGACCCTATTGAAGCTGGCAATGAGATAAGACAGGGAGATTTCCTGAGTCCGCTATTGTTCAACCAAATTATGGATGAAATAATAAAAAAGTAAGGAATAAAAGAGGATACCAAATGGGAGAAAAACAAATTAAAATAATCTGCTATGCAGACGACGCAATACTATTCTTTCAAAGTGAAGATGATTTACAACGTATGCTACACCAATTTCATATAACCGCCAGAAAATTTAACATGTTAATTTCTCCAAAGGAGACAACATGCATGGTTATAACAGCAAGTTTACTAAGATCTTAATTGGAGCTGGAAGGTCAGCTAATAGAACAAGTGATGGAGTTTAAATATCTAGGTATCACATTATCTAGCTACGGAAAGCTCGAAACTGATGTGGAAGATCAATAGAGCAAACAGAGAGGCGGGCTGCCTAAATGAAAAATATGAAGAAATAAAAATATCGGGAAAGAAACCAAAGGCAGAATTTACAAAACAGTTATCAGACCAATAATGACATACGCAGCAGAAACAAGACCTGACACAGGTCATAGAACACATAGAAGCAGCAGAGATAAAATACTTAGAAAAATTGATGGTAAGACACCATGAGACAGAGCTAGAAGTACAGATATACGACGTAGATGCAAGGTGGAGAAGATCAAGAACTGGTTAAGAAATAGAAGAGTAGAATGAAACGATCATATAAGTCGAATGACAACAAATAGAGTATTAGAGACGGCAAGAGAAGGTTACCCAATAGGAAGACGATCAGTAGGAAGACCACGAAAACCATGGAACGGCAACTTACTGGAGGCACATTGAGTGCCTCCTTACATGTCTATATAAAAAGAAGAAGAAGAAGAAGAAGAAAAAGATACACAGGATAAACATTAAAATAGCTGCAAGAAAGAGAAAATGAATCAGTCATATTATTGTAGAATAGCAGAGGACAGAGTGTTTAGAGAAAATAATGAATCAGTCATATTAATGTAGAATAGCAGAGGAGAGAGTATTTGTCATAGCCTTGAACAAGTGCCCAATTGAAAAAAGAACACAGGTCGTTCAAAAAAGACGGAACTCTAGAAAGGAAATAGAATAGATTTAAAAAAATAATAAAAGCATAAACATGTCTTTTCCTACTCTTTTAATATTGAAAATACGCAAATAGAACCTTGAATTAAAATGTAACCTTTGATATATGTGATAAACCCATCACCTGAACAATGGCACCGATGTATAGAGTTGAAATTTTTTACACTTATTTTAACTGTTTATTTTTTTATTATCTATATACCTATGAGTTGCGAACCATATCACAAACTTATTTATTTTCCACAAAGAGGCTCTTTAATACCTTAAATTATTACTATACAAATCTAATTCGAAATATCGTCAAAAAGTAATACACGGCATGTAAAATTTAAATTTTGAATAAAAAGTAAAACATTAGGCATTACTTATGGGGTTGAAAGAACGAGCGTTTACGAAAATTTAAGTACTAAGAAGACCACCACAATCGGGCATATCCAGGGTAATGATTAATTAATTAATCGGCTAATTCTTCAGTCACTCCTTTAATATGATTTTTGTCAAATTGGTCCTTTAATTTAAATTGCTAGTTGAAGCTAAATATTGCCAGCTTCAATAGGGTCGGTTAGTTCTTCTTCTACTTTTACTTTTATTGTATTGTTTTGGTATATATTTTCGATTGTTTTGATTATTCAAAGAAATTGACATTAATTTGATAGTTTCCATTTTATTATTACTGATGGTATATAACTAGCATCTGTTGGTACTATATATCAATTTGGACATGTGGAAGTGAGAGCACTCTCTTGTTAGTAATTTCAGTGTAAATTATGACGAAACCAGATATAACCCATAATATTCTCCCCGTGTGATCTTAGTATTTCCGTTAATTCAATAGTATAGGGTATCCAATATTTTAATCAACGGCATGCCAGAGTTTTATTAGTTTTCATATATATATTTGCAAAATAAAGAAGAAAGTTCAGTACAGGCAGTTAAACAGCTGATCTGTCAATTTAGAAGTAAGAGCAAGTACCAACTTGCTAAAAAGCATCTTCTTCTTCTTCTTAGCCTTGTGTCGTTCACGTTTGGACATAGGCCTCTCTTAACTCCTTCCATCGGTCTCTATCCTGAGCAACATATTTCCAATTTGTTCCAGCTATTCTTTTAATATCATCAACCCATCTCATCTGTGGTCTTCCTCTTGGTCGTTTACTTTCGTAAGGTCTCCAATGTTGTATTGTAGTATTCCAACGTTGGTCTTTTTGTCTAGCAGTCTGACTCCGCGAAGCTCCATTTAAGTTTGGCAATTTAAATCCAGAAGTGTAATTCGAATCTCTAAAATCAGGATATTTTATATAAAATAGTGATCAAACCAGTGCTAATGTGTAGATACGTGACGAGAACGTATTAATTAGACCAGGATTGCTGGAAAAGCCAGCAGAGGTATTTTACGACTTACAAGGTCAAACACATATATAAAGATAGCAACGTCGTACAAGAAACTAAATCTCAATGCTAAAGTTGCGCTGGCTTTATCCAAAGACTCTATAATTACTGCATTGCCAAGTTAAATTGGGAGGATGCCCCAAGAGAAAAAATGCCCTTAGGACTTCCACAAATGAAGGGGGAGGTAACATACGGTTAGATTTAGGAATAACGGGACTATCTATCGACCCATCATATTTATCAACACCTGCTATCCTTCCTACAATCAATACTTATCTGTTGTGGACTATCAAATCAATTGCATGTAATTAAACGAACTAGGCTTAAATAATTATCCTAGGAAAGGCACTTCAGAAATATTGACATAACTTTTATAAACGGAATTTACGTGGCTTTATTTTCAATAGGAATGAGGAGAAAAAAAAAACAAGAAAAGACAATAGAATCTTGTTGCGTTCGGACTATACGATGACGATTATCTTTATATAAGGTATAGGGAGAAAGAGAGAATAATGTTTATGTTCAATTTAGAACTCGCTGATTTTCACCCTTTTGAATTGGGTATGTATTACCATAGAAAATAAAAGCAAGAAAACTATAATTATGAAACGAAAAGAGTACGAAATGAAAAGATTATATAAATCCCTTATATTTACACAGACTGCTTTACAAAAGGTGAACGAATGAGCATAAAAACACAGCTGTTTTAAAAACTTAATATTATTAAACGAATTTAGGATCAATTTCACTCAAAATATGATATGCTAAAATATGATACGACAGGAAAAAAGGCAATGACTTTTACAGCTGATAGCTTATGAATATTGTCTCGTACTGTTATATAGCAGTTTTTTGTCACATTTTAACCTGTTTATTTTCTTATTATCCATATATGTGTTGTAAACCGATATTACAAGCTCATTTTACAAAGAGACTATATACTAAGTACAGTTATTACTAAACAAATCTGACTCGAAATATCGTCTAAAAGTATGTAAAATTTAAATTTTTATTGAAAAGTAAAAGATTAGTCATTTTGTGAAGTTCATCGTGGAAGCCTTCACGAAATTTGAAGTAACAATAAGACCACCGCAATCGAGCGTACTCTGGGTAATAAATAATTGTTAAATCGGTTAATTCTTCAATCACCCGTTCAATATGATTTTTATCAATTCGGTCCTTTTTAGGACCAACTATTCTAATTATGTCTATAAATATTAAGGACATATCTACAGATAAAGACACTCTACTTTACTTAAGCTTATGAGACATATGTGCTTAACACAAATGTGACGTATTTCTACTGCAGGAAGCAAATAGAGGGCTAAACCTAGGGTATTTGGTATTAAGCTGATCGCTGAAAATAACGAAATAAACATAATAAATGCCGGCAAAGAAAAACATAAAATGAGAGAGGACAAACAAGTCAGCTGAGGAAACCTTTCAACGATGTTGAATTTGGATCCACTATCCACGTATATTATGAACAATATTACGGCTCCTGACAGAGGATCTAAGCACAAAACTAATTATAAAATTTGGACAAAAAAATACAACAATGGCTAATATACCAAGTGTGTAGACAAGCAAAGCAAAGACAAAGTTGTGGCCTTGCTTAAACCTGACAAAAACCCCAACGACCACAAAAGCTATCGGCCAATATATCTATTTATTTTTTCAGCTATACAAAATACTTCTGCATATGATCCTTAATATAAACCGATATTAGAAGAAAAACTTCAATTGAAAGATAAAAGTGGCTATATATGACAGGATAGATCATGTTCGTTACACATACTAAATCTTGCCCAACACAGCAAAGACGCATATGAAAAATATCAGACATGAGGAGTGGTATTTGTCAATCTAAATTCTGCTTACGACACCTTAAATTAAAGCACATTTCTCCAAAATCTATGTGATATCCCCTTAGGTAATAAACTCACTTGTATTATCCGCGTATGCCTACACAACAGAAGATTTTCCGTATCACTCAATGATAAGAATAGAAGATGAAGATGGAGAACGTAGTAGAACGGTCTCCTTTGGGGTACCGTAATGGCACCTACACTGTATAATATTTACACAACCCATACCAGTAAATACTAGGACTTTTATTTTGTAGACGATACATCTATTGTTGCACAACCAAAACATTTTGTTGCTGAAGTGGAGAAAAATCTAAATATCATATCTTAAACACAATAAAAATTGATTATAAATTAATTTTAAGCCAAACCCTGGAAAAAGTCAGGCGGGCTCCTTCAATGTCCCTAACAAAGACGCTTTCACAAATTTGAACATATACCTGAACCAATAGTGTCATGAAATCCTTAAACACACTTTGTAATTCACAGAACTTTGTTTAAAACTAAATGGAAAACTAGAACCAGAGAAATAATATTCTTCGCGAACTTGTCAGCTAAAAATGGGAAGCACATTCTTCCACTCTTAAAACGTAGACGCTTGAACTCTATGCTTCTGTTGCCGACTATACCTTGCTTGTATGGGTGATATCAATACATACTTAACACGTAGATTTAGCTATAAATTAGTCAGCCAAATTCAGCGGATATTAAGACTCACATCCATACATAAGCTCTACAATATCGTAGTTATCAATCCACATAATATCCGAAGATAAGTAGCTAGAGAACAAAAGAAACAAAGTCTAGATTCGTAACATCCACTCCACGAATAACAACCCATTTTATGACTAGAATCGAGGAATAACTAGCTAGACCAACACATCTGCAAGACATACAAAAAAAAATAAGCTGCTTCTCGCCATCTGAACTCTCGAAAGGAACTTCCTTATGGTAGTTATCTTCCTTAAATCTGCAATGAGAACTCTTGCCTTCAAACACCGGTTAACCTGTGTGAATCTGGGGTGATACAAGATTCATTACACTTTCTTAGTTGACTTTGCCATTCCAATCGCTCTTTTCTGAAGGGACAAGGTTTATTTATTTGAACTAAACATGTAAAGTACAGTCAGTAAGCTATTACTTATATTGATCATTGCAAATTTGACACTAACTACACTTATATTGACTACATATTACCCCTAAATAGGAGATAAAACATTCAGTATGTAATATGGGTGTAAGTATGTAATATGGGTGAAGTGGTATAATTGTTGTTAGATAAATTAAGCATTCTTCTTTTTTTTGTGCACTACTATCTGTACTACACAGATAAAACAAGAAATAAAATAATAAAAAATCTGTATAAAAGATATCATAAAACAATGGATAAAATAAAAGAAGTTCTTATTATCGAATTCTTAAATAAAACGTATGAAGTCATACTCACGTTAACAAAATACATTAGGAAATTTCCGCATGTGAAAAAAATCCAATTTGGTAACAAAATCCTTTTGTATCTATAAAGCTATTTTTAGAAAAGCACGTACCTACCAAAAACAGGTAGTTAATAGTATTCATATCTGTTACACAATGTAATGCGTTTGAATGATAACAAAAATAAGGAGTCCATATAAACCGTTCAGACTATACGCGAGAAGTACAGCTTAATGGCAGAGTTGCCAAACTATCAGAGCTTACTTAAACCGATATACCTATGGTTCCAATATACAATGAAAAAGATCTGAACGACCCCTATAAGATATACACGTGAACTAAGCAATATACATTCATGATACAGGGGTACTTAAGGGCTCCACAAAATTTTTAAAAATTATGAAACTATACATGTTGACGAATCGACAGAGCCAATATTATGGAATGGTCAAGTGAGCTCCGTATATCGGTGTCGACTTGACCACGGAGCTCTCTTGAACCTGAATTTTAACATGGGCGGAGTCCACTTTATGCCGTAGATATATATATATATATATATATATATATATATATATATATATATATATCTATATATATATATCTATATATATATATCTATATATATATATCTATATATATATATCTATATATATATATCTATATATATATATATCTATATATATATTTCCGTAAATGTGGATGATTTAATTTAAAAAATATACATACCTTTTGTACAATAGCTTGGGGAGGAGTTGAATCCCTGTTCCTCGACATGTGCAATAGACAATCCCTAATAAGCACCATACTGCTACTCATCAGAGCCTGTGCTTGCCCTAAAAGTTGCACAAATTGTTCTACATCTATGGCCAACTTTTCGTATAATATAGCGATGTCGTCTGTGGGTAATATATTTTGTGGAATCGGAAATGGAGTCGAAGAGTGAGATTGGACCTCGATGGGTGTTTGTTTTTGGATTAGCATAGTAGCATCACGTTCGTTTGGTACAAACCCCGGGATGTTTTGTCCAAATTCTTCGTATACGCCCATTTGACTCGGTGAAATACCTCCCACTTTTAGTCGTATTGGCTCGGGCATCCTTTCTGCTTGATAAGTTAAAGCTATGGGATCACAGTAACGTCTAAAAGATAAAAAATATGTATTGACTAAACTGACTAAAATCAAAACAGCTTTTTTGAAGAGTCAAAACTTGAACTCACCTTCCTTCTTGCCGAGCCATTTTCCTGAGTTCATACTCGCTGACGAGTCTCTTATCGATTTCGGGTATAGCTTTTTCGACTGCAGTTTTCTGTATAAAAGCGCAACCCAGCTCCATGTTATCACTGGCGACAACACTACACGCCTGATCGATCATCTCTTTTTGTTGGACTGTAGGTGACACCATGTTGGTTAAAAGTGCTTGTTTCAAATGTGTGCTGATAGCCGTTATCAATTGTTCCCGGCATGTAATCATCGCCATTCCAGCTGTGAGGGTGCGTACCATATAATGGGCGGCTAGTCGCATTCGGTTTTCATCTGGATCAAGTGCAAAATCCTTCCTTATAAGTTGCTCACATGTTTGAAGGGCTATTTTAATGGACCTGTTTAGAATATCGGATATTAAATTTTTGGTTATTCAATAGTATTAAAATAAATTGAGCAAGGGTCAAGAACCCTACCAAAATGCAACAGGCTCTTCTATCACATGAGATAGTGTGTGTATAAAGAGTCTGTTTTACATATTTTTTTTTTAATATATTTGTTGTTTAAAGTGTATTTTTTATGCTTTGAAATCTTTTAGACATTTTGGACTTATCTTAAAATTAAAATTAACTAAATTACTAGAGAATAAAGAATCTAAGTACATGTTATTTTTAATATTCAAGTGCATAAAGAGTCTGTACACAATTTACATAAACCCTAAAAACTCTTTTAAATCAGTTTCAATAGTCCAGAAAAAATGCAAGAAAATATAAATCTACAAATATTATGTTCACACAGGATTGGGCCTAAATTGACTGTAATGAAAATTACATTTTATAATTGTTATTTGAAGTTTCGATTTCCACTCCGAAAATCATTAAAAAAAAAAACAATTTTAAAATAGTGACTTGTTATTATAACCAAGTTGTTTGGCGGTTGTTTCCAAATTGTCGGTTGACTTACTTGACCTCATCTTGTAGGCATATAACCATGCTTTTAGTTGAAAATTCTGAGTGTGGTTTTTTGTACCCTCAGGATGATATCAAATTCTGATTCTTTTGTGGGTTATATAATAATATGTACGTATACTACGACGAAGTCCATTCTAAACGACAGTCAGCCTGTTGAATTCTATGTGACTCCACAAGTGAAGAGATAAGACTCTCTGCCGTGGACAGCCTCTGGCTATTTGTGTTGACACTTTATCTCTCCAGTAAGGTTGCATACATCACACTATCCAGCTGCAGCTTGTTTCGTCTATTTCATTTAAATGCATCACTCTTGTGATTGCTTCATGGGAGGTGTTGTCAAATACTCTTCCTATATAGAGAAATGCTCAACTCTCTGTACGAGAAGGTTCAGTGTCGTTTCCGTAAAAAATCCTACTCTATATGCATACTGTTCCTGATGTATCAGGTATTCAACCAATACACCATCCCCAATATGCTTATTGAGCAGTTTTTCAAAGTGGTTACTACAAAAATGACATTAAACATATATTTCAAGGACTTAGCTTTTTTCCTTCCCGTTTTTCCAGATGTGGGTATAAAAGCTACCCTCGTGAGCCTCCATTCTTTTAGTACGTACCACAGTCCTAAGCTAGTCTGTAGATCATACATACATTTTGTACATTTTTTTTGTAACACAAAAAAATCTGAGGGTGGTGTTTTTACCCTAGGAATATCAAATCTCAACTGTTTTGTGTGTTACATGTTTGTGTAAACTGTATCGTAATTGTGTAACTTAAATTGTGCAACATAGATTTGGGTTTTGTGCATTGTGTGTTGCATATGTATTGTGTATAAGATTATGGTGATGTCTCATACACAATACATAAGCAACACAGAATACAAAAATCTATGTTGCATAATTTACGTTACACAATCACAATTACGATAAAGTTTACACAAACATATAACACAAAAAACACAAAACAGAATTATTTATTCCTAGGGTACAAACACCACCTTCAGATTTTTCAGCCATTTACATGCTGCTGCCTACAAGATGGAGACAAAGTATATACGTCAATTTTGAAATGACATAACCTAATAACAAATAACTTTCGTTATACATCTTCGCAGAATTTTTCATAATAATCTTTTTTGAGAATGATTTCCGGAGTGCAAGTTGATACGTCAAACACTATTTAGATTTTTATTACGACAAATAATTGTGGATTAATCCCGTAAAAACAAAATATTTAAATTAAAAATGCCACAAGAAAGTAGTTTCAGGACCTTGTTATCTTAAATAATTTTTTATCTACAATACATATATACAAAAATTGGATAATCGATAATAAATAATACATATAAAGATATAAAAACTGAATGAAAAACTCATAATTCACCATAAAATGTATAATTAGAAGACAAATATTAAAGATAATTTGATTACCTGTCTACTACTGGTCCTATCCACTCCTGAACAGCCCTTTCAATGGAAGTGCGTACAAGTGCTTTAAGTTGTGGCTGGGTTTGAAATAACAAAATTGAAGGAGAGATGACGGTGTGGGTTTGAAATGACTGCATTCCGGGTATTTGAATGTCTGAGTACGCAAAACGAGGCTCTGGTGGTGCCGACAAAGCCGATGTTGGAGTTGTACTATTATTCTGAATGACTGGAGAACTTGTTTGCTGACTCGGAATTATGTTTGCTAGTTCTTGGTCTGTTATATTACCTCCTTGGTTGACAACACTAGGTTGCATCAAAACTTCTTTCTTAAGTTGTTGTGATAATTGGTATTCGATTTTTCTGATACGTTCTGGATCTTTAAGGTATACAGAAGGCTTCAAATGGCTAACATCTATATCCAAATGCTTACATAAAACTTCTATTTCAAACTTTAAAGTCAGCTTAAGGTCTGCTTCTGAGTGTAATTCCGCTAAAACGTTCATCAAAGCTATTGTCCATGGATTGGGAGGTTTGAATACTTTACTTTTAGCACAGGACTCTAGCACTTTAGCTACAAATGGTACCACATATAAAAGTTCTTGCTGTCCTTTATGGTAAGCTTCTACTAGAAGTGACTTCAGGTCAAGGTCTATTTGTAAAATTGGCTTGTTTCTTGCTAGAGTTAAAAGACCAAGCCAATGGCCCAAGTTTTTCAAAAGGGATCTGTCAGAAAAATTAGCTACTGCCTTGTCAGACCTTAAGAGAACCCTAATATTTCTGAATGTTTCTCTTGTTACTAATTTTAGAATCTCATTTATTCCTAGTGTATCCAGGAAGTTGGAATACAATCCATGGAAATTAAATTCAATAGATGCCCTTTTCATTACAAGATATTGTGAAAGCCAAGGGTAATATTCATCAGATACTAATTCCTTAAGTTCATCGCATTTTTGTTTCAGATTCAATTGACTTAAATTATTAAAAATAAAGGCAGTTTTGTCTTGTAAAGGCTCAGGCGGAGCAGTAGCTTTTTCTTCCTTCTCGGTGGCTACCAAAAGTGTATCAATATTTGTAGCATTTGCTATGGAAGGTCTGCTACTCATTGTACCTGCTGGAGTAGTATTGACTTTGGTTTGAACAGTACTTGCCGTGGTAGTAGTCTTGTACACAGTGACAGCACTAGGAGGCGCTAACATGGCTGCTAGACTTGGTGGTAATATTGGTCCGTCTGGTTTATGAGGTGGTTCCAAACCTTGTAATCCGAATTCTACGTATTCTTGGAGATGTTGAGGAAAATCACTGAAGTGGGGAATTGCTCGAACGTGTTCACAATACTTATGATATTGCTTTAAACATGTTTTAAATTTATCTAGCGCTGCTATTCCAAAATAGTACATCTTAGAACCCTCTGGTTTTTTGAGAGCCTCTAGGACAAACCGTAAGGCCAGTCCCAGGGCGACATAGCTAGCTACTATACCTCTTTCGATTATGCCTCCAAACAGTTGTGCTGTTACATGTAATTCTTTATCAGGATATTGTGGAAAAAATTTATACTCTTCAAAAAGACTTTTCAACATGCAGTTAAACACCTAAAACAAAACATTTACCTAAATAACACTTCACACATGTAAACATTTAAATAGTTTTTGATTTTACTAGAAATAAATAAAATGCACATATCAATTAGTAGCTGATAAGTAAACGAGTTTTTATGATTTATTTTTGACACCAGTGGCGTAGCAATTTCGACTAAATAAATAATTTTCATTATATTACATTATATGGTTAGAAACGGGATAAAAGTTAATTGGATGATGTCGACATTGAAAAATGTTTTTAGTTATAATAATCTTTTGTGCATTAAAAAGCTGAAAAAATTATCCATCATTAATTAATACGCAATCACGGGACTTAATGATGACAAGGTAAAGCAAAAAATTTATGAAACTCTGGATGAATCCTAGAGAAGATATCAAAATAAGACATACTCGTTATATTTTAGGAGATTTTATTGGAAACAAATAACAATGGAGAAAGATTATGCAACTCATCAGCAGGCATAAACATGACCTTAGACAGGACACCTAAATTGCAAAGTTCTAATAAAAAGCAGCTATCAAATCTCTGAGAAACAACAAGTCACCGGGAATCGATAACATTGCTGCTGAAATGCTTAAAGCTGATCCGCATCTAACTGCTGAACTTTTGCTTCCCATAATCCGAGAGGTGTGGGAAACAAACCACATTCCAGCGGGCTGGAAAAAAGGTAACATTATCAAGCTTCCAAAAAAGGCAACCTCACACTGTGCAAAAATTGGAGAGGAATAACCTTGCTTACTGTCATAAATAAAATTTTTGCGACCATCATACTGAAAAGAATAATAAACAAGGTTGAGTTTCGAGCTAATCAAGCAGGCTTTGGGCCAGAATCCTCCTGCATAGACCACATTAATACTGTGAGGGTAATAATGGAACAATCGGTTGAATGGAACACACCCTTATACATGGTTTTTGTTGATTTTGAACGTGCCTTTGATAGCTTGTCTCACGTTGCTCTATGGAAAATTTTAGAGCTAAGAAACATCCCGCAAAAAATAATTTCTATTATAAAGTCACTATATACTGATGCGAAATGCAGCGTGACACACAATGGGATCAACAGTGACGAATTCAACGTACTTACTGGAGTTAGACAGGGATGCGTGCTTTCTCCGTTTCTTTTTAACATAGCTATAGACTATGTTCTCTCCAAACTAGACTCCGACACAAGAGGGATACAATGGACGTTAACCACACGCCTAAGCGATCTAGAATACGCGGACGATATCTGTCTATTAGGTCAAAGGTTCCAAGATCTGGCTTACCAATTGGAAACACTTTCCACTGAAGCCAATAAAATAGGTTTGAAAATCAATATTAGTAAAACCAAGTCCATGAGAATAAATGCAAGGAACAACACGCTATTTACTATCGACAATATGCAGATTGAAAATGTGGAAAACTTTACGTATCTTGGAAGTGTCATAACAGAAAACGGAGGTACAGAAAACGGAGGTACAGAAGACGATATTCGTATGAGGATACGAAAAGCTCAACAAGCTTTCAGCACGCTCAACCCTGTTTGGAGATCTGGTGAGTATACTACAAGGACAAAGATCCGAATATTCCGATCAAATGTCATGTCTGTTCTACTCTACGGATGTGAAACCTGGAAAGTGACAAACACCCTCACAGACAAACTGCAGGTCTTTGTTAACAAATGTCTACGAAGAATTGTTCGTATATTCTGGCCTAACACCATCAGAAACGACGATCTGCTACACCTGACCGAACAAAAGAGGGTACAAATTGAAATTAAGTCCAGAAAGTGGGGTTGGATCGGTCACACACTCCGAAAAAATAGTTGCAGTATCGCAAAGACTGCCCTAGAGTGGAATCCCCAAGGGAAAAGAAAAAGAGGTCGCCCAGTACAAACTTGAAGAAGATCCATCATGGACGAGATAAGAGGCCAAGGAAAGTCTTGGAATGAGGTGAAGGCCTTAGCGCAAAATAGAACCCGATGGCGCGTTTTCACTGAAGCTCTATGCTCCACTTAGGAGTTCAAGAACCTTATATATATATATATAATAAAAAGTCACAAAAGCACATGATCGACGATGTAAGATATAATCTTCTTTAAGTACCATCTCCCATCAGTAGAGGTTGCTACCAATTTCGGTGAACTGAGTGGTTTTGTGCCATTCTCAGGAGTGTATGTGAATGGAGTCCTATCCCAATGACATATTTTCTTTAGCCAGGAACAGTGGCTATTGCCACCTTGAACCACCAATCGCTCCATTTTGTGATCACTTCTATGGATATGACCAAAGAACTTTAAAATTCTAGAGTAGAGTACTAGACAGACGCTGACTAGGTTCATCTAGAACTGAACATACTCTAGTTTGAACATACTAAAATATCAAAAAGACCAGAGTTAAAACGAGTCTCTTCTTGTTTGACATAGTAATGTGACGATCACACCAGACCCCGTTTAGTTCAGTTATTGTATGAGTCTTCGAATTTCGGGTTCACAACTGCCTGTGTTGTTAACTAGAGCTCTAAGAAATCATAGAGGAGACTAGCTCGCATCCCGCAATAGTTTGGGTTTCACGAAACTGTTGTTGGCGATTAATAACCATGATTTTGGTTTTGTTGTAGATGACCATGAGTATACATTGAGCATAGCTTGGACAGCAAGAAAAACTAATGAGGAAGTACTAAGGAGGGTCAACAAAGATAGAGAATTGCTAAAGACTGTTAACCCATTGGATACTGTTGCCGTAAAAGTACGATTTTCATTTGCAGCTTTGATAAGCGAGCGCCGTACTATTACGCAAATTAATCTCCATCGTTCAGGTGCTGTTAGCATACATTTTTAAGTATTTACATCTGTGAAGAGCTATAATCGTAATAGTACGTTCTACATTATCCATCTTGCTTACTAGTATCGTTCATGTACGTTACGATCCACAAATACACCATACTGATGCCGTACATACACGGCAGCACATCACCCACCCTAGCGCCGTACTTTCTGAATACCGTTTTTTTGAAGTTTTACGAAAAAAAATTCCACTACTTCGATAAAACGAATTTAAACAAACTGCCGACAAACGAAAAACGATTCAACCACTTCAATATAAAGAATGTAAACTACTGAGTGGCCGTCCCGATCGCGAAGTGCAAAAGTTTCCCGGCGCCGTATATGAGCAACGCGCAACCCATACTTGGCCCGTAGCGAAAGGGTTAAACGCCGAAAAATGTCTTATCTGGAATATATAGTGAGGGGAAAACGATATAGAATATTACAATTGATCATCATCATCATTCTGGCTTTACAACCCTGCGTGAGTCCTAGCCTCCTCAAGAATTTCTCTCCAGTCGTCCCTATCCGTCTCCGCCAAGCACATATTCCCATATTTCTCATGTCTTCATCGATGTTATCAAGGAACCTTGTTCTGGGTCGTCCTCTTCTTCTCTGGCCAATGGGTCTATCAAGGAGCCTTTTTCTAGCTGGGTCATTTTGTTCCATCCGCATTACATGCCCTATCCACCTCAGACGTCCTATCTTAATATGTTTTACGATATCAGGTTCCTGGTATATTGTATAAAGTTCGACGTTGTATCGTCTTCTCCACACTCCATTGCCATTCACTGTTCCATAGATTCGCCTTAGTATTTTTCTTTCGAAACATCCTAACATGTTTTCATTATTTTTTGTTAGAGTCCAGGTCTCTGAACCATATGTTAGGACTGGGCGTATTATTGTTTTGTAGAGTTTTATTTTTGTATTTCTCGATATAATTGTGGATTTAAGGAGAATATTGAGCCCAAAATAGCATCTGTTGGCCGTGCAAGTTCTGCGGTTTATCTCTGCGGTAGTATTATTTTCAGTGTTAAGTAGCGCTCCCAGGTATACAAATTCGTTCACTGCTTCGATGACGTCATTTTCTATAACAAGTGGTCGTAGGATTAGTGGTTGCGTGTTTATTTTCATGTACTTCTTTTTGGTGGTGTTTATTATTAAACCCATTTTTGTCGCCTCTCGTACAGCGTTTTCCGTTCTCCCAACAATATTGATATTATTAGCATTGACCAGGATTTGCACTGATTTATTATATATTGAACCAGTGGTTGTGATTTGTGATATACGTATTACTTTTTCCAGAGCCAGATTGAACAGTATACAGGAGAGAGGGCCTTCCTGGCGCAGCCCGTTATTTGTTTTAAAAGATTCGGACAGTTCCCCCTGAATTCGCACTCTACGTTCAACTTTTTCAAGAGTTAGTTTTGTTAAATTTACGAACTGATTTGGTATTCCTAGCTCTTTCATTGCTTTGAACATTTCTCTTCTATTCACAGAGTCGTAGGCTGCTTTGTAGTCTATAAATATGTGACGAGTATCAATGCCATATTCCAGTGTTTTTTCCAAAATTTTTTTCAGGGTTGCAATCTGATTACAACTGATCCTTAAAGGCAAAATAGAAGGCAGTAGAGGTGTAGGAAGAAAACAGGTTTCTTTGATAAAAAAACATTATTTGTGAATAACCTCAGATATCAAATGCAAGACGATTATTCCATGTGGCAGAAGATCGAGAAGATGCAATATAACTGTTGTGCGTATGCTCAGGAAGGTTGATAAAATAGTAAAATCTGTGTTTTCTTTCTTCTTCTTGTATAGGCTTATGTCACGCAATATGTATGTCTTAACAAAATATTTTTCTCCAGGCATATTTGAATGTTGATAAAATTTAATTTAGTTGTGACAACGAAAAGTACTTACGCTTTATTTATTTATGTATGCTATATAAAAATTGTTATGATAAAAAAATAACAAAGTTCAGTAAAATATTTTTTATATCGATATCTCTTTGCTTAAACTAATGGAGAAACCATCTCATATTTAATTCGTTTCAGGTAAAACGTAACCTTCGTTTCTTACCTTAGGGTAAGAAAAGAAGAAATCCGTAGAAAAAGTGGTGTAGAAGACATTATAAAACACATAGCCAAAATTAAATGGAGGTGGGCAGGACACGTCGCTAGAATGAAGGATAATAGGTGGACCAAAAAAATCTTGGAGTGGAGACCGAGAGCGGATAGACGAAACCCGGGAAGACCACCCACAAGATAGACTGACGACATAAAGAGGATTTGTACCAACTGGATTGCAGCAGCGCAAGATAGATATGAATGGAGGTTTTTCGAGGAGGCCTATGTTCAGTAGTGGACGACTATGGGCTGATGATGATGAAAACGTAACCTCCTTGTAGTATACTCGTTTTCATCCTTCTTGGCGTGTGCCTGAAATAAGCTACTACGGAATTTTTAATATTCGTCTCTCTCTGATACACAGATGCGTAATTCAATTGTGCGAGTCACGTTCGTCATGGTAAAGTGCGATGAGAAGGGAATGAAGAGACCACTCACGTCTCCCAGTATTGTAGCAGTAACACCGATGCGTTTGGCCGATACGGTGTCGGTGATAAGTTCGGCCTCTTTACGAATACAGATAGCTGGCAGAGACGTGTTTTTTTTTATTATAACATGTTACCCTGATCTGTGCAGGTTTGAAGTAGCTGATGAAATAGTTTTTATAAGTAAACAGTTTTTAATTAATTAATAGTTTGAGCTCTTACTGTGTGGAATTCCATTACATAAAATAATACTCTCGACACCTTAAAAATTCCAGTTTATTATAAATTAACTCTCTCTTCCGATACCCATGCAATAATGACTTGTGGCATTGTTCTTGAATGAGCTGGCTAATAGGTTTATAATTGTAGCAATTACCATTGATATTTTATGTTGTTTTAGTCGATTTTAGTCAGTCATTGTTGGAATTTGTTCCGAACAGTTTTACTTATTATTTTTTGTTGTGAATAACTAATTGTTCTCTTTAATAAAAAAAATGCTGGGAAAAACGATAACAGGAGAAATGCATTCATTTATTGGAGTATTTTAAAAAAGAAAAAGAAAACAACGGACCTTTGCTTTCGTTATCATCGGTACATGAACGAGTAGCGGACACTTTGAAAATCAGTCTTCGCACAGTGACAAGAATAAAGAGTGAATACAAGACAGGGGCAGCTCTTACTGCACCAGGAGAGTCACGTAATGTACAAAAAAAAAGACTAATGATGTCAGCGATACTATAAAAGGAGAGATTAGAACTGTATGGCATGGAAGCAAAAGGAGAGCACGTTACAATTAAAGTTCTAAATACACAATTAAGAAACAAGCATCTCTATGACGGTTCTGATACAAGTTTGTGGCGTCTTATGAAAAATTCTGGGTTTTTATACAAACTAGAAAATAGTAGACGAGTGCTATGTGAGAAACCATGTATTGTCTCCAAACGACTATATTTTTTGAAGCATTATATGAGAAATTTTTTAAGTCCAAGCCCACTCCAGTTCGTTTTTTTTTTAGATGAAACATGGATATTCCTAAAAGGGGCATATAAACGTACTTGGCAAGATGACTGTGTGAAAAACATCAGAAAAGGACACGAAAATACAGGTAAACGCTTTGTTGTTTTACATGCCGGAAGTAGGCAAGATTTTTTAAAGATGCTAAATTACTGTTTTCTACGAAATCGAAGAGTGCAGACTATCATGATTCTATGGATAAACTTTTAAAAAGTGGGTCTCCGAAAAGCTGATACCAATGTTGGAGGAACCATCTCTAATTATTACGGATAATGCCTCATACCATAGCTCTTAAATAGAAAAGTTACCGAATGACAGTTGGAAAAAATCGGACTTACAAAATGGTTACGAGCGAAAAAATAATTTTTGACGACGATTCGGGCAAGACAGAGCTATTGAGTCTTTGTCGCCAGAATAAACCAAAAAATACCAGGTACGTTATAGACGAGCTACTCCAAGAACATGGGCATCAGGTTTTGAGATTGCCTCCATATCACTGTCAATATAATCCGATTGAGTTGGTCTGGGGCATTTCTAAATAATACTATGATCGTCATATTGGAGAACATGGACGTGGAGATGAAACAGTGAAAAAAGTTTGGGGCGATGTATTAGCTGTGGCAACACCTGCAGTGTGGGCGAGTTGTGTTAACCATACTGAAAAATTATTTCAGGACGACTGGGCAAATATGGTCACATATAATGAAAATGAAAGTAGGATTATCATCGATTTGGCAGAAGATTCCAATGATGAAGACAGTTCCAGTGAAGACGCTGACTGATTAGCTAATTAATCAAGGTCAGTACGTGGTAACAGTTTAGAATTCGCTACAGTGCTTAAAACTTAAAAAATCTGTATCATTTTTTAATTAAAGTGGGTTAAATAATTAACACTTTTTTGGGTATATTTCAAAATCCTTTTAAAATGTACTTTTCGTTATATCCTGTCCTATTGTACTGCAAGCTAGAAAAATACTTCTTCGCAATTTATACGTATATTCCGTCATTAGAAATTTAACGAAAAATAATTTATAATTTTCTTTTATAACTATTATTTCGTTTGACATGCTACATTTTGCTCCGCCACTGGAGGAGGTAAACGAATCGAGCTTAGACAAGGACAGACAGATGAAACAACTTATTGCACGTGTTTTTACACGCACATGCCAAGAAAGATGAAAACGATTATAGTGAAGCTAACTTTTCTGGAAATTCTGAAAAAGACCCAACATTTCGAGAGAAAGACTGCTCTGATATTAGTGATTTCTCAAATTATGAAATCCTAGAAAGACCACTTTGTACCGAAAGTACCGAAAATCAAATTGCTATGAGAAAAAACACATTGAACAATTTCCAGCAATGGAGCCACACTATGTTCATCAATTAACTAATAAACTCTACTTAGATAGCTTGTCAATCTATAAAATGTATATCCTTCTACAAGAATGATTTTTGTAAAAACAATAACTTGGATAATCCAGTCAATGAAAAGACTTATCGTTGAATATTTTGCAACAGTTATAATTACTCTTTCTTCCAATCAAAAAAGGATCTTTGTTCAACTTGCTTCAAATATAAACAAGCTTTTGCTACTGAAAAACGTGAACTGAAAGCTCATAGATATCTGAGAATAGATATAAGTAGTTACGGAGATGTTGAAGAATAAGTACGACAACAAAGCTTAAACGCAAGTAAAGCGGCGGGATCCCTTAATGACACAATCTGGAGGAACAAACACCTAAGACAAGACACAAAAACAAGAATCTATAAAGCAGAAATTAGACCTATATTAACATACACGGAAGAGACAAGACCTGACACATCTAAAACGAGACGACTACTAGAAACAACAGAGATGAAAATACTCCGACGAATTACAGGGAAAAGTCTGTTGGATAGGGAGAGAACCGAAAATATAAGAAGAGCATGCAAAATAGAAGACATAAATGGATGGGTGACAAAACGGAAACAGGAGTGGAACGAACACATTAGTAGAATGGCGGAGGATAGGATAGTACGAATAGCACGAGATAAGTCACCAAATGGACGAAAAAGTATTGGCAGACCAAGAAAAAGATGGTGCGATAATTTAAACAATTTAGGAGGCTAATATTGAAGAAGAAACAGGCTTTAAAGCCTACATACAAGAAGGAAGAAGAAGAAGAAAGAAGCTCAATACACTTCTCAGTACAATACCATACTCATTTAATGGGAAAGAATCAGTATAACGAAGCAAAAGACAATGATAAGATGAACGCTGTAAAAACAACCCTACATTTATTATGTGTTCCTTCGACCTGCAATTACAATTCTCTGGTGTTTCTTTGTTCTATTATTCCAGAAAAATGTGTGTATACAAGCTCACTATTTATGTTGGTTATGGGGAGAAAGCACATTATTGCTTCACCTGGAATGAGCTAAATGGGAAAAATACAGAAAACAGTTTGAAGCTTCGCGCTAGTCTACAACACCGCCTACTGTACCACCTTTTTTTTATCAAAATCGTGAGAGAGGAATACAGTTAGATAAGGAAGGCATAGATTTTATTGGTTATTTTACATTGTGTTAGGTGGCGCTACGTGGATGATTACTGATGATAAAATGTAGTTAAAATTTTGTCGACAGAACTGTTTTTGATTTTGACTAAATAATTTTAATTAGACAATATGACGTAAACCTTATTTTACCTAAAATTTGTACTGTTATTTAAACAGTCTAATTTCAACAGTTTTCGAGAATATTGCAAATTAACAGTTCAAAGTACTATACGGGCATTACCAATAACAAACAATAAACAAACTTGTAACGTAAAGTTGGTGATTGACGGAAGAATCTACGCCATGGTTTTAAAGAACGTGGGTTTTACTCGCGGCTCGTTGGTGCTGATAGACTAGAGAGCAAAACAGTTGTATTTGAATGAAAAGTGAACATGTCTTGCTCAGAGTATGAAGTTTTGTGTTATCTTGCCATAGCACACCACGAAAGAATGAAAAATAAGCGAAAACACCCTAAGTATTGTTGCCCAAAATCGGTCTTGGTCTTGTTCTTGCGTTTTTGCAAGACCAAGACCAAGACCGCCTAATTTTAGCAAGACCAAGACCAAGACTGACCGTGCAAGATTTAAGCAAGAACAAGACTAAGCCTGCGAGACTCTTGCGTCTTGCAGTTAGGACTGAGTGTGGTTTTAGCGACTATAGTAGTTCGGGTATATGCTTAAAGACTCTATGAGATGCAAAAAAATATGTAATAAAATTTGAAAAACTGGACTTATGCGAATTACAAACAATACCATAAACATACATACCGAATTAAAATATTCATTAAAAAAACACATTTGACACGTGCTCAGAGGTCATAATTACAATGTAAAAATAAAATATTTTGTACATTTTCCAGAAGACTTCTTTGCTCTGAAATTAATTGTCCATATTTTGAGATTAGCCGCCCTCTAATCATAAAAATAATCTTGCATTGCGACGCCGACAATAATATCGTATCGATATTTTTTTAAATATGTCACCCTAGCTAAAAAAATATAATTGTTACGAACAACCACTTAATAATTCAATTTTTTTTCGCATTATAATTTAGTCAGGAGTAATCTAAATAAACAAATCTTATCGGCCTAAGGCTATAAATTGTTTCTGCTGAGTGTGCGATGAGATCATTCGGTTAAAGAAAATTTGCTGAAACAGTCAAAAGTAACGAGACAAATTAATAACAGATAATGTCGCCTATCATGTAAACAAAATACCGAAGTAACGATATATAATTCTCGGTTTTCTATTAGATACTTAGGGTATTGGATTTATAGTAACGAACTTAAATTATAGTAGTATAATAGTTACTTTTTCGACATCACTTAACTTCATTCCCAATTGAGCTTTCCTTTGAGTCTAATTATGTAATAATTGTTTTTCATCTAATCCTTGTTGTTCCCGGAGTGACAAGTTTACAATCTGACATGAGGGACAAAGATTCAAATAGTTCTAGTCGGAGTAATGAGCGTTGGAGTTATAGATCTAAATGCCCTAAAAGCAAATTTGAAGAGTTTTTCGAAATAATTTATGCATCCCAAATTGCTTTGTGTAAATTGTGCCTACATAGAAAGGTTGAAATGAAAATGAACACCAGAAACACGTCAGGTTTAAGGAAGCATCAAATACCTTTTCACAAAAAGGAATTACAAATATTTCTTCCTGAAAAACCAAAATTCGGTGGAGATTTACAAGCTTTTTAATAACCGCTAGAAAAAGTGGAGATGTAAAAAATATACTTATTACTTTATTACCAATTACATATACATATTATCTACCTTCTACTTTAGTTTGGTAAATTAATGTATTTATTAAGTAGGTATCTCCTTAATTTAAAACAACTTCTTTTGATTATCATTGCTTTTTTACCTATTATTTATTTTTTCTTTATTCTTTATTTTCTATTTAACTATAAGTTAGTTTTTTATATAAAAGTAGAAATAAGATTGGTAAAAACATTTATTTTGCTTTACTAAGTGGATTATAGTTTTTTATCTGATCACCTAAAAAATCTGTGCCCTTGATATATGTATGTGGATTTTTTGCCCATAATGTCCATCAATCCCTTTCTAGGCAGATAATATTCTTTAAAGTACAGGCATGCTGATGTCATTAATTTGTTTTTTTTTTGTGTTTTAACCACGTTTTAGCACATGTAAGCGTAGTAAATGCAAACGTTTATTAAGAAACAGATTGACTTCCGTGGGGCATGGTAGATAGATGAGTTAGTTAGAGCATAGGCACAGATCGCTTAGATCGTGGCTTCAAACCCCACCCGATGTCAGTTGTTAAGACATTTATTAATTTGGTTGGTCTTTATTATTATTCTTCTTCATGTGCCGAGCTCGATTGTCGAGCGTTGGCTATCAAATTGGCTATAGTAATTTTGTTGACGGCAGCTCGGAAAAGAAATGCAGAGGATCTGTTAAACCAATCTCTCAGGTTTATAAGCCATGACGTTCTTCTTCGACCTTTATTATGGCTTTATTATGGCTATGTTAATTCAAGCTTAAAATGTACTTACCCTGTTACGTTGTTCTAAGATCTAAAGTAACGTTTAATAAATAGCAATAGGCTAATGGGTAACTGCAAGACTTGCAAGACTCTTGCTGCAAGACCAAGACCAAGACCAAGACCGGAAGTGTAATACCAAGACCAAGACCAGGTGCATTACCGCAAGACCAAGACCAAGACTGTCTAAGTCTCTAAGCATTTGGGCAACACTAACCCTAAGCTTTGGGTTAAAAAGAGATTTAGATGTTTATTTTACTTGTAAGTGGGTTAGTATGACACACGCTGGTTTACATTCGTAATTTTATAATAAGTTTTAAACATGACACACTCACGCGTTATATTGTTATATAAACTATTTGTAAACTGGCCCGGTTAAATGACATAAAAGGCATACCGCTTTTGAAAGGAAAGAGAAATGTAGTAAGCACTAATTGCTGACAGGGGTAGAAATTAAAGAGCAAATAGTAATAGCTGTGTTTTTCTTGGTGAATAATGAATTAAAACCCCGTCGAGTTCCAGTAAGAGAGACTAACCTCACAGACTTGATTACAGAAATTATCAGAAATCATACAATGAATTGTTGTCTTTCGTGGCACCTAAAGTTCATTCGTTCAGCAAATTCCCATCTGTTAACAAACGCACGTGTTGATATTCGCCGTCTCATTCGTCAAGAGACTATTAAATATAATTTATTGCCTTAAACCAGACAGATTCTCATGTTACAGATCCGAACTTGCCAGCATGTTTAAATTCAAATTGTATCGTGTTGATTTTTAAGTTAATATATTGTGTTATATTTATGTTATAGTTATTGTTAAGTTATTTACTGGTCGTGTTATTTTTTAGAGTTTAGTTTAATTGTCATTTAATGATTAAATTTCAAGAAATTCTTACACTAATAGTTTCAAAACTAAATATTTTAAAAAATCATATGATACACATCAGTACGACCCTGTTTGGCTTTCACGTGCTTCTGTTGACAATTGGGAATATGTAAAATGAATGTAGTTTATAATACAACACACTATAATGTGAGAAGCTATTTCTTCTTATAAACAGCTACAGTTAGATACTTGGCCGAAGGTGAAAAGCAAAGAAATTTATAGTATTCTGCTTTAATATCTAGGCAAACTTTGGGAAGGATTATTCCAGAGACATGCAGAGCAATTTAAAGTGCATTTAAATCACGATTTTACATGAATCGAGAACAAAAAATATGACAAACATAACGAGCCGCTCGTCGGTATAAAAGACAGCGGTATCGCAATGATACGCTGGCGATCTATACCGACGGGCCATAAAACCGCAGTTTTACTCGCCTGTCGACCATGGCCTTATGACTTCTATTTCGACGATAATTAGAATTGTAAACAATATAACACGTTTCTGAACGAACCTGCAATAGCCGTGCACACACACGTGCACAGCTGCTGGAGCTGGCATTTTATAAATCAATCCGATGGTGGCAGCAAGGGCATAAAGCATATAAAAGTTATTTAGAACAATAATAGTGCATCTTGTACACGTGCTTGTTACAATTTGTCCTTGAATAAACTGCGTTTAATTAATATTTTGAAACTGTTTTCATTAAATTTTTTTCTGTGATATAAGTTAAAGTAATTTTACTTTAACCGAAAAATAAAAATAAGTTTTTTTAGATATGGATCCGAAAGAAGAGTATATTGAGCATTAATGAGAATGTGAATATACATGAGGAGTCATATTCAGTTAAAAGACAGTTATAGTTCAAGAAGTAATTCGATTTAGATAATGAAAATTCCAATAGTCAGAATATTGAATATGAGGATACTGATAATAATTCTGATAATCCGGTGAATGGAACTTTACAAAAACCTGATATTTTGGAGCAGATTTTTAATAATATAGTAGATATAATAAGATTGTAGATATACCTAACTTCTCTGAAGAAGTAGACGAACAAATAACAATTATGGGCTCTGTATACCACATGGAATTTTTATCAAGTTCTGGGATGATCAAGTCCGTTTTAGTTTATGGTACAAACTTTTATTTTCTTCTTTACGTGCCATCTCCCCGACGGAGATTAGCAATCATCATGGCTATTCTGATCTTAGATGCTGACGCTCTGAATAGTTCGATTGATGTGCAACCAACTTTTATGGAGATTCTATTTGTGGTAAATGTCAACCAAAAACATGACACTCAGAACGTATGGCCTAGAGACCAGTAGATAAAAAGGAAATGTTAACATTTCTAGGGTTATGTTTACATGGACAAGAAATAATGATGTACAAAGAACTTTGTGTACGAATAATGATGTATGAAGAATTTTGTTGTCGACGTTGAAAGACAGAAGACATCCAAAGTTCTTGACCCTCCGGTGCAACCAGCAACCTCGATTCGAAAAAGAAGAAAAATATCGATGACAATAATGACAACCAAGCAAATGTCACTGCAAATGTAAATAATAACAATGTTCTTATTCGTATTTAAAAAGAAAATAAGGACCAATGGACGACAGTAGTAAAGAAAAGGTCAAAAACCGATCGAGAAAGCAATGGATTTTTGTATCTGGCCTGGCTCCAAAAACTGAAGCAGTTCCTTTAAACGGAGTGTTGCCATGGAGAAAATTAACCAAATCGTGGACGCTGAGCTGTTACCTGAGGGAGTAACATTTAATTTTTTTCTGAATCTTCAACGCCGACTGAACAATGGGATGGTTCAGGTTCCATACACCACGATTTCCCACATATTCTTCGACGTGTCCAAATGTAAAGCCTTGATTTGTTGGATATTCTTTCCAGATGTTATCTAGGTTCCGTCTCCTTGTGAAACGGACTACTACTTTCTGTGCACCTGCTCAGAGTTGGACAAGATAAGGTTGGATGAATACACTTGAGCATTATCAACTCAAACCCTACGATTTTGGAGAAGTGTCACCAAAGGCCATAGACTTTGTTAAAAAGGCTAAACTGAAAGGACAACTTTATTCAACCTAGCGATGAGGCACAATAGACCTCTTCGTTGAGTGGAAAGGTGGTTAAGCGCACACTAAGCTATTTAAGCCTAACCTAGTATTATCGATTTTTTTACTTAAAAAATATATGGTATTCATACACTAAACCTGTATAAGATGCTACAGGGTTCCAGAATCTTGTATTGGGTATCTTGAAGGAATGGTTGCTAAAAACCCACAAAATTCTTCCGAAGATTTTTGAGACCATAAATGAAAATGAGATACAGTGTCGAAGATATAACTTTAAAATACACTAGATATGCAAATATCCAGACATTACGAAATTTATTAAAGAGCAGAGACTAAAATGGGCTGGACACGTTGTAGGATGTCAGATAATGAGTATGAGGAGGGAAACTGATAGAAATCGGCGGCCGTAGCGACTTCTCTGCGAGAAAGCCAAGATCCACATAGGATTATCGAGCCAATTATGATGAAAGGATATGTATTCAAACTATAACTGCCATGTTAAAATGTGAGAATTAAAAAATATACAATTGAAAACATCAGAAAGCATAAAACCAAAAAAAATGTTGATTGTTGATCCCTGGTTGGGCGACGTGAGACAAATCATGAACTATTCTTCTTCTTCAAGTTCCGCTCCTATCGGAGATTGGAAATCATTCTGGCAATTATAATTTTAGTGGTTACGCGCCTGAATAGTTCAATTGAACTGCATCCAAACCATTCACGGAGATTGCGTAGCCACGAGATTTTACGTCTTCCTACGCTTCTTCTGCCTTTGATTTTCATCATTTAACCCGGATCTATCCACTGCTGGATATAGGTCTCCGTCAGTCTTTTCCATGTATTTCTGTTTTGTGCTGTTTGCATCCAATTTTTGTCGATCCGTTTTATGTCATCAGACCATCTTGTTGGTGGACGACCTCTACTTCGATGTGCTTCTTGTCTCGGTCTCCACTGTATTATTCGCTGTGTCCATCTGTTATCCGACATTCTAGCTATGTGCCCCGCCCAGTTCCACTTAAGGGTCATAATTCTTTCTATGGCATCTGTCACTCCTGTTCTCCGTCTTATTTCCTTGTTCGTGATCCGATCCCTACGAGAAATGCCTAACATCGATCGTTCCATGGCTCTTTGGGTAACACAAATTTTATTTCTTACTTTCTTGGTTAGTGTTAATGTCTCTGCACCATATGTAAGTACTGGCAACACGCACTGATTAAAGACTTTTCTTAAGAACATAGCTTAGCTTGCCGAATGCCACCCAAGTGAGTCCTATGCGGCGGCTTAGTTCGCACGTTTGATTATCTCTTCCTATGCGTATCTCATGTCCTAAGTACTTATATGAGGTGGTTTCTTCAATATGCATGCCATTTACTGAAATCATTTCGCTTAACACAAGATTTGTCATGATTTGTGTTTTTGTGTGGTTGATTTTTAATCCTACTTTGATTTTACCCTGCATTATATTCCTTAGTAGTTCGTATTTTTCACCTCTCATGATGTGCCCCAAGTATTCCAATTTCCTGATTTTAATGGAATTTAAAACTTCGCACTGTTTTCCTAGTTCGAGAACTTGTTCGTTTGTTTTGCGATCCATCCATGATATTTTCAAAATACGTCGGTAACACCACATTTTGAATGCTTTTAGGTTTTTAATGTTGGATTTTTTAAGTGTCCAAGCTTCAACCCCATACATACGGGTAGAGAAAATATAACATCGAAGCATTCTTATTCGGAGCGATATATTGATATCGCGATTACAAAAAAGGGAACATGAACAATAAAATGGGAGAAATAGTCCACGTTTTCATTATAAAAAAATGTAATTTCCTCTTTCCTCAATATACTGCATGAAAAAACATCAAATGTGAAATGCTAGATTGTAAAAAATACACCAATACAAAATCAATTTTGGCTAATTTAGTAAGAGGGAAAACAATTTTTTGGTTCTTTCTTTGATATGTCTATTGTTGGTACCAGATGTACTCAATGTTAACAGTTGAATGTCAAGTTTTTCAGAATAATAGTTGACAAACAGGTTCCGATGTTGTCTATTCAATTGTTTGGCACATAAACAAATATTATAAATACAAATTAATTATAACTAACTGTATTAGTCATAACTATCATAATAAGTACTTTAGACCAATGCAAACATTGATATATTTAAAAAGCAAATTATTTGAAAATGATTAATAAAAAGTTATGTTATCTAACTTGCAATATTGTGTCATTGTAAGAACAAATTTTATATAACTCATAGTTTTTGATTTTTTGATTTCATTTGCACGAAATATAGTTTTCTAGCTATCTTTACATAAATTTATAGTAAATAAATTTATAGTAAATATAACAGTATATAAAAATAATGGTAATGTCAAATAATGTTCAAGTATTATGTAACACAATTTTAAGGTAAATGCGTTAAAGGATCGGGAGAGGGGTTAGAAAGATGTGTTTTATTTATATAAAAAACTAGGGAAACAAAATCTCACAAGTTGGTAATCCTTTTCTTTTATATTTTACGGGGAATCCCTCGATTGTATTGTACAATATTTTTATTTTGTTCTTTTTGTTTGGAATCCTTTGACTGTATTGTAACATCCTTTTTATTTTGTTTTCGTTGTCAGTATTCCTTAGTGTTTTAAACACATAATACACAGTAACACATTGCTGTAGTCAGTGTTTTTGAAGTGAATTCATATTGTAATGTAATGCCATCAAAAAAGGGAGATTGGCATTATCAGCTGTTCTTAACTTATAAAAATTCTCACGCTAACTTGCCAGCACAACTGTGCAAAAAAAGCCAACAAAATTTTTAAAACGGCTTAAGAAAAACCAAAAATGAAGAAAAGATTATAAACCATATAAATGATATTACATATATAAGAGTTTAAAGTGAAGACCACGAAGAATAAAGCAGCAATGTAACTGGTAAAGCTAAAGATGATGTTATCAGCATTATGTCACAAGGCCCATGTACCAATAAGTTTACCAGCAGTGAAGTGTCAGAGCTCTCTTTTAATGCATAATGACTAGGTGGTGGAAGAAAGGCACAAACTTATTCCGTCTGTATACGTCTGGTATAAACGTGGATTCATTGGTGAATTCGTGGATTGTAGTATAAGATCGACAAATACAAATGAAACAAAATAATTATGATACTTTGAACACTTAGTTGAGAATGTAGATATGTAATAGAATAGGAAAATATGTGTGGAAAAAAAATTTGACTAAAAAAAAGAAGGATAAATTAGTTGAAGCAGAAAGGTTGATAGGGAAAAGTTGAATGAGCTGGAGACAGGTTGAAATATACAGTATGGAAAGTAAAGGATGGAGAATAACCATTGCCTCTACGCTATTAGGAAAGCATTATAGACAGTTTAGAATAAATAAATACTTTAAGGAAACTTTGTTTTTCCGTGTGGTAAGCACGATTTCTCGAGAACAAATTGATCGATTTTGCTGTAACTTTGCAGTTTATCTTTATAGTATTGTTTCGTGATTGAACGAAGGGATTGAAAAAAGATAAAGTTTTTAAATAAGTATGAATGAATATTCGTTTCATATTTTGTAGCATTTTTCCGATTCTGATCGTTTTTAAAATATTTTTTTCGTATCGTCAATATAAAATATTATGTTCAATCGCGAAAATATACTATAAAGATGAACTGTGCAAAGTTTCAGCAAAATCAGTCGATCACTTCTAGAGAAAAACGCATTTGAAGTTTTTAAACTGAGAGCGCACATACCGACCTCGAGATATTCAAATCTCTATAACTCCGGTAATATTACTCGAATTTATTTCAAATATTGATTTTTTTTAATACAAGACCTATGTAACCTTTTATGGAGATTGGGAAATATAAACTGTGTCAAAGTTAGGTAGATAATTCCTGATGTACTTCGAATCGGAAGACCGAGTACAAAGCTGAATGGAAAATGTACAACTTTTAAGAAATTGTAAAAGTAGGGAGATCTAGACAATGTAGTAGTTAAAGAAAAGAACTGAAGGTGTAAGAATTGGAAGGAACATCATTAATAACATAAGATTTGCAGAGGATACCACAATTATGAGAGAAAATATAGTACACCTACAAGTCCTTTTGGAAATTTCCAAATATATAGCGATCTCAAAAACCCCTATCAACAATGTACAACTGACACCGGAAAGTAAACGGCTAGTAAAGGTTGACAAGTATAAATACCTAGGAGCAATCATAAGGATCATTAAGGATCTATAAAATACAACTCATTATTCACGAGTAAGAAAATAAGTTTGACCAGTAGATTGTGGTTAGTAGAGTGCTGTTTGGTCGCAGCTGTCACATAGGGTAGAAGTTGGACATTGAAATCCCTAAAAAAGTTAAAGGTATGCAAAACTTGGCTCTACATTCTTAAAATTCCTTGGATGGCTATAACTACAAATGAAGAAGTATTAAGACACTGGTTGACGAATCGTGGCCTGCTCCACCATAAGATGACCTGTTGTCATCTTATGATTTTTAATATCCCTAAGTTGGTTTCAACTCTAACCATCTAATTCGCGGTTTGTCTCTGCTTCTTCTTCCTACAGGTGTTCCTGTGGTCAGCTTTTTAGCAAATGATAAATACCTTGTCTTACAGGCAATCATGCAAAGAAGAATAGATGGAAGAAAAAGGGAATCTTGGCTGAGTACTATCAGAGATTGAACTAATCTCAGTGTAAGAAGAGATATTTCAACGTCCGTTGGCAAGAAATATTGCTAGTTTAAAAAACTATTTACAAATAAATAGTTGTATATATAAATGTATACCTATCTAAAATAACTATTAAAGAAGCATTCCAAATTGTTCAATACATAAAATAAACAACAAATAATTCAATGAACTCATTAAATAAATATTAAAAACTTACCTCCTTTTCTCTTTTGTTATGAGAATCTTGAAACCTCTTCAACATATTTAACACTTCTTCAATTGACAAGGTGGGATTCGGTGGATGGTTGTAAATCCTCTGAAAGTAATTATTGGCTTCATCTTCTATGTCTTTTGAAACATGTGAAGAAACATCCGGGAACAAGTTATATTCCGGCAATCTAGTTTTGTCTATATTAGTATTGGGTCCCATCCTACTTAAGTTGCTAATTTGATTGACTCCTAGGACTAGAGACGAACTTGTACCAGCAGGGCCTTGATGTGACATCGGCATAATGGGAAAAGGACTACTTGATGGACCAGCATTTAAAATTCTTGAGGGAGATCCTGGCGATGGTACCAAAGGTCCTAATCCACCTTGTAAGTTGAATGCAGAATTTGCTGGACCACCTAAGTTCATATTTGCCAAAGTGGTGTTAAGTCCTTGCATAGAATCAACTCCAGAATGGTTATAGAGAGGAGCAAAAACTGAAGGGTTGATTCCTCCATCTATTCCTCTCGATCGAAGTATTGCAGGTTGCTGTTGTTGTCTGGACTTTATAATCAAAGAGCAGTTATTAACTGTAGTCATTACAGCATCGTGACACTCTGGACTTAAATTGTTCATGGTCCTGCAAACAAGTTTTTATATCAATATATAATTCTATATGAAAATAAAAATTTTAAGGAAACTAAATTGTTTCAAGTTACATTCCTTCTACCGGCAAAACGATCGAAAGCTCGGCATTTGGTCAGTGACGTATCTGCGAGATTAGCTAGTACAAAGTATTTAAAATCTGCACGACCAAGCTTCGCCATAAATAACTTTTGCTGTATTTAATTATAACTTAATATTAACTGAAACAGTAATACAGTGTGGTAATTTTTCATATGTATGTATGTACTGTTAATTTGGCATATGTATGTACTAAATATGACAATGTTGACTAGTGTGTCTGACACTCATACAACTATATACAATCAATTAGTTTATGGAAAATATTATTTGATGTTACTTTTTCTATGTTAATTGGTTTATTATTGCTAGTTTGTAGTTTAAAATGATGATCTAAATATTGTAAGAATAAGAATAGGGAACATTTTTTCAAATGTTTTCTGCAAAATAATGTTCTGACCAATGTTTTAACATTTTGTTTAATGGCTCACAGAAAACCATACTTTCATAAAAAAATGTATGGAAAAAGGAGGCAAATCCAGGAGAATTAAAATCTCATGTTATGACAGGAAAACATCTAATAGTCGTTCACGAAAGTAGCAGGGGTGGAATTCATCCAAATTCATTAATATTTTTTTGGCTATTACCTTTTTTAAGCATATTTTATTTGGGCTATAATAATATTTATCATTGATAATGCAAACGCCTGGGTTTGATCCCTTACACAATCTTAATATCACCAAACCTGATAAAATTACACAAATTTCGTATGTTACTAAAACTAAATAAAATTAAGGGTTTGTAGGCAATTTTTAAAAATTGGTTAACAGATCATAAATTAAACAGCCACAGCAAGGAGAATGCTTTTAATACCATTTGTAGAAAACAATATGTTGACATTGATAGACTAAAAATAAATGTAAAAAAAAATATCAGATGAGATAAATAACTGATAGTAAAATTCAGGGGGCAAGACCAAAAGGAAGGTCACCGAAAAGGTGGGAGGATGAAGTGGCAGCAGTCATGAAAAATTTGCTAGATGTAAGAACCTGGAGAAGATTGGTGCAGGGCCGGCTAGGTTGGAAGTATGTTTTGGAAAAGGCAAAGGTTCGCTTTGTGCTATAGTGCCATTGGAGCGAGAGTGGATGAGTAATCATAATTTAAAGTGACCAACATTAAGTTTTCATAAGATGAACTAAATAAAACACATAAAACCGTTATTACCGACATAATATTCTAACTAATATCTGACAGATATTCTAACTTTCCCAATTAATCATTTAACATGTAGATGTTACAGGACATTTTTCACAAATCTGGATGAAGAGATGGCACATATGGTAATGGGATTAACCATAATCTTCATATTGTTATGCATATGTGTGCGAGTACAATTTTACTGGCATTAAAAGTATCTGATCTAGAACATTTGTTGAAAAAATATGCAGGGCACATGGATAAGAATGGGTCTCAGAAAAAACTAAATAAATGATAATATTTATTACAGAATTGTTCTGAAAAGATAATGGTGTAGAAGAACATTGTAACATACAAATTGCAAAAATGACAAATATTTTATCATTACATGGTGGACATTAAAACTTGCTGTTCTTGTTAAAATCCTGTATTATCAACAATTGCCATCAATAAGACCTGACACAAAGAAGATAAAAAGGATGTTAGAAACAGCAGAGATGAAAACACTTAGAAAAATTGATGGTAAGACGCTATGGGACAGAGCTAGAAGTACAGATATATGATGTAAGGTAAACAACCAGTCCTTGCCACTGTACCATTTATTCCCACTGACCCTTTAGCCATTTTTGTTGTATACCACTTAGAGAGTGTTGTGCAAAACTGCTTCCTATTTTTTGTGATTTCTTATGAAAAAATTAAGGTAAGTTATTTTTCGTAAACATTTTTCTGTTAATTCACTTTTGTAAATTATTGTTTTATGAACTTATTTACACATGGTGTTCTCTTAAATACTCTAAGATGCATGTATTTGCTGTTTAAAATCAGTTAAGGGTTCATATTTCTAAAGAAACGAACCTGGCAATGACTGGTTGCAAAATATTTTATGAATACCAGTAATTGCCACAAGTGGCTATTATTGGTTTGGGTTATTTTTAATTCATTACAATGTGTAAATTTACTATTTAAAATTACGGTGTTGCCACTACTTTTTTATTGCAAAAACTTTACTTTTACCAGTTGTTGCCAGTGGTGGCAATCACTGGTTTTAAAGTGGCAATCATAGGTTACATTAATATTTGGTATTACAAGTATTTTGCTCATTCCAGAAATGGTACCTAAAAGGAATTATTGGAAAGAGCAATTGGCCAAAGCTCTAGAGGACATGAAAAAGGGAATCCCAGGAGTTACTGCAGCAAAAACTCATGGAGTTCCTTGTAGTACTTAGAGGCATAAGAGAGATGGAAAATCACCAAAGAAAAATTGCAAGAGAGCAAAAACGTCTATTGAAAGAAGCCAAAACAGGATATTTCTGATGATGGAGAGGATGAAGAGTGGGTCTAGAATGCTAGCAGCTGTGATAACATAGACTTTTGTGAAGACCCTAACAAAGAATTTTGTCCACTAACTCACGGAAAACTTAGTGTGGGAAAATATGTACTTGTGAAATTCCTAGGCAGTAAAAGAAAATCCATAACATATAGATATGTTTGTATTATTCAAGGCCTTATGGACAGTAATGATGTACAAATAATGTCTATGAAATCTATTAGTGTTGAAAAGAAGATTTTTATTTGTGATGAAAAAGACATCTCCTTTGTTAATGAAAATCATAGGTATTTTAGGCATTCTGCCAACACATTATTTTATCCACTGGTGAATGGATCCGTTATGAATTTACTTTGTCAGTGGATGTATTTGAGGCCTAAAACCTGTGGAAAATACTAGATATAGAGTTCAATTTATTTTTTCTTATTTTTATATCAACATGTACTTTACATGAAAAGACTTCATTATTTTATTAATTATTTTGGTTTATATTTTTATTAATAAACAAGATTTTTCAGTAAAATGTCGTTATTTATTTATGGCAATGACTGGGTGACAATAATTGGTATTTTGAAAAATTTTGTGGCAATTATTGGTTTTTTTGTCTTTATATGATTTTTAGCTTTACCTTTCTTATAGTGGCAATGACTGGTCATTTACCTCAACTTCAAGAACTGGGTGAGAAATAGAAGAGTAGAATGGAACGATCATATAAGCCAAATGACAACAAATAGAGTAGTAAAGACAGCAAGAGACGGTTCCCCAATAGGAAGACGATCAGTAGGAAGACCATGAAAACGATGGAACAACAACTTACTGGAGGCACATTGAAAAACAGACAGAGTCATGTCTATATAAAAAGCAGAAGAAGAAGCCATCAATATAATTATATTAAATATTTTTTTAAACATAATTTTTAGAAGATAACTTTTAAAATATGCGTAACATGAATGCCCATCTCAAAGGTGCTAAAATATATAAACACAAGTGCATGCCGATAGACACTGTCAGAAGAAGAAGACACTATGTTGACTCCTGTTTTTTTTTTTAATTCTTATCTACTTTTGTAAATACCCTTGGTCACATCATCCATTTTATCATAGTGTATCTATTAACTTCATTCTTTGCTTCTATAATGTTTATGTTCATTATCTCCTGTTTTTTCTATTGATGAACATATTAAAATTTTCTCTTCTGATACTGGATCTGCACCAGTTTTCATTTGATATAATACATAACAGATCAAATGTTTTGTTTATAATATTAATTCTATATATATTATCTCTTGTTATCTCCTATAATTAGTGTCACTGACACTTCATGACCTTGATACGAATTGGATATTAATGGGTAATGAGACAAATAATAGCATATGACATTAAAATAATTACTAATATTTATATATAAAGGGCTAAATATTTGTCTGGTAAATCATGAAAATAAATTTAACTCAGAATAAGATAGAAGTTATTCTGAGATAGCAACTAGAGAGCATTATGTATTGATTACAACTTTATGGTGTATGGTAGTATGGAATATGTTTGAAATAAAAAAAATTGATATGACATTTAAAAAATGTGTAGGTCATATTTTCAATAGTCTCTGTCAGTTCCAGTAACATAGGGGATTAAAAAATGGAAAAATGGAGAAATAAAATTGTAGAATAGAAGTTTTGCTAAAAAACAGTCACATATAGCAGTAAAATACTGGCACATTTTTAAATAAGGCCAGAAATAAATTCTAGGAAAACTACTATTGTTCAAATATATTTAAAAATTAATTCCCGATATACCCTTCTATCAATTTAAAAGACAGTACTGCTAAAACCAAAAAGATACTAATAACATCAACCCCAGTGAATAAAACAATATTGGTCTGCAAAATTTACCCCAAAAATAAATTTTGCTGAGTATGACTGTACTGGATTTACTGTAAGCCAATTGGCTGTAGTACAAGTGTATTACAGTGTACTTCTAGGAAAAAGACTATTACAAATTTAACAATAATCACCAAAACTATAGTATTAGCTCCCTTATAGTATGTGTATATAATAATCAAAAGTGAGTAATATTTTCATCATCAAGAAATAATGCATAATTCAGAATTAAATATATATTATTAATACACATTTCAATGTACTTATCTATACTTTGTTCTACTGAAATACTAAATATTCGTAAAAAAGTGGCATAATATGCAATCAAATATGCTTACGTAAGTTATTCAACAAGTGGTGACACTATGTTCAGCACAAAATAGTAAAAACTACCAAATCTAGCAACAAGATTCATAATTATATTATTATGAGAATTTATTTTAAATTGAAATAATCCTTTATTTATTGTTTATAGGCTTACCTTTAATTTGTTGCCCCAAAATATTAAAAAGAATTATTTACAAAAAATTATAACATCTAATGCTAACACAATAAATATTAAAAATATTAAAATAGTAATAATTACCTTTGCAGACATAATGTCATTGTAGTCAAAGTTTCTGTAGGCAAGGGAACAACTTTGCCTAGGGATTCATCTGCTTTTGCTATCTGTGGAACACGTCTATGTAAGAATTTTACACAGGCCATAACAAAAGCTTCTCCATGTTCATTTATTTTATCAGAAAGCCATTTTTCTAATTTTAAGTACTCCCTTCGTGAAGCTAGGCAAGCTAAATCTATAATGAAAGGATATGACTGGGCAGATTGTGCATTCAAAAGGCTTGATAGTGCTTTTAAATCCTGAGCTACATCAAGAATTCTGGACAGCCTGGTTTGATCACATTCACCCCTAACATACCATTCTGCCATAGCATGCATAATAATGGGTTTAATATTGATGTTCTGTGTGTGCCATGCATGATGTAAAATTATGGCAGAGTTAGGATGATTTCCTAAAAATATAGGGATCAAGTTAGTGAGCAAGTCACGTCTTAGTAAAGTAACTTGGCCAGAAATCTGAAGTAATGCTAAAACTAGTACATCTGGACAACTATGTACTGGTATTTTAAACAATTCTTGAACATGTGTATATAACCCACATTCTGATAGGCTCAATAAAAGTTCAACAAGATTTAAAGATCTCCAATTTGCTAATTCTTTGCTATCTTGCTCAGGAGGAGTTTTCAGCACATCAACTGCCACAGGTGCATAAGTATAGTCCACAAAACAAAACACATCTGGATTTTTAAGGATATTCTGTACTAAACTAAACTGTCCTTCTACATTTTGCCATCTTTTATATATCTGATCCACAGGAAATGTTTCTGGGTGAAAACCAAACGTTTGTAAACCTTGCCTAAGTCCATTTATTAATAGACACAATCCTTGCCTATCTTTTACAATGAACTCAGGATGATCTAGTTCAGCAACAATACTATTCCACTGAAAATTAGGAACAATTTCTTTAAGAGCTTGAATTAAGTTATCAATGTTCCATGATGTTCTATTATCAGATCCTTTATTAAAAGATCCTGGTGTTTGAATGGAAATAGAGTCTTCAAGGCCACTGTGTGTTCGGCACATAACAGCAAGGATACGAGATACTATTGCAGGGGAAATATCTCTGCCACCCAATTTCATGAGGTTGTTGCGGCATTCTTCAACAGACGAGGTAAAATTATATCCTAATTCAGTCACTACATCTGATAAAGATGTTTCAAGCATTCCCCCGGATAAACCGGGGCCTTCAGATGACATTTCTGGGGCCAATTCACTATGTTCTGGATACACTAATGGCGCAAGCACTACAGGTACAAGATCCTTGGGAAAATCTCGTTGTAAGGTTTCAAGAAATGTTGTATGGTTGTCGTTAGTAAGACCTACTTCCTTGGGGTTTTTTAGAACAGCAGATATAATGAGGTGAAGTACTTCAGGAGTTGTTTCGTGAAGTCCACCTTCGTGTTGACTGCTACTTCCTTCTGTATCAATATATGACTGAACTAAGGCAGGTACTGTAGTTCTTAAGTGAGCTTGGGCTAGATTTTTGGCTTCTGTATGAGATGAGTGGCAAAGAGCAATGGCAAAAACAACTTCCTGGACAGCTGAGAGGCGAAGGCACTTGCTCAACTGATGGAAGAACTGAGGTCCAAGTTTTAAAGTCTAAAACAAAAAATGCATTAAGCATATTTTAATTCTTTACAAATAACACTTACCTTGTGATTTATCAAAGGATTGTCTGTAATATAACAAAGGGCTGTTAACAATGATGGTTTGTTTAACAAACTGGAGCACTGTTCCAATAATGCTTGGTTTTGGGGAGCTGGAGCTGATATTTTATTTGTAGACTCTGAAAAGTCCACTGATGAAAACAGACATTGGAGCAAGTGACGATCCGCCTCCAGACCATGCAAAGAAACAAGCTGTCAAAAAAATATGCTTATTAAATAAAATTTTGTGAAAAGCGTTCGAAACTAGATGCGTTTTTTGCATTATAATTACATCTGTAGAGGATTCTAAACAAAAAACAACAGTCAAAACACCTTTGTTCATCTTTTCATTACTATGTCGGTAAAAAAGTTTCCTATGTGAAAATTTCTGAAAAACATGGCGGATGATCTAATTTGTCATTTTTTATAATAATCCTGTAGACACGTTTGCACACTGGAAATTTTTAAAAATTGTACTTACTTTAGTTATGTCTCCTACTACTTGCTTATAGTTTTTTTTAGTTAATGTGGCAATCAAATAACTTATTTGTGACAAAGTGAAAGACAACGAGTCTAGGTTCATACTTCCATGAACACGGCCTCGAAAGCTTCAAATACGCTTGAAGCTTTCTTAGGTATATGCTGAGTTTTTATCCAAAAAGTCTTATTTGTTTTTAAAAAATAACTAAATTTTTTATGGTCCAAGACCATCATCGAGTCTTTAATGAACTTTCTCCACTTAATTTATCACACTCATTGTAATTACAGAACTCACGCAACACACAACACATGCACAAATAAAACTCTTATGAACTGCGCAGAATTCAAATGTCATTTGTGTCAAACCTAACAACTACAAACATAGGAATTTAATTATGTTACTGGTTAAAGTCGATTAGAAGTTTTCAAAGTTTTGTAGATTTTTATTGGATTGGACATAATTGACACAGTAGTCCAACCATCATATTATTTTATTATCTTAGTAGTGTAGTAAAGACACTGCTAACGTACTGAGTAAAAACTTGAGTGTTGTTGGTTGTACTCTGTTTGTGTCAATAGTTTTTCACAAGTCTCATTCACAAATGAATCAAGTGGTTGCTCCTCGCGCTGAATAATATTCTTAAATATCAATCTTTAAGTAATTATATTTTTCTTGGGCCACACACGATAGAGTTTTTTCTTCATCGGCATCAAATGAGAAGGTGTTATAAGACTTCGCCTACTTAGCTTTCATGAACTTCTAGTTTTTTAATATATCAATTTTCAATGTTCCCATTCAACAATAGAGGTTCAGAGGATTTTAACATGGACTCCATTCTTTTTACGCTGGAACTAGACTATAGATCTATTTTGTATCCAAAAACACGAATTGGATACATCCTGTTAACATTTTTTAAATCTGACACCATATACTGAATTACATGGTTCAATAAAACACTTTACACCATGAACAACAATTTATTGAAGACATTATTGTCTGTTTCTTACATACTAGTTTTATATAAGGATACACGATCCTTTCATCTGCTGTCTGAACATTCACATTTATTCGACTGAGTGATAACATTTGCTTATATTAATGATCATTATATAGAATTAAGGCTTTATTATACACGCTCAGTTACACTTGGACCAAGAATACTCAGGACTTATGTAGGATTATCTAGTATAATTTCTCGATATAGAGGTTACAACACACTCTATGAATCAATTACAAGAAAGTTCGACTGAAAGGGATAGACGAAAAGAACTGTTACTGGGGGACACAGTGTCAGCACATGTAGTCAGACACTGTCTACAGGGGTTGATGAAATTTTAGACCACAGCAAATTTATGTTTGGTTAGAGATTATCAAATATGTGGGGTATAAATCTAGGCATTAACATGGATTTATAACACGGTGATAAAACCAACAATAACATATGCATCACTGGTAAGGTGGCCGAATGAGTAGCAAAAAATTGCCATCCTCAAACTGAGCAAAATGCAAAAACTTGCTTGCCTTGGAATTACAGGGGTCTAAAGGGCACACCGACAGCAGCTATGACAGTACCCTACTAGACCTCCCTCCTTCACATTATAAGTAGGGAGTCGAGAGAAGTATATTATAGAATTTTAGAAAACCTGAGTAAGGTAATGGTTGTATTAGGACAGTGACGTTATAAACGACCATATGGTACCAGACTTCTGACGATGTGGTACCCAAATATAGGCATATTATCTTTTCAGGTGAATATCTGCCCACGAAGGGATCGGACAGAGGAAGTAGGATGCAATCAACTGGCTTCAGGGTTACACTTAGTACACAGACTTACAAAGACAGACAGTACAAAATAGTTCTTCTGTATTTCTATATAAAAACCAGGTTAGGTGGTTTAAAAGATTTTGGGTCTTAATAGAACGTTTTTTCCTATTTGATATAAATATCACCCTAAAAACTCTTTATTGTGGTGGTACATTCTGTAAACTTAAGTAATCCTTTTAAATATGCCTATTTATAAGTCGGAAAAGTGAATCTCCAATAAGAATATTTTTTCATTTTTCAGTGTGTTTCTTTAGGAATTATAATTGTGACGATCTGATAACTGTAATCTGTGTTGTAAATCTAATGATAATAATCAACCTTCAAAAAGATTAGGCTCTATTTTATTATTATATTTAATTTCAAAAATAACAAATAACTGTTATTTTTTTGCATAATTTCCCATTTTCACAATGACAGTTGAATGTAATTCATTATTTTTTTCCGGAATGTTGGTTGTATAGCCATTACCGTTAAATATTTTTTGAATTTTGAAAATCATATGTTTTTGTCAAATCAATCAAACAGTAAATGGTTGTTCAACTTTATTTTTGTTCTTCCGTTAAAAAACATAAAAGTGAGATTAGTGCATATATAATTCGTTAAGACGAAAGGAAATGTACTCCGAAAAACTAAATAGATCATATTCCGAATCGGATCTCTATATATCACAATTTGACAACCTGTCTGTTAGTGTTAGTTCTCCCAGGGATTATTATAAAGAGCAAAATTCTGGTTGTTCTATTATAAGGAGAATTTATGTTGAAGAAATTGTCTCACCAAGCCGAAATCTAGGTGACAGTACATATTCAACATTTGGAAATGGTAAAAAAAGTTGTAGCTATAATGAAATAGGTAAGATCATCAAACTGATTTATTTTTGTATAATCTGAAATACACCTCTATTCTAACTTAAAGCTTACATGGTGGCAGATTATTAACTTTTTAATTACTTGTCAATCCATGTGGTATTTGGGAATATTCTTTTATCACAATTTTTAATCAAAGTGCCATACATCCACATTGTGTACAAGAAGTTCTAATTTATATGTTTATACATAGGTATAGACTTGTCTGATGGTAAGATTTTCCCACTTCAGATATTCAAGATAATTTATGTGATTATTGGTTTAATTATAATTTCAACACTCTTTGTTATTATTAAAATATATTTTTCACATTCTCAACTGCTGAGTTTATTATCTGGAACACATACAGGGAAGTACCAACAAAGTATATTTTTACATTTTGAAAATATAGGTACATGCAAACATGCAATGAAAAAATTTACTGCTTTTTATTCCTGAAATTTCTGAATATCAATTTATAAAAATAATAAACATTTATAAATAATGTCCACTTGAAACCTAAAAAACGACAGCTGAAAAACAGTTGATAAAAACTGACTATTAAAATTTATATACAGATAAATTTTTAGTATATTTTCAACCTACTTACAATCTTTAGATCATTGACTTGTTCATATAGAATAAATGAATATTATAAAGTAGATATTGTATTCCTTACAAAGAAAATCAATAAAAAGTGAGTAATCTAATCTTTTTCACTTTAGATGGAGATGTTCAATATTTACAATTTTTTATGCAAGGCATGTGTGATGTTTTTTTTTTATTAAACTAGTGATTTGACTAGAATTATTTCACATTATTCCTGTACCAATAAGGTACATAGTCAAATAAGATATGATTATTGTAATATAGCATACAAAACAACTAAAAGGAGAAGCTGAAAACCAAACAGCAGGAACAGTCAAGTAAGTGATACTGTGAGATCAAATAATATTAAAACAAATTACTTAAGGCAACTATAGTCAAGACCAAATGAAATACCTATACCTCAAGTCCTGAAATAATGAGATTTCTGCTTCAATGTGGGAACCATTTCTGAAATAATAGGGTTAAGTTCCCACTAAAGAGGACTTTGTTTTGTCAAATGTTGATAGCCATATCATTTTTATTATTTGTTTATTTGACAGGAAACCCCCAATATAGTATATATTATATAAATTAAAAAAAGCTTCTACAAAAATAGTATTTTGTAAGTTCTGAATTTTTTGAATACAATTTACATTCCAAATTATCTTTTAATTGGAAGGATTTAATTGGATAGTTGAATTGAAAATTAGAAGTTAGAAGTTAAACCTATGCTCAGAGTTGTAAAATATCAGAATATGATGTATAAAGAAATGAAACATTTATAGAAAATAAACATTTTATAGAGGCATTACAAAAAACACACATTTTAAGGGAAAATCCATTAACTAACATCTTAAGAAATTTGGACTTTTTAATACTCCCCACAACTTTGTTGTAAGGCATTGTTTACAGTCTAGGCTCTCCCTTATGTTGGCATCGCAATTGCAACTCATGACTCTCCATTTCAGCAATTAAAAAAAAACATTGTTATTTCTGGAATTTTTAACAATAACTATAAAGTTTTATTTACGAATGTATCATAACAAGAATAATTAATTAAGATTAATAATTGAATTGAAATACACTAAATGACGTCAGATGTGCACTCAGTCCCTTCTTTCATATTCCATCGTAATGTTTCTATGTTTTTCATGTAAATATAGAACAGAAAATACTTTTTATCAAAATATTTTAACTATTTATATATTAAATTTAATTTAAATATTTTAATTTTTTATATAATATTTTATAATTATTATAGTCGAGAGAATTTTGGCTGAGAAATGGGATTTTTCTGAAGATTTAGCAAAGATATTTTTGTTTATTTCCATTATTAACAAATATTCATATAAACAATAAATCCCATCAAACAACCAATAAAAGAACAATACATATGAGGGGTCTATTGAGTATAGCTGGTCTAAAGGTTATAAAATAAAAAATATAAAATATACTCATTTATAATAAAGCTTTTATGTTATATTTCAAATATAAAATGTATTACACACAAAAACCAGGAATAAATTCAGTGTGTTCTCAGTTTAGGCCACTAAAATCCTGCATATGTCAACATAAAACATTCACATAGAATTGAAGTTCCTCTATCCACTTCCTGTTTGTACTAAAATGCTAGACACTTCTCCACCCTTAATTCCAAAACTACTTCGTAAATTAAAAATAATTTCAAACAATTAGAAATTCTAAACCACCTAAAATTGTTAGCGAATTAAATGTTTAAACAAACCACCACCTTGTGTCAAACAGAAACAAATCTTTTGTGTCAGTTGCTCCAAGTTGGTGGCTCACTTGAATTCATGCCTGTACAACTTGGTATTTAGCATCCCCCAAAAATAACAATCTAGGGGAGCTAACTCGCCCGACCGACGGGGCCATTTTATTGTACCTTGTGTACTAATCACACATTCACGAAAAATCAAAGCTAAATAGTATCTAATTGCCTGTGCATTGTGTGAACGACAGCCGTCTTGAAACCAAATTTCGTTTAAGTTGCTTTAAAGATGTTGAAGTGCAGGAATAATTTGATTTTACAGTAATTGAAAATATTCGATATTTGATCTCCCAAAATTCCAATCTAAACGTTCAACTTTTGTGGATACTGCGGACGGACAGACACACTCAAATGCTTATTTTTCTGAGACCTAGAATATACAAAGGATGGATTATGTTTCTTGTGAATTGTGAAGGAGAACAAAATATTCTTCAAAAAATTATTCGCATTGCATTTCTCTAATTTCACAGAATTTCATCGGTTTAAAATGATCATCAGGAAATATTTTGTGACCTTTATAACAATGGTAGTTGTTTCTTTTCAAAATAGTTCTCTCGTGTTTTTTCATTTAGGTAAATCAACTTCAACGGCAATGTGTTTACTTGAACAAGGTGTCGCTTCTGAAAATGCACAGACCTGGTATCTCTAATTTTCCGTTCTTGACTATTTTTCATTTCCCGAGGTTGTTCTGATGGACAGCAGTTTTACATTTGCCATTAGTACAGGCAAGCTACAGTTTACTATTACTAACTATTAGTACAGTAATAAATAAATTAATGGTTTTTTGTACTGAATGGCCCCCAAAGTACCATTTTATTATTTGTACTTTTTCTGCAGTTGTCTGAAAAGTCGGCATATTGAATTTTGATTATCAAACCTTGCTACTTCTAAAATAAATGATCTTTATCTTTATTAGATATCTCGCTGTTTTTTTAATACCCACCATAATTTTTTTCCGAACCTGTATATATTATTATAATGTCCAGTTCCTAGCGTCCGGTTCAGTCTCCATTCACGTCTATCGGCCCAGTCTTCTGGTTGTAGATCTCTCTGAAATTGTCTTTTGGACACCATCAAGTCATGTTGTTTTTGGTCTTTCTCATTTTTTTTTGCTCAGGTAGCTGTCAATCCAATATTATAATATTGGATTGTTGATATTAGAAAAGCATATTTCAATGAATCTATATAAACTGTGGGAGGACCCTGTTGACCGCTGCTCTAAATAGTTCTGTAGTACTGCATTCGAATCATTCCCTCTGGTTCTTAATCCTGAATATTCTTCGTCTTCTCAAGTTGTAATAATGAGTATTTTTGCCCTCTCATCACATGTCTTAAGTACTCAAGTTTTCATCTTTTGATAGTTAATATGATTTCCGCTCCATTTCTTATCCTTCTAGTTATTTCCACTTTTGACATTCTTTGAATCCACGATATAATACCTTAAACCGAAGAATTCTTAGGCATAGCTCTAATAATATAGAAACTTAAAATGAATGATGCACGCGCGTTTTCCCATGTATTTTTATATATGTATGTATTATATGTTCCCAAGTATTTTTAGGTGTCCACAATCTCAATTACAGTATATTCAATTATCAATTGGATGTTTGCATCTGCTGATTTAGTCATGATCATGCATTTAGGTTTCTTCAAATTCATCTTCCGACTGTATTCATGACAGCATTCGTTGTTGCATTACGTTCTGTAAATTCTTTAAATACTGCTTCACATAGACATCGAATAGTGGGGACAGGTCGCAACCTTGGCGGTCTCTGTATTTTAACATTTCGGGTGTTCTAGTTGTCAACTCGTACCTTGGCAGGTTGATGCGGCAAAATCGGTATCAGTAGTCATTAAAGATATTGATTACTGAGGATTGTATATACTCTGTATTCAATTTAGTTTTCTGTTACATTTGGAATTCTCCACGTTTATATAATATGAAGGGTACAGAGAAAAAAGGAGGTATGTCAAAAATAACACATTAAACGGAACAAAGATTATAGTCTTGTCATTTACATTGATCAAGGTATTACCAGAGGTTAAATATAAGGCTTCAGTTGAATTGCAAAAACATAAAGGAAATATTAAATTTAGTTGAAAAAATACTTCTATATATGTTTCGTATGAAGTACGCATGTCTGGAAATTTTTCTACGTACATTGTGTACATTTGGAGCGTGACCTGTCAATTTTAGTGACTTTTGTAGAACTTCTAACTTTTTTTCCCAATTCCATGCAATGCCAAAAAGGCCTTCTGACATACTGGAACTTCTTGTGTTTCGTCATCTACATTATAACGTATTCTATAACTAAAGGCGGCATCATGAAGACGTGCAGAGTCCTGTGATACTCGTGGTCTTCGTTTCTGTACAGTTTGTACAGTAATTAATCCGCATAAGTATATATTTTGGGCATCTTTCGACTCCATGAGGTTGAACTTTCGAATAATTTTAATTCTTGCTTGTTCCGGTATTTGTAGAAAACACTTAAACCTAACGCACTTACAATCCGGTTCTATTACATGGCTTTGTCTATTTAATTTTTTATTTACTTCATGAATTCGTCCATATTTTCTACGTTTCCTTGCATTATTTTCCCGTGTGTCCATAACATCACATTTCATAAATTCGTCACTCTCACTAGACATATTTACAACTTGATAACTCTCCTTTCAAGTTCAGTAAACAAACATACATAACCTCTAAACAACTCTAAACTAAATTTTTTTAAAATGTTTCGTAAATTTTTAAACAGTACAATAAAAAGTTATGTGACGGTTTTTCGTAGCGTTGGAACAAACTTATTTTTAATTCAATACTTTGAATATTGTAAATATCTTACTTTTTAAGTTTTAAAATTAAAAATTTAACAATTTAACATATTAAAAATAAAGATTTTATTGTGATAAAAAAAAACAAAAAAAAGACAGTTTGCTAATCAATGGCATCGAAATTTGATTAGGCGTGGATGCATTAGTTATATAAATAGCTCTGTTCGTACTCCTTTCCCACTTCCCCCTAACTACATCTTTCATGATGGTTTTAAGCTTTTAAGCAGACGGCCACGGTTTGAGTTTATGCAGTCGCCCTCTTAAGGATTGTTTTGAAGTATAATAACCATAACCAAATCGCCCATTTCAACTGCCCTTCTAATCATCTTCTCAAAGTGACTAGTCTGTACAGGGTAAGATATGCAATGCTAACCTTATGGGAATTTCGCCAAGACGTTGCCAGTTTATGCAGTGAGCGATGGCGTTCTCTATTGTCTATCTTTCGAAATAAACGGAATAAACCAGGAGTTCTCAACAAGTCCTCACGTACAATTTTATGTAATTTACAAATATCGTTTGCTAATAATTTTACATAATACTGTACATTAATTGTTTCCAATAGTAACTTATCAACTTTTATCTTTTATTAGTATCAGTAGTATAATAAAATGCGCATTAAATAAACATTGTTTCAAAGTTTAAAATAATTTCGGTAATTTCTACTAACTGCCAAATTTAAAATGTTATTTATGTCCCAGCGATGCTAATTACTGCCATAATGTGTAAGGAATTTGTAATTTTGGTTGATATCAACTGCAAATACTTTCTTCTAAGTTATTCAGTAATTAAGAAGCAATTATTAGAGTAATTCTTGTACAGAATATGTTTAAAAGCTTGATACATCTAGGGCCTTAATTGGTCTTTATTTGTTCTTCGGAGCGCGTAAACATATTCGAGTTACGATTATTTGTACCATCTTGGATGTGAAACGTGGAAAAGCTCTGAAACTTTCAGAGAAGCAGATACTAATGAATATTATTAATTATCATCTTAATCAGGATAACAACGATTCTGTATCAAGTGTAATTAGAATACAATCTCCAAAGAGTAGGCCCAAGAAGCGAAAGGTTATTAATTCCCGTGACAAGTACGATGAAGGTGTCAAAGGCCAAATTCGTAGAATAGTTTATCAATTTTTTCGTGACAACATACCACCAACAATAAACATCATATTAGCTGTTGTAAATGTCGAAGAAACTTCGCCCAACTTTTTACGGGCCACCCTACATCGCTTGCTGAGTGATATGAATTTTGTGTTTATAAAACGTGGCAGAAATTCAATTTTGATTGAAAAACCAGAAATCATCTCGTGGCGTCATCGTTATTTACGCGCAATTCGTAAATACCGTGCAGAAGGATACAACATAGTGTATTTGGATGAATCATGGGTAAATATCGGGCACAGTGTTAATAAAGAATGGGTTGATAAAACAAAGACATCCCATCGCGATGCTTTTGTTCGTGGTCTGACAACAGGATTAAAAGCTCCAACAGCTCGTGGTGCACGGTTCGATTTATTGCACGCAGGATCTACCAGTGGATTTTTTGATGGAGCAGAGCTCACGTTTTTGGCAAAGAAAAATACTCAGGACTACCACGACGAAATGGATGGACCGACCTTCGAAGATTGGTTCGAAAATAACTTAATACTAAATTTGCCAGAAAAACTGTTGTGGTGATGGACAATGCCTCCTATCACAGCAGAAAGTCAGAACAAATTCCCAACAGTTCAACACTAAAAAAAGATATTCAAGAATGGCTTCTGTCACCATATCACTGTGAACTCAATCCCATCGAAATGGTTTGGAGTGAAGTGAAACGGTATATAGCTGGACCCAACGCGAATTTTAAAGAAGCTGAAATGCAAAATTTAATTACAGCAGCGTACCAGGTCATTACGCCAGAGAAATGGAAAAATTACGTAAACCACGTAATAGCAACAGAAAAAAAAATTGTTGGATGATATCGAACCAATTATTATAAATATAAATAACGTAGATAGTGATGACAGTGACGATAATAATGGTGATGATGATAGTGAAGCAGAAACTAAATGTGACAGCGATTGAAAGAAAAAGGAACTAAATATAATGGTGTACAATTACGATTACGTACACACGAAATTAAATACAATGACTTCTTTTATTTTCAACTTATTTATTAGTTTTATTTTCGGATATTTCTACGTTTTGTTACTGCCAACATATACAGTGCGGTTTTTAAAAGTCCTTCCCCCCTTAACTTTTGAACAGAACAATACATAAATAAAATGTTTCTTTATATTTTAGTTTTATTTTATTCGATTTTATTTAAATCTATAAACAAATGGTGTGTATCGCTAGCACATACTGTACAATTAAAAACAAACTGCTTGTATGACATAAATAAAAGGCAGTTCTTAATTTCTATTTTATTTTAATTTAACCCAAGTATGTTGTAGCAAATATTATTTATGTGTGAAAACCACTGAGAGAAGGAAGTCAGGCAGGGTCGTTATTGGGCATTAGTACTTAAGCTACCCTCAACAAGAAGATGGATTAGGCTAAGTAGTAAGAAGTGACGTTTATTTTAATACAAGTTTGCAAAGAAGTATGGCATCGATCTGTGCATTTACCCTGTACAGACTAGTCACAGACAATCTATATATGCGTCTATATTCTTTGCACGTACAAACTAAATTAACCGCTTTGTCGCCGTCGGTCACATTGGCATCCCTCCTTTTTTCCCTGTAGCGTTCGGACATGCCTCCTTTTTTACTCTGTATAACAAATATGTGTTACATCCTGTAACCTTTTTCATCGATGTGAATTTTTTACATGAAATAGTATCTGACCATAGTATAGTATTAGACCATATAGTGTGCCACTATATGGTCTAATTATTTCATTTTCGCCCGTCATTTGACATACCTCCTTTTTTCCCTGTACCCTTCATATATAATTTAATTAACTGATTTAATTAATGTCTCGACTAATTTGATTTGTTTTTAGGTAATTTGTGTAGTCCAATTTACAAAGAGACTTTTTCTAGTCCAATGTACAAAAGAAGAGATATTTACAAGGTTGACGATATTACAGCAGAACCAATGGATGTAGATAATTCATATACTGAAGAACGTTTCCCTTCAATGATATGCCCAGAAAGAGTTAGAAGTAGACAAAGTAAAAACAAAAGTAATAATCAATTATTAAAATCAGTGAATCAAACATGTAAACCAGAATTACCATTCGTTAACACTACCGAAGATCTAGATACTGATGAGACTGATACCAAAACTGAAAACAGTGAAAGTTTACCCCAACCATCACAGAAAATTAGAGTTATACATATTACTCACACAAAAAAGAATAATAATTTATACAAGAGCTGTGTGCTTTTTATAGTATTAGCTGTTGCTTTCTATTTTTATTTGTATCCAAATACCATATTTGTAAATAGTGATATCCAGATAGATGACATTAAAAGAGATTTAGAAACGAACATTATTGGACATACAAAAATAGTAGAGAATTTTATTCGGTTATTACAAAGAAGAGCTACATGGGCTGATAAGTTAAAAGTTGTAAGTTTTGTAGGATCCCAAGGAGTGGGAAAGACGTATTTTGCTAGGTTGGTTCAAAAGCACTTTCACCAAAATTTGGCACATGAGATCCATGCTTCGCATTTAGATTATAAAGTTAAAAGGCGAGAAATTTTAGACGCAATCAACAGTTGCTGTTTAAATTTAATTGTCATCGATGACTTAACAAATACTGACAGTATTGAACTCTTCGAGTTTGCTTATTCTCTTCCTAAAGACTCATTCATACTTTTAATTGCTATCTATAACACACATTACATTGACAAGAGTCTAAATAAAGTTATAAATTATGATGATCCAATAAAAATACGTAACAGTTTCGACAATTCTGGAATTAAAGGTTATGAGTTATTTGTATTTGAAGAGCTAACAAATGATCAAATTAGAGACTGGGTTCAAAAAGAACTTACCTCAAAAAACATTTCTTCGCCACATAGTAAAGAAATCATGGAGACTGTTTTAGAAAAACATGATACAAAAAGTGGATTAAAAGGATTGCGTTCCAAAGTGTTATTGGAATTGCAAAAATATATAAACTGAATTTGTCAATTGATATTGCATTTGAATTTTTATTGGTTTAGCCTGTCAGGCACAATGTTTTTAACTTATTTATTGTGTCTTCTATATGTCTGTGACATACTGGAACTTTGAGTTGATCGTTAGTTCTTTTTTAGCATTCCGTTTTTAATTTTTTTTACTTTAGTTTATCAATCTATCTGTTACTGTGTAATTCGTCATTCAAGTGTTTTTATATTGTTAATTCACAGATTAAAAATTGTTAATTATTGTTGAATCTCCGCTCCTTTTGGTGTATGTTTGAAAATACGTTTTAAAGCAAATTTTGCATAAAAAACTATTTCGAATTTTTGACTGATATTTGTAAAAAATATGTAATGTTAAAATTGTTTTATTTAAATTGATATTTTACTTTTTATTGCTTACTGTGTTTGATTGCTTTTTTGCCTTCCATTATATCGGCCCTCCCAAAGAAAACTGTCGTAACTCAAGATCACCCATTCCGAGATAATTGCGTTAAAAAATAATTGTGAAAAGTGACGTTCTGTAATTTTTCAGTCAAGGTGATTTTATTGGAAACTTTGGACTGGGTACCCGTAACGAGAGAAGAGACAGATTGGCTCAATTCTGCCAAGAGACCGAATACTTATTATGATCAGGAGACTCTATACATGGAAATCTCCAGCAGACAACCAACATAACGTCATCAGAAACCAAATTGACTACTTCTCATCTGGAGAAAATCATACCCCGGAGCTGATGTGAGATCAGATCATAACCCAGTTGTAGGAAGGTTTAGAATTAATCTAAAAAAGCTTGTGGCTAAAACTAATGTAGAGAGGATACAAGTATCCCATTTGAGAGATTCATCAACAAAAAAGCAAGTCACACTAAAAATTAAAGAAGAGCTCACCAAAATAGAAATGATTCCTACTGAAGATGCGAACAGGAAATGGCATATGTCAAAAGATTCTCTTATACGCACATGTGAGACAACACTAACACCTAAGCTGATCAAGAACAAAATTGAATGGATGACCGATGAGATTCTGGATCTCATGGAAGCAAGGAGATCCTTTAAAGACAAAAACATGTATAACACACAGAAATAAGGAGAAAGATCAGAGATACAAAGGAAAGATGGTATAGTGACAGATGCGAAGAAATTGAACAGTTGGTAGAGAAACATGATAACTTAAACCTTCATAAAAAAAAATAGGGAAATAACAGGCACTAATATTAAGAAAAAATCAAACATATTGCTGGATAAAAACGGCAAAATAATTATAGACGTCGGTGAAAGGCTTAAAAGATGGCAGGAATATATTCAAGCGCTATTTAAAGACGAACGGACAGATAGTACTAGAGCAGGAAAAAATCGGCAACGGCCCAGACATAACAGAAGATGAGGTAATAGAGGCGATAAAGCGAACAAAGAAGGCAACAGGTCCTGACGAAATACCTGTAGCCATAATACGGTTAATAGAAGAACAGCAAATTGGAATATTGGTCGACTTATTCAATACAATATACAGTACAGGATCATTCCCAGAGATTGGCTGATGTCAACATTCATAACACTACCAAAAAAACCAAATGCAAAAGAATGCCAAGACCACCGGATAATAAGTTTAATGATTCATACGCTCAAAATATTTTTAAAAATTATACACCGGAGAATACACAACAAACTTGAGCAGGACATAAAGTGACACACAATTTTGATTTAGAAATGCACTGGGAACGAGGGAAGCCCTGTTCGCTGTGAATGTACTTGTGCAAAGGTGCATGGATATTAATCAGCCAGTATATATGTGTTTCTTGGATTACAACAAAGCCTTAGATAAGGTCAGACATAACCGTCTTATCGAATTACTTGACAAGAAAAACTTAGATATGAGAGACATCAGGATCATTAGCGCTATCTATTATAATCAGATCGCTGTGGTAAAAGAGAACAACGTCTTTTCAAATGAAATACAGATTGAGAGGGGCGTCAGGCAGGGCTGTGTCCTGTCTCCTACTTTGTTCAATTTGTATTCAGAGGAAACAATCCAGGAAGCACTAGAAGAACTATGTGAATAAAAGTAAATGGCCGACCAATCAATAATATACGATTTGCCGACGACATTATTTTATTAGCGGAATGTCTTGAGGATTTACAACAGATGGTTGACAGAGTGGTAGAAGTCAGTCAAGAAAACATAAAAATAGGCATGGAGAACAAATTAAACAAGTTGAAAAATATAAATATCTGGGTACAATAATTAACGAAAATAATGAGTACACAGAAGAGATTAAGGCAAGAATAGGACAGGCAAGAAATTCTTTTAACAAACTGAAAAAAGTACTCTGCAGCAGGGACATTTCAATTTCTTTAAAGATAAGACTTCTGAGATGCTACGTGTTCTCCGTATTATTTTATGGGTTGGAGGCTTGGATATTAAAAAAAGATGTTTCGGACAGATTAGAAGCCTTTGAGTTATGGGCCTACAGAAGGATATTTAGAATAAGTTGGGTGGATAGAGTCACGAATGTCGAGGTGTTGAGAAGAATGGGAAAAGATAAAGATGTTTTAAATACAATTAAAGTCAGAAAACTGCAATATCTGGGACATATCATGAGGGGCGAGCGTTATAACTTGTTGCAATTAATAATGCAAGGAAGAAAGTGCGAATTGCCATGATGGTTGTAAACCTTCTTAGAGGAGATGGCACATTAAGAAGTAATTTTTTAATTATCACTACTACATTTTTCATTTTTTCACTTAACAATTATTTGTGCAATCGGAATTATTGCAAACGAATATAAATTTCATAGAGATATTCCATTTTGGGTTTTGAATGAGTTACTAGTAAGTTACTAGTAGTTATAAGTAAAATCTGGTGCCCGACAAGGCTGTGTCGTGTCTCAATTGCTCCTTAACTTGAACTCTGAATACATTTTCAAACAAGACCCCCAGAGGACCAATGGTCATGGGGGAATAACTGTTTGTTTTATAAGGAGAGCTATTACATTAAGCAATTACTGTAATTTAAAGCAATAAACATTTCTGAATCTGAGAGAATAGATTTTCTCCCTATCTATATTAACTATTTGATCAGTCCTTCTGTATGGAGTCGAAGCCTGGACATTAAAATTAAATACCATGAGACATTATCGCAGAATGCTTAGAATATCATAGACACAGCACATTACGAATTGAACAAACAGTATTAAACATAGAGAGTTAGAACTTTTAACAACGATTAAGGCAAGAAAGACCTCGTACCTAGTACACATAATGGAAAATAACAAATATAATTTGCTGCAAATAATAATTGAAGGGAAGATAGAGGGTAGAGGAGTAGAGAGAAGAGCCATGTCATGGCAACTTGTGGAAATTATATTTAAAACTGTTCGCCACTAGAATGGGTTTTCCCCATTCGCTTAACATTTCAGTAGCTTGCATTTTCTAGCACGATATGATTAAATACAAGCAAGACGCAAAACTATCAGTAAACTAATTTGAAATAAGTTTGCGGCGAAGAGTCTACGAATTTAATGAATGATGGAAAAATCAAATTTTTAACTGGCCATCCACACCAATAAAATTCATCGCCTACCGCCTAAATTTCCAAGAATTTTATCGGGAGCCAATTCACGCAAACTCTTTTATCATTTCATTATTTCAGTATATTGTTGTTATAGTGGAGAATGCCTTTTAATCATTACGACCCGAAAAGATTTTAGGACATTTGATGCATAAACGCCTTTCCTATCAGCTCATGTCCAGCACGATTCGGCGAACACATTACTAATTCAACCAAAGCGGAGAATTACTCCACACTCGCTTACATTTTTTTGTACAGGCCATCTCATTGTAAGGAATGCTCTGCTGCCACTTCTTCTTCTTCTTGATGTGCCTATCCGTTACGAATGTTGGCGATCATCATGGCAATCTTTATCTTATCTGCAGCAGCGCGGAAAAGCTGCACATATGTTGTATTGAACCAGATTCTGAGGTTCTTTAACCAAGATGTTCTTCTTCTTCATGTACCTCGTTTTCCAAATATTTTTCCTTGCAGGATGGCTTGAAGGAGAGTATATCTTAATTTATTTCGCATAATATGTCCGAAGAACTGTTACTTTCGAGATTTGATGGTGATCAGTACTTCTCGATTCTTATTCATTCTTCTGAGGACCTCCTCATTTGTGACTCGGTCAGTCCACGGGATCTTTTTTAACACCATAAAAAAGGACAGAGAAGACGTAGCATCGCAGAATTCTTACTTTTGTATCAAGAGAGAGGTTGTGACTCTTGAAGAAGGCCCCCATCCGATTGAAGGTGGATCTAGCTTTTCCGATGCGTGCTCTAATCTCCTGGTTGTTGGTCCATTCTTTATTTATTATGGTGCCGAGGTAGTTGTAGTGCGTCACTCTTTCTACAGGGGATTGGTTGACGTAGAGTTGACCTGTTATTGTTTTCTTGCTAATTATCATAAGCTTTGTCTTCTTAACGTTTATATTGAGTCCATATTGTTGACTGTAATACGTGATTTTGTTCATAAGAACTTGTAGGTCTTCTAAGTTGTCCGCAAATACTATGGTGTCATCTGCATATCTGATGTTGTTTAGCCGGCAACCATTTAGTAGAATGCCTTTTTCAGTTTCGTGCAAAGCTTCGATAAATATTCTTTCAGGGTCCAGATTGAAGATTAGAGGAGATAAAATACAGCCATACCTCACTCCACGCATGGTTTTCACATAGTCAGTGTATTCTCCTTCAACTCTGAGATTTGCTGTCTGATTCCAGTAGAGACTTCTAATTATTTTCAGATCTTGGTTGTCAATTTCTGTTTCTTTTAGTATTTGCATTATCTTGGCGTGCTGTACTCGATCAAACGCTTTCTCGTAATCAACCAGACATGCCTATACGTCGCAGTTGACGTCTCAGCATCTCTGGAATAAGACTAGTACTGAGAACAAAGCCTCTCTAGTACCAACAGCATTTGTGAACCCGAACTGGTTGGGGGAAATTTGACTTTCACAGAGCTTGTAGATTCTCTTATGAATTATCTTTAGGAACAATTTTAGGAGATGACTCATGAGGCTTATAGTACGGTAATATTCGCATTTTTTGGCTCCTGATTTTTTTGGAAGTGTAATAAACTCAGATTTTAGCCATTTTGTTGGTATTTCTCCAGAGTTGTATATGTTGTTAAATATCTTTGCGATTATTGCTACTGATTCGTTGTCCATTAGTTTGAGTAGTTCTGCTTGTATATTATTAGGGCCTGCCGCTTTGCCATCCTTTAACTGTGTAATTACTGTTTACCGGAGTAAACTTCCTGCTGTAATAATCTTGGTCCATCATTTACCTCTTCTTCTAGCTCAAAGGTGTTATCTCTTTGGTCTTCAAATAGTTTTTCTAGATATTATTTCCATGTTCTTATTTTACTCTGTTTGTCCAAGATGATGTTTCCGTCAGAATCAGTTATATTTCCTTTCTGCCTTCGTCTTAGTCCCCCTGTGAGTTCTTTAACTTTTCTATGTACATTGTGACTATCGTACTTTGACTGCAGAGTCTCAATTTATTCGCATCTTTCCCTGGCTTCTTTTTCTTTCGCTTCTCTGATTTTCGTTCTTATTAATATATTTATGGTTTTATATTTGTCTGCGTCATTTTTGGCTTCTCTTCTCTTGTCCATTAGTTTCAGGATCTCATCTTTTGTCCATGAATATTTTCTTCATTAATCTATTTGTCTTTAAGTGTTTATCCTTTACATTTTGCACTATTTCTGTAATATGTTTTATCGTTTGTTCTTCGTTCGATTCGTCTCTAATTGCTTTCACTTGCTCGTTTAACGTGGCTTGGACTCTCATCCTCGTATCAAGGTCTTTCAGCATACGTAGGTCGTATGATTATGCTTTCCTTTTCTGCACTGTTTTGAGTTTTACTCGAAATACTCCTACCAGTGGAACGTGGTCTGTCTCTAAGTCTGCTCCAGGATAAGTCTTGACAGATGTAAAGCTGTTTCGGAATCTTTTATTTACTAAAATGTTGCCTGCTGCCACTAAGAGGCACGTACTTTATGTGGGATATACACATGGTATTCATTATTAAGTTGTGACGAATAATCTAAAGTCAGTCGCACCTATGAAAACTCTTACTATGGGACAAAGTAATAATATATTTATACAAATAATACTTTATTATAAAAATAGTTATAATATATAACAGGTAATCACATAATTTCCACGGATGATTTGTTGAAATGAATGAAAATAATAAAAATGCATGAAGCTTAACCTAAACCAGAATCAGATTGGTATAAAATATATACAGACTGTTTTAACAAGAAATAATAACATTACATAAAATTAAATGTATGAAACACATTGGTATATTTAAGTAACATACTGATTAATTCATTATGAAACAAGTTTCTTGTTGAAACATTTGTATACACAACCTAAGTCTATTTCTAATTCTAAGCTTAACCCTAATCTACTTCTAGCCTCCTAAAATTGCCTGTTATTCCACATAAGGAATCGCCTTCAGAGCCACAAGAGGTCACGTTCCTTTTCAGAGCCGATACGGCTCCTTCTTTTGCTTTCTCGGTGAATAGCTCTTCATTAACTTCCATCCTGTCGTGAGACATTAAAATAGGATGAGCTGCGTACAGTTCTTTTTTCCATAATGCTAAAAAAAACCAGTATTTCTATTAGTTTCTTTAAATTTCAAATTGTCCATGAAGAGACGAATGGAAATAAGTTGGACTTTATTTAAATATAACACAGTTAACATTAAAAAATGCAATGCGATAAATCAGATTATTTTGTAATTGCAAGCTCTAAATCAAATAAAATTGGAAAGATCACAAGGCTAAAATAAAATAAGAAAAAGATGAATTTAAGATCATCTGTTAAATGTCTATAAAGAAATATAAGCTAAAATGTGAGTATTATTTTTGAAGAAACAATTTTTGGCACCGCTGTATTTTTAATCTATGTCTAATCTACTGGTCCATTCGCCACCCCACCAATTCTTTAAGTTCGTGCGTGGTGGTGCGTGTAATTACCGTGCGAAGAATCCTGGCGCTTTAAATGCCCAGACTTAAAATATAGGTACAAGTGAAACGAATTGACTTACCTATCATTTCAGCCATCGGCATGGTTCCTCCATATTCTTTGGGTAGAATGTCAACTTCTATGTGGCCGCTCGATATCATATCCTGAATACTGCTGTATAATCTAACCCGACTACGTATCTTCTCAGAAATTAGAGACATACCGAAATCGACAGCAAACTTCATTGTTGGAAGAACGTGCATACCGTGAACCTCTTTGTGTCTCATTGGGAGGGTTTTCTACAAATTATAACACAAACCATTAAGTATATTTAGGAAACAATAAATTTAAAAGATTGTAGTTTAATTAGCATTTTTTGCGAATTTCACTAAATTTTGTTTTTCATTTTGCAAGTATTTGATACAGAAATTATACATAAATAAACAGCTAATAGTACTTTATAGGTATGTGGTCGATATTTCGACCACTGCACTAATAATACTTATGAGCTAGTAATTGACATGAAAATTTACCGAGGTGCAAACTCAGTAAGTATTTGTAACAAATAATTTATAACAAAAAAACAATATTCCAAATCATATATATATTTAGGGATTCTACAGTATTCTCTGCCTTCCCTCGCTCAACCGTTTCCATCTCTCTCTGTTGTTCCATTCTCCATCGTTTAGGCCTCTCTTACTCATGGCGTCGTTTACTTCGTTCCTCCAGGATTTTCGGGGTCGTCCTCTTTTCCTCCTTCCTATGGAGCTCCATTCGGTTTTTCTCTTTATCCATCTGCTGTCGCTAGTTCTTCTTACATGTCCATACCACTTTAATCTTTTTTGTTCTATATATGTTAGTATGTCTGTTTCTATATATGTTAGTATGTCTGTTTCTATTGATGTTCTTTGCTTTATTTCGTCATTACTTCTCCTATCCATTCTTGTTACTCTGCAGCATCTTCGCAGGCATTCCATCTCTGTTGCTACTATCTTACTGCTGTTTTTCTTGTTTATGATCCAATTTTCAGCCCCATATGTCATAATACTTCGCACTAATGTTTTATAAATCTGCATTTTTGTCTTCATATTTACCATACTGAGTTAAGTTGTCGGATTGCTGTTCTTGTTTGTCCTAATCTTTGTGTAATTTCTTCCTCTGTTGTTGCATTTTTCGTGATTATAAACCCCAGGTATTTGAATTTATCCTTTCCTTTGATTGTTACGTTGTCATCAATCTGTAGATCTTCTATGTCTTCTTCACTTGTAGATAGGTACTCTGTTTTCGCGAGGTTAATATCTAGGCCAGCCTTGGTATATTCTTGGTATATTCCAAATCACTTCGAGTAAAATTTTTTTATGTGAATCTCATCAAAATAAATACTTTTTTTATCTTGGTAATTTTTCAAAAAAATGATTCTTTTTCGAGTTATTTGCAATTATCATAATGGCATGATTGCAGAAAGTTACGAAAAATACGAAATAGTTGTTTAAATTTAAAACTGTTTTTAACAAGATAGAAACCACTTATCCTAGTCAAAATATTCTTACTTGTAGTTCCAAAATTTTAAAGCTTTTTGTAGAATTGTAATTCATTTAGTAGTTTTTTAGAAAAAACTGAACCAAAAATCACTAATTAAGGTATTTTTTCAACAAAAAATTGCAAATAACTCGAAAAGGAAGCATTTTTCGAAAAATTACTAAGAAAGAAAAAGTATTTATTTCAATGAGATACGCCTAAAACAATTTTACTCGACGTGATTCAAGAAACAGCTTTTTTGTTATAAGTTATTTGTTAATAACAATTTCCGGCCCACTCAGAAAAATAAAAAAATAAATAAATTTAAAATTAAAAAAATATATAGAATCGAATAAAAAATGTTGGTGCGGCAAAAATGTAAAACACTTCTAAGCGTCTTTTTTTGATTGGTAAATAGTGGTTCATTTCTGTTAAAGATAGTAAATGATTTTATTCTTTGATTTTCTTTTTCTAATACCAAATTTAGTTGTTCTCCTCAAATACTCCTATATTTTGTCTTCACATATTCTCATATTTATTTATTTTCAGACCAAAAACTGTAGTTAAGGTCTTTATAATCTTGGGCGATAATCACCTGATGACCTGATCATCTGCGACACAAAGTAGCTATATCTAAAAGTTTGCCCATATCGGTACGTTCCTTCTTCCATTTTGTGAATGTTTCTTTAATATAGATCTCCAATCGAATTATCTCAAGCCCTTTGCTGCGTTAATTTCAGGTGTTACTTAAATACTCACTTTAATTCTTGTGTTTTTGTGGTGAATGCTTCATCTTGCCATACGCGACTGTGTTGTAAGGAAAAAGAAAAGTCACAACAACTATTTACGTCCAATCCAATAGCAGATTGCCACAGTTATAATAATTAATATAAAAAGTATTAAAAATGATGTAATTTTTTATGGTAATTTCAAAATTTTAGATGCTTTGCATTAATTAAAATATAAACAGGTTTTATTGCATTGATTTGAATACAAAGTGTTTTTGAAGACAAATAATTACAGCAGTCATGGCCGAGCGGTTAAGGCGTCTGACTAGAAATCAGATTCCCTCTGGGAGCGTAGGTTCGAATCCTACTGACTGCGATCATTTTATGTTTTTTTTTTTATTTTAGATTGAACATCAGAATCAGAATATATATAATTTCCAGTACTTTTAATTTGACAACTGCTAGGAACCAAAACAAACTTAATTATTTCAAGTTTTTTTTTATATAATTATACCTACCTAATCTTAGAGACTATTATTTTTATTTACTATTTCTTCTTACGTTTGTGTGAACAACATTCGGTCTGTTTTTCAATGTGCCTCCAGTAAGTTGTCGTTTCATCGTTTTCGTGGTCTTTTATATTATATACAATATAGTTTGAGTGAATGGATTCCTTGAGGGGGAAGGTGGTTTTTAGGATTACCTTACTTTTTAAAGCTTTCCTGTATCTGATATCTTGTGGTTTTTAATATAAATAAGACTAATGTACTGGGCCTGACGATGGGGCATATATTGTAAGCCTTGAAATCAGTAACCCAAAATTTATCATCATTAAATAATAAAAACTACTTAAGATTGTGAGTATTGACTCATTTCTCATTTACTAGTAATATGGACTCAAATTGGCAATCTTTTCATCATAATTTATAGTGGTTGTATGCTTGTATGCCTGTTGTGTTTGTTGTGTTCTGTATTGTAAAAAGGCTTTCTTCTTTTTTCCACATTTTCTCTTAATTTGCCATTTCTATTCGTTACTGTACGCAAAGTAGAAAGGATAATTGTGGACCCTAGAAGTAAAGGGTTATAAGTGACATTTTTGTAAATATTGAGAAAACTGCATCGCTGAACTGGAAATTTCTCATTCTATTTGGAGGTAAAAAGATCTATGCGATAAGTCTAAAAGGTGCTACTTTCTAGCGGTAAGTTACCTAGCCTACAAGCCAACTATAAGTAAGGCTTGAAAGAAAAGAGATACAAGTGCACTGGTACCTCTGTTCCACTGTGTCAGACTGTTAGTTGAGTTTATCATTTTGGATGGGTATAGTACTTTTGGGTGGGTTTTCTTGTATGGGTATTCTCTTAAGTAATACTTTAATACTGCTGCGTTTTAAGTCATTAAAAACTACAGTGTTTTTAAGAAGAGTTCGTTTTTTTTCTTTGCGGAATACGGAGCCAGTGATAGAGGATTTACCTGCTAATGAGTTTTCACTACCAAAGCAGATTGGCAAAAAAAAGGATTCGGAGGTCAGATAAGTAAAAAAAACAGGGCTAAAATAGCAAGCAAGAAATTCAGGTGAAGCTTTCAAAAACACAATACTCATGAAGCTAAAAAGTTACTAGAACTTGAAAATCATCATTGTGGGAATAAATTTACAAATTAATATTATTTCACAAGAAAAAAGACTTTTAATTTTTAAAGAATATTGAGCATTGAGCATTGGAATCTCCAAACAGCTTTTCTAAGTCGATCCATACAGACTGAGTCTATAAAAAGAAAAAAACTAAATGCAGTTTATAGTAATGGAAAATGATTTTCAATTACGCCATACTTTAAGAAGAGCGTAAGTGGAAAGAGCATCAAAATGGTCACATTTTCAGCAGGACAAACCTTTAACCCTGTTTTACAAGAAAACAGCTGGAGGTATCATAGAAATGAAAACCATTCGAGCTGGAAAAAACTAAAATATAAAGAATTATAAATCAATTATGTATTAGTGTTATGGTGAAGGATACATTTGTACAAAAACTTTAAGATCTTTTCACATTTTTTACCATTATGTTGCATTTCTTAGCAGTAAAAAGGTACAAGTGCTACTGAGCGACCTAAAAATAGCTCCAAAATGAGTAAAGTCAATAAAATTATGATCTTCTGTTACCAATAATAATATTAATGCCTAAAGTTGCTTAATTGGAGAAGAAAAACTAGCATTAAAAATTATGGTAATTACAGCGAAGGCTCAACTTTAAACGGCATTTACTCAAAATTTACTTTTGTCACTTACATATCTTTACTTCTAGGGTCCTCAATTCAACAAGTGAATATTTAATAAACACAGATTCAAATAATTCATAAGAAATTCCAGCTGCAAACACCTGATAAACGGAAAATAACTGTGACAGACTTGAGGGACTATCTATGACAAACAGTTCATTAAAAATACAATTTACCATTTTCACGAGATTGACGATTGTTGTGTATCAATGAAACTCTTGCAGACAAGGCGTACAAGTGGACTATGAGTGTGAGTTCCCTCTACAGGATTAAATCTTTGGGATTTAATGGAAGAAAACGAAAGATAATCGAAGTTTATTAATGGAAAGGAATGACATTCGTGTTTTACATCTGAAGTATTTAGACAATATTAAATATTACAGGAGTAAATGTATGTATATGTAACCTACGTACATGCAGGATACACTACGCTGAACAGCTGACCAGATGATAGTGATAAAGGATTGTTTAAAAATATTTCAAATGGGAGTAGGTTGCTTATCATACACGGTAAAGGCAAATGGGTTTATACCAAATGTTTCTTTGATTTTTATATCAGGGCCTAGTCTGGAGATTATCATAATGGCATGATTGCAGAAAGTTACGAAAAATAGTTAAAAGAACAGTTAACCACCAATTTGCTGTAGGATCTGTTGTCACTGAGAATGTTCCATACCATAATGTAAAATTTAATAGAGCACCTTCCAGTAATTCTAAAAAAGTAGATGTTATATTGGTTGACAGAAAAAAATATACCTACCATTTTTAATATCAATGATAAAACCGTAACTGCATTCAATCATCAAACGACACAAAGAAGGTTTTATTCAATGTAAATTTGACAAGTTACTGCAAAAATGGAGACATATTTCCTTAAAATGTCCACCATATTATCCAGACTTAAGCCCTATAGAAATGGTTTGGATGCAAATAAAAAATGGAATTATAAAACAAAATGTTAATTTTACGTTACGAGTTGTAAAACTGTTGGTGGAACAGGAATTTGTCAAATTAACTGTAGATAACTGGAAGATAGTGTTGTCAAGGTCGAAATTAAGTACTTGGGAAATGAACGTTACATATATCTAATAACTGAAGAGTTAAGGATTGGTTTAAATGATTCCAGCCACGATTACAATGGATCTGATTATGAAAGTTAATTACATAATATAACATTATGATGTACTCACAAATGTTTCGCTTAGCTATTATTCATAAGTTGTATGTGTGCTTGAAGAAAGAGCTTTGGCATTAGATGAAGAATCTTTTTGCCACAGAAAATTATTCATAAGTTATAAACAATCAGTTTGACCTATTTCAAATATTTTGGAAAGTCACTGCTTCGTTGGCTAGGCATTATTCTTCCGAGAAATTCTCGCCAATGCATTTAAAACCAGCAATAACTTGGTAAATATACAGTTTGGTTCGACCTCCAACTCTACAATTTCGATCAGAGTAATTGAAACTCGAACATCAAGTAGCAGAACAATCGGAAGAAAGCGACGAGAAAAATACGGCATTTTGCGGCTCATAATCAAGGGCAAAATAGAGAGCAGAAATGTAGCAAAGAGACGAATATCTTGAAAACTCTAAAAGAATGGTAGATGCAGTTCAAAACAACTCTTTAGAACCTTTCTTTCGAAAGTTAGAGTGACTAAAATTATTGCCAAGCTCCGTAGCGGAGAAAGAAGTTACACAAAGAAATGTGGAGCCAAACATAGTAGCAAGATAAATGACCAATTTCTTGCAGTTTTCATATTTCTCTGGAAATGTTTACTCCACAATTCTTGGGTGGATGCAGTTTTATGTATGTGCAACAAAATGTCTTCCTGCAAGTCTATAATTTCCATTTGAAGCAAAGGCTTTGGCATGGGGAACAAATTAGCAGCATGATTACTCCATTCTTCTGCTTCCAGAACTCCAAAAGGCGCTTTTAAGAATGCCGACAGCTTTTCTACCTCTGCAGATCTTCCTACGAATTCCTTTTTAAAACAATCAATGAAATCCAAAAATAATGACACGTCCATTTCTGATTTAGAATTATTATTGTGTTTAAGAGTTTGTGAAAAATGAATTAGTCCATAACTTGCAATGTTTTTTTCAATAATATCGAGCGAGCGACGGGACAAGTACACACTTTGTATCAAATCACATATTATTAATTTCTCATTTCCTTGCAGTTCGCTATTGAGCACATTTAAGTGTCGCAAAACGTCTTTCAAAACAGCCACAGCCAACATACTTCTTTTGTTTGCCAGGAACTCCAAATGCTTAATTGCTTCTTGAGTATTTAGGTTTTCTAATAAAGTAGTTATTTTTTGTTTTATTTGCAAAATCAATTGACCTTTACATAACTAACGAACGTTCTTATGTTGAATTAAATCCGACCGCGTTGAATTACACTCAGATAAAAAACTTTGAACTGCCTGTGCTGTAGATCAGAACAACTCACAAAATTAATCAGCTTGTTCATTATCTCTTTCAAACTGTCACTAAGTTTCTCACATATGGCTACATTTAGCATTGATAAGATGGTAGCATACTATTATTTTCTTTGACTCCCTTTACAAGCCCCCTTTCTTTGCCGACCATACAAGGGGACCCATCATATCAAGAGATACCATTTAATTGTAACTTACGTTTGATTTTGTCAAGAACTCATCAAGAGTCTGGAGTAAATCTTCTTCGCGAGTCTGGCCTTTAAAAGGCAAGACCGCAAGCGATTCTTACCTAAATATTTTATTTTCAATATAAAATCTCACGTGAATTCGTGATTCGTCATTCGTGAATTTGTGAGATAAGAATATAAAGTTCTTCTTCTTCTCGTGCCACTCCTAGCGGAGATTGGAAATCATCATGGCCACTGCGACTTTGTTAGCAGCGCGCCTAAAAAGTTCAATCGAACTACACCCGAACCATTCACGTAGATTACGAAGCCACGATATTTTTCTTCTTCCCACACTTCTTTTGCCCTTAATTTTGCCCTGCATGATATTTCTTAAAAGTTCGTACTTTTCACCTATGAATGTGATATTTACTATGAATGTTCATATTTTAAGGTTATGTTATTGTTTTGTTAAAACTTTGATTATTTCAAAATAAATCAATAAATCATTGAATTTATTTACGAAGTTAAAAAATATTTAAATTAATGTTTTATTCTTCTTCTTTTCTTCTTTTTCTTTCTTTTCTTCTTCTTCTTCTTCTATTCTTTTTGCCAAAATAAACACTCACGAAAATAGACGTTTGTTCGTCGTCAACAATATCGCATGATTCATCAAGTGATATGGCATATCGAGGCGCGTTTTGCAAAAGTTCGAGCAAACCCCTTTTATATGCAGCGAATATTTCGGTTCTTCTTGTAATACTTTTTGCCGACAATCGAATATCTTGAATTGCGACAACAAAATCCGTTTTATCTTCAAAAAATGCTGAGACCACTCCTAGGATACATTTTTTAACTATCTTAAGTCTGAGTCTTGAGTCTGAAAATGGCTTCTGGTGTTTATTGAGCGTCCAACATACCCACAAAGCTGCGTCTGCAGATTTTTCATGCTTGCTCATACTTCGAAGTAGTATGGATAGTGCTTTTTGTAAGAAGCTAGATATTCCTAAGGTTTTCTTTGCGAGCTTCACTTCCTAGAGGAAACTTTTGATAAAACTGTTGATGGGTCGTTTCATAATGTCACTTTAAATTAGTACTTTTAATAAGAGCGCAGTTTTTTTTTGCATATTCGGCAAACTGGAACAGTACCAGATCTATCGGGAAGCGTAAAACAATACTGTTCAGTCCATTGAATCAACAATTTCCTATTTTCACTATCAACTTTAGCTTTTTTACGATCCATATCGATAAAAATCACAAGGATAAACAACGAAAGTTAAGCAAGCGAACAACACAAAAGACAAAACGGCGACAATCACAACAACACTCACTTGCTCTCAGCTCTACCTACTACATGACTACGACTGGTGGGTGGCCAAGTCGCAAGACTGTGTAGAGCGTGTAGACTGTCGGTGAGGCGGCAGTGTTGCCAACTCTACGCGTGGATGCTGACGCTAAGCGGCGGCGGTGTTGCCAACTCTACGGTGGCAATCACACGTTTTCGACCTCCCTCCGGAGTTGGACCGTCATAATAATATTATTTTCTGGACTTATCGCGTGATAATTGGTATTCTATTATAGTAATGTTTTATATTATTGTAACTTACCTCTCCATTTTTAACTATACGCACAGCCTCCTTGATGCTGAATAAAGTCAAGTATGGGAATCCCACACCTTGTCCATCTGCGACGTGGACAAATCCTCGTACTTGATTTTCTTCATCTTCTAAAAGAGTCTCATACACAACACCATGGATGCGACACATATCGGCATTTGAGAATGAGTATAGATCGAACACTCCTTAGAATCAAAATAAAACATTAGTATTGATTAGAAAAGCAGAGGGCAGCGCAATAGAAAGCGAGTGTTAAGTTATACCTAGTGATCGTTATTGCTTTGCTCTTAATTTCTATTTATCTGGTGTCAAGGTATTTAATAAATGGAATAATTATTCAGAAGGATAGGTATGTTATTTTAGTTTCAACCTTTTAAGTTAAAACAGCAATTTTTAATTCGACTTAAGTACGTATTTTATTTACGTTTGTAAGCTTTCCGCTATTGTAAGATTAAGGAACAAATACGTCGTATAATTTTGTTTGTTAAATTTAATAAAAATACAAAACTTAAATTCAGTGCGATATGTAAATATTCTGGGAAAAATACAAATTCGGGGAAAGACATTGCTCCTAAAAGAAGTCATGTTTTGGTCATTTTTAAATTTAAATATTAATAGAAAGATGTTATCATCTTTTTGGAAAAATCGGCCTTGGAAAGCTGAATTGAATAAGCTTTTCCTCTCAAATATAAAATCTAAAGAGGTTTTTAATTTTATGATAGGTTTTCAATGATTTTGCATTTATTTAGTGAAGTATCAGTTTGCTCAGTGTACAATTATTTTAGATAAAATTAGAATTGAAGATACTCTTGTTTTTGTTTGTAATTAGCATATTTAAATTTTTAAAAATTATCCAAAAGGATTAGGATACATAACACAATGTTTAAATTCTGGGTGCGGATTTCTGTTGTACAATCATTTGTAGATAATGTCGTTAATATTATTACGTTAATATTTTGTCTAAGAACGAATTTGTCATAAATATAAATAATTTATATTTTATTGCGGGACCAGCATAACACCTTTTTTCGGAGAGTCCGTTAAAACTAATTTTGTCAGAAAAAAAAAAACAAAAACAGAAATCAAACGATTTCTACCTGGCGAAACCGAATTCAAATTTTTCCCACTGTGCTTCCTAAAACTTGCGAAGCAAACAGCTTGATAAATTAATCGGCAAGGGAATCTAAAATTGCATTCCACATGCCGTTCATCATGATCAAAATCCGTAGTGAATTCAGTTTCTGGTACTCCAACCGAAGTAAAGTAATAAAACATAATGACGGTATTAGATTTTTGTTTTGATACATTTGTATCATTTGTAGATGGCGTAATAACGTCCGTATATAGATATTTTGATAACTATTGTCTAGGACGGGAAAGATTTTTGTTTTGGTTCAGAGTAGTGGCTATACCGCTCTGAGGAGACCTAAAGAGGTCGAAATACGTATAAGCGGCTGTCGCTGCCCTGTATCAAAACAAAAATCTAATACCGTTATTATGTTTTAATGTTGTCAGCTTCACTAAATCCATATCTTAGTAATATTAAATAATAATTAAGAATAAGGAGATGATACAGAATGGAAAACAAAGAAGTAAAAATACTCTGTTATACAGACGACACAATATTAATAGCCCAAAACCTGCAAACACTAATCCACAGATTTAACAAAAGAATTTAATCTGAAAATCTCAACACAGAAAACTAAAACAATAGTAATCAGCAAAGAACCAATATCCAGCTACGGAGACCTGGACAAAGAAGTGAGAGATCAAGTACATCAAGTTTAGATCAAATAAACTGACAAGATGCCTTAATAACACTATATGGCGGAACCGACATATTAATACTGAGATGAAGTAAGGAAATTTTACAAAGTCAGTGTAAGACAAATAACATATCCATCAGAAACACAAAACCTACTGGAAATGGTAGACATGAGAGTATTGAGAAGAATTACAGGAAATACGCTGAGAGATCGAAAGAAGAATTACGAAGTTAGAAGATAATGTATTGTACAGTAGCATGGACACCAAACAAAAAAAAAAGAATAGAATAACAACATAAGAAGAATTAGGGAGACCCGTGTGGTCAAAATAACAAGAGATAAAACACCAATCGATAGAAGAACTATCGGACGACCGCGCAAAAGATAGAGTGACAATCTTCCATAGAGGTATTAATCCGCCAATGAATAAGCAGAATTGCTTTTAAAAGGGAAGAAAAAGACTTATTAAGAATAAACTTTAAGGTTGATCTGCACCCTCAATTAATTTGTTTCTCATCCTAGAGATGGCTCTACTGAGGCATGCTGCTGTGGTAAAATTTTCAATTTAATTATAGATCTCTACATAAGGACTCTGTAATATTTACAAACCCTAACATAAATTACAGTTTTCTATCGTTACATCTATTGGCTGAGTTGCCAAATTATGTAGACAGGAATTTTATGAAATACCTAATAAATGTAACGTTATCTGCTGTGTCAATCAGCCCTGCTTAAAAAGTTTTCGATTTATTTTATTGAAATAGGACCTACGGAATATAATATATCGTATTCATTATGTTTTAATGATTTTTTTGACTTATAATATAGAATTATCAAATAATCAATGTTATTAGAAAAATAAGATTCCATCATTAAAAAATTGTTCATGTTATCTAAACAATGTTATAGACAAAGAAATATGTGAGTACTGCTGCAGCGATATGTGCTTATATTATATTTTCGGGTAGTACATGTAGACAACACATGTTGTTTTAGTTTCCAGGTGGCGAATAAAAGGATGGTTGTAGACATAATATCTGCCTAGCGATGCTTTAGAAATGGATAGAGAGAATATACTTTCTCAAATCATTAACTAAACCTCGTTACCGACCACCGTCACCAATTCCAAGTGCAGAAAACGTTCTATGAATGGAAAGTATCTGGAGTAGCACTGGCTACGGATTACCTAAAGATACCGGCTGAAAATTTCTGTAAGGAGACTTCACCAATCATTCGGAGCTTTAGACCTTTCGATTTCTGGCTACTTGTGGGACACCAAATATAAATAAGCATAACTTAAATAAACTCATCTAAATTACATGCATCCCAAAAATAATTCTCAGGGTTCGCTAATGAATGGTCCCAAATCTTTATAGCAGGTCGCCTTTTGTAGATAGGACAAATAAGAGCGCTATTCCATTGTTTCGGTATTTCTTCCTTTTGCCAAATGGGTAATGTCAAGCAGAATATTATTTCTTTTAGTCGTTTGACCATCTCTAAAAATCCCAACTGAGATACTACTTTCTGCTGCCCCTTTGTTATTTTTTAGGTCTCTTATTATTTCGGTATCTTCATTAAGATTTGGTTCCTCGTACGTCCTTTCGTGTTGGTATGAATGTAACAGATCTTAATTTAACAAATTATTGGTAATTCTTGTTTTAATTTTGCTATTACTAGTTTATAGTCACTGTTGGTATCTGCCCTTCTGTAACACCTGCAATTGACTTATCATGTTTGTATGTTATTTATCAAATACCTGCTGTTGTTATACCAGGAAAAAGAAAAGTTTATATATTGGCCCCACTGTTTTTTGAATTCGCACAGTATCCTTCCGCATTGGAGAAGTGAAGTATTTGATGTATTCGTTGTGCTGAGCCGGCATTTTTTGAAAAGGACGTGTTAGTGAATATTTCTGGTTTAATCTAGCCTCGGGCTGAGGGATATTATTACACATTTCCTGTAAGGCCTACCTAGAATGGGTTAGTGTTAATAGGTCAACCTATTCTAAAGGGATAAATTTACTTGGTCTACGTCTCATGCAGGTTTTGGTAAGTGATAGGTTCGAGTAGAACCTCGTACCAAGATGATCACGATATTCTTCCGTAGCTTCTTCTCATTGAGGTCCTTAGAGTGTATTGGTATGTTGGAGATTAAAAAGAGTACTAAATTATTTACAAACGATAGTTCCATCATTTGTTAAAATTTACTGGGAAGCTAGCTATATTTTTTGCTCCAATTTTTTAGTTGCCTTTCTACTTTTATCGCATTTTTTAGCCTTCTATTAGCCTTTTTATTATTTTAAAATTTTGTTAGTAGATAATTAAAGGAGGGTTTTGTGGAAATAAACTTGATATTCCAAATTAAAGCTTGCTTACTCTATCCATTAAAATTTGGGTAGAAGTTATATTGGGAGATACAAAGGATTCGGTCAATGCTAAAAACCAGAATCAAGACTACTAGTATTAGGGGAGAATCTTTGACAGCAGTAAAGGAGTGCCCTCAAGGGGGAGTACCATCGCTCCTGGATGGAAATACAATGGATTCAGTCAATGCTAAAAACCAGAATCATCACTGCTAGAATTGGGGAGAATCTGTGACTGTGACAGCAGTAGAGGGGTGCCCTCAAGGGGGAGTACCATCGGTCTTGCTGTGATCTCTTTTCATGGATGACCTCCTGACTAAGTTGCATGATTCTGGTTTTACAACTCAAGGTTACGCGCATGACCTAGTTGTTACAATTACGGGCAAGTATAACCAGACTCTATCTAGTCTCTTGCAAACTGCTCTTAACGAAATTAAAAGTTGATGCTCAAAAGAGGGCTTAAATGTCAACTCCAGCAAAACGACTTTGGTATCTTTTACAAGGAGACGTAAATACAATTTCCAGGCTCCAATTATGAATGGCATTAGATTAGTCTATTCCAAAGAAGTAAACTATCTGGGGGTAACCCTAGATCAAAAACTCATGGAATAGTCATACTGAAAAAATCTTCACTGGAGTGTAGTTCTGGAAGAAGGTTCACACGTATGATATACGAATGGATCTAAGATAGATGAAAAGGCAGAAGTGGGAGTTACTAGGTCCAATTTTAGGCCATCCAAATCTCTTGGAAAAGTTCAAACTATCTTTCAGGCGGAAATGCATGTTATAAATATTGGTGCCCAAAAATGTCTCAACCGAGATACTCGTAGGGCAAAAGTATTTATTTTATTGGACAGCCAAGTCGCCTAAAAGGCTCTAAAGTCATTTACTTGTGAGTCAAAGTTGGTTTTGGAGTGTAAACAATCCCTCAAGATTCCCTGGTGGAACGTAAGAAAGTAACTTTGATGTGGGTGTTAAGTCACAAGGGAATTGCAGGAAATGAGGAAGCTGACAGCCTCGCAAAAGAAGTGGCTCCCCATTCCAGAATACAGATCACTCATAAAAGTGTCGCCTACTGTAACAAACTGCCTTCTCGAAATGAGCAGAAAAGATATAAAAGTGATCACTGGCCTTCTCACTGGTCACTGCCCTCTGAGATATCATTTCAAAAAAATGGGCAAATCAGATAGTGAAAACTGTCGTTTCTATGACAGCGAAAAAGAAATGGCAGAATATATATTATGCAACTACGTAACACTTCTGCAAACGACTAAATTTCCTAGTCTAGCGCCTTCTGACATGAGAAACAAGTTACCTAGGAAGCTAATCAACTTCATCAGAAACATTGGCATCTAGAGTTCAACTAGATTGAGATATGCACAAAAGATCTCTATAGGTCAAAGTGCGGTGAGGCTGCATGGCCTTAACGACCTCAATCTAATCTATATTGTGAAAAAACTTATACGTAATCGAAGAAAAATATAGTACTGATTTCTCCTCGTTATTTTAGGGTTTCTTTATAGGTGAATATTTCCTAATGGACATATTTTCTTTGTTTCATTTTAGGAAGATTTTACATTTTGCTTTCTCTCGCTGGCTTTCTTATCGGTTGAATTCCAGGCCACGTTCGTAAATACATACCGGCTTTCCTAGTGGCTTTTTGAGGCGTATGAGAAGGCCATATCGACGACGAATGAAGGAAGGATTCTATTAGTAGATTAAGATAAGTTTAGGTATATTCGGACGGTAAGTTCTTTTAAATAATTTTTACTTTTCTCCGTTTTAGTAAAGATCTGCTATCAATAATTGATAACATCTAATTGGATATTTATTAAACTTACGTCAGGATTTTTTTTATTTTTTTCAAGTCAGGACTTACCATTCCCGTGATTCTTTTCATTTATTTATTTTTTTGTTTTTAGGAAGGGTCAATAGACTTTTGGTTAACTACAAGGATTATTTTATTTTTGTCTGTTCCCAGGGTAAAACATTCTTAGCTGAGTTAGAGTTACAAATTTTGAAGTAATGCGAAGGATAGGAAAAGACCCAGAAATTTTGTCAACGATCAAACGAAGAAAACTCGAATATTTGGGTCACGTGATGAGAGGACATAAATACGCATTACTTCAAAATATAATGCAAGGAAAAATAGAAGGAAAACAAAATCCAGGCCGTAGAAGAATGTCATGGCTGCGTAATTTGAGAGAGTGGTTTGGCTGTACCACTAATGAACTCTTTAGGTCAGCTGTAAACAAGGTCAGGATAGCCTTGATGATTTCCAATCTCCGATGGGAGTGACACAAGAAGAAGAAGAAGAAGCTGAGGAGTAGTCCATTGGAGTGGACTGGCGCCCATTCTTACATCTGATTTCGCTCAAAAGAACTGTGACCCACTCTGCTGCCTGATAGGATTCAGCTAGCCGGTATCACCCCTTCTTTTTGCTAGTGGCTTGAAGGATGAGCGACAATAATAGTTGCAGTCACAGATAAATTACATCTGGTGGGCGTGTGGTGTGGTTGCAGTAGCAAATCAAATAGCTCAACAGAAATACGTAAAAATTCTGCGAGCTTATTTGGGTCATCAGGCAGGTTTGAAACGATCGATAAATAAAAACTCAAGCATTCTGTATTCTTCCATTTTCAATACATAAATATTTGAGTAATCGTTTTCTTTTACACAATCTACTAATGGTGCCCAACGATTGTCGTTTCACGATTTTACGAAGAAAAATCGTAGATCAGCAGTAATAGTTACAGTCTTCCCGATGAAGACGGACCTGAAATTTTTGATATATACAACATGTACTGTACAAATAATAAAATATATGCTTTTTTACATCCCTGTAAACATATCGCACCATTTTCCTTTACCTCTACATGCTTGTTGACCTTACTACTTTATTTATAATATTGTTTTAGAGGAACTTAATTTTTCAGAATCTTTTTACACTGGATATTTTACTACAAGCGATTAGTTTGTTAGAAATGAAGTTGAATAAAGTATATTTTTTATGGTTTGCATGCTGTTAGTATGTAAATATGATTTTTAGTTAGTTATGGTGATAATTAGTGAGTTAGTTGTGGTTAGTTATAGCCATTAATGTCAATTCATATTAATTACAAGAATCTAATTACGGATGTTAATTGAGTATTTATCACTGGACTCACAGTATATACACTGACAGCAGAACGATGAGAAAAAAAGAGTCAAGAGACTCCAACAGAAATTCAACATAAAGAAAATACAAATAGTTCAGAACTAAGGCTCTGTACGTTCCTGGGAATACACACCACACCCATTAAATACTAATAACCTTCTGTTACAGCAGTCATGCAGCGCCAATTCAATACAAAAAAGTAGATCGAGTGAATGCTGATTAGCAGCACATACTGAAAAGAGCCAAGCTTGCGGAAGTTGAGCATCGACAGCACGTACCGACAAACGTGGGCTCGATGGCCAGATTTTTCAGCGCTCAGCCGACGAGAACAAAATTTATTTTGCCAATTCGGTGGCTGAGTGACCGAGCCCACACAATCGGGGCGGTGAGTCACCGACTTAGGTCGATGACTCGCTGTCCGGAACACACCGAGTAAAAATTAACCTCAGTCATTCATAGGAAAAAAGCTCTTTTAGCTATCCCTAAAATCAGGTGGCAACCACATAAAGTAAAACAGAGGATGTTCCATTACCAAGGGCATCCAAAGTAACTTTCAGTGCAAAGCCTCCCCATTCGTTATGTTCTGGGATGGGGATGGGTGGTTGGTGATAGCTTGGGGGTCAGATAGGTACCACTCCATTACGGAGTGTAATCGGTTTGATCTTTGGACATGCAGGTCTCACTATGTCACTCAGAGCAGAGCTGGGGTTGCACAAAAATTGTTGTCAGTGTATTAAGTAAATTAAGCGACGTTTCAACTGACCAACTAAAAAACAATATTTAGGATGATGCTTTAGGTGAATACTGGCAATCGACAACTCAAAAATGCTAGAAAATAGATTTATATTTCATTACTGCGAAATTATGACATTCAGCAGGAAAAAATGCAATTTATCTTAATAAGGTTCCATTTAAAATTATCTCACAGTGGCGCTGTAACGTCATCTGTCATTATTACGTCACCTGTTATAACTAGTTGAGAAGCCTACGTCTGTTTATTACCTCCCTCCAAATTTCACTATTATAACAATAACCGTTCAAAAGATACGAGGGGGGGACGGACTTTTGACTAGCACTGTATATTGTAGGCACATTGACTATAGGCTGCATTGCGGTCGCTTTTAAAATATCAAATAAATTGTTTGTAACTTTATACAAAACAATTTTTGTAATATTCGTGGCGGCTGGCTGCAACAAAACATCAGTTTCTCCAGCAAGAGATTAAATTAACACAATGATTTTAGATTCACGTCTACTCTTCTATGGTCGTTACCCACTGAAAGATACCAAACTGTATAAAATAATTTGTACAGATGGTCAGTTGAATCGTTGCTTACTTACTTAATCCAAAACCTGTCTAAATTCAGCAAATACGAATAGGAATCTTTATCAGAGAAATATATTCGGAATCCCATTCAGAGATAACAGATATTTTAATCCGGTCTGTTAGTAGTAAGATTATAGTATTAGTAGGGTTAATAAATATTAGATATACATATATCATTGTTTTTTTACATCGTTTTTAATTACATACAGTCGACTCGCGTTAATTCAAACCTGCGATAATTCAAAGTTATCATGAGTTCTCTACAAAATCTCTATTTCTAGTATCTAAATATAATATTTCGAACTAAATCAATACATTTTTATGCACTTGGTAATTTAAACGAAAAAAGTCATTGCTATACCTATTATAGCATAACGACGCGTTAATTCGAACTCATTGGCGTCCAACACTCGACAATTAAAAGTTACAGAGAGAAAAAGACGGTAAGATTATATGTATCAACGCGCCTTTGTTTTTGTTATGATTAATTTGACTACATATTTGACACACACTTCTCACGAATTGGTTTGTTTAGGTATTAGTTACTGTTACTCTTTCGTTGGTACACAGATTAAAATTTTGTTAGTCATGAGCCCTAGAAAGTATAAATGTTTGACGATTGCTGAAAAAAAGAAGTTAATCCAAAAAGTAGAGGAAGGTGAGAAGAAAAGTGATGTTGCAAAAGAATTTAAGATTCCTCTGAGTACCCTCTTAACCATAATAAAGCACAAGGAGAAAATTAATGCTGCTCAAACTGCTGGAGTACGGAAAAGAACTACTAAAGGGGAATTTCCTCGACTGGAAGAAAGTCTGGTCATCTGGCTAAGACAGTGTAGAGGATAAAAAGTGTCTATTAGCGGAAACTTGTTGAAGGAAAAAGCAAAAGAGTTCGCGTCTACTCTAAGCATCAAAAACTTTACAGAAAGTGAAGGGTGGCTCACAAATTTCAAAAAGGGAACTGAAGTTGTGTTTAAAAAAGTTTATGGAAAAAGTGCAAGTGTTGATTAGGCAATTTGCTTAGATTGGCATGGTAAATTGAAGACCTTGATGAAAAACTATGATGCCCGAGACATTTTCAATACTGATGAAACTAGCCTATTTTTCAAATGTTTACCGGACAAGAGGCTTACTTTTAAAGATGAAAAATGTGATGGGGGAAAACATAGTAAAGAGAAGTTGACAATTTTACTTGCAGTAAATATGGACGGATCGGAAAAACTCAAACCCTTAGTGATAAGAAAAGCAATGAAACCGCAATGTTTCAAATATGTGAAATCGTTTCCTACGGATTATCGTGCTAATAAAAAAGCTTGGATGACGACAGAACTTTTTAACAATTGACTTTTAACAATGAATGGGGACATAAAATGGAAAAAGCGGAAAATTTTACTATTTTTAGATAATTGTACTGTCCACAACAGTCCTCTTATATTGTCCAACGTGAAATTCTACTTCTTTCCACCAAATACAACTTCCAAATTGCAACCATTAGACCAAGGGATCATCCATAATTTTAAGAGGTTCTATCGCAAAGAAATTGTTAAGCTCGTTTTAGAATCTCTCGACAAACAGCTAACTGGAAATATCATGGAGAGGTGTAACAGCTCTAACAATTCTCAACTGCTTCAAAAAATCCGGTTTCTTAAAAGAAGATCAGGAAAAATACTTATGGATGATGAAGAACCAGCAATAGAACCATTAGTTGACATTAGCGGTGTGAGTTTTTCTGACTTTGTTCAAGTGGATGAAGATGTTGTTGTCTCAGGTTCACTAACCGATGGCGAAATTTTATCTGCGACAGATACAAATAAAAAAAGTAACGATGAAGATGAGTACAATACATCAGAATCTTTGGCAGAGGTGTCAGTTAATGAAGCAAGATCCTCATTCGATACCTTACAAACCTTCTGTCTACAAAACGAAAGTGATGAAAAAGCATTTCAGGCACTTTTTCTTTTAAAAAAATTATTGAGCGGTCTGAGCAGCGGCAATGTGCAAACCAGTAAAATACGGTTCGTTCGAAAGATTGATTTATTCACATTATGAATACATACATGTATGTACACGAATCTACCTCTAGACTTTTGTCATCGTTATAGAATAGAAGTTAATAAATAATAATTGATCAACACTTAATAATTCGAAGTTTTATTTATTGTCTCTCACAAATTTCGAACCATTTGATCTTTCACACACTCAATAATTCGTAATATTTTAAGAGTCCCTCGAGTTCCGAATTAATGAGACTCGACTGTACATCATTTTTTCTAAAGTAGTTAATAAAAAATGAGTTAATTTAGGTTAGAATGCTTTATACATTATACAATGTATCAATGAAGACTCATGCAAAAATTAACTGGTCAAACTGTACCTGGCCTGTAAAATATAACTCTTCTGCCCAATCGGTCTCTTTTGGGACAGGCAAACATGTATCCCAAATCCGTTAGATCGTTCATCATTGGTATTGTGATGTCCAAGCAGTTAAAGGCGACGCCGAATGTCTGACGCAAAAGGATGTAACGTTCAAGACATTCTTGTGCGAGAGTTACGTGAAATTTCTTAAAACGTAAAAAACGCAGCAAGAATTTTCCATCTGAAAATAAATAATTCAAAGATTTGTATGTGATCCCACATTTTTGAGAAATTTTAAATAATTTAGTAAACTTATATTGCACTGTATATAAACTAGGGTTTTTGAAAAAGAGTAGATTCATATATTGTCAGACAAGCGGCATTGAAGGGACTTTCCGATGTTGTGAAACGGCATTGGAAAACTGAATGAAGTGGAAACAACGCCGAGCTTGTCCGGGTACCAGAGCATCGAAGGCAACGAAAAAGCAGATCAACTTTTTAAAAAAGGATCTGCTGTGATCCTTGGAGCATCAAAGGCTTCAGTCCCAAGGACTGTAGAGGACTGGATCCATGAAAGTGATAAACAATACTCGGGTAGAATCCCAAAACAAACACATGCGAACATTTTTATTGGTGGACCATGTACAAAAAGAATAGAGGAACTATTCTATATGAGCAGGAATAAACTGAGAATAGTAACAGAAATGTTGACCGGGCATGCACCAGTTAAAGAATTCCTGAATAAGATAGCCATTTACAATGGATACCTCAACGACAAACTTTGCGATAAGGAACCAAAAACTGTGAAACATGTATTATGTGATGCGATGAAGACAAAAACTATATGGGCAACAATAGGAGACCCTGATATATTTAAGATACACCAAGCAAAAGACCTGTACAAAATTGTACAAGGTGCAAAAATTCTAGGAAATAACAAGGGCAGCAAACACAATAAACCTCAGCTTCAGTAATAACGGATCAGACGGGCCCGGGAAAAAGTTGTACTCATTAAAAAGAGACTCATTAAAAATGCTAGCAAATATGAGCCATATTTTATACCACTTGTAATAACAATAATATTTACTATTCTATTTACTACGATGTGTTTATATCTGTCTGAGCATATTCTAAATCATCATTTGTTCCCTTGTTTTTTATTCTGTATTCAAGTAAGCTTTAGCCGATAACTCAAAAATACGACTAATAATATTTTTCTAGCATCTTAATGATTTCCTGTAGCGATCAATAAATGAGCGGTCACCTGTAAGATCTTATTTCTCTACTAGATTTTTTTTCTTTAGTTCAGTAGTTGTTCTTTAGTTGTAGTTCAAACCATACGCTTCAAAGTGCACCTGCGAACCCAGTAAACCATCTAGCCAATGTCCAAACATACTAGTTTTAGTAACGAAATTTCCTTTTTGCTTTTCCTTAAACTTGATAAATTCTGCTATGTTTATATGTGATGAAGTTTTTGGATATCACACATTAATTGAGCTATTTCAAATTTTCTTCTTCTTTTTTCCTCGATGTAAGCAAGTCTGCTTGTTTACTGTTGGATTGCTACCTCTATGAAAGGTTGTCACGCCATTATTTGTGCGGTCGATCGATACTTCTACCGTTTAGTGATTGATTTATCTTTTAATATTTTGACCACTGGACCTATTTAATGAAGTATATAAAACTGGAAAAATCCCACAGGAATGGTTGGTGTCCACCTTTGTAGCAATACCAAAAACAGTATATGCCAAAGATTGTTCAGACTATAGGACAATATCACTAATAAGCCATACCCTCAAAATATTTCTAAAGGTGATTCATGGAAGATTATATAGAAAACTAGAAGATGATATGGATGATACTCAGTTTGGGTTCCGCAAGGGACTGGGAACGAGAGAGGCATTGTTTGCTTTTATTGTCCTCTCTCAAAGATGCTTAGATATGAACCTATATATTTATTCCTGTTTCATCGACTTCGAGAAGGCATTCGACAGGGTCCGACATGAAAAACTAATAGAAGTACTGAGAAACAAAGATATAGACAGACGAGACTTACGAATCATTATCAATCTGTATTGGAATCAAAAGGCCAATATAAAGATAGAAGAACAAAAGTCCGAAAATATAGATATAAAGAGAGGAGTAAGACAGGGCTGTGTTCTGTCACCATTACTGTTTAACGTGTACAGTGAAGCCATATTCCAGGAAGCGATAGCGGATCTGGATGATGGAATCTCTGTAAACGGAAGAATAGTAAATAACATAAGATTCGCTGATGACACCGTTCTAATGGCAGATACCCTGGAATCGCTACAAGAATTGGTAAATAGAATTAACGATTATTGCATTAGATACGGACTAAAAATAAATAAGAGAAAAAGTAAATTTATGATTGTCTAAAAAACGCAACATAGAAATGAAAGATTAATGATAGAGCAAACCCAAATAGAAAAAGTAGAGACATATAAATATCTGGGAACCTGGATTGATGACAAAAATGACCAAAGCAGAGAAATCAAAGTCCGAATTGAAACTGCAAGGCAAGCATTTGTGAAAATGAAGACAATGCTTACCAACAGAGACCTTCAGTTGCATCTCAGATTGAGGGCTCTAAGATGTTACATATTTTCTATCTTACTATACGGAATGGAAGCTTGGACATTGAAGAAACAACACATAAGAAAAATAGAAGCGTTCGAAATGTGGTGTTATAGAAGAATATTAAAAATTCAGTGGGTTCAAAGGATTACCAATGCTAGGGTACTACGACGTCTAAATAAGGAGTTAGAAATTATGAACAGCATAAAAAGAAGAAAACTAGAATATTTGGGTCACATAACCAGAGGAGAAAAATATGAGCTGCTGAGAATTATTATGCAAGGAAGGATCCAAGGAAGAAGAAGCATAGGAAGAAGACGCATCTCCTGGCTGAACAACCTTAGAGAATGGTTTAACTGTAGTTCACTACAACTTTTCAGAGCAGCAGCCAACAAAGTGACCATAGCCGTTATGATATCCAACCTCCGATAGGAGATGGAACTTTAAGAAGAAGAAGAATTTTGACCACGCAGGTGTCCTCCAATCTATTTATGTGATTATTTCAGTCTTTTTTCTATTTAGTATCTACTCGTTTTTACTCTGTTCGTTATATTTTTTTTGATTTCTTCACTTTTCTTTCAGTCTCTCAGCGTATTTCTTGTAACCCTTCTCAGTATTTTTATCTCCGCCATTTCCATTGCCTCTAACTTTTTTATAGTTGCTGTTGTTAACGTTCACCCTTCTACTCTGTTCATAGAAGAGTTCATAGGATATAGAACACTAGGAATAAAAAATGTATAGATATGATACTGTCATCCTGGCGGACACCTCAGAAGGGCTTCAATGAATTGTAGACGCAGTAGCAGAACAAGGAGAATCCTTTGGTATTAAAATTAACACTAATAAAACACAAGCAATTGTAGTAAGCCAACCTTCAAATTTACAAGCTAGCATTCCAATTTATAATACCCTCATAGCAGACGTTCATAAATTTAGATATCTTGACTCATGGATGACCCAAGACCCTCGAATTAAATTCTCTTATATGGAACAGAGGCATGGAAAATGAACCTAACTTCTATGAGAAGGTTGAAGGTCTTCGAGATGTGGGTATTTAGAAAACACCCGAAAATACCATAGAAAGATTATATCACTAACGAGGCAGTATTGCGTAAAATGGTCCATGATGGAGAACTTCTCAACATTATCTAGGACATATGTAGCGAAGAAATTATGAGCTCTTGAGTTTGTTGATAAAAGGGCGAATTGGAGGAAGCATAGGTCCAGATAGGAGAAGATGTTCGTGTTTAAAAATATTAGGGAATGGACGGGTCGTGATACTCAATCCTTATTTAGAACTGCACAGGATAGACACTTTCAGAAGTGAAGAGGGCGTTCTAAAAAGAAGTGAACTACTAAAATATCGATTAAAGAACTTATCAGAGAAAATCTCGATGCATACAATTTAATCTGCTTTAATATACATATATAGACAAGTTTCTTACCAAGCCGGCACAGTTTAATTTTTGGATTCTGCATGATCCATTCTCGCATGGAGGCCAGCGCGGTTTGTCGAGTATGCTCGTCTTCGCGCAGCTCCTCCTTAGCGATTCGTTGGGTCTCTGGTGATAAAGTGCAGACATAAACGTCCGGTTCCGCTAATCCTTTGCTAACAGACATATCCTGAAATAAAAACAGTATTAATCACTTAATGTAATTGTAATACTAATAAAATTAACATATTTATAAATTGAACAAAGTTTATGGATAAGTATTAAAACTTTTATATAGTTATATGCTAAACTTTTGCATAAATTTAGACTTCGACTTTAGACCAAAACGTATCAATATTTGTAATTTTTTTGCTTTTTTCATTCCTGTATAAAGACCATTATAATCTTCAGTCATAAAAACTGGTAATCTTAAAAATCCTATCAGGCATTTTCAAATAGAGTATAAGTATTTATATTTATTTGATGCTTTGATGATGAGTATTTAATGTTAGACAAACAATTTCGAGTTCATGAAATGTTTTTGTATAGTGTGTAAAGATAAGTTAAAAAAGAAACTTATCATGAAGTACATTATAAATCAGGAATATAAATGTTAATCAATATAAAATGCAGCTATTATAAAAGACATTATGAGAATCAGCGAGATGTGATTAGAAGAATAGCAGAATACGATATTTAATGTTCTGATAATGAAGATACACGATACTGAAGTGGTGTGGAGTTTTTGGTATTAGCTGGTAAAAGCTTAGACTCTTTCGGAGGCATCATTAAAGAAGCTGAAGGATTTAAAGATGTGGTGCTACAGAAGAGTACTGCGGATCTCATGGATTGATTGAGTGTCGAATTCTAAAATTATCCTCAAATGGCAAAGTAACGTGAAGTTCTTGTTACGGTAAAAACAAGGAAATTAGAGAATTTGAGACATATTACGAGAAATAATGAAAGATATGGTTTACTTTAGATAGTTATTGAAGCAAAGGTGTTTGGTGTGGAAGGTATCTCCTGGAAGATATTGCCTCATTACCTTTACTACCTAAGCATTTGGTTCAACATGACGACCACTGGACTAATACAAGCAGCTGTAAAAAAAGTCAAAATTGAATTATTATTAATATCCTGAACTAACCACAAGAAAAAATAAAAGATTGTTTCTTAGTATTAGTTAATTTCACGTTTATGTCCATTATCATTGTGTATGTTATTTTGTATTTGTTAATACCTTAGCTAACTTTGAATCCCTTCATATCTTCGTCTGAGTCTGTAGATATTTTTCATTTTATGGGCACATTTTTCGATATAAGAATCCTACTGCTTTTCAACTACTTATTGACTTGTTGATATAAGTATTTGAGTATTAATTTGAATCTTTTGGCGACTTTTCATCAAAATCCGAACGACCTTTTACGCCGTTTTATAATCAATCATAAAACATGTTTCCACAACTTTGAAGATGAAAGAAAATTGAACATAGAAGGAATTCTTCATCAAATAACACAAAGGCGATTCTTTTAGAAGTTATCGAACCTATGCTGTAGGATTTTCATAGAATCATTTTGAGCATCTACATGCAAAAAGAAAAATGATAAAGAGCGAGTATTATGACAATTTAATTCGATTCATAGGGCTTATTGGTGAATTACGCAACTAAAGCCAAAGCCATCTTTTAGTAAAATTTTGGCTGTTCAGAGTACAACAACAAATTGTCTATTACTCGAATTATATCTATATGTTACTGTTATAAGATGTGTTTCCATGGTATAGAGTACAAAATTAATCAATTTATTGCGCGATGCAAACGGTAATACCGAGTCTTGTGTAATAATCTCTAGTCTAGCACCGATTACAACGTACCATATACTTTCTCCGATGGGTAGATACGGTACCATTCTTAAGATCACATAGCCAATACGACCTACTTAAATTTACGGCTGTTTTTCAAGAATATGTACAACTTAAGCAATCGACTAAAGGTTATATACGTGATTTCGAGAAATCTGAAAAAATTTGTTTTTCAGTGGGCAGTTTTACACGAGAATAAAGATAATATGTAACTAATACATATTGAAAGGATAAAAAAATTTAAAAAAATTAGAAACATGTCGTATAAAATATGCTAAGCCGTAATATGTCGTAGTGTGGACGAAAAACAAATTTTTCTTCTTTTTTAGTGCCTTGTTCTCCCAGCTAGTGTTATGGTGCTGACTATGTACATACCGGTAGAAGCGGTACCGGCGGAAGAGATTTGAGCCTTGAAATGAAACTTCGCCTGATGAGATGTTACGTACTTTCTGTGCTGTTCTACGGAATGGAGTCATGGACGTTAAAAAAGATTGATACCAAAAAATTAGAGGCATTTGCACTGTGGATGTATCGCAGAATCCTGAGAATATCATGGACCGAGAGAGTCACAAATGTCGAGGTCTTGAGAAGAATGAATAAAGAAAAGGAAGTCATATTTACGATCAAAAAACGAAAACTGCAATACTTGGGACACATTACAAGAGGCGAAAGATATGAACTGCTTCGAATAATTATGCAAGGGAAAATAGCAGGAAAAAGGTCCATAGGAAGAAGACGAAACTACTGGCTAAAGAATCTACGGGAATGGTATAGCTGTAGCACCAACGAATTGTTTCGGTCAGCAGTTTCGAAAATACGTATAGCCCTGATGATCGCCAACCTTCGGATCGAAGATAGCACTTGAAGAAGAAGATGTAGGTACGTACCACGGGCGGAGGTTCTTGAGCCAAGACGTTCTTTGTCGTCTACGACCACGTTTCCCTTCTATTTTTCTCTGAATAATTACATGTAGTAATTCATATTTAGGATTTCTCATCACGTGGATAACGTACTCCACTTTTCTCCCTTTTATGGTATTCAGAACTCTCTTTCTTTTTTTAGACGCAACTTTATACGCTTTTATTTACGCTATTTATTATACTCATTTTTGCCTACAAAAAACTCACACATTTTTAAAGCCTAAATTCTTGTACACATTATTTCAGCCCATGCTTCTATTCCATATAGCAGAAATCTATAGCAGAAATATATTTCTTTTATATAATCTACAAATACAAATCTACTAATTATTCAGTTCTAATCTATAAATAACCGTATCCTTTGACCATTGCTCCAAGATCCGCGTGCCGACCGTGCCGTCATAAATAAGCCGACGACAGTATCACTGATGAACTCCGCCTGTGGTGACAAATGGGTGGATCGAGTAGCTCAGGAGTCACCATTGGCGGTCTTAGCCCGGGTAAAGGAGGAAGGTTGGGCAGTGGGCTGACAACCCACTCCCGGAAAAACACACTGTTACGAAACCTGAACCTTTGCCTCGGAATACAGGACGGAACTTTCGGAAAGGACTCAGGCTATGAAACATGGACTATATGTTTGAAAACTGGAATATGAGGCCACTAAATAAACCAGGAGCTCAAACCGTACTTCTGCAGGAACCAAAAAGATATAAGCTCATGATTACTGCTCTTCAGGAGACAAGATGGCTGGGGAAAGGTGTCAGGGACACTAAAACCCACACAATTCTATATAGTGGAAGGAACAAGGAAGCAAAGAATGTGGAGTTGCATTTGTGGTGGATAATGATTTTAAGTAAAAAAGTGGGTGCAAGTTAAGAATTTGCACCCACTTCAACCTAACAATGATAAACATTCACTGCCCAATAGAAGAACAAGAATAACATACAAAGGAAAGCTTCTTCCAACAGCTGGAGTAAGTATGTGACAATGCGCCCAAAAATGACATTAAGATTATAATGGGTGATATGAATGCTAAAATAGGCAAGGAGCCGCAGTTCTATGGCACAACAGAAAAACACCCACTGCACAATGAAACAAGTGAGAATGGGAAGTTTTCATAAATTTTGCCACCAGTGAAAACATGGTTATAAGTTCCACATGCTTCCCACATAAAGACATACACAAAATGACATGGATTTCACCAGATGGAACCACAATCAATCATATCGACCATGTGCTCATAGACTAAAGGGCAGTCAGTAGTATCTCAGATGTGAGAACACGACGAGGAGCATGCTATGGATCAGACCATATTTTACTCCAAACCAAATTTAGATGCAGAGTTAACAAAGAAAGAAAGGAAAGACAACAAAGAACAAACAAACTGGACCTGGAAAAACTGAAGATTCAGGAATGTATAGAGAAGTTCAAAGAAGAAGTCACAAATGAGTTAAGGACGCTAGAACTGCACTCCGTAAAACAGCACTACTGACAGCGGCAGCGTCCACCCTGGAAAACAAGAAAAAGGCGAGAAAAGGAGCATGGTTCGATAACGAGTGCAGAGAAGCAATAGAGGAAAGAAATGAAGTACTCAAAATGTATATAACAAGAAGAACACGGGAAAGACGAATCATTTGAAGTCGCAAGACGGAAAGCAGACAAGATATGTAGACATAAAAAAAGAGCCTATGAAAATGGACAAATGGAAAAAATGGAAGGAAATTTCAAAAGCAACGAAATTAGAGGGGCTTACCAATACTTAAAAAAAAGTGGGTATAAACTTCAACAAAGTCAACAACCAACTCAACAACGTAAACAAGTCTATGTAAAGATGAAAGTGGGAAAATAACCAGTGACCAACAGAAAGTCACAGAAACCTGGAAGAATAATTTTCAGATCCTACTTGGTACACAAGTAGACATGGAGGATGAAATAAGTACGAAACACGTAGAAGAGAATGAAGTAGAGAATGGAGTAGAAGCTCCAACCATAGAGGAAGTTCTCGAAGCTATTAAGGCCCAGAAAAACAATAAAGTCCCGGTAGTTGACGAAATACCCGCAGAATTGTATGAGGTAGGTGGCGACCTCCTAGCAAGTCACATCCATGCGCTCATCAAAGACATATGGCAAGAAGAGAAAATATCCGACGACTGGAAGAAAAGTATAGTATGCCTGATTTATAAAAAAGGAGACAAACTCCAGTGCAAAAACTACCGTGGAATTTTTCTACTATCTTCAGCATATAAAGTCCTCACGTATATTATAAACCAGCGGCTCCAACGACTAGCAGAAAATATTATTGGAGAGTATTAGACGGGCTTCAGATGGGTAAGATTGACATTGGATCAAATATTTATAGTCAAACAGATCTTGAGTAAATCATGGGAACATGACATTGATGTTCATAACGTGTTTGTAGATTTCAAACAGGCATACGACTCAGTCAAAAGGAACAAACTCTACCATATATTGGCTGAACTGGCAATACCACATAAGCTAATCAGACTCATTTAAGCCACAATGGATAAAACTCAGGCATGTGTATGACTACAAAACCACCGGACCACCCAGCAGGGAGATGGGCTGGCCCCAACTTTGTTTAACCTGGCACTGGAGTATGCGGTTAGGCAAATGCAAACTTGACGAGGAAACCTACTGACCAACTGAACGGTTCAACTGGCCGCTTATGCCGATGATATTAATATTATGAGTAGAACATCAACAGGAGCACAGGAAACATACAGAGAGTTAAAAATGCAAACAAAAAGGCTGGGTCTGGAAATTAACATAATAAAAAACAAAAATAATGATACAGAAGAGAAGAAATATAGTCCCACAAAACATATGACGACAAATCAGAAGATGAAGAAATAAGGAAGAGAATAACGCAGGCAAACAGCTTATTTTGCCCTCTCCCATATATTTCGGTCTAAAAATGTCCACCGAAATACAAAGATAAGAATATTTAAAACCTTACTTTGACCAATAGGCTATGGCAGTGAAGCATGAGTCTTGAAAGAAACATCTAAAAGCAAACTCGACACATTCGAAAGGAAAGTACTGAGGAGAATACTAGAACCTGTGAGGGAAAACGGAATCTTCAGAAGTCGATGCAACAACGATCTTTATTATCTTTATAAGGAAGCACCACTGTCAGACTTCATTAGAATACAAAGATTACAATAAGCCGGACATGTGATAAGAATGGGAGAGGATAGGCTACCAAAAAGAGCACTGAATGCTAGAATGTAGGGAAATAAACCGCTTGGAAAGTCAAGAAAGCGCTGGGAAGACACAGTAAACAGCGACACACAAGCCCTTTTAGGAGTCCGTGTATGAAGAAGATCAGCCACAGACAAGCAGGGGTAAAGGCAAGAAATAAAGGAGGCCAAGGCTCAATTTGGGCTGTAGTGCCGTAGAAGAAGAAGAAGTATTTATTAGTAAAAAAAACCTTCAACTAGTATTGCCTCTGACACCAATTTTGCTATCAAATAAGGAATGTTTCAATGTGTGCAAAGAGTAGACAATAAAAGACTGACACATTTTGCACTACATTTTAATTTCTTAAGCTACGCTATCGAAACAATGGGACTTCAATATTATGATTTTTCAATAACTATTTAAAATTCAGCATATATTTTGACTTATGATAAAATAAATTTGGCTTGATTGATAAAATTATAAGCGGCCTGCGGTCACCGCTTGTTTTGGACGACCTCTCGCGGTGCATGCGCTGCACACGTGCTATAATAGGATCGGCTCTGATGACTAGACTTTTTAAAATATTCGTAAATTTGAATATTTAATACTTATATTAAGCCGATGACTAAATTATTATATTGTCAACTGGTTTTGAAGAAACAAAATTTTTAATAATACAGTAGAACCTGCTTAATTCGAACTTCGTTAATTCGAAATCTTCTTTAATTCGAATTTTTATTCTGGTCCCTAGCATGTCCTATATAAGTAATGTTAAAAAGTCGTGAATAATTCAAATTATATGTTGGATAATTCGAACTTTTCTACAAGTTAAAAAGTTAAAAATGCCAATTTAATGCTGGAAATTTCCGCTAAAAGAGGTAGTATTCTTTTCTGTTCTAACGTGCCACTTGTTTCAAGGCATTCAAGGCCATTGTACATTGTACCCGTACCTGTCACCTAAATTCTACCCCATCTGGCACGCCCCTTCAGTTGAGATGCGTTGGCGTTGCAATTGCAATCACCGCAAATCACGTCAAGTCACTTCGTATTAAGTAAAGATGTCATCGCATGGTAATACGAAAACATACAAAACTTTAACGGAAACAATAGCGGCAATTAGAGAAGTAGAAAAGGGGACGAAGAAAAAATCTGAGATTGCCAGGGACTTTGGAATTCCTCCTAACACATTATCCACCTACTTGAAGAATAAAGAAAAAATTCTCAACAGTGAAAGTGAGTGCAGTAAAGATCGAAAAAGGTTAAGGGAGCCAGAAAATCCAAATTTAGACAGTTGTGTGTTAAAATGGTTCAAACAAGCTAGGGATAAGAAGATTCCCGTGAGTGGTCCCCTTATAAGAAGCAAAGCTGAACAATTTGCTATTGAAATGGGGAAAAATAATTTTAAGGCGAGTAAAGGGTGGCTCGATGGCTTTAAAGAACGCAACAAAATTTCTTTCAAATCCATTTGTGGAGAAAGTGGGACCGTTAATCAGCAAGAAGCCAACCAGTGTAAAAAAAATTGGAAGAGATGATTCAGGGTATAGATGAAAGAGATATCTTTAATGTTGACGAGACGGGTCTCTTTTTTAAATGCACTCCTGACTAAACGCTAGCATTTAAAAACGAAAAATGTCACGGAGGAAAACTAAGTAAAGAAAGAGTAACTCTCCTAATTGGTGCAAACATGGACGGATCAGAAAGACTGCCTCTACTGATGATTGGCAAGTCGGCTAATCCGCGTTGTTTTAAGAACGTCAAGTCAAAACCAGTGGAATATGTGAGCAGCGCAAGAGCTTGGATGACTAGTGATCTTTTCGAGAACTGGCTGAAAAAATTAGACAAAAAGTCCATAAAAGAAAAAAGAAAAGATATTTTGTTTATTGACAATTGTACGGCACACACCACTATCCCACTGATGGAAAATGTAAAAGTTATTTTTTTCCTGCTAACATGACTTCAGTTCTCCAGCCTATGGACCAGGGTGTCATAAAAAATTTTACAGACGTTTTTTGGTTGAAAACATATTGATGGAAGATTGCGACACCCTTAAAATAAAGTTAGACATTCTACAAGCATCTCGAATGTGTAAGAAAGCTTGGCACCAAGTAACACCTGAAACGATCAAACACTGTTTCAAAAGAGCTGGTTTTATAAAAAAGGAGGAGAACACAGACGACAATTTAACAGAAGAGCTGCTTTTAGTTGACTGCTGGGGGGACATCATTTCTGATCCTGCCATCTCTTATGAAGATTTCGTCAACGTGGATGAAGATTTTGTATTATATGGTGAAATAACCGATACAGAGATCATCGCTGAAGTGCTTAAGGACAATGATGAAAAACAAGAGAGTGATGAAGACGACGCATCATCAATGGCGGGAGAAATACATGTTCCGAGTGCGGCCGAAGCAACACACCATATTACGCAACTTAAACAATACTTTGAAAGTAAAAATGATGTAAGTCACTCTATTTTTAGTTCACTGAACATCTTAGAATCGTTTGTCATTACCGAGAAGATAAATTCTAAAAAGCAGCTAAAAATTTCGGATTTGTTTGGAAAAAATTAGTCTATTTTCATTAATTGTAACAAATATGTATTCTTATTTTCAATAAATTTTTTGAGACAAAATGTTTTATTGTTTTAGTGATGCGTTCTCACTGGGAATTTTTTATCTGCCGATTGTTTCGGCCAAGATTTGGCCAAAAATACCAATGAGAAAACCTGCAAATGATAAAAATCGACAATAATTGACCATTTGTTACAGCTTGCAAATGCTTTAATTGGTATTCTGGCCGAATTTTGTTGGCCCATTTTTTTCGGTTGACAAAATTCGGGCAAAAATTGTAACGAAAACATCTGCAAGCGATAAAAACGGTCAACTATTGTTGATTTTTATCATTTGTAGATGTTTTCTTAGGCATCTTTGTTTTTTGTGGATATATTTTTAATTCGAATTTTTGGATAATTCTGCAAACGATAAAATAATTCGATATTTCTGCAGAGAACATCTGCAAGCGATAAAAATGGTCAACTATTGTTGATTTTTATCGTTTGCAGATGTTTCTGTAGGCATCTTTGTTTTTTGTGGATATATTTTTAATTCGAATTTTTGGATAATTCGAATTTTTTTAACGGTCCCTTGAGATTCGAATTATCCAAGTTTCACTGTATTATATAATAATATTATCAATAATAACATGCAAAATTAATAGGACACGATAAATATCTGTTTGCGGTATGATAATTTCTAAGTAGCTAATTTAAGAACCTGAGCTTACAAAGAAGGTGCTAAATTTACCACAAATATTTAATTATTATCACACATCTTTTACTTTATGATTAGTTGAGGTAATTACCTAAGTAATTTATATTATGAAATCTTTCAAGCATACATCTTTAAACCTATTATTAAAATTTAGAAAAGATAAAAACTATTTAATTTTAATGTATACCATTTATTAATAATTATTCCAAAAAAAACACGAAAGAAGAAATGGATTTACCCAGAAAACAACGATCTGTATGAAGATACAGTAAGCAGACATAAACAAGACTTAGAAAACGAAATAGAAGTTATTAAACAAGCAAATAATGGCGTAACAAAGGTACCAAAAGAAAAGGAAAAGGAATGCTGCTCAACAGTCGTGATCCATACAGAAAAACTAAGCCAAAATACCAAACAGATTCTAGTAAAAGAAGACAGCTGATGGAAACTTACGACTTAACTACATAGCAATGAAGAAATTAAAAAAAGATATCCATCGATCAATCCAAAAAGATATCAAAGAAAACAATACAAGAGAAATAACAAAAATAAAGATCGTCAACAAAGATCACTAGCGATAGAATCGAAATCCTCAAGTTGTTAAATTCTTTTATTGCGAAATGTGTAAGAGTAGTAGCGTATAATGTAAGACAAGATCAGCCCCTGTCCAAAATCAGAAACCAGGGATCAAAAGAAATGCCAGAAATAACACCACACGAAATCAAAACAACACTTTCAGACATGACAAATAGCAAATCTTCTGGCGATGATGGTGGATAGGTGGAAATAAAATTATCCAAACTTTTCACCAAAGCATCTACGAAGGAGAAATCCCTTCTCATTGGAACAATGCAGTAATAATTGTTTTATTACACAAGAAGGTAGACATAACCGACCTAAAACACTACCGTCCTATCAGATTGTTATCTAACATATATAAACTTTCACAAAAATTATCAAAAAAAAAGGCTAAGACTTCTATCAGCCAAGAGAACAAGCTGAATTTAGATCTGGATACAACACTAACGACCACTTACTAATTAAACTTCTATATAAAAACTTCTACTATACTTTTAGAACATACTTGCAAGAAAGCAGATCTGAACAAGTATGGTATCAATATAAATCGAGAGAAGCTCATTAATTTAAGATTCTCAGATAACATTGTCCGTATAGCCGATTGTATGGATGATGCAATAATCATGTTGAAAAAATTATATCACGCTTCCTTAGAGGTCGGACCAAAGATTAACACGACAAGACACACATAATGCATGATGGTTACACATTGGCACTTATTTATGACAGCTGTTCTTTTTGTGCAATTTCCTTATTGTATAATGTACCCACTCAATTGACCATTGTCTGGAAGGACTTATTTGCCTGTGGAGGAGGTGAAACAATTTAATCTTGGTTTCTTCTGTAGCCTTAAACATTTCTTCACTTATCATTCTAGACATATTGCCTTGTTGAGTTGAGTTTATTGCCAGTCTTACTTTGCTTTATAGTATATTAGGATAGCAAACTTGCTATCGCTTTGATGTATTTAGACATATACTCTCTTTTGTCTTACGGTCATATATATATATATATATATATATATATATATATATATATATATATATATATATATATGTTACGAGCAATTTTCGAAATTGGACAATCCTAGCATTGTATGGACAATCTTGTCCACTTCTAGCATTGTACCCCTTTACTGTAGAATCTCCGAAATAGACATAATCGTTGGACTTTGTATAAAAGAATGGCTGTACAATGTTCGAATTTCAATAAGTAGCCATTCGTCAAAGTTTGGGAGAATATGACAGATATATATTCACAAACATCTTCCCTATATTATAGTATAGTGATGTACCTATCTCTTGAAGCTTTATAATGTTTCACTCACATTATTACTCTATTGCAGCACAAATTCTTATTATTTATATTTTACTTTGACACAGCCTTTTATCACATTGACGATTCGAAAAAGAAGAACTCTATTCATAAATAGAAAATATAAAAATATCAAATAATTAATAAGAAATGTTCGATTTTTGATTTGGTGTGTCGCTTATCAATAATAATCAAGACGAATCGATGAGCGTTTCGATAATCATTTTTAATTTTGATCATTTCGGACATTGTACAGTTTGGGGGTACAATGCTAGAAGTGGACAATAATTTCCGTATAATGCTAGGATTGTCCAATTTCGGGCTTTGCTCGTAACATATATATATATATATATATATATATATATATATATATATATATGTATATATATATATATATATATATATATATATATATATATATACTCTCTTAAATACATCAAAGCGGTAGTAAGCTTTTGATAGAAGATGTAAACTTTTACGTTTATATATAACGAGTCTGCTAAACTTTGACAGTTGGTAGAAGCCATATTGTTGAAGTTACCTCTGTCAAATCGGCTGATATATGTTCAATCTATTTTCCCAAATCACCATAAATGGAGCGTACGTGTATATATAGCGTACATGTCCAAATGATAAAATTGTTCGAGGTAATTGCAACGAGACCAGCGCATCAAATACATTCATCTCTACTTATGTTTGTCAATGTTTCTTTGTTTACTTGTAAATGTATACATTTTTTAGATCATTTCATCATTTTATTACGATAATTCTTACATAATTTTAACAGCCAGCTGATAAATTACAAATGCAGTTACTAATGAACTGGTACATAATTAGTCAGCCAGACAGATGCAAGAATTGTTATTTGCAAAGCACACTTTCTCTCGTCTACGGTACTATGCTTTGCTTGCATATAGACGTATCATAATATAATTGTTTTATATCATATTTCTCGAGAATTGTTAAATAATGCAGTTAAATAAATATCAGGTGTTAGATAATCGCAACCTAATTAATATATTTTCATAAACGTGTAATACATAAGAGGCATTCGGTTAACTTATAGCTGGAAGCAATTCTCTTCAGGGTCATGGTTGTAAGATAATCTAGAATGTAAGCATTATAGGATTGTTAACCTTATTTTAGATATTAAAAATATACTTTTCGTAATAATAAAAACTAATTTAAAAAGTCATCGATCATCTAAAAAAGTCATCTGATGAAAATAAATTCAGGAGCAACAGGGATTTAAGACTAATAGATTAACGATGGAGGCAATATTTATCGTGTTCAACATGTGTATGTCCAAGTGTATGGGATGGATAACTGCTCGCTTAAAAAAGTGTTCTAAAAGTGTTTAAATAGTGCTGAAAAATATGAAGAGGACCTAGAATATCTACTATGTCATTGTAGATCGTATACCTTATGACGAGTCTCTATTGTACAACGTAAAATCCGAGCATCCCAATATAAATGGCCATCTTTAAAAACCCCTACATATATTTCAAGTTGGTAGTTGACAGCAATATAATAGAGCAAGGATATTAATTACTTGGAAGTGACAATATTACGTGAAAGAAACCTTAGCGAACAGAAACTAATAGTAGCTATCAATGCATTAAGAGTTCCGAATACCAGAGAGATTGTACGAAAAAATAAAATGATGAATACAAAGTGCTAGATCAGAATCTAGAACAAATGTGAAAAAATATAAGATTTATACTCACGTGCCCCACAGGCTCGAAGCTTTCGAAATGTGGTGTTATAGGCGCATCTTACGTATATCCTGGGTTGACAGAGTTACTAATGTGGAGGTCCTGCGTAGAATGGGGAAAGAATGTGAAATTCTCATGACCGTCAAAACTAAAAACTTGGAATATCTAGGACATGTAATGAGAAATCAAGAACGTTACGGCCTTCTCCAGCTGATTCTCCAAGGGAAGGTAAATGGTACGAGAGGACCGGGAAGAAGACGCATTTCCTGGCTTCAAAATTTACGAAAGTGGTATAACACGACTACCACTGAACTGTTCCGCGCAGCAATAAAGAAAATAAAGATAGCCGTGATGATCGCCAACATCCGGAACGGATAGGCACTTTAAGAAGAAGAGCCCCACAGAATTTATAGCCAAAACGTCAACCTATTTTTGGATACAAAAAAAGGGTAATACAATCGAAAGAAGATGGTAACATAAGCTAAAACCCAGAAAGCAAACAGTGCACAGATACTAGTTGTTAGACCACCAAAACTTATCGTATTATGTATCCAGTGTATCTAAATCGCTGTGATTTAATGAACGGAAAAATACCTAATAAACGAATGCAAATAATCTACATTCGAAATAGCATTACAAAAAACGAACCAACTAGGGCAAAACTTAGTGGAAATAAATGACTATTTATTTTTCAATAGCGGAGGAGAAAATAGACTGTTAGGCACAGGCTTTGTGGTAAATAGAAATCTGAAAGATCATAGAGAATATGCGCACTAAAAATAAGGAGAAAATACATAAAAGTAACATTTATAAACATACATGCACCGACTGAAGAGAAGAGAAAAACATAAAAATAAAGGAAGACTTCTATAATCAAATAGATACAGTATTTAAAGATATTTCCAAATACAAATGGAAAAATAGGAAAAGAAGAAATATACGTATTCACCATAGGAAAATATAATCTGCATGAAGTAACGAACGAAAATGGTAACTTCTTAACAAAAATAGACTTTGCAAAAGAAAGAAATATGATCATTATGAGCACCTACTTCCAATACAAAAGAATACACCAAGGAACTTGGAGATCGCCACATGGGAAAACTGTAAACCAAATAGATCATGTGCTCGTCGAAAAAGACATTGAAAAATATATAAAGAATATAAGAACATACAGAGGCCAAGATACAGATACAGATCACTTTATAGTCGGAATACAAATGAAGCATCTTATACCAGTTCTTAGAAACCAGCGGAAAAAAGTATAAAGCAACTATACCTATTAGACTTCTGTCAGAAGAAGAACAAAGTAAATATCAAGGAATGGTCACTAGAGAATTAGATAATATTGTACAAAATGGAATTATTGAACAAACATGGATGCAAATAAAAGTATGTATGACCAAAGTAGAACAAGCCAGTAAAAAAATACAAAAAAAGAATACAAAAAATGGTTCGATGAGGAATGTAAAGATGGACGAAATATATTAAGACTCAAAATGATGCAAGACAAATCACTAGTGATAGAGATGAAATACAACAAACAAATAAAACGAGTCAAATGAATCATAAGATCAAAGAAAAGAAGATAAAATGAAGATATATTGAAATGCATAGATGAAAGCTTTACAAATAGAGCAATTAGAAACTTATATCAAGGGATGAAAAATGAGCAAAACAAGGAAGGAAGGAAGGAATTTAGTAAGTGACGAGGAAATACTGAACAAATGGAAAGATAACTACGAAGAGCTTTTAAATGAAATAACCTTAACAGAATATGAAGACGAAGAAGAACTAAAGCAAAATACCGATCAAGAACGAATAGAAGAAAGACCGCCCAATGAAAAAGAAATAAAGGAAGTAATAGAAAAATTAAAGAAAAATAAGAACACAGGAAAGCATGAAGTAACAGCTGGAATATTCAAATATGGAGGACTATCACTAATTATTAAGCATTTGGAAAAGTCGCTAAAAAAATATGGGAATAAGAAAGGATACCGAAAGAATGATCTTACGCCACACTGTGCCCAATTCTCAAAAAAGGCCACAAAAGTTTATGCCATAATTATAGGGGAATAGCGCTACTAAATGTTGCATATAAAATACTTGCAGTACATATAAACGATAAGATATCGCAAAAAACTGATAATGACATAGGAAAATATCAGTGTGGATTCAGAAGAGAGCGCAGCACAGTAGATCAAATTTTCTTACTGCGTGAAATACAAGCGAAAATTTATGAATACTGGAAATCTACAGTGGCCTTATTCGTCAACTTTAAACAAGCTTTATACAGAGTAAAATGAACAGAAATCTACAAGGCACTAAGTGAAATGGAAATTAGTGAAAAATTAGTAAGAATGGTATAAGTGTCACTCAAAACAACAGAGAGTAGGGTTAAAATAAATGGAAAAGATACATTTAATTTGAAGTCGTCAAGTGAGTGGGTGCGACAAGGGGACGCATTGTCATTATTGTTGTTCAGTATTTTTCTTGAAATTGCAAAGAAGCCGAAATTAACACGACAGGACTTGTATATCAACGAAAACACTAATGCCTAGCATTCGCTGATGACGTAGTACTGATAGCCAGAAATAAACAAGAATTAAAAGAAATACTAAAAAGACTAGAAGCGAAAACGAGAAAGAAAGGGATATACATAAATGAAGAAAAGACCAAATACATAGAATGGACAGAACGAGAATACATACGACAATCCTTAGCAATAATCACAGAAGGAAAAATATATAAATTCAAAGAAGAAGAAAGATTTTAATACCTGGGGTGAAATTTACCCGGAAACCAAATATAAAAGAAGAAATCCAAGCGAAAATTATAGCTCGCAATCGTTGTATCTTTGATCTAAACAACTTATTAAGAAGTACAAACATATCGTAAGGGGCTAAAATAAGAATATACAGTGATAAGAATAAGACAGTGATAAGATATATGTCAGTGAAACATGGACTATAACCAAATCAGAACAAGTCGTGCTCAAAGTGTGGGAAAGAAAAGTACTCAGGAAAATATTTGGAGGAAAGCAAATATAGAACTGCAGAGGATGTATGAAGAACAGAATATCGTAGGAATCATAAAATCACAGATACTGGGAGGGTTGGGGCATATTCAAAGGATGCCAAACAGGAGACTACCCAAAAGAAAACTAACGGGAGGAACAGGAGGAAAGAGAAAGAAACGTAGGACGAAAACCAGGTGGAAGAAGGATGTGGAAAAGACATGGATGTTGGAAAAATAAATCAGCAAACAGGAAAAGAATGGAAAATAATAGTAAACCAAGTCATAATTCTTTAGTTTTCCTTTATTTTTTTTGTTATCTGATTCAACACTGACGAGAAGAAACCAAAACCAAATAGGTCAAAACCTAAAGCTGATCTGCACAGTGAAACATAGAAAACTCTCATATTTTGGTCATGTGATGAGAAACAATAAATAGTAAATTCTACAAGTTACCATACAGGATAACTTTAAAGGAAGCAGAGGGCTGTATAGATGACAAATCTATTGGGTGAAAAATGTGACAGTGTGGACTAATAATCCATCCTTAGAACATCCGGTTTAGAAACGTTGGCTAGACTGATCCCCAACATCCAATGAGGATATGGCATGGGAAAAAGAATATAATTTACAGTTAACTTAATTAAATTGCAGATTAAATTAAACCGTATCAAAATGCGTAGTTTAGATTATTGAGTCGAATTTTACAAAGTAGTTATCATTATAATGAAATCAAAAGCTTGGCCACTGTCTCATTTTTATATAAACAAATATCAATAACTAAAATATTGTCAAAAAAATACAGCAGATACAATGTTTTATATAAAGTACGGATATTTTATATCACACTACAGATATAAAAGTAACATATTGAATAAAATTTTAGTAAAAATTGCCACTTATGTATGGTACATGCTATTAAACATAAAAAATGCAATGCGCTCACCAGTATTTATAAAATGCATAAACCTGTTATCATGAAGTGCACACACTCACTGTTTTAAAAATAAGTAGACATCGAAGCAAAATTCAAGTTGAACTATAACTTTCCCACCGAGACGGTTCGCTGGCTATCTCACTCTTCGACGATACTAGCTGATTTTGAAATACATACTTGAGAAGTATTGACAACGGAACACGTTACATATAATTTTTTTCTCAATTTCCCCTGTCTACTCAAGAACCTCCGCCGTTGTCTGGTCCCAAGTCCAGGATGAGGAAGGAGGAGGATTAAGTAAGGGATTAACTATTCCTTCTTGTAAAACAAAAATAATCAGTTACGACAACGAAACACTACTACTAAGCCTACGAGTTTACTAAGCCTATATCGGCCGAGAGCCCTAACTCAGGTGTTCAAAGAACTTGAATACTGAAACACAAGGAAACTCTGCCTTACAACGCAGATTAGATGGACTGAAGAAGTTATACTAAAAACTAATAAATCTTTAGTATTTTTCAGCGGAAGTGAACAGAAGCACCAATTCGGCACTGATAGTCAAGGAAAGTCTTGTGAGGTGAGTCATAACCTTCAAATCCGTTAACGAAATGTTCTGTTATATCAGACTAAAAGGACAACTGTATAACTATTCCCTAATTACTGCCCATGCATCGACCGAGGAAAAGGAAGAGCAAATAAAAGACAACTTCTTTAAGAAACTAGAGGAACTGACAGATAATCTCTTCAAATAGGATATGCATATTATCTTGGGAGATTTTAAAGCTTCAAAGACAAAAAAATACATAAACAAACGTTGGTCTCCAACGAGGGCGTCACAAGAAATCAGATCGATCATGTTCTGGTAGATGTCAGGAGGGGTAGTAACTACTTAGACGTAAAAAGCCTAAGAGAGGCGGATGGAGACATGGATTCTTTTGTACTAAAAGCGAGGATAAAAACAAGAATAGTGCCCCAAAAAATCCAAAAGAATATGCCAACAACATTATGAAACACCGAAGTTCTGAGGGATAATGAGACAGAGCAGACATTTCAAAAGGCTACACAGATAGCGCTAACACAGACAGAGGATTATAAGAAGAATGCTAAGTAGCTAGTACTAAGCAAGCACAGGAAGATTTAGGAAGATTTTGATCTGGAATTTGACGAAAAAAATCATAGAAAACATTCAGCGGTACAAACGCTTGGACTGTACATTTACCGAAGAGTACAAGATTAAGCAGCTTAAAAATAAAATTTTTATGAAGTAACCGCGATATCAGTCTACTTGGGACATATTACAAGAGGCGAAAGATATGAACTGCTTCGAATAATTATGCAAGGGAAAATAGCAGGTAAAAGGTCCATAGGAAGAAGAAGAAACTCCTGGCTAAAGAATCTACGGGAATAGTATAGCTGCAGCAGCAACGAATTGTTTCGGTCAGCAGTTTCGAAAATACGTATAGCCCTGATGATCGCCAACCTTCGGAACGAAGATGGCACTTGAAGAAGAAGTCTACTTTTAACAAAGTCTCAAAATCGCTGGTGATTACCAACGTTGGATTGGATATGACACGAAGTTTCGGACTATTTTAATTCTTATTTTGACTTTTTTTGATCTTCAAATATTTGAGATGCAATATGAGGGTACAAAGTGTTAGTTTCAGTAAAAAACAAACTGTATGTTATAATACTTTTTGTTCTGAAACTATTTTCTTGTGGAATTTTAAATTAATTACTATTTAAATGGGAATAAGCCACGATTAAAGGTTAAAATACGTTTATTGACGTTTCAATTTCCACTTCGGAAATCGTTCTCAAAATACAAAACCTATATGTATATATTTGTATCAGTCTATATGTTCAATTTTAGCTTCTATCTTTGGTTTAGTAAATACTTCAATTTACTTCTAATTTCCTTTAGATCTCAAGCGAAAATTCATAACGTATGGTCCTAAAGTTTTGGGAAAAATTTCACCTGGTCTGATTGAGAAGCAAAATGCATTTAAGAAAGAAGGCCATGGAATTGAAATGTCATCAGTTATTGACATTTAATAAACAAAGCAGAATATTTTGGTTTGTGCTCTGCAAAATGTCTTATAAAATTGATATTCGTCGAGGTGTTTATAATATGGTTGGGCGAATGTCGAAACGAGATATTGTTAATATCTATCGAGATCAAAATATAGGCAATTCGAAAATTTATCGCACAATCAGAGAATGTGAAGAAGGGATACCATGAACTTGCGTAAAAGTGGCCGACCGCGGATTTTGAACCATATAAGAGAGGCAAGACTGATTGAAGCAGCTAAGAACAAAATTGGGGTCTCACAGCGAAAACTGGCCAGAAGATTTCATGTTGGAAAGACTACAGTATACAGGACCCTATCGAGTAACCTTCTACCGGAAAAGAAGGAAAGCTCCAAAATACACACAGGATCAATTAGAGAGAATTCGAAGGCGAGTGCATTTCGTCAACAAGTTGATCGTGATGGACGATGAAAAATATTTTACTTTGTCCAACTCTGAGATGAAGGGTAACGATGGGTTTTACACGAACGATTACGAAAATGTACCTGATGAAATAAAATTCAAAAATAAAGAAAAAATTTGAGGACAAAATTTTGGTATGGTATGTGGTGTATATTGAAAGATGTCTCTCTAAATTTCTTCAGTTTGTGAACACACATCATGCAAATGATCAAATAGTCTTTTGGAAAGATCTTGCTTCATTTCATTACGCGAGAATCATAAGGGACTGGTACGAAACTAACAACATTACCTTTGTACCGAAAGCAGACAATCCCCCCAACCTACCTCAGGCTCGTCCAATTGAAGAGTTCTGGGCAATAGTAAGTCGGAAAGTCTATAATAACGGATGGGAAGCACAAAATCAGGAACAGTTAAGACGCCGCATATATACAAAAATTAGAGAAATTGACGCCGAGGTCGTCCAAAGGATGATGCAACGTGTCAGGGGAATTATTAGGTAAGTCGAAAATAATGGTCCCTTGTCTGTCATTTAAATTTTGATTTATAATAAGGATAGTTAAGTTAAATTGTTGAATAATTTAATAAAAATATAAGATTATTGTGGTCAGAGTTACATGCTTTTTAAATTATTTTTCCCAAAACTTTAGGACCATACGTTAGCACTAGCGTCGCCAGTACCACTTGAATGGCCAAAATGCTAGACCCAGACCAGCTAAATGTCAGGCCAAGACTGAATTCCTTCTCTAACGCGTCGGTCAATGTCAACAAATACTTATCATTCCATTAGCGGCAATTTCGAATTCAAATAATTGATTGGATTTTATTTATTCTAATCGAAGAGACATTTGAAGTATGTTTTCGCGTTTAAAATTTTAAAACACAATAAGTTAAGTGTTTATAGAGACGTTATATATTTTTTAAGAAAATGCTACAGTACCAGTTGATTAATGGATCTGGTTTAGAAGGTTTACTTATGTATATCATACATATACGAGTATCATACATGATATATTATTAGGAAATGTATAATACACATAATTAAGCAAGGATTCATCATAATAACAGTACAGTAGTAATAATAGTTTCTTAAGTATTACATAAAGTATTCTTAACGATGTTTCCGTGACAAATATTAGATTGTGGACTTAATGCTCATTGAAAATTACAATTAACGAGAATCTTTAATCTGTACAAAATTATATAATAAATTATAAAGATTTTAAAATCCAATTAGTAAATCACACATTGGATACAATTGAACTACGCTCACTTATACCAATTGGCAAATGGAGTGCGATATATCCATATGAGATGTTTTAATAGGCGTAATGTGTGCAGATAATAATATTTCTATGTCTTCATCGTTACGACACTAATAAAAGTATTATGGTTTTACATAATTAGTGTAAATTAATCAAGCTGTTACTTTTATCCATGTTTTAATGAGTATATGATTTTATTTACCTATAACGACTGGTTGTGGTGAATACTTCAATTAAACAAAACTTGTTGAACATTGCATTAGCAAATAAGCCTTTAAAAGAATATTATTTTATTTTAAACTATTAAACTAATCAACTTTTAATATAATACTAGATACACGAAGAGACTAACAGCTTAATTTTATAGTTTCATATTTCAGATTGAAAGATATCCTAAAACAAATAATAGAAGATCTGAAGATGAAAAATCAGTAGGTACACGGTATTTCGGCCCAAATGCCGATTTCCTAAGTTATAATTCAGGCTATTCTAAAGAACTTTGCACTAAAGAGACAGGAAATACTAGTATTCCAACGACTGTGGAATACTAGTATTCCAAGATCTGGTATACAGACGAATACAAGACTAGAGAGAGTGTGAGGGAGGAATATACTCCAATGATCCAAGGATTAGCAAAAGCCTTGCCCTGGGAAGAAACTGATCCATTTTCAAGCTGAGATTAATGAGTAACTCTAATGTGCAAAGAGAAATAATCCAAGAAAGAAATAATCCAAGAAATAATCCTAAAAAAGAGCAGCTCCATATATTGTCTGACAGTCAAGCGGCACCGAAGGTACTGGCGTATCTGGAAGTGACCTCCAGGGTGTGAGACTGCATTAAAGAAGTGAGTGAACTGCGAGACCTGAACAAGGTTGAGCTTGTCTGAGTATCAGGACATCAGGGCATTGAAGGTAAGGAAAAAGCAGATCAACTTTCTTAAAGAAAACCGAACGAATCAAACGGACCGTTTATAATTGTGGGAGTATTAAAGGTTGCAGTACGTAGGGCATTCGTTGTTCAATAAAGTTGCAGTTGCAGTACGAATGTTGTTTAATAAAATCGAAGCAGGAGAGAAGATTCCCGATGAGTGGAATTTATCATACATGTCCTCCATTTTCAAAAAAGGTGACAAAAGGTCACCAAATAACTACAGAGGGATCAGTGTAATGCCTTCAATAGCAAGAATCTTTCATCAGTTATAAAAGAAAAACTAGAACAACACATGGACCATTATAGCGAAGAACAAGCCGGATTCCGAAAAGCCAGATCATGTTTAGATAATATATTCATTATGAGACAGGTGATTGAAAAGAACAAAGAAAAAAATATTGAAACACATATGACCTTTATCGACTTAGAGAAAGCATACGATAGCGTGCCCAGGAAACAACTATGGGAAGCAATGAGAAGAATGCGCGTTAGAGAGAAATGGGTGAATATAACACAAAGACTGTATAAAGAAACACAAGTGCAAATAAAGTTAGGTAATGAAATAACAAAAACAATCACCGCAACAAAAGGCCTCAAACAGGGATGTGGTCTCTCACCTACACTTTTTAACATATATATAGATCAGGCTTTGAAAAGATGGTATAGAAAATGCGGAACAATGGGCATACCAGTACAAGAGAATATATTACATTCACTACTTTTCGCAGATGATCAAGTCATTTTTGCACAAGACAGGGAGGATATGGAATATATGATAAGGAAATTAAAGGAAGAATATGAACTTTGGGGACTCAAGATAAATATGTGCAAGACCGAATACTTATGTATTGGACCCGAGGTTTCAGATTTGAACTTAAGTTTAGAAGAAGAGACTATTAAGAGTTGTAAGGCTTTTAAGTATTTAGGGTCAATGATTAGCCGAGATGGTACTTGTATGAAAGGTATAGAAATGAAAATAGCACGGGGAAAACAAGCCACAAGAGCACTTCATGGAGTGATATGGAACAACACTCTAACCAAAGAAAACAAAAAGAGGATCTTTCAAAGCATAGTGATGAATATTACCCTACATGGAGCGGAAGTATGGCCAATGACAACAACAATACGAAATAAAATAAGAACAGTTGAACTGGACTTTATGAGAAGATGTCTACAAATCACAAGAGCGGATAGAATAAGAACGGAGAAAATATGGAACAGAATGGAAGTAAAATGCTCAATTGGAAAACAGAGCCCTGCAGTGGTACGGGCATGTACAAAGAATGCCAGAGCATAGGTGGCCGAAAAGAATATTAAACTGGGACCCGCCGGGAAGAAGACGGAGAGGAAGACCTGCTACAAGATGGAAAACATACGTCGGAAATGCTATGATAGATAGAGACCTCAGAGAAGGTGACTGGGAGAATAGAGTGCTGTGGAGGACGAAAACAGCGAACTCATAATGGGAAAAGCCGAAGAAGAAGAAGAAGAAGTACGTAGGGCTGTAGAGGACTGGATCCAAGAAAGTCATGATCGATATTGGGAGACAATCCTAAAATAAACACATGGAAAAGTCTTCATTGATTGATTATGTACGAAAAGAACAGAGGAACTGCTCCCTATGGACAGGAACAAACTAAGAACAGTAACAGGAATGTTAACCAAGCATGCACCAGTAAGAGAATTTCTGAATAAAATACGCATTTACAATGGAGACTTTAACCGCAGACTCTGCAATGAGGAACCAGAAACAGTAAAACATGTATTATACGATTGCGAGTCGCCGGCAAAAGACACAAAGTTTATAGGCAACCAAGAGAAGACACTGGTATATTTAGGACACACCAGCAAAATACCTGGACAAACTTCTACAGGGTACACCATGCTAGACTGAGTGTAGGAAACAACAATGAGCAACAAACACAATAAGTTTCAGCTTCAGAGATAACGGAGATCTTTTGATCAGACCGGCCCAGTGGGGAAAAATAGCACTTATGTAAGAATGAGACATATTAAATACCTAGAACCTAGAAGTATGCAAGTATATATCTATCTAATCAAATGAAAAGTTCCTTCTAGATATAATACGATCATTGACGTACAATACAAACATTTTTTTAAAGAACTCACAACACTTTCTGCAAAAACTTATAGAAAAGATTACAATCCCAACATACTAGTTAGTTTTGCCACAAAGGTCATTGCAGCCATTGTCTGGGGATTGTGACAGTCTGATATATTAGATTAAAGAGTTCAACCATTACATCAATAACAACTTCATCAATGAGTTTTAATAATTCGATTAACACATCATCTGGTCCGGTAGCTTAGCCCTCTTTTGTGTTTTTGATGATATAGATGACTTCTTTCTGTAATATTGGTGGTCCGATATCCTTTGTGGTTTCTATGATAGTTCTTCTCTTTTATCATTAAATAGCTTTTGGATGTAATTGGTCCATTAGTATTACCATCCACCGCCAAATATAAAAATTTATTGGTTAAGATCATTTATAATTTTTATTTAAAAATTTTCGAAAAAAAAATGCAAGCAATTGTGGTTTTAGTTCCATAAAAAATATGGGATTTATATGTGGAAAATACCGTATGAAATCTTTTATTTGGGTGAAACCTCAAGATCACTAGATGTTAGAATCAACGAACATCAATCTTTTATTAAAATAGAAAATTCGATAGATATCCGATAAGAAGCTGCTTTCATTTTAAAAAATGAAGCAAATTGCACAGCAAATTCTTAATTAGAATGTAGAAGAATGAGGTTGCTATATGAACGAAGAAGTTGCCAAGGAGAAAATAAAAACTATGGTAAGTCAATAAACGAAAAGACAAACATATCAAGAATACATGATTTATAATTTAAAATAATATACATATTCATACAACTAACCAGTATACAAAATACGCTGTGATGTCGATATTTAGAGTAAACTAAATATCAGATCGAATACTTACTGTATCGGAATAGCATCATGAGATTGATTTTCTCATGATTTAAAATGAAATAGCTAACAGAAAATTTCACTGCAATAAGTGGTATGATGATTATTTTTCTAACATAGAGGTTTCATAAGTTAAGGTCGTGGCATATTATCGTGCACGTTGCGTTTCCAGCACATAGCGTTTCCGAAAAATATAATTTAAATGGTTTTAAATATGAACAACGCACACTGTCCGGAACATAGCGTTTCAGATACTTAACGTTTCCGTTCAGTATATTTGAAAACAATATTTTACTGATGCCGACGGCTACGTAACGAGTCGTAACCGATTGGTAAGGATAATGTGAATTAGATGTCCGTCGTTTTCCCCCCATTGTTTATTTAGGTATTTGTTTGATTTTGATACAGAGTATTTAAAAAAATAATTTTCGAGGCTATTTTGTCATTTATGCATGTGTTTTTATTGTTTTGTGAGAAAAGCGAGATCATATCTTCACTGAACCAAACTGAAACGTTCTATGTATGAAAATGTGAACGCGCAGTCTTATTGCTGGAGTGGAAACGGTACCTGTTGGCCACTCAACGATAATATGCGGCGACCTTTAAAATTAATTTCTTGTAATTAAATCAACTATCCTTCAATAAGTTCCAGAAAAGTAACTTAAAAATATTAATTTTTAATTTATTTTAATTTATTTTTAAGGAAAAAAAAACAAAATAATTTGTTTAATTTTCAAAATTTTGCACTTTGAAAACGATTTCCTAAGCTGAAATTCTAAACGGCAAATACAATATTTAATTTATAAGTACATTTGTATTTAATTACCATTGCTATCATGAATTTAATAGTTCTCTAATAAATATAAATAAATATTTTCATTCTTTATTTTATTATTTCACCTTTTTATAAAAAACTTCTATTCACATCTATATTATTTTTTGACTTTTATTTGTTATAAATTTTGTTAAAAATGTTAAATGTTAAAGTTAAAAATGCTATTATTTCTAGGTTTTAACTTTGTGTGTCTATTTATGGTTCTTTTAACGTTTAAGGATTTTGAATTAATCTGTCGTAATTGTTTTTTTAAAATTAAAATTAAAATTAAGTTTTTTAAAATCACTGTTAAATTTCTAAAATTATAGGACTAATTTCTACTTATCCATTGTTCACTTCGTTTTAATTACTAAACTAAACACATTACACTAAGGATAACCTGAAGAATCACTCACCAATTTTTTAAATTAAACTATGCACCAAATTGGTAAAAGCGCGAACAGGCACTGATTTAAAAAGTAGACACGATTGTATTTTATTTGAGTCAAAGAAGCCGTTCAACCCCCACTTGAACGGTACCTGCTGTCTCATTCTTAACCATTGCTACTCAAAGTACTTTCTCTTATTTACTTTGGTGTAAATCTTTCATATCGGTTTGATGCTTTTGTTGTATAATACTTAATTATTTATGCTTGAAGAGGTTATATTACTTTTTGCCGGCAGTTTTTGTTCTAGTATTATGTTCTAGATTTAATTCTAATATTAACTTTTTTACTATCAAATCAGAAGTTAGTAGAGTATTTCCAAATCATGCATTGTGAAGAAATTGACGAAATAGAACATGTCCCATTTTTCTCATTTATTGGACGTGAATTCAGTGTCACCAATCTGTGTAGATTTGGCGTTTGTTAATCTTTAAGTCGTGTGTCAAGTAAGAGTTTTTAACTAGTTTTTTATTTGAGAATAAAAAAATATTTATGGAAAAGATGTAAGTATATCTATTATCCTATAATAGACGACAGAAAATAAGATTAGGTATCTATTTTTTTTAAGAAATCTACATCTTTTATTCAAATATTATTTATTTAATGCTTTGAGAATATACAGTAAATATTTGTTAGTATGAGATTATAAAAGTCTTCTACCTTTTTCTTCACTCCTATCTTTTACTTGGTCTAGTCATTAAATTTAAGTAAGAAATGTTTTTATCATGTTGAAAGTTTAAAAATGGATTAATCAACGTTTTCCATTAGATATGGGTGCTATTGATTAAAGAAGATTAATGAAACAGGAAAGATTGTTTTTCTTTGAATTGCCAAGTATTATAAGATTGCAAAATGAAAAGTATGGAATGGTATGTATATAGTACCTAGGTTGTCAAACCCCGCCCATGATTCTCAAAAACAGCAAGTTGCAGTTAAGTATTCAGTTCTTTAAAACCCTCCTTTTTGATTACACATCTCAATATTCTAACAATAAACATATTTATTTATATTAGGTATCTCTTAAGAATATATTATGAATAGTGGTTAAATGTTTATAAAACGTATTTTACCTTTCTTTCTTCTTTACTTCTACTTGTTGCAGGCACAGTATATTGCTTCTTCTTCTTCTTCTAATGGCGCTACAACCCTTTGTGAGTCTTGGCCTGCTTAACAATATTCTTCCATTCTGCCCTGTCGGATACTTTCCTTCGCCACTGCCTGATGTTCATGGTTTTAAGATCCCTCTCTACGTCGTCTATCCATCTTTTACGGGGCCTTCCTCTTGTTCTGTTTCCTTGGGGCTTCCATCTCTGGAATACTTTTACAGCTCGATTATCTGGCATTCTTTCTAGGTGACCAAGCCAGTTTAGTCTTTGTGATTTTACAAATCTGACAATATCTGCGCTCTGCATTAGTTCATCCATCTCGTGGTTCATTTTAATTTTTCACTAACTATCGCTGCATTGGGTTGGTCCAAATATCTTCCTTAGTATTTTGCGCTCAAATATTCTCAGTTGATTTTCATCAGTGGTTGAGAGGGTCCACGTTTCACATCCATATGTGACCACTGGTCTAATTACTGTTTTGTAGATTCTCAGCTTAGACTCACGATTCAGTAACTTACTTTTCATTAAGTCTTTGTATGCATAAAAGCACTTATTACCGCTAAGAATCCGTGCTTGTATTTCTTGACTGATGTTGTTGTTGTCATTTATTATTGAGCCTAGGTAGGGAAAAGTGGAGGCATATTTGTAGGTATGGTTGTCTACCTTCAGATTCTCATGTTCATTCGATTTTGTGCACTCCATATATTTTGTTTTGTTTTCATTTATATATAGACCAAACGTAGCAGCTTCTCGTTTCAGTTCTATGACTTTTTCGCTCAATACCCTTTTGTTGCGGCTTATTATGGCAACATCATCCGCATATGCGCATATTTGCATATATCTTGTATTAATACAGCCGTTTACATCCAGTTTTCTAACAACAGCTTCTAAAGTTAGATTAAAAAGTGTTGTTGATAAGGCACCCCCTTGTCTAACTCCATTTTCAATATCAAAGGCCTGCGTTATATCTCCATCTATTCTCACCATAGCTTTGGAACCCTCCAGAGTCATTCGTATAAGTTTAACCAACTTATTGGGTATCCCTAACATAGATAGTTGATTTAACATCTTTTGTCGATCTACTTCATCAAACGCCTGTTTGAAATCGATATACAAGTTGTAAATAGGTATGTTATATTCAACACATTTTTCATGTATACCTCTTAACATATGTATTTGGTCTATAGTTGACCTCTTTGGTCTGAAGCCACATTGGTATTCACCAATAATCTCCTCCGAAAACGATTCCAGGCGGCTATATAATAATTCCTGATAATATCTTGTAGATGACATTTAAAACTGTTATGCCCCTATAATTTTTGCAGAGTCGTTTGTCTCCCCCTTTGTACATAGGAAGTATGATTCCCACTTTCCAATCTTCTGGGATGACTTCTAGTGTCCATATGCGGTCGATTAGTTTATGGATACGCCTCCATAGCGCATGTCCACCATTCTTTATCAGTTCTGCAGTTATTCCATCTGTGCCAGGTGCTTTGTTATTTTTTAGATGTTTTATGACGTTTATCGTTTCTTCCAATGTTGGTTGCTCAACTAGTTGTTCTGCTGTGTGGTGAATTATCTCTTCATCTTCGTTTTGTTCTTTTTCTGGGTTTAACAGCTCTTGAAAATGCTCCTTTCACCTTTTCATTATTTCCTCTTTCTCGCTGATAATTGCATCATTTTTGTCCTTGCAAACTGTTGATCTTGTTATGTAGCCTTGGGTGCATTGCTTGATTTCCTTGTAAAATTTTCTAGCCTCTCTTCTGTTATTATAATCTGTAATTTGTTGTATTTTTCTATTCAATATTTCTCTCTTTTTCCTTCTGCATATTTTCCTTGCATCTTTTCTGAGTTCTTCATATGCCTTTCTATTCGATCGGGAATCCCTTTGTAGACATTTCTGTCTAGCTATATTTTTGCTATTTATTACTTGTTGGCAATCTTGGTCAAACCATTCCTCGTTTCTTTGGCTTGAGGTTTCACCTAATGTTTCCTATGTCATATTTGTAATTGTCGTTTTGATGATATTCCATTCTTCTTCAATGTTGTTTTGTTCTCCTCTTTCATTTAATATTACTTTTATTTTCTGCTGGTACTCATTCTTCTTTTTAGGATTTTTAAACATATATGTATTCCATTTTCTTTGTTTGGCGCCTTTCTCTTTTCTTACCATTGATATTCTTTGTTTTATCTTCGATATAACCAAGAAATGGTCCGAATCGCAATTTGCGCCTCTATATGTTCTAACATCTGTTACGGAGGTTGCCCACCGCTTAGATATTAATATGTGATCAATTTGATTAAATTTAGTAGTACCAGGTATCATCCAGGTTCCTTTATGAATATTTTTATGAGGAAAACACGTACTAACAACCCTTAGTTTGTTTGCCATTGCCAACTGTGCCACTCTCATACCGTTGTTGCTGGTAATATCATGTAAACTATGCTTACCAAAGGATTCTGCATATATTTTCTCTTTTCCCAGCTTCGCGTTCATATCACCCAGAACTATAACTGCATCTCTCTTCTGTGCGTTTTCACATTCTACTTGTAGTTGGTCATAGAATTGGTCGGTTACTAGTTCATCTGCTGCTTCTGTTGGAGCATGGATATTAATAATTGTAACATTATGAAATTTTCCCCTTAGACGTATTTTGCATATTCTTTCATTAACTGGAGTAAACCCCAATACTGACCTGCGGCATTTATGGTTTATCATAAAACCCACTCCAAAGTCTCCTTGTCTTTCTGCTCCACAGTAGTACATACTGTATTCTTTTTTATTTATGCAACCATGCCCTTTAAATCTGATTTCTTGGAGAGCTGCTATGTCTACTTCGTACTTCAATAGTTCCTGTGCAATACTTTGCATTTTGCCTGCCTGCAGCATGGTTTGGACATTCCAGGTTCCCAGTCGCAAATCCATCATTAAGTCCTTATTCCGTAGCTTTGGTCGTTGTCCGTTGGTCCGTCCGGTTAGCTCATTGTTCGTAGCATTCGTGATAGCTGAGTTTAAGGTGAACAGGTTATCGGCCTGTTGCACCCGAGTCCAGTGCCAGGGCTGCTGGCTATAGCTTCTAAACAAGCTATGCTTTCTCCCTTCCTCGTCCGCCCTGACCCTACCTTCCATTGGGGTTGGTTACCCAATCTCCAATAGGGTTGCTCAGGTTTACCGGGGTTCACCCGTGTGATCAAGATCACACTTCTTGGAGGTGAGAATAGGAATTGAGTAGGAGAGGCTAGAGATGTTATCTGGAAGCAACATCTTATATTGCGCCTCACTACTCCTTTGAACCCCACAGTATATTGCTAATAACGAATTATTTAGCAATATACTGTGATGCAGGCAAGTATTGTATTTAAATAAATGCTTTCATCATTCTAAAAGTCACAATGAATTGATTGAAACATTGAACATTTCTACTAACTACAGTTAATTTTTAGTATGTAATGAATGCTAGATTTTCTTGTTCTATATTTTGAGTTGGCCACTCAACAGAATCCACTGTGATGTCTGGCACTATTCATGGGATTTTGTGAAAATGCTAAAACATATCGATTTTTATATAGATAGCTATATAGATATCTGTCATTTGTCAACCCCGTCCCTTCTGACACCTTCTGATACCAAGGAATTTCAAATAGAGAATATACCATGTATGGCACATCATTAGACATGCATTTTGCTAGAGAATTCAGGCATCTATGATTTTTTTCTATATTAATTATATTCTTGTCAAAAAGTATCAGTTTGTTGTAAGTGTTAAAATGCGTTTTCACCAAAACTAAAAAGCATTTACAAACATCTAACAAACTTTAGCAAACATTTTCGAATCTTTGCTAATACGGGTTTTACACCAACAATAAATTCATGAAGTCGCTTCAAGGTCAAATTTGACGTGTGTAAAGCACAATTTGACATCCAATTTTGCCGTGAATAACTTCATGAATAAATTCGTGAAGCAATTGACGAAATAGAACATGTTCTATTTTTCACATTTATTGGACGTGAATTCAGTGTCACCAACCTGTGTAGATTTGGCGCGAATAGGGATAATAATTATTTTGTTTTTGATTATTGAACCAAATTGGACTTTGCATTTTTAAGTCGTGTATCAAGTAGGTAATAGTTATGGAAAAGAGGTAAGTTTATTATTCTATAATAAAAAACAGAAAATAATATTCTGTATTTTTTTTTATAAAAAACATACGATTTCGAGACAGAAAACTCTAGTTTTATTAAAAAATTGTTTACTTTTCCCTTTCTTACATCTTTTTTTCAAATATTATTTATTTAATGCTTTGAGAATATATTATAGTACCTAAATATTTGTTAATAAAAGATTATATAATTCTACCTTTTTCTTCACTCCTATCTTTTATTTGGTCTAGTCATTAGGTAAATGTTTTTATCATCTTGAAAGTTTAAAAATTGATTAAACAACGTTTTCCAAGAGATGGGTGCTATTGATTTCTGAAACAGGAAAGGACGATTTTCTTTGAAAGGCCAAGTATTATAGATTGCAAAATGAAAAGTATGGAGATAGTAGCTAGGTTTTCATATTCCGCTCATGATTCTCAAAAACAGCAACTTGCAAAAAAGAGTTATAAATCATTAATTATCCAAATAATATCAAGGATTTATCATGGAATTCTCAAAATCAACAATAAATGCTCTAAATACATCAAATATTTATTTTAAATTCTCATACTCGCTGGATATATTTTCTTTTTGAACCAGGTATGGATAATTCTATGTTATTGATAATATTTTAAATTCACATTCAGAAGTCCACTAAAACAATTCACTAAGACAGCCTGAAATTTTGTATAATTAATTACAGATATGTAACAGAATGTGTATGGAAGAAGAAAGTTTCCCATTTTAGTCAATGGAAGTGGCTGTACAGTTGAAATGATTCAATTGAAAAATCAAACTGGAGACAATTTTGAGGATGAATTGCTAAATAAAGAGATTATTAAACTTAAGTTGAAGATGTTTGAGAGCCATATAAAATATTTTTGTTATGAGAAAACCTCAGAAGGATCATTAATATACATATAATTTTTTTTAAATTTTTTATTAAATTTTTCTTTGCATAATCTAATTTTTAAACCTAATAAATCTATTTCTTTTCAATTCATGTCTTCTGCCAGTTCCATTTCTCTGACATGTTTCTGTTGTGCTCTCGTCTCCTTCATGAAGCCTTTGGCCTACTACTAATTTTGTTCTTTCTTATTAATTCTTCTTATTATTATACTTTATTATTCATAGTTTCCTTCCTAAGTTGACCATCTTTCTTTAAAAATGCAGGATTCCATATCTTATGGATAAAATTTGTAAATACGATTTTTTATTAAGAAAAAAATAGTTGTTTGTGTATAACAAATATTAAAACTAGCTTTTATTCCTCTTATTATGATTCTTCATTTACCATTTAAATTATATTATATTTAAAAATTATTGTATTTTTATATATTTAGTTTAGTCTTACCCTACTATTTCAGTAGGGTATGACAAATCATGGAAATTGTAAAGAATCAGCTCACAAACTAGTGGTAAAGTATTACTGGTTATTTCCATTTTTTATTTGTTTTTAAGTATTCATTTCTTTACAACTCCTCTTTTTGATTAGAATTGTCACATCTCAATATTCTAACAATAAACATACCTATTTATTTTTATTAGGTATCTCTTGAGATGAGAATATATTATGAATAGTGGTTAAAAGATTATAAAAAGTATTGTACCTTTCTTTCTTCTTTACTTCGACTTGGGGCAGGCAGGTATTGTATTTAAATAAAGGCTTTCATCATTCTAAAAGTCACAATGAATTGATTAACATTTCTGCTAACTACAGTTAATTTTTAGTATGTAATGAATGCTAGATTTTCTTGTTCTATCATATAAAAAAAAATAAAATTACCGCTTTTTCTGTTTCTTTAGCTATGTTGTCCTTATTGAAGTTATTTGAAATTATCTTCTGTGTCTAAAATCAACAGTTTTCACTAATTACATGTAATTTCCACTAATTTTTACCTCTTGTTCAAGCTCTGATTCTTTACCAAATTCAGCATATTTTTGTACAATCTTAATTACTATTTTCTTTTTAAAACGATATTGTTTTCTGATTATATTTCCAAATCGAAAATATCTTTATTCAAACAAACAATAAATAACATCCAATCATAAAACCATTGGTACTACTGAAATAATGACACTTGATGTAAAAATTTATTTGAAGTCAAAGAAACTTTTACATCCAAGAAATTCACGAATTTATTGACACAGAAATTGATGAATAAATTCATGAATATCTTCGTGTATTTATTGTTGGTGTTAAGCCCGTATAACACATGTTTGGCACAGTTTGTCAAAAATAAGAATTCGCGAATTTGAGTAGGTTTGGAAACATTTGCCATCGTTCCGTCCTATTTGTACAAAATGGCTCCGAGAAGAGCATGGTATAATTGGACCAAAACCCTAACATGTGCCATCTCCGCTCCGGAGGTTGGCAATCATCATAGCTATTCGGATTTTTGAGACGGCTGCTCTGAAAAGTTCATTTGATGTACATCCGACTCTCAGGTTGCGCAGCCATGACATTCTACGCCTCCCTATGCTTCTCTTTCCTTGGATCTTTCCCTGCATAATCAGTTGGACCAAGATGTATTTCTCTCCACGTGTAATATGTCCGAGATATTCCAATTTTCTTGTTTTAATAATTATATTTAAAATTTCTATTTCTTTATTCATCCTTCTCATAACCTCTTTGTTTGTGACGTGTTCACAACATCTATGTTCACAATATACAGTCTAAGGGGTGGTAATTGAAACTATGTCTTCATAATCGCAAGTTTTCTTCTTCCCAAAATTGAGCAAATCTGTCCTTTATAGTATTTCTTGTTTTTAAACCATAATCACCTATTATATTGTCCAGTCGGCCTTTACCTATCTTTACATTTACATCGTTAATTATTATTGTAAATTCGTCCTTCCTGGTGTATGTTAAAGTAGTTCTTAATTTTATTTTATATTTTTATTTATTTATCTGCAGTTCGAGCATACACTTGCACTATTTCAATGTTCACTTGCTTACCCTGTATTTTTAATAACAGCATCCTATCCGAAAAGAAAACAAAATTTACAACGGCTGTTTGGATTCTCCTCGGATCTCGGGTATCATTTCGGGAGTAATATATCGTTTTTTCCATGACCAATGTTTTACCAGAACCAGGCCAGCGCATTTCGCTTATGCCTAATATTTCTAGGTTTACTCTCTTGTTCTCTATATAGTTATTTGCCACAATCGGGTGGCTTCTCCTCACAGGGATACTTAGCACCCCTCGACCAATAAAGGTCCGCAGCGAACTAGGGGCCATGTGATTGACCGTATTTTGCATGGTTATTGTTTCAGGAAAATCTGGCGATCTTTAATGTAGTGGTTTCCCATTGCCCCCTACATCCTTATGCCGTATTAACATTAAGAGCTGAACATTAAACAGATTATAAGTCAAGTTCTAGATTTTGTGATCCAGTTTATAGATGGCCTATACAGAGAAGGTGCTAAAAGTTATATCGTACTCGTAAAAACCTTCCACGTTAAAGTGGACGGGAGAACTTCAAACTTCAACAAATTGAAGCGCGCCGCAAAAATTGCAATATATCTTAAAATTGAAGCCTCAAAGAATCGATTGCGATCTACTAAATACATTTAGAGTCACTATTTGAGTAGGTACAGTTGTTTAAATAATCTATCTCCTACATAAACAAAAAGAAGTAACTTACAAACTATTTAATCGATATAGCAAAGATTTATTACACTTCAATAAGTCATTAATTGTCTAATTTCAAGTAGTTATATATATTATGTCATTATTCAAAAGATTTATAAAAGTTATTAACATTTATAAATTACTGCAAAAATAGGTGTTTTTTCAATTATTTCGGTCAATTATTTATGCATTTTAATTTTGAAACTCGCAAATTTAAAAACTTTTCAAGATTTACTTATTTGAATCATTTTTCTCTAAAATGTATAAAAAACGTTTTTTTAGGCAACCATGATTTTTCACTTTTTATAATTATTAAAAAATAAAAAAACAAAGCAAAATCAGCTGTACTTCATCAAGGGTTTGTCATTAGCTATTACTCAGATAGTTTTTAGAACCTTCAAAAGCCTTTATAAGATTTTTCTGTAAAATCAATGATTTTTCACAGATTGACTGGAGTAATATTGTCGCAACCACAGACGCTTCGTTCTTTATTTACCTCAAAACTTCCACTTCTCTATGTCTTTCCCCATTTTATGTGTAAATATTTCGAACGTTCTGGTGTTTCAACGAATACTTTTCCTATTTTCTCTCTTATTTATTTTTGACGATTTCTTAAGAACTGTCAGAAATATCAATTATAAATAAGTTTTTCTCTAACCTTACAGTAGACGAAGAACTTTTTTTGTAACTTCACTTATGTAGAGAGGTTATTATTGATGTCATGGTGTCCTTCAATTTTAACTCTTTCGTTATTTCGTTCAATGCCATTCACTACCTATTTAATGTAATAAATTATAATGAAAGTGTTTTTTAATGCATATGTTTCGTTATATGTTATATAACCACTAGCCAAATTTAATCAATGGCTAACAGTGCCTCATTAAAGTGGCCTTGGAATTTAAAATTTAAAAAGTAGGTTAATAAACTTAAAAAAATATTCTTTGGAAATTTTACGGTCTAAGATTTGATGTTTACATTGCGTGTGATAAAACTAAATTAGTAAATATCTGATTGACTTACAGCCTTTTCTTCTTCATTTCTTTCATCTACATCGCTTTGGTGGTCGAATTAGGATCTTAGATTTTTGTTATCTTTTTCAGGTTTTTACTGGCAACTTTTACTTGCTGTGTTTTTCTTTTCCTTCTTCTTCTTTTTTCTTCACTTTTGACTTGTATACCAGTACATTTGCCAGTACGTTTCCTTAGTATTGCATTTGCTCATCGGAATACTGTTTGTAAGATATTAATGAATTAGATATAATCGTGTTGGCGACACTGCTAGTAAAAAACAGATAGCACAACAAAGCAGTTTTCTCTCTCTCTCTCTCTCTCTTTCGGGTAACTGCGGTGCATTACGCAGTCTAAAAAGTTGGCTTGGGTTATAAGAACCCAGAAGAGTATAGCTTTGGGTCAGTTTCTTTATAAACATACGTTTTCTTTATATGTTGATATTATTGATGCCTAAATATTTCTTTAAAACTTCTATGTATTTATTTTTGATTAATATTGTGAAATATACCGCTGATGCTAGAAGCACAGAATAATAAAACAATCAGAATGCCCACTTTGCTTGTCAAGAGTTGCCAGATACGATTCTCTAACTCCCAGACTTAGAAACTAAAAGTCCCCCAAATTTAAGCTCAAATCCCCCAAAACTTAAAATTTTGTCGCATAATTACAATTTTTATAAATTTGAAAAGACTGTAGACTGGAGCACACCGTACTAATAATACTATTTATCCTAAAACAATAAACTAAAATATTGTTTCATACTAAAACAACGATAAGAATGTTACTTCACGATTTATAAAAACTGATGTCACTTATATTTAAAAATTCCATAACATTAACCTGAAGAGTTGAAATTTTCCTAACTCAGCCAAAAATACGACAACAATACGGAGCTACTCGATCTTTCATAGGCGTGAACATCTGTACAAAATGCTGAGAAGAATGAGGACTGAGAGAGAACTCCTAAATATTGTAAACAACAGAAAAACGAGTTATCTAGGATATATTTACAGAAACGAAAAATGTTAGTCTTCAGTTACCAGCTGAAGTCCGTTTGAAGAGGTTTACTCTCCGGACACTGGAACTCACTTTGAGCATGGGTGCATGTTACCTGAAGTAAAATTTAATTAAAATATTAAACATCAAATAATATTAACAACATCATGTACAATCTTTGGTAACATTATATATTTTAAAGGGTTTTTACCCTAATATTTTGGTGGCTCAGGCATGGTAACCTGTATTTTTAACCTGATGATGGAACTGTTGTTCCGAAAACTTTCGTGTTTTTAATGTAGCCCCTTTTAAGGGTTTTTATAAAATATACCCATTTACAAAGATTAACCTCTTTTTGTGATACGTGGTATACAGCCAGCTGCAGGAATTATTTTCCTTGTGGATTTAGAAAAATATAACTTTTTAGGACTCATAATAGAAGGGAAAGTAGAAGTAAAAAGAGGTCTAGAAAGAAGAAAATGCTCCTGGCTGAAGAATATAAGAGACTGGATAAGAATGGACACACATTTGATACTAAGAACAGCTCAAGATAGAGAGCAATTTACTGTAGTTATGAAGACCTTATCCATCCGTAATGAAGAAGGAACCTTAAGAAGAACTGTAAACAGCATTTAATTTAAATTATTTTATTCAACAAAAAAAGCATAATATAATTTAAGAATAGTAATTTCTATAATTAGGCACATTAGGCCATAAGTGAGTGAAATATTTTTTTACTCGGTATTGAAATTTTTTTCACGAATTGTCAGCAACAGCCAGCAACCAGTGGTAAATATAATTTTATAAAATGTATTCTCTTCGGCTATCCGATTTAGCAAATCGCTCTATGATTGCATCAACATCGAGAAAAATTTCAGAATGCACATTGATGAGTGCTAATCCATTCAATTCAATTTTATAATGACTATAATACGTAGTACATAGAAAGGATATACATATACATAATTATCTTAACTGTATTCTCCTGAGGGTCATGTACAGGCTCATCAATATTTGAAGAAGAAGTACTAGGTCTCATATCATCAATATTAGTATTGTTCATTGTTTTACCTGATCTTGGCGTAAAATAATCCCCAATTCTACGTTTTTTGTAATTTTACAGATTTCTCAATATGTATTGTTTAATTGCTATCACTAGATCACTATTTTATTTGTATTCACTAACGTATCAGACAGAGCTAATGTAACAACAATATTCACTTTGACATTTATTATAGATAAATTATAAAATGTACTACACAGTCTTAACAATTCTAATACATATTTAAATTACAAACAACTAATTCGTAGACAAAACTGAAGATAAGAAATACCTCATACAAAGTAAAAGTGTGCTGATTTCGTGCAAAAAGTCATGTCATGTACATTGAATGAGCAATAATGTGTGGACGGTAAATCTATCTCATCGATAATCTAATGTTGATTTGATTGGTATTTTTTTTTATTTGGGGGGGTCATGGCCCCCCTGGAACCGCCACTGATTTTATTTCTAATTAATTGCTGTTGTTCAACTAACGGAACTTACACTCACAGGCGTAGAGAGTGTAGTCAGAATCCAAAACGACTTTTCCAGACCCTTCCATTGTAAAAATGGACTGAGACAGGGAGATGGACTGTCATGTCTCTTATTTAACCTTGCACTAGAAAAAGTAATTCGAGAGTGCCATATTAATACGAATGGCACCATCTTTAATAAATCTGTACAAGTGGTTGGATATGCAGATGACATAGACATTATTGCTAGGTCCACAATCTCTGATCGAAGCATTTCGATCACTAAGGGCGTCTGCACTTAGAATGGGATAAAAAATAAACGCACAGAAAACCAAGTATATGTATTGTACTAGATCAGGCAACCAGATACCTAGACTAATAATTGATGATCTGGAACTGGAAGGTGTGGACACCTTCGTCTACCTGGGCTCGCTGCCGACCAATGTCAGCGAAGAAATTAAAAGAAGAATAGTGCTTGCCAATAAGTGCTATTATGGCTTGAGGAAACATATGGCCCCAAAACTACCCAGAAAAATTTAAGTTACCATATATAAAACACTAATAAGGCCAGTGTTAACATACGGGTCTGAAACGTGGTCACTTACACAGAACGACCAAGAATTGCTTAAACGTTTCGAAAAAAAAATTCTAAGGAAAATATATGGAGGAATTCAAGAACAGGGTTTGTGGCGTAGGCGCTACAACTTTGAGTTATATAGAAGTTTTGGGGAACCTGACGTTGTAAAATATATTAAATTAGCACGCCTTCGATGGATAGGACGTGTAATTAGGCGAGATGAAGATGCAACGATCAGAAAAATTATCGACCGAAGAGGACCAGTGGGAAGACGAGCCAGAGGAAGACCAAAACTTAGGTATTAAGATAACATAGAGGATGATCTAAAATCCATCGGAGTTAAAGCATGGAGAAGAGTTGCCAGAGACAGGGGCGAATGGAGGCTTGTTCTGAAGAAGGCTTTGGCTCATAACGAGCTGTAATGTCACTGATGATGATGATGAATTGCTGTTGATTGGTACATTCTCCAATCCTTAAAAACTACCGTATTATCCTCTAGCTAAAAACCCACTCCGAAAAATCGAGATATAGGACAAAAACGTGGAAACCAGAAAAATGAACGGCTAGGAATTAATTGCTAATTTACTAGTAATATTTCACAAATTTTTGGTGAAAGACTTTCAGCTGCAAATTAAAGTTCTTGGATCCTGGTTACGAATGTCAAAAAATATTCCTTGAGAACCGTGTGATGTCTACAAAAAAATAAATAAACAATATTCTACACAATTCCATTTTAAGTTTATATCATTTAGTCAAACAACATACTCTACAAATTGCACATTACTACTAATAAAATATCAAGAGTCAACAAACACATTTCATAGTATATTCAATTTTATTTTATTTTTTTTATTTTTTTATTGCTAAACTATGTTAATGCGTTTTTATTTTCGATAATTCATAAGTTAGTTTAGAAATATATATTATATAACACAACGCAGGTTAGATTTCAGTAATTCTAATGACCATTCTTATAGCCTTGAAATACAATCCACAACTGGGTTAATCGCATTAAAAATCAGAGGGTGTTAAAAAAACGCCTTATTTTTTTTTTATTAATGAATACCTGGATAGTTATGTAATATACATTTTATGGGTTATACGTCTTATTTAAGTCAGGAAGAACTGGCGTTAGAGTTTTTTAACTGTTGTTTTAGTTACTAATAGTACTATACTAAGTCGTTTTACCCTGTCGCATTTCGGATTAACTCCCGAAAAATAATTTATGACTCTAGTTACAGCCACTCTGTTATGATTTCCCTTTTCTACCTGCTTTGTGGTACCGAACCTCCTACTGGTGGGCTGTAGTACTTGAGGATAAATCAGCGCTACCAAAACAATTTTTTTATAAATCGTGAAAAAACGCAAATCGAACGCTTTGTGATGATAATTTATTGAAAAAACTTTTATAATTTTATTTCAAATAAAATTGTCTCGAGGAGTGCATTCATTCCTTGCGGTCGCATAACTGGATAATTTTAGTTGTTATATTTGCAAAAATAGTAAACAGTCTGCGGAGTCGAGGCTCTCCATTGGCGGACTTATCGGCCAATGACCGACGCGCCCTGCCACCGAGGCCCCGCCCCCTCGTGTATATATTCAGAGAGCTCCGAAAAATCTCGCTATTAGTATTCAACGATCGCCGGTTTTCAATAGTGACAATGGATAACGTACAAAAAAACGATAGAACACCTAAATATAAGTTTTTATCTTTAAGTTGAAAGTGGAAAATTATTTTACTTTAGAAAAAATCAACATGGGACCAATTACATCAGTATTGGCAGTTCAAAAAAGGACAAGTGCAGCTTGTGGAATTTCAGAACGGACCTTGCAAAGAGTTCGCAAAATGAGTGAGGAGGAATTAAGTAAGGAAAATAAAAGGATTCGTTTGCATCCAAAAACCCTCGACTTGCCACAAGGTATTAAAATCGCAATCAGAAATATCATTTATGACATGTACAAAGCAAAAGAACATGTTACAAGAACGACATTTATTCAAAAAATAAAGGACAGAGAACTTTGTGATATGGTTTTGACCAGTTTATCAAAAGTATTAAAAGCTATGGGTTTTAGATACAAAAAAACCAATAATCGTAAAGTGTTGTGCGAGCTGTCCAATGTTGTTGGAAAAAGGTGGAAATTTAAGAAACTATTTAAAAACCAAGAAAGGAAATAATACCAAATCATCCTAGCAAGATGATTCTACCAAATGCTATTCAAGTACTAGTGCGAGTAATGGCAAAATATATTTTATATTGCATGCAGGAAATACGGAAGGTTTTATACCCAATGCTAGTCTTATATTTTCTTCGACAAAAAAACTGATGATTACCACGGAAATATGGACGCCGATATTTTTGAACATTGGTTTGAGGAAAAATTATTAAAAAATCTGGAAATCCGTCATTAATAGTCTTAGATAATGCTTTGTATCACACCAGAGAGGAGGAAAAGTTTCCCACAAGCAGCTGAAAAAAAGAAGACTTAAGAAAGTGGCTGTCGGAGAAAAATATAGAACACGAACATCTAGTTTTAAAAGCTGAATTATTAATAATAAAATACTAAAATAAGTGCAAAGAACACATTACTGAGAAAAAGTTTGTCGTTGACCAAATGGCACTAAAATATGGTCATGAGGTCCTAAGACTACCACCATATCACTGCCAGTACAATCCAATTAAATTGGTGTGGGTCATCACTAAAAACTACTATGATAAACATGCATGTAAGACCACCGACGAAGCCAGCGTTTTACAACTCTGGCAAGATGCACTAAACCAAGTCAATGAGGAACAATGGCGGAAATGTATTGAGCATACTGAAAAAAAAAATTTTAGAGTCATATGAAATAGAACAAGTTATTGATGAAGTAAGACCTTTAATTATTCGTAATTATGAAGATTCAGATGAATCGGATAGCGAGTCAGATAGTGATGATACCTGTCCATAGATTAAGACGTAGATAGAAAAATTAACACAAAAGGGTACCAACCACCAAAAAAAAACAAAAGAAAAAAAACAAAAACCGCATGCAGGAGAGAGACGGAGGCACGCCGCACGACGCTCTTGAATGCAAGCACCAAAAAAATTAGATTAGCAAGTAAGGTAGATTAAGGACATGACTGGACGAATGACTGGGTATTAGACGACGGATGAAAGGATTCGATGCTTGCTCGCTCTAGATTGCACTTGGTGCAGAAAAGGGAAAGCAAGTATCGGCACACACAATTATCATTAGATCGCCAAACAATTGCTTTGACCGGTAGTGATGAAAGCCAAATGGGCTAACCTATCACTTAAATGTAAATACACGGAAATCTCCCATTGCCTGAGGATACCGCGAAATAGTCGAGACCTGGCTCCAAAGACCAGGGGGCGGAGGAAAGCCGGGGCTGGTTGTACCGCAGGAGGACAACCTACCTCAGTGGGTTTGGGAAGGTGTGTGTGGGAAGTAGGAATACGTCTTTGTTTTATACAGATATATATTTTTATAGATATATTTATAAAATATATAAAAATAAAAATATAATACAAAATTTTGAACACCCAGTATTAACATTGGCAAATTTTTTTATGCTTAAATAAAAATAGAGTTTAGTAAACGCTGAAAAATAATTTTTGTTTTTTCAGCATAAATATTAACCACAATATTAATTTTTGAAGTTGCATGTATAATATGAAAAATTTTTCAAAAACTTTAAATATCTCAAAAACGGCTATTTTTTCGAGAATGGTATCCCAATAAAAATCAATCCAGAATTTTACGTAGATTCTAAAAAAAATAACAAAAAGCACAGTTTCTATTTAAAATAAGAAACTTAATGGCGACTTCCGGAACAACCGGAAGTGCTAGAAGAATGCAAATATTTAAAAAATGAAGAATGCTTTGCATAACCCATTATTCCAAGTTTGCAGAAACCAGTGACGACCAGAACTTTGAAAACTTTTAACCAACATGTTGCGTGAATGACCCTGTATATTTCATACTCAATGTTTATCAATTTACATTATGATATTCAATTATTACAAAACATAATACAAAGTTATTTTATTAAAAAAATCCCTAATGTCGTATTATCAAATTAAGAAAACCGTACATTTTTAATTTGAGAACCGCTGACTACCTGAGGCAAATCTGAACAGACACTTTTATTACTTTTGCGACAGGCTAAAACGGTCCTACTATATCCGTTGCAAGATAATTCGGATGGAATTCCCAGATTAAGAGGGGCGATATCAAGCACAAAATGACTGTCTCAATTAATGCTGTAACGAATAGTCACCCTTAGTCATTACATTAGGTTCAATTTTAAATTCTATCCAAAGTTTAAAGGTACTTTACTAAATGATACAAAGTAGGTGTGGCCAGGTACGTATTTCAATTTTGAGTTGTTAACAATTGGTAAATAAAATTTTAAGCATAATTTTGTGTACCTATTTTATTATCCTTGTTTAATACCTATCCTATTTTATTACCATTATCACTAAATGGGCTTCTGTGAGAAGAAAGTGTATTTGAAAAGAACTTGTTTATTTAGAACAGAAGTCAGTGTAAAGACGGTTTTTTTGACACAAGTGCGACGATCCACAGTGTACGAACTTATAAAAGACTGTCCAGTGTTGCGAAAAAAAAAAGAAAGGATTCTGGTGCCAATCGAGTATTACCGAATTTTCATTTATCAGCTATACGGGAACGTATATCATATGTATTCAGTGAATAACTTACCAACTTTAAATAAACTTTTGAGTGAAAAGAAACAAAGAAATAATCCCCGAGTGTCCTAAAACTACTTTTTGGGGGTTTTTAAAATCTAATGATTTTCGATTGGAGTTTCGATTATTTGGAGAGTCTAAGGTTTTTAGGAGTGAAGGGAAGAACTTGTATTATTTTGATGAAACTTGGTTCGACGCCCACGATATAGTTAAAAAATGTTTTTTCCGATGGTAGTAAAAATTGCGTCACCAATGTTCCTCCCTCTAGAGGGAAGAGAATTTGTATTTTACATTGTGGGGGAGAATCAGGATGGATAGAAGATGCTTTATTACTCTCTGCTAAGAGTGTAAGTGATTGTCGCTTGGATTATCATCACGATATGGACAGTACTTTGTTTGAAAAGTGGTTTGAGCAGCAGTTACTACCTAATTTAAAAAGAAATAGCGTTATTATTTTGGATAATGCTCCGTATCATTCTAGACTAAAGAGTAAAATTCCAAACACTGATTCAAACAAAGCTGAAATTCAAGAAATTTTATCAAAACATAAAGATTCTTAAACAAAAAACAACTTGTAGAACTATTAAAATTAGTTAAATGTAAAAAAAAAAAATAGGTTATCGATAGGCTAGCTGAGAATTATGGCCACAAAGTATTAAGATTACCTCCTTACTATTGTGTACTGAATGCAATATAATGTGAGGTATACACCAACAGTTTCTTTAAGTCTTCAATTTTTTTATGATTAATAGGCAATTTGCCGGAATATGCAGGATATGAAACGCAGTCAGGAAGATTAACTCTGCTTTCTTGTATTTTGGCTAATCCAAAACACTCCTGGATTATTTCATCAATAAATGGAAGTGCAGTTACTTTGCCAGGAGTTTTCTTAGAATATCGAAACTCATAGAAATTGCTGACTTAAAAGGAAACTTTTTTATCAGTGGCAATGTTCTTGCCATGGCTTGATATTGACAAAACTTGCTTTTTGTAGTGTTGTGGCCACCATTTTTTTAGGTCGATTACTTTCGTACCAACGACGTTGTGTTTACTTTTTGAAGAAGTCTCAATGAGAGAGATATATTCATCATGAGAGTATATTCTATCATGTCTCCGTAGTTTTCTTTTCACAATTCCAAATTCTCGATCACATTCATTAAAAGAATGTCCGCTCATTGGAAAGTAATGTGTGATATTTTGAAACCGATCACTTGATGTCAGCGTTAACAAAAATCGCACTACGATATTGTTTTTATTTTGGCCGGGGCATCCGTCTGAGAAAAGATACAACTCAGTTACTGTCAAGGGTACGTGTTCTCCAATGAAATTGAGCAAAAATGTACATACTTCATTTGGACCTTTCAATGATTCTCCTTCTTGGTATGAATAAAAAAAGGCTTTGTTGTTTTTCATATCATGAATACAAAATTCATAAATCCATAGCTGGCTGTAGTAAAATACCTCTTGCACAGGAATATGGGGAAGGGGCAGATTCTGCATGTAGTCGATTGTTATTGCTATTACATCCTCTCTTTCTCTGCACATTCTGCTTATTTCATCTATTTTTGCGTAGAATTTCTTTGCTCTTCTTTTATACACTAGAAGCTCAGCTACAGCAACCCTTTTAGCATTTTCATTTAAAAATGGATCTGCTATCTTTGTTTTTAAAATTTCACACAGTGAACACACATCCACCTGATGTCGGCCAAACAAAAGATCAAAATTTTCTATAAAATAGGAATAGAAGTAGTTATATTTTATGATTTTATCGGTGATATCCGTATTCTTCTCCAGAAATATATTTCATAAATAATTTTGATGTTTAATGAAGCAGACAGGTACTTTTTTAAAAATATTATTTGAGTAAATTACTATTTAAATGGGAATAAGCCACAATTAAAGGTTAAAATACATTTATTGACGTTTCAATTTCCACTTCGGAAATCGTTCTCAAAATACAAACATTAGTAAATTTACTAATGTTTGTATTTTCCATACCATTGTCATTTTCAGCCATGATGTTCTGCTTCTACCAGGACCACGTTTACCTTGGATCTTTCCATGAATGATCAGATGTAAAAGTTCATAGTTTTCAAGCTGTCGCGTAATGTGACCAAAGTATTCCGTCTCTTTATTATATTGACCAGTTGTGTTATTTGGTTCAGGCATCCAAGGACCTGCTCATAACTCTGTCGACCCAGCTTATTCGTAGTGTCGTCTATATAACCAAATCTCAAAGGCTTTCGAGCGTTTAAGTATCGCCTCACTTAATGTCCATGCTTTCACTCCATACAATAGCATTGGAAAAATATAGCAGTATGTCATTTGAACGCGAAGGTCAATGCTAAAATCGTGGTTGCAAAGTACGTTCCCAATTTTTACAAAAGTGGCTCGAGCTTGTTCTATACGGCTTTTAATTTCTACGGTTGGATCCCAGCTGACATCGATATTACTGCCGAGATACACGAGTTTCTCTATTCTGTCCAGTGCGGCATCTCTGACTTTTATACTGTCATCCTGTATATAGTTTTGTTTGCTATCATATATTTAGTTTTCTTAACGTTGAGTTTTAATCCAGACTTATCACATGTTTGTTTTATTTTGTTCATTATTATAGATATTCTGATCTAAGATATTCTCTATAATGTTCGGATTCTGGCCGAAAAGTGTCAAATAGGAAAAAATAAAGTTAGTGACATTTTAAAGAAAAAGGTAGATTTAAAAAAGTGGTATAGGAAAAGTGGAAATGTTCAACAAAAAAGAGGATTAAAACTGAAGATATTGTCATAGATACTATAGTGTACGATTGGTTTTGTAAAGTGAGAAGTAAGAACATTTCATTATTTAGACCGATAAAAAAAGAAAGAGCTTTAGAGGCGGCGAAAGAACTTTATTTGAATTTTAAAGCTTCCAATGGTTGGTTTAACAAGCTTTGCTTAAGACATACCATTAAATTTAGAGCAATTTCTTTAGAAGCTGCAAATGTTAACCTTGACGACGTTTCAAAGTAGCAAAGAAAACTTCCAAATTTATTAAGTGGCTATTTACCTTACGATATTAAGCATAAACACAACAATACACTAATACAAGCATAAAAACAACTACCAATAATATTTTTTTTCAAAATTAAAATTTAAAAATGTTGAAAATAAAGATATAAAGGAATACTAGATTTCTTAAGATTACATTGTGTGATGAAATGTAAAAAAACCAGTCGATCACTCCAAATAATATCCACAAATATAATGTAATATTTCTTATGGACAATCCTACTTGTTCTTTGTGTTATAAAATATAAACGTAAAACCATTCCATCAGCCGCCGGTGCCCAAAGCTATAGGTCAAACAGAAAGTGTTACACGATATTTCACCAAAAAGACTCACTTTCGTTTGTTCGTTCGTTGCTCTTGTGCCCAACGCCTAAGAACGTGTATCAAGTATCGTTTTCAAAGTCTTATTTTTCACTGTAATAAATGCTCGAGTTGCGTTACAAAAGAATTATACGAATTTTATATAAGTCGGTTAGTAATGAGGAAATTACTAATGGACGTAATAATTAAAAAATATAATTGTGAGTGTTGTACTATGGCCAGCTAAGTGTAAACGAAAGCAAATGCACATATTGCGACATTGCTAAGAAATGAGGAAAGTAGAACTCGCTTGCAGATTACTTACTTTTACATTGATGAAGAGAACATATATATTAGTTTAAGCGTATCCACTCTTCTTCTACATTTATGTATTCAAATATATAATGAAAAAAATATAATTTCAAACTGTTATGATGAAATTAAACCAAATTAATTAGTTATTTAAGTATTTGATTTTTATTGCTACATGAATTCCTAAAATTTAAATCAATTATTGCAGTGTCGGCTCGCGAGTCTCAAAAGAGATAAAGCAAATCCTGTCTTACAGGAGCTCTGCAATACGCTTCTGTTTCACCAGTGCGATAGAACAAACTGACGCCAAGCAGTCCGTGCATCTCTTTCTAATTTGCCAGGTTTATCGAACACGTGACCTAAATGACTAATGAGAAGTTCACGTGGTCGATGAACCCGTCCCATTAGAAAGAGATGCAGGGACAGCTTTGCGTCAGTTTTCTCTATCGCACTGGTGGATCGCGACTTATAGCAGCAGTCAGTCTATTTGTATTATATGTCTATGACCTAACCTGATCAAACTTAACCTAACATAACCTTACAAAAGCTATCCTAGCGTAACTAATTCATTTCCGTTTTTTCATTTCCGCTTCTAACTTACCCAACTCAAAACCCTCATCCAATTCCAATACCTACTGAAAAAAAAGTCAGTAGAGAAGAATTCTTTTTGAAGCAATAGTTGCAATATCTCATTGGGTCGAAACACACAATACATACTTTAAAACAGGCTTGACTTACCAAATGGTTACTTCTTAAAAATGAAGTCCATTCTCCTCTCCTTCAGTCCTGCAAATTTGTCGATGTCTTCATAAAACGTCTAGTATTAAAATTAGTTCGTCTAGTAAATCCTTTTCTATGGAAATTTTTGATAAGTTCGAAAGTCCACCTTCGCACCTTCGATCATTCTGTTGCTCATTTGTGTTGCTATGTTTTTGTATTCTTGAGGCACGAACAATTCCGTTCTATCGAAACACTTGTGGATGGACCACAATAAATCACATTAATTTATAATTTTTTTGAAAATAGAACTAGTTTTATCCAAGATTTTTAGAAGATTTTCTGATTTCATTCCTATATACTGGTCGTCGTTGTGTATCAACTGCAATTGATTGGTCGTACTGGTCATCATTCTTTAGGGAACACGATCATTCAGACTGACGAAAAACTAAAATGCTAGAGAAAATATATACAAGGGTTGTGTAGACATTATAATGGAAGAAGTATTAATGCGCTAAAGACCACTCTTAATGAGAAAAGTGATAAACCGGACGAATTACTTATTGATATTCTTAAAATAATAGAAACGAAACGTTTTTGGACTCAAAAGTTCATCATCATCAGTTTAATATTACGTAGAAGTATTACCACTTTAGTGAAAGAAATCATAAACGTTAAATTTTGACGTTAAAGATTGAAAACGCAATGTGGTTAAATAGTTACCAGGTATACATAAGTCAAACCAGTTAATGTCTGGGTAAAAACCGTTAAAAAGATACAAAATTTGTTTTGTATTACATTATTGTTAGAAATATTGTTTGCTTCCATTAAAGTGGTAATACTTATTCCAGGTAATATTACACTGATGATGGACTCTTTAGTTCGAAAACGTTCTGTGATGTAGTCCGAAAGGGTATTTTTAATTATACCTTTTATAAAGGAATTTTCAATAAAACTTTTGAGATTCATGGGATACAGACAACTACAGGAATTTCATTTTCCTTGTGGATAAAAAATTACTTTATTTTATATTGATATGATAATTTATTATATATATATATATATATATATATATATATATATATATATATATATATATATATATATATATATATATATATATATATATATATAACTCAAATCAATTAAAAAACTATTCAATAATCCTAAGAACTCTACCAGCACAAAACAACAGCAGTGAAAGCCTATGCTCCTAAACGATTAATCTATTAATAATATTTTCTTTCCATCATTGTACCGAAATTTAATATTATGCCATTAAAAATAATTGCTGGCATAAAAAAATCCCATAGAATACAATTTTATGTTACATAATGTGTTAATTAGAACAGTGTTTACAGTGAAGAAGCTAATAGGTGTAGATGTTTGCAATTAGGTAATTTTACAAAATTTGCGTTTTACCACTACCAAATTTAAAATGAAAGTAAATTGGCATATTGCGAAAAAGGAGGAAAGTTTAATTACAATGTATTTTGGAGTGATAGTTTAAATCAAATTGAAAACTACTTACTACCTACTGGCTACATTTATTGTCTAGAAAAAAGCCTAGAAAAGCCACCCAACAAATTTATTTATTAATTTTAACATTTTTTACAATTTTATTGTACAATATTTATAATTTTACATATATAAAAATACAATTACATATTCTAAATATCGAATTATTTCTCGTAACGTAATTTCCTTATACTATCTTATTGTGATGGACACGGTATACTATATTCCTCCATTCTCTTCTGTTTTTTGCATTTTCCTTTCAGTGCTTTATTTTAAAGCAATTTAATTTTCCCTTCACTTTTTTCGACATTTCTCGGTCTGCCTCGTCGTCTTAGATCAATTAACCTTTTATGTACCACAAGTTCAGGCATTGGATCGCATTCATTCTTTTCACATGGCCTAACTATCGGATCCTTTGTGATTTAACTAAGTTTGTGATGCTAGATTATTTATACATCTACATTAATTCTTTGTTGTTCCTTCTCTCCTACTCACCTTCCCGCCAAAGATGTATCATAGTATTTTTGTTTCCCTTTTCCCTAATATTTTAGTATCCATGTCTCACAGGTATATTTTACCGTTGGTGTGACCACTGTTTGGTATATTCTTAGTTTCCACTTTCTGGCTACGTATTTTGACTTTATTTGTGGTTTCAGACTGCCTAACTTCTTGCTTCCTTTCACTATTCTTGCTTCCAGCTCATATTTTTCCATTCCTTCTTCATCTTCATCTTCATCACCACAAACAGGTACTTTTCGATACTTTCAAATTTAAACTTCCTTTAACTTCCTAAATTTACTATTAATATTTATATTCAAATCATACTTCAATGCTTTTTCGATAATATTCTTCGCTATCGTCCTTAGTCCTTAGTTATGCTATTTGCTAGAATTGCTAATTCATCGATAAAGGCGGTACATTGGTGCTGGTTGTTAAAAATAGATTCTTCGGTCTAAATCCTACTGTTACTGACTACAATTTCTAAATAAGATTAAATAATGCGGTGGATAGGAAGTCGCCCTATATCAGATCTTGACTAACTGAAAATTTCTCAGAAGTCTGACCTTGAAAAACAACTTGACGTGTCAATTGACGAGTAAAGTAAAGTGACACTTTACTGTCATAACACGTTGGCTAAATTTCTTTTAAGGAACATATTTGATCAATTGTCGATCTGTTACTCCTAAATACTGCTTGGTATTCTTAGAGGATGGTTTCCGTCGGTTTATTTAGTCTGTTTCTTAATATTCTTGTCAGTATCTTGTACATGGTTTCTAGCAGTGCTATGCCCCTATAGTTATCAAATCTCAATTTGTCAAAATATTCATTGAAATTCTTTGACTGATTTTCTACAATTAACTCTGTACATGGCCGCAGTTGTCTTATTTTTTTTATCTTCATTTTTTGTAGATCTTCCTTATATGCTTCGAGCCACTTATTTTGTGATCATCCTTTCATTTTCTTTTCTTCACCTCGCAGTAGGGAGTCCTTTGCCCACCTTTCATTTTGCTTCCTTGCAATGTAACCTAACCATCTAAGCCTTGATGTAACTATCGGGCCAATTTCTGGATTCCCGTACAGCTCACTGTTTTCTGCATTTATTCGCCTCCTTCGAATGTTTTGACCCTTTCTTACATCCTACGAAAATTTACCTTAAAATACTCCTAATATACTTTCTAATTTTTGCATACATTTTTGAATACATTCTGCTGCATATCGTTTTACATTTTTTGTAAATACTTTGAATATTCTCGGTAATTCTCTTTTTGTTAAAAGTGAAAGTATACCAATAATTAATATACGTATTGACAATAATACAGTTATACTGGAAGATAACAAACATGACTTCCAAGATCAAGATGAACAAAAAAACTAAAAATCCAAATAATAATTGACAACAAATCCCTAGAAAGAGTTAAAAAGTTTAAATTCTGGGGCTGTATACTTAATGATAAACGGAACTGTGAACCTTCTTCACGTCTCATTGACATATTACATCAAAAACCAAGAAGTACTACGTCGAACTGAAACTGACTGAACAATTCTCCATTCGATGAAACAGCGCAAAATCTTTTAGTTGCATTCTGAGAGGTAAAATGTATAACTTGTTAAAATAAATAATATTGGGAAAAAGGCAAGGTCACAGGTCATATATCGCAAACAACATTTTTGGCTTCGAGACATAAGGAACTGCTGTGGAGTGAGGAATACGCAAGAAAGGCACAATTCACAAAACCAACGAAAACGGCAGATAAACGCCTACACGCTGTAAGCCTAAGAGATTAAAAGAAGAAGAATCTATAATATAAGTTAAAAAAATGATGCATTACCATCTTCTTTCGAAGACCAATAATTATATAATGATATTCTCATTCTTTTATTTAAAACTTCTTAAGTTTCTAGAAGAAGCTGTTACTTGAAACATCTTTTACCTTAAAAAAATGTGCTTTGTAGGTTAATAGACTTTCTTTATGCAACAATACTTATTTAACACGTTGAGTGCTATCATACAAAAACATTGTCGATTGAATGAAATCTAATTTCTGATAAACAAAATATAAAAGAAACATCCTATATTGCGTGGTATTTAAACTACGCCAATATTCCATTTGTTTAAATGGGGCATGTGAAGTTAATAAAGCACACAAGCACAACGATAGCAAAATTATAGACTGGATGTTTATATCCTTAGGCTTAGCCTTATTAGCTTCGATAGTCTTAAGTAGTTTCTTTCACTTTTCCGGTTCTTCACTTGTTCTCGCCAGTCTCTGATTTCCATTTCTTCTATGTTAGTTTGGACGGCATCAAACCACTTCCTTCGTGGTCTCCCTCTTCTTTTCTTCCCTTGTTATCCTGCTTGTAGAATACTTAGGAAGTTTCTTTCTTTTAGTATTCGTAAAACATGTCACAACAATCTAACTTTCTGTGTCCTGATTTTCTGTGGTGCTTTAGGTCTCTTCTACATTTTCATTAGCTCCTGGCTTGTTCTTCTGCGACATTCTCCATTAGTCCCTTTTATACCACAAAAATCTTTCTTAAGACTTCCCTCTCCCAAATCTTTAACATTTTTTCTTCTTTCTGATTCATTGTCCAAGTTTCACATGCATATAACACCATTGGTCTCACTATTGTTTCATAAGTTCGGATCTTGGCTGCCCTGGGCATAGTTTTTACCTTCAATAGTGCGTTTAGTAATCCTACTGCTTTGATACCTTTCAATAACCGTTTATCTATTTCTTTCCCTTTGCCTCCTCTATTTGTAACTGTTACTCTAAGGTAGGGATGGGAAAAACCTACCGGTTTTAACCGAAAACCGGTTTTTTTACTTCGCAATAACCGGTTTTATCGGTTGTTTTTTTTTCCGGTTATAACCGGTTTTTATTTTTAAAGTAAAAACCGGTTATTAGGTTTTTACGGTGATTAGGATTAGGTTAGGTATTATTTTGGATCCCAATCATAATTATTATTCTCAAGTAATTATTCCAAACAAAACTGAAATTCAAATTTTATTTTATTTTATAAATACAGAAGAAAACTGAAAGTGCAAACTTGTAACCTATTGAATCGTGCCGCTTGTCTGGATCTTGGTTCCTCTAATTATTTGTTCTAGTATTAGGTTAAAGAAGTCTGTTGACAGGGGGTCTCCCTGTTTTAATCCCCTATTAACGTTAAATTGATTTAAAATACTTTATTCTATCATGATTTTATTGACTGATTTTATTGATTTTATTTAACTTATCGTTTCAGTTCCTTTGGTATTTCTATAGATATCATTGCTTCGTATAGTTTGGTTCGTAAGATTAAGTCGTAGGTCTGTTTAAAATCAATAAAGAGCATATACAAACAAAGATTTTGTTCATAACTGTTGTTTTGTAATAATTGTAGCACTAATCTTTGGTCGATTGTTGTTCTCCTCTATCTGAAGCCAGCCTGGTATTCTCCTATTATCTATTTTCGTACGTTTTTATTCTACTTGTTTTGTTTTTTGCCAATACTTTATATACTACTTCGAATAGTGCCAATCCTCTGTAATTTGACAGAGAGTTTTATCACCTTTTTGTGAATTGGGCAGATGAGAGTTGTATTCCACTGCTCTGGCATTATTTCGTTTTCCCATATTTTTATAATTGGTCGACCTATTTTTTGCTTCAGAATATCTGCTTCTACTTTTAATATTTCTGCTGGCACTACGCCTTCTCCCGCAATTTATAATTTTTTAGGTCTCTTATTACTTCTATTACTCTTGTTTTGGTTGTTATTCTCTTTCTAGTGTTCGTTGTTATATTTCTGTTGTTGTATTCAATGCTGTTCTTGCTTCTTTGATGGAAACCCATGGAGTGCATGTAGTATTATTAAAGTCTTCTATTTCATCTAAATCATAAGTATCATCACTAAATTAGATTTTCTAATATTATTCTGAAGCTATTTTTTGTGGCATTTTAAAGTAATTACTATTTAAATGGGAATAAGCCATAATTAAAGGTTAAAATAAGTTTATTGGCGTTTCAATTTCTACTTCGGAAATCGTTCTCAAAATACAAACATTAGTAAATTAAACAAATTTTGTTTTTTTGTTACTTGGTGAAAAATTCTTCTAATAATTTAATTTTATCTGACTCATTTATATTGACAATTCAGACATACATTATACATTTTAAAGTAGATGACTTTAAAATGATATTGCCAATATTGTTGAGTTGCGTTCCTGGGAGGACCTTACTGGTAAGATAGTTCATTATATTACATGAAATCAACTGTCCGGCAGAAAAAATAATAGCATATAATTTGTCTTTAAAAAGACAAACACATGCCACGATGACAGTAAAATTCTCCTGTTAGTGATTCCATAGTAAATTATAAGGGAAAAACCAGGAAAAAACCTCATAATACTATCCTGGCATGGTAAGTATTTGGCCGTGCATTTTGTTTACTTTCAATAAACACCAAATTCTGTTTTATGTGTTTGTTATTTAAAAAACAGAAATGATATATCCTCTATATGTTACTGACTTCACTACTGGTATTTTCCTTTTAATAACTTCCTCTTTTAATATGAGAACGATTTCCGAAGTGGAAATTGAAACGTCAATAAACTTACTTTAACCTTTAATTGTGGTTTATTCCTATTTAAATAGTAATTAGATTTTCTAAGCTACTGAATCAATAATTTTGAAGGAGGTGAAATAGAAATATCGTCGGTTTCAGTTTCGTCTATTCACGATACAAAATCACCAGTTTTTTTATAGTCGTCGTAGTTACATTTAGCCAAGCTTTACTAGAGAGTTATTAGAGAGTAAAAAGATATACTTACTTGGAAACGATAATCACAGAAAATAACGATTATACTGCAGAAATAAGAGTCAGAATTGAAAAAGCACGTGCCAACTTCGTGAAAATGAAAAAGATTTTATGCAGCAAAGATCTGACATTCGCCCCAAGAATAAGGCTAATTAAATGCTATGTACACAGTGTACTCTACTATGGAGCTGAATCATGGACATTAAACCGGAATACAATAAATCGATTTAACGCGTTTGAAATGTGGACATTTAGAAGGTTGTTAAGGATTCCATGAGTAGATAGAGTCACGAATACAGAAGCCTTGAGGAGAATAGGCAGAGAGAGGGAAATGGAAAATACAATAAAAGAAAGGAAATTGCAATACCTCGGACATGTGATGAGAGGCGAAAGATACAAGGTAGATACAAGGTATACAGGGTAGGAGAAGCGTAGGAAGAAGACGCGTTTCCTGGTTGAAGAACCTGAGAAAGTGGTTTGGTTGCAGCTCAAGGCAATTGTTCAGAGCAGCTGCCTCGAAGGTCAGAATAGCCACGATGATTGCCAACCTTCGTCGCGGAGATGGCACTTAAAGAAGAAGAAAAAGCTTTACCGGCATTCTCATGGCTTGCAATACATTATTTTTGTCTTCCAAATTATCCAACATGTTTCTAACAACTTTTTATCGATTTAATGACTTGTACTTTTGTTGTACTTTTTAATAATGCTTTGATCCATAGATTTTTTTCTTTGGCCATTTTCTTATCAATATTTATGAGCTAGTTTTTGAAAATTCTAGCCAGACTAGAAAAGACCAATCTTATTCTATTCACAGCAGCTCCAAATAGATCAGTTAACGTTAGACCAGTCCACTTTCTAAGATTGGTCAGCCATGATAAACTTTTACGTCCAGGGCCTCTCTTACCCTCAATCTTGCCTTGTAGAATCAACTGTAGATGTCGTTATTTATTATTACACATGACGTAGCCGAAGTAAGCCACTTTTCTGTTCTTTACGGTGTTAATAATTTCTTTGTATGTAATGTAGTGGTAAACTCATTGCAGACATCAAAGATAAACTAAGATTTTGGCAAAAATACATAATGAAACTATTCGAAGATGATATAATTATACAAGAAGAACCACAGGAACAAACAGGACCAAAAATAATAATGTGCGAATTAGAACAGGCAATTAGAAATGCAAAGACCACAAAATCATTAGGCCCAGATCAGATATTCACTGAGCTTATTAAATGCATTGACGAAGAAACACTGCATATACTTTTAGACCTGTTCAACAAAATATATACAACAGGAATAATACCCCAAGATTGGTTGCTGTCCACGTTTGTAACACTACCAAAGTCAGTACATGAGACAGAATGCTCCCAGTACAGAACAATTTCCTTAATAAGCCACACACTTAAAATATTACTCAAAATAATACATGGAAGACTATACAAAAAAATAGAAGAAGATATAGATGACAGCCAGTTTGGATTCAGAGGAGGACTAGGAACGAGAGAGACTCTGTTCGCTTTTAACGTTCTCGCGCAAAGACGACTAGATATAAACCAGGATCTCTATGTCTGCTTTATAGATTATCAAAAGGCTTTTGATAGAGTACGACATCAGAAACTCGTAAAACTGTTAAAAGAAAAGAATGTGGATAGTCGAGATGTACGGGTTATTGTCAATCTGTACTGGAATCAAAAAGCAAAGGTTAGAATCGAAAATGTCGACCTAAACATTCAGACCAAACTCTCCTCTCAGTGTCTTGCAAATATTTTAAAGTTTTTTGGCCACATTGCGAGAAGAGACAATGACAACTTAGAAAGACTAATTGTGTGCGGAAACGTAGAAGGACGTAGAGGCAGAGGACGCTCACCTATCCGATGGTCAGATCAAGTACAGAAAGCCACTGGAGAGACGTTTTCCGAGTCCATGAGAGCAGCCCAAAATCGCAAGAGATGGAGAGAATTGACAGCCCGCATTGTAGGAAATCACGATCCTCAGCAATGAGGAAACGACAAGAGAGAGAGAGATTGAAATTGCAAGACAAGCATTTATAAAAATGAAAACAATGTTTGTCAATCTGGATATGAGGATAAGAGCCTTAAGATGCTACGTGTTCTCGACTTTGTTGTATGGAATGGAAAGCTGGACACTAAAAGTTGATAATATAAAGAAGTTGGAATCATTTGAGATGTGGTGCTATAGAAGGATTTTGAAAATACCATGGACCCAACGAGTTACAAACACAGAAGTGTTAGGAAGGCCACAAATGGATTGCGAGGTCATAAAGCAAATCAAAACAAGAAAGCTGGAATATTTAGGCCACATTACCAAAGGTGCGAAATATGAGATATTAAGGCTCATAATGCAAGGTAAAATCAAGGGTAAAAGATCCATAGGAAGACTAAGAATTTCCTGGCTGACAAACCTAAGAGAGTGATATAGTAGAAGGAACTACAAAAAGAAGAAGAATTTCTTTGTCTTTTCTTAGCCTCTGGAGAATAGTTATATTACTTGTGTTGTGTATATATGTATTTGTTACATGCTTCTATAACGTTATCAATCATGCTTTGAAGCTACTGCATACTATCTGCCAGCAACACTGTATCGTCTGCATATATAATATTGTTTATAAGTTGGCCATTTACAGCAATCCCATCTTCTGATTCGTCCAAGGCCTCTCTAAAGATATTTTCAGAGTATATAATAACTAAGGTGAAAATATGCATCCCTGTCTAACTTCTTTTTCGACTATGAAGATCTCAGACAGTTCATTTTCTAATCGCACTGTTGCTTTTTGTTGGAGATATAAGTTTGAGATAAGTCTTATATCCTTACCATCGAGTCCTAATTTTTTAGGATATCGATTAGTTTTCCATGTCGGACTTTGCAAATGCCTTCTCGAAATCAATGAAACATGCATACACATCGCAGTTGACATCCCTGGTTCTCTGTATTAGAACTTGCAAACTAAAAAGTGCTTCCCTCGTTCCGAGTCCTGCTCTGAATCTAAATTGAACTTCACTCAGGTATTCTTCTAATTTGGTGTATATGCGCGAGTGAATGATAGTAAGCAGTACTTTAAGTACATGGCTCATCAACCTAATTAATCTATGTTGAATAATTAAGTGGAATGAATATTGATAGTAGCCAGTCTTTTGGTAAGTAGCCAGTCTCGTAGATGTTCCATTTGTTACAGGTTTCAATGTTGACACTTTTACTTTGCCCACAAAGTTGAAGTGTCAACCTTGTGGGCAACTCTCACCCCTTTTTTTGGATTAACCTGACCGGGTTAATATGATGGGTTGTGGCTAAGAATAAGTTATTGGTTTTCTTGTTAATACTCTATCTCAACTTTTGCCAACAGTCAAGATTATTTACAGCAGCTTCTCTTAACTTTTCATTTTCTTACATTATAATATTGATTTTTCGGTACACAAGTAAATAGAAAAGTAACAGAGTTAAATAAAACAAAATTTATTTTACAATTTCTTTTATAAAGGATTTGTAAATACATTAGAACATCAATTAGTAATTAACCTACTTACGAATAATGGATGAATCATTATACAGTAGCCTACAATTTGTGCTGCGGTGCTAACTCTTATATAATATTTTCTTATACAATTATCTGTACTGAACACACAAAGTAGATACATACCTGCATATGTATCACTTAAATTAAAAAAACTAAAAAATGTTAGAAAACTTGTTCAAGATAGAAGGGAAATATGTCATTTCAGATTGTTTGAAAAATATGTGCATTACAAAGTTCAGATACATAATTAACAACTGCATACTATAATAATAATATAATAATAATAATGGTACCGGGTAATTATAAGAAATAGTCTTATCCCCGAGACTAGACGCGATACCATCAGAAGCGAAATAGAACTGGAGATTCACAACCAAGAGCTAGTTGTAGATCAAGTCCCTAATGAAATTCCTAATGAACACACCCCTGAGCCTCTCATACAAGAAACTCAACATGTTAATACGCAGCAGGACAACAATGAGTTGCACGATAGCCTGGTAAGTGAAATGGCATGTGCCGTACAAATGTTTAATGGGACAAACCCTTTTAGCAGACCACCGCTACCAAAAATAAACTCTTGTAAGAAACTAGGTGCGCTGTTACAAATTGTCAGCACTAAAGTCCTACCCAATCATATCGTGGAAGCCCATACATTAGAATATTTGCATATGCTGATTTACTGTGCAGCAACAGCAATTGCTAATGTTATGGGCATTAAGATCAGAACACAACGGGGTACAAATATCGGAAGGACTAAAAACAGAATTGCTCCCTGGGAAAAACGACTGCTCAGGAAAACTGAATTATTGCATAGAGATATTGGACAAATTACGGAATACATTCGAGAAGTGAAAACTCGAAAAGTAATTAAAAGAGCTGAAGAAATAATTCTGAACACTCACAGACACTCACAACATGATATAGAAAACAACACAGCTCAACACTGCCTGGACACATTAAAACAAAGACTCTCCATTTATTCAGGTCGCCTAAGGAGATACATAGTTAGTAACAACCGGAAAGGCGACAATATACTTTTTTAGCATGCAGAGAAGGCTTTCTATAGGAAACTGAATTCCAGTGTAGAATTTGAAAATAAATCCTACCCAAGCCAAGAATAAATTCGTGTGTTTTGGGGAAGCCAACTTTCGACGGCAGCTACTCATAATGCTGGATGGATTGAAGAAACAACGAACAACTGTCAACACTACACCAATATTCCCTATGAGCCTTTCACCACTTAAGAAGTCTCGATTTCTCAAACGATATCAGTATGCATTTTGGACTAGACAAGTGCCGTATACTAAATATAGTCAGAGGAAAGGTTCAGTCCGGAGGTTTCGATATGCAAGATGGCCAAAACATCGAGGCAATGGGTGAAAATGATATGTATAAATATCTCGGAGTAAAGCAAGCACGAAAAATTGACCATAAACAAATAAAAACCGAACTAACTTCGGAGTTCGTACGAAGAGTAAGACAACTAAATCGGTCATATCTTAACAGTACAAATTCGTTTAAGCGCTAAGCTACTCATTTGGTATTATAAAATGGTCAAAAACAGATACAGAGGGTCTCAAAAACACCATCCACGCAGTGCAGTAGAGAGAACAATATTACCGCGGTATCAAGGAGGAAGAGGACTTATGGACATAAGTGAGCAACTGGATAAACAGGTTACTAATTTAAGAACTTATTTTCAGGTACAGGCTGAGACATCTACTTTACATCGAGGAATTTGAGCAGTAGATGATACATCGCCGCTTAAACTGAGGGAACAAGAAATGCGCATAAACCATCAGACTGAGCAAGAAAAAATACGCACCTGAATGGGTAAACCTCTCAATGAGATCAGCCAAGAATATGTCGACAATACAGCGTCGAACTATTGGTTGACATCAGGAAAGATGTTTCCCGAGACTGAGGGTTTCCTACTCGCTATTCAGGATCAGGTTATACCAACTAAAAATTACCTGAAATATATTGTTAAAGATCCTCAAGTCCAAAATGACAAATGCCGATATGGATGCCAACCCCAGAAACTATCCAACATCTTACCGGTGGCTGCCAGACATTTGTCTGTACTAATTATAAAGAACGACATGACTCAGTAGGAAAGATTATTCACCAAGAACTAGCTCACGAACTGGGACTTCTCCAAACCGACCATCTTCCTTATTATCAATACGTCCCTGACAGAATGCTTAAAAATGACAACTACAAGCTATATTGGGACCGCACTGTGCTTACAGACCAACCAGTGGCACATATAGATCCGATCTCATACTAGTTAATAAAATTACTAGGCAAACACTTATTGATGTGGCGATACCCAACACCAATAATTTACGTGTTAAATACAACGAAAAGATCACCAAGTACAGAGATCTAGAAATACAAATCAGGCGACAATAGAAAATGAAAAGTACCCAGACAGTACCTATTATTCTATCTACTACTGGTGTTATTCCCAAAAACCTCCTAGAGAACATAAAACAGCTGGGTTTAAATGAACATCTCTATAAGACTATGCAGAAAGCTGTACTCCTCGCGACGTCCAGATGTGTACGGAAACTTTTGGGAGATACTCCAACATACCAAATCACCTAGGACTCGATAACACGGAAAGAGTCCCACCAGAGCTCAATCCTTTTGATACCTTAGGTATCTGGGATGAGCGAATTTTCGCCTATGAGGGAGTGTGAGCCGTTTGGCTAAATCTGGATAATGGTTCTCCATTAGGCGCATTTTTTCTGTTAAAGCTCTATGATATTGTTTAGAGAACATTGTTGGTACCAATGTGACCAATTTGTACAAAGTTGGAAGACAAGTAGTTGGGTGGGATTTGGATGGATCGGGGTTGTTATTTTAATCCTTTGGTATTAGATAAGTGGTTACCTGTGTGACAAATGCTAGTATTTCCTGCGGATTAGAAATAAGATAATTAATTAATACTGTTAAAAGCTCATGAACACTCCAAAACTTCTTTAGTCAGAAGTTTTGTACTCCGTCTGGTCCAGGAGATCTCCAGTTATGAAGCTCTTTGATAAACTTCGAGACTACAGTGATGAAGGATTTATAAGGAATATTACTGTAGTGTTGACAGTTGTTCGTCATGTCTTTAATTCATCCAGAATTGTTGCCAAGTTGGTTTTCCCAAAACTCACTGGACACGGTACTCCAAAATTTTGTTATTCAAATATTTTGAAAAAAAATTTATTTATGATTACTACTCCTATAATTTTTTAAACTAACTATTTACCTTTTTTAAAACAGATACGTACACACGTAAACTGATTTAAATTTTTATGATAAGCACTTTATATATGGTATTGTCCTCATATTTGAATCTCTTCTTGTGAGGGTTTCTAAATGGCTTGGTATTTTGTTGTTTCTTTTCTCTATTCTTGTAAAATTCTTTGTTTATAAAAGACAATTCTAAAATTATACGATCAAATATCCTGTGCAATCAAGGAAAATACTGGCCTCCTCTTAATAATAGGTGGCAATTTCAATGTCAAAATAGGCACTAAGGAAGTCCCCTCTGAAATAATATTGGGAGATTTGAAAGTGAAGGCAGAAATGATAGAGGCAAACAACTGTTAACTTTTCTTTTGGAAATTTATAAATGAACAGCTTTCTTAAAAATAAAAACCCAGAAGATGGATATGGAAAAGCCCCGGTGAAAACACAAGGAACGAAATCGACTATTTCTTAACAAACAAAAAAGAATTATTTAAAGACTAGAAATATGTTAAACTAATTAAGTACAAGAAGTAATCATAGGTTATTAAGAGCGAAAATAACGATATCGAGCGAAATGGAAAGACTCAAAATTGTAAATAAAAAACAACCAAAGAAATGGACAAAACCAACTAATATTTAGGACCTAATATAGGTGTTCCTGTCGTTAGCTTTTTAGCAATCATGTTGTCAGGCATTCGTATTATGTGACCGGCCCATCTAAGTCGCTGTGTTTTAATGAACATTACCACATCTGGTGCATTAAAGAGTTGGTATAATTCGAGTTCACGTATCTAGGATCTTCCTTAAGCAATGCAGCCTCCTCCCATACGGAAATTCGCAGAAGAATAGGGATGGCCAAGAACGCGATGAGCCGACTGTCAAAAATATGGAAGGACCGCTCTTTATCCAAAAAACTCAAAATGAGACTGGTACGGACACTCATTTTTTCAATCTTCAGTTACGGTGCCGAAACATGGACAATAAAATCAAAGGATAGGAAAAGGATTGACGCATTCGAAATGTGGTGCTGGAGACGAATGCTACGCGTCTCGTGGACGGAGCACAGATCCAATCAGTCGATTCTCGAAGAGCTAAACATTCAGACCAGACTCTCCTCTCAGTGTCTTGCAAATGTTTTAAAGTTTTTTGGCCACATTGCGAGAAGAGACAATGACAACTTAGAAAGACTAATTGTGTGCGGAAACGTAGAAGGACGTAGAGGCAGAGGACGCTCACCTATCCGATGGTCAGATCAAGTACAGAAAGCCACTGGAGAGACATTTTCCGAGTCCATGAGAGCAGCCCAAAATCGCAAGAGATGGAGAGAATTGACAGCCCGCATTGTAGGAAATCACGATCCTCAGCAATGAGGAAACGACAAGAGAGAGAGAGATAATTCGAAATTAAAAACTTTTTCAGCACTGCCCTTGATCGTTTCTAGCTCCAAATATTTTGCGGAGTATCTTACGCTCGAATATTCCCAGAAGTCTTTCATCCTTCTTCGTTAGAGTCCGGCCTCAGCTCAGTGTTTTGTATATAATAATTTTAAATTTTCTTTGGATATTTCTTAAGTGGAACTGTTTTTGGAGTCCATAGTATGCCCTATTTGTAATGTTTATTCGTCTTTTAATTTCTTCGCTTGATTTATTAGTAGCAATCACTAGCGAGCAAAGGTATGTGAAGCTGTCAACACGTTCAAAGATATGACTTCCAAATGCTGTTTCCCGTTCCTCATTTGCTATAGGATTCTTAGTATTGTTCTAAAGCTATTTTCTTGTTGCATGTTAATTTAAATGGGAATAAGCCACAATTAAAGTTTAAAGTTCGTTTATTGACGTTTCAATTTCCACTTCGGAAATCGTTCTCAAAATACAAACATTAGTGATCAACAAAATTGATAAAATATCTAAACTACGACCGCTTATGGATTTACTGAATGCTAAGTTTCAATAATGGGGCATTTTTCATGAAAATTTATCCATGGATGAGGCAATGGTCAAATACTTTGGCCACCATTCGGCGAAGCAATTCATCAAATCAAATTAATAAATTTATTTAATTATTTAAGATGCATTATGTTATTATTGGAAGTATGATGCTGTTTATCATGTCTTATTTTCATTTTTAGTCTTAATTTGCTTTGGTCGACATGTTGCCCGAAGGTTAGTCCTTGATTCATTGTGACTCCTAGGTATTTTACGTCTCTTTTCCATTCGATGAGATTGTTTTGCACTGTCAACTGTTCGTCTGGGGTTTCTCTTCTCTTTTTGAACATGACTGCTTGCAATTTTTCTGAGTTGATGGCTATTTTCCATTGGATACTCCATTCTTCTATGTTATACAATGCTGTCTGTCAGTTGTATACAGCTACATCAATGTTTCTGTGTTTAGCCGCGATTGCTAAGTCATCTTCATAGACTGAGTAGCGTTAATGGTCTTCTTGGAACATCGGCGGTGTATATTGTATACAGTAGAGGTGAGAGGACCGCCCCCTGCGGCACTCCTGCCTCCAGAGCTCCGTGATTGGACAGGAGTTGTCCTATCTGAACCCTAAAGCTGCGGCCGCCCAAGTACGATGAGATTAGTCCTATCATAGCTTAATAATTTATTAACTAATGTTTGTATTTTGAGAACGATTTCAGAAGTGGAAATTGAAACGTCAATAAACGTACTTTAGCCTTTAATTGTGGCTTATTCCCATTTCATCATCATATAACGGGGGTCCTACGGCGATTGCCGCTTCCCGCATTTCAGCCTCCATCTTTTCCTATCTCTCCAATCTCCCTCTTCTAAGCCTCTAGATTGCATTGTTTTTGTAATTTCTCTTCTCCAGGAATTTGGTGGTCTTCCCCTTTTCCTTCTTTCTGGCGGAACATACATTAAGGCTTTCTTTGGCCACCGCTCCTCATCCATTCTCATCACGTGACCATACCATTGTAATTGCCTTCCTTGTATTCTATCTGAAAGAGTATCTCTAATTCCTGTACGGTTTCGTATTTCCTCATTCCTGATTCTTTCCATTCTCGATACTCGACATGACCTTCTAAGATAATCCATTTCCACAACGTCTACTTTATCTCGTTCATTCTTTGTCATCGTCCAACATTCGGCACCATATGTGGTAATTGGTTCTACAATTGCTCTGTATACGCGAAGTTTGGTATGCATCTTTATTTTATTAGACCACAGTAATGAATTCAGTATTCGGATGCATTTTTTCCCTTGAGTTATTCGGTTTTGTACATCTATCTTAACTCTGCCATCTGCTGATATGATGCTTCCTAGATATTTATACTGGTTGCAGCCTTTTATGACTGCGTTTTCAAGCCTCAGATCTGTGGTATTTCCTCCAATTTTTAAATATTCTGTTTTGCTTATGTTTACAGTAAGCCCCCATTTGGCATATTCCTCAAATAATTTTCGATTCATATAATTTATATCTTCCTCATCGGTTGCAACCACCACCTGATCATCTGCAAACAACAATGTATACAGAGTTTCTTGTCCCACTTCGATGCCCATAAATCTACATTTATTTCTCCAATTCCTCAATGCTTCTTGGACGTATATTTTAAAGAGTGTCGGTGACAAACAGCATCCTTGCTTTAGGCCTTTAGTGACTTTAAATTCATTTGAGGTTCTGGTTCCAATTTTTACACAACTAACTGCATTTTCGTACAATTTATATATCGCTCGGATATACGTCGAATCCAATCCGGACCTTTTGAGGACCTCAAACATTTTCTTTAACGGGACACTATCATATGCTTTCTCAAGGTCTATAAATACCAAATGGGTCTCTCTACTTCTTTCGACACGCTTTTCAATTATTTGTCGTAGGATAAATATATTATCAAGGCAGGATCTCCCGGTACGAAAGCCGCTTTGTTCTTCAATATCTTGTATCTGTCTTTCAACTCTCTTCTTTAATATTCTGCCGTACAACCGACCCACAGAGCTCGTTACACTAATACCTCTATAATTGGAACAGTCTCTTTTATTCCCTCTCTTATATATGGAGCTTATATAAGATTTATTCCAATCTTTAGGAATTACCTGGTCTCCACACATACATTTATTGAAAAGGTCTACTATTAATTCTAAAAGTGCAGTCGGCCCATATTTAACCAGCTCTATGGGAATGTCTCCAGGCCCTGCGGCTTTTCCGTTTTTTCCTGCGCTTATTCCCATTTAAATAGTAATAAGGATCCTTAGTAACAAACATGTACTTAGTTTAGTCTTCGTTGATGACTAGACCGACCTGTTTCTCCACCGTTTAGAATTCTAGTAGATATTACCGAGGAGGTATTATATATTACCGATAATAGTACCACCGTCTCTAATTCGTGTGTCTTAGGCTGTCTTTTCCAAGGCAATGTTAAATAGGACATCCCCTTGTCTGGACATTATCATTCTCGTTAATCAGATTTTCCAGGTTAACCAGTAGAAATACTGAACATAAAAATGCATACAGACCAAGGAAACATTTATTAAAAATACATACATAGGTATAGATAAAGAACACATAATTAATTATGAGTGATAGATATATTTTAAAACACTCTCTCTGCTAAGTGCAAAGAGTTACATTCCATTTTTCACACATCCATCTAACTCTCATGTGGCATTGGCGACATCTTCGAAGGTACGTGGTTCTTTTAGGAAAATGGCTATTAGGAGTATCCAGTATAAGTACTCTTTGGCAGCGAACCAGATGGTTTGATAGATGTGGATCGTCTTTGTATGGCTTTGTTGAAAGCTCTGCAGAAATGGCGGAGAATATTTCTTTGAAATAGTAGCAAATCTATTTTGTTATTTTCATTTGTAATCCTATGTAGTTTCCACGCATTGACAACTGTCATATTTATCATATGGGTAAAGAGTATCCACCACCATTATTTTTTTATGTATGCCGATTCTGTAATTATTTAACCCTTGATCGAGTAAGTCCATACTCCCCATTGTTAAATTGTAGGATTTGAATAACTGAGGTTGTGACTCTGCTACTTTTTCGTTTTGTTTTGCACACCAACGCTTCACTTGTGCAAGGGGCTCTATGGTATCGTAATTGGTACTCGTGGTTACAGCACTGTTGTCGTTCCATCTTTCTTCATCGTAGCAATGATCATAATATCCACGATCTTTTCTCTTCATCTCTTTGCCTTGTATACTTTGCCTTTGAACTGTGCCAGTAGCTCTGATACTTTTTTGTTTCAATGTCACTAAAAGTTCGTAACTCGCAAAATAAATATCAAACAATATTATGTGATCAGTTGAAACTGTAATAATACTCAGGAGGTCTAAAACAACTTGTGATACTAGTAGCAGCTTAGAATTTTTCGGTTTCATCTGTTCTTCGTTAGCTGAACGCTTAGCTCCGCAGTGCGTATCAAAAGCATAACAGTAGCCAGTGAGACTGCACAACATCCAATCCTTGTAGCCAAAACATACGGGCTTTGATTTGATAAATTGCTTCGCCGAATGGTGGCCAAAGTATTTGACTATTGCCTTAACGGTGGATAAATTTTCATGAAAAATGTCCCATTATTGAAACTTAGCATTCAGTAAATCTATAAGCGGTGGTTTAGACATTTTATCAATTTTGTTGAGTTTAGTATTGTCTACCAAATGTATATACTTTAATTTCTGTAAACCTATCTCTGCTCATTGCGTTGGAAATAAATGGAACATTCAGATCTTCATCCAAATTGCAATACATCTTTTCACGGGGTAATTTATGGTACCCTGTAAAAAGAAGAAATCTTTTGCAATCATAAAATGATGATTATTGAAGGCTGTTCCGTACAGATTGGTTTGCTCTACAATATGATCTACAACTTCATTAAATAAGTTTTCAAAAACTTGTAACATAGTTAGTTCTGCAAGCTCAGCTTTTACCTTTTCCGTTTGTTTATAGCTTCCATTGGTAGCTTCCAATTCATGCTTATATTCACTGTTTTATGACATCATTTGGGATCTCCGGGCTTCTTTATTAAGTTCTTTTTTGAAAGTTTGTTAGCTGTCAGTTCTCTCTTTGATGATTTTCTTCGTTTGGACAATGGAATTTCATCATGTTTCATCCGTGTCGTCTCTATTATCAAAATATCGTAGTTAGAATCATCCTTCGTTCTATAGTCATCTTCATCTTCGGACTGTCAATAATAACTTCAAGTTCTCCAGGAACATCGTTTGGAATTTGGGTTGTTATCAAATCATCTTCATCAAACTGCTCCTTATCCGTTTGGTAGTCAACATTTGGTGGAATTATATATTTTAGCACTATTGGTAATCCCTACACTTTTAATATCATTTACAGCTGCTGCAAGCGTTTGATACCTTTTTCCATAAAATGCAGACGTGGTTATTTCAGAAAGACTTATCGTAGAATTTCAGACCTCAAAAAATATATATTATATTGTATACCCTTTTGCCCAATGTACCCAAGCAGGTACAAAGAAGTTTAGGTTGTTAAATCTCCGAGGTAAAACAAATATGTGATAAAATTATATTCACTCAATATTCTTACACATATAATAAAACAAATTTCAGACATGCAACCAAATAAATTCATTAATACAGAACGTTATTGATAAAAATGTTTACGTACCACAATTTAACCTCAAATCACAACTGCAATGCCTTTTTCAAAGTGATGTATCTTTCTTCTTCTTCAAGTGCCATCTCCGCGGCGGAGGTCGGCAATCATCATAGCTATTCGCACCCTTGAGACGGCTGCTCTGAAAAGTTCATTTGATGTACATCCGTACCACTCTCTCAGGTTGCGCAGCCATGGCATTCTACGCCTCCCTATGCTTGTCTTTCCTTGGATCTTTCCCTGCATAATCAGTTGGAGCAAGGTGTATTTCTCTCCACGTGTAATATGTCCGAGGTATTCTAATTTTCTTGTTTTTATTGAATTTAAAATTTCCATTTCTTTGTCCATCCTTCCCAGAACCTCTTTGTTTGTGACGTGTTATATCCACGATATTTTCAGAATTCTTCTGTACACCCACAGCTCAAATGATTCCAGTTTTTTCATTGATGTTGCATTCAAGGTCCAAGATTCCATTCCATTTATCTCCTGATTGTAATCATTTGTGGAGTTAATCATTGTTCCCAGGTATGCATATTTGTCCACTTGTTCGACGTTGGTTTCGTTTATTAGAAGATTCTCGTTATTTCTTTGAGTTTTCGATATTCTCACAAATTTCGTCTTCTTGACATTCATTGTTAGACCATATTTTTTTCCATACTCTGCTATTCTGGTCACCAGTCTCTGAAGATCTTCAATGTTTTCGGCTAAGATCACAGTGTCGTCCGCATATCTAATGTTGTTAATGGGAACTCCATTTACCTTTATTCCAGCTGTTTCACCCTCAAGAGCTTTTTTCAGGACCTCTTCGGAGTAGGCATTGAAAAGAATTGGCGACAATACGCATCTCTGTCTTACTCCACATCTAATTTCAATTTCTTCTGACAGCTGTTCGTTAACACGTACTATTGCTCGCTGTTTATAGTATAAATTTGATATGATCCTGAGGTCGTTGTAGTCAATCTTCTTTGATTTCAGGACATTCATTAAATGTTTATGTCGTACTTTATCGAATGCTTTATTATAGTCAATAAAACATGCGTATATATCTTGATTGACGTCCAGGAATCTTTGTATTAGTATATTAAGTGAAAAAAGAGCTTCACGTGTTCCTAGGCCTTTGCGAAAACCAAATTGTGTATTATTAACGTCTATGTCCAGTTTGTGATATATTCGGTTATGGATGACTTTAAGTAGTAACTTTAGCGTATGAGACATTAAGCTAATGGTGCGGTAATCGCTGCATTCTCTTGCGTTTTTCTTTTTAGGGAGACAAATAAAAATAGATGTTAACCACTCTTTGGGTAATACGCCTGAACTATAAATTTGGTTCAAGAGTGTCACTAAAACATCAATGTGCTTCTCATCTAGAATTTTTAGGATTTCTATAGGAATCATATTAGGTCCAGGGCTTTTCCCGCTCTTCATTGTTTTTAATGCGTGCAATATTTCTTATTTTGTAATATATGGACCTAATTCTTCTGACGTAAGTTCTATGTGCTCCAGATCTCCTCTTTCATCATCAAACAATTCATCGATATATTCTGCCCATCTTTGTATTTTCTCGTCCGTATGTGTTATAGCAGTACTGTGTCTATCCAGAATTGCATAAGTGGGATTTTGTTTTCTTAGTCCTACCAGTTCTTTGACTTTCTTGTGTAGGTTAAACAGATCATATTTATTTTGAAGGTCTTCGATCTCTTTGCATTGCTCTTCAAAGTATTTTTCTTTTGCCTGCTTTATCGTCTTTCTATTCTCGTGGTTTATCTCTCTGTATTTATTCTTATCTTTGTTTTTAAATTGTCTCCGTTGTTCCATCATATTGAGTATCTCGTCATTCATCCATTCCTCTTTTCTCCTTGAGGAAGTCTTTAGTATTTCTTTACAGGGTTCCAGTAGACAATCTTTTAGTCGATTCCAGTACTCGTCAATATCATTGGTGTTTGTGTTCAATTTGTTGCAATTCACATGCAGTTCATGTTCGAGGCATTCTTTTACTTTAGGTTGTTTAAGTTTTCTTGTGTCTATTGTAGGGATTCGTTGATGTCTTTTAATATTTTTAAGGGTGAGTGTAATTTTGGCTATAAGTGGATTGTGATCTGAGGCCACGTCTGATCCAGGATATGCTTTCACGGCTTTAACAGCATTACGGTATCTTTCATTGATCATAATGTAGTCTATCTGGTTCCTGACTACTTTCTCCGATGTATCTGCTGGTGATCGCCATGTATACAGTCGTCTGTTTGGTAACATAAAAAATGTGTTTGTAATAATAAAGTTCTGCTCTTGATAGAATTGTAACAGACGGTCTCCTCTCTCGTTTCGATTTCCCAGATCATAGTTTCCTATACACTTTCCGCTTTGTCCCTTTCCAATCTTTGCATTGAGATCACCTAGGACTATCGTGATTTCTCTTGTTTTCGTTATTCTAAGTGCCTCTTCGATATCTCGATAAAATAATTCTACTTCTTCTTCGTCGGCATTCGCCGTAGGAGCATAAACTTGTATCAAATTCAGTTTGGCATGAGATGTCACTAACTTCAGTACCGTTACTCTTTCTGAGATAGGGAAATAGCATTCCACCGCTCTATTAGATTTTTTATTAACTATTACTGCCACGCCGTGTCTGTGTTGGTTATTCTCGCTACCGGAATAATATATTGTGGCTTCGTCTGTTGAAAAACAACCTGAGTTGGGCCACCTAGCTTCACTGATACCCAGTACATCGATATTCAACCTGTTCATTTCTTGAATAAAATTGTGCATTTTACCAGGCTGAAACATGCTCTGAACATTTAATGTTCCTATTCTAGTGTTGGACAGTCTTATTTTTTCATCTGCGTTCTTTTGACAAGGAATTCGCTGATTAACGACCTGAGAGTCCTTGTCTTCTTCTCCCCTGCCGGATCTTGGCTTCCGAGGGCCATGATCAGTAACGCCGGTGTTAGTTTCTTTGTATCTTTAAACCACGCTAAAAATAAAGTAATCTGTTACAGCATCTGAGAAACTACGCAAAAGCGTCTTGTGTTCCAGATATTGAGATTTTCAACCATAGATGGTGTCAACAGAAAATTATATTTGCCGTACCCGTGCAGGTACGCTGGGCGTTAATGGGTTAATCTTTGCGTTTTCTTAACGTTTTTATCAAATATCTGAAAATGTTGGTTTTGGCACTTAGCTCATTTTAAACTTTTCAATTGCAGAGAACAATCAGAAGAAGAAGAACCTTTAAAAGAAAACTAGACCGTAATGTAATTTTTGAAGATATAGTAAAATAGAAAAAATAATAAAAATTTAACTTTCTTATTTGTGGAAATTAATTTATATTCCACTAATTTTTTTGTAATTTACGAGATCTTTTTAAATGTTGTTGTACAATGACAAATATGTTCTGCTGCAATGCTATTGTTAATACACTTCCGTACAATTTGGTGTAATTTCTAGAAAGAAAAAAGAACATTATACCTTCTATTAAATTTAACTTATGTTGCGTATGTTGTCAATTAGTAATTATAAACGGGAAGCCTGCAATGACCAAGTGTACATGTACATCTCAATCACGCAAGTGCATTCTTGCTCTTCGGACAAATTTGAATTGCAACAGTTATTACAAAATATCGCGTTCGGTATTTTAATAGTAGCATTATTAGTATTTAACCTGACCTACTACAAACATAGCCGGAAGTTACTTCAGTAACTACCAATGATTAAAGTTTTACATTTTATCTGATAATAACTGGTATTAGGATAGCGATGTGATGGTATGACATTAACTAATTCCCACATTTTGACACAGAATTGGATGTGATGAAATAGTAATGCAATTCTACTTGCATGTATTATTGGTTCTATGTAATTTCTTGCTTCGTTTTTATTTGAGTTAATAAAACATTCACTACAATTAAATGGTTGTTGATTTGATTATTTTTATATGACTATCTTAATGAACTATTGGATCCAAAAATTTCTAATGTTGGGTTACCGCAAGGAAGCATCCTTAGTCCTTTACTATATCTCATTTATACCTCAGACTTATACAAAAAAATGAATACAAGAGGAAATGTTCTACAGTTTGCTGATGATGTGTGTATATATGTACCTAAAGTTGAAATCGATCAAGGTATCAATATAATGAGTAAAATGTTTTCGACAATAGAAGAGTATTATTTTAATATAGGACTCAGTATCTCTACAAAGAAAACCCAAGCATGTATATTCTCCAAAAAACATAGATTACCACAATCTATAGTATTCAATAACGTTAATTTTGAGGTTCAATCATCCATTAACTATTTGGGTATGGTAATAGATAGGAAGTTATTGTGGAACGAACACATAGACCGCTTAATAACAAAGACAGAAAAAGGATTAAATGCAATAAGATCAGTGTGTCATACAAGTTGGGGAGCTGATCCAAATGTTACGCTTACCTTTTATAAAGCTTATATTCGTTCAATAATAGATTATGGGTCAATTTTTTATAGTTAAGCAGCGAAGACTCACCTGAAGAAATTAGATAGGCTAGTAAATAAAGTCTTAAGAATAAGTATAGGTGCACTTAAGAGTACACCCATTTCAAATTTAAATGTAGAATGCAATGAACCTCCACTAAATTTCAGAAGAGATTACTTAACGGAGAAGTTTTTATTAAAAATGTATGCAAAGAAAAGTCCGGTAGTCCAAAAATGCTTTAACTCAGTATTTACGATCTAGTCAAGGAATATTGGCAAAAAAAGCCTACAATTCCTATTATTAAATCGTACAAATACGTAAGGATACAACTTAGTAAGGACATTTCGACTTCAAGAGAATTACCATGTTTTAAAATGGAATTAGAAGACTTGGACAGCATAAAAGTAGGATATCTTAGAGACTACTCAGAATTTCCACAATATATCCGGAATAGCATGTTCCAAGCTGACATAAAGTCTATGTTCCCTAATTATTCATATATTTTTTCGGATGCATCTAAATCAGATTTAAAGGTTACATCTGCCTTTTACGATCCAGATCGAAAATTTAGTACAGTATAGATCTAAATATTAAAACCTCGATATATACCGCTGAATTAATAGCAATATTAGAAGTACTTAAATATATTAGTAATTTCTCAAGAACAAAATCTAATTACGTTATATTCTCTGATAGTAAAAGTTCAATACAAAAAATTGAAAATATTTCTAAGTATAACAATATTGGATTTAACTATGTGTTATCTGAAATTATAAACCTGGTGGGTACAATAAAATTAAGAGGATCTAATGTAATATTTTGTTGGATAAAAGCTCATTGTGGAATATTAAATAATGAAATAGTAGATAAAATTGCTAAATGTAATGAACCATCTAAAGAATCAGAATATAAATGTGTAATTGAAGATCTAAATTCTCATCTAAGGAAAAAAATGTTAAATTCATGGCAAACAATGTAGAATTTGTCCAACAAAGGATTATATTATAAAGATATAAAACCAAAAATACAGTCCTCAACGTGGTTCAAAAACTCAAATTTTAATAAAGATATGATTAGAATACTATGTAGAATAAGATTTAACCATGCTCTGTCTCCGTTACATAAATTTAGAATTAATTTAGCCGAAACTCCATTTTGCGAATGTGGCGAAGAAGGCTCAATTGAGCATTTAGTTTTAAATTGCTCATTAAATACACGATGTATAAACCAATTTATAATAAAAATATACGAGTATATCAATAAGAAAAAAATTAGTATTAAAAGACCTTTTAATTTATCAGATTTAATAAAAACCAATAATTTGCATATATATGAAATAATTTTTCGCCACATACGTGAAATGAAATTGAATTTCTAAATGTATTATGGTAACAGTGTATATATTTCAAACATAAAAAGTTAGTTATATAAGTCCTTTGTTTTAACCCAGTTGTTAACCTTTCTATCCGTGGTCTAATTTTGTGTTGTGCAAATCGGCTTGATAGACCCCTAGGCGTATGTAATAAATCAGCAAAACCATATACATTCCTTTCCCTTCCAGTAAAAAAAATAAGAAAAAAAATAATAACAAAAAAAATAAAATAAAAAAAAAAAAAAAAAAATTAAAAAAAAATAAAAATAAAAAAAAAATAATAAAAAAGAAATAAAAAAAATATAGGTAAATAAAAAAATATAAATTAACGTAGGTACGTACTTATATGTAAGTTAATAGAAGATAAGATTTTATTGAGAGTATAAGGCTGTAGTAACTTTTTTTGGTCTGGAATATTCTTCTTGTAATTACTATTTAAATGGGAATAAGCCACAATTAAAGATTAAATTACGTTTATTGACGTTTCAATTTTCACTTCGGAAATCGTTCTCAAAATACAAACATTAGTAAATTACAAACAAACAAATTTTTGTTTTTCTGTTATTTAGTGAAAAATTCTTGAAAAAAAAAATTCCTGGTTTTTTCCTCATAATTTACTATGAAATCACTAACAGGAGAATTTTACTGTCATCATGGCATGTATTTGTCTTTTTAAAGACGAATTACATGCTATGACCTTTTCTGACGAATATTCTCAAGTTGATTTCATGTAATCAAATGAACTTTCTTTCATTCTATCTCTCGGACTCGGTCGCCGGCGCCGCTAGACTGCTGAAAAATAAATATGGAATAATATTGTGAGAAATATACAAAGCAGCTGAAGAAAAGAAAAAAGATTGGCTTAAACAACTGCAAAAAATGTGACAAATAATGTGGAAATAATAATCAGAAGAAAATTCAACTGAATACGACATAAAAAACGGGTGTAGCAGTCCAGTGGGACTGCCGGTAGAAGTTACACTTCTATACACGCGTTCACCGTTTCAAATTTATATGGGAGTCAATCTGCACAATCATTACATATGTAATGCTATAGGTAAGAAAAAGCAGAAAGAGAAACAGAATTAGGTATATAGGTATATGGTGCATCGTTTGCTGTATATAAATAACATTTGACTTGTAGTAGGAGTATAGTTAATGAAGGATTGAATCAATATTTTGATGAAAATGGATATTTTTATTTTCATATATGTATGAAAAAATTTTTTTACACATACTCTGCGATAAAATTCATTGTTTATTTTGTTATTAATACAAAAATACAATACAATACACTGCAACATAATTCAATAGAATAATACAATACAAATTAAAATGCAATATTCATAAGTATTTAAAAATGACAATATACATAACTTACTTACGCATATGTTTAATTTACCATGATAATAATATTAATAACAAAAAATAATAATAATATTAATAAATATTAAATATATTTACAAAAGGAACATTTTTATTCTCGAGAGAGAAAGAGAGAATATATCTTCTGTATCTCTCTTACCTATATCTTACATATGTAATGCTTTTGCCGATTCACTCCCGTACAAATTTCCAACGTCGAACGCGCGTATAGAAGTATAACTTCAAAAAATGTTTGTGGAAGATAAAAATAAAAAACCAATAACTCGGATTATGTTGTAAATTTTCAGTTTAATTTAAAATTTCGCATTTTTGCGTATATTACATATATTCAATAAGATTAACGTGAAGTTTTTAAATATATAAAAATAAAAAAGGAAATTCATATTGGGATTTGAATTCACATATATCAGCCTAATAACAAAACACACAAAAAATTTGCCAATTAGCCATGATAGTAATGTATTTCAAAATTGATGAAATATTAAATATATTTACAAAAGGAATCTTTTTATTCTCGAGAGAGAAAGAGACTGAAAATATATCTTCTGTCTCTCTCTTACCTATATCTTACATATGTAATGTTTTTGCCAATTCACTCCCGTACAAATTTCCAAAGTTGAAAGCGCGTATAGAATGATAACTTCAAAAAGGGAAGTCTGGAGAAAACAGGCAGAATAAATTATGTAATATAAAAAGACTAACTTATATTCCAGTCGTCAGAGACGAAAATGTCAATGAACCCCTAAAAAGCATACAAACAAGCTGAATTTTTCCGAGAACATTAATTTTGGGACCTCAAAAAAGATGCAAAAAAGTTTACAACTTTTACCCCCGTACTTCTTCCTAAAACCCCCTTCGTAGGGGGGTAAAAACGCAAAAAAAATCGATTTACCAAGAATCTGTACGCCGTAGGAAAAAATGTTTTAAATAAAAAATGTACCTAAGATAATTTTAAACAAAAATGTTTATAAGCACTTTTATGTAGAATAAACCGTTCTCTCAGAAACAACACCTGAAGCGACCGTCGATTTTGAATGCAACGAACATAGCGCGAGATCTAGTTCCTACGTCCCGTATATAGGAACAATTACGTGGTCATCGTTTGAGGTGTCGGTAGTCGGTACGAGGGCTGCTAAAAGCGAGACGAGACCATCAGTCGCACTGATCAGCAGGTTGCCTTCACAGTATCTGAGATAATCACCATGAGGGACCAGTCTGCTTTCATTCCACATAACCTCTGTAGGAGGTTTTTAAGTACAACACGACCAGCCCCAGCTGTAGTGGAGACGAATGGTAGAGGAGTGTACTCCTCGGCTATAACCTGTCAAATGTGCGAGGTAGCCCGTTATTTCATCTGCGTGCACTTGTTTGCTCTCACAGGGATCACCGGCAGGTGCACTTGTAGAAATACAGGTACTGCGGAGTACCTGATAGACTTCTTTTCGGATGCTGGCCTTTATGTGCCCTTCTCCATCCTAACGGGGTATATTGGGTTGTCAGTGCTCAAGGGGCACCAGACTTCACCCCGCGGGGGGGGGGGGAATCTACGTTATATATTTGTGTTGACATGAATTCTTTGATGGGTATGGAGTACAGGTTTTTTTGGGTTCCAGGGCTCCCAGGCTAATTATCCCGTTTAGACGAATTGGGTAATGGTTTAACCAGTATAGAGTGCAGAATAGCGCATTTTCCAGCTCTAGATGAACGTACTCGAGTTGATCGCATCTGTCTCATAAAATCAGAAATTTGAACTTTGTGCTCGGGGAGGGGGTTAGGACCCTCTGATGTGGTCGTAACGATGGCTCTTTTAAGAATTTTTCTTCTGCTATTTTCTTTATTATCATTTTTATTTGCTTATATTATTACTCCTCTGAAGTCTGGTTTTCTCTATTTTCGTTGAGTTTTCTCTGCAGAGCATTTTGGTATTTTTGTTTCCTTGCTGAGATGTAAATTAATTTTTTTGTTCCTTTGTTGACCCCTTTTGCCACCATCGCGGTTTCCTGTCGTAGTTTTGACCTCATGAGATGGTGATCGGAGCCAGAACACTCTTCACGATACGCTCTCACATTGGTTATTATTTCTGCCCTTCATGAGACGATAACGTGATAAGTTTGCTTTTGCTGTGAGATCCTGGTATTTTCCACTTTCCTTTATAAAGTATTTTCCTCTGGAAGCTAGAGCTGGCAACGACATAAATATTTTCTGTTATTTGTCTTAGTCCAAGTCCATTTCGACTACTTGTCTTATAATATGCATACAAGAACTTCTCCTTTACCCGGTTTAGTTTAGTCATTTTGTCACTATTTAATCACTGCCTGTAGACTTGATAGAATCTTTCTACCTCTCTCTCCTCAGATTTCTCCTGTGGTGCATATACAATGAGAAATATCACATTATGCAGTTTTATTGAGTAAAATGTCACATTATGCAGGTTGATGTTATAATTTTAAATATTTTAACTCTATTTATTTTTTATAAATTTGTATACCTACAACCCTACATAACGTTAAAATTTCAAGGTGGCAAAAATCGATGAAATTACAAATGTTGGTTGTAAAACTAAAAGAACGAAAAAAACTTACCTTTACAATATTTTTTTTAGTTGAGTAATAATTAAGTAATAGATGTTTAAGTAATGTATCTTAAAATAATAACATTTAATTATGTTATTTATACATGATCAATTGCTTCTTTAAAACAACTAATTGACAGTCATTAGCAGGGTTTCAAAGGTTTTGAAAGTTTCTTAATTACAGTAATTGATACGTTTATTATCTGTTTTTAATAATTACACCTATTTTTTAATAAAAAATTTTTTAAAAATATAAAAACTTATTTTAAGATATACAGTATCATATTGATTTGATCAAAGAATTGGCAAAAGTTGGGATTATTAACAAGAAAACCAATAACTTATTCTTAGCCACAACCCATCATATTAGCCCGGTCAAGTTAACCCAAAAAAGGGGTGAGAGTTGCCCACAAGGTTGACACTTCAACTTTGTGGGCAAAGTAAAAGTGTCAATATACAAACATTAGTTTGAAAAAGTGTTATTTTCTACAATATACTAGTTTGAATACTTAAGCTTAAATTCACGTAGTAAATAAAACATTTACTAAATTATATTAGAGTTTCAACAGTTCGTTTCATCCGCAAGCATGGATACATTTTGAAAATTTAGCGCGAGAGTGACGTCATGCGCGAGATGTACGAGTTTAGTACGTGGCAATATCATATCTTGTATCCTTATGTCATGTCAATATAGGATGACTAGAAACGAATTGAACGAGAGTAGTGAATCGATGTGAAGAACAGCGTTTTTAAGACTCTATCCGTGACGTAACGTGGCGTGATGACGCCAGCTTATCGCGCTAGTTTTAGTACGCTCGCCTCAACATTTTACTATAGAGAAAAAAGTAATACAACGCCTGTATAGAAGCTTTGCTTTAAAAGGAAACAAAATGATTTTTTAAAATGAACTTTTTTTATTTAATTTTAAATTCTTGGTACAAATCTCCAAATCTCTGTCGATTTATTCTAAGCAGATTTAAATTAAAAACTGCATAAAAAAAACTAACAAAATACAGATATTAAATGAAAAGCAAAAACTTCTCAACGATCATCGAAAGGTCAAAATTTAAAACTCATAAATTTCATCGAATTAATGACAATATTGAATCATCTGTTGGATTTTTTGACATCTTGTTTATTTTATATAATAACTAATTTTACTACCAAATGATATTTATTTCTATTTAATTAGTAATTTAATATTTAGTCGGGTTGACGGTTAACCTTGACGGGTTTGTCAGAAGTAAACAACTTATGCTAAGTTGATACGTTAGCTGATCGCGTTAGGAGCAAACATAATAATTTATTGAATTATTTTAATATAAAATAATTTGTTTAAAATATAAATAAATAAGAAAATTACTTTTATTCAATTTTAAAAATATTATTTCAATATAACGTACCTATATAATTGATTTAAAATATAAATAATAAAATTTATTAAATTTTAAAAATATTATTTTAAAATATAAAATTATAAATAAAGCTTTGTACTAGTATATAGTTTTGTATACTCTACCATTTTTTTATACTGTTCATTCGTTTAGTAATTGTGATAGGAAGAAGTCCAATTAATCTAAGTGATTGGTTCTGAAAATGTTTTACTACGATGGCTTGAAAGAATGTTATAGTGATAATGTGACTGAAGAAAATTTTACTGAAAACTAGATGATAGTGGTGAGAACGATATTTTAATACTTTTTGACACATATAGCCGTAGAAATTCAGATAATTTATGGAGGATTATAGGGGAAATAGGCCTATGATGGCATGCTGCCTTTGATGGCATACCACGTGTAATTTGTAAATCGTTTCCTGTCGAACGATATCAGCTGCATAAGCATGCGCATAGACAGTGTTTCTTTGCAACGGTAAAGTTACAAACACTTATTAGTTCCACAGATAGGTAAGTCTGTAACGGAAAGTGTGATTTGTTGAGTGTTGAACTATTATAACGCACGTTAACACAAACAGTTTTTTGCCGCTTCTCGTCTGAAGTTAAAATATCCAAAGTAAGTATGCAATTTTAATTAGTATTAAGCTTCAGTAGGGAATACAGTTTAACTTCTGCCATTGTGGTGCTAGAAGATAACGCTCTACTTTAATCTGATGCGTACTTGTCTATAACGGCATAGCAGATGTATTCCAATGATGGCACAGTATGCCATCATGTGCACCTGTTATATGCCATCAAAAGAAAATGAATAATAATTGCAAAAATTTCAAAAACTCAACTTTTTACTTATATTAAGGTAAAAGTAGATAAACAATACCACTTTGTAGGGTTTTTTAAACAAATTTGGAGCTTTCAAATCGCACAAAATCTTCAATAGTAAATTTAAGTGTATATCTGAAATATCCATGAAGGTTTAGTACAATCCTTAAAAATTGGATTGTCGTTATCTAGTTATAATTTAAACAGTCGAATACCTCCTGATATCAGATATAAAGGCTTTGTTTTGTTGCAGGGCCTTTGTTAATATATGGCGTCTACCAAGAAACATAGGCAGGGGTAGTCGGAACAGAACGTGAATATGGCAATTCAACACATCCAAGAAAAGAAGATGGTATGGCTGTTGTATGACTTCCAAAACTTTTAATGTTCCGACTACGACACTCCGTAGACTTTTTGTAAACAACTCCGGTGGAAGAAAAGGAGATTTGGGTGGCCAAAGAATTACACTACCTCCTCATCTTGAGCAAGAGTTAGCTACTCATGTTATTGATGGGGAAACAAGATTTTTTGGTCTCACAACGCTAAATTTGAGACGATTAGTTTTCGAACTTGCTGAGAGAAATAACCCCAACAACACAAATTCAACAAAACGACTCGTTTTGCTGGATGAAAGTGGGTGAGGGTTTTTTTTAAAAGAAATACCATTTTACTCAGAACAACAGCATATTACAGCATACAGCAACATATTAAAGCATATTTTATCTCTTCAGCAAAAGTTTTAGATACATATAATTTTCAATCCGAAAATATATTCAACAGTTAAATCAGGTCTTAGTACTGTTCAAACAAGGCCTCAAAAAGTGTTTGCAACCAAGGGACGGAAACAAGTTGAAGCACTGAGCAGTGCGGAACGAGGTCAACATTTAACAGTTGTATGTTCAATGAATGCAATTGGTACTTTTGTACCACCTGCATTTATTTTTCCCAGAAAAAGGTTCAAAAATGAATTAATGGACGCTGCCCCACCGGGAAGTGTTGCTTTTTGCCAGGAGAAAGGGTGGATGTCTTCAGACATTTTTGTTCAATGGCTTAAACATTTTATTTACTATACCAAAGCTTCGAATGAGAACAAAATAATATTATTGTTAGATGGCCACAGTAGTCATAAGGAACTGGAAGTCTTACAAGTTGCAAAAGAGAATGGTATTGTACTTTTCTGCTTTCCATCACATTGTTCCCACCGAGTACAGCCACTAGACGTGGGCTTTTATAGTCCTATACAAACCTATTATAACCAAGAGATTCAAAATTGGTTAAAATAAAATCCTGGAAGACTCGTTTCGCACTTTCAAGTTGCTGGGTTGTTTGAAACAACTTACCTTAAAAGTGCTACTCCTGCTAATGCCATAAATGCCTTTGTCATAACAGGGATTCAACCTTTTAATCCTGATATTTTTGAGGAATGAATGTCCGCTCCATCATTGGTTACAGATAAACCTATAGAGAGCAATCAAGATTGAACTCAAAACATCCATTTAAACAATCCAGATTATAATCTAGAAGAAAACCTAGAAAGTGGACAAAATCACCCACCTAAAAACTGCCAACGGGTCCTTCTAGAAAATACTCAACAGTATACTGTTCACATAACAATCCAAGATTTATCATCCATTCCAAGTGTTTCGCAGTCAAACACAAAAAAAAACAAAAGAAGCGTGGAAAAACAGGGGTAATAAATTCAACCCCTGAAATTCAAGAATTGAAAGATAAGGTTGTTGAAAAAGAAAATGTAGAACGAAGAAAACTGGCAAACAAAGTTAAACGACAAATAAAACAGAAGACAGAACCTAAAGGAAAAGCTACGTACAACAGTGGATTAGAACGGAAATCTGTGGATGACACTTTTTCTAAAAAACGAACATTATACCGAATGGCAAAAGAAGGGATAGAGAGATGATGAGAAGGAACAGGAATCCGCGAGCGATAACGAAAATTTTGAAGATGATGATTCCGACGTCGCTTGCTTGTATTGTAATGGCCTGTATTCCCTCTCAAAGTCGAAAGAATGCTGGATTAAATGTCAGGAGTGCCAATCCTGGTGTCACTCTGAATGCGCTGGGGTGGATAAAAAATTTAAGATATTTTATTGTGATTTATGTTCTTAATTGTTTTATTGTGTGTTACTTTTTTATTTGTTGTATTATTGTTCTCTTGGAATAAAATGCGAAATTTCCACTAAAACATATTCTTTTCTATTATGCTGTGCAGCCATGCCATCATAGGCAAGGGATGTGACTATGATGGCACACTTGACATTTCTGATATTTCAATTTTTTAATATAAAAATCCACATTCCTTTGACCTTTATATGTCCAGCTTAATTGGTACATTCAACTGAACTAGAAAAAAAATTGTAACAAATATGATCATGTATTTTAATAAAAAAAAACGAGAGGTGAAGTTAGGTATGCCATCATAGGCATACTTCCCCTACCTAATTTGAGAAAATCTAATAGAATACAAAGCAAAAAACCCAAATTAAACGATGAAAGAAGAATTTTGGTATATTAACTTATATTTTAATTAAAAAAGTAATTAGCACAACATAAAAAAGTAGGCCATACCTACTTAAATTTATGTATCCAATAAATTGATTGTTAATACTTTAGCCGTATCACATCAAAGCAAGGAAACATGCTGTAAGATATTAGTCCAGACAATCTAACCCTTTTAAATTTTAAAGGTAAAACAATCTTTTTAATTAATATTTATTAATACTGTAATACGTATCTACGATTTCACATACATATATCATCATCATCATCATTCTGGCTTTACAACCCTGCGTGGGTCCTAATCTCCTCAAGAATTTCTCTCCAGTCGTCCCTATCCATCGCCTTTCTCCGCCAAGCACGTATTCCCATATTTCTCATGTCTTCATCGATATTATCAAGGAACCTTTTTCTAGGTCTTCCTCTTTTTCTCTGACCAATGAGTCTATCAAGGAGTGTTGTTCTAGCTGGGTCATTTTGTTCCATACGCATTACATGCCCTATCCAGCTCAGACGTCCTCTCTTCATATGTTTTACGATATCAGATTCCTGGTATATTCTATAAAGTTCGAAGTTGTATCGTCTTCTCCACACTCCATTGTCATTCACTGCTCCATAAATTCGCCTTAGTACTTTTCTTTCGAAACATCCTAACATGTTTTCATTATTTTTTGTTAGAGCCCAGGTCTCCGAACCATATGTTATGACTAGGCGTATTATTGTTTTGTAGGAGATTGAGCCCAAAATAGCATCTGTTGGCCATGCAAATTTTGCGGTTTATCTCTGCGGTAGTATTATATTCAGTGTTAAGGAGCGCTCCCAGATATACAAATTTGTTTACTGCTTCGATGACGTCGTTTTCTATAATAAGTGGTAGTAGGATTTGTAGTTGCATGCTTATTTTCATATACTTCGTTTTGTTGGTGTTTATTATTAAACTCATTTTTGTAGCTGATTCTTTTAATGCTACATACGTCTCTCGTACGGCGTTTTCCGTTCTACCAACAATATTGATATCTTCAGCATATGCCAGGATTTGCACTGATTTATTATATATTGAACCAGTGGTTGTGATTTGTGACATACGTATTACTTTTTCCAGAGCCATTTTGAACAGTATATAGGAGAGAAAGTCTCCCTGGTGCAGCCCGTTATTTGTTTTAAAAGGTTTAGACAGTTTCTCCTGAATTCGTACTCTACATTCAACGTTTTCAAGAGTTAGTTTTATTAAATTTACCAACTGATTTGGTAGTCCTATCTCTTTCATTGCTTTGAACATTTCTTTTCTGTTCACTTCTTTTGGCAAAAGACAGAGTCGTAGGCTGTTTTGTAGTCTATAAATATGTGATGAGTATCAATGCCATATTCCAGTGTTTTTTCCAGTATGGCGTATGATGTCATACGGTGACATAGTACTGTGGAAAATATTTTATACGCTGCATTTAGAAGCGCAATTCCTCTGTGATTAGAGCATTTAAAGATATCTCCTTTTTGTCTATGGAGCAAATTATTCCAATATTCAGATCATTGGGGAAGGATTTCTGTGTCCATAATTCTTTTATAAGCTGCTGTAATGGCATTATGGTATCATGGCCACCTTCTTTATACAGTTCAGTTGGGAGATTATCTATTCCGGGTAATTTGTTTCTGGCTAGCTTTTTAACTGCATCTTTAACTTCAAGAATCGTTGGTGGTTCCTCTTCCCTGTCATTTGTTCCCCTTACCTCATCTCTTTTGTCTTCCAGGTTTTCTTCTTCTTCCCCTATATTAAGTGCCTGGTTAAAGTATTCCACTCATCTATTCAATACATCTTTCTTTGTTGTTAATAGGTCGCCATTTTGACTTTTGCATTGTCATGTGGTTGCCTTGAATTCTTTTCTGTTGATGTTAACTTTCTTATAGAATGCTCTGAATTCTTTTTCTATATATTGAAGTTCCTCATTTAGGTGGTGTGGTTTTTTTTCTTTTGTGTATTCTCTTTTCTTAACTTCTCTTTGTCTGGTAATTCTCTACAGTTGTTCTAGTTTGTCGGGTAAGCATCTTTGCCAGGAAAAATGTCAGATAGTGAGATATTGTATTTCTAGAAAGAGAAAATAGAAACACGTGAGCGAAATTTCTTCTTCTTCTTAGAGTGCCGTCTCCCTACGGAGGTTGACAATCATAATGTCTATTTTCATTTTTGAACTTGCTGCTCTAAACATATCAATCGATATGCATTGATACCAATCACGTAGATTATTCAACCATGAGTTCTGCCTTCTGCCAACAGATCTTCTTCCTTGAATCTTTCTCTGTATTATGAGGCTCAAAATTTCATATTTTGGTTCCCTTATCACGTGGTCTAGGTATTCCAGTTTTCTGGTTTGTATAGTAGTGATTATTTGTTTCTTTGCCAACTCTCCCAGTACTTCTTTATTTGTAATTCTATCAGTCCATGATATTTTTAATACTCTGCGGTATAACCAGAGTTCGAAAGCCTCGATTCTTTTTAAATTGCATTTTTTTAATGTCCAAGTTTCAGTTTCATATAATAATATTGAAAGTATATAACAGCGAATGGTACGTAGTCTGATCTCCAAATTTAGATTTTTGCACGTTAGGAGTGGTTTCATTCGTATAAATGCTGATCTGGCAATCTTTATTCACCTGTTTATTTCTGCAGTATGGTCATTGGTTTCATTGATCAAAGCTCCTAATAACTGATGTTTTTCTACTTGTTCTATCACGTTATCATAGATTGTCAATAGGTGATGTATATTTTGTTGTCTTTTTGTCTTTATGTCTTACTTTATCGAAAGCTTTTTCGTAGTCAACAAAGCACAAGTGTAGATCAACGTTTACATCCCGACATCGCTGAATAAATATGTTGATGGCAAATAGTCCTTCTCGAGTACCCATTCCATTTCGTAACCCGAACTGCGTCTCGCTAATATCCTCCTCTAGCTTTTCGTATATTCTCTTATGTATTACTTTCAGCATACTTTTATAGTATGACTCATGAGGCTCAGTGTTCGATAATCAGAGCACTCGTCTGTTGCTTGTTTTTTCGGGATGGTTACAAATGCTGACTTCAGCCACTCTTGTGGTATTATTCCCGCATCATACACCGTGTTGAATAAATCTGCCAATACTTCCAAGTTATCCTCTTCCACTATTTTTTAAAGTTCTACTGGTATTTCATCTAATCCAGCTGCCTTATTATCTTTAGAGTTTTTGATAGCATATTTAATTTCATCTTGATCTTCTGTCTCTCTAAAGGATTTAATTTTTGTATTTTCCGCATTTCACCTCTTTCATCTTGGAAAAGTTCTCTAACATACTCCTCCCATCGTCTTAATTTCTCTGGTAAATCTATTAGTAGTACTCCTTTTTTGTCTTTTATGTGTCCTTGCTGTCTATTTCGACCCATTCCAGCCACTTCTCTTATTTTTTTGTGCATATTTCTCATATCATATTTTGTTTCTAGTCCTTCTATCTCTTTAGATTGTTTCATCAAATAGATTTCCTTAGCTGTTTTGATTTTTTCCTAAATTATTCGTTGCTTTCTTTATACTTCTGTAGATCTTTTCCTTTATATTTCCTCCTTTCTTTCATCTGTAATAGTATTTCTTCTGTCATCCACTGTTTTTTCGCCTCTGATCTATGTTGTATTAAACTTTCTTGAGCTGGTTTCAGTATTGGCAATTACCATATTCTTTTCTTAGCAGAATTCTATGAGCCTTTCTCCACTGTCGTTTCTAGTTCCTAATCCGAACTGTCCAACTATATTTTCAACTGTACCTACTCCAATTTTTGCATTAAAGTCTCCTGAAATGTAAGTAATATCTCTAGATTTTGTTAACTTGATTGTATTGTGCAATTCTGAATAAAACTTTTCGATCTCATCTTCGGTCTTATCAGCTGTGGGAGCATAGACTTGGATCATATTAATATTACAGTTCCGTGCTTGAATTTTTAGCATTCTTATTCTTTCTGAGATTTAAATCACACCTAGCACTGATTTTTTAATAGTGTTGCTTATGATGAAAGCTACTCCCTATCGATGCTCAGTTTTATCTCCTCCAGTGTAATTTATATTGTGGTTATTTATTGATATATCTCCATTTCCTGACCATTGTACATCGCTAACCCCAAGTATATTATATTTAGCCTCTCTTTCTCTTTAATAACATTATGTAGTTTTCCAGACTGATACATACTTCTTACATTCCAGGTAGCTATTTTTATCTGAGAGAGTTGAGTATCTTTTTTTTTTGGTTTTTTGTGCAAAGGTTTCGCATGTTGACGACCGAGGAGGCCTTGCGTTCTGATGGTTGTCCTCCCCTGCCGGATTTTGGTCTCCGATTACCATAATCAATAATTTCTCTTGCGCAAATAGTGCTAGCCATTATAATTTATACTAGAGATGTCATTAGGGACCTTTAATGCAGTGGTTTCTGGATTCTGCCTTTAATGCCTTCTGCATTCTGATACCTTTGACCACTTTCTTGGTTCTTCCGCCTTCGAGACCAATTTCTCAGTCTCAGGACAACAGAGTGTCCTTCCACTTACTAGCTCATCCGCCCTAAGCCGTTGGCCAGTAAATGGTGGATTGCTTATCCCAGCAAATACTCTGACGTCAGAGCCTCGTTAGTAGTTATCTAGCAGGATGTACCAGAAGACCATGATCTAGATCATTATACGAGGAGGTGAAGCTGACATTTGAATAGCAGTGGCTATATATTGCGCTTTACTATCCTATTACATATTTTACTATAGTAAAATTTACATTAACCTAATAAAGACATTGAGCGATAGGTTTTAAACAATTTTTTTATTCAATATTTTATTATGCCATGTTTGTCTTATTAAAAAATAATCTATTTAATTTACAATAAATATTGTTTTACATTTTAAAGTAAGAAATTATCTTTAGGTTTTCCTCTTTATATTGTAAGGTACATTTAATATTAAAAAATATTCGGCAATTAAAGCAAAACTATATTTTATCTTACTTTACTTGCGTTTAGTAAAAAATTACACGTAGCTATATTTCAAACGCAATTATGTAACATTAAACAGCTCAGAATATCCCCCACGCCATACCTCCACTAACGATAATACGATATGACGATATATAAAAATACAAATATTCAGATTAACTTAATTATTCATGAAATTGAAATGTGTTTATTAGAATGCATACTTTAGAAGAGAATGTTTAGTTGAAATTATTTTTAAGTAAAGTATATGATACGTACAATACAGACGTAAATACACAAGTTAGTTCTTCTAAATTATGCACTTTAACAAACACATTTTGCACATCAAAATAAGCATAACGCAATATCTTTTGTTGGCGTTAATGATGGTTTACCATTTAAGATAATGCCGGGTCTATAAAATAACGAAACATGTTTTGTGATCCATGTTATATAATAATACTTTCTCTCTTTGACTCAGTTGTTTAGTCGTTTCGGCGATAAATAATTACAGAATAAAAAATTAAAGTATCTTAAATGCAATGCTCAATAAATATTGGAAGTTTATAAATAGGTACACTTATCCGTTACTGTTTTATGTAATACGGATTTTTAAGACTTACATTATAGTCTAATGTATTGTAATTACCAAACATTTACACTAAACCGTATAATTTTTAGAAAAAGTGTTACATTTAATGCCTTAAGTTTAAAACCGTATAAAACAATTCGTTAAATACGGACAGGAGAATGAGAATAATGCATAAGAGTACAGAAATAATAGAAACCATCACAACCAGAACGTTGCAGTACTTAAAACCAATAAAGGTGGCATCTGAACATTCCATATATCTATTTAACACGTAGGACTTTTCTATTGGTCCTTTAAGGCACGCGGCCATGTTTCAACCAATAGGCGGCGAGGTGCCAAACACGTATATGGAATGTTTGGTGCGAAATTCATATGCGGAATATTAAATATTCGTAGACCAAAAAAGATGACTTTTTATTAAAATCAGTTAAAATGAGACTGATTTTTAAATATTTGTTATGTATGATTAAACAAAACTAAAAAAATGTAATAGGAAATAAAACAAAATAAATTTAAATAAATAATAAAAAAATTTAAATGTTTAAAATGTAATATTTATGCGAAATTCAATGTTCTTCGCCATGTTTAGTTGCATTTGTTTGATTTACTGTAATGATTATGACGCCTTTTTAACTTTTTTTTTTTAGAAAGTTCATCTTTAGGTGGTCGTATATTCTCTTATATTGGCCTTGTGTCCAATTGCCTTGCCGAGGAACTTCCTATTGTGTTTAAAAAACTTTCCCAAGCCGTTTTTGTTTTAATATGGGATAATAATTTTAACGTTGATGAATTATTTCCGAATGTAACATTTTTATCTTGTAGCGTATTAATAAAATCTGCAAAAGAAAATTCTTGTTGTTCAGCTGTTTCATTTTTATTTAAATTAATATATTCTCTAACATTATTTTCATCAACGTTATCGCTGTTATTACTATAATATTCTGTAATACTTTTACTGAATCCTGCAAGCCCGCTATAAAATGAGAAAGGTTTGAACTTTTTCGACAAAAGCTAATTTAGCTACATCGTATCGATCTTCAGGATTATTAGCTGGAACGTAATATATGGTGCTATATGGACTTCGTAAAGCACACTATTATTTTGCTCACTAGGAACTTTGTATAATTTTTTACATAATTTTATTATAGCTTCCTGTGGTAAATATTTAATTTTTTCTAATTGCCTTTTAAATAAGTAGTGATCTTGGAGCTGCATGTCTACTATTTGCAAAATTTCGAAGTCGTCTTCTATAAGGCAGTACAACTAAAGTCTATTGAAGCTTTAGCATTACAAGCTTTGTTTCTATGTAGAAATATGTCTTTAAAAAGACTTACTGCTGTTTCACTGAAATTGTTGGTTTGGTGGCCATGTGTTGATGCGTCCCTATAAGCGAGGCACCAATCTTCCTTACTTTTCCAATATTCAGTAATATATTTTTTCCACTGCGGAAATCTTTGGTTTTCAAGAATAATCTTAAATGACTCCTGTAGCATTCTCTATAGTTGATGCTAATAATATAACTTGAAATGTCTTGAATAAAAGTTGTCGTTCATCTTGTGGTATTCCATATCTTTTTTCACACAGTCAGCGTCAAATTGGTTAGCATATATGAAAACTGCATAAAAGTGTTTGTGATGCTGGTCAAACACGTTTTAAGGCTTTTCTTTCCGCGTCATTGTCATCTGTAATAAATATTTTAGGATAACTCATTCCACTGAAGGCATTTGGTATCGACCGTTTGAGTAGTTGGTATGCTGCAGCATAATCTTAAATTGTTTGACCTTTGGTAATAATAACATTTTATTTGTCTCCCCAAAAAGAAAAACGCAAGAGAATACAGCGATTACCGCATCATTAGCTTGATGTCTCATATGCTAAAGTTACTACTAAAAGTCATCCATAACCGAATATATCACAAACTAAACATAGACGTTAATGATACACAATTTGGTTTTCGGAAAGGTCTAGGAACGCGTGAAGCTCTTTTTTCACTTAATATACTGATACAAAGATGCGTGGATGTCAATCAAGATATATACGCATGTTTCATTGACTATAATAAAGCATTCGATAAAGTACGACGTGAACAATCAATGAATATCCTGAAATCACAGAAGATTAACTACAACCACCTAAGGATTATGTCAAATTTACACTATAAACAGCGAGCAAAGTACGTGTTAACGAACAGCTGTCAGAAGCAATTGAAATTAGACGTAGAATGAGACAGTGATGCGTATTGTCGCCATTTCTTTTTAATGCCTACTCCGAAGAGATCCTGAAAAAAGCTCTTGGGGGTGAAACAGCTGGAATAAAGGTAAATGGAGTTCCCATTAACAACATTAGATATGCGGACGACACTGTGATCTTAGCCGAAAATATTGAAGATCTTCAGAGACTGGTGACCAGAATAGCGGAGTATAGAAGAGAGTACGGTCTAACAATGAACTTCAAGAAGACGAAATTTATGAGAATATAGAGAACTCAAAGAAATAACGACAATCTTCTAATAAACGGAACCAACGTCGAACAAGTGAGTAAATATGCATATCTGGGAACAATGATTAACTGGAAAAATGATTACATTCAAAATCAGAATAGAAAACGCTAGAGCAAATTTTAACAAAATGAGAAGAGTGCTATGTACAAAGGATTTAAAATTTGAACTAAGAGTTAGGTTGGCGAGGTGCTATGTTTTTTTGACTTTGTTTTATGGAATGGAATCTTGGACCTTGATTGCGACATCAATGAAAAAACTGGAATCATTTGAGCTGTGGGTGTATAGAAGAATTATGAAAATATCGTGGACAGAACACGTCACAAACAAAGAGGTTCTCAGAAGGATGAATAAAGAAATAGAAATTTTAAATACAATTAAAACAAAAAAATTGGAATATCTCGGACACATTACACGTGGAGAGAAATACACCTTGCTCCAACTGATTATGAAGGGAAAGATCCAAGGAAAGAGAAGCATAGGGAGGCGTAGAATGTCATGGCTGCGTAACCTGAGAGAGTGGTACGGATATACATCAAATGAACTTTTCAGAGCAGCCGTCTCAAAAGTCCGAATAGCTATGATGATTGCCGATCTCCGTCGCGGAGATGGCACTTGAAAAAGATTAGTGCCAAATGCACTGCTCCTATTCCACAAGGGTTAACATAGATTAAACCGAATGGTTTAATGCATTACAAGAAGCTGTGGTATCTATAAAAACATTTTTTGCAAATGGAAGATTGTGTACTGTGTACTCGTTGTATAATAGGTGTTACAACAATGACGGCAAACGGATTTTAATTATATTTTACTAAAATTTCTTTTGCTTCATAAACCTCAATTTTAGGTTTCATTTTCTAAAAAAAAAACCGAAAAGGTCAGTAATTTTAAATACTTTTACCACGACTCTCTTTACCTCCAAAACTCCAGTTCCATCGCGAGGTCCCAAATTTTTAGTTCTCCGTATATTATGCCAATGCTTCACTTTACAATATTTGGATTAATTTCTGAATTTGCTACAAGTTTACTGTCAAAGACAAATTTAAATTCTAATTTGGACTCATGATAAACTAGAGACTCTAATTCCCATTCCATTATCAAAATAAGAAAAGTATTTTTCTTTTGAAATGGTAGATGGACGATGGTATGAAAGGCTGTCAGCTGATTCTAAATTATGATTATGCTCGCCAATTATACTTATAATACTGACAAACCGTCCTTAAATAAATATTTAACTATATAAAAATTTTAACCTTTAAAAAAAAAAATTAAATAAATATGTTCTGATTATTTCCCACCATGTATAGAATATAGTATATATCTCGGTAAAAAACGGCTGTACCTATACAAAAAAAAATATAAAAGGTATTTAACATTTGTTTTTATTACAAAAAACAAATGAGTAACGAAAAACGATTGAATTTTTTTAAACAGCAATATACCTTTCATTAAGTACTAAAAATGACGAAGAACATTGAACAGTGTCGTCTGCATTCCTGATATTTTTAATAAATTTACGGTTTATTTTTATACCGTGCTAATACCATGCTAATAGTGCTTGTTTGAATACGCATTCTGAGTACAATTTGAAGAACAATGGAGACATGCCATTCTTGTCGGACATCTCTTTCTATATGGACGCTTTTAGTAGTATGCTGGACTCCATCACAAGCTTTCTGATTGTCGATGAAGCAAAGAAAAACTTTTTCTGGTAATGGAGGTTCGAAGTCTGCATTAGTGATCAAGTCGTAAAAAGCGACTCTCTTTTTCCAAGGCATTTCTAAATCCGAACTGAGAGTCACTGATATCTGTTGCACATTTAAGTACGACTATGTATGATCTTAAGAATATTTTTAGTGGTTCATTAAGATAATGAGCCTAACTTCTTTTATTTACTGTTGCTGGCTTTCTTTGGTACAGCTATGAATTCTCATTTAAGCCATCCCTTTGGTATTACGCCTGTTTCATAGATGTGTAGTTTTATGTTATCATCTATTATTTTTATTACACCTATTTCTGTATCGTCTGGTGTAGAAGCTTTTCAATTCTTTGCACATCGTATCGCAAGTTTTACCTCTATATTTAGGTTTAGAGGTCCTTCCGTTTCTCACGTCAATTGCATTTCAGGTATGTCATTTTCCAAGGATTTTTCGATAAATTCCTACTATACTTGCAATTGTTCGGTTCTTTATATAATTATTCTTCCTTTATTGTCAGCTATAATGCGTCTATTATACTTATTTCTTGTTATTGTAGGAGATTAATTTTAATTTTTTGTAGAGATTAAATGAATCATGCTTATTGAATAGGTTTGTCATCACCCATTGTATTTATTCATTTTTCCTTTGCTTCTTTGAATCTACGTATCTTTGGATTCCTCTATAAAGATGTGAATTGTTTTGTGTTTTCCGTCATAAAATTTTTTCCGTTTCTGACTTGTTCGTATTCTCTAGTTCTTTTCTTTGTACTCCAACAATATTATTTTTTATGGTGTGCCATGTATTTCAATATTGCACTTTTAAGTTTATTTCGGCGTATTTTTTTTAGTTTTTGTCTGAGATTGATCTCTCTCTCTCCAATGGCGCTACAGCCCAAATCAGGTCTTGGCCTCCTCCAAACTATGCCTCCAACCTTGTCGGTCCAGCGCCGATCTTCTCCAGGTTCTCACGTCTATCAAATTTTGCGCGTCCGCTGCTACTTCATCCTCCCATCTTTTCCGTGACCTTCCTTTTGGTCTTGCGCCCTGCATTTTACTATCTAGGGCTCTTTTCGGCAATCTTTCTGTCTCCATTCTTGCTACATGACCAGCCCAGCAAAGTCTCTGAAGTTTAACGAATTCTGAGATCGGTGTCTCTTTGAACAGTTGGTAGAGTTCATGGTTATACCTGGATCTCCATATTCCGTTTTCGTTAATAGGTCCAAATATCTTTCTTAGGACTTTTCTTTCGAAGACTTCCAGTTTTCTTTTTGTCTCTTCTGTCCTTTGACCCATGTCTCGCATGCACAACATACTATTGGTCTGATAATAGTTTTGTAGACCCTGATTTTCGATCTCCAGGGTGTGTTTTTGGAGCGAAACACATGATTGAGTGAAAAATAAGGTTTCTTTCCATTTACTATTCTTCTTTGGATTTCTGGTTCTTATGTTCCATCCGTGTTTAATGCAACTCCTAAATATGTGAAACTTTCTACCGTTTCAATATCGTCCTCTAATTCAACTGTGCGTCTGTTTCCCCTAGCTCTTGCCTGTGTTAACTTTTTTGTCTTTTGAATATTTATTTCTAGTCCGGTCTCTATTACCTTTGATTTTAATTGTGAATATATTTCTGCCGCCTCTTCTGTTCTGCGAGACATGATGCTGATATCATCGGCATAGGCAGCAATCTGTATTGATTTATTTGTTAGGAGATTACCTCTTCCTATATTCAGCTGTCTTATCACATATTCCAAGGTCAGGTTGAATAGTGTCGGTGCCAGCCGGTCTCCTTGCTTTAATCCTTGAACTATCGTAAAGTTTTTAGTGAGCTCATTTTGGACTCTAGACAGTTGCTATTGACGAATCCATTGTTGTTTTTACCAGTCGGATGTATTTTTGGGGGATATTAAAGCTCTGCAATATTTTATATAACTTGTTCTTATTAATTGAGTCGTAGGCTTGTTTGAAATCTATGAATATGTTGTGGACGTCAATGTCGTATTACCACGATTTGTTTCACTGTGAATAGTTGGTCAGTTGTAGATCTTCCTTGTCGGAAACCGGTTTGATATTCCCCGACAATATTTTCAGTTAGTTGTTGGAGTCGTTTGTTTAGTATGTAACTAAAAATTTTGTACGCCGTGCACAAGAGGGTTATGCCGCGATAATTTTCGCATTTCAGTTTATCCCCTTTTTTATAGATTGGGCATATAATCCCGGTTTTCCAATCATTAGGGACCTTTTCATCATTCCAAATCTTGTTCATGAGCACATGAATTTGTCCTACTAGGTGATCGCCACCTAATTTAAATAGCTCAGGGAGGACGTTGTCAATACCTGGAGCCTTATTGTTCTTTTGTGCTCGTATTGCCTGTTTTACCTCTTCCATCGTTGGGGGTTCTATATTTTCAGTGTCTCCCTCATTGTTATGTATGTCCATATGCTCATCATTTTCTTGTGTCCCTGAAAGAGTTTGGAAAAAGGTTTTCCAGACTGATTTTATTTTTTTTGGATCACTGGTTATTTGCCCTTCTTGATTTCTGCATAGATTTGTTCGGGGTTTGTATCCTCTTAAATTGCGTAGATATCTGTACGCCTGTCTTATATTGTTGCTTTAAAGATTTTCTTCCATTTTCTGTATATTGGCGTTTTCGTATTTTCTTTTCTCCGTTCGGCATATTTTATCTGCCCTCCGTCTTGCATCTTGGTAACTTGCCCTTCTTTCTCTGGTTCTTCTTTCCATATATTTCTTGTGTTCTTCATTTCTTTTCTGTATGGCCTTATTACACTCGTCATTGAACCATTCCCTTTTTGTATTTTTCTTTTTCTTGCCTATGATTTTTCTTGCTGCGTCAATAACTTTTGTTTTGATTTCTTCCCAATGTTCTTCGGTGCCTAGACTGCCTGTGTCTGTCAGTGTTTGTGTTATTTCTCTTTCATAGTTCTGTTTGACATCTTGTTTCAATTTTTGTATATCTAGCTGTTCTGTTCTTTGTTCCTGTCTTTCCCTCCTGTTTCTCTGAATTCTGCATCTGTATTTTATCTGTACTAGGAGATGGTCAGATCCGCAGCATGTTCCTCTTCGGCTCTTCACATCTTGTATGCTTGTTGCGGCTCGTTTGTCTATCAAGACATGATGAATTTGGTTAGCGGTTGTTTTTTCTACTGGCAAAGTTGATAAGTAATTCTCCATTTTCATTGGTATTTTGATGGGGTGAATGTTTACCAATGGTTCCTAAGAAAAGTTCTTCTTTGCCTATTTGAGCATTGATATCTCCTAGTACGATTTTGATGTCGTTTCTTGGTGAGCTGTCATATACTTCTTCTAGCAGTTCGTAGAAATCTTCTTGTATTTCCATGCTATGTTCTTCTGTTGGGCAATGTATGTTAATGATTAAGAGATTAAAGAATTTTGTTTTTATTCTTAGTTTACATATTCTCTCATTCACTGCTTTGAAATCTAATATGACGTGTTTTATCTTATTGTCAACTATGAAAGCTACTCCGAACTCTTTCTTTCCGCTATACAGTATTGTATGCGTTTTTGTGTCTTTTATTCCGTGTCCTAGCCATTTAGTTTCTTGTATTGCTGTTAGTTCTATTTTGTATTTTCTGCAAAATCCTTCGGGGACGTGAGAGTAGGATTTGTTGGCAGAAGCTGAGTTCTATTTCTAGAACCCCCGGCTCTTTCGTCGGAAACAGTGGACATTACTCGGAGTTTTATTACAGTATGAGCATCGGCAACCCATACTGCCTCCAAGATCATTTACCAACCTTAAACCACTGTCTGAGATTGATAACGATTGGATTGTGGTATTGACATCCATAGTATACGATGTCACTATTAGAAATTCATAAGTGAGGTATAATAAATAACATTTTGCAGTATTTTCATTGTAATTCATAAGAAGACAATAAAAATACAAGAAGACAGTCAAATACTTTATTTGTAAATAAATATAAATAATATAAAAGACACTAAATACTAATCTTAATCTATTATTTACACTCTTCATGATATGGTTCTAAACTTCTTAGATCTCTCCATGTAGGCGGCAAGTTATTGTTTAGATGACTGCTGCATCGTTTACAAGGAGCATTAAATAGGGTTATGTAGCTGTGAAACCAATGCTGTAACATAAAAACATTGATTGAAGGACTAAAAAAATTACAGAGAGAAGAAAATATCATCACTGAACCTACAATACCTAACAAATGTATTTTTGAAGAAATTGAGTTTAGGAGAGATTAAACAAAACAAATTTTGTTTTTTTTTTCAAAGTACAACAACGTATAGATACATCTCAAAATCTTATGATTTATAAAACTCCTGAATATAACTCTAATGTATTAGCTAATCGCATTAGCTATCACAAATCTCAGGTCTGTGAGGTATTTCGTTTACTTGGCTTACAATAAGAGGAATCCACCATATCACATGTTATCCGAGTTGGCAAAATGTCCAGTTACAATCAAGATAGACCAGTCAAAGTTATATGTACTGTTGAAATATGTTTCACACGGTGAAATTGGCTCTTGAGTTTAGTAATAAGCTTCGAAATACTGTTTATAGAATCTCTAAGGATCAAACTAAGATGGAACAAGACGGTTACAAGGCAGCTAAAAAGGAACTAGAGGAAAGAAAATCTGCTGGCGATGATAATATTTGCATTAAATATCGCAGTGGTGTTCCTACAGTTTGTGAACTACAAAAAAACTAGTATCCTTTCCATTAACAGTGCTTTATCAAAATGTTGAAGGCATTCGCACAAAGATTTCCGAGATCCTGAAAAGTATTTCCTGCTGCGTGTACAATATAATTATTTTAGTGGAGAGTAACTTTTAGTGATAACATAACTGATTGTGAAATTAAATGTGATGGTTTTAACATCTACAGATGTGATAGATCCCAGAGAACCAGTGCAAAGTTGAGTGGCGGTGGTGTACTAGTGTTTGTTAACAATAAGCTAAAATCACAAGCCATTAGTATTCGTGAAGATTGGGTTGAGCAAATATATATCTTATGTCAACTTAATGAAGTCAAGTTTGTGGTCGGTGGTGTTTACATACTTCCACGATCACCTCGCATAGTATACAACTGGCATTGTCAAACTGTGAAAAATGTTGTTCTGCAACACCCAGCACAGGATATCTATGTTTTTGGTATCCCAATCTTCCCAATGCATCATGGGGAAATGATGAGTTTGGTGTAATGGTGCATTGTCCCGCAGGTGATCCAGCTGCGAATATTGCTCAAGCCTTTGGTTTTTAAAAATTGTATCAACATAATAATATTCCCAATAATCGTAATGTATTTTTGGATTTAGTTTTTCCTAATGTTAGGGAGCTAAATATCTTAAAAGCAAGCGATGCCCTTGTAGATCCTAGCATCCATCATGTGGGTTATGAATGTCGCTTAAACCTCGATGTTGAAGAAACAAATAGAAATAAGTTTTTTCCTCATGATTTACTATGGAACCAGTAACAGGACAATTTTACTGTCATCATTGCATGTGGTTATCTTTTTATAGACGAATCACATGCTATGATTTTTCCAACTACCTTACAATAAAGTCATCCCAGGAACGCAACTCAGCAATATTCATATCATTTTAAAGCCGTCTACTTTAAAATGTATAATATATGTTTGAATTGTCAATATAAATAAGTCAGATAAAATTAAAAATTATTAGAAGAATTATTCACCAAGTAACAAAAAACAAAATTTGTTTATTTTATTAACGTTTTGTATTTTGGGAACGATTTCCGAAGTGGAACTCGAAAATAAACTTATTTTAAACTTATATTGCGGCTTATTCCCAATAAAAATAGTAATTATTCTTGACATCTCTTATTGCAATACCATTTAATTTCTCTTACCATAAAAGATCTTATGGCTAATTCCGGCATTAAAGGAGAATGAAAATGACACATTGCAGCATGGCAATTCTCAGTTACTTTCCTAAAGACCTTGTAGCGCGATTCTGTCCAGAGATCATTTGATTCTGCGTGAGCTTTTACTACAACCCACTCAATCATTAAACCTTTGAATGCAATAATTGCTTTGAGAACTCTTCCTAGGGACACCTAAAAGTTAAAACATATAAGATTGTATGTTCAAGTTAGCAGCCACATATTTAGACATAGAATTTCCAATTGTTTGGAAACTATTATAAATAAAAAAAAATTATATTAACATTTTCAGAGCGCTGTACTTATATAAAAGTATTTAAGTTCCTCGACACCAATAAGCACTCGTTAACCCTGTATCTGGCAAAGTGTTTCAAAATATATAAAAAAATATTAAATTTGATTTATGGTTTGAGTTTGGCACCACAAACGATTAGAAATAAACATAAAACTCATGAATCTAAAAGAAAGTGACTCTTGAATTTTGTTGCTCAAAAGTTACATTGTTAGTTTGAGGTACAGTTTTTTATAGCTAAGGTGTGGGGTGAGGTAAAAATCAGATTATCAAATATTTAATGCTTATTTAGAATAAAAAATTAACGAACAAACATGTAAAATGAAAGTATGTAAGAAGAATATATGAAATGCTGCCAAAAATATTAGAACTGAACCCTGAGTAACCAGGTGTATTGTGAAAAATATAAAAACAATTTTTACTTTTAGTCAAACATAGTCATATGTCGCATTTGCTGCATGCTATAACAGTAAATCCAGATGTACAATATCTTCACCTACCCTTGGTGATATGTTTGAGCCAATGGGCAACTGAATCCTGTGTAGTGGCTTTATCTGGTCACAGTGTAAGAGTGGATTGAATTTTATTTTTAGGCTGCAGGGAAGGTCTACCTCTTTTACTATATTTTCCTGTGCGTGAGAGAGAACTTGCTACTTGTAGTCTAAATTATTTCAAAGGTATAGGTTTTCATCATTAGGTCATTCTGAACAGTGCAGTCATTTTTATAGAGAATCCATGCATTTATGACACATATGTCCAATATCCAACTCATAATGGGAAAATGCCATCTCTTGGCTCTACTTGGCATAAAGAGTTTGCCTTATCAACCCCCCCCCATGTGCTTGTTATATTGGGTAATTAGAGAGGGATAGAGTACATTTACTTTTCTTTTTTCAGTTTTACAGAATCTTGGTACATAAGTTACGGGTTGAATCCCACTAAAAGTACTGTTAAAAGTGCACATTTATTGTCAGTCCATTTAATAACAATAATTCCCTTTTCGGTATCAGACTTATACATATATGATCCTCTGCCACGTTTCGACATTATCTTGTCGCTTTCCATTATACATCCCTTGATTCTGTTTGCCTAAATTGTTCCCAAACTTAGTATCCCATATTTGTCCTTCAGATAAATAAAAAGCTCCAGACCGGAAAACCAGTTGTCGCAAAAAATTACTGAATTTGAGGGATCAAAAATGGTCTTGCTCAAACTCATAACAACGCTAGTACCTACACTAAAATAAGTTTCTTCTTCAATAAGCGCGTTTAGACTATTCTACAACTCAGAAAATGTGAAAGCTACTTGGTATGCAATAAAATCGGCAATGTAGCCAGACACGCCAGATGGAGCAAACATTTTGTATCCCCATTTATGAGGCTTATTCTGAATATATTGTCTGGGATTCCCTCAACGAGTACCTTTATATGTAATTATAGTTTCGTTTATGGAATATTTTCAAATTCATGTTTCTGGCAATTAAATCTGACTGGTTAATACATGATTTAGATTTAGTGATGGAAAACTTTACCATTTCAAAAATTAAAGATTAAATGAAAGGAGACATATTTAGAACATAATTAGTTTTTAATAACACTTAAAAAATTCATTGCTTAAACTTACTTGAATCACAGGATTTGGTACCATTGGCCTATTAGTTGTAAAAGTTACATCAGGAAAGAGTCTGTCAATACTCGTTATTAAATTCTCTATTACCCTAAAATAATTAAAATATTGTGTAAAAAATCCCTTTTAATCTTCAAACTCAAACTGCTTCACAAATGAAACTAAAAATATTAGCTACTATTATGTAGGCCATTATGAAATGTCATCTTTTGCAAATATGCAATCAATATAAGTATATAATTAAAGTCTAATAAGATATCTAAGAGACCCCAGCTCAGCATGATACTATTATTAGAGGTGTGAAATTACATAAACAAGGGATAGCTTCATAAAACAGGTAGATCCTCTGTTTATGGAATTTCACATTTCACACCTCTAACAATAGTATCATGCTGAGCTGAATATGCATGACTCTCTTAGATAGCTTTTTAGACTATCTTAAAACTAATAAAATATTACATTGGATAAAATTTAATATTTGTTATTTTTTTTTCACCATACTAATATTTTCTCTTAAATTAATGTGATTACAAGATACATGATCTTTAGAAAGAAACGAGAGGCAACAAGTCTTTCCTCTGTTTTACATGATAACTAAAGAAACTAGGACTAGCTTAATTTCTTGAAATACTGTACATAGAAAAACATGCTGTCTCTATCATTATTAACTCTTGAAATAATTGCTTATAGCTTTTTTAAATCAGATCAAATTTAATACTGCAACAAAAGCAGGAATTAATATATAGAGCAGAATTACTTACTCTGGCAATACATTATGTTGACTTGTCTGTGTTTTTCTTCTTTTGGCAGTACTATAAGTTTTGTATGTCTTATTGAAAGAATTGGCTGCTAGGATGTTTCCTGCCACTGCACTATACTCCCGAATCTATAACATTTTAAAGTTATTAACTTTTAGGTACAAAAACAAGTAACAATATCAGAATTTGCTAGTTCAGCTCTAAATTCGTAAAGATAAAATGGTTGGCTCTTCCCTCTCTATATCTCAGAGTACTTAAATTCAATTTAAACAAATTTGTATTTCATAAAAAAAACAGACAACTCCATAATCACTGTAAGGAACTTATGTATTTATTACCTCAATATTTTGCAGGAGTGAGAGAGAGAGAGAGAGAGAGAGAGAGAGAGAGAGAGAGAGAGAGAGAGAGAGAAAGTATCATGGAATGTTATAAACATAAAATTGTACATTATACTACACTACACAAGGACAAACAGTTTAAATTTTTTAAAAAAATAGAAGCTACATTATGGTTGGCATCAGGAGAGATAATGAGATATATTCTCTCTAAGAGATTCTCTCTCCTGATGCGAACCATAATGTAGCTTCACCTTTTTTTAAAATTGTTAATTACTTTAACTTAATTTTTTTGACAAATTTACCTCTTGCAGATTTTTTCTCATGGATGTATAGATTTTCGTAAATGCTATATTACATTTATTTGTTTAAAAAAATCTAAATTTTTGTTCATAGCATTTATGGCTGTTTGTTTCAATAGACCAAAAATGTTACCAAAATTATCCTTTAATAGATTATTCTTTAAAAACCCTGTATTTTATTATTAAAATCACTAATTTCACCAGTTCTCCCATATCTAGACACTACTGAAAAATACATAACACATTTTTTTTTTAACTTAATATTTGACTCCATTTTATAATGACCAGTAAAAAATACTGGGGCTCTGTTGTTACGTGGTAATAATAGAATGTCTGTAGTTAAGGGTTAAGATACTGAACCAGTACTAATCATTTACTATTTTTTTTATATTCATTGTAAAATAAACAACTTTATGGCTAGTCGCAATATGAATATAAAGCAAAATGCCATTATTTATGAAAATTTTGAAGAAATAAATTATTTACAATTGTGATCTTTTTTTGTAAAGATCATTCATTAGTTAATAACTTACTTTATCAGTCCATTTGTAACTATTTACAAGTTGTCCATACAAAGCTTGTCTTTCTTGAGTTGTCTCTTGGCTAAGGTATGTGGTATTTCCTAAGCTAAAAGCTCCAGGAGGTGGTGTCAAATTTGCTACTGCATTTTCTACATCCCTAAAACATCATCCTGTTTATTTTAATTTCTAGAAAAATGTAATAAAATGGAGTGCTTTATGTATCTTCTTATGTTTATGATATTAAGAAGGTTAATATATAGCCCTAATCATCACATATTGAAGTGCTCTTCTAAATTGATAAATTTGTCACATCTTTACAGCTGCATGTAATATGTGTATATACCTCAAAGTTATATACCCTATAATTCAAATGACTTTACCTTCCTATACAATGAAATTACTGTAGTTATTAGATTACTTCTATTTAATGTATAATAGTTTTAATATGTACTATTTTCTACACATACCTTAAATTATTATTCACAGTTGTTAAAAGCTCCTGAAGTTCGTAAATAAACTTTGTTTCCTTTCCGTCATCTCCATGATCTGCTCTTAGGCCATTACTAACTGACTCGAAGACGCTTCTCACATTAGATCTTAAAACTTTTACAGCATTTAAAGCCGAATTTAGCTGATCTATATCTCTATCCATACTATAAATTCTATCTTAAAATATCCAGTTCAGATAAAAACATTAAACTACTCCTTCTCCTTCTCTGACATTAAGTTATCCTAACCTATCAACTATCAACTATCAACAATCAACATCAACGCATCAACGCCATCAACTTCTTTTTAGCAGTATGAAGACTGTGAAGTTAGTAAAGACATTTAATCAAGGCAGTGATTTTCTTTCTACCTCACAAATTCACGAACAACAAATAATACCAATCGCACATAATTAATGGTCATAACCAAAACTTCTTATTTTTTCTTCAAACAAATAAAAAAACCAATATTTCCAACTTTTTATGGGACAAATACAAACAAATTAGAAATGTTTGGAAAGGTTTTTAAAACCCCCGCTCATTGTGACGTCAAAACTTGGCATAGAGTGGTGAAAATTAACGTTGATTAAGTGGCTGTACGTGTTTGTTTAATGTCACTTCATAAAAACAAAAATAAAAAAAATGTTTGGGATGAATCACCTTGGGGTTATAAAAAAAAATAGAAACCTTCGTGGGCTCATGCATAACAACTTTGCTACAGATTATCACATGATCAAATGCATAGTTTACAATTCTATTTATAAAGGACATACAGACAAACATTCATTTTTATATTATAATATATAGATTAGATTCATTTAGACTCCAATAACGTATTTAGGTAGATTCTGACTCGATACTCGATTTGCTGTGATTGGTCACAGCATAAGGGGTGCCTATACTGTGGATTGGTCAGCATCAAGAACGGTTGACTAAAATACATCTGTTTATTGTCCTTGGGCCGGCATCACGGTTCGTGAACTTGGAACTGGAACCGTGGGTCAGCATGAAGGACAGTAAACACAGGATCAGGATGTAGTCAACCGTTCTTGGGTCAGCATCAGAGAACTTTCGATTGTTCGTAGTTCTCTGTCAGCATCTTCATCTGATCACAGAATACAACAGTTGGGATGGTGTATTCTGTGATCTGATCGATCTGATTTTGAATTTTTCAGGTTATGTATTTCTCTGTTTGGCGTTTGGCCACAGTATGGGGCAGTCCAACACATAACCTCAAACCGAACTGTCAAAATGTCTGGAGGGCAAACAATGGATAGAATAGCATTGTGATTTGCAGTAATAGACAAATATTTAATTGTAGTTATTCAAATATAATTAGTAGATGACCTAATAATTGATAAAAAACAATTTTCTTTAATATAATTCTTATTCACATTGATTACATGAAGATAATTATAATTTAATGAGGTAAGTTGAAAAGTTCCTAATAGTTTAGTTAAGTCGTTTAACAACCACAATTATTATCAATATATACTTATAATGATTGATAAGAATTTACTTTTATATATATTAGCGTATTCGGCATATCGCTAATATTTCTCAGTTATAGATTTAGCTTCATTTAAGCATTTTAGTATTACACAAAATCAGCTGCTGAAATTAAAATAATAATACAATTTTAATATTTTTGAACTAGGTGAGACTCAAACCATTTTTTTATAATATAGTAAAGACATTTACACCTTTTTAATTGATAAGAAACCTAAATGTTTATTAATTTGATGAATGTTATTTTGTTTCAGAAATGGATTGAAGTCATTACTTTAATAACTTGAAATTAGAGAATCCTGATGTAGCAAGCAGATATCTAGAGAAATTGAAAGTAATCAACAACATAGATCCATATATACTATTTCAGAAAGGGAATTAAGTTACAATCCAAATGATTTTCCCCAATAAGCAGCATAGATGTAGTGAGCTATTTAGTGTTGAGCACCAGTTTTTATACACAACAGCAAATGAAAGCCTGCAAGCATACAAATAATTTGAAGCAGGTTTTGTGGGTCAAAAGTTGTACATGACAAGTTTATGACATTAGGCAAAGTGAGTATCGTATTTGAGGAGCAAATGTTTTATGCTAGTTGTTACAATATATTAACTTGTTCTTTTATTGTTACAGATTAAACATTCACAAAAAATGAACAAGCCACCACTATAAGCATGGGTTGTGTGTAACTAAGATGGAAGTATAGAAACAGGACATTGTACATGCATGGCAGGTGCAGGAGAAGTGTGTAGCCATGTTGGTGCGATATTGTATGGACTACAATATATAGCTGAATCAAAAGATAATGTATCATGTACAGATGTGAGGTCCCTCTGGAATTTGCCCAAAACTGCAAAGGTTGAATGTAAACCAATTAGAGGTATTGATTTTGGCAAAATATTTTCTGGATCAAGAATTCCCTTAGAAGTGCCTTGCATGAGTGATGACCATATTGTGCAGTTTTTGACTCACATTGAAGAAGCTGGAAGTTCATCCATTTTAAGCAGAGTGACAGAACCATTTGCTGAATCATTAAGAAGAATGTTGATATCACCAATTAACCCATTTTCTTCATTATATAATGACAAGTACATTTCATACACATACATTCAGTTAATGGAAGTTGTTAATAACTTAGTTATAAGTTTGGATGAAAGTGAATGTATAACCATTGAAAAGAGTACACTAGACCAAAGTAAGTCAGGACAATGGTTTCATCAAAGAAGAGGAAGAATAAAAGCATCAAATTTAAAGCAGCTGCCAATTCTCGCATTGAAAAACCGCTTATCCCTAATTAAAACTATATGTTATCCAGAACAAAGTTTGTTCAAAACAAGTGCAACAGAGTGTGGGAAAATAATGAAAAAAATGCAGTAGAAGCTTTTCGAAAATATTCATATAGTACCCATGAAGATCTAGTCATAAAAAATGCTAGATTTTTCATTAAGCCTGAATTTCCACAACTTGGTGCTACTCCTGATGCAATGGTTTTTTGCAAATGTTGCAGTAGGGGATGCTTAGAAGTGAAAAGATATGTCAATAGCAGAGTTCATTAACTTACCTTCATCATGTCTTATTATAAATTCTGATGGAGAAGTTCAATTAAATAGACAACATAAATATCACTATCAAATTCAAATGGCTCTCTATAATGTTCAATATTGCTATTTTGTAATATGGTCTCCAACTGAATTATATCATGAAAAAATTATGTTTAATAAAGAATTTTGGAAATTTTACAGTTTTAAATTTTAAAGTTTTTTCATAAAAAAATTATAATTCCCGATTTACTTTGCAAATATTTTAGCAAACTTAAAAACAATTTAACATGGTGTACATGTAAAGGAATTGACGATGGCCAACCAATGATAAAATGCGAAAATGAAAACTGCAGTATTTCTTGGTTCCACTTTAAATATGTGAATCTCTTAGAGGTACCTACCTACTAACTTATGGTTTTGTGATCTTGTTCTCTTTAGATATGGAATCTTTAATTTTTATTGTGTCAAGTAAATTTTTTGTTTGTAAATATTAAATTATTAATTTTTAAAACAAATAATTAAATTATCAATAAAACCAAAATATAGTAAATTTGTTTCTCAAATTATTATTTTTAATATTGGCGTTATCTTTATTTTGTAGCATTTTTGTATTCGAATATAATATGGTATATAGTTGTGAATAAAACAAATTCAAAATAAATGTTTTTTATTACAAATGTATCAAAATTATATGTCACAGAAATTAAATAACATTTATTAAGCAATATTAACAATATATAATAATAATGGTAATATAACTTTCTCCATTCCGTGATTGTCTTTTAAAAAAGGTTTCAAATTTTAGGGCAAAAATGCTTCTTTATTCTTCAATTACAAATTCCAAAATAAAAGTACAATTTATTATGTTACTTTGAAAATGAGAGAGAATAATATGCTTACATTACAATTTAAGTTTCAAAAAATAAGGAAAAAACAAGAATCAAATTATATTAACAGAACTGAATGTACATACAAGTTGAGAGCATAATTTAAATAATAATAGCAAACTAAAAGCATAAAAATAAGTTTATTTATTCAAATAGGGAAAGCCCTAATACATACAAATAAATAATCAATTTATAACATTAATACATAATAAGATAAAAATAACAATTACACTTAAAATATAGTACCTACACTTATTAAAAATATAAAACAATAATATATAACATAAAACATGACTACAAAACAACTACCTAACTATTGGTGCTTTTAAAATGGTCCATTAATTTGCTTTTAAACATAATATGTAACTCACAAAAGTAAGCAGGGTCCAAATTATTTAAAATTTTATAAATGAACACCATTGTGAGGTAAAAGACACTTTGTTGAACTAAAACCCACTGCAGCATGCTAAGCATTGTTGCTATAGGTGTATATCTGCTTCCACCAAGAATGATTCTCATTTCACGATTTTGTAATTTTTGCAACTAGGCGGATTGATTTAAATTAAATAGAAAAATAACTGATGAGCAAAAATCGAAGTGAGGTTGAATAATTGCATTAAAAACTGTAATTTTAGTTCAAGTTGACAAATTTTTAGATATTCTTGAAAAAAAGCAGGTATAATTTTTTAGAAATCTTTTTTAATATGTAATTAAAATGGTCATTAAAAGACAATAAATTATCCAATTGAAAACCAAGGTACTTAATTGTGATGATTTCTATTTTATCATTGTTAATTTGAAGATTAATAGTATTTATATCAATATTTGAGTATTTGTATTTAGTTGTTATTATCATAGCCTTCGTCTTTAACACATTTAACTTTAGTTTGTTGATCTTTAAATATTTATTAACAGACTGCACTTCTTTGCTGAACCAACCTTATGGCTTATGGTTTCGTCATCTTGCCGAAACCTTTTAAAAGGGACTGTCGGTATCCTAAAATACCCCATATGATTCCTGTTAGATCTGTTGGAGCATCCCACAACAAAGCAAACGATTGACATAATTTGCTACCTAAAAATTTAACACATATTCACATTGAATTTAATTTAAAGACTATGTAAACAAACCTTTTAAACTAATTTTTCAGTTTCACAACAGAAGTTTTTTTGAAAAAGTCCTATTCTTAAATATTTTTTAAGCCGTTTATTTCCGTTTTCCAATCACTGAACTGATAATTTTACTCACAATTTATATAATTAATTGAAAACACTATTAACTTTCAATACGGCTAAATAGTTTGTTTGCCCTCCAGACACCATATTGGATTTAATTTGACAGCTCGTTGGACTGCCCTATAGATAGACAACAAGTTGTTGTCTATACTGTGGTTTGGCGCTTAAGCACAGTTTAAACCAAATTAAACATCTAATGATTACATAGGTCCATAGGTGGTTTTATACCAATTTGCCCAAGCACACAGACAATTTTAATTTAAATTTTTCTTATTTATTTTTAAAAATCTGTTTAATTGTTTTAAAAATCTGTTCGTTACAACACCATATTTAATTACCTAAGACTTTGTTTTAGCAAACAATTATGGATTCTGCCTATCCATCTATTTCAACAAGCTGTGAAATTAACTCAGGAGCCTGCCATCTTTGCAGCAAAATATTTAAAAATGTGGAATTACGAAATCGTCATATCAAAACAATACATAAAATAGATGTGTCCAAAAAGAAAATTAATCACATTATTTGTCCCTTATGTGAACAAGAAACTAATTTAAAAAACCATGAGAACTTACGAAAACATCTAAAGGAGAACCACCAGGTGAGTATTGAATTAATAACTTTTGAATTTTCTAGTTTACAAGAATATGAGACATGGAAAGACATGCAGAAATTTGAGACAAGTTATGTTAAACAGAGAGCAGTTCATAAAAATGAGTATAAGGTATTATACTATGCATGTAACAGAAGTAACTTGAATGGTAGGTCCAGTACTTTGTTACTTCAAATAATTAAAACTTATACTAATCTATATTTAGGATATAAGCCCAACTATAAAATTAGGACAGAGAAATCTGGTGGATCAATTAAAATTAAAGGAGTGTGTCCCTCCAGGCTGATTTGCAAACTGAGAGATGAAGGACAAGTTTCAGTCAGTTATTGGAAAACACATGCTGGACATAAAGAGGAATTAAGAACCATGCATCTGTCAAAAGAACAAGAAAAAATGGTTGTGGGGAAGTTAATGTCTGGGGTGCCACCCAGGAGAATTTTAGAAGATTCAAAAAAATTGGAAACATCAAAACCAGGAAGACTTGCCTTATTAACAAGTAAGGATCTCAGAAATTTGTCCAGGAAGTATAATATACACAAAAAACAAGATGAAAATGATATGGTTACAACGACCTTGATTCAGGAATGGAATGCTAACAGCAATAATTATGTTTTCTTATTCGAGGAGGAAGGTAAATACCAAAAAAAATTTTAATCCCTACCACAATTCCAATTAATCCTAATCACATTTGACTTGTGTGAATTATTACCCTTGCATGCCTCGTAACAAAGCTTACTCTTTAACACATTCAAAAACATTCATTCTTCAATATATAATATACAATAAACATTTTTAAATAATATATCTGCATGTGTAAGTTTTAAGTTATTGGATTTTTATATCAAAGCTAGTTTTGTTATGGAGGTGGTGGTGGTTAATGAGGAAAATTTACTGATTTAATTGTTACCTTTGCCTCACTCTTATAATAAATCTCACACTTATCAGAAATCAACAACTTTCATCCTTTAAATCCCTATAGAGTTTTAAGTTATTGTCTTTTTATCATCATTATCTGCTTTATGGGTCTTGGCATGTTCAAGAATACTTCTCCATTCCGATCTATTTTACACTTTGCCCTTCCAATTTTTGATTTTTAGTTTTAAAATTGCAATGTCTTGTTTTATTTGATCCTTATATCTAATGTGCTGTCTTTCTCTTGTTCTATGTCCAACTGGCATTTATTTGTTTATTTTGGAAGGTATTTCATCTCCTATCCTTTCCACATGTCTCTTTTTTGGAAGTCTTCCTATGTGTATGAATGTTATGATATTCAGATCCTAGTATGCTCAGTATAGTTAAAAGGTATATCTTCTTCTCCACATACAATTTTCTTATTGTACAAGTTGATTATCCGCTTAATTATTACATATGGCATTGAAACATGGACTCTCAACCAGCAGGAAATCAATAAGCTTCTAGTATTTGAAAGAAAGGTTCTCAGAATAATATTTGGCTCTCAAAGAGATGAATTCACAGGGGATTGGAGAAGACGCCACAATGCTGAATTGGTGACTATATGGAACTGAAAACATAGTTAGACATATCAAGGCAAACTGAATAAGATGGGCAGGTCACGTGGTACGATCAGAGGATAACAGAGTGTTAAAGACAGTGATTTTTGAAAGACCAGATGGTAGAAGATCAATATGCTGACCAAGAAATAGATGGAAGGATGATGTTGAAGCCGATTTATCTAGAATTGGGGTACAACAATGGGAAATAGAAGCTCAAGATCGTAGAGGATGGAGGGTGATAGTGGATGCGGCGAAGACTCTCCCCGAGTTGTAAAGCCAGTGAAGAAGAAGAAGAAGAAGACATACAATTTTCTTTTACTCATTTGTATATATACAGTATATTTATGTGGTTTCACTTCAGTAGTAGTCATTTAGCTTTCTTCCCTTTTAGTTAGTGTCCAGATTTCAAATCCATATGGGCTTATTAAGGTTTTATATAATTGGCACTTAGCTTTTTCTTGTTGTATTATCTGATCTTAGTTGTTTAACTACTAACCCTGTTTTAGATGATGTTGAAAGGTTTTTGGGAGAAACTTCAATTAACAAATCAAGGCATGAGGAGGAAATTAATGAGTTTGTTAGAGAGAAGCTAGAACAGACAAATGTGATCCAGGAAAAAACCAATCGAAGTCTTCAAATGGAAAACTTAATGGAAAACCTAACAAATTTCATGGAAGAATTAGACAACGAAAGTTTTACCAAATTTATGAGAGTGATTCAAGGAACAATGCATAAGGCAAAGGAAGAATTTCAGGCAAAGGCAAAGAATATTCCAAAAAAGCGAAAAATGGAGGACAGGAGTATTTTCCTTCCAATAAAAAAAGGATCTGAGTTATATTAAATGTACTGGGCCCTAGGCAAGGTTTAGAGGAGTTTTACATTTGCTATTCCAACAATAAATCCCCCCTTCTTTGATTTCCCAGATTTTTAACAAAGAATAAAGATATTTTATAGGTAACTATTTAGTGTTTCATTTGGATTTGGTTTGCAATAGTTATTTCCAGTCAACATTTGTTTAATTTTATTCAGACAATTTTTCATAGCACTCAATTTAATTTAGTGTATAGTTCTAGAAATAAAAAACAACAGCAATTTTTATTATAAGACAGCTAATGAAAAATTTGGAGTGACAGAAAAAGATTTGCACATGGTATTTGTTAATCTTGAGAGGGCATGTGACAAAGTTACTTAAAGAGTAGTGGCTGAATATGTTAGTGGCGCAAGGCATGTATGATAGGCTAACAATTATGTGTCAGTAGCATTAGAACAAATGCAGGCGAGACAACAAATTTTGTGTGAAAGTAGGCTTCATCAGGGTTTTGTGTTAAGGCCATATTTATACTCATTTCTGCTGGAAAAGATAACAGCTGAACTTCAAGGGAAGGTCCTTGATCTTTAAGGTATGCAGATGATGCTGTGTTGGTAGGAAAGTCTGAGAGATAAGTCAAAGAAAGGCCAGAGCAGTGGCGATAGGAAGATAATAGATTAAAATTAAGTAGGACATACAAAAAAAAATTTGAAATATTCTTGTAATGGGTTAATAAGCCACAATTGAAGTTTAAAATAAGTATATTGACATTTCAACTTCCACTTCAGAAATCATTTTCAAAATACAAAACATTAATAATTAACAAATAATTTTCATGGGTTTAAAGTTCTCCAATGTCCTCCACATCTTCCACTTAGCTGACTCAGCCACCTATCATCATCACGACCGGGCGTTTCTGCACTTCCACTATCTGCTGGAGTGTCAACTGATCCATTTTGATGCTCTGCTGAGATATCTTTACAAAAATCTTCACTATTCTCCATAATTAATTAATATCGATAAGTAAACAATTTTAAAATTCATGAAACAATTTACAATAATTGATAATATCCTCGTATGTGTATTTTCTATACATTATTTACCATTAACTTTATATTACATACTTTTTAGATATTCTCAAAACTACTTGATACATACTTGATTCGTTCACCAAAATATTATTTTCATATATATTTAAAACAGACTGTGCCACTATCTCGTGTCAACATTTCGTGAATACCATTATTTATTTATTTATTTATTCCACAACAAACACATTTTACAGAATAAAATGTAATTACAAGTAGGGATTTTGACATTAGATATACCTACATGCTAAGATAAAGTGATCGAGGCAGGTAGAAAGTTAGATTTAATTGCTTTGATGTTGGTGTTGAAAATATCTATGTCGCTATTTTTCTTTAGTATTATATTGCACTGCCTCATCATGTTGTTTATGGGCGAGCAGTCTGTCTCACAAATAAAAACAGCCCTCTATTACTTAACCTTAAGTTAATCTTAGGTACCAAGAACTTTATATAGTTGATCAAGAATAAGTCTTTATATTTTAAGTTATTCACAATATAATTTCTGGAGACGTTCAGCTGGAAAATCTAGACTAGAAAGAGTAACGAACAACAGAATAAGAGAAATTATGAAAGTAAAACATACAATAGTAGACGATATTGGTACCCAACAACTCAGATGGTACGGTCATGTACAGAGAATGTCTGAAGAACGTCTCCCAAAACAAGTCTTAATGTGGACTCCTCAGGGTCCCCGCCTTAGTTGGAGAGAAGGCATCAATAGAGAAATGAAAGACAGACATAGAAGAAGACTTATGGATGAATCAGTGGCGCACCGAGGGGGGGTTTTGGGGGTTAACCCCCCCCCCCAGGACCCTATTCCGACACTGTTACTTACACACTTTAAGGACTCAAAATGGAGGTAACATCATAAAAAAAATTTTGGTGACCAACCAAAACCCCCCCCCCAGAGGCAAATTCTAGGTGCGCTACTGGGATGAATCGGGAGGAGTGGCAACTGGGTATCGGAATACGTAGGAGAACGTTTTAAACCGATCTATATTATATATATCATAAATGATATTGTTAAAATAGGTTTTTGGGTTACTAAATAAAACACAAAGTCTTATAGAGATAGAATCTTATTGCGTTCAGGAAACTTTACATATTTCGTAATTTCCATAATTTTATAACATAATTCTAACCTAATATATTCTCATTATTCAGGCAACAGTTTCTCACTCATCCATCATCAAATTACATTATCATTTATTAGTGCGTCCCCAAAAATTGCTTAGTCCATAATAAAGACATTAAAAAGCTTGGAAGATTTATAGTACCTACAGTTAATATTTTTGTCTGTAACTGTCTCACGAAAAACATTAACTGCTTTAAAAAAACTTTTAATCAAAATAAATGTTATGGAAACATATAAAAATTTTATTAAATATCACCTCTTGTCAGTTTATTAAATCAATTATTTTTAATGATAATACCCCAGTGATGATGATGTGAATTAAAAGAGAAAGTTTAATCCAGGTAAAACGGACGTAATTACACCTAAAATAGGGGCAAATTATCTTAATCTTCTCTTTTACTATTTTCCCCAGTTTATGATAGCTATATTTTTAAATAATTTACCCTTTAGGCTAAAAATATCTCGTTAGAAGGGTAGGTACTCGATATTCACATTGCTTCTTGCTGACAACCAAGTAGGTATAATTAGAAAACTTAATCTTTATACTTCACATCTTCACGCTATCAACAAACTGGACCAAATATAAATATCTAACATCAGAATATACGTAGAATGAAATGGTTGGAACCGAAAACTTGTTACTAGAAGTAACATTTACAATTCAAGTAGGACAACATATTTAGGAAATAAGAAACAGTGAACAAAATAACTAAATACTACAATTTTGTATGACAAAGTCATTCGTAGAAAAAGAAAAGAATTTATGGTAGTATTGTGAAAAAGTAGTGCGAATCTAGAATATAGCATACCAAATTCGATCTTAAACGAGACACAATGACAATGGCTGAAGATTATGGCAAATAATGGATCTGCAGGAATATAATATAATCCTGTAGAGGCGTGGAAACAATTCCAAGATGATTATATCCCGTTTAATTTCATTTTGAAGTAAAAATACGCACTTTATTGCGCCATGAAAACGCTTTCTACGCGATATATGATTAGTTGAGATATTCTTTCTTCTATGTTGCGCAAATTCAAGTAGTTTTGCACTAAATTGGTAGCAAGCGACCTAAATATCGCCTGCCTTGTTAGTGGTAGATTAGATAAGAGTCAAGCAATGGCACTCTGATAGATAATAAACGAGACTCTGGCGATCAAGTACGGGTGTGTTACCTAAACTACGTTTATATAAGTAGAGTCACACGAGAAGTATAGAAATATAACTCTCAATAATGTTTTTTTAATTTTTTTTTTCCAATCAATCTGACTAGCGTGACAGATTATTGCCAGCAAACCCTCTTTACAAGTCAAAAAATTAACACAAAAAACTCTAGATGGGTAGGTCTTTTCTGAGCTTCGTAATTCTTTCCAATCATTAAAAATATAGAAATCAGAATTGAAAAACAAAACAAAATTAATAATTTTGGCAGTGATAATTATGAACACAGTAAAATCAGTTATATCTATTAATATCAAAAGGAACATCTTGTTTTGTGAATCTTCTAAACTTTTTGTCTTATTTTGAGAAAAAGCATATGTCTTCTGGGACGTACTAAAATTGAAATATATCTTTCATTTTTACCAAAAAATCTGATGAAATTAAAATTGATTTAATTTACACAAATATACCAAAATGTTTTAGAGAGGAACGTAATCCGTACTCTCAATAAAATTTTGAAGACTTAGAATAATTTTAAAAATATTGTTTACTACTAATACCAACTTATAATGCAGATGTTTTTTTTTTATATATAAACAAACAAGTATGTATAGCGAAATAAATTATGTATTTTATGAGGATACATAAATTGTTCTCATATATGAGAAAGATAAAACCAATACATAATTATGTTATAAATTATAATTTTGACGTAACTGTATGTTTGTCTGTTTAGTATAAATAATTGTCAAGTTAGTTCCAGATACCCAGTTTTTTCCACGTAAGAATTTGTTAAAGTATCTAAGTATGTGTATTTGGTGCTGTTTTTTGACAATTCCTAGATTTTCAAGTTTCAAATGTTTGTTTTCCACTGGTAAACTTATTGCTGATTATAGAAAACTTTAAAGATGTTTTGGTATGTTGGAGAAATTATTTACAATCTATACAGTAAACTATCAACTATCGCTAAAAGAAATTACTATGGCGTAGCCATGTAACTAGAATGAAAATCGATATAATCCCAAAAGTGTTCATTAAAGAAAAAGAACAAGACCACGAAAAACATGGCTGGAGTCAGCGAAGGAAGAACGAAATCAATACGAATGCATGGCTGGAAAACATTGGTGCCGAAAAAAAAAAAAAAATGGGAAAGCTCCATAAGCCTGTAACGATGAACATAGTCTCCGTCCCGTCAGCACTTCGTACACGCGCACTCCCGCTGCAAGTTCAACTTCCATCGATGCGAGCGAGAGGAGATGGAAGGCCGACGATCGTATAAAACAGGATCCGCAGCACGAGAGAGTTCCATCGAGTTCCATCAGAGTGTTAATCTATATTAACAACTCCACTGGGCCTTTGGGTGTTGACTGAAGATCAAGTGTTTTGCTAGAGTGTTGATCTACTGGCAGTTCCTTACCAATCTTAGAATGTTGATCTGACATAGACCTATTCTGTGCTTAATTGTTAATTAGTCACTTCCCACTCCTCGCTGTAACGAATGTTGATCGATCCGTTCTCCTCTAAATCGTCCTTTCTTTTCTTCACCGTGTGTATATTAACACACTATAATTGTCATTTCAAGTGTATGACATTAATTCTATTTTATTTTTTGCAGGTATTAAACAGTGGAGTCATTGAGCTGTGCGTCGACATCGTCGCCGTAGAATTTAAATTCTCTCTCGAATTGTCATTTATTTCTTTTAAATATATTTTTATTTTAATTAAACCCGAGTTTTACTGAGTCTGCTCTCTAAATGAGTTGTCACAAATTGGCGCCCGTGCAGAAGTAAAGCACTACAAATTGGCGCCCGAACAAAAGTGCAAATACCGCTTCGTCCAGTAATAGTAATGACAGACACAGACACAGCACCGGGTACCACGACAGGTACGTCGTGGATATACCTCCTGTCCAAAGAAGAATTGCAGCTCGACGCCAAAATGGTCGGTTTAGATTCCAAAAGACCCATAAAATATTTTAGATTATGACTAGGAGATATTTTTTAAAGATCACGGAGATCTGACAAAAACCGAATAAGAACGGAATAGGAACCGAATCCGAAGAAGAACCGAAAAATAACCTAACCCGAATATAAACCGATTTAAACCCGAATAGAAACCGAACCAAATAAGAAAGATTTAGAATATGCTACAATTATTTCCCCAAAGAGAAGGGAATGTAACGATGTGCATCTCCTAGTGCACTGAAATGTTCCGCCGGAGAAGACTGTTGGTCTTCCACGAATTCCATGGACCGACCGTAGAACAAATAACTCTATTCTAAAAGAGCTTAAGATCAGTAAGAGACTCTCTGGCAAAATCCAACTGCAACAATTAAACTATTTTGGACGTCGTGAGGTCAAACAGACAAAAGGAGGAGGCTTATCTTTCAATGGAAGGTAAATGCTAAAGACCACGAAGAAGATCTCAAAGGAGATGGATTGATCAAATGCACGATGTAAGAGATAGAAATCTATGGAGACGGACCATGCAGGATATCACGACGACTACTACACTCCTTCCACGGGGTCAAGACTGAAGAGAGATGTTACTATTATGCTTTGGTAACATCTCTCTTCAGTTTTGACCCTGTGGAAGGGATGTATTGGTCGTCGTGATATCGTGAATGGTCTGCCTCCTCATACTGCACATATCTATGCTATACATTCAATAAAGGTCTATCTAGTGTCATGTTATATTTATTCTATCTTGTTGTACGGTATTAAGAGGGCACCTTGTCAGGAGCTATGGAAAAGGGAATACAATCATTTGAACTGATATATAAAAGAATTTCCTAATGAAATGTCCTTATTTTAGCATTAAAATCCATTAAATTATAGTAGAGGTAATCATGTAGACTATTTTATATTTAATCGTTTGGGAATATATAGCACACCAAGTACCTTTCAAAAAGTATCGCAATAATATTTGCCTCATTCTTATTTTATGTTTTGTTTCTACGAAAGCTAAAATAATATTTATATGATAATTATTAAAACATTAGAAATAACTTCCAGCACAAAATCAGAGATGATTTGAATATTAATGTAAATGTATTTTACACAAATAAAACCCTTTGTTACTACATATGAGATAATACGAAATACTTAAAGTTTACATATTGCCTTCTTCTGTATTTTTTAAATCTACTCTTAAAACAAAATTTAAGTATGTCCTGTTATGATAAAAACAATTTGACTGAACTTCAGTAACTTCTTGCTTAAAATAACAACTTAACAGCCCACATATAGGAAGAATGTGACATCTGCATTATAAATTTGGTTCTACTAAAAGTGTACTTGTTCTAATACTAGCAAATGCACGCAACATGTTCTCAGAAACGATCTTAACAGAATAAAAAAAATAATCTACATTTCATTCATTTTTTGTTGAATATTATTATGATTATTATTTAATATGTAACAATATTTACATTTAGAATAATCATTTGCTCCACAGTGAAGCAATGGTGTTCTGTTAGTACTGGAAAATCAAACAATAGTGGTAGTACAGTTAGACATATAAAAATAATCAATTATTATATGTATGGTCCATATTGTTTTTCTTTATTGTAAAAAGCAATAAGTTTTATAAAAATAATGTTTCTGCACTTGGATTATAATACTACTTTTACGGTTATCTTATATTTGACAATGGTATATTGCTTTAGTGGTTTGTACTGTCGAAAAGTGTCAATGCAGTGGGAATACTACGAGAGATAGGACAAACATATCAAACTTTTTGGAAAAGTCTTAAGTTACACAAATGAATAACAAAACTTTCTAAAATATGACCAGATATATTTAGTATTACTATTTACGCAAAATTAAGTAGAATACAGTAAGATGAGGCTACGTGCAACTCTAATTTTGACGAATGGATAATACAAAAGGGGACTTTCGTATTAGCCACAATAATACAAAATGAGTCTTACAAGTAGCAATAACAAAATTACACTAACAAGTCTTATAATGAAGCAAATAAGGTGATAGTTGTAAGACATTGAATAGCTAAGATTTATAATAAAAATAAAGATAAATGCACTGAAAGCTTCTGCAAAAATTACAGTAGCTGAAGTAACTAAAATTGTCAAGTAAAATTTACAAACACTCTTCTTCTCCTTTATGTGCCATTTCCTCTAAGAAGGTTGGCAACCATCATGGCAATTCGCACTTTCGATACCTCTGCTCTAAAGAGGTAAGCAGAAGTGCAGTTAAACCAAGCTCTCAAATTGTTTAACCAGGAGATGCGTCTTCTTCCGCGACTTCTTCTATCCTGTATTCTTCCTGTATTATTAATTGCAGCAGGTTATAACGCTCGCCCCTCATGACATGTCCCAGATATTGCAGTTTTCTGACTTAATTGTATTTAAAACCTCTTTATCTTTTCCCATTCTTCTCAACACCTCGACATTCGTGACTCTATCCACCCAACTTATTCTTAATATCTATCTGTAGGCCCATAACTCGAAGGCTTCTAATCTGTGTTGTTACAAACACTAGGAAATAATTATAGACAAGGCTGATCAGATCATAGAGATTTCCTGTATGCATTAGAATATATTAAGTAACTGATAAAAGCACTATATAGAGGGTGACTATTGCGGCACAGAGTAGGATCAGGATATTTTGACCAAAATATGGGTAACCAAATTTTCTTCTTCTAGTGCCTGTGTCTCCACTAATGAAGGTTGGTTATAACCATTGCAAATTCGTCTCTATCTTCTGCTTTTCTTAAGAGCGTCTGTGTGTTTAAACCGGTCCAGTCGCGAATGTTTTTCAGCCAGGATATTTGTCGTCTACCTGGACCCCTTTTTCCTTCGATTTTACCCTTCATCATCAGCTGCAACAACTCGTACTTATCGTTTCTAAGTATGTGCCCCAAATATGCTGTCTCTCGCCTTTTAATGGTGGTCAAAAGTTCTCTGTCTCTTCCCATTCTGTGCAACACCGTTTCGTTCGTAATATGATCGGTCCATGGTATCTTCAAAAGTCTCCTAAAAAGCCACATCTCAAATGCTTCCAGTTTTCACATTAGGTTAACATTAACAGTCCAGGCTTCGACACCATAAAGAAGAATAGAGTGGATCTAACATTTTACCATCCGATATCGGATTTACAGATTGAGTCTTTGGTTACTCAGAAATTTCCTCATTTTCAAAATGGTTGCTCTTGATTGCTCTATTCCTGAGCGAATTTCTGATTTCGGATTCAGATCTTCCATAATCCAGACTTCTAAGTATTTCATTTTGTCCACTTTCTCAATGTCTTCATTTTTTATCTGGATCCTTGTAATGACTTTGCCCCTCTTACTGATAACCATGGTTTTTGTTTTCTTTATGTATATTGTTAAACCAAACTGTTCGCCAGTATCACAAATTGTGTTTAGTAACGTCTACAGGTCTGTCTCACTTTCAGCGATAATGACTGTATCGTCAGCATAACGGATGTCATTTATATTTTCACCATTTATCTTGATCCCTTCGGTACAGTTTTCAAGTACTTGCGTAAATAACTCTTCGAAATATATATTAAATAGTAAAGTACACAGCCCTGTCTCACTCCTCTACTTATCTGTTGCGCATCCGTGCTATTTCCATCTAATGTTACCACAGCCTGTTGTTTCCAATAGAGATTTCTCACTATGTAATGTCATTTTTGTCGAGTTCTTTTCTCTTTAGACATTCCATGAGAATTTTATGTTTAACTTTGTCGAAAGCTTTCTCATAGTCTATAAACGCAACAAAAAGGTCTTTTTGTTTATCTCGACATTTTTGGGCAAGAGTTGTGAAACTATATAGAGCTTCCACTGTTCCGAAGCCGTTACGAAAGCCAAACTGTCTATTACCCATATCCGCTTCGCACTTTCTGAATATTTTTGCTTGATTATACATTCTGAAGAATGTATAATCTTTAAAAATGTTTTTAAGAAGTATGGCATTAAGCTGATCAATCTATAGTGATTACAGTGTTTGGGGTTCTTGGTTTTTGGTAGCGGAACAAAGGTTATAGCAGCCATTCTGTCGGTATCTCATCAGATTTGTACATGTTGTTAAAGAGTATAGTTATTGCACTTAAATTGTCTTCGTCTATAAGTTTAATCAGCTCGATATGAACTTCATCTAGCCCAGGGGCTCTGCCAGATTTTAAGTTGTTTATAGCATGTTGGACTTCAGATTTTAATATTATTGGAGCTTAGTCGTTATACGTTTGTGTTGATTCCGTTCTTATGTCCATGAAAAGATCTTCAATATATTTAGTCCATACTTGTTTTATTCCAATTGGGTTATTAATATAGGTTTATTGTTTTTGTCAAATAATCGCTTAGGTGTATTTGTTTGTGATTTTCCAGATAATTCTTTCACTTTTTTATGTAAATTATAATGATCATGCTTTTTCTGCAATTCTTCCACTTCGATGCATGTTTCCATCATCCACTTTTCCTTAGCCTTTTTTATTTTGTTCCTTATTAATTTATGTTTTTCTCTGTACTTATTTGGGTTTTTGTTTCTATATTTTCTTTTTTGTTCCATGATTTCTAGTATTTCTTGAGTCATCCAAGGTTTTCGGCTCTCTGTTTTCTTTTGTAGAGTTTCTGTCTGTGTTTTTATAACAGAATCTTTGATTTTGCTCCACATAATTTTCACATTCTCAGTGTTTCTCATTTCTGATGTTAATTTCTTTATTTCTTGATTGATATAAGTTGAAGCCTCGGCACGGATTTTATTTATCTTGAGTAACTGAGTATTCACCTTAGAACTTTTTGATTTTATTATCTTTTTTACCCTCAGTTTCATTTTTGAGAGAAGGAACCAAATGTCTTAATAAAATATTGCCGTGGAAAATCATACATTGTGTTAAAATTCAATTGTTTTTCGTTTTTACTTTCTAAGGATTTAATTCCATACTTAAAGTTATTATCAAAATGGACATAGGTACAATTTTAGAAAAAGAATATTATTTTATTCATTCTTTGACATTGTGTGTGATTCCTGATGATGAAGTAGAGTCTCAACTATTTTTGACGAAACCTTATGTTAATTATGATTAGAAACTATGTTAACATCTCATAACATTTTATGTTATATTGGTATTTTAACACGATAATTTCAAACGTTTTAACAACTGTATTTTTTCCACAACTACATTTTTAAGGTATTTATGATCAAAATCTATGTTTTGATAGAATAAAAAGGTCATAAAAATACCAATTTACCATACGTTTCCCACGAAAAGTCTTAAAAAACTTGCAATATGGGAAAATTTGGTAAAAAAGGTAAGTAAAATGTCGAGAAGTCCTACATCTGTCACATTGCTGCCAGACTGAGATTACCGAATGGAACGAAAAGCTCATTTGATTTGGTTGGCCCAGTTATAGAGCTATAAAATAATTATAGGTAAAAATGATAAAATGACGGCAAAAAGGTTTTCATATTAACGCATTATCGAAAATCTTGACAGGAATTCTTACATTAATTAAATTAAATAAGAAACGATTGTATTATTAACATTAAAATGAAACCACTTTATATAGAAACAACAGTTGTACTACCACTATAAATCGTAATATGAAATGCAGCTCCGAAATTTGGTGCTATATTATTATCTAATTGACTATAAGTACGGATATAACGGGCAAATAGCTCTCCAGTGGTGGTGCTGCAATTCTAATTTAAATTAGTGCAACTACACGCTTTCTTATGTATTGCTTGTGCATTTTTAAATGTTTTTATTTAGTATATTTACTATCTCATTATTTTAAAATCAAACAAACAGATTCTATATCATAATAAAAAGCTTTTTAAGGACGTCTCCAGAATGCAGGAAGATAAATTTCGTGTTATTGTATAAGCTGAATATTAGAAGTTTTCAACGGATTAATAAACTAGATAAAACTAAAAATTAAAATGTCTAAATTAGTTTTTCTTGCAATTTTCTTATCGCTACTTTAGCAGTGATAACGATCAAGGCGATATGGTGCAGCTTAATCATCTTTATTCTCAAAATGTGTTTGTACCTTTTTATCCTCTGTGCTTTTATTGTTTTTATTATATTCCCATTTTCAACAATTATTGTATTTCGTGATTGATTTCTGTCCATATTCTGTTTTAGTTTATAGCAATTTTATTTTATGTGGAAGTCTATACTGACACTTATTTATTTTCAGTATGAGTATACATCAATTAAAATTTGTTAAATTCATTTTGTATTTATATTATTTATTACATTCAGGCTGATTCTCCTAGCTGATGTATACTCTGTGACTTTAACCACTTTTGCGGGAGCCAATGCTACCATAAAAAGAGCTGCTGAGAGTGTGGAGCTGAAAATAACAATTCATACAACTAAAAACCTTAAAAACTACTGTACTAAACGAAGATGAGTTCAAACACTGCTCTAATTTAAAAACTTGGCTAACCAGGTATGTAACAACAGTTCAATGGAAGAAGAAATTAAGGCAAGGATAGCGGATGATGCATTTTACATCAATCAATAATTGTTTCTTTCTACCAAAAAAAATTTTAGCTGCTGAAAACATTAAAATGAAAGTAAACAAAGTCTAGTAGTACTCTAATGAGGCCGAAACTTAAACTCGTAAAAAACAGAGAAAGGTTGCAATTTCATAGAGTGAAGATAACTACTTAAATGAGAGAGAAAGAGATTAAGAAAGATCTACAGAGCCATTCATGAGCAAGGCATAAGAAGTAATAGCAAAGTACCGTTATTGATTGAAAAATCTGATGTGAGAGCAAAGGTCAAAGTATCTAAGCTAACATGAGCATCGCATGGAAAGAATGTCACAAGTTGTTAACGGCTAAAAAACTCTATAAAAACTTCAGTAGGCAGAAAGCATCAAGGTAGACTGAATCTTTGCTGGATCTATGATATCGACGAAGATTTGAGGAAGCTGTAAATCAGAAATAAGATTCTAGGCAGTCCTAGAATATCTGCATCTTCCCCAGGTGGTAGCAGCTAAGCCGTCCATGGGCTGCGTTAGCTAATTAAGTATATCTGATATCTAGTACCAAGGCAATCAAACCTGCGAACTCTACATCCCTCCCTATACAATCCCCAAAAAATAGCAATTCGTCAACAGCAACTGTCAGAGTACACAATGAGCTCACTGAAAACTTTACGATAGCCCAAGGATTAAAGCAAGGAGACGGGCTGGCACCGACACTATTCAACCTGACCTTGGAATATGTGATAAGACAGCTGAATATAGGAAGAGGTAATCTCCTAACAAATAAATCAATACAGATTGCCGCCTATGCCGATGATATCAGCATCATGTCTCGCAGAACAGAGGAGGCGGCAGAAATATATTCACAATTAAAATCAAATGCAAAAGAGACCGGACTAGAAATAAATATTCAAAAGACAAAAAAGTTAACACAGGCAAGAGCTAGGGGAAACAGACGCACAGTTGAATTAGAGGACGATATTGAAACGGTAGAAAGTTTCACATATTTAGGAGTTGCATCAAACACGGATGGAACAGAAGAACCAGAAATCCAAAGAAGAATAGTAAAGGGAAACAAAGCTTATTTTTCACTCAATCATGTGTTTCGCTCCAAAAACACACACTGGAGATAGAAAATCAGGGTCTACAAAACTATTATCAGACCAATAGTGTTATGCATGCGAGACATGGGTGATGACAGAAGAGACAAAATGAAAACTGGAAGTCTTTGAAAGAAAAGTCCTAAGAAAGATATTTGGACCTATTAAAGAAAACGGAATATCCAGGTATAACCATGAACTCTACCAACTGTTCAAAGAGACACCGATCTCAGAATTCGTTAATCTTTAGAGGCTTCGCTGGGCTGGTCATGTAGTAAGAATGGAGGCAAAAATATTACCGAAAAGAGCCCTAGATAGTAAAATGCAGGGCGCAAGACCAAAAAGAAGGCCACGGAAAAGATGGGAGGATGAAGTAGCAGCGGACGCGCAAAATTTGCTAGATGTGAGAACCTGGAGAAGATCGGCGCGGGACCGCCAAGGTTGGAGGCATACTTTGGAGAAGGTCAAGGCTGGATTTGAGCTGTAGCGCCATTGGAGAGTTAGAGAGACGAAAGATCAATGCTCGAAATTAGGCATAACGAGGAAATGATAACAATATATTAAAATGAGCAAATCCAGTAAAAATTTTAAATATCCAACGCCTTCAAAATAATTGCCAAACTAAAACCACGTTGCAATAATAAATTATAGTTGATAGACTAATATGCTATTGGTATGTGACTAATATGACTAAAAATAGGTAAAACAATAAAGAAAGACTACCTTCATCATCATCATCAACAAAGTTCTACAATACCCAATGAAAATAAGGTGAACACCTGGGCATTTTAACACTCGATTTGTGAAGGTGATTATTTCTAACATTAGAAATCCTAAGATTTCCTTTTGGCGAAATCTAAAATCGTCTTTCTGTTGATTGTTGTCTGTTTAATGATTTTTCTTTGCACTTAATAGTTTGCTTTGCGTTTTTACAGCTGTCGTGACTTTTTCCACTTCTTCATGTCTTTACATTGCACGTTGAAGTCCTTAGTATTCATATCTTCCACGTTTTTTTCTACGATTATTAATCACTTTTTTGTCTTTTTTGCATCTAGACCATAAATGAGTCCAGTTGTTCTACTTCTTAAAATATGTGAATGAGTTCTTGTCAATATTATGTTCAATAAATTCCATTTTGCTTATGTGCAAGTAGGATTTTTATCATAATGCTTCTCTCTAAATTTAGATGATATTTTTCTCTGTTATTTATTCAGTGTTTCTATTTCCATTATATATCCAGCAACAGTTATTAATAATCTCTTATACAAGTCCATTCTTGTTTTTTACTTATTGTCTTACTTTACATCAAAAGTCTATTCGTGCGGAAGATCTTCTCACCTTCTGATATTCTAGCATTAATAAGCTTAAGTAGTTTTTGTGTAAAATAGAAAAGTACATTTACTTGAACCTACTTTACCTAGATATTTTCTATTATAAATAAAAAAGCGGTATTAATACAAAATATCTTCTTACGTTAAGCCGCAGTGACCGAGTGGGTAATAATGTGAGTTAAAAGTCAATAGGGCTCTGTCCGCACAGGTTCGAATCCTCGCCAGATGTTTTTTCTTTAAATTCTTAGTAAAAATTTAAATTATATAAAAGTAAACTAAAATAACTATGATATTTAGTACAATTGTGATAACATATTTATCATGTACATTAAAAAAACTCACCCAAACAGTAAATTTTACTTTAGTTGATGCAGCTCTATGTAAAATTTCTGATTTAATCGCAATTAGCCTTAGACAAGGAAAGCGAGAGGACAGGTAACACTAATTTAATAAACCTTCGTAAAGTGAAGCCAGTTTTGATGTGGCCGCCATGTTTTGGTGCCTTACGTTATCCATTACTACCTCTCGCAGGGTTACCAGGTCTACTGATTTTTCAGTAGATCTACCGATTTCAACTTCAATTTACTGATTTACTGAAACACTATATCCATCCACTAAAAAATATGTAATGATAGAATCATGTTCAAAAAATGATCATTATGTCAGTGTTCAATTATAAATTTTGAAAAAAATCTATTTATTGATATATATCCATTATTCTCAATCTATTGAAGAAATAAAGTATGACCTGGCAACATTTTTGGTGCCGGTTTGGCTTCAGTCAATTCCATACCATTACGCGTCCCCTCTCTTTCCTTGTCTAGTTATTTAGCTATAATTTGGTTTTTCTTTTTTACGCCAATGTCAATTTAATAATTTGAAGCTTTCTGATCTTTTATCATTCTTTTCAATAATTCTTCATTTGTGACTCCAACTACTCAGCTTATTTTCGGCTTTTTTTTGTAACTCAATAAATCAAAGGCTTCCAATCTTCGTCTGTGTTTTTCTTTAATGTTTAAGCTTCCATTTTGTAAAAAAAAAACAGGAATAAGTCGAACAATCTCAGCAGTTTTATTTCTTAATCTCATTGTGATATCTCTGCTATGAATCGGTTCAGCAACTTTTTAGGAAAATAGTATTTTTCTAAACATACTGTGGTTCTGTACTAGTCTGTTCTAGTCATTGTCTTATATTTATTTTTGGATTAAGCATCCATACACCAATTTATTCATTGTTTCATTGTCGCTTGTGAGATTATGGTTACTAGTATATTTAATAAAAGCTTACATCTCTCTTAATGTTTGAGATATTTTATATCAAAATTAATTATACTATAAATTTCTTTTCTTATGTATCTATGGAACAATATCATTTATCCAAATCCAAGTAATTAAGTTTAATATTCAGCACAATTTTCTTCTTGCGTTGTTATGATACAAAATGGGCTAAAACAAAAGATAAATTAAAGAAATAATAATTGAAAGTTATAATTTATTAACAAATAAAACACGTAGATTTTGTGACCCAAAAAGTAAACATTGCCTGTAATTAGCCCCTCAACACGTTAACTGCCGTTATCCACGAAAATTATTTTTGAGGTTATTGTTTGCATCTATGACAAATACATATTCCAATACTAACTAGAACACCTGTACTGCAGTGCCTCCTTAGTATAATTATAATACATTCCTGCAAGTTTTTTTTTCGATATACTGATTATTTTTTATAAGTAGGTATCGTATGAGTCAACGTATAATCTAGCTACTCAGATCTATGTTGAATCACTAAAAACTAGATGGTTTTATACTTTAACCTGCAAAGGAACGAAATGTCATTAAACTTGTTATTATTTTAAGTTTATTTATGTAAAGTTGTCCAAAAAAAGCATGTAATGATACGGTAAAATCACATTTTTAATTAGGAATGCTGCGAAGGTTGTTTTTGTTATACAATTTTTATATCTGTAGCAAAAATTAAAGCATCAAACTATTATAAATGCCTCAATATTTTAAATAAATTTTCCTTAATTTTCACTAGAAAGTTTATCATTTATTTTAATTTGAAAACCAAAAAATAAACTATATTTCCGAAATAACTAAATCCAAATATAAAATATAGCCACATATAATAAATAGTATACTGAGTGATTTTCTAGAGACTGTATTGTAGGTAAAAAATCAAAATTAAATTTATAACTTCCTTTGATTTAAAATTAGTTTACAGCTCCACTTTTTAATTCGAGAAATTGCCATGGATCAATAACAAATAAATCAGTAATAGGAAAATCATATAGCTACAGATCCCATTGATTACCATAATTCTTTCGATTAAGTAAAGATATTAGCAAATATTAGAATAAATACCTGTGATCTAAGATTTATTAGCAGTCTTTACTGGAATCAAACATTGTCTATCCGTACAGAGAATCAAAATCAAATTGGGGTTCGACAAGAATGTATACTATCACCACTGCTTTTTAATATATACTCTGAAGAAATCTTTCAAGAAGCAGTAGATGATGTTGAAGCCGGAATTCAAATTAATAGAGAATGTATCAATAACATCAAATACGGGATTAACACGGTGGTATTCGCCGACAGTTATGAAGCCTTCCACGAGATTATGAATAGGGTCACAGAAGTAAGTCGGTAATGGATGATGATCTCTAAAAAAGAACAGTACCAAAGAGGCCGAAAAATGGAGCAGAGAAGGGACTATTTGTAAACAGATAACAAACAATAGAAAAATATTAAAATTAAGAGCAAAAGGGAAAGACGAAATTACCAAAGCTATCGAAATACACACATTGGATACAGAGAGCTCGGTATCTTGGTAACTAGAATACTTGAATGTTAAGAAAAAAGATGTGGAGAATGTATCTAGGATACATTCTCCATAAACAATTAGCCATGATTTTTTTTCATCTCCAAAGATTTCGTTAACTGATCTATTGCTTATTCTTTTTCTTGTAGTACTATATCCTTATTGGAAGTTGGTCATCTTTCTAGTACATATAAATTTGTTTAAAGGGGCTATAAATGGTTTTAATGATATTTTACTAGTACACTATAAATCGTTCACTCACGAGAGTTCTCGTCTTTTATTTTTGGATGCTGCCTGTTCTAAACTGGTCATATTTCAGCCAATTGATTAATTGTATATTTTCCATCATTTATGATACCCATTCCAGAATTTTGAAACCCTGTACCAGCTTGTATAGGTCTGGTGGATAAGCACCTATGTTTTTGGAGTCACTTGGTGTTCTGCAAAAAGTATTTGCCGCTTGCGATTGAATGCTTCGCAGTTATGCATGGTATGGTTCACCATTTCACGTTCTCTGCCCTTGGGTCTTCAGCCCAAGTCTCTATAAAACAAATATTCTTTGTGGGCAAATATCCTTTGACTGGCGCAATCCTTCAAAAAAGATGATTGATGAGGTGATTCCTGCTTGTTTATTGAAGTACTTAAGTCCTTTAAGCGCATGTTTTTCAGCGCGTTTTTTTTTCGCAGTGAGAGTGAGATTGTCTTCGGATCCGGGTCATTCTTCGGTTAAGGCTGGTGGTTTTTAGCGCTCCTACTGCCAACTCTGGATCGAAGTATTTTATAATATAATTGCCCCATTTACAGGTTATATCTAATAATTTCTTAATTTTAAAATTTTAGAAAAAGATATCTGAATTTAAAAGCGGAACATTAAAGCAAATCAATATCATCGTCATCATTTGCTCGACAATCCTCTGTGGATACTGGTCTGCTCCAAGATTCGTCGTTCATTTCTGGCGACTTATCGCAATCTTCTGATTTTTAATACCCATAAGTCGGTGTCAACTACATCTAATTCGTGGTCGGCATCTGCTTCTTCTTCCCACAGGTGTTCCTATGGTTAGCTTTTTAGCGTGTTCAGCCTATTCAAGTCGCTGTGTTTTAACGAACTTTATGACGTATGGTTCATTAAAGATTCTAATTCGAAGTTTTTTTTGCGCCATTGCCCTTCGTTTTTTATAGTTCTAAATATTTTGCGGAGTATTTTACACTCGAATATTCCCAACAGTCTTTCACGCATTAGGTTCAATATCTCGGCTCCATATATGAGAAATTGCCTCAGCAGTGTTTTTTATTTAATAATTTTAGTTTTTCTATGGATGTTTTTTCAGTAGAATTGTTTTTGGAGTCCATGATATGCTCTATTTGTAAGGTTTATTCGTCTTTTAATTTGTTCGCTTGTTTTGTTAGTAGGTGTCACCAGGGAGTCAAGGTATGTAAAGCTGTCAACAAGAAAAGATATGGCTTCCAAAGACGTTCCTCTTTTGTTATAGAATCCTTAGTAATCAGTACGTATTTGTGTTGCGCCGCCCTACTGCTTTCCACGCCCTATGTCAATGTCATTAGCGTATGCAAAGATTTGTATTGATCTATTCATCACCGTTTCTTATTCGCGTGTTCTTACTGCTTTTTTCAAGGCAATAATACATAGAAGGCAAACCAGCCCATCCCCTTGTCTAAGTCCATTCTTTATCTCAAAAGTTCTAGAATTCTTTTCCTTTATTATTACACTTGCTTTTAAGTTAGACATTGTCATTCTCGTTATTCGGATAAATTTTTCTGGTATACCAAACTCACGCATTTATTGGTATATTAATTTTCCCTTGATACGGCCTTGAAGACGGCGAATTCGTCTTCTTCAAGTTTCGCTCCTATTGGAGATTGGAAATAATTCTGGCAATTATAATTTTGTTGGTTACTTGCCTGAATAGTTCAATTGAACTTCATCCAAACCATTCACGGAGATTACATAACCTTAAGATTTTACGGCTTCCTACGCGTTTTATGCATTTGATTTTGCCCTGTATTATATTCTTTAATAGTTCGTATTTTTCACCTCTCATGATGTGCCCCAAGTATTTGATCTTCCTGATTTTTATGAAATTGAACTTCGTATCGTTTTCCTAGTTGTTCGACAACTTGTGCGTTTATTGTGCGATCCAACCATGATATTTTCAAAATACGTTGGTAACACTACATTTCGAGTGCTTCCAGGTTTTTAATGTTGGATTGTTTTACTGTCCAGGCCTCAACCCCATACAAAAGGGTGGAGAAAATATAACATTGAAGCATTGCGATTACAGAAAAGCTTTCCCATTCTGTTAAAAGTTGAGCATGTGATTTTATGGGTGATGGATTTCAATATTAAATTCTAATGCCTTCTATAGGATATGTCTTATTTAATGAATATGATCAACTGTTGTTTTTCTAGAGTGAATTTGCCATTATATTTTCCAACTATGCCAACTGTGTAAACTTGTAGCCTTTGTAATTCTCACACTGAATCTGGTCGTCTTTTTTATGTAACGGGAATATCCTACCTTAAGACCATTTACAGGGCATGATCTCATTTTGCTAGATAAAAAATAAAAGTTTACGCAAGATCTGTAGGAGGGCGTCGCCACCATTCTTGTAGAGTTCACTGCAAATTTGATTAGTTTTTGTTGATTTATTATACTAAAGCTTTTTAATGGCATGGGTAATCTCCTTAATGATACGTTGTTTTTATTTGGGTTAAATAGATTTCAATCATTTCGATCTGCTATGGTGTTATTTGTTTCATCGATATAGTGGCTATTAAATTTATATTTGATTTGATTTGATTTGATGGCCAAAGCAAACATATAATTCTATCTAAAAATTTTTATGTTTATTTGCCAGAAAGTTTTATGAAGGGCAAATGAAGGAATGGAAAAATCATAAATGCCATTAGATATGCAGATAATACTATCCCTTGGCAAGAACGTCAGAATATCTTAATCTTTTAAAAACTGTCAAGAAAACTAAGTATACGATATCCAAGTAAGAATCACTTTTTACGTTTGTTGATATTGACGGGTACTGACTGATTTTTCATACCATCTTTCTATCAGTTAACCCAAGACTCCAGCACAGATCAGAGGTAATGTAAGTCGACAAAATCTCACCAGCTCCGGGGGGTCATGTAAGGTGCCCCCATTTTTAGTTTTTATTAAGTACCGAAGTTAACAGTCTATTGCATTTACCTTTGTAAATTCCATGAGGATTGTTTTTGTTACTGATGTCCTTCCAGAGTTTTTCTGTGGCCAAACAATGTTTTTAACAACTTTTTATGTAAGTAGTAAAAAACCAACGTGTTATTTCTATACATTTAAATTTTAACTTACGTGTTTTTAATATTGGTATTTTTACTCTCTCTTTTAGTAAACTGATGATGGAATGATTTAATTCCGAAAAGATCTTCTTTAAAATAAAAGTTTTAAGCTTTTAATAAGCATTTTTTTATACCTTGATACACACGAACACCACGTGCTTTGTATTCAACAGGTATACTAGCCACTCCTGGATATCTCCACTTCATGGTTTTGTTCCAGTTTCACTTTTAATCACTTTTTAGATCTGTGGCTAATGAACACAGTCCGAAGCCAAACCTCTCCACACATACATAAGTAAGAATCGAATTTATCATAGAAACAGTACAATAAATGACACCAGTGGTGGATTTAGACATTTGCCTAGGGGGAACTTCCAACTTAGGAAGGGGGGAACTTCTAATGAAACACCAACCAAAAGACATAAAAAAGATAAACCCAAACTACACAAAATACATAAGTAATAGGCTTTCTTTAATTTCACGTGTATTTGACTTCCCCCCGTTATTCGCCTCTGAATGACACCCCCCATCGAAAAAGGAGGAGTTACAAATATCTTAGAGCTATGATACATGAAACAAAAAATAAATATTTTGAAATCTGAAGATGTTTTGAGATTGAAAGGTTCATTTTCATAAAAATGAAGAAACTGATTAATAATCCTGATAAAAATCCTGATACTGTAAACGTAACATAGGAAGATCTAACCTTGCGCATGTGGCGCATGCCGACTTTATCCGAAGAGGTGGACAGTGACGTGATTATGCTTTTTATATAATTAACGGCACCGAATAGTTACCGCTGCGCTACTGACAGCGTGGATAAATATGTAAGCAAGGCCCTCGAATCGAATCGGTACGAAAATAAGGATTTGCGCTGGATCTTCGTAACTGGCGCCTACTGTAATACATATTTGTTAATATTTTATGTATGCAGTATTCTCCGACGTAAAAGCGTAGAGTGTCACGCAAACAATACAAAAAAAATTGGAAGTTTTGAGACGTGGTGTTATAGTCGAAATTAATAATAAAATTAATAAAAAATACCCATAAAATAAGTAATAGCAAATGTAAAAAAGAGAAAGTTTTATGCCATCATCTAATTTGGGCATAAAAATACAAATTTCCACGAAATATAATGCAAGAGAAGATAAAAGAAAGAAGGCATTAGTACCGCAGAAGAATGACCTGGGTGCGAAACTTAGGAGAATGGTTTTGTTACCGCAAACAAATTGTTTAGAGTTAGAATAGCTTTGATGATATAGTTCCACTCTACCATAGAAGAGGAACATAAAAAAGTAAACTTTTATGTAAACTCTAGGGATAAACTTTATATATTATTAGTGTTTTGTTGTAATATATTAAAACATTGTTTTAAAAAAATGCTCTTTTGTATCTCGTAAATTTCAAGTTTTAGTATTCTTTCTAATCATATCCCTTCGAATTCATTTTTAAAAATATTTTAATGCTCATAATAAAAATAAAATTTTAGTCCTTTATTTTTGATAAATTCAATTTATTTTCTGTTATTTCTTCACGTATTACGCAATTACTCATGAAATAAAACTGGGAAAAATTATAAATCATGTAAAATTTAGTGGCTAAATGATTTTATAAAAATAAATTTGCCATAAAGACCATAATGATATTAAACAACTTTAATGACAATCCGTTGCTTTTACTGCTGAACTTTATTAGGTAATGTCATACCGATAATTCAACTGAATAGGTATTTTGCTAAAAACTATATAAAATTGGAGTTAATGAGAAGGTATATTTTGTTATTTAAGAAATCTGTTCGTTGTATATCATGGGTTCTCCCAAGGCGAAAAATTATTCTGTTGATAAATATTCTCTATTCATAAGTGGCACAAGTAAAAAAATTAATACAATTATAATCTAAAATAAGTAGATTTTACACTATAACATACAAAAATAGATGCGAACACATATATAAATGGGTCATGTTAATATTATTGAGTACTATCAAAAATATTTTTGTTGAAACTTTTTATCCGCAATTAAAATAAAAACTAGCATTGATACAAGTTATTTATTGTCTGGTATAACTTTATAGCTTAGAAGGCTACAAATTAACTACGTGTCAAGAACAAATTCTGATTTCTTCCTTGTTTTTATTAAATTTTAAATAAAAATTTGACCTGTATAGATTTTCGCTATAATCACATAAATCCTTCGCTATACTTCATTTCCTGTATAATCATCCAAGTCTGTTTGTCCAGACGATCTGGATAATTTATGGTTTCCTGTACAACTCTTCGATCTCTGCATTGTTTGTCTTCTTAAAATGTCTTCATAGTCTTTTACTTCCTCAAATATTTTTTTAAAACTCTCCGTTTCCAGATGTTCATCATATTTTCTTGATTTTGTTAATATTCCATGTTTTGATTTCGTATTGGTCTGTGGTCTCGCTAAGTAGTTAATGTAGAGCTTCGATTGTCTTCCTTTCTCTCGAAATCTTCTGTTTAATTTCTTGACATTTTTCCCCTTTCACTTGTTAGAGTTATTCCTAGATACACAAACTCCGTCAACTTTTAAAAGCAATACTCTTTACTGTCGTTGTTTGTGGTAGTCTTCATATCATGTCTTTATATGTGGTCTACCCCATTTCTGTACATACTCTTTAGCCTTCGCTTCAAAGAGTTTGAAAATCCTCAGTAGTTCCCCTTTAGTTCTAGCCAATAAAACTACATCGCCTGAAAAGACCAGGACCTGGCTTCTGTTGTCATAAATTATACATTTCGTTTATATTCCACTCTTTCCCATTATTGCCTCCAGCAAGAAATTAAGAAGTATTTTGTTTTTTTATTGAAATTTTTCTGTTAGGCTTCCTTCTATCTTTACTCTATTGCCAGTCTTAATTAAGGTCATTTGAACTAGTCTGATCATCTTTTCTGGAATTTTCTGGAATTCCAGGTACTCTTAGGTCATGGAACAGACGCCTTCCTAACACAGAATCGTAAGATTGTTTGAAATCTATAAAGAGAAGGTTTAGCTTTAACTGTTGCTCGTACGTACTGCTCTAAATAATTTTTAAGACGAATATTTGATCTATGCTGGATCTGCCTTTTTTGAATCCTCCCTGGTATTCACCAACTTGCTCGTTTAAGTGACTTTCCAGTTTACTTTTTATGAATCTGGCGAGTACCTTGTATGTAACATCCAGAAGAATTGTACCCTTGTAGTTTCCCTTGTTTTATCTCCCTTCTTATAAATGAGATATTCTATTGTTTCTCCTTATACTTCCAGCATTTCCTCTCACTCCCAAATTTTCGTCAGCAGGCTACATATCCGCATTATAAGTGCTTCTTCCGCATGCTTAATTAGTTCTGCAGGAATACAATTACTGCCTGCACTTTTATTGTTTTTCATGCTATTTATGATTTCTCTTATTTCTTCTACGGTGGAAGTCTTCATTGTTTCCCCTATCATTTCCACGTGCTTCTCATCATTTCTATCCGGTTCTTCATTAAGCAACTCTCTGAAATGCTCTTGCCAACTATGTAGCTTCCCCGGTTTATCTCCTATTAGATGCCCTTCTAGATGTCCATCTTGTAGTAATTCTGTTTTCCTGCGCCTTGGTCACTGCTCCTTTTCGCCTCCTGTACAAAACTGCAAAAAACTGGTACTGACAAAATTTCAAATGCACTTCATGATCGTATCAAAACATCTCCTCAATCAAAAAGTTATGTTCAATATACTGAAAAGAGAATATCTTCATTTTTTATTTGTTGACTCTCGGAGTGCGGAATACCTGCTTTTACCAATCTGTCTTTAAATTCTTTATTACAGCCCCTCACCTGTTTGTAATGAGAGACTTGAGGTAGTTAAATCCCATGACCACTTCGAAATTAGCAATCTTCTAGTAAACGATGTTATCATAATTTGTTTTTTTTTTTTAAATTAGTATAAGACCATATTCTTACTATATCTAGCGTATCTTCGTATCCAGCTAGTTAGTTATTTGAAGTAGTTCCATTTCTGAGCAGGCTAACATAAAGGTGTTGTCCATACATCTAAGGTTGGCGATTCTTTTACCGCCTATCCTGGAGTCCTCCACTCTTGCAAGAGTTTTTCATAATACTCTCTCTCTCTCTCTCTCTCTCTCTCTCTCTCTCTTATATATATATATATATCTTATATATATATATATATCTTATATATATATATATCTTATATATATATATATATATATATATATATATATATATATATATATAATATATAGAGAGTATAGTTTCGCACAAAGTTCGACATCTATGATTGTTTCTACATCATTGATTATAATTTGTGTGTATGGTTTAAGTTCCATAAACAATTACTTTATTATAACTTTAGCTTAATTCATTATTGTTTGTATGCTCTTCAATATGTTTTTCGCTATATGCTAGTTTAATATTGGTATTTTTGTCGCTTTTACAAACCTACCCTTTCCTTTGTCCAGGATTTTACTATTTTCTGAAGGTACCATTTTGGAGAGTATTTTTTGTGTTCAGGAGAGAATATAAAGTGTATTTATTATGAGTACAAAGTTTAAAGAAGAAGTTCAAAGGCAGAAACTAAAAAGTCCTTTGAGAAAGCTTCGAAACTAAAAACGTATTACGAGTTGCCAGCTGAAGTCCGTTTGAAGAGGTTTACTCTCCGGACACTGGAACTCACTTAAGCATGGGTGTATGTTACCTGAAGTAAAATCTAATTAAAATACTAAACATTATATAATATTATCAACATCATGTACAATCTTTGGTAACACATTTCATTTTAAAGGGTTTTTACCCAAATATTTTGGTGGCTCAGGCATGGTAACCTGTATTTTAACCTGATGATGGAACAGTTGTTCCGAAAACGTTCGTGTTTGTAATGTTGCCCTTTTAAGGGTTTTTATAAAATAAAATATACCCACATACAAAGACTAACCTCTTTTGTTATACGTGGTATACAGCCAGCTACAGGAATTATTTTCCTTGTGGATTTTAAAAACGTATTACATCATGAAAAATTTTATAATAAATAAATTTCAAAAAAATCCTAATAAAAAATGGACAACTATAAGAAAAATCTTACCATATACTATATGCCAAGACGTATTACAATAGTCTACAATTGGAGCCCTCACCAACAACTTCCTGGCGGAAAGCTGACATGGTGAGCTGGCTCTCTCAAAGAATTATATCATTAGATGACAATATAATAATGTAGAATTAATAAATCTTGCAAGGAGACATATATTCGATTACAAGAAATGTTATCGACGGAATGGCTCGTGAACAGAACATAATTGTTCTTGCCTCTCTCTTTATTATTATGAGCTGAACTCTATCGAGCTTATCGAATCAAGTAGCGAGGGAAAACCTAACTTATAATAAAAGGTATTGTGAAAAGCTTGCTAGCTACTGCTATAGAAAACGTCATGCCAGACTCACGGAAAAGTTGCATTATATATCTAGAAAATAAGAAGGCTAAATGTAGGATATACAGGATATACAGGTACTAAAGGTAGGATAGTTCTTAACATAAAGAAAACCAAATTTATGACAATTAGTAAAAAACCAATACTAAACGCTCAACTTACAATCAACCAACAGAATATCGAAAGAGTCGAGCAATATACATATTTAGACACCAATTTAAATAGCCAATGGGACCACTCAATAGAAATTAAACAGCGAATAATAAAAGCAAAAGCAGCATTCGTTAGAATGAGAACCATTTTCAACAGTCGAGACATATTATTAAAAACAAAATGCCGTCTATTGAACTGCTACATATTCACAGTTCTGCTCTACGGAATGGAAGCGTGGACACTGACTGTTGCATCTATGAATCGGCTCGAAGCTTTCGAAATGTGGTGTAATAGGCGCATCTTACGTATATCCTGGGTTGACAGACTTACTAATGTGGAGGTCCTGCATAGAATGGGGAAAGAATGTGAAATTCTCATGACCGTCAAAACTAAAAAGTTGGAATATCTAGGACACGTAATGAGAAATCAAGAACGTTACGGCCTTCTCCAGCTGATTCTCCAGGGGAAGGTAAATGGTAAGAGAGGACCGGGAAGAAGACGCATTTCCTGGCTTCAAAATTTACGAAAGTGGTATAACACGACTACCACTGAACTGTTTCGCGCTGCAATAAACAAAGTAAAGATAGCCGTGATGATCGCCAACATTCGGAACGGATAGGCACTTTAAGAAGAAGAAGAAATGTAGGATGTAGACACTAAAGTCGATGTTTCGCTTCAACTATTAATTTATTATTGTGAATAATGTGATGGCGACAGTTCTTTATCGTTCGACGAGTTTTCTTCAAACGATAGTTAATGTTTTGACCGTTTGTGGATGCTGAACTACTTTGTCAATTGTGCCTCATATAACGCCAACATACGTTATTCATTTTAACTGCCAAATAAGCTTTACGTAATTATGTTTCAAAAACATACAAAAACATATAAATTTAATAAAAATACTTTTTTTATTAGGAAATTTTTAAAATTCACTCCAGCGGCGTATACGATACGCTATTGGGTATGAAGTGAACGTCAAGACTGAGCAATATCTATCTCTCTCTAACTTGAGGCTTCTATGACCTACTGTTCTTTTCTATTGGTCAGCGTTATGTGAATTATTGTACAAGCTAATAAATTACCTATACTTGGCAAAAGTATTGTCATTAGAACTCAATTATCATTTGTCACAATTTAGTGCCTAGAATTTTGGTATTACATTCTAGAAACTAGTTGGGACCAGAATTTTTTAGTAGAAGATGATTTTATTTATATTGCATGGGGAGTTCGGAATATCCATGGAGGAGACAACTTAAATTAGTTAGGAAGGTTCTTTGACTGAGATAGATTTGATATTTTTAAATGTTTATTACAACAGAATCAGAAGCCGAAATAAAAATGATACGGAAACTTTTGTTTTGCAAAATATTTATTTCGTAGACACATGCAATTCAGTGACCTTAAAAATTAGTAATAAAATACAAGATATAAATAAAAGTTTCCTGACAACAAAAATATTATTGATATCTCTTAAAAATTTATCAATTAACAACATAATCTATTGTTAACTTTATTACAAAATAAACTTTAGAACAATTATACCTTCTCAAAATATAAATATCGAAGTGTTCTTTAGTGGTTACAAGTGGAATCATCATTTTAAAAAATAAATTTAAAAGTTACTAAGCAATAGACGCTTGTGTTATTTACATGTATTATTACAAAATATGTGTTAGAATTAGTTGTAGAGACGTCATCACCCAAAATACTTTGAGCTAAATTTTTGTTAAACATCGCTATATAAAAAACAAATAATTGTACCCATGCATTTTAGAATTAATCGTGGGTCAATAGGTTTTGCAAAGTTATTAGATAACAATGTTACAAAAATATATTAATTATTATAAAACAAAGAATTAAAACATAACCTATAAAAATACGTTTTAATTCCGTTTGGCGTAATTAAGGACAAGAATACTTTTATCCTTTGAAATATATGTATTTTTTAAATTATTTTACTTTTAGTAAGATCTTAATTGATTGGCATTTTAAAGTTTTAGTGAATTTTGCACTTTTATCAATTGTACTACTTAAAACAATTAGAACAATAAGGACTAAATCCAAATATTCAAATAAATTTAAAAATGAGAACATATCGTTTGTGCTTTTGTAGTTTAAGAAAAACTTTAAAATTGTAATATTTTATACAGTTTTTGTTTATTTGCCTCTTGTATTTGCATTTTTCTTTGTTTACTTTCAAGTCATTTCAAGTTATACGTGACTGTAGTTAGGCCGCGTTGAAATCATTTTGTCAGCGCGGTACATGGAGCGTTTTGGGGATGCATTTGCATTCGTAATTCGTACCGTAAGTAATTAGTTTAGTTTAGTAGTACTATATAGTTTCAAGATGAATTCGATGCACGGTGCAAGCGCGATCAGCCGTGCTGATAATGGTTGGTGCCGGGATAACTCGGATTCGCTGACGAAAATATGGTTTGTATAATTATTTACCCCATGGTAGTACCATTGCCCGTCTAGGCTAAAGCTAACGCGACGGCATTAGCACTCGTATATCAGGGCCCTTACCTTTTTCAAGTGTACTTAACTAATCCCTTCACAGCCGCGATGCCGCAAACCAGATAGCCCTCATAGGAGAAAATCTTGATTACAGAAACTCGGTGTCTTACTTGGAAGTTCATTTTAGCAGGACTCTTAACTGGGACACTGATATCAAAGACATCCTAGACAGGGTAAGAGAACCAGCTAAACAGATGGGCGTGCTGTCTGAAAAACTTTAAAATACCTCTAATAAAACTCTCTTGTACACCAACAAGACTTTTATCAGGCCTATCATTGCCAATCCTTGTCAAACCAATGCCATTGTGGCAATAGAAACTAAAATGCTCAGAAAATGCATGAGAAACATGTAAATTATCTGTCAGCACTAATTCACCAAATTGCGAATAAAACATCAATAAAGAGAGCTAAGAAAACTCTGAGGACTCCCTGCCACCACCGAGAGTACATACTCACTAGGCTCCCCCTAACAAAGGTTTCATTCCCTCCAATCAATCTTCTACACTTTGCTGGGAACGAACTTTAGTTCGTTCGTCTAAGCTCGTCGAACGTTAGTCTAAATTCTCCCTCATAGCGCTCCTTTTTACCATCTAAGCCCCCGCTCTATAGCCGCATACCAAAAACTCTACTTGCAACTAATGTTGTTCGACACCCTCAAAAGCTCCCGCAAAAAAGGGATCAGCCAACAAGGTTCTAAAGTTCCGATTCTATTCAAGTGGACGTATTAGAGACGCCATGATAAATCGAAAATCATTCCAGACCTCAGCTGACAGTAAGCAGTCGTATGAAACAATTGGGATTTGAAAACCTTTATCTGTGTGCTCCCTACGAAACATAAAAAAGTTGTTTCCTTATCCTTATGTTCAAAGCTCATGCGATCGGTATTTTGAGATGCGAATGGAATTTTGCTCTTCGACTAACTTGAAAAAGGTAAAATCCTAATTGGATAATACTTCATTCAGATTCTATGAAAACTGACTGCAAGCATTCATGAAAACAGATTCAGCTTATAGATACTTTGCCACAACAGTGTTTTGAGTGATCTACACTACAAAGTATTGGAACATTGATTATATTCCTCGGATTTGGTCACCCCATACTTTAATTTCTTCATCATCATCATTTTGGCTTTACAACCCTGTGTGGGTCCTAGCCTCCCCAAGAATTTTTCTCCAGTCGTCCCTATCCATCGCCTTCCTCCGCCAAGCACGTATTTCCATATTTCTCATGTCTTCATCGATGTTATCTAGGAATCTTGTTCTGGGTCTTCCTCTTCTTCTTTGACCAATAGGTCTATCAAGGAGCGTTTTTCTAGCTGGGTCGATTTGCTCCATCCGCATTACATGGCCTACCCACCTCAGACGTCCTATCTTTATGTGTTTTACGATATCTGGTTCCTGGTATATCCCATAGAGTTCGAAGTTGTATCGTCTTTTTCGTTTCCAGACACCATTTTCATTTACCGCTCCATAGATGCGCCTTAGTATTTTTCGTTCGAAACATCCTAACATGTTCTCATTGCTTTTTGTAAAAGTCCAGGTTTCTGAACCATATGTTAGGACTGGGCGTATTATTGTTTTGTAGAGTTTTACTTTTGTATTTCTTGATATAACTGTAGATTTAAAAAGGAGATTAAGCCCAAAATAGCATCTATTAGCCGTGCAAATTCTGCGGTTTATCTCTGCGGTAGTGTCATTTTCAGTATTGACGAGCGTTCCCAGGTATACAAATTCGTTAACTGCTTCGATGACGTCATTTTCTATAACAAGTGGCCGTAGTGTTTGTGGTTGCGTACCTATTTTCATGTATTTTGTTTTATTGGTGTTTATTATTAAACCCATTTTTGTAGCCGCTTCCTTTAATGCTACGTACGTCTCTCGTGCTGCGTTTTCCGTTCTTCCAACAATATTGATATCATCCTTTAATTTCTTCTGAAAGCTCAAAACCTTCATCGCTTATCAGCGGTTTTAGTCCAATCAAGAAGTCATTCTGTCTATATATAAGTACTTTAAAGCAGTTTTTGAGGAATACTCTGAAAGCGGAACATCTCTGGCTAAAATGTACTAATATTAGAGGATATTATCTTGAATATTCTTCTTTACGTGCCATCACCGCGATAGAGGTTGGCAATCATTATGGCTATTCTTATCTTAGATGTAGCTGTCCTGAATATTTAGATTGAGGTGCATCTGCACCATTCTCTCAAGTTACTCAGCCATGAGATTCTTCTTCTTCTTTATATACTTCTCCTGTCTTGGATCTTCCCTTGTATAATCAATTAAAGTACATCCTATCTCCCACCACGCATGTTTCGTGTTTTAATGTTTCCATTATTTCCATTCTTTTGTTAACTTTTCTCATGACTTCGTTGTTTGTTACATGCTCGGTCCATGATGTCTTTAGTATTTTTCTATATATCCATAGTTCGAACGCTTCTAGATTTTTAGTAGTCGCCGCATTAAGGGTTCACGCTTCCATTCCGTAAAATAGAGTCGAGAAAATTTAGCACCTTTCTGGCCCAACTCTCAAGTCTAATTTCAGTTCTCTTGTACAAAGTACTTTTCTCATTTTATTGAAGTTTGTTGTGCTTTTTCTATTTGAACTTTGATTTCTTTAGAATAATCATTTGTGTGATTAATTATTGTGCCAAGATAGCTGTAGTTTTCTACTTGTTTTAAAGTATTACCCTTAATTATCAATCGTTCATAAATACTTTGGCTTTTTGATAACCTTATAAATTTAGTTTTCTTGATGTTTATTGATAGAACATATTATTCTCCATACTCAACTATTTTGTTAATTGGCCTTTGGAGGTCGTGGATTATCACAGTATCGTCCGTATGCCTAATGTTGTTAATTGGTATTCCATTAACCTTTATTCCAGCTGTTTCCGCCTCGACAGGTCTTTTCATAATTTCTTCAGACTATGTATTGAACAATAGTGGCAAAAATACATATCTCTGTGGCACACCTCTTTTAATTGAACTTTTCTGAAGTATGTATATGTGCCTGCAACTTATAATATAGACTCATCATATTTCAAAGGTCATTATAATTTATTTGTTTTGTTTTAACGACATTTATTAGCTGTTTATGACATACTTTATCGACAGCCTTATTGTAATCTATGAAACAGACATACATTAAAGCATACCTGGATTAGTACATTGAATAAAAAGGGAGCTTTTTGGGCACCTACGCTTCTAGGGAATCGAAATTGGGTTTTTTCGATGTCTATATCAAGTTTTTGGTAAATTCGTCTGTGAATAATCTTTAAGAACAAGTATGTGAGACATCAGACTTATGGTGCGGTGGTCGCTGCATTCCCTAGCGTTCTTCTTTTTTGGAAATGAATATTAAGGTCATCCATTCGTTCGGTGTATTATCCGATTGATAATTTTAATTAAATAATTTCACCAGGGCATCCATATATTCATGCTCTATTAGCGATGTCGATAAGCAGTTGATCTGACCCAGGGCTTTTTCTGTTCGTGTGTTCTTTAATGCATACAGTATTTCTTTCTTTGAAAATTCTTCCCTAGTTTCTTTTTCTTCTATCAATATATTTTGTAGATTTCCTCTTTATTTTTTGTAGAACTCTTCAATATATTCTTTCGATTGTTTTAGTTCGTCGTTAGTGGTTATCAAGGTGTTTCCGTTTTGATCTAAAAGAGTTGTGTTGTGATCGGATAATAAAACTGCTTCAAAAACACATAGGTACATAGATTTTCAATTAATACTTCCTTTGTATTTTGAAATTATATTTAACTAGAAGAAGAATTTAATTTTTTTCCGTGAAAGTTTATAATACTAGTCTGTCAAGATGTTTATAATACTAGCAAAAGCAAATATTGGATTAATAAAGATTTAATAAAATTTTAACAAATTGAATATTTTATTTAGAAGGCAGCTATTATACCAAGTTAAAAGAGCGTATATTAATGTATAGAACCACTAAAGGTACATACTTGGACAAATTATATACAACAAAAATATCAAATATATTATATACAGGGTTGTAACTCAAAGAAATCAACTTGAAATCTATACATCTTGCAACGCTGCAAAATATTCAGTTCGTTCCTCAACCACAGTTTATAGTCCGAGGGCTAAAAGTAAAGGTAAATAATCATTTGTAGATATTTAAGTATAAAACTGTTATGTACGGCATGTATGTACAATATCTTTGGCTATAGCGTTCTATCCTTTGTTTTATTGAGTGTCTGTTAATTCTCATTTTTTCGATATCCCTTTGGATTGCGTTTATCGATTTTTTTTGGTTGACTTCTTCGTTTCTTTTCTGCTTTTTGGCCTGTACTATTCTTAAGATATTTCTCTTCTTTGAAATTACATGATATTCCGATTATATTGATAAATGGTATATTAGTACAAACATTATAAATTTTTATTAATAAATTATAGAAAAATATAAAGTAGGCGAGTAAGAGTTGAACGAATTGTAGATGAAACATTTTGTACAGCTAATCAAGGGCACCCTAAACATAAAAAGAAAATTAGTTACTTGACTTTACTGTAATATTACAGGCTATAGTATCGTTTATCCTACTGTGGTATCTTTGTTAGGTGTTCTTCCAAACTACTGAGTGCTAAGAATTATTGAATAAACTGTTGTATTAAAGAAGGTTAAATAAGGTTTTTTTTTAAATAGAAATAAGCACTGATATGTTAATTTTTTTAAATAATTTTGTTTAACATATATTATACAAATGGTATAAACAATATTATTACTGTAAAAAAGATACATAGAATAATTTATTATATAATGATTTTTCTCTAAATTCCAATTGAAAAGTTGGAATTGAAAAATAATTGTGTGCTGGTGTAGTTATTTTATGGATCCATTATATCACTTGGAACATTTTGATAACATTAACGGAGAAGACAAACTGAAAGAACTAGAGTACTGTTCTATCATTTTAAAAACATTAATAACTTTGCAAATCCTCTCCATCTTTCTGTGAATATTATAAACAACTTCAAAGCAAAAATTTATAAATTACTATCTCCGCATTTAATTAGTTTTTCGATTTATTGAATAGTTCGTTTGATTTATTGGTTAACACTAAATATAACGAGTCCATTATGTAGTTTCTCGCGGCGGGAATTTCCATTTTTCTCTGACGTCACTTCCGGCATCAGAACTGTGAAAAATTAGCGAAAAATTACACACTTTTATATTAGGGTGGAAGGTTTTTATGTAACATGTCTGATACGTAAATGTTAAAATTGTGTGTCCGAATCTAATATATATAGGCGGAGTATATTCGAGGATAAAGCTTGTTCAATAAATAAAAATGATAAACTATTAGTTTGTAACAATCTCACTGACCAATATTTCTTTTTCCTTATTCATAAAGCAAACTGCTTTTTTAAGATTCAAAGACGTGTCAGACAGGGTGACATACACCAAAGCTTTTTATAACTGCCTTAGAACGTGCTTTTAAAACCCTGAATTGGTATACAAAGGGATACGTGGGAAAAACGCTGAAAAGAGCCTGTAGAGAAAACGGTTTAAAAATAAATATCACCAAAATAAAACACATGACGAACCTCGAGCCCAGTAAGAATTTAAAACAGAAAGACGAAGTAGAACTTGTTGACCAAAACATACTTTCAACACGTAATAAGGATAGGCAAGGACAACCAAACAGTCTTCGATCAGTGTGTTCTGCCAGTAATAACATAGGTTGCGGAAACACTGTCCCTAACAAAAAAATGCTTTAAAACTGAGAGTATCATCAAGAAGGATGGTCCGTTCAATGATAGGAGTAACAATAAAAGATCACAAACGAAGACCTATGACAAAGAACCAGAGTTACAGTTGTTGTTGAGAGACCTTTCAGACTGAAATGGAGATAGGCTGCCACGGGACAAGGATAAATGATGGATAAAAGATGGATACGCAAGTTAACCGAATGGACACCAAGGACAGATAAATGAAACAGAGGAAGACCACCTACACAATGTGAAAGGTGATCTACGAAAGATGGCGAAAAATTGGATCATATTGCAGAAGACCGTGCACTCTAGATACAAACAGGAGAGGCTTATGTCCTACAGTGGACTTCAAATGGGCTGATATTGATTCTCAGTCAGACAAATTGTTGAGAAGTCATTGTAATATTGAAAGTTACTAATACTTGTTTTGTAAATTTTACTGAAACCTTTGAATTCATTATGCGAGAAGATGTGTTAAAATTAATCAGAGAAAAAAGCATCCAACAGATGGAAACGATATGTAATGATATTAACACAAAAAATTTAACATCAAGTCGAGATTGAACTAATGTCTGAAGTAGGTATCAATTGAAGAATCCAACATGAAGTTAGATTTAGTTTCAAGGTAGCAAAATTATAAAAGAAAGAAGGAGATGAGTAGAAAATAAATAAAAATCCCGATGCAAACCACGTATTTCTGGAACGTGAGAAATAAGACATGGAGGCTGATAGCTAGCAAAACACAAAAAAAATACAAAATAATAGGTCTTTGTAACCACCAGGATATAATCAGATAGTAAAAATATTTAATGATATTAACACAAATAATCTAACATTAGAGTAGAGATTAAACTAACATCTAAAGTAGGCATCTTCTTAAGAATCCGAGAGGAAGTTACCTTTAGCCCACTACTCTTCAATTTAGCAATGCACAAAATTATAGAAGAAAAGAGTAGGTAAGTAAAAAATTAATAAAAATCCTTGTGCACATGTTAAAACAGTTTAAAATGTGCACATTTTTATATAAATTTAAAAGAAGAAAATTACGCAAAGTACATAAATGGCAAATACGATATTAGACGTCCAAAGTGGAAGTTATTGTGATATTATAAGAAGGATTTTTAAATTAAAATGTTAAATATTATAAATAAAACGTTTATTAATTTGTTAACTATGGTGGCATTATTCTCAAAAAATATTGAAAAGTGAGATGTCAGATTTCCGAACAATATATTCCTCACTATAAATATACTTCTATGTTTAATAAAAAAATTATTTGTGTGGAAATTTTCACAGCATGTTCGTTTATAATGCAATTTATGTGCCATAATTATTTAATTAAATAATGCAATAATTTTCCAAATTCAGACTACAAAATACATGAACTGGAAAATTATCTGCATCTTTCCAGGGATTAGAAAAATAACCGCACACATGTTTAACATTTACGTTCCAATAAATAAACTAAAAGAATAAATAACATTGTTATAGTGAAAAATCTTATTTATATTGCGTAGTCCTGATATTTTAGAAATCTTTTACATTCAATAATAAAAATGGTGGCCGCACTATTCAAAAATTGAGCACCTGTTCACCAGTCACAAAAATTTTTAAACCAAAAACATTATACTATTCGATAATTTTCTACTTACACAAATCCTAAAATTGTTTATAAACGTAAAAATCACATATGCTTTCTATTCAAAATGTAAGTCGATTTTACATTTTTTCAACATCAACTATACGTGCTCGTATGGATGCTCGGGTTGGCAGTGGGACATTTTAGAATATAAACCACGACATACGGGCATGTATAAAGTATTGCCAAAACAGTTTGTAATAAAATCCTGTTTTGCAAAAAATATAATACATTTTTCAAGTTATATATACAAAGCTAAGTTATTCTGATTTGATCTTTGTTTAATATTATGTTTCTCGGCAGTATAACTGTTGATACCATTTTCTTAATGTTTTAATAAAATAATAAATATCATTCATAAATAACATTAATACAATTATATAAAAATGAGGAAAAATGGTAAAAAAATATATCAGAAACAATTTTGTAATAATCTAAGAACCAATGTATAACAGTGAAGCCACTAGCTATATCATTGGTTGTTAGATTGTTACATATTGACGCCCCACGTTGGGCGCCAATGTGTAAAAGTATAAAAAAACCCTGTTGTTTATCTGCTGAACTTATTCTCTGATTGATTAGTCTTTGTAAAATTTTAGATGTAAGTTTTAGGGTGGTTTGGTTTTTTTGGAATAGTAGAATTAGTTCGATAGTTCTCCATTCTTCCAGTATTTTATTGTCTTTTATTATAATTTTTTTAATTAATGTTGTTAATTGTTTTTTAAATAATGTTTTTCGAACTTCCTATTATATTTATATTAACTCTTCATTTGTGGTTTTTTCTGGTGTTTCCGGTTCTAACGTGATTTTGTTCTTCTTCTATATAGATATTTTTTATATAGTCGATCCATTTATCCTTTTTATATGAGTTTCGGTTTTATTAATTCTTTTAACTCCGTTATTTGACCTCTTACGAGTGTAAAGCGCCATGCTTTCTATTATCGACCATAAAAATCATGTTCTATTTCTTTCGAAAAACGTTCCTAGTGATCGTTTTTCATTCTTATTACAAGTGCATGTTTCGTTTCTTACTGTCTTGTAATTATCTTATGCATCTTGTGTCTTGGTTGCATGTACTTCAGTTAAGCTTTTTTTTTCTTTACATTTTTTCTTCACTTCTTCACAAAACCATGTGTTATTCGTCTTAAAAAGAATTTGTTTTTATTTATATTTTTTTCGCCAAGAACTTCCTCAGCTTAGGCTGATATCAGAGTTAATTTTTGCCCAGCTGTTTTCGACTTTATCACTTTCTGTAATATATTTTTTCTATATGTACTTTTATATAAATTTTTATATCTTCTATGTCCTTTTTCTGGTTGTCTTTTTGCCAGCAGTACTCTTATCTTTCATTTTAATTTGAAATATATGTGTTATAAAACTAAGCTTATGTTTAAGAGGCTGACATTGGGTAAATGAATCAAATAAAAGTGCATGTAGAACTTTTAAATTACACAAAAATAATTGGAAATATACAAAAACTCGTACGGAGAAACACAAAATGTCTATCACAAAAAGATAACATTGGAAAACTTGTTAGGCATGATCATGTACAAGACGAATAGAGATAGCCCTTCTCCTTTTTAATTTAATATATTGTTATTGCTCATTTCCAAATTAGTTAGTAATATAAATGTATTTTTACCTTTTCTTCCATTACCGACTTTAATCATGTTATTAATAATTAATTAACGTTTAATATTATTGAATATACATTATTAAGAGTTCTGTGACAGTATTAGACTGGGAAATAGTCTTGTTCGGAATATTTATTCACAAAATGTATATCTGTATATGTCGGTATACAAATAAGGCAAACTTATATCAAGAAAGCGGCGTATTAAGCATCTCAGAAGAATAATTTCCCTTTTTGCCATCCAAAGTTTGTGTGTTATCCACACTATGTCATGTTTTACCCTATATTGGACTCATCAGATGGAAAAAAACTTGAAGGGCATGCCTCTTGTTCATATTTCCTACTTACGAGTGGACAACAATACGTAGACGCCACCTACCTTGGATAACAGCAATTAGAATTATCTGTATATTCCTGAACTACGTAGCGACTGCTGATTTACATTCCGAAGCGGTAAATTTGGTTAAGAGGTTTGCCTTTCTATTTTCTAACCTACCATTATCCGATGATCATAGAGTAGGGCAGAAGATGTCATATTGTGGTCATAGCACAACTTTTTAAACATAAATGACATATATTTCTCCTACATAACGCACCGCTCTCTTTGAACATAATTTTAAAAATTTGTTTTTGAAAAATTAAATACTGGTATTCAAATAATACTAAGCCGTTATTTTCTGTACAACTGTTTTGGCAATAAGATTAATCATATGGTATAGTAACACTGTTTAAAAATATTTTAAACAATGAATTGCGTGTTAATGCGAGAGCGTGCTTTTAAAAAAATTTATACACGATCATGGCACATTATTTTTTCAACAACGTACCTTATATTTAATAGATGCACCTACATATAAATTAGACAAATTTGGTCAGCAAGTGGGGTTAAACCAGTTAAAAATGATAATCAGTTCATTTTAATGTAAATCTTTGTAAACCTTAAATTAATGAGTTATTTTGGAATATTTTATAAGGATAAAATGTATTTTACACCCACAAACTAAAATATGATTAAATTAATAGTTTTTCTGATGTCTTATTTTACCTTTCGTATTATTCAGTTTTCGACGGATACCGTCCTTTATATTCTGTTATCATTAATTTTTGTCCTCGATAAAACGGATTGAAAGAAAATGCTCGAAGAAAATTATTAAACTTAGTAGGACAACAGGGGAATATTCAGAATTTTCGTAGAGAAAAAAATCGTATTTGATCAAACGACTGTGGAAAGATTGAGTTTTTGGCATATAAGATCTTGATTACAGAGCAATGGGGTAACACATGAAGAGGTGAATAGTAGAAGGAAGGTATATGACTGAAAAAACCCAATTAAACAAGCAGGTGAAAATAATTCTATTCTCTTGCTATTTCTTCTTCTGGTGTCGTATGTTACGCAAGGAAGGTTTCATGCTGGTTAGAGGATGCGCAGGGATTGTTCTTTTACTCTTCTTATTGTTGTGCTGATTTTATATCTGTCGCACAAGTTTGTCGCATCTTTCTGGACCAGTGAGTATTGGTTGCGACCTACTTCTACTTCGACCTCCCATTTTGCTGATTAAGAAGACATTACAAATTCTGTTTCTTAGAATTTAGCCAATGTATGAGACTTTTCGCTGTTTAACTATGGTTAATGGCCGTTTTTAAGTATTAGCTCTTCTTATTAGAGTCTCTTCATTTATAATATGATCGACACATGGAATTTTATGTAATCTTCTAGTGCTCCGATTGCTTTATTTTAAATGGTATATAAAGATATTTAAATTTCTCATTTTCATTTATGAGTTGGTGTTTTATTTATTTTTGCGATGTTAACATTATGGTACTCCTCTGCTACTCGAATAGTATTCACCATCTATTGCAGTTTTTTTTATTCTGTGCTGTGATAGCCGTATCGTCAGAATTTAGTAAATTATTTATGTTGGGTTTCCGTTTTTTTAAAGTCTTAATACTGTAGGGTAATCCAACTAGCCCCAAGTTCCTATCTCTTACCATACTGTCCTTAACATGTCCTGATATATATTTCTTACCATCACTAGTCCTGCCATAAATATTGATACAAGTGTAAACACAACTTGGACGGCGGACAAACTGATCGCACAGCCAAAAGTTATGTTGACATTACTGACTGTTGACGTGCAGGTACTCTAAACGCGCCAAAACATTCCAGTTTATTTTGAGCCGTTACAATAGAGTGGACAGACAAAGAGAATGGTATTGTTGCCATTGCTCTTCAAAAGGGCGGAATAGAAGAAGCTCGTATTTTTTAATTACTTAAACCACATTTTTTTGAATAATTAACAGAAATCCTATCCAAAAACTAAAAACCGTGTCTCGGGTAATGGATACTGCACTGAGAACTATGAGACGCATTATCAAACAAGACTTGGAGCTTTCATATAACAAACAGGACAACGCCTTGCCGTTACATCGCCTGTTGTAGTTGTACGGTAAAGAGCTCTACAAAAGCTCTACCAGAATTGGTACCAAGGACCGAACAAGATCGCTGTCTTACCTCAGCAATGATTTGGTGGAAAGTGTCATATGACGGCGTCAGTTCTTTAAATTTCTGTGAAAAAGGCGCTGAAACAGCAGCGAATAATTATCAATAGGACATTTTAACAAATTTATTGGAGCCCTTAAACCACACTATGTTTCAAAATATACCATGGATATTTTAACAGGCCTGCGCATAAGACCAAAACTACTCAATAGTGCCTTGAAAATCATGTACCTGAATATATTAGTAGTGACCATTAGCCGCCAGCCAGCCCAGATCTTAACTCACTCGACTACAAGTTGTACTCAGTTTTAGAAGGCATGATCTATACAAGACTTTGGTAGAAGCTGTGGACAATTTTCCTAAGTCAAATGGTGCCCATTTTGAATCATTTGTTTGTAGGTTGTTGTTTATTATATTAATAATAAAAGGTGCGAAGCTTTTTCAAATCAAACTTCTTCTTCATCTTATATATAAAAAAAATAATGCATCATATGTGAAAATTTTTTATATAACTGTGTGAATGTATATAGTTTTCGCCAAAATACGATAATTTTGTTGTCTATCATCTTCACACAAATTTTCATTTATGCGTAGTCTTAAGTTGCTTTAGATTGGCTAATAAAGAGCCTCACTTATCCTTAAATATAATATTATAGTATCTCAGTTATTGTTAAAGCAACTACATAATACTTAAATATTATATTACACCACAGGCTGACCAAATTATAGATTTGAGAATGACGGTAAACTATAAAACCAACAATATCAATTAATAAATAAAGTGGTAATAAAATATTTGTTCCTTTTGGTAATATTTCATCGAAATATTGCCATATATAATTCAGTTACTGCCACTCTGGAGTAAAATTTGAAATAGTAACTTAATAATATGCAAAGATCGCTTAATAGTAGTCATGAAGGCAACATTAGTGTTAAAAAAATAATATCTTCATTACTTATTTTGCTTTCAAAATTATTATCAGAAAATCTTCCGCAGCTGCTGAAATTAAGATTATAAGATTACTAAGCTTATCATTATTATAAAAATTAATAATAAATTTACATTCTGGAAATAAATCCTTTTTGGTTAGGCTATGTTTTAACTCTCTCTGTTTATCTGTTGATGCGCCTTCGGTACTTGATTTTTTTCTCGAGACCACTCTATTGAATCTCTAGATCAAGATATGAAAAACAGTACTTGGAATATTTACAAATACTCCTTGTGGTGTTTATAATATCTTGAACTTGAAAACAAGTACAATGAAGTGTATTAAGTGAGTTTGTAACATTGATCCTTTCAAAAAAATGTTTAATGTGTTTCTGTAAAAGTCTATATAACAAAAAATATTAACAACTTCTATCTATAGAGTTTTTGCAGATTCTTTTTTGTCTCTTTTTTTAAGTATTTTCACAAAAATTGTCAACTTCTTGTCCTTATCTTGTCGAATATAAATTTTCCCCGGATTACCAAATTACTTAAATAATTGGTATATTACTCAAAATCACCAAAGTATCGAAGTACTTTTTCAATACTAACAAGATATATGTGCTATAAACACTGAGATCCTTATCTCAATGAAAAACGAACAGTAAGTTATTCAATTCTTCTTCTTACTGTGACGTTTCCCTTTGAAGGTTGGCAATCCACTTGACTACAGATACGCACGAAACAGCGGCTCTGAAGATCTCGGTCGATCTTTTGCCGAGCCAATATCGCACTTAGTTCTTCCTTAAGCCAAGAATCTTCCTATTTACCTTTCCACTTAAATTTCTTCTTCAATGATCAACCGAAATATTGCATGTCTATAAAACTTCGATATTTGTTGTTCTTTTGATCCAGGGAATACATAGTATTCTCACACAAATGTACATTTCAAAAATTTCGATACATTTTTAGTAGATATAGAACCTACATCCTGGCGCAACCACTTAATCATAACCCCTCCTTGGTCGTAATTGCCAAACGGCATGACGTATAATGATGTATGAGATATATTGACAAGGGGATGAAAAATGGGGTTGAATGCACTATGTTTCATGTGTTTTGGAGTATGTTAAAAGGGCATTGCAGTATATCTTCGTTGTTAATTGTCCAATCGTGACGTAAGTAGGTTCGTTGGAAAGGAGATTAGACGCCGATGATTTTTTTATAAAAAAAAAACAAACATGGTGGCATTATCAAAAGGGTTTGGTAGGAAAAAAGTTTGAGGTGTCATGTTCCCACGTGTGCCATTGTGGCAACGTCCACTGATAGTCTAATGTACTACGTCCACCGTTAAACATGAACCTCCAACAGCATGATTTTAAAAGGGCAAGGGACAATGCATGTACCATTTGGCATGTAAAACACATGACAATTCTCATCCTGCATCACAACGTAGTTTGTCATTCAAAATCCTTTAATTTGAGGAGTCAAACAATAAAATCCCGACAATTCATGTCAATGATATACGATAGGATCCAAAGCGGCCTTATACATAATATAATTGAATTTTAACTGCCTATTTATTGTTAAAGGCGGAAAAACAAAACCATTGGCACAGAATCTTCTCTTATCGCATTTTGATCTCTAGCAAATCCTAACTCGCTCAATTTTGCACCAAGTGCTCTATACAATATCTAATTAGAAAGGTCTTTTCATGTATATTACCAAAATCACTGACCAAATACTATATGTACACAGACGAACCACATATAAAATTGATAAAATTATTGAGACCGAACACCTAAAAGTATTTCCAGTAAAATTTCATCATTTTATTCCATCAATAACAACGAAAATATAATGCAATGCCCTTTTGGCATACTATTTTTCATCCTTTTCAACGATATCTCTTACCTCATCCTTTTGACAATTACGACCAGAAAGAAGTTGCGATTTGAAAATCCAGCTCTCACAACAGTAGCGAAAAATTGGGAATACATAACAGACCAGCATTCGGATTCGACTGATTTATCTAACTCAACCATTGTGAAATCTGACAACGGAAAACATTTTCTAAATTATAATTAATGTTTAATTAAAGAATGCTGATAAACGTGGTATTTGACGAAGTAGTCATTTAAACCACACAATGCTAAGAAACCTTTGATAGCATTGGTTCAGGTTCAATTTTAAAAAATCTCATTAAGAAATTATTAACAGTAAGAAATTAAAGCAAAAGTAGAAAAAAGCCAAGCTTGAAACGGCTTCGGTTTGGAATAGCAGGACTATAAGAAGAAAAAACAAACCTTAAAATCATAAAATGTTTGAGAATAAGCAATATCTTCTTCTTTTTCAACTTAATTCTGTTTAAACAATTACGTGTTTTGTAGAATCAAATTTTTCAAATTTTTTCTATCATTTTCGTTTGCTTTTTTGAATTTCCTCTTCTACCTATTTACCCATTTAAGATCTTCTTAAATTTTTTGTTGACTTTTTTAAGTTTTCCCTATTTTTATTATCAATTGGTATTTTATTGGTTCAATATCGTTATATTTCTATATTACTCAAGTTTGCAATGTTTTATTGTTTTGATTATTTGTTACTGTTTAGCGTTTAACATTTTTACTTTTAATCCTGTTTCATTTTGACCTATCTAATATATTACTAGATGTATTTTATATCCATTTCACCTCTCCCAATTTTGTTTGTTTATCTTTACTTTGCTTTGTGAAACAGACAAAAAATATTGTGTGTTGTAAAAAGCTTCTGATGCAATTCCACACGAAATCAAAACTGATAGAATGCTTACAAATAATGAACTTGGGTTCATACGGCAATTTTAATTTAACATAATAAATAAACTCTATGTGAACCACAGTGCCTTTTTTATTCTTCTTCCTCTTTAGAAGCAATTCTGTTTGTTTATTGGCGGATTGATTCATTAGTTTTTGTAAAACTTTAGTTGTAATTTTAGGGTAGTATTTAATAAGTTTATACTTCTGTAGTTTTCTTTCTATTTTTTTTGTTTCTTTTTTGAATAGTAGAAGTAGTTCTCTAGCAAAATGCCTTAGTTAAAACCAAAATATAGAAAAAATGTTTTAACAAATTATTGCATATAAGGGGTACAGCCAACATCGCAATTACGACATATCAGATAAATGGGCAAAATGAGTTATCAAAAATTAATCCAGCAGCTAAAAAACAACAGAACCCTTGGAAGTGACAACATAATTATAGAACCCATAAAATATGCAGGAGAGCAGATGTGTGGGGAATGAAATAAAGGTAAAATTATCCCTAAGATGACAGAGCATTGTGTAAGATTTACACGCTGTATAATAGTGTGATACAAAAGAATCTCGAAGACTACCAGTGCGGCTTTTGACAGGGAAGTCCAACCGTAGATCAGAGTTTTTCTATTAGAAAATTGCTGGAGAAGAATTTATTACAGATGTTTATTAGTCGTTTGAAGATTTTGCCAAGCTTATGATAACTAAGTAAAGAATTCTATGTGGATGGTCATGGAAAGTGTAATGTATCAATTTAACTGAAATAATTAATAAGATTTCAACGATTAAGGTCAGAGTAGAGAAATATACCGCTAAAAGTTATTCTATTACCAGTAGTTTAAAACAAGGCGACATACTATTACTACTTCTTTTTAATATTGTGGTAAATATGGCCACCACATTTTCTCAGATCAGGCCCCCTAATGATTGTGGCATACGCTGACGGGATAGACACTTTTCACTGCAAAAAAATTGCAGTATTTTCGAGCCACTATTACTCATAACAAAGATGTTATTTAGATCAATGATTGGACCAGTCATAACAAATAATTTAGAAACCTGGACCATTACAAAATAAAATAAACTACTACTAAGACATTTTAAACGCATTTTTTTCTTTAAAAAAACACCTGAGCGGTGCCTTAGTTATTTACAGTTAGTCACAGAAAATTATACTAACTAGCCAATTTTTTTTATTAACCATCTTAAAAACTATCGCTTCTTGAGTTCTCCCCCAATGATATTCTTCAATTTTTTGGCTTAAACATAGCACTTACTATGCACAGGACTTTTACAAATAAACTATTTGCATTCAAGAGGTTTTACACTAATTCGAAATGTTTAGTTCTTTTGAGTCTTCTCGCTATTCGATGCTGATCCAGGAGTTTACGATTAAAATAGCCTTTACGATTGCATGGTTATGAAATCTGTTTTCATGCTTCTTTGAAAATTCTTTAATCTTATATGTGACCATTTTCACAGCTAGGTCTCTGTGTAGATCGCTACTTCTTACGTATCAGAGCAATTAAAATGTCGCTCAGTACTTTATTCCGAAAACTTTGAATCATTTTGATGCTACCCACACTAAAATATCCCCAGAGTTGTATGCCACACGTCCATGCCTTCTTCAGTACTTGTGTATATGTCAAAAGCTTATTATGTATTGATAGCTCCGATTTTCTTCCAAGGAGCTAGTACAGCTTTCTATATTTGATATTTAAATCTACTATTTCTTTTTGTAGTGTTTTTTCCATTTTAGCCTGACACCTAGATTCATGCCCAGATATTTTGTTGTATTGGCATGGGGTATAGTAGTGCCATTTAATACTAATGGTGTTTTATTTATTTTTTTGTTGTTGAAATCTATATTTATTGATTTGTTGTCATTGAGTTTTATACACCATTTCTTGGTCCATGCATTAACCTCATTAAGTGCCTGTTGCAGTTTTATTTGTGCTTTAATTTTATCATGATCAACTGCTAATATATTTATATCATAAGCAAACGTAGTAGTTATGGTTATGTTTAATACTGTTATATCGTAGGTGTACAGCAGATAAAAAGTAATGGACCCAAAATGCTGCCTTAGGTTGGGGTACTCTACCTCTTAATGTTCTCAAGTTAGAGCAACAGTTTTCATATCTTATTCTAAACGATCTTTTACTAACATACGACGTTAGTATTCGACTATGTTCTTTAGGGAAAAGTAAATCCAGTTTGTATTCTAGATCATCACGCCAGACTTCATCAAAAGCCTGGGCAACATCCAGAAAAACTGTCGAACATACTTTTTTTCCTCTAGATGTTTTTCTATTTGATCAGGGATTCTGAGGACGTGATCTAATGTTGTGTGAATATTTCTAAACCCAAATTGATGTAGAAGCATAATATATTTTTGTTCTATTATAGGTTTTAATCTTTTTAATAAGAGTTTTTAAACGATTTTAAAATTACTGGCAGCAACGATATTGGCCGATATGATGTTACCTCATTTGACGGTTTCCCACGATTTGCTATCATAATTCTACTTTCCAACATCTTGGGAAGTATTTAAGTATAATGGACGCATTAAATAGATTAGACAATAGTTAAGCTATCAGCTTAACTATTGTTTTTTTCATAGTCACTATCTTTTTCATAGATAAGCTGCTTTAAGAATTTGTATATTGATTCATGTTTAATTTTTTTAATTTCTCTGCTTATATTTTACGATATTGAATTTAACTTGGTTGGATTCACAGTTGTTGTACATCGCTGCCATTTTCTTCTCAGTCATCTTTTTTCGGCAACCATCATTCTTATCTCAGTTGGGTAATTATTACCTTTTGTCCTTCTTTTAATTAGCTTAGTGTTCACCCACGCTGCCTGCTGTATATCTATGTTTAACTTTTCTGTATTTTGGTCAAGCTCTTCAATTGTTTGCAAGCTGACATTCAGTTTTATTCTGTTTTCTAAATCCTGTAAGAAAGCTGTCCAATCTGTGGCCTTGTTAGACAATGTTGGTTTCTTTTCTTTCATAATTATTCTATCGCTTACTGTTATTGTTACTGAGGAGTGAAATGACACTAAGTCTAGTCCCTCTTCTATTTTAATATAATTTTGTTTGATTTTTCTAGCAATATAGAAATCTAATAGGTCTGGTATCTTATTCGTACATGTAGACCAGTCAGATAAAATTTATAGTTATGCTTTCTAGCTGCACAATATAGTGCACGCCCCTTGGGGATGATTAACCTATAGCCCCAGTAGGTGTGCTTCGCATACGCCTAAGATAAATTTTTCGCAAATGCTTTATATTAGTTCCGAGTAATCTTATTTTTTGAAATTATATTTTCTGCTTCTTGATTTTAAGAAAATGTGGTCCTGCAGTGGATATATTGTCCAGTACAACTGGGCAATACCGAATTAGAATAAATGAAGAGTTCGAAAGCATATACGACGACCCAAGTATAACAAACGAGATGAGTTAAGAGGCTCAGATAGATAGTAAATGTGCAGAGAGGCCAGGAAGAACGGCTCATGAAACCGATATATCATCTTAAAAAATTTAAGTTCAATGAGAATACAAAATTGGCAAAAAGATAATATGGATCCAAGGAGATGGAGGTATTTCGGATATAATTTATTGGAATATCTATTGTGTCTCTCATCATCATCATCATTTTGGCTTTACAACCCTGTGTGGGTCCTAGCCTCCCCAAGAATTTTTCTCCAGTCGTCCCTATCCATCGCCTTCCTCCGCCAAGCACGTATTTCCATATTTCTCATGTCTTCATCGATGTTACCAGGAATCTTGTTCTGGGTCTTCCTCTTCTTCTTTGACCAATAGGTCTATCAAGGAGCGTTTTTCTAGCTGGGTCGGTTTGCTCCATCCGCATTACATGGCCTACCCACCTCAAACGTGTTATCTTTATGTGTTTTACGATATCTGGTTCCTGGTATATCCTATAGAGTTCGAAGTTGTATCGTCTTCTCCAGACACCATTTTCATTTACCGCTCCATAGATGTGCCTTAGTATTTTTCTTTCGAAACATCCTAACATGTTTTCATTGCTCTTTGTTAGAGTCCAGGTTTATGAACCATATGTTAGGACTGGGCGTATTATTGTTTTGTAGAGTTTTACTTTTGTATTTCTTGATATAACTGTAGATTTAAAAAGTTGTGTCTCTCAACGGAAGATTTATATGTTCATGGCTAGATCCACTTTTATACTAATGCGTTCGAACATTTTTTGATTGGAGCGTGTATCGAATTATAAAACTATTCAAAGAAAAGACAGTGCCCATCCCAATTTGTATGATTATTGTATTTTTCTCTACTATATTTAGCCGATTATATTTAGGATTTCTGCTTACTTTGGTCTTTATATTTTTTTATTAAACAGTTGCTATGTCAAAATAATTTAGTTTAAAAAATAGGAAAATTCGAAAATATTATTAATGTTGTTTTGCATTGCTGAATATTAGAAATGAAGTACATTTTAACTTTCTTAAATTAAAAGTAAATATCAATGTTTATCCAGATCATATTTGCAGTATTACTAAATTATCATTTCTAATTTTTAAAGCGTACATGAAATATTAGTCAAACTTGGTACGTGTAAAAATATCAATAAAAAGATAAATTTATTACATGCTGTTTGTACCAAAAATGAGAAAAAGGAAATACTTTTAATCTACAAGGACATATCAGAAAATCTACGATTTCTACAAAATTAAAAGGAATATAATGTAGGTGCATGCTTAGGTAAAAGCTGGCTTAGTTAATAATTTAAGTTGTTTTACATTCGCACTTAAATTATTAGCTGATAGTTAATCATCAAATTTAAGTAGTTTTTCTGTCGAACGAAGGTTTAGTTCGCACTTGGGGAAGGGGTCAGTTTTTTAAACTCATCTAAAGTTCTTTTCTCATCGAAAATATTTCAGTCGAGAGAAGGCGAAAACAAAATAAATATAATTGATTACAAGTCTCTTAGATATTGTTATTAATAAAAATTCAAATCATCGAACAATTCTCTCGGCTGATTCAAGAATAATCTTCGGGCCACCTCTTTTTTTTTGGAAAATAGTCTGCAAAAAACTTTTGACGGCACTGGCGGCAATTCACTTCATTTTTATTCGAATAAATGAGCATTTTAAGGCCAATATTAAACCTTGGAAGAATAGTTTCAAATTGATAAATCGTCTTCATCACGGAGTCAAACGCGCACTTGATTCCAGCGAATGTTTTAAAAACATTTTAACCGATCCCTGTAACCTAAAATTTAAAACGTAAGATCAACTAAACAATAAAACCTATTTGTCTTATATTTAAATATAATTGACGAACAGTAAGGTAGCAAGTAGTTTATTAAAATGAGTTAACGCAACGTAGAGATGAAATTTACACGGATCAGTTATCACTTTTTGATACATTCGATATACACAGGCATAGCAGTAAATAATTTCAGAATCAGTTGACGCTACAATTTAATTTTTAGACCTAATACGTTTTTCAACCGCACTGATTAATAACTCGGGCAGTGGTGCGTTAGTGTCGTTGGGGCCTCTTGAAGCTGTGGCGAAGAAACGTGGCACAAGCTCGACTCCTCTGAGCTATTATTTCCACTAGATGGTCTTCAAGTACTAGAAGGGGTGTCATCGGCAAGCTGAAGGTGGTGGCGATATTAAGACTGTCCCATTGTCAAACGGCGCTGTTGGGAAACCTCGGAGGCGGCAGTGGGGGTGGGGGGCGATTGTTGGAGTTGTTCTCTCCTGCACGCGAGGAGTGGTCAGATCCAGCTAGATGCACAGATCAGATAATTTAAGTTTTACAATTCTAATTATTGTATTGAGCGACAATATATATGGAGTGTATTGCAAATTGTGTATATACGGTTCTTTTGCAGTTGTAATTAAGTTAATATATACATTTTTAATAGGCTATAAAACACTGGTAACTACCATTATAGAAATTATCACAAAATGTTACTAGATTACTAGACTTAGATTTATTATGTTTTATAGTGTTTTTATGTGCAATAATTCGTCTATATAAATATTGATGTGTATGTCCAATATATGATGAGTTACAGTCTTTATAGTTTACTTTATAAACTACGTCTGATTGACTGTCTTTATTGACCATAGGTTTAAATTTAAAGAAAAATTTATTGAATGTTTTTGGTGATTTAAGTCCAACATTGCAGGCTTGGAGACAGACTACGTTCCACTGGTGGAAGTATTTCGAGTCAAACTCAAAACAGTGCAGAAAAAGAAAGAACAATCATACGACTTACGTATGCTGAAAGACCTTGATACGAGGATGAGAGTCCAAGCCACGTTAAACAAGCAAGTGACTGCAATTAAAAACGATTCGAATGAAGAACAAACGATCAAACATATTACAGAAATAATGCAAAATGTAAAGGATAAACACTTAGAGACAGATAGATTAATAAAGAAAAAATCATGGATGACAGATAAGATCCTAAAACTAATGGACAAAAGAAGAGAAGCCAAAAATGACCCAGACAAATACAAAACCATAAATATATTAATAAGAACGAAAATCAGAGAAGCGAAAGAATAAGAAGCAAGGGAAAGATGCGAAGAAATTAAGACTCTGCAGTCAAAATACGATGGTCACAATGTACATAGGAAAGTTAAAGAACTTAGGGCAACTAAGACGAAGGCAGAAGGAAATATAATTGATTCTGACGGAAACATCATCTTGTACAAACAGAGTAAAATAAGAACGTGGAAAGAATATCTAGAAAAACTATTTGAAAACCAAAGAGATAACACCTTTGAACTAGAAGAAGAGGTAAATGATGGACCAAGAATATTACAGCAGGAAGTTTATTCCGCAATAACACAGTTAAAGGATGGCAAAGCGGCAGGTCCTGATTATATACAAGCAGAACTACTCAAACTAATGGACAACGAATCAATAACAATAACCGCAAAGATATTCAACAACATATACAACTCTGGAGAAATAACAACAGAATGGCTGAAATCTGAGTTTATTACACTTCCAAAAATCCAGGAGCCAAAAAATGCGAAGATTAACGTACTATAAGCCTCATGAGTCATCTCCTTAAATTGTTCCTAAAGATAATTCATAAGAGAATCTACAAGCTGTGTGAAAGTCAAATTTCCCCCAACCAGTTCGGGTTCACAAATGCTGTTGGTACTAGAGAGGCTTTGTTCTCAGTACAAGTCTTATTCCAGAGATGCAGAGACGTCAACTGCGACGTATACGCATGTCTGGTTGATTACGAGAAAGCGTGTGATCGAGTACAGCACGCCAAGATGATGCAAATACTAAAATAAGCAGAAATAAACGACCAAGATCTGAAAATATTTAGAAATCTTTAGTGGAATTAGACAGCAAATCTCAGAGTTGGAGGTGAACACACTGACTATGTGAAAATCAAGCGTGAAGTGAGGCAAGGCTGTATTTTGTCTCCTCTAATCTTCAATCTGTAGTCTGAAAGAATATTTATCGAAGCTTGCACGAATCTAAAAAAGGTATTCTACTAAATGGTTACCGGCTAAACAACAGATAACAGAAACAACAGATAGTCATCAGATATGCAGATGACACCATAGTATTTGCGGACAACTTAGAAGACCTACAAGTTCTCATGAACAAAATCATGTCTTACAGTCAACAATATTGACTCAATATAAACGTTAAGAAGACAAAGCTTACGATAATTAGCAAGAAGAGGATAACAGAAGGTCAACTTTACGTCAAACAATCCCCCGTAGAAAGAGTGACGCACTACAACTACCTCGGCACCATAATCAATGAAGAATGGACCAACAACCAGGAGATTAGAGCAAGCATCGGAAAAGTTAGATCCACTTTCAATCGGATGGGGGCCTTCTTCAAGAGTCACAACCTCTCTCTTGATTACAAAAGTAAGAATGCTGCGATGCTACGTCTTCTCTGTCCTTTTTTATGGTGTTTAATCGTGGACCTTGAACGAAGATATGTGCAGAAAACTGGAAGTATTTGAGATATGACTGACCACGTCACAAATGAAGAGGTCCTCAGAAGAATGAATAAGAACCGAGAGGTACTGACTTAGACTTAGAATCTGGTTCTGTGCAGCTTTTTCGTGCTGCTGAAGATAAGATAAAGATCGCCATGATAATCTCCAACATTCGCAACGGATAGGCACATCAAGAAGAAGAAAGTCCAACATTGTTAATATTAAGTTGATTGCTGTTGTTGGTTGCAATTAAATCATAAATTTTGTTAATATTAAAAGAAGAAGTCAACAAGAATATATATCACAGTAATAGGAGGTCTAAAAACATATCTACAATCTTACATACAACACATATGCAACACAGAATACACATAAACACAAAATCGATTTTTGATCAATTTACATACTCAACCACAATAACGATACAATTTTTTACACATATAATACAAAATACACAAAATAGTCAAAATTTAATATTCCTAGGATAAAAACACCACCCACATTTGTACAGCCATTATACGCTGTTTGCCTACAAGATCGAGGTCCAGCAGGTCAATTTTAAAATGACAAATAATAATCTTTTTTTGAAAACGATTTCTAGAGTAGAAATCGAAACGTCAAAGATTAGTTAATTAAAAATATTACTTATTAAAATTGTAATCAACTCATTTGCTTGCTTTTCTTTACCTTATTTATTAAATGTTTAAAAATTTGAAACCCTGTACAATTCGCAATACACTAATATCCCTAAAATAAAATAAATAGCTGATACATGCATGGGCCTTACCTTTAATAAGATTTACACTAAAAAAGAAATATTAGGTATTAAAGGTTGGTAAAAGGTCTGCGTCTATTATCTATAAAAAATTTAAGCCAGAAGTTTTTTTAAAAAGGTTGTGGCAATCGTTTGTTTACAGTTCCCAGTAACTGATATGCGTACAAAACTTAACGAATAACTCAGTGGATGGGTTTAAACAAACTATAAAGTATCTTAGTTAATCGTATGGATAGCCAAGTGCTGTGTGTAGGTTAGCAGTGCCAAAAAATGTTTTCTATTTGAAAAGTGTATAAAGGTCAAAATGTCACATTTTAAAATGTATTTGCTCTTAATAGGTTACCTGCTTCTGTTTTATGCAAACTACACCTCTAACAATTCTAGAGTTAGATCAGAAGTAGAAGATTTCGAAGCACTATTATAAACAATGTACAAAAATGCCAGTTAGAGCGTAGTTTCATTACAATGATGCTCAGCTGTTCTATAATAGTACTACTGCTATAAAAATAAGCAATTTGAAGTAATAAAATTATAGTCATAAGACAGAGTGTTGTGACTCCGACTAAATCTTGGGAACTACAATAGATACAGCAACAAGAATCCATATTATAACTCTGTCGACCAAGATAGAATTATAGAAGTTATGTTGGAGTTCGAAATATGACCGTTAGGAGGTGCACCCTACAGAGTCTTCTTCTTTTTCTTCATCTTCCAATGTAAACATGACTTTGTCTGTTTTTCACTGTGCCTCCAGTAAGTTGCCGTTCCATCGTTTTCGTGGTTTTTATGCTGATCATCTTCCTATTGGGGAACCATCTCGTGCCGTCTTTACTACTCTATTTGTTATCATTCGGCTACCTGCGGCACTGTTTGCTCTATTCACTTGATCTTCCACTTCCGTTTCGAGCTTTCCGTAGCTAGATAATGTGATGCCTAGATATTTAAACCGCATAACTTGTTCTATTATCTAACCTTCCAGCTCCAATTTACATCTTTGTAAATTTGCTTTTATATTATACACACAGAAATAAGGACAAAGATCAGAGATGCAAAGGAAAGATGGTATAGTGACAGATGCGAAGAGATTGAACAGTTAGTAGAGAAACATGATAATTTAAACCTTCATATAAAATTAGGGAAATAACAGGCACTAATATTAAGAAAAAATCAAATATACTGCTGGATAAAAACGGCAAAATAATTATAGACGTCGGTGAAAGGCTTAAAAGCTGACAGGAATATATTCAAGAGCTATTTAAAGATGAACGGACTAAGATAGTACTAGAGCAGGAAAAGTTCGACAACGGCCCAGACATAACAGAAGATGAGGTATTAGAGGCGATAAAGCGAACAAAGAACAACAAGGCAACAGGTCCTGACGAAATACCTGTAGACATAATACGGTTAATAGAAGAACAGCAAGTTGGAATATTGGTCGACTTATTCAATACAATATACAGTACAGGAATCGTTCCCAGAGATTGGCTGATGTCAACATTCATAACATTACCAAAAAAAAACCAAATGCAAAAGAATACCAAGACCACCGGATAATAAGTTTAATGAGCCATACGCTCAAAATATTTTTAATAATTATACACCGGAGAGTACACAACAAACTTGAGCAGGACATCAGTGACACACAATTTGGATTTAGAAATGCACTGGGAACGAGGGAAGCCCTGTTCGCTGTGAATGTACTTGTGCAAAGGTGCATAGATGTTAATCAGCTAGTTTATATGTGTTTCTTGGATTACAACAAAGCCTTCGATAAGGTCAGACATAACCGTCTTATCGAATTACTTGAAAAGAAAAACTTAGATATAAGAGACATCAGGATCATTACCGCTATCTAATATAATCAGATCGCTATGGTAAAAGAGAACAACGTCTTTTCAAATGAAATACAGATTGAGAGGGGCGTCAGGCAGGGCTGTGTCCTGTCTCCTACTTTGTTCAATTTGTATCCAGAGGAAATAATCCAGGAAGCACTAGAAGAACTAACTATGGGAATAAAAGTAAATGGCCGACCAATCAATAATATACGATTTGCCGACGACACTATTTTATTAGCGGAATGTCTTGAGGATTTACAACAAATGGTTGACAGAGTGGTAGAAGTCAGTAAAGAAAACGGACTGTCCCTAAACACAAAAAAGACACAATTTATGGTAATTACAAAAGCCCAACAGCGCCAAGAAAACATAACAATACATGGAGAACAAATTAAAAAAGTTGAAAAATATAAATATCTGGGTAGAATAATTAACGAATATAATGAGTACACAGAAGAGATTAAGGCAAGTGTAGGACAGGCAAGAAATTCTTTTAAAAAACTGAAAAAAGTACTCTGCAGCAAGGACATTTCAATTTCTTTAAAGATATGACTTCTGAGATGCTACGTGTTTTCCGTATTATTTTATGGGTTGGAGGCTTGGACATTAAAGAAAGATGTTTTGGACAGATTAGAAGCCTTCGAGTAATGGGCCTACAGAAAGATATTAAGAATAAGTTGGGTGGATAGAGTCACGAATGTCGAGGTGTTGAGAAGAATGGGAAAAGATAAAGAGGTTCAAAATACAATTTAAGTCAGAAAACTGCAATATCTGGGACATGTCATGAGGGACGACCGTTAAAACTTGCTGCAATTAATAATACAAGGAAGAACACAGGGTAGAAGGAGTCGCTGAAGAAGACGTATCTCCTGGTTAAACAATTTGAGAGCTTGGTTTAACTGCACTTCTGCTGACCTCTTTAGAGCAGCGGTATCGAAAGTGCGAATTGCCATGATGGTTGCCAACCTTCTTAGAGGAGATGGCACATGAATAAGAAGAAGAAATTTGCTTTTGCAAAACCCATGCAATAACCATGCATTCTGTTTTTTTTTTGGAAAAGTAATTTGAAGAAATGTTAACTTTTCTGGCGGTTATATTTATTTGGCATACGTTGTAAATCATCTTTACTTGAGAGAGTAGTGTTGCGTCGTCTGCAAAGAAGAATATTTAAAGTTGTTTTTCTCTCATTTGGTATCTTTTTTTAGTTCTTACTTTTCATCAATAATCAGGTTTAACAATAAAGAACTCAGGAAATCTCCCTGTCTTATCCCATCGCCAGCTTCAACAGGGTCAGTTAGTTCTTCTTCTACTTTTACTTTTATTGTGTTATTTTGGTAGATATTTTTGTTTGTTTTGATTATTCCTAAATGTATCTCTCTTGCGTACAATAAGTGTAAATGTCTTTAATATTTGACCCGGTCAAATGCGTTCTAAAGATCCACGAAACATAGATATGCAGGTTTTTTGTGTTTTAATGATATCTTTTGCATTTGCCTCATTATAAATATAGCGTCGGTGCATGATCTTCTCGACCAAAAACCTTGCTGTTCTTCTGCTAGTGTTATAATTTAATTCAGTTTATTTGTTATCACTTTGGTTTAGTGTTGTGTTTAATAAATTAATTTCTCTGTAATTTTCCGGGTTTGATTTGCCTCCTTTTTTGAAGAGAGGTATTGGAATACTTGATCCCCATTCTTGGAGAATTCGGTTTTATTCTATTATTTTTTAGATTAGTTTTAGTAGTTGTTTGGTCAGATTTGGCTTTCCCAACTTTAGGAGTTTGTTCGGTATTCTATCCTCTCCTTGTGATTTCCTGTTTTTTAATTTCCTTAATGCTTTCTTTACGTTTTCCTCCTCAATATTTATTTCTTCGTTTGCAGTCACCTCTAGTGGTGACAGTTTATTATCGTCTTATCGTTATCTTTAGTAAATAGGGATCGAAAGTAGTACCCATGTCTCCAGAGTAACCAATAAATATTGGGGAAATTATGTCAATAGTTGCTGACATTTCAAATATCTATTTAAAAGCTTAATTAATGATACAGCAAGCTACCTCAGTTTCTACCATCATCATCATCAACCTGTATGCTTCCACTACTGGACATAGGTCTCCCTCAGCTCTTTCAATGTCTCCGTCTTGGGCTTCTCGCATCCAGTTACCGCTAGCACGCTTCAGATCGTCAGTTCATCTGGTTGGTGGGCGTTCTCTTTTCCGTAGTACTTCTTGTCTTGGTCTCCACTCGACAATAGGTTTTGTCCATCGATTGTTTGATAATCTGGTGACGTGTCCTGCCCAATTCTCCTGTTACCTGTGAGTACAAGTAACACACACTAGTCAAAGATTTTCTTGTGAGGCATATGGGTAAGTCCGATTTAAATACATAGTTTAATTTACTAAACGCTGCCCAAACTAATCCTATGGGACGCCTGAGTCAATTTTTATACCTTTTGTAAATTATAACGATATATGTCACTATTATTATTTGTGCGGACTCTATTGATATGTGTCCATGTTTTTCTTGATAGCTCAAAACCACTAGCTGAATTTTGTGTAATACATGATACTAGGTACATGTACTCCTCCTAGTACCCATCCTATTAGAGTTGGATGTCTGGACTTCAGTCTTTGTCACTATAGCACTCTTAGATGTTCATGTATCGAGAGTTGAAGGTTGTTTAGTAATTTTTTGTATTTCTTCCATGATAAGGAGGTTTTTCTTCAAATGAAAACCACAAGCTTCCATCCCGTTTGGTCATATTTTCAAAAGTAGCTTTTTGAGTGCAGGGCATATCTAACCAAAATCAGTATTAAGAAAGAATTCTGCAGAAGTCCATTAATAATTTCCTCCATTCCAGTTATAAAATTTCTCATAATCACTTGGAACGTTCTGTTCGGGAGAATGTTATCTATAAGGCACACGATCCTTAACTTACGCATGTAATTTTATGCAGAAGCTATTAGATAAGACACTGTCTCCAGACGGAACTTTTAATAGAATGAGAAAACTTTTTTGTAATCGCGATATCAATATATCGCTCCGAATAAGAATGCTTCGAATAACATCGTTATACAACATTAAATTTTATTTACCCTTTTGTATGGGGTTGAAGCTTGGACACTTAAAAAATCCAACATTAAAAACTTAGAAGCATTCAAAATGTGGTGTTACCGACGTATTTTGAAAATATCATGGATGGATCGCAGAACAAACGAACAAGTTCTCGAACAACTAGGAAAACAATGCGAAATTTTAAATTCTATAAAAATCAGGAAATTGGAATACTTGGGTCACATCATGAGACGTGAAAAATACGAACTACTGAGGAATATAATGCAGGGTAAAATCAAAAGCAGAAGAAGCGTAGGAAGACGTAAAATCTTGTGGCTACGCAATCTCCGTGAATGGTTTGGATGCAGTTCAATTGAACTATTCAGGCGCGTAACCAACAAAATTATAATTGCCAGAATGATTTCCAATCCCCGATAGGAGCGGAACTTGAAGAAGCAGAAGATATCTCAGACCCATGCCGCATCGACTTTATTATTTATTCCAGTAGTAAACGAAATATTAGTGCGCAATATTTCCTGGCCACAGCCTACAGGCCTAGTAAATAATCTGTCAATATAATAAGCAAGGCTAAATTATAGAGAAAGCCACTATAGAAAGTAGTAAACGTATAACTGAACAATAAAGAAATACAAAACAGGAAATTATATATCTTACTGCAAACAATTATTAAATAAGATTTGATAAGTTTGAATATTAAGCGCGAAATAATTAATACACATCTTTTGGTAAACCAACAGCCAATTGACAGGGTAAACAGCTACACATATCTTGGTACTAACATAATAAACAGTCAATAGGACCACTCTACTGAAATAAAACAACGCATAGGGAAAGCAATACTTGGGTCATGTGCTGAGAGGCGAAAGATATGAATTACTTCAAGTTATACTGGAAGGAAAAGTACAGGGCAAAAGATCAGTAGGAAGACGCCAGAACTCGTGGCTGAAAGACCTGAGGAGATGGTTCGACCGCTCATCCGCAGAGATCTTTCGCGCAGCAGTTTCCAGAACTACAATTGCCATTTGGATCGCCAACCTTCGAAAGTAGACGGCGCAATGAGAAAAAGAAGGGAAAGCAAGATCAGCGTTCGTAAAGATGAAGTCTCTTTTCAGAAGTCACGATTTACAACCTAGTACCAAAATATCTATCAGATACTACGTATTTTCTACATTATTATACAGAATAAAGGCATTGACACTCTCTGAAGATTCTTTAGAAAAGCTCGAGGCCTTCGAGATGTGGTGTTACAGGCGCATCTTACGAATTTCATGGGTGGATCGTGTGGCTAATATTGAGGTCCTACGTAGAATGGGCAAGGAATGCGAGATCACTAATACAATCAAAGTGAGCAAATTATAATATCTTAGCCATGTTATGAGAAATGAACACAGACTTAGCTTATTGCAACTCATTCTTCAGGGCAAGGTATTTGGAAGGAGAAGACCAGGGAGAAGAAGAATATCTTGGCTTAGGTGTAAAAGGAAGTGGTTCAATATGTCTAAAACCGGACTATTCCGAATAGCTGCAACTATAGTTAGAATAGCTATGCTGATCGCCAACATCCGGAACGGATAGGAACCGTAAGAAAAGAAGAAGTTTAAATATGGTATCCTTAAAACTAATTGGTTCACGATACACCATCTGCAGACAACAAACTGAGAAACAGAACTGGAGAAGAAACAACGAACAGAGATGAAATATTAAGAATAGTGGAAGAGTTCTACACAGAGTTATATAGATCAAGAAAAAAAGATAACAATACGGAACCTCCAATTACACTAAAAACTGGGGTATTAAACCAAGGATCAGATTTAATGCCCGATATAACAAAATCAGAAATCAAAGAAGCCCTGAAGAAAATGAAAAATAATCGAACCCCGGGTGAAGATAGAATAGTATCAGAAGCACTAAAAATTGGAGGCGATGTATTACTTGAAAAAATTAAACAACTTTTCAATATCTGCCTTCACAGCGCCAATATTCCAACAGACAGGAACAACGCTACTATGATTCTATTACACAAAGCAGGAGACAAAGCAAATTTAGAGAATTACAGACCGATTAGCCTCCTCAGCCATATATATAAGTTGTTTACGCGAATACTAGTAAAGAGAATGGAAAGAAAATGAGAGACTTATCAACCAAGGGAACAGGCAGGATTCCGAAAAAGTTACGGAACAAATGACCATCTACAAAGTATAAAAACCCTAATAGAGAAAGCAGTGGAATACAATAAACCTCTAGTTCTAATATTTATCGATTTTCACAAAGCCTTTGACACAGTTGAGCTAAGCAAAATATTACAGGCGCTTAAAGAATGCAGGCTAGATTATAGATATACTAAATTATTATACAAAATATACCTGCAGGCAACAACCACTGTCAGATTACATACTAACAGTAATCGCATAAAAATAGAACGGGGGGTTAGACAAGGAGACCCAATGTCACCTAAACTTTTTAATACGGTGCTAGAACATGCTTTTAAGAATTTGGATTGGATGACAAAGGGAATAAAAATAGATGGAGAATATCTAAACAACTTACGTTTCGCCGATGATATACTTATAATAGCTGAAGATCTAGGTATGGCAAGAGAGATGGTACAGGAATTCGTTGTGGCTACAGAAAGTGTAGGTTTAAATATAAATATCTCGAAAACAAAAATCATGACCAATTTGGTACCCAACCAGAACATCAGTATTGGTGGGAAAGAAATAAAACTCGTAGATAGATATAAATACCTGGGACATGAAATTATGATTGGCAGGGATAACCAGACTCATGAACTGAAGAGAAGAATCGGCCTTGGGTGGGCAGCATTTGGAAAACTGAGAGAAACTTTTAAAAGTGAGCTGCCCACATGCCTAAAGAGAAAGGTATTTGATCAGTGCGTCCTCCCAGTCTTGACTTACGGAGCAGAAACACTTACCTTAACAAAAGCAGCAGCTACCAAACTGAGAGTCACGCAGAGAAGAATGGAGCGGTCCATGTTAGGAATAACTCTGCGAGATAGAATAACCAACGAAGAAATCAGGAGAAGAACCGGAGTGACTGACATCATCGAGAAGATAGCCAGACTAAAATGGAGATGGGCAGGACACATAGCCAGAATGACAGATGGGCGATGGACAAAGAGGTTATTGGAATGGAGGCCAAGGGAAGACAAGAGAAGCGCCGGTCGACCACCTACAAGATGGACTGACGATTTAAGAAGACTCGATAAAAACTGAATAAGAGCGGCGCAAGATAGACGGGGTTGGAAACATGAGGAAGAGGCCTATGTTCAGCAGTGGACTCTTGAGGCTGGATGATGATGATGATGACACCATCTGCAATTGTTTAACTCAAAGATATAAGATTATAATGCTAATAAAACTCACTTACTATAGAGTAAATACATTTTAAACGTAAAAGCTCTGCCTGCCTTCGACCTTTTACACGTTTTGTTATATTTAATACATTGGGGTGCACGTTGTATTTACAGTGTCTAAAATGTGCCTGGTTGTTGGTTGTTAAGTTGTATACCTGGTACTGTGGCGTATGCTGAATGTCTTCTAAGGGAATATGATGATGTTTTGAACATTGGCCTCTCGAATGGATTTGGAACTATCGAAAATAATATGTAAATAAAATGATTGACAACCTTTACTGATTTTATTTGCTACAAAATTATATTTACTCTATTGCGTTTGTAGTTAGTTTTGTAAATTATCCAACCTTGGAATTATTGTTTATTATTAAAAAATAGATAAATCGTGTGAATAATGTCATTTAAAAAATTATATCTGGCGTTATATGAAAAAACTTTTTAATATAAAATAGTATTTGATTTGAAATAAGTACTCATTTGAAATTATATATATTTTTCAACTATTTATCAGTAAATGTTAAGTATGTAGTTTAACATTGTTTAAATCTTTAAATTTATGTTTAAGTTTATCTTAAAACATAAAAAAAAATTCACACAAAAGCTTAATTACGTTAGAAAAGCAGAAATATACAGTGTGTCCGTAAAGTATGGAATAAATTCGATATTTCCTAATTGAAAAGCCTTTTTAAAAAAATCTAAAACACGTCGTTTTTTAAGTTTAATGTTCTACATTTTACAATAAAATTTCATTATACAAGGTGATACACATTACAGTGATGACGTCATCGGCTCTTTTTTTAAATATAACAACCTGTATTTAAGGACATTTTTAGGTCAATAAAAATGAGCTGATTCCAAAAAAGTATAATACTGGGGGTCTAACGGATATAATTTAAAAGATATGCGCTTAGAAAATTAATTTTTATTGATTTATAATATTAATAAATTATAAATAAATTATAATAAATAACTTGAAAGTAATCCTGTAATTAATACATGACTTAATCTTAAATATTCGAATTGTAGCCCTTGTTGTATTTGACAGTAACCCAAACGTTGTACAAATTATTGTAGAACCTTGTTTATGCTTTCTTGAGAAATATTGTTTATTTCTTTACGAATTCTTGTTTTTAAGTCTCCGATATTTGCAGGTTTCGTTTTATAAACAACATTCTTTAAATGACCCCAAATAAAATAATCCAAAGGATTGAGGTCTGGCGACCTCGCTGGCCATTCAATATGTCCACGTCTTCCAATCCACCTGTTCGGAAAAAATTCGTTTAGGTACCTTCGAACATCTAAAGCATAATGCGAAGGCGCACCATCCAAAAAAAAATTTCTGTTGAAACTATAAACTTTTATCAAAACCTCCAAGATTAATTGTACTGGGGAATAAATTAACAAAAGTAGGTCGAGATCATCATCATATAACGGGGATCCTACGGCGATTGCCGCTACCCGCATTTCAGCCTCCATCTTTTCCTATCTCTCCGATCTCCCTCTTCTAAGCCTTTAGATTGCATTGTTTTTGTAATTTCTCTTCTCCAGGAATTTGGTGGTCTTCCCCTTTTCCTTCTTTCTGGCGGAACATACATTAAGGCTTTCTTTGGCCACCGCTTCTTCTCCATTCTCATCACGTGACCATACCATTGTAATTGCCTTCCTTGTATTCTATCTGAAAGAGTATCTCTAATTCCTGTACGGTTTCGTATTTCCTCATTCCTGATTCTTTCCATTCTCGATACTCGACATGACCTTCTCAGATAATCCATTTCCACAACGTCTACTTTATCTCGTTCATTCTTTGTCATCGTCCAACATTCGGCACCATATGTGGTAATTGGTTCTACAATTGCTCTGTATACGTGAAGTTTGGTATGCATCTTTATTTTATTAGACCACAGTAATGAATTCAGTATTCGGATGCATTTTTTCCACCGGGTTATTCGGTTTTGTACATCTATCTTAACTCTGCCATCTGCTGATATAATGCTTCCTAGATATTTATACTGGTTGCAGCCTTTTATGACTGCGTTTTAAAGCCTCAGATAATAATATGTGGTATTTCCTCCAATTTTTAAATATTCTGTTTTACTTATGTTTACAGTAAGCCCCCATTTGGCATATTCCTCAAATAATTTTCGATTCATATAATTTATATCTTCCTCATTGGTTGCAACCACCACCTGATCATCTGCAAACAACAATGTATACAGAGTTGCTTGTCCCACTTCGATGCCCATAAATCTACATTTATTTCTCCAATTCCTCAATGCTTCTTGGACGTATATTTTAAGTGGGTACGAGATACCCACTTAAATACTGAAGGTATGCTGGCCCTTTTACATTACCTTTGAAATAGTTGGGTCAAATGATCTTATTTCTTACAATGCCAGCCCATACGTTTACCTTTTGCGGGTATTGTGTATGATGTTCCCGAATCCAGTTGGAGTTTTCTTTTGCCCAGTATCTACAATGCTGACGGTTGACCTCGCCATTTAATTTGAATGTAGCCTCATCAGAAAAAATAATATTTTGAACCAAGAGAGCGTTTCGGTGGCTGTTATCCATTATTATTTTGCAAAATTGTATTCTTTTATCTGGATCATCATCGTTTAATTTCTGTACAACTGTGCATTTTACTTACTTTACTTACTGTTACGTACTTTGTGTACTGTTGTTTTGTAAACATCGAGATCACTACTAACCTTACGAACAGAAGTGTGCGTATCTTCTTCAAAAGCAAGTAGAACATCTAATGTGACATAATTTACAGAGGGACGATCTGATTTGCGTGCATTTTCAACCGTACCAGTTTCTCGAAATATCTTTTTAATCTTACTTACTGTTGACTGCGTGATGGGTATTTCTGGATATTTATTATTAAATAAATTACACGCTTCCATCTGAGTTCGCGATTTGTCTCCATACCCAATCATCATGAGTATTTCAATTCTTTGCTTTACACTCAAATTCATTTTTACTTAAAATTAATTCTAAGCAATAATACAGAACATTCACGAATTAATACAATTATTGTACTACTTAATTGTTATTGAACGTTACTAAAAATAATTACAGTTTACCAAAAACTGGAAGTAGGCTACTTTTTTGCAATTGATAATAAATAATTTATTTTCTAAGCGCATATCTTTCCAATTATATTCATTAGACCTGAGTATTATACTTTTTTAAAATCAGCTTATTTTTATCGATCTAAAAATGTCCTAAAATACAGGGTGTTACATTTAAAAAAAGAGCCGATGAGGTCATCTGTGTAATGTGTATCACCCTGTATAATGAAATTTTATTGTAAAATGTAGAACATTAAATTTAAAAATCAACGTGTTTAAGATTTTTTTAAAAAGGCTTTTCATTTAGGAAATATCGAATTTATTCCATATTTTACGGACACACTGTATATGAAATTGTGTGGATATCTATCAACATTTCTACTGTATCTAATTCTGATTTCTTTTTCAGATATTCATCCTCTTCGAAACTGCTTTCTTCAATTTTATAAGTTTTTCTTTTTTTATTTTCTCTTAGATCTTGCATGGTTGCCATAATATGCAGCTTGATTTGCTTGATTGCAGCTTGCAGGCTTCTATTTTTAGAAATATGCTACAGGTAGTACTTAAATTTTTAAGTATCAGCAATAATACTATCCATATTTGCATATCCATAATATTGCCTTTGCGTTTCATTTATTTAATCAATTCTTTATTTAACTTTTTTATTATTTAATCCATATAAATTTTATTTTGTATTTTTGAGCTAAATATCTGTATTTCGGTTCCATATTTTAATATCAACCTTTTTTTATACAATTTTGATGTTTTGCTTATCAATTCAATCAATATACCATACACCGTCCTGCAGAAAATAAACGATCTAATCTACCGTTTTTTTTGTTAAATTTTTGTTCCAATCATAGCTTAGTTATTGGTGGAACCATCTTCCCACATAAAAATATCCACAAGGTTACATGGACTGCACCAGGTCTTATAAGAGAAAATCAAATAGACCACATCGCCAGATCAAAAAGATGGAGATCATCTCTTCTTGATGTACGTAATAAAAGAGGAGCAGACCTCACAAGTGACCATCATCTCGTAAACGGTACCATTAAAATCAAGATGACCAAAAACAAAATCATGCGAAACACCAACAGACCAACATACAATCTAAACAAAATAAAAATGGCTCCAGGACGATACATATTTAGGGAGAAACTCCAACTCAAAACAAGAGAACGTGAAGTAAATAGCTGGGAATATTTGGCAGATGTTTTGACAGAAATAGCTGAAGACAAACTGGTAAAAAAGAGAAACATAAAAAAGAATGGATGTCAGATGAAATTTGAAATCTTATCGAGGAAAGAAAACAGCAAAAGAAAGATATTTGTTTTGAAAGAAAGAGTTTGATATTTGAAAGCAAGAACTGTAGAAGAAAGAGCAAACCGACAACAAGAATATGAAACAGTATATAAAGCAGTTAAAAGAAATGCAAGAAGAGACAAAAGAAGGTAAACTGAAGACCTGGTAAAATAAGCTAAAACAGCTGCACAACACAACAGAACTAGAGAGCTATACCAAATTACTAGACGACTAACAAAAAATGGGCTCAACTGTTTAAACATTGTAAGATCCAAGACAGGCGAATTACTTACTACAACAAATGACCAAGTAGAGATATGGAAAGAGCATTTGTTGACTTCGAGCGTGCTTTTGACAGGCTTTTATCTCATGCTAATTTATGAAAGATTTTAGAGCTAAGAAACACCTCGCATAAAATAATTTTCATTATAAAGTCACTATACACTGAGGCGAAATGCAGTGTGACACACAATGGAATCAACAGCGACGAATTTGACATACTTACTGGAGTCAGACAGAGATGCGTGCTTTCTCCGTTTCTTTTTAACATGGTAATAGATTATGTTCTCTACATACTAAACTGCGGCACAAGAGGGATACAATGGACGTTAACCACATACCTAAGCGATCTGAAATACGCCTGAAATAAAATTTCTGGTAATTCAAGGAGAGCACATAAAGATATCAGCCCCTGAATTAGTGTGCATCGACACTAGTTACCTGAAATAGGGTTAAAGATACAATTGACGCCAGAACAATCCGAAAGAATCTCTTTAGCAAACATGCCATACAAGATTTAGCCGTACGGCTCACACTTCATCTAAGGGGAAAATTCACTTATCCCAGATACCTACGGTATCAAAAGAATTAAGTTCTGGTGGGACTCTTTCCATGTTATCGAGTTCTAGGTGACTTGGTACGTAGGTGTATCTCCCAAAAATTTTCGCACGCATCTGGACGTGGAAAGTAGCACAGCATACAATATTGTTAATATTATTACTGCAGTGAATTGCATATTTAACATCTTCCATTTATACATGATACCCATTCCAGAATTCCGGAATCCTTGTACAGATCCAGTGGAGTCGGTACTACATGTTTTTAGAGTGACTTGATAGTCTCCAAATCGTATTTTCCGCCTACGATCTAATGCTTCGCAGTCATATAAGATAGAGTTGACTGTTTCAGATTCTCCACTACAAATTTTGCAACTTGAGTCTTCATGAAACAGCCCCATTGTGTGCAGGTGTCGGTTGAATAGCACATGTCCAGTAAGGAAGCTTGTTATGATTTTGAATTGATTTCATATGTTTTTCTCAGTACTTCAGTTCTTTCAGCTCAAGTCGATCCAATATACATTTTACCATGTGCTTGTCAGGGTATACTTTCCCAATAAGTGATGTGTTCTACTATATTGTGTTAGAATTCACTTTTTTTCGATTGCGGACGTTGCTTTTTGAAACTCCTACGGCCAGCTCTGAACCGAAGTATTTTGTAGTTTATTCTCTTCTGGTTAGTTTACCAGCTGTTTCACTGTGTACTCATCCAGTATCAGTATTTACAAATTAGATACAGGTAGTCGATGTAAATAAGTTTAAAATTTTATTTTGGTTTAGAAAATATGTTAAAAAATATTCTTTTAAATCACATTATTCACGCAAAAGTAGTAAATGCCCTTTAAATGATTTAATAACTTCAAATAAGCCAATAAACTTTAAGGCAAAGTAAATAATGCAGATACTACTTATAATAAATTAAACGAAATACATACGAATTTAATACATACATACAAATTTTAAACATTTTTCTACTGAGAATTTTTGTTATAAAACAAAAAGCATTTATTTTACAAAGATTCAAACATCCATGGGAAAACGTTGCAAGTTTACAATGAAATTGTTATTATAGCTTAAGTTAGAAACTTAAATATCGGTCTTTTAAATAAGATGGTTGTATCTTTTCCCCCCTTCATTTGATTAACCATGTTAAAATAATATTTGTTTGCCTAATCTAATCTAATTTTAAAACTTCTAGAATTTCTTCGAATATAAAGAGAGATCATTTGTCATTCATAAAACATGAATTACTTTTTGAACTATTATGATATAAAGAGTAAATGCTTCATCAATAAACTGGTGCTCTTATGTATTCAATCCATAAGTTATAAAAATATGCTAATTATAAAAATTTGTTAAAATGTGCTAAATTTACAAATACGGCCTAAAACTAAATTGTAAGAAGACAAAAATATTGATCATTAGTAAGAACTCCAACAAAAACGCCCAAATTACAATAGGCGATACACCGTTAGAAAGAGTGGAAAAGGTATGCTATTTGGACTGCAATATTAAGGATACTTGTGATCATAGCTACGAAATAAAAACTCGTATTGAAAAAGCCAGAAGCTCTTTCAACAGCTTTAGGAAGATTCCCTGCAACTTATCTTTAAGTGTCCTCCTCTATGGAGTAGAAAGCTGGAGCCTTACACAAGATGCCATAAAACGATTAGAGACACTTAAAATGTGGTGCTACGGACGTATGTTGAGGGTCTTATATAAGTATGTTACCACACAAGTAACATAACTATTCTCCAGAGGCTAAGAAAAGACAAAGAAATTATTAACACCATAAAAAACAGAAAATTGGCTTACTTCGGCCACATCATGCGTAATAATAAATACCGACGTCTACAGTTGATTCTACAAGACAATATTGAGGGTAAGAGAGGCCCTGGACGTAAACGTACATTCTGGGTGGCCAATCTTAAGAAGTGGGCTGGTCTAACGTCAATAGATCTATTTCGAGCTGCTGTGAATAGAATAAGATGGGTCAATGTGGTCGCCAACATCTCTAGAAGATAGGCACATTTAGAAGTAGTTAAATTTAACCTAAAAAATGTTGACGTGGTTAGTTAAAGATCAATTGAGACTAGATGTTAAAATAAAGCTAGTAGATTATCATTCTGTTTCCAAACAGGTCCTCTCTTTCCAAATACCTTTCCCTGAAGAATGAGTTGCAATAAGCCATATCTGTGTTTATTTCTTATAACATCTTCAAGATATTCTAATTTGCGCTCTTTAATTGTGTTATTGATCTCGCATTCCTTGCCCATTCGACGTAGAAACTAAATATTAGTCACACGATCCACCCATTAAATTCGTAAGAAAACTTAGTGTGGGAAAATATGTACTTGTGAAATTCCTAGGCAGTAAAAGAAAATCCATAACATACAGATATGTTTGTATTATTCAAGGCCTTATGGACAGTAATAATGTACAAATAATGTCTATGAAATCTATTAGTGTTGAAAAGAAGATTTTTATTTGTGATGAAAAAGACATCTCCTTTGTTAATGAAAATCGTAGGTATTTTAGGCATTCTGCCAACACATTATTTTATCCACTGGTGAATGGATCCGTTATGAATTTACTTTGTCAGTGGATGTATTTGAGGCCTAAAACCTGTGGAAAATACTAGATATATACAGTGCACAGATTCTAAACATGTCGGTGGGAGATGGCTTGTATGCGTTGTATTATAGTTGGTGTATGAGAGAAAAAGTTTTCGAAATAATGAAATAACAAATTTTATATTATTATTTGTTATTTCATTATTTTGAAAACTTTCTCTCATACATCGACTATAATACAGCGCATAGAAGCCATCTCCTACAGGCACATTTATAATCTGTTCACTGTAGTTCAATTTATTTTTTCTTATTTTTATATCAACATGTACTTTACATGGAAAGACTTCATTATTTTATTAATTATTTTGGTTTATATTTTTATTAATAAACAAGATTTTTCAGTAAAATGTCGTTATTTATTTATGGCAATGACTGGGTGACAATAATTGGTATTTTGAAAAATTTTGTGGCAATTATTGGTTTTTTTGTCTTTATATGATTTTTAGCTTTACCTTTCTTATAGTGGCAATGACTGGTCATTTACCTCAACTTCAAGAACTGGGTGAGAAATAGAAGAGTAGAATGGAACGATCATATAAGCCAAATGACAACAAATAGAGTAGTAAAGACAGCAAGAGACGGTTCCCCAATAGGAAGACGATCAGTAGGAAGACCATGAAAACGATGGAACAACAACTTACTGGAGGCACATTGAAAAACAGACAGAGTCATGTCTATATAAAAAGCAGAAGAAGAAGCCATCAATATAATTATATTAAATATTTTTTTAAACATAATTTCTAGAAGATAACTTTTAAAATATGCGTAACATGAATGCCCATCTCAAAGGTGCTAAAATATATAAACACAAGTGCATGCCGATAGACACTGTCAGAAGAAGAAGACACTATTTTGACTCCTGTTTTTTTTTTCAAATTCTTATCTACTTTTGTAAATACCCTTGGTCACATCATCCATTTTATCATAGTGTATCTATTAACTTCATTCTTTGCTTCTATAATGTTTATGTTCATTATCTCCTGTTTTTTCTATTGATGAACATATTAATATTTTCTCTTCTGATACTGGATCTGCACCAGTTTTCATTTGATATAATGCATAACAGATCAAATGTTTTGTTTATAATATTAATTCTATATATATTATCTCTTGTTATCTCCTATAATTAGTGTCACTGACACTTCATGACCTTGATGCGAATTGGATATTAATGGGTAATGAGACAAATAATAGCATATGACATTAAAATAATTACTAATATTTATATATAAAGGGCTAAATATTTGTCTGGTAAATCATGAAAATAAATTTAACTCAGAATAAGATAGAAGTTATTCTGAGATAGCAACTAGAGAGCATTATGTATTGATTACAACTTTATGGTGTATGGTAGTATGGAATACGTTTGAAATAAAAAAAAATTGATATGACATTTAAAAAATGTGTAGGTCATATTTTCAATAGTCTCTGTCAGTTCCAGTAACATAGGTTATAGATTAAAAAATGGAAAAATGGAGAAATAAAATTGTAGAATAGAAGTTTTGCTAAAAAACAGTCACATATAGCAGTAAAATACTGGCACATTTTTTAAATAAGGCCAGAAATAAATTCTACGAAAACTACTATTGTTCAAATATATTTAAAAATTAATTCCCAATATACCCTTCTATCAATTTAAAAGACAGTACTGCTAAAACCAAAAAGATACTAATAACATCAACCCCAGTGAATAAAACAATATTGGTCTGCAAAATTTACCCCAAAAATAAATTTTGCTGAGTATGACTGTACTGGATTTACTGTAAGCCAATTGGCTGTAGTACAAGTGTATTACAGTGTACGTCTAGGAAAAAGACTATTACAAATTTAACAATAATCACCAAAACTATAGTATTAGCTCCCTTATAGTATGTGTATATAATAATCAAAAGTGAGTAATATTTTCATCATCAAGAAATAATGCATAATTCAGAATTAAATATATATTATTAATACACATTTCAATGTACTTATCTATACTTTGTTCTACTGAAATACTAAATATTTGTAAAAAAGTGGCATAGTATGCAATCAAATATGCTTACGTAAGTTATTCAACAAGTGGTGACACTATGTTCAGCGCAAAATAGTAAAAACTACCAAATCTAGCAACAAGATTCATAATTATATTATTATGAGAATTTATTTTAAATTGAAATAATCCTTTATTTATTGTTTATAGGCTTACCTTTAATTTGTTGCCCCAAAATATTAAAAAGAATTATTTACAAAAAATTACAACATCTAATGCTAACACAATAAATATTAAAAATATTAAAATAGTAATAATTACCTTTGCAGACATAATGTCATTGTAGTCAAAGTTTCTGTAGGCAAGGGAACAACTTTGCCTAGGGATTCATCTGCTTTTGCTATCTGTGGAACACGTCTATGTAAGAATTTTACACAGGCCATAACAAAAGCTTCTCCATGTTCATTTATTTTATCAGAAAGCCATTTTTCTAATTTTAAGTACTCCCTTCGTGAAGCTAGGCAAGCTAAATCTATAATGAAAGGATATGACTGGGCAGATTGTGCATTCAAAAGGCTTGATAGTGCTTTTAAATCCTGAGCTACATCAAGAATTCTGGACAGCCTGGTTTGATCACATTCACCCCTAACATACCATTCTGCCATAGCATGCATAATAATGGGTTTAATATTGATGTTCTGTGTGTGCCATGCATGATGTAAAATTATGGCAGAGTTAGGATGATTTCCTAAAAATATAGGGATCAAGTTAGTGAGCAAGTCACGTCTTAGTAAAGTAACTTGGCCAGAAATCTGAAGTAATGCTAAAACTAGTACATCTGGACAACTATGTACTGGTATTTTAAACAATTCTTGAACATGTGTATATAACCCACATTCTGATAGGCTCAATAAAAGTTCAACAAGATTTAAAGATCTCCAATTTGCTAATTCTTTGCTATCTTGCTCAGGAGGAGTTTTCAGCACATCAACTGCCACAGGTGCATAAGTATAGTCCACAAAACAAAACACATCTGGATTTTTAAGGATATTCTGTACTAAACTAAACTGTCCTTCTACATTTTGCCATCTTTTATATATCTGATCCACAGGAAATGTTTCTGGGTGAAAACCAAACGTTTGTAAACCTTGCCTAAGTCCATTTATTAATAGACACAATCCTTGCCTATCTTTTACAATGAACTCAGGATGATCTAGTTCAGCAACAATACTATTCCACTGAAAATTAGGAACAATTTCTTTAAGAGCTTGAATTAAGTTATCAATGTTCCATGATGTTCTATTATCAGATCCTTTATTAAAAGATCCTGGTGTTTGAATGGAAATAGAGTCTTCAAGGCCACTGTGTGTTCGGCACATAACAGCAAGGATACGAGATACTATTGCAGGGGAAATATCTCTGCCACCCAATTTCATGAGGTTGTTGCGGCATTCTTCAACAGACGAGGTAAAATTATATCCTAATTCAGTCACTACATCTGATAAAGATGTTTCAAGCATTCCCCCGGATAAACCGGGGCCTTCAGATGACATTTCTGGGGCCAATTCACTATGTTCTGGATACACTAATGGCGCAAGCACTACAGGTACAAGATCCTTGGGAAAATCTCGTTGTAAGGTTTCAAGAAATGTTGTATGGTTGTCGTTAGTAAGACCTACTTCCTTGGGGTTTTTTAGAACAGCAGATATAATGAGGTGAAGTACTTCAGGAGTTGTTTCGTGAAGTCCACCTTCGTGTTGACTGCTACTTCCTTCTGTATCAATATATGACTGAACTAAGGCAGGTACTGTAGTTCTTAAGTGAGCTTGGGCTAGATTTTTGGCTTCTGTATGAGATGAGTGGCAAAGAGCAATGGCAAAAACAACTTCCTGGACAGCTGAGAGGCGAAGGCACTTGCTCAACTGATGGAAGAACTGAGGTCCAAGTTTTAAAGTCTACAACAAAAAATGCATTAAGCATATTTTAATTCTTTACAAATAACACTTACCTTGTGATTTATCAAAGGATTGTCTGTAATATAACAAAGGGCTGTTAACAATGATGGTTTGTTTAACAAACTGGAGCACTGTTCCAATAATGCTTGGTTTTGGGGAGCTGGAGCTGATATTTTATTTGTAGACTCTGAAAAGTCCACTGATGAAAACAGACATTGGAGCAAGTGACGATCCGCCTCCAGACCATGCAAAGAAACAAGCTGTCAAAAAAATATGCTTGTTAAATAAAATTTTGTGAAAAGCGTTCGAAACTAGATGCGTTTTTTGCATTATAATTACATCTGTAGAGGATTCTAAACAAAAAACAACAGTCAAAACACCTTTGTTCATCTTTTCATTACTATGTCGGTAAAAAAGTTTCCTATGTGAAAATTTCAGAAAAACATGGCGGATGATCTAATTTGTCATTTTTTATAATAATCCTGTAGACACGTTTGCACACTGGAAATTTTTAAAAATTGTACTTACTTTAGTTATGTCTCCTACTACTTGCTTATAGTTTTTTTTAGTTAATGTGGCAATCAAATAACTTATTTGTGACAAAGTGAAAGACAACGAGTCTAGGTTCATACTTCCATGAACACGGCCTCGAAAGCTTCAAATACGCTTGAAGCTTTCTTAGGTATATGCTGAGTTTTTATCCAAAAAGTCTTATTTGTTTTTAAAAAATAACTAAATTTTTTATGGTCCAAGACCATCATCGAGTCTTTAATGAACTTTCTCCACTTAATTTATCACACTCATTGTAATTACAGAACTCACGCAACACACAACACATGCACAAATAAAACTCTTATGAACTGCGCAGAATTCAAATGTCATTTGTGTCAAACCTAACAACTACAAACATAGGAATTTAATTATGTTACTGGTTAAAGTCGATTAGAAGTTTTCAAAGTTGTGTAGATTTTTATTGGATTGGACATAATTGACACAGTAGTCTAACCATCATATTATTTTATTATCTTAGTAGTGTAGTAAAGACACTGCTAACGTACTGAGTAAAAACTTGAGTGTTGTTGGTTGTAGTCTGTTTGTGTCAATAGTTTTTCACAAGTCTCATTCACAAATGAATCAAGTGGTTGCTCCTCGCGCTGAATAATATTCTTAAATATCAATCTTTAAGTAGTTATATTTTTCTTGGGCCACACACGATAGTTTTTTCTTCATCGTCATCAAATGAGAAGGTGTTATAAGACTTCGCCTACTTAGCTTTCATGAACTTCTAGTTTTTTAATATATCAATTTTCAATGTTCCCATTCAACAATAGAGGTTCAGGGGATTTTAACATGGACTCCAATCTTTTTACGCTGGAACTAGACTATAGATCTATTTTGTATCCAAAAACACGAATTGGATACCTACATCCTGTTAACATTTTTTAAATCTGACACCATATACTGAATTACATGGTTCAATAAAACACTTTACACCGTGAACAACAATTTATTGAAGACATTATTGTCTGTTTCTTACATACTAGTTTTATATAAGGATACACGGTCCTTTCATCTGCTGTCTGAACTGAACATTCACATTTATTCGACTGAGTGATAACATTTGCTTATATTAATGATTATTATATAGAATTCAGGCTTTATTATACACGCTCAGTTACACTTGGACCAAGAATATCCAGGACTTATGTAGGATTATCTACTGAAATGGCAGTGCATCATTTCGTACAGAAGATGGAGTATAATTTCTCGATATAGAGGTTACAACACACTCTATGAATCAATTACAAGAGAGTTCGACTGAAAGGGATAGACGAAAAGAACTGCTGGTTGATTTATGGCATGTTGTAGAGCCTGTGATATATGCAACGTTACTGGGGAACACATTATAAATCCAGGCATTAACATGGATTTATAACACGGTGATAAAACTAACAATAACATATGCATCACTGGTATGGTGGCCGAATGAGTAGCAAAAAATTGCCATCCTCGAACTGAGCAAAATGCAAAGACTTGCTTGCCTTGGAATTACAGGGGTCTAAAGGGCACACCGACAGCAGCTATGACAGTACCCTACTAGACCTCCCTCCTTCACATTATAAGGAGGGAGTCGAGAAAAGTATATTATAGAATTTTAGAAAACCTGAGTAAGGTAATGGTTGTATTAGGACAGTGACGTTATAAACGACCATATGGTACCAGACTTCTGACGATGTGCCGATGTGGTACCCAAAAACCCAAATATAGGCATATTATCTTTTCAGGTGAATATCTGCCCACGAAGGGATCGGACAGAGGAAGTAGGATGCAATCAACTGGCTTCAGGGTTACACTTAGTACACAGACTTACAAAGACAGACAGTACAAAATAGTTCTTCTGTGTTTCTATATAAAAACCAGGTTAGGTGGTTTAAAAGATTTTGGGTCTTAATAGAACGTTTTTTCCTATTTGATATAAATATCACCCTAAAAACTCTTTATTGTGGTGGTACATTCTGTAAACTTAAGTAATCCTTTTAAATATGCCTATTTATAAGTCGGAAAAGTGAATCTCCAATAAGAATATTTTTTCACTTTTCAGTGTGTTTCTTTAGGAATTATAATTGTGACGATCTGATAACTGTAATCTGTGTTGTAAATCTAATGATAATAATCAACCTTCAAAAAAGATTAGGCTCTATTTTATTATTATATTTAATTTCAAAAATAACAAATAACTGTTATTTTTTTGCATAATTTCCCATTTTCACAATAATGACAGTTGAATGTAATTCATTATTTTTTTCCGGAATGTTGGTTGTATAGCCATTACCGTTAAATATTTTTTGAATTTTGAAAATCATATGTTTTTGTCAAATCAATCAAACAGTAAATGGTTGTTCAACTTTATTTTTGTTCTTCCGTTAAAAACATAAAAGTGAGATTAGTGCATATATAATTCGTTCTAACGAAAGGAAATGTACTCCGAAAAACTAAATAGATCATATTCCGAATCGGATCTCTATATATCACAATTTGACAACCTGTCTGTTAGTGTTAGTTCTCCCAGGGATTATTATAAAGAGCAAAATTCTGGTTGTTCTATTATAAGGAGAATTTATGTTGAAGAAATTGTCTCACCAAGCCGAAATCTAGGTGACAGTACATATTCAACATTTGGAAATGGTAAAAAAAGTTGTAGCTATAATGAAATAGGTAAGATCATCAAACTGATTTATTTTTGTATAATCTGAAATACACCTCTATTCTAACTTAAAGCTTACATGGTGGCAGATTATTAACTTTTTAATTACTTGTCAATCCATATGGTATATGGGAATATTCTTTTATCACAATTTTTAATCAAAGTGCCACACATCCACATTGTGTACAAGAAGTTCTAATTTATATGTTTATACATAGGTATAGACTTGTCTGATGGTAAGATTTTCCCACTTCAGATATTCAAGATAATTTATGTGATTATTGGTTTAATTATAATTTCAACACTCTTTGTTATTATTAAAATATATTTTTCACATTCTCAACTGCTGAGTTTATTATCTGGAACACATACAGGGAAGTATCAACAAAGTATATTTTTACATTTTGAAAATATAGGTACATGCAAACATGCAATGCAAAAATTTACTGCTTTTTATTCCTGAAATTTCTGAATATCAATTTATAAAAATAAACATTTATAAATAATGTCCACTTGAAACCTAAAAAACAACAGCTGAAAAACAGTTGATAAAAACTGACTATTAAAATTTATATACAAATAAATTTTTAGTATATTTTCAACCTACTTAACAATCTTTAGATCATTGACTTGTTAGTATAGAATAAATGAATATTATAAAGTAGATATTGTATTCCTTACAAAGAAGATCAATAAAAAGTGAGTAATCTAATCTTTTTCACTTTAGATGGAGATGTTCAATATTTACAATTTTTTATGCAAGGCATGTGTGATGTTTTTTTTTATTAAACTAGTGATTTGACTAAAATTATTTCACATTATTCCTGTACCAATAAGGTACATAGTCAAATAAGATATGATTATTGTAATATAGCATACAAAACAACTAAAAGGAAAAGCTGAAAACCAAACAGCAGGAACAGTCAAGTAAGTGATACTGTGAGATCAAATAATATTAAAACAAATTACTTAAGGCAATTATAGTCAAGACCAAATGAAATACCTATACCTCAAGTCCTGAAATAATGAGATTTCTGCTTCAATGTGGGAACCATTTCTGAAATAATAGGGTTAAGTCCCCACTAAAGGGGACTTTGTTTTGTCAAATGTTGATAGCCATATTATTTTTAATATTTGTTTATTTGACAGGATACCCCCAATATAGTATATATTATATAAATTAAAAAAAGCTCTTACAAATAGTATCTTGTAAGTTCAGAATTTTTTGAATACAATTTACATTCCAAATTATCTTTTAATTGGAAGGATTTAATTGGATAGTTGAATTGAAAATTAGAAGTTAGAAGTTAAACCTATGCTCAGAGTTGTAAAATATCAGAATATGATGTATAAAGAAATGAAACATTTATAGAAAATAAACATTTTATAGAGGCATTACAAAAAACACACATTTTAAGGGAACATCCATTAACTAACATCTTAAGAAATTTGGACTTTTTAATACTCCCCACAACTTTGTTGTAAAGCATTGTTTACAGTCTAGACTCTCCCTTATGTTGACATCACAATTGCAACTCATAACTCCCCATTTCAGCGATTAAAAAAAATCATTGTTATTTCTGGAATTTTTAACAATAAATATAAAGTTTTATTTACGAATGTATCATAACAAGAATAATTAAGATTAATAATTGAATTGAAATACACTAAATGACGTCAGATGTGCACTCAGTTGCTTCTTTCATATTCCATCGTAATGTTTCATATGTTTTTCATGTAAATATAGAACAGAAAATACTTATCAGAATATTTTAACTATTTTTATATTAAATTTAATTTAAATAATGTAATTTTTTATACTTATAATATTTTAATATTATTATAGTCTAGAGAATTTTGGCCTAGAAATGGAATTTTTCTGAAGATTTAGCAAAGATATTTTTGTTTATTTCCATTATTAACAAATATTCATATAAACAATAAATCCCATCAAACAACAAATAAAAAACAGTTCATATGAGGGGTCTATTGAGTATAGCTGGTATATAGGTTATAAAATAAAAAATATATACCTACACATTTATAATAAAGCTTTTATGTTATATTTCAAATATAAAATGTATTACACACAAAAACCAGAAATAAATTCAGTGTGTTTTCAGTTTAGGCCACTAAAATGCTGCATATGTCAACCTGCATTATTTAAAACAATCACATAGAATTGAAGTTCCTCTATCCACTTCCTATTTGTACTAAAATGTTTGTTTAAAAGTCCAATTATATCATTTGGTATCGCTTCTTTTATTTTCACTCCTATAATAAGACTGTAGAGTTTATACTTTATACCTACTGGTCATTGCTTTAACTTTCTTGGATACTGATAATGCAGTTCCAGCGTCAGATTTATAAAATGTCTCCTTGAACAAGAAGTTTCAACCTTGTGAAAGTTTTTTCACAATTTTATAGTTCTACATGACTTTATGATTTGGAAATGCCATCTTGGGAGCCTTTTTAATCTCCCGTTTTTTTTTAGTTTTGCAATCAAGTATTTCAAATGCTCAATATTTAATAACAGTTATGTATTCACCAAATATATCAAAATACTCACACTTGAGGTTGAAGTATTGTATTTTTTTCTTCATACATACTTCTTAATAATTCCAAAAACTTAATATAAGCCAGTAGAAAGCTTTTCTTGTAACCAAATAGACAAGTTGTATTTTATGTAACTAAATTTTTTTAAGAAGCTGTTGTACATCTATCATTTAAAGAGAGCTGCATTGAAACACTGGTCAGATGTTTCCTTTATGATCATACATTAGAAACTAAAGCAAACTGCTAGCAGAACAGTCTATAAACTAGAACAATGAACTAGTAATTCAGAAAAGAAAAAAAAAAATTAAATTATAATAATAGATTTGCTATAATACTGTTCTTGTAACAATTTTATTTATATATATTATTTCGTCATTTAAATGAATGAGAGAATTAAAGTGGCATTGCAAAAATACTTTTAAAAGATAAATAAAACTAGTAATATAATCAAACATTCATGAAAAATCAAAGTTAAATAGTATCTAACGGCCTGTGCATTATGTGAACGACAGCCGTCTTGAAACCAATTTTCGTTTAAGTTGATTTGAAGATGTTGAAGTGCAGGAATAATTTGATTTTACAGTAATTGAAAATATTCGGTATTTGATCTCCCAAAATTCCAATCCAAACGTTCAACTTTTGTGGATACTGCGGACGAACTGACACACTCAAATGCTTATTTTTCTGAGACACAGAACGTACAATGGATGGATTATGCTTGTTGTGAATTGTGAAGGAGAACAAAATATTCTTCAAAAAATTATTCGCATTGCATTTCTCTCTAATTTCACAGAATTCCATCGGTTTAAAATGATCATCAGGAAATATTTTGTGACCTTTATAACAATGGTAGTTGTTTCTTTTCAAAATAGTTCTCTCGTGTTTTTTCATTTAGGTAAATCAACTTCAATGGCAATTTGTTTACTTGAACAAGGTGTCGCTTCTGAAAATGCGCAGACCTGGTTTCTCTAATTTTCTGTTCTTGACTATTTTTCATTTCCCGAGGTTGTTCTGATGGACAGCAGTTTTACATTTGCCATTAGTACAGCCAAGCTACAGTTTACTATTACTAACTATTAGTACAGTAATAAATAAATTAATGGTTTTTTGTACTGAATGGCCCCCAAAGTACCATTTTATTATTTGTACTTTTTCTGCAGTTGTCTGAAAAGTCGGCATACTGAATTTTGATTATCAAACCTTGCTACTTCTAAAATAAATGATCTTTATTAGATATCCCGCTGTTTTTTTTTAGACCCGCCATAATTTTTTTCCGAACCTGTATACATTATTATAATGTCCAGTTCCTAGCGTCCGGTTCAGTCTCCATTCACGTCTATCGGCCCAGTCTTCTGGTTTTAGATCTCTCTCTGAAATTGTCTTTTGGACACCATCAAGCAGTGTTGTTTTTGATCTTTCTCATTTTTTTTGCTTAATGGTAGCTGTCAATCCAAAAGCATATTTCAATGAATCTATATAAATTGTGGAAGGACCCTGTTGACCGCTGCTCTAAATAGTTCTGTACTACTGCATTCGAATCATTCCCTCTGGTTCTTAATCCTGAATATTCTTCGTCTTCTCAAGTTGTAATAATGAGTATTTTTGCCCTCTCATCACATGTCCTAAGTACTCAAGTTTTCATCTTTTGATAGTTAATATGATTTCCGCTTCATTTCTTATCCTTCTAGTTATTTCCACTTTTGACATTCTTTGAATCCACGATATAATACCTTAAACCGAAGAATTCTTAGGCGTAGCTCTAACCTTATATCTCGACAATATAGAAACTTAAAATGAATTTTATATTTTATATTTTATAATATCAAATAAATATATTTGATATTATTTATGTTATCAAATATTTGTAGGTGTCCACACTCTCAATTACAGTATATTCAATAATTAATTGGATGTTTGCATCTGCTGATTTAGTCATGATCATGCATTTAGGTTTCTTCAAATTCATCTTCTGACTGTATTCATGACAGCATTCGTTGTTGCATTACGTTCTGTAAATTCTTTAAATACCGCTTTACATAGACATTGAATAGTGGGAACAGGTCGCAACCTTGGCGGTCTCTGTATTTTAATATTTCGGGTGTTCTAGTTGTCAACTCGTACCTTGGCAGTTTGATGCGGCAACATCGGTATCAGTAGTCATTAAAGATATTGATTACTGAGGATTGTATGTAATCTGTATTCAATTTAGTTTTCTGTTACATTTGGAATTCTCCACGTTTATATAATATGAAGGGTACAGAGAAAAAAGGAGGTATGTCAGAAATAACACATTAAACGGCACAAAAATTGTAGTCTTGTCATTTACATTGATCAAGGTATAACCAGAGGTTAAATATAAGGTTTCAGTTGAATTGCAAAAACATAAAGGAAATATTAAATTTACTTGAAAAAATACTTCTATATATGTTTCGTATGAAGTACGCTTGTCTGGAAATTTTTCTACATACATTGTGTACATTTGGAGCGTGACCTGTCAATTTTAGTGACTTTTGTAGAACTTCTAACTTTTTTCCCAATTCCATGGAATGCCAAAAAGGCCTTCTGACATACTGGAACTTCTTGTGTTTCGTCATCTACATTATAACGTATTCTATAACTAATGGCGGCATCATGAAGAAGTGCAGAGTCCTCTGATACTCGTGGTCTTCGTTGCTGTACAGTTTGTACAGTAATTAATCCGCATAAGTATATATTTTGGGCATCTTTCGACTCCATGAGGTTGAACTTTCGAATAATTTGAATTCTTGCTTGTTCCGGTATTTGTAGAAAACACTTAAACCTAACGCACTTACAATCCGGTCCTATTACATGGCTTTGTCTATTTAATTTTTTATTTACTTCATGAATTCGTCCATATTTTCTACGTTTCTTTGCATTATTTTCCCGTGTGTCCATAACATCACATTTTATAAACTCGTCACTCTCACTAGACATATTTACAACTTGATAACTCTCCTTTCAGGTTCAGTAAACAACATCGAGTTAGAATCTATGGAGAAGCTATGAGCATATTAACGTATGTACTAAAAACGGCGTAGGTAGGCGTGGCTAACTGTGATATCAATATGGCGGTGGGATCATGGCCGGACTCAATAATATTAAAACTACTATAAAAATATGACTAGTTATTCAGAAGATTTAATCATAATCTAAAAAAGAGCAATACATTTTTAAACTATGATTTATTTATCCCGCGGTAAACACTAAAAACACGATATATTATACATAAAGATAAATTAATACAGTCAAATACTATTAATTTATTCTCTGAAGTACGAGCCATTACTTTGTTTACATATTTGTATACTAACCTGTAGAACGTTATTGCTGAAGAATTTTTATTAACATTGCTTCTGCCACTGCAACAACGTTGAAAATAAGAAACCATTATTATGCATTATCACAATATATTATTACAGTTTCTATAAAAGTATTATAAAACTAAAAATATTCGAAAAACGACAAACGTAAATAAACATATACAATCTGTCAAAAGTGTCAAAACAATATGGCCGAAGTGAGGTCGTTTTTAGTCACGTGATGCCCTCTCCATAGATTCTAACTCGATGGTAAACAAACATACATAACCTCTAAACAACTCTAAACTAAATTTTTCTAAATTGTTTCGTAAATTTTTGGGCAGGTAAACAGTACAATAAAAAGTTATGTGACGGTTTTTCGTAGTGTTGGAACAAACTTATTTTTAATTCAATACTTTGAATATTGTAAATATCTTACCTTTTTAAGTTTTAAAATTAAAAATTTAACAATTTAACATATTAAAAATAAAGATTTTATTGTGAAAAAACAAACAAAAAAGACAGTTTGCTAATCAATGGCATCGAAATTTGATTAGGCGTGGATGCATAAGTTAAATAAATAGCCCGGTTCGTACTCCTTTCCCACTTCCCCCTAACTACATCTTTCATGATGGTTTTAAGCTTTTAAGCCGACGGCCACGGTTTGAGTTTATGCAGTCGCCCTATTAAGGATTGTTTTGAAGTATAATAACCATAACCAAATCGCCCATTTCAACTGTCCTTCTATATGCGTCTATATTCTTTGCACGTACAAACTAAATGTATTAACCGCTTCGTCGCCGTGGGTCACATTGACATCCCTCCTTTTTTCCCTGTAGCGCTCGGACATGCCTCCTTTTTTACCCTGTATAACAAATATGTGTTACATTATAACTAACTTCTTTCATCAATGTGAATTTTTTGCATGAAATAGTAACTAGTTTGTACGACTATATGGTCTAATTATCTCATTTTCTCCCGTCATTTGACATACCTCCCTTTTTCCCTGTACCCTTTATATATAATTTAATTAACTGATTTAATTAATGTCTCGACTAATTTGATTTGTTTTTAGGTAATTTGTGTAGTCCAATTTACAAAGAGACTTTTTGTAGTCCAATGTACAAAAGAAGAGATATTTACAAGGTTGACGATATTACAGCAGAACCAATGGATGTAGATAATTCATATACTGAAGAACGTTTCCCTTCAATGATATGCCCAGAAAGAGTTAGAAGTAGACAAAGTAAAAACAAAAGTAATAATCAATTATTAAAATCAGTGAATCAAACATGTAAACCAGAATTACCATTCGTTAACACTACCGAAGATCTAGATACTGATGAGACTGATACCAAAACTGAAAACAGTGAAAGTTTACCCCAACTATCACAGAAAATTAGAGTTATACATATTACTCATACAAAAAAGAATAATAATTTATACAAGAGCTGTGTGCTTTTTATAGTATTAGCTGTTGCTTTCTATTTTTATTTGTATCCAAATACCATATTTGTAAATAGTGATATCCAGATAGATGGCGTTAAAAGAGATTTAGAAACGAACATTATTGGACATACAAAAATAGTAGAGAATTTTATTCGGTTATTACAAAGAAGAGCTACATGGGCTGATAAGTTAAAAGTTGTAAGTTTTGTAGGATCCCAAGGAGTGGGAAAGACGTATTTTGCTAGGTTGGTTCAAAAGCACTTTCACCACAATTTGGCACATGAGATTCATGCTTCGCATTTAGATTATAAAGTTAAAAGGCGAGAAATTTTAGACGCAATCAACAGTTGCTGTTTAAATTTAATTGTCATCGATGACTTAACAAATACTGACAGTATTGAACTCTTCGAGTTTGCTTATTCTCTTCCTAAAGACTCATTCATACTTTTAATTGCTATCTATAACACACATTACATTGACAAGAGTCTAAATAAAGTAATAAATTATGATGATCCAATAAAAATACGTAACAGTTTCGACAATTCCGGAATTAAAGGTTATGAGTTATTTGTATTTGAAGAGCTAACAAGTGATCAAATTAGAGACTGGGTTCAAAAAGAACTTACCTCAAAAAACATTTCTTCGCCACATAGTAAAGAAATCATGGAGACTGTTTTAGAAAAACATGATACAAAAAGTGGATTAAAAGGATTGCGTTCCAAAGTGTTATTGGAATTGCAAAAATATATAAACTGAATTTGTCAATTGATATTGCATTTGAATTTTTATTGTTTTAGCCTGCCAGGCACAATGTTTTTAACTTATTTATTGTGTCTTCTATTCTTCTATATGTCTGTGACATACTGGAACTTTGAGTTGATCGTTAGTTCTTTTTTAGCATTCCGTTTTTAATTTTTTCTTTACTTTAGTTTATCAATCTATCTGTTACTGTGTAATTCGTCATTCAAGTGTTCTTATATTGTTAATTCACAGATTAAAAATTGTTAATTATTGTTAAATCTCCGCTCCTTTTGATGTATGTTTGAAAATACGTTTTAAAGCAAATTTTGCATAAAAAACTATTTCGAATTTTTGACTGATATTTGTAAAAAATATGTAATGTTAAAATTGTTTTATTTAAATTGATATTTTACTTTTTATTGCTTACTGTGTTTTATTGCTTTTTTGCCTTCCATTATATCGGCCCTCCCAAAGAAAACTGTCGTAACTCAAGATCACCCATTCCGAGATAATTGCGTTAAAGAATAATTGTGAAAAGTGACGTTCTGTAATTTTTCAGTCAAGGTGATTTTATTGGAAACTTTGGACTGGGTACCCGTAACGAGAGAAGAGACAGATTGGCTCAATTCTGCCAAGAGACCGATTTTATTGTCGCGAATACTTATTATGATCTGCCGCCCAGGAGACTCTATACATGGAAATCTCCAGCAGACAACCAACATAACGTCATCAGAAACCAAATTGACTACTTCTCATCTGGAGAAAATCATACCCCGGAGCTGATGTGAGATCAGATCATAACCCAGTTGTAGAAAGGTTTAGAATTAATCTAAAAAAGCTTGTGGCTAAAACTAAAGTAGAGAGGATACAAGTATCCCGTTTGAGAGATCCATCAACAAAAAAGCAAGTCACACTAAAAATTAAAGAAGAGCTCACCAAAATAGAAATTATTCCTACTGAAGATGCGAACAGGAAATATCATATGTCAAAAGATGCTCTTATACGCACATGTGAGACAACACTAACACCTAAGCTGATCACGAACAAAAATGAATGGATGACCGATGAGATTCTGGATCTCATGGAAGCAAGGAGATCCTTTAAGGACAAAAACATGTATATTATACACACAGAAATAAGGAGAAAGATCAGAGATACAAAGGAAAGATGGTATAGTGACAGATGCGAAGAAATTGAACAGTTGGTAGAGAAACATGATAACTTAAACCTTCATAAAAAAAAAATAGGAAAATAACAGGCACTAATATTAAGAAAAAATCAAACATATTGCTGGATAAAAACGGCAAAATAATTATAGACGTCGGTGAAAGGCTTAAAAGATGGCAGGAATATATTCAAGAGCTATTTAAAGACGAACGGACTGAGATAGTACTAGAGCAGGAAAAAATCGACAACGGCCCAGACATAACAGAAGATGAGGTAATAGAGGCGATAAAGCGAACAAAGAACAACAAGGCAATAGGTCCTGACGAAATAACTGTAGCCATAATACGGTTAATAGAAGAACAGCAAATTGGAATATTGGTCGACTTATTCAATACAATATACAGTACAAGATCATTCCCAGAGATTGGCTGATGTCAACATTCATAACACTACCAAAAACCAAATGCAAAAGAATGCCAAGACCACCGGATAATAAGTTTAATGAGTCATACGCTCAAAATATTTTTAAAAATTATACACCGGACAATACACAACAAACTTGAGCAGGACATAAAGTGACACACAATTTGGATTTAGAAATGCACTGGGGACAAGGAAAGCCCTGTTCGCTGTGAATGTACTTGTGCAAAGGTGCATGGATGTTAATCAGTCAGTATATATGTGTTTCTTGGATTACAACAAATCCTTAGATAAGGTCGGACATAACCGTCTTACCGAATTACTTGACAAGAAAAACTTAGATATGAGAGACATCAGGATCATTAGCGCTATCTATTATAATCAGATCGCTGTGGTAAAAGAGAACAACGTCTTTTTAAAAGAAATATAGATTGAGAGGGGCGTCAGGCAGGGCTGTGTCCTGTCTCCTACTTTGTTCAATTTGTATTCAGAGGAAATAATCCAGGAAGCACTAGAAGAACTAACTATGGGAATAAAAGTAAACCTCCGACCAATCAATAATATACGATTTGCCGACGACACTATTTTATTAGCGGAATGTCTTGAGGATTTACAACAAATGGTTGACAGAGTGGTAGAAGTCAGTGAAGAAAATGGACTGTCCCTAAACACAAAAAAGACACAATTTATGGTAATTACAAAAGCCCAACAGCGCCAAGAAAACATAACAATAGGCATGGAGAACAAATTAAAAAAGTTGAAAAATATAAATATCTGGGTACAATAATTAACGAAAATAATGAGTACACAGAAGAGATTAAGGCAAGAATAGTACAGGCAAGAAATTCTTTTAACAAACTGAAAAAAAGTGCTCTGCAGCAGGGACATTTCAATTTCTTTAAAGATAAGACTTCTGAGATGCTACGTGTTCTCCGTATTATTTTATGGGTTGGAGGCTTGGACATTAAAAAAAGATGTTTCGGACAGATTAGAAGCCTTCGAGTTATGGGCCCACAGAAGGATATTAAGAATAAGTTGGGTGGATAGAGTCACGAATGTCGAGGTGTTCAGAAGAATGGGAAAAGATAAAGAGGTTTTAAATACAATTAAAGTCAGAAAACTGCAATATCTGGGACATGTCATGAGGGGCGAGCGTTATAACTTGTTGCAATTAATAATGCAAGGAAGAAAGTGCGAATTGCTATGATGGTTGTAAACCTTCTTAGAGGAGATGGCACATGAAGAAGAAGTAATTTTTTAATTATCACTACTACATTTTTCATTTTTTCACTTAGCAATTATTTGTGCAATCGGAATTATTGCAAACGAATATAAATTTCATAAAGATATTCCATTTTGGGTTTTGCATGAGTTACTAGTAATTATAAGTAAAATCTGGTGCCCGACAAGGCTGTGTCGTGTCTCCATTGCTCTTTAACTTGAACTCTAAATGCATATTCAAACAAGACCCCTAGACGACCAATGGTCATGGGGGAATAACTGTTTGTTTTATAAGGAGAGCTATTACATTAAGCAATTACTGTAATTGAAAGCAATAAACATTTCTGAATCTGAGAGAATAGATTTTCTCCCTCTATATTAACTATTTGATCAGTCATTCTGTATGGAGTCGAAGCCTGGACATTAAAATTAAATGAGACATTATCGCAGAATGCTTAGAATATCATAGACACAACACATTACGAATTGAACAGTATTAAACACCAAAAATAGAGAGTTAGAACTTTTAACAACGATTAAGGCAAGAAAGACCTCGTACCTAGTACACAAAATGGGAAATGACAAATATAATTTTCTGCAAATAATAATTGAAGGGAAGATAGAGGGCTGAAGCGGAGTAGACAGAAGAGCCATGTCATGGCAACTTGTGGAAATTATATTTAAAACTGTTCGCCACTAGAATGGGTTTTCCCCGTTCGCTTAACATTTCAGTAGCTTGCATTTTCTAGCACGATATGATCAAATACAAGCAAGACGCAAAACTATCAGTAAACCAATTTGAAATAAGTTTGCGGCGAAGAGTCTACGAATTTAATGAACGATGGAAAAATCGAATTTTTAACTGGAAATCCACCCCAATAAAATTCATCGCCTACCGCCTAAATTTCCAAGAATTTTATCGGGAGCCAATTCACGCAAACTCTTTTATCATTTCATTATTTCAGTATATTGTTGTTATAGTGGAGAATGCCTTTTAATCATTACGACCCGAAAAGATTTTAGGACATTTGATGCATAAACGCCTTTCCTATCAGCTCATGTCCAGCACGATTCGGCGAACACATTACTAATTCAACCAAAGCGGAGAATTACCCCACACTCGCTTACATTTTTTTGTACAGGCCAAGATTCTCATTGTAAGGAATGCTCTGCTGCCACTAGGAGGCACGTACTTTATGTGGGATATACACATGGTATTAAGTTGTGACGAATAATCTAAAGTCAGTCGCACCTGTGACAACTCTTACTATGGGACAAAAGAATAATATATTTATACAAATAATACTTTATTATAAAAATAGGTATAATATATAACAGGTAATCACATAATTTCCACGGATGATTTGTTGGAATGAATGAAAATAATAAAAATGCATGAAGCTTAACCTAAACCAGAATCAGATTGGTATAAAATATATACAGACTGTTTTAACAAGAAATAATAACAATACATAAAATTAAATGTATGAAACACAGTGGTATATTTAAGTAACATACTGATTAATTCATTATGAAACAAGTTTCTTGTTGAAACATTTGTATACACAACCTAAGTCTATTTCTACTTCTAAGCTTAACCCTAATCTACTTCTAGCCTCCTAAAATTGCCTGTTATTCCACATAAGGAATCGCCTTCAGAGCCACAAGAGGTCACGTTCCTTTTCAGAGCCGATACGGCTCCTTCTTTTGCTTTCTCGGTGAATAGCTCTTCATTAACTTCCATCCTGTCGTGAGACATTAAAATAGGATGAGCTGCGTACAGTTCTTTTTTCCATAATGCTAAAAAAACCAGTATTTCTATTAGCTTCTTTAAATTTTAAATTGTCCATGAAGAGACGAATGGAAATAAGTTGGACTTTATTTAAATATAACACAGTTAACATTAAAAAATGCAATGCGATAAATCAGATTATTTTGTAATTGCAAGCTCTAAATCAAATAAAATTGGAAAGATCACTTACAAGGCTAAAATAAAATAAGAAAAAGATGAATTTAAGATCATCTGTTAAATGTCTATAAAGAAATATAAGCTAAAATGTGAGTATTATTTTTGAAGAAACAATTTTTGGCACCGCTGTATTTTTAATCTATGTCTAATCTATGTGTCCATTCGCCACCCCACCAATTCTTTAAGTTCGTGCGTGGTGGTGCGTGTAATCACCGTGCGAAGAATCCTGGCGCTTTAAATGCCGAGACTTAAAATGTAGGTACAAGTGAAACGAATTGACTTACCTATCATTTCAGCCATCGGCATGGTTCCTCCATATTCTTTGGGTAGAATGTCAACTTCTATGTGGCCGCTCGATATCATATCCTGAATACTGCTGTATAATCTAACCCGACTACGTATCTTCTCAGAAATTAGAGACATACCGAAATCGACAGCAAACTTCATTGTTGGAAGAACGTGCATACCGTGAACCTCTTTGTGTCTCATTGGGAGGGTTTTCTACAAATTATAACACAAACCATTAAGTATATTTAGGAAACAATAAATTTAAAAGATTGTAGTTTAATTAGCATTTTTTGCGAATTTCACTAAATTTTGTTTTTCATTTTGCAAGTATTTGATACAGAAATTATATACATAAATAAACAGCTAATAGTACTTTATAGGTATGTGGTCGATATTTCGACCACTGCGCTAATAATACTTATGAGCTAGTAATTGACATGAAAATTTACCGAGGTGTAGGCTGTAGGATATGTTGTCACTGAGAATGTTCCATACAGGCGCGCGGCGCTTAGAAATAGTTGTTTAAATTTAAAACTGTTTTTAACAAGATAGAAACCACTTATCCTATAGAGCGTTCCACGTTAAGAAAATAACATTAGGCTTATGGAGATCAGTGTTGCCAAAACTCGCAGGCATGCGGTTTACTAGATTGTCGATATATTTTTCGAATTTTCATTTTCAATTAACATTTAACTGTAAAGAATAACAACTGAAGAACCACAAAGCCTTATTATCATTATGTAGTCTCAGAGAACGACATAAAATCGCTGACATACTCACACCGTATTATTTTAAGTTGCAATTAGTAATTAGATATATGCATTCCAAGCGGTCCGTTTATTTGCTTTTAAATCTTTAATAGCCAGCAAAGTGCATGATTTAACTAAGCAATATTATCTACTGATTTCTATGATTCATGGTATATGATATTCTTACCGAAAAACAAATAAACTGTCGTTACTATAGTTAAAATAAGATAAAATAAAATTATCTTTTGTAAATACTATTTATTTAATTAAAATCATTTTCCCTACTTTTCATCATTCACTTGTTTCGAATGGGCACTTTTGGTCAATTACGTTAAAAAACATTAATTTAATTCATGTCTGTGAAAACGAAAATACAAATTATACAACCCTGAATCGTGCTTGTGTTCATCGTGGCATCGCTGCGCTTCTATCGTCCATAAGAAATACATGGCCCTATCTCCGCAATGTTATTTTCTTAACGTGGAACGCTCTATAGTCAAAATATTTTTACTTGTACGAGATGGTTCCAAAATTATAAAGCTTTTTGTAGAATTGTAATTCATTTAGTAGTTTTTTTAGAAAAAACTGAACCAAAAATCACTAATTAAGGTATTGTTTCAACAAAAAATTGCAAATAACTCGAAAAGGAAGCATTTTTCGAAAAATTACTAAGAAAGAAAATGTATTTATTTCAATGAGATACGCCTAAAACAATTTTACTCGACGCGATTCGAGAAACTGCTTTTTTGTTATAAGCTATTTGTTAATAACAATTTCCGGCCCACTTAGAAAAATAAAAAAAAATATATTTAAACTTAAAAAAATATATAGAATCAAATAAAAAATGTTTGGTGCGGCAGTAATGTAATAAAAAGATTTAGTCGGTATATTCCATCTTTTTTTGAGTGGTAAATGGTGGTTAATTTCTGTTAAAGATAGTAAATGATTTTATTCTTTGATTTTCTTTTTCTAATACCAAATTTAGTTGTTCTCCTCCAATACTCATATATTTTGTACCAAAAACTGTAGTTAAGGTCTTTATAATCTTGGGCGATAATCACCTGATGACCTGACCATCTGCGACACAAAGTAGGTATATCTAAAAGTTTGCCCATATCGGTACGTTCTTTCTTCCATTTTGTGAATGTTTCTTTAATATAGATCTTCAATCGAATTATCTCAACCCCTTTGCTGCGTTAGCAAAGGTTATTTAAAGTTATTTCAGGTGTTACTTAAATACTCACTTTAATTCTTGTGTTTTTGTGGTGAATGCTTCATCTTGCCATACGCGACTGTGTTGTAAGGAAAAAGAAAAGTCACAACAACTATTTACTTCCAATCCAATAGCAGATTGCCACAGTTATAATAATTAATATAAAAAGTATTAAAAATGATGTAATTTTTTATGGTAATTTCAAAATATTAGATGCTTTGCATTAATTAAAACATAAACAGGTTTTACTGCATTGATTTGAATACAAAGTGTTTTTGAAGACAAATAATTATAGCAGTCATGGCCGAGCGGTTAAGGCGTCTGACTAGAAATCAGATTCCCTCTGGGAGCGTAGGTTCGAATCCTACTGACTGCGATCACTTTTTGTTTTTTTTTTTATTTTAGATTGAACATCAGAATCAGAATATATAATATAATTTCCAGTACTTTTAATTTGACAACTGCTAGGAACCAAAACAAACTTAATTATTTCAAGTTTTTTTTTTTATATAATTATACCTACCTAATCTTAGAGACTATTATTTTTATTTACTATTTCTTCTTACGTTTGTGTGAACATCATTCGGTCTGTTTTTCAATGTGCCTCCAGTAAGTTGTCGTTCCATCGTTTTCGTGGTCCTTTATACTCTATATACAATATAGTTTGAGTGAATGGATTCCTTGAGGGGGAACGTGGTTTTCAGGATTACCTTAGTTTTTAAAGTTTTCCTGTACTTATCTGATATCTTGTAGTTTTTAATATAAATATGACTAACGTACTGGGCCTGACGATAAGGCATATATTGTAAGCCTTGAAAAACGGCAACCCAAAATTTACCATCATTAAATAATAAAAACTACTTAAGATTGTGAGTATTAACTCATTTCTCATTTACTAGTATTATAGACTCACACTGGCAACCTTTTCATCATAGTTTATAGTGGTTATATGCCTGTTGTGTTTGTTGTGTTTTGTATCTATTACAAAATGGTTTTCTTCTTTTTCCACATTTTCTCTTCATTTACCATTTCTGTTCGTTACTGTAGGCACAGTAGATTTACACACCGTAGTTTAATAAACGCAGATTCAAATAATTCACAAGAAATTCCAGCTACAACACCTGATAAACTGAAAATAACTGTGACAGACATGAGGGACTACGACAAACACTTCATTAGAAATACAATTTACCATTTTCACGAGATTGACGATTGTTGTGTATCAATGAAGTTTTTGGAGAAAAGGTTTCAAAGGCGTACAAGTAAACTGGAAGTGTGAGTTCCATCTTCTTCCTCAGGTTCCTTCTCCTAACGGAGGTTGGAAATCATCATCGCTATTTTAATTTTATTGGCCGTGCTTCTGAATAATTCTAATAAGCTGCAACCGAACCACTCTCTCAAATTTCTTAGCCAGGATATTTTGCGTCGTTCTGGGTTTCTCTTCCCTTGTATCTTCCCTTGTATAATTGACCTAAGTAATACGTAATTCTCGCCCCTCATTATATGACCCAGATATTAAATCTTTCTAATTTTAACAGTTTTTATAACTTCACATTCTTTCTTCATTCTTTGTAACACCACTATATTAGTTATTCTGTGGATTCTCCTGTAGCACCACATATCAAAGGAGTTTAATTTTTTGATTTCAGATTATTTTATTGTCCACGCTTCCATGCAGTATAGTAAAGTAAAGTTGCTCTACATCTTAAATATTTAGACAATATTAAATACCACAGGAGTAAACGTAAGCCAATTGTATATGTCGACGTAACCATGACTGTATTGCGTGTAGACTGTCGGTGAGACGGCAGTGTTGCCAACTCTACGCGTGGATGCTGACGCTAAGCGGCGGCGGTGTTGCCAACTCTACGGTGGCAATCACACGTTTTCGACCTTCCTCCGAAGTTGGACCGCGGTCCGCCAGTTGCCGACCGTTGGTCTAATTCATTAAGTTACATACATTTTTTATTAATAGCATCATAAGAATATTATTTCCTGGATTTATCGCGTGATAATAGATATTCTATTATAGTAATATTTTATATTATTGTAACTTACCTCTCCATTTTTAACTATACGCACAGCCTCCTTGATGCTGAATAAAGTCAAGTATGGGAATCCCACACCTTGTCCATCTGCGACGTGGACAAATCCTCGTACTTGATTTTCTTCATCTTCTAAAAGAGTCTCATACACAACACCATGGATGCGACACATATCGGCATTTGAGAATGAGTATAGATCGAACACTCCTTAGAATCAAAATAAAACATTAGTATTGATTAGAAAAGTAGAGGGCAGCGCTATAGAAAGCGAGTGTTAAGTTATACAGCTTGTCAAATTTAAGGTGATACTTGACAAATTTGTTCACTTGCGTAGAAAATTAAGTGAGAACGCATTCGGAGGAAAAGAGATACATAATGCGCTCGGTCTCTTCGCCTCGTTGGTACACTCCATACTACAAGTTTACAGAGAGTGACCTTATTTATTAATGGAACTTCTATGATATGTCTATATTGTAGGTATGTTATTTTGACGTTTCAATTTTTCCCTCGGAAATTTATCTCAAAATACAAAATATTTTATTTTTGTTACTTGGTAAAAAAATTCTTCTAATAATTATATTTTATTTGACTTATTAATATTGACCATTCAGTCATGTTGAAGCGGCAGTTTTTTCGAACACTTCTATAAATGTCTCGTTCTGTAATTTTGTAAGAGGGATATTGGCAGAGATAAAAGCTTTACATTTGCGTTACAGTAAACTGTATAAAAATAAAAGAACAGTAGTTAATCTTATACCTGGAACATACCGACGAAACATTTATTACTTAATTTTTATACTAGAGTGGTCGTAATATTTTATATTATAGTCATATACTTTTATTCTTCGGATCTTCGGCGTTTTAGCATTTTAGTAAGTCATAAATATTTTAATCTGTTATTTATTTCTTTACAATAGAATAATATTTTGCACTTGGACATTGTGGTATGATGCATTGTCTATAACCAATACACTAGGGGCTGGTATATTAGAAATAAGATTTTCATGAATCCATTTTTTATAATTATTATAGTTCATTTCACTATGATAATCTCCAGACTTCGTACCAGATTTAAATGTCAAACATGCGTTTTTTATGAACCCCAGTTGAACCGCCGGCGTAAACAATAATCAGCCTTTCCCCTTTGGACACTGGCTTGTGTAAACCTTCGGTGGTATTGTCTCCCCAGTATCTGTCATGGGTATGAGAGGAATGAATATAAGTTTCATCCATGTAAATTATGGGCCGATTTTCTTCCCTATATTGTTTAATATTTCTGAGAAACTTCCTCCGGAGCACTTATATATAAACTTAAACCCGTATATCGGGTTTTTTCATTAGGATTTTCCTGTTATTCTTCGCTTTCTTCCATCGAAATCCCATATCTCTCATCACTTTTCTCAAAGTTTCATGCGACCCTGTATAAATATTGTCTTCATTAATTTTTTTTGTTATATGTCGCAATGTAGGAACTTGTTTTTCCGTGACATAATAATTTATTATTATACGCCGAAGTAAACCTTTGTCAAAATCGCCCAAGTTGGATTTTGGGGCAGATCTCATTCTTTTATTAGACGTCGAAAATGATGTAGAAGCACCTTCTATATTTTTCATTTCACGAGAGATCCGTTTTATACTGGCTATACTTACTCCCGTTGCTAAGGAAGCACGCTCTTGAACTTTTTTAAAATCTTTAACATGCGGATTTTGCATCGCTTCTCTCTGCATAAAAATAATTATATTTGCTATTACCTCCCTCGTTTGTCCAGACAAGACTTTGCCTTCTAATTTTGAATGAAAATCCATGTTCATAATTTAAAATACGTAACAATACTTATTTAAAAAGTCAAATCTATTGTAATACGATATTTCTTCAACACACAGTAACTTTAAACATAAGTAAAATAAAAAAAACTTTGTCACAGACTTCATCACGTTAAATTTGACAAGCAATACCTAGTGATCATTATTGCTTTGCTATTAATTTCTATTTGTCTGGTGTCAAGGTATTTAATAAATGGAATAATTATTCAGAAGGATAGGTATGTTATTTTAGTTTCAACCTTTTAAGTTAAAACAGCAATTTTTAATTCGACTTAAGTACGTATTTTATTTACGTTTGTAAGCTTTCCGCTATTGTAAGATTAAGGAACAAAAACGTCGTATAATATTTGTTTGTTAAATTTAATAAAAATACAAAACTTAAATTCAGTGCGATATGTAAATATTCTGGGAAAAATACAAATTCGGGGAAAGACATTGCTCCTAAAAGAAGTCATGTTTTGGTCATTTTTAAATTTAAATGTTAATAGAAAGATGTTATCATCTTTTTGGAAAAATCGGCCTTGGAAAGCTCAAATATGAAATCTAAAGAGGTTTTTAATTTTACGATAAGTTTTCAATGATTTCGCATTTATTTAGTGAAGTATTAGTTTGCTCAGTATACAATTATTTTAGATAAAATTAAAATTGAAGATATACTTGTTTTTTTTTTTTATAATTAGCATATTTAAATTTTTAAAAATTATCCAATAGGATTAGGAAACACAATGTTTAAATTCTGGGTGCGGATTTCTGTTGTACAATCCTTGTAGATAATGTCGTTAATATTATTACGTTAATATTTTGTCTAAGAACGAATTTGCAATAAATATAAATAATTAATATTTTTGCGGGACTCGCATAACACCTTTTTTCAGAGAGTCCGTTAAAACTAATTTTGTCAGCTTTACTAAATCCAAATATTAATTAAGAATAAGGAGATGATACAGAATGGAAAACAAAGAAGTAAAAATACTCTGTTATACAGACGACACAATATTAATAGCCCAAAGCCTGCAAACACTAATCCACAGATTTAACAAAAGCATTTAATCTGAAAATCTCAACTCAGAAAACTAAAACAATAGTAATCAGCAAAGAACCAATATCCAGCTACGGAGACCTGCACAAAGAAGTGAGAGATCAAGTAAATCAAGTTTAGATCAAATAAACTGACAAGATGCCTTAATAACACTATATGGCGGAACCGACATATTAATACTGAGATGAAGTCAAGAAATTTGAAAAAGCCAGTGTAAGACAATTAATAACATATCCATCAGAAACACAAAAACTACTGGAAATGGTAGACATGAGAGTATTGAGAAGAATTACAGGAAATACGCTGAGAGATCAAAAGAAGAATGAAGAAGTTGTAAGATAATGTATCGTACATTAACATGGACACCAAACAAAAAAAAGAATAGAATAACAACATAAGAAGAATTAGGGAGACCCGTGTGGTCAAAATAGCAAGAGATAAAATACCAATCGGTAGAAGAACTATCGGACGACCGCGCAAAAGATAGAGTGACAATCCGCCGGAGTATTAATCCGCCAATGAATAAGCAGAATTGCTTTTAAAGGGGAAGAAAAAGACTTATTAAGAATAAACTTTAAGGTTGATCTGCACCCTCAATTAATTTGTTTTTCATCCTAGAGATGGCTCTACTGAGGCATGGTGCTTTGGTAAAATTTTCAACTTAATTATAGATCTCTACATGAGGACTCATGTAGAGATCTAGTAATATTTACAAACCCTAACATAAATTACAGTTTTCTATCATTACATCTATTGGCTAAGTTGCCAAATTATTTAGACGGGAATTTTATGAAATACCTAATAAATGTAACGTTATCTGCTGTGTCAATCAGTTCTGCTCAAAAAATTTTCGATTTATTTTATTGAAATAGGATCTACGGAATATAATATACCGCATTCATTATGTTTTAATAATTGTTTTGACTTATAATATAGGTTTATCAAATAATCAAAGTTATTAGAAGAATAAGGTTCCATCATTAAAAAATTGTTCATGTTATCTAAACAATGTTATAGACAAAGAAATATGTGAGTACTGCTGCAGCGATATGTGCTTATATTATATTTTGGGGTAGTACATGTAGACAACACATGTTGTTTTAGTTTCTAGGTGACGAATAAAAGGATGGTTATAGACATAATATCTGCCTAGCTATGCTTTAGAAATGGATAGAGAGAATATACTTTCTCAAATCATTAACTATACCTCGTTACCGACCACCGTCACCAATTCCAATTGCAGAAAACGTTCTATGAATGAAAAGTATCTGGAGTAGCACTGGCTACGGATTACCCTAAAGATACCAGCTGAAAATTTCTGTAAGGAGACTTCACCAATCATTCGGAGCTTTAGAGCTTTCGATTTCTGGCTACTTGTGGGACACCAAATATAAATAAGCATAACTTAAATAAACTCATCTAAATTACATGTATCCCAAATAATTCTCAGGGTTCGCTAATTAATGGTCCCAAATCTTTATAGCAGGTCGTCTTTTGTAGATAGGAAAAATAAGAGCCCTATTCCATTGTTTCGGCATTTCTTTCTTTTGCCAAATGGGTAATGTCAAGCGGAATATTATTTCTTTTAGTCGTTTGACCATCTTCTCTAAAAATCTCAGCTGGGATACTACTTTCTGCTGCCCCTTTGTTATTTTTTAGGTCTCTTATTATTTCGGTATCTCATTAAGATTTAGTTCCTCGTACGTCCTTTCTTGTTGGTATGAATGTAACAGATCTTAATTTAACACATTATTGGTAATTCTTGTTTTAATTTTGCTACTACTAGTTTATAGGTTTTGGTAAGTGATAGGTTCGAGTAGAACCTCGTACCAAGATGATGACGATATTCTTCCGTAGCTTCTTCTCATTGAGGTCCTTGGAGTGTATTCGTATGTTGGAGATTAAAAACAGTAGTAAATTATTTACAAACGATAGTTCCATCATTTGTTAAAATTTACTGGGAAGCTAGCTATATTTTTTGCGCCAATTTTTTAGTTGCCTTTCTACTTTTATCGCATTTTTTAGCCTTCTATTAGCCTTTTTATTATTTTAAAATTTTGTTAGTAGATAATTAAAGGAGGGTTTTGTGGAAATAAACTTGCTAATCCAAATTAAAGCTTGCTTACTCTATCCATTAAAATTTGGGTAGAAGTTATATTGGGTGATACAAAAGATTCGGTCAATGCTAAAAGCCAGAATCAAGACTACTAGTATTAGGGAAGAATCTGTGACTGTGACAGCAGTAAAGGAGTGCCCTCAAGGGGGAGTACCATCGCTCCTGGATGAAAATACAATGGATTCAGTCAATGCTAAAAACCAGAATCATCACTGCTAGTATTGGGGGAGAATCTGTGACTGTGACAACAGTAGAGGCGTGCCCTTAAGGGGGAGTACCATCGTTCTTGCTGTGATCTCTTTTCGTGGATGACCTCCTGACTAAGTTGCATGATTCTGGTTATACAACTCAAGGTTACGCACATGACCTAGTTGTTACAATTACGGGTAAGTATAACCAGACTCTAACTGCTCTTAACCAAATTAAAAGTTGGTGCTCAAAGGAGGGCTTAAAGGTCAACTCCAGCAAAACGACTTTGGTACCTTTCACAAGGAGACGTAAATACAATTTCCAGGCTCCAATTATGAATGGCATTACATTAAACTATTCAAAAGAAGTAAACTATCTGGGAGTAACCCTAGATCAAAAACTCATGGAATAGTCATACTGAAAAAATTTTCACTGGAATGTAGTTCTGGAAGAATGTTCACTCGTATAATATACGGATGGATCTAAGATAGATGAAAGGGCAGAAGTGGGAATTACTAGCCCCAATTTCAGGCTATCCAAATCTCTTGAAAAAGTTCCAACTATCTTTCAGGCGGAAATGCATGTTATAAATATTAGTGCCCAAAAATGTCTCAACCGAGATACTCGTAGGGCAAAAGTCTTTATTTTATTGGACAGCCAAGCCGCCTAAAAGGCTCCAAAGTCATTTACTTGTGAGTCAAAGTTGGTTTTGGAGTGTAAACAATCCCTCAAGATTCCCTGGTGGAACGTACCAAAGTAACTTTGATGTGGGTGCCAAGTCACGAGGGAATTGCCGGAAATGAGGAAGCTGACAGCCTCGCAAAAGATAGGTCAAAGTTCGGTGAGGCTGTATGGCCTTAACGACCTCAATCTAGTCTATATTAGGAAAAAACTTACACGTAATCGAAGAAAAATATAGTACTGATTTCTCATCGTTATTTTAGGGTTTCTTTGTAGGTGAATATTTCCTAATGGACATATTTTCTTTGTTTCATTTTAGGAAGATTTTGCATTTTGCTTTCTCTCGCTGGCTTTCTTATCGGTTGGATTCCAGGCCACGTTCGTAAATCCGTACCGACTTTCCTAGTGGCTTTTTGAGGCATATGAGAAGGCCATATCGACGGCGAATAAAGGAAGGATTCTATTAGTAGATTAAGATAAGTTTAGGTATATTCGGACGGTAAGTTCTTTTAAATAATTTTTACTTTTCTCCGTTTTAGTAAAGATCTGCTATCATTAATTGATAACATTTTATTGGATATTTATTAAACTTACGTCAGGATTTTTTTTTATTTTTTTCAAGTTATGACTTACCGTTCCCGTGATTCTTTTCATTTATTTATTTTTTTGTTTTTAGGAAGGGTCAAAAGACTTTTGGTTAACTACAAGGATTATTTTATTTTTGTCTGTTCCCAAGGTAAAACATTCTTAGCTGAGTTAGAGTTACAAATTTTGAAGTAATGCGAAGGATAGGAAAAGACCCAGAAATTTTGTCAACGATCAAACGAAGAAAACTCGAATATTTGGGTCACGTGATGAGAGGACATAAATACGCATTACTTCAAAATATAATGCAAGGAAAAATAGAAGGAAAACGAAATCCAGGCCGTAGAAGAATGTCATGGCTGCGTAATTTGAGAGAGTGGTTTGACTGTACCACTAATGAACTCTTTAGGTCAGCTGTAAACAAGGTCAGGATAGCCTTGATGATTTCCAATCTCCGATAGGAGTGGCACAAGAAGAAGAAGAAGAAGCTGAGGAGTAGTCCATTGGAGTCCACTCTTACATCTGATTTCGCTCAAAAGAACTGTGACCCACTCTGCTGCCTGATAGGATTCAGCTAGCCGGTATCACCCCTTCTTTTTGCTAGTGGCTTGAAGGATGAGCGACAATAATAGTTGCAGTCACAGATAAATTACATCTGGTGGGCGTGTGGTGTGGTTGCAGTAGCAAATCAAATAGCTCAACAGAAATACGTAAAAATTCTGCGAGCTTATTTGGGTCATCAGGCAGGTTTGAAACGATCGATAAATAAAAACTCAAGCATTCTGTATTCTTCCATTTTCAATACATAAATATTTGAGTAATCGTTTTCTTTTACACAATGTACTAATGGTGCCCAACGATTGTCGTTTCACGATTTTACGATGAAAAATCGTAGCTCAGCAGTAATAGTTACAGTCTTCCCGATGAAGACGGACCTGAAATTTTTGATATATACAACATGTACTGTACAAATAATAAAATATATGCTTTTTTACATCCCTGTAAACATATCGCACCATTTTCCTTTACCTCTACATGCTTGTTGACCTTACTACTTTATTTATAATATTGTTTTAGAGGAACTTATTTTTCAGAATCTTTTTACACTGGATATTTTACTACAAGCGATTAGTTTGTTAGAAATGAAGTTGAATAAAGTATATTTTTTATGGTTTGCATGCTGTTAGTATGTAAATATGATTTGTAGTTAGTTATGGTGATAATTAGTGAGTTAGTTGTGGTTAGTTATAGCCATTAATGTCAATTCATATTAATTACAAGAATCTAATTACGGATGTTAGTTGAGTATTTATCACTGGACTCACAGTGGATACACTGACAGCAAAAGAATGAGAAAAAAAGAATCAAGAGACTCCAACAGAAATTCAACAGAAAGAAAATACAAATAGTTCAGAACTGAGGCTCTGTACGTTCCATTTGGGTACGTATTTAGGGATTCAAAATAAAAAAGAATATTAAGAACACTGGACGAGAGAGCACCACTGAATGTATTTCTTAATGATCTCAGGAACCACCCGAGTAGACTATTAAGAGAGTTGACAGACTATGACGAAAATAGAAGACTGTAGATAGGCGGCCCAGACAGCAGCTAACTAGATACACAGAAGACCCAGAAGAACAGTAAAGGAATGATAGTCATGCAGTAGTCGAACGTACGCAGTATCAGAAGGCCAAAAAATACCCTATTCTTATATTTTATTTCTTTTATTTGGTTAGTTTTATTTTTACTAACCAGTTACACTATAAAAAAAAAGAAAAACCAAAAAAAAAATATATACATCGGATGTGCGATCGCCATATACACCTGGGAGTGCACACCACACCCATTAAATACTAATAACCTTCTGTTACAGCAGTCATGCAGCGCCAATTCAATACAAAAAAGTAGATCGAGTGAATGCTGATTAGCCGCACAGACTGAAAAGAGCCAAGCTTGCGGAAGCTGAGCATCGACAGCACGTACCGACAAACGTGGGCTCGTTGGCCAGATTTTTTGGCGATCAGCCGACGAGAACAAAATTTATTTTGCCATGGCTGAGTGAGCGAGCCCACACAATCAGGGCGGTGAGTCACCGACTTAGGTCGATGACTCGCTGTACGGAACACACCGTGTAAAAATTAACCTCAGTCATTCATAGGGAATACAAAAAAGTAGATCGAGTGAATGCTGATTAGCCGCACAGACTGAAAAGAGCCAAGCTTGCGGAAGCTGAGCATCGACAGCACGTACCGACAAACGTGGGCTCGATGGCCAGATTTTTCAGCGCTCAGCCGACGAGAACAAAATTTATTTTGCCAATTCGGTGGCTGAGTGACCGAGCCCACACAATCGGGGCGGTGAGTCACCGACTTAAGTCGATGATTCGCTGTCCGGAACACACCGAGTAAAAATTAACCTCAGGCATTCATAGGAAAAAAGCTCTTTTAGCTATCCCTAAAATCAGGTGGCTTAACCACATAAAGTAAAACAGAGGATGTTCCATTACCAAGGGCATCCAAAGTAACTTTCAGTGCAAAGCCTCCCCATTCGTTATGTCCTGGGATGGGGATGGGTGGTTGGTGATAGCTTGGGGGTCAGATAGGTACCACTCCATTACGGAGTGTAATCGGTTTGATCTTTGGACATGCAAGTCTCACTATGTCACTCAGAGCAGAGCTGGGGTTGCACAAAAATTGTTGTCAGTGTATTAAGTAAATTAAGCGACGATTCAACTGACCAACTAAAAAACAATATTTAGGATAATGCTTTAGGTGAATACTGGCAATCGACAACTCAAAAATGCTAGAAAATAGATTTATATTTCATTACTGCGAAATTATGACATTCAGCAGGAAAAAATGTTCTTTATCTTAATAAGGTTCCATTTAAAATTATCTCACAGTGGCGCTGTAACGTCATCTGTCATTATTACGTCACCTGTTATAACTAGTTGAGAAACCTACGTCTGTTTATTACCTCCCTCCACATTTCACTATTATAACAATAACCGTTTAAAAGATACGAGGGGGGGGACGGACTTTTGACTAGCACTGTATATTGTAGGTACATTGACTATAGGCTGCATTGCGGCCGCTTTTAAAATATCAAATAAATTGATTGTAACTTTATACAAAACAATTTTTGTAATATTCGTGGCGGCTGGCTGCAACAAAACATCGTTTATGATCCAGAAACAGTTTTTCCAGCAAGAGATTAAATTAACACAATGATTTTAGATTCACGTCTACTCTTCTATGGTCGTTACCCACTGAAAGATACCAACCTATATAAAATAATTTGTACAGATGGTCAGTTGAATCGTTGCTTACTTACTTAATCCAAAACTCGTCTAAGTTCAGCGAATATGCTTTATCAGAGAAATATATTCGGAATTCCGTTCAGAGATAATAGATATTTTAATCCGGTCTGTTAGTAGTAAGATTATAGTATTAGTAGGGTTAACAAATATTAGATATACATATATCATTGTTTTTTTTACATCGTTTTTAATTACATACAGTCGACTCGCGTTAATTCAAATGTGCGATAATTCAAACCTCTCTATAATTCAAAGTTATCACGAGTTCCCTACACAATCTCTTTATATTTCGAACCAAATCAATACATTTTTATACACTTGGTAATTCGAACGAAAAAAATCATTGCTATATAACAAAACGACGCGTTTATTCGAACTCATCGGCGTCCAACACTCGACAATTCAAAGTTGCAGAGAGAAAGAGGCGGGATGATTGTGTGTATCAACGCGCCTTTGTTTCTGTTAAACTTGACTACATATTTGACACACACTTCTCACTAATTGGTTTGTTTAGGTATTAGTTACTGTTACTCTTTCGTTGGTATACAGATTAAAATTTTGTTAGTCATGAGTCCTAGAAAGTATAAATGTTTGACGATTGTTGAAAAGAAGAAGTTAATCCAAAAAGTAGAGGAAGGTGAGAAGAAAAGTGATGTTGCAAAAGAATTTAAGATTCCTCTGAGTACTCTCTTAAACATAATAAAGCACAAGGAGAAAATGAATGCTGCTCAAACTGCTAGAGTACGGAAAAGAACTACTAAAGGGGAATTTCCTCTAGTCTGGTCATTTGGCTAAGATAATGTAGAGGATAAAAAGTGTCTATTAGCGGAAATTTGTTGAAGGAAAAAGCAAAAGAGTTCTCGTCTACTCTAAGCATCAAAAACTCTGCAGAAAGTGAAGGGTGGCTTACAAATTTACCAATTTAACCGTGCCAAATTGGCACGGTAAATTAATGGAAAACTATGATGCCCGAGACATTTTCAATACTGATGAAACTGGCCTATTTTTCAAATTTTTACCGAAAAAGACGTTTACTTTTAGAGATGAAAAATGTCATGGGGAAAAACATAGTAAAGAGAGGTTGACAGTTTTACTTGCAGTAAATATGGACGGATCGGAAAAACTCAAACCCTTAGTGATAGAAAAAGCAATGAACCCGCGATGATTCAAAGGTGTTAAATCGTTTCTTACGGATTATCGTGCTAACAAAAAAGCTTGGATGACGACAGAACTTTTTAACAATTGGCTTTTAACAGTTAATGGGGACATGAAATGGCAAAAGCGGAAAATTTTACTATTTTTAGATAATTGTACTGTCCACAACAGTCCTCCTATATTGTCCAACGTGAAATTTTACTTCTTTCCACCAAATACAACTTCCAAATTGCAACCATTAGACCAAGGGATCATCCATAATTTTAAGAGGTTCTATCGCAAAGAAATTGTTAAGCTCGTTTTAGAATCTCTCGACAAACAGCTAATTGGAAATATCACGGAGAGGTGTAACAGCTCTAACAATTCTCAACTGCTTCAAAAAATCCGGTATCTTAAAAGAAGATCAGGAAAATCTTCCAATCATTATGGATGATCAAGAACCAGGAATAGAACCATTAGTTGACATCAACGGTGTCAGTGTTTCTGACTTTGTTTAAGTGGATGAAGATGTTGTTGTCTCAGGTTCACTAACTGATGTCGAAATTTTATCTGCGACAGATACAAATGAAAAAAGTAACGATGAGGATGAGTACGATACATCAGAACCTTTGGCAGAGGTGTCAGTTAAGGAAGTAAGATCCTCATTCGATACCTTACAAACCTTCTGTCTATAAAACGAAAGTGACGAAATAGCATTTCTAGGCACTTTTTCTTAAAAAAAAATTATTGAGCAGTCTGAGCAGCAGCAATGTGCTTTGAAGCAAACCAGTAAAATACAGTTCGTTCGAAAGATTGATTAATTAACATTATGAATACATACATGTATGTACACGAATCTACCTCTAGACTTTTGTCATCGTTATAGAATAGAAGTTAATAAATAATAATTGATCAACACTTAATAATTCGAAGTTTTATTTATTTTCTCTCACAAATTTCGAACCATTTGATATTTCAAACATTCAATAATTCGTAATATTTTAAGAGTCTTTCGAGTTTCGAATTAATGAGAGTCGACTGTACATCGTTTTTTCTAAAGTAGTTAATAAAAAATGAGTTAATTTAGGTTAGAACGCTTTATACATTATACAATGTATCAATGAAGACTCATGCAAAAATTAACTGGTCAAACTGTACCTGGCCTGTAAAATATAACTCTTCTGCCCAATCGGTCTCTTTTGGGACAGGCAAACATGTATCCCAAATCCGTTAGATCGTTCATCATTGGTATTGTGATGTCCAAGCAGTTAAAGGCGACGCCGAATGTCTGACGCAAAAGGATGTAACGTTCAAGACATTCTTGTGCGAGAGTTACGTGAAATTTCTTAAAACGTAAAAAACGCAGCAAGAATTTTCCATCTGAAAATAAATAATTAAAAAATTTGTATATGATCCCACATTTTTGAGAAATTTTAGACAAACTAGTAATCTTGTATGATACTGTGTATAAACTTAATAACTATATAAACTTAAGAGAACTTTTGAAAAAGAGCAGATCCATATATTGTCAGACAAGCGGCATTGAAGGTACTGGCGTATCAGGAAATGACATCTAGACTGGTGTGAAACGGCATTGGAAAAATAAATGAAGTGGGAACAACGTTGAGCTTGTCTAGGTATCAGAGCATCGAAGGCAATGAAAAAGCAGATCAGCTTGCTAAAAAATGATGTGCTGTGAACCTGGGAGCATCAAAGGCTGCAGTTAAAAGAGCTGTAGAGGATTGAATCCATGCAAGTCATGAACGATATTTGGGGAGAATCCAAAAAACAAATACATGTGAACATTTTCATTGGTAGACTTGACTTCTAACGCAGTGGCAGAACAAGGCGAATCCTTTGGTCTTAAAATCAAAACTAATAAAACAAAAGCAATGGTAGTAAGCCAACCTCCAAATCTACAAGTTAACATTCAAATTTATAATACCCTCATAGAAGACGTCAATAAATTTAGATATCTTGGCTCATGGATGACCCAAGATATATACCAGGAGGTTGAAATCCGAAGTCGAATTAAATCGGCAGCAAGATCTGTATTTCCTAAAATTAAACACCTTTTGACGAATAAACTCTTTCACTGGATACTAATTGCTATAAGAAGTTTAAAGGTCTTCGAGATGTGGGTGTTTAGAAGACTCCCGAAAATACTTTAGATAGATTATGTCACTAACGAGACAGTATTGCGTAAAATGGTCCATGATGGAGAACTTCTCAACATTATCAAGAAGCGCAAAACCAGTTATCTAGGACATATATACCGAAGAAGACAATATGAGCCCTTGAGTTTGTTGATAAAAGGGCGAATTGAAGGAAGCAGGGGTCTAGATAGGAGAAGATGTTCGTGGTCGAAAACATTAGAGAATGGACAGGTTTCGGTACTCAATCCTTATTTGAGGATAGTAAAAGATTTTTCAGAATTGTTGCCGACCTTCAAAAGTAAAAAGGACTAAAAAAAAGTGAAGTACAAAGATACGGATTAAATAACTTTTCAGAGAAAATCTCGATGCGTACAATTTAATCTGCTCTAATATACATAGATGGACAAGTTAACATAATAATAATTCTTACCAAGCCGGCACAGTTTAATTTTTGGATTCTGCATGATCCATTCTCGCATGGAGGCCAGCGCGGTTTGTCGAGTATGCTCGTCTTCGCGCAGCTCCTCCTTAGCGATTCGTTGGGTCTCTGGTGATAAAGTGCAGACATAAACGTCCGGTTCCGCTAATCCTTTGCTAACAGACATATCCTGAAATAAAAACAGTATTAATCACTTATTGTAATTGTAATACTAATAAAATTAACATATTTATAAATTGAACAAAGTTTATGGATAAGTATTAAAACTTTTATATAGTTATATGCTAAACTTTTGCATAAATTTAGACTTTGACTTTAGACCAAAACGTATCAATATTTGTAATTTTTTTGCTTTTTTCATTCCTGTATAAAGACCATTATAATCTTCAGTCATAAAAACTGGTAATCTTAAAAATCCTATCAGGCATTTTCAAATAGAGTATAAGTATTTATATTTATTTGATGCTTTGATGATGAGTATTTAATGTTAGACAAACAATTTCGAGTTCATGAAATGTTTTTGTATAATGTGTAAAGATAAGTTAAAAAAGAAACTTATTGATCATGAAGTACATTATAAATATGGAATATAAATGTTAATTAATATAAAATGCGGCTATTATGAAGGACATTATGAGAATCAGCGAGATGTGATTAGAAGAATAACAGAATACGATATTTAATATTCTGATAATGAAGATACACGACACTAGGGTTGTGTGGAGTTTTTGGTATTAGCTGTGGTGCTACAGAAGAGTACTGCGGATCTCATGAATTGATTGAGTGTTGAATTCTGAAATTCTCCACAAATGGAAAAGTAACGTGAAGTTTTTATCACGGTAAAAACAAAGAAATTAGAGAATTTGGGACATATTACGAGAAATAGTGAAAGATATGGTTTACTTTAGATAGTTATTGAAGCAAATGTGTTTGGTATGGGAGGTCCTGAAAGATATTGCCTCATTACCTTTACTACCTAAGAGTTTGGTTCAACATGACGACCACTGGACTAATACAAGCAGCTGTAAAAAAAGTCAAAATTGAATTATTATCAATATCCTGAACTAACCACAAGAAAAAATAAAAGATTGTTTCATAGTATTAGTTAATTTCACGTTTATGTCCATTATCATTGTGTATGTTATTTTGTATTTGTTAATACCTAAGCGTAGCGCAAGCGGTAGGATGCTTGACTCGCAAGCCGATGGTCCGGGGTTCGAATCCCACCGCCGGCAAGAACATCTAGACATTTTAAAAATGTCTATAGGCCCCAGGTCGACTCAGCCTGAATAAAAATGAGTACCTTGGGTAAAACCAGGGGTAATAATAGACGGTTGAAGCGTAGCACTGGCCATGTTACCTTCCTTGTATACCGTAGGCCCTAGATATAGCAGACTACCCTGCTATACTCCCAAAGCCGCGACAGCGGTATAAAACGGGAGACTATTATTATTATTAATACCTAAGCTAACTTTGAATTCCTTCATATCTTCGTCTGAGTCTGTAGATATTTTTCATTTTATGGACACATTTTTAGATATAAGAATCTGGCGACTTTTCATCAAAATCCGAACGACCTTTTACGTCGTTTTATAATCAATCATAAAACATGTTTCCCCAAATTTGAAGATGAAAGAAAAATGAACATATAGATGGAATTCTTCATCAAATAACACAAAGACGATTCTTTTAGAAGATATCGAACCTATGCTGTAGGATTTTCATAGAATCATTTTGAGCATCTACATGCAAAAAGAAAAATGATAAAGAGCGAATATTATGACAATTTAATTCTATTTATAGGGGTTATTGGTGAATTACGCAACTAAAGCCAAAGCCATCTTTTAGTAAAATTTTGGCTGTTCAGAGTACAACAACAAATTGTCTATTACTTGATTTATATCTATATGTTACTGTTATAAGATGTGTTTCCACGGTATAGAGTACAAAATTAATCAATTTATTGCGCGATGCAAACGGTAATACCGTGTCTTGTGTAATAATCTTTAGTCTAGCACCGATTACAACGTACCATATACTTTCTCCGATGGGTAGATACGGTACCATTCTTAAGATCACATAGCCAATACGACCTACTTAAATTTACGGCTGTTTTTCAAGAATATGTACAACTTAAGCAATCGACAAAATGTTATATACGTGATTTCGAGAAATCTGAAAAAATTTGTTTTCAGTGGGCAGTTTTACACGAGGATAAAGATAATATGTAACTGATAGATATTCAAAAGATAAAACAAATTTAAAAATATAAGAAACATGTCGTAAAAATAAATTTTCTTCTTCTTTAAATGCCTTGTGCTCCCAGCTAGTGTTGTGGTGCTGACTATGTACATACCACGGGCGCAGGTTCTTGAGCCAGGGCGTTCTTAGCCGTCTAGGACCACCTTTTCCTTCTATTTTTCTTTGAATAATTACATGTAAATTTCATGTAGTAATTCACATTTAGGATTTCTTCACGTGGGCATCATACTCCAATTTTCTCCTTTTTATGGTATTCAGAACTATTTTCCTTTATTAGACGCATTTATACTCATTTTTCCTACAAAAAACGTCCACATTTTTAAAGTTTTAATTCTTGTACACATTATTTTAGTGAGAGTCCATGCTTCCATTCCATATAGCAGAAATCTGAAGATAATATCTCTTTTATATACTGGCAAAGTCACAGAAAAAATACCGATGCCGTATAACTTTGCCGAAATAATTATTAAGTTCTAATCTACAAATAACCGTAACCTTTCACCATTGATCCACGATCCGTGTGCCGATCGTGCCGTCATAAATAAGCCGACGCCAGTAACACTGATGAACTCCGCCTGTGGTGACAAATGGGTGGATCGAGTAGCTCAAGAGTCACCACTGCCGATCCTAAGCCCGGGTAAAGGAGGAAGGTTGGACAGTGGGTTGACAACCCACTCCCGGAAAAAACACACTGTTACGAAACCTGAACATTTGCCTCGGAATACAGGACGGAACTTCCGGAAACGACTCAAGCTACGAAACATGGACTATATATTTGGACACTAAATAAACCAGGAGCTCAAACCGCACTTCTGCAAGAACTAATAAGATATAAGCTCATGATTACTGCTATTCAGGAGACAATATGGCTGGGGAAAGGTGTCAGGGACACTAAAACCCACACAATTCTATATAGTGGGAAGGAACAAGGAAGCAAAGAATGTAGAGTTGCATTTATGGTTGATAATGATTTTAAGTCAAAAATCATAGACTTCCAGGCAGTCAGTAAAAGAATATGCAAGTTAAGAATTTGCACCCACTTCTTCAACCTAACAATGATAAACATTCACTGCCCAACAGAAGAACAAGAACAACATACAAAGGCAAGCTTCTACCAACAGCTGGAGATAGTATGTGACAATGCTCCCAAAAATGACATTAAGATTATAATGGGTGATATGAATGCTAAAATAGACAAGGAGCCGCAGTTTTATGGCACAACAGGAAAACACCCACTGCACAATGAAACAAGTGAGAATGGGAAGTTTTTCATAAATTTTGCCACCAGTGAAAACATGGTTATAAGTTCCACATGCTTCCCACATAAAGACATACACAAAATGACATGGATTTCACCAGATGGAACCACAATCAATCATATCGACCATGTGCTCATAGACAAAAGGGCAGTCAGTAGTATCTCAGATGTGAGAACACGACGAGGAGCATGTTATGGATCAGACCATATTTTACTCCAAACCAAATTTAGATGCAGAGTTAACAAAGAAAGAAAGGAACGACAACAAAGAACAAACAAACTGGACCTGGAAAAACTGAAGATTCAGGAATGTACAGAGAAGTTCAAAGAAGAAGTCACAAATGAGTTAAGGACGCTAGAACTGCACTCCGTAGAGGGCAAATGGAATAATATCAAAACAGCACTACTGACAGCGGCAGCGTCCACCCTGGAAAACAAGAACAAGGCGAGAAAAGGAGCATGGTTCGATAACGAGTGCAGAGAAGCAATAGAGGAAAGAAATGAAGTACTCAAAATGTATATAACAAGAAGAACACGGGAAAGACGAATCATTTGAAGTCGCAAGACGGAAAACAGACAAGATATGTAGACATAAAAAAAGAGCCTATGAAAATGGACAAATGGAAAAAATGGAAGAAAATTTCAAAAACAACGAAATTAGAGGAGCATACGAATACTTAAAAAAGATAAATAGTGAGTATAAACCTCAACAAAGTCAACAACCAACTTAATAACCTAAACAAGTCTATGTAAAGATGAAAGTGGGCAAATAACCAGTGACCAACAGAAAGTCACAGAAACCTGGAAGCATAATTTTCAGATCCTACTTGGTACACAAGTAGACATGGAAGATGAAATAAGTACGAACCACGTAGAAGAGAACGAAGTAGAGAATGGAGTAGAAGCTCCAACCATAGAGGAAGTTCTCGAAGCTATTAAGGCCCAGAAAAACAATAAAGTCCCGGTAGTTGACGAAATACCCGCATAATTGTATGAGGTAGGTGGCGACCTCCTAGCAAGTCACATCCATACGCTCATCAAAGACATATGCCAAGAAGAGAAAATACCCGACGACTGGAAGAAAAGTATAGTATGGCTGATTTATAAAAAAGGAGACAAACTCCAGTGCAAAAACTACCGTGGAATTTTTCTACTATATACAGCATATAAAGTCCTCACTTACATTATAAACCAGCGGCTCCAACCACTAGCAGAAAATATTATTGGAGAGTATTAGACGGGCTTCAGATGAGTAAGATCGACATTGGATTAAATATTTATAGTCAAACAGATCTTGAGTAAATCATGGGAACATGACATTGATGTTCATAACGTGTTTGTAGACTTCAAACAGGCATACGACTCAGTCAAAAAGAACAAACTCTACCATATATTGGCTGAGCTAGCAATACCACACAAGATAGTCAGACTCATTAAAGCCACAATGGATAAAACTCAGGCATGTGTATGAATACAAAATTACCGGACAGACTTTTTCAAAATTTCGCAGGGACTAAAGCAGGGAGATGCTGGCCCCAACTTTGTTTAACCTGGCACTAAAGTATGCGGTTAGATAAATGCAAACTGGACGAGGAAACCTACTGACCAACTGAACGGTTAAACTGGCCGCTTATGCCGATGATATTAATATTATGAGTAGAACATCAACAGGAGCACAGGAAACATACAGAGAGTTAAAAACGCAAACAAAAAGGCTGGGACTGGAAATTAACACAATAAAACACAAAAGTAATGATACAGAAGAGAAGAAATATAGTCCCACAAAACATATGACGACAGATCAGAAGATGAAGAAATAAGGAAGAGAATAACGCAGACAAACAGAGCTTATTTTGCCCGCTCCTATATATTTCGGTCTAAAAATGTCCATCGAAATACAAAAATGAGAAATTTTAAAACCTTACTTCGACCAATAGCATGCTATGGCAGTGAAGCATGGGTCCTGAAAGAAACATCTAAAAGCAAACTCGACACATTCGAAAGGAAAGTACTGAGGAGAATACTAGGACCTGTGAGGGAAAACGGAATCTTCAGAAGTCGATACAACGATCTTTATTATCTTTATAAGGAAGCACCACTGTCAGACTTTATTTGAATACAAAGATTACAATAAGCCGGACATGTGATAAGAATGGGAGAGGATAGGCTACCAAAAAGAGCACTGAATGCTAGAATGTAGGGAAAGAAACCGGTTGGAAAGCCAAGAAAGCGCTGGGAAGACACAGTAAACAGCGACACACAAGTCCTTTTAGGAGTCCGTGTATGGAGAAGATCAGCCACAGACAAGCAGGGGTGGAGGCAAGAAATAAAGGAGGCCAAGGCTCAATTTGGGCTGTAGTGCCGTAGAAGAAGAAGAAGTATCACTGATCAGCAAAAAAAAACCTTCAACTATTATTGCCTCTGACACCAATTTTGCTATCAAATGAGGAATGTTTCAATGTGTGTAAAGAGTAGACAATAATGGACTGACACATTTTGCACTACATTTTAATTTCTTAAGCTATGCTATCGAAACAATGGGACTTATTATGTACTCATATTATGATTTTTCAATAACTATATAAAATTCAGCATATATTTTGACTTATGATAAAATAAATTTAGCTTGATTGATAAAATTAGAAGCGGCCTGCGGTCGCCGCTTGTTTTGGACGACCGCTTGCGGTGCATGCGCTGCACACCTGCTATAATAGGATCGGCTCTGATGACTAGACTTTTTAAAATATTCGTAAATTTTAATATTTAATACTTATATTAAGCCAGTGACTAAATTATTATATTGTCAACTGGTTTTGAAGAAACAAAATTTTTAATAATATTATATAATAATATTATCAATAATAACATGCAAAATTAATAGGACACGATAAATACCTGTTTGCGGTATGACAATTTCCAAGTAGCTAATTTAAGAACCTGAGCTTACAAAGAAGGTGCTAAATTTACCACAAATATTTAATTATTATCACACATCTTTTACTTTATGATTAGTTGAAGTAATTACCTATGTAATTTATATTATGAAATCTTTCAAGCATACATCTTTAAACCTATTATTAAAATTTAGAAAAGATAAACATAACATTATTAAAAACCATTTAATTTTAATGCATACTATTTATTAATAATTATTTCGTATAAAAAACACGAAAGAAGAAATGGATTTACCCAGAAAACAACGATCTGTATGAAGATACAGTAACCAGACATAAACAAGACTTAGAAAACGAAATAGAAGATATTAAACAAGCAAATAATGGCGTAACAAAGATACCAAAAGAAAAGGAAAAGGAATGCTGCTCAACAGTCGTGATCCATACAGAAAAACTAAGCCAAAATACCAAACAGATTCTAGTAAAAGAAGACAGCTGATGGAAACTTACGACTTAACTACATAGCAATGAAGAAATTAAAAAAAGATATCCATCGATCAATCCAAAAAGATATCAAAGAAAACAATACAAGAGAAATAACAAAAATAAAGATCGTCAACAAAGATCACTAGCGATAGAATCGAAATCCTCAAGTTGTCAAATTATTTTATTGCGAAATGTGTGAGAGTAGTAGCGTATAATGTAAGACAAGATCAGCCCCTGCCCAAAATCAGAAACCAGGGATCAAAAGAAGTGCCAGAAATAACACCACACGAAATCAAAACAACACTTTCAGACATGACAAATGGCAAATCTTCTGGCGATGATGGTGGATAGGTGGAAATAAAATTATCCAAGCTTTGGCCAAACTTTTCACCAAAGCATCTACGAAGGAGAAATTCCTTCTCATTGGAACAATGTAGTAATAATTGTTTTATTACACAAGAACGTAGACATAACCGACCTAAAAAACTACCGTCCTATCAGTTTGCTATCTAACATATATAAACTTTTCACAAAAATTATCAAAAAAAAAGGCTAAGTTAGACTTCTATCAGCCAAGAGAACAAGCTGGATTTAGATCTGGATACAACACTAACGACCACTTACTAATTAAAAAGCTGATAGAGAAGTCTGCAGAATACAACAAACCATTGGTTTTTCGTGATATTATATTCGTGGACTATGAGAAAGTAATCGATACGATAAGCCAGCAGAAAATGTTAAAAGCATTGACAGAATGCCGAAGAAACCATACACTAACATAATCCAACATATCTACACAAATTCCACGGCTCTTTTCCGAAGCTATTCACGATACTTTTAGAACATACTTGCAAGAAAGCAGATTTGAACAAGTATGGTATCAATATAAATCGAGAGAAGCTCATTAATTTAAGATTCTCAGATGACATTGTCCGTATAGAAGTATAGACGATCGTATGGATGATGCAATAGTAATGAAAAATTATATTACGCTTCCTTAGAGGTTGGACTAATGATTAACACGACAAGACGCAAATAATGCATGATGGCAAATTGGCACTTGTTTATGAAAACTGTCCTTTTTGTGCAATTTTCTGATTGTATATTGTACCCACTCAATTGACTATTGTCTGGAAGGCCTTATTTGCCTATAGAGGAGATGAAACAATTTTATCTTGGTTTCTTCTGTAGCCTTAAGTATTTCTTCACTTATCATTCTAGACATATTGGCTTGTTGAGTTGAGTTTATTGCCAGTCTTACTTTGCTTTATAGTATATTAGGTATTTCTTCTATTTCATTATGGTTCTGACGGTTAGGCTCCAGGTGTTGGTCGTCTTTATATACATCCTGGAAGTATGATTTCCACGTCCCTGCTATATCTTCTCTAATTGTTTCAGAGCTTTTGTTCTGGCTTTGAAGTCTGTTGATATGTGTCTTACTTTTATATTTAGGAATCTTGGTTGAAGGTTTTCATCATGGCTCTCACTGTTTTTTTTATCATGCTTTTCTCTTTCTAAGTGTATACCAGATTGACAAATTCTATTCTCAATAATTAACGTTTCATTTTGTTCTAAACGAGTATTATTTGTCACTCACTTGTTTGAATTGGTAAACAATACCGCGTTAGGACGTCGTTAGAACACGAAAGATCAACAAACCCGTCTTAAATGTTTCCCCCCATTTAAGTGATAAGCTTACAAAAGTGCCGTCTACTTTGATGGTCATGAATGAAAACAATTTTGCTTTCGTATTGAAAACAATGTTAAAAACAATATTGTTTTATGTCCTTTGCACTACACTAAATATGTACAAGTTTACATCTTCTAGCAAACTTGCTATCGCTTTGATGTATTTAAGACATATACTCTCTTTCGTCTTACTGTCATAAGACATATATATATATATATATATATATATATATATATATATATATATATATATATATATATATATCTCTGAATACAATATGCCCATGTTAAGGGAATTTTGAATTTATTGCTACAAAAAAAAATATATTTTTCATATATTTTTTAACACTATACCAATGTTTAGGTGTTTAAACATCGCTAGTTTTTTTATTGTTTGGCAATTATTTTTTTTTCATATCGAATTTTTTTTTTTAAAACCCCTCAATCTGGGCATATTGCCAACCCCTGAAGGTAATATGCCCAGTCGAGTGAAGGTAATATGCGCTTACCTAAAACACTAAATGATGTGGCAATAAATATTAAAAAACATCATATACTTACAAAATCTTATATTTATTGACACTATAAAAAACATTTAACCAAACAAAGATATTAAACAATCCTTTTTGTAAAAACTAAAATGTCAAAATAAAGAATTTTTAACTGAAATAACTTAAAATTAAGGAACATTATTGTGGGGTACAATCAGGACAGGTAAAGGATTCCTTATCGAATTTTGTCAGCCCTACACATTCTTCATGAACGTACTGTACACATATAAAGCATAGTCGCATGTCTTTTATTTCAGCTTTGTCGCAAATTTTGCAAAACCATTTTGCTACGTCTTCTGATTTTTTGTTTTTCTTTACCAAACAACCTGGTAGAGTTTGTTTCGTGCCTTTATTTATATCTGTTCGTGGACCTGTGCTAGTGGTAGAAAATACATTTTTTTTACCACTATAGCTCTGCTATTTATTGCCTTCTTTCTATTTTGTGTATTTTTTTTCTCAATTTTTGCCGGAGTCTCAAGCATTTCCGTAAACGATGTGTCCAAAGTTTTGCCCTGGCAAGTTTTTATTTCTTCAGTATTACTTTTTTCTTCTCGAAGATTGTTATTCTCTTTGTTATAAACCTCCAAATCATTTTTTTCAGAATTCATAAGGAAAGTTTCCTTTTTTTTATGAAACTGATTTATTGCCAATTCAACTTCTTCGCCGCTGTCTTCTGATTCCGAAGTATAACTGCCAGAACTCTCACTTGATGAAGTTTGTGTTTTAGACTTCTTTTTCATGTGAATTGGCGTCTTTTGGTATTGTGGCAAACAGTTTTGTTGGGAAGAGCTTTTTGAATAGCCTGCAGTTGGTGGTGGAGTTTTCTGGCGCAGATTAATGGGTCCGCTATCACTATCACTTGATGATGATTCAGTTCTAGGTTTCTTTTTTTGTAATCTTGGGTCTTTTGATATTTTGGTACACTTTTTTGTTGAGAGGAATTATATGAACAGCCTGGAGTAGGAGATGGTGTTTTCTGGCGTACATTAATGGGTCCGCTATCACTATCACTTGATGATGTTTCAGTTCTAGATTTCTTTTTTTTGTAATCTTGGGTCTTTTGATAGTTTGGTACCCTTTTTTGTTGAGAGGAGTTATATGAACAGCCTGGAGTAGGAGATGGTGTTTTCTGGCGTACATTAATGGGAGTGGGATCAATGTTCTCAATTTCTGATAAAATACTTGGGGCAAAAGCAACTTCAGGTATAGCATCGGGGTTATAAGGAAATATTCCTGTTGCAGCAAAGCCTGATTTAATGTTAGAAGGTGTCAATGCCTTGTCCCACACTATCGAAAATATTTCCCCAAATCGCTGCTTTGTTAAAGCATCTTTGTATTTGGTCCAATACAACAACACTTGTTCGTCCCAGTGGTGTTCAAAGGAACGAAACACAGCTTTGTCCATCGGCTGGAGTTCATGAGTTGTGTTGCTAGGCAAACACAGAAGGGTTATTTGATATTTCTCGGCAGCTTCGACAATTGAAATGTCTAAGTGACATGAGGCTCCATCAAATATTAAAAGACACTTTCCCTCCAATTTATATTTTGCTAAATGCTCCAACCAAATAATGAAGGTTTCCACATTCATACTGCCTTTAGGGGTCATCAACGCCAACGTGCCATGAGGCAAATTATCTTTCCATTCGGGCTTCATGCGCCGTCCTTTAAACAAAACGGCAGGAGGAATAGCGGTACCATTGGCGTTAGCAGAGCTAACAGTAGTTACATTTTCCCCATGTTCCGGAGCAACCAAATGTACGCGTTTCGCGCCTTTCTTTGCTAGAACGGTCTGTTGATGATGCAGACTGAGTCTGCAGCCTTTCTCGTCCACATTGTAAATTCTTTCAGGTTTGTCGATTAAATTTAATTCTTGAAGTACACCCCTTAATTTGTCAAAATAGTCTTTTACTATGAACTTGTTCAATTTTTGAGCCCGAGCAGGATTCATGTTTTGTGCTTTCCTTATCGATATTTCAGGGTGTCTTTGCAAAAATCCTTTTAACCAATAACGTCCAGCCATTTTGGTTCCTTGTGAAAAAAAGTGTGGCAAATTGTTTTGTTCACAATAAGTAAACACACATTTTTTTAAAGTTTTATTGCTGAGGGGATACCCAACTTCTGCCAATCTAACAATTCGTCGAGACAATTCGTTTTCTTGATCTATATTCAAAATAGTCTTTCTCCCCATTTTTGCCTTTTTGGTACTATTTTTTTCTACATAGCGTTTCAAAGTGCGTCTAGAAATATTATACCTTTGACTTGCCGCATTGTATGACATTCCATTCATTACTGCTGCAATTGCGGATTCTAGCTGTTGATTGCTCCATTGCGACCGTATTTCCTTATTTCTGACACGAGGCATGTTATCTAAAACAAAAAAATCAATAAATTATCTGTTATAATTAGCTGGCAATATGCCCAATTGAGCAAATTGTCAGCATACACTATGGGCATATTGTTGACACATGATGATTAATACATTTTCTTAAATTATAAAAACATTTTGAATAATAATATATTTTATTTTTACTTACATTTTAAGTACTCTATGGCAGACTAAAATCACTTAATGTCGTAGACAAATTAAAACGTTTAAGTGCAAAACAGAGGTGAAAACTGACGTCAATTTTTATAAACACGCTCTTAAAAACCACGTACAACTTGACTGCACCACGGCAAGCTCACAACTAACCTTGAGGTCGGTCACGGGCTTAGTTATATTAGGCGTTCAGTGTGTCCAGCGCCTCCTTCCCCGAATATCAAATATTAAAGCAAAACATGGAAATGGGCATATTACCAACATGGGCATATTGTATTCAGGTACCTTATATATATATATATATATATATATATATATATATATATATATATATATATATATATATATATATATATATATATATATACATACATACTCTCTTAAATACATCAAAGCGGTAGTAAACTTTTGATATCAGATGTAAACTTTTACATTTATATATAACGAGTCTGCTAAACTTTGACAGTTGGTAGCGGCCATATTGTTGAAGCTACCTCTGTCAAATCGGCTGATATTTATTCAATCTATTTTCCCAAATCACCATAAATGGAGCGTACGTGTATATATAGCGTACATGTCCAAATGATAAAATTGTTCGAGGTAACTTGCGACGAGACCAGCGCATCAAATAAATTCATCTCTACTTATGTTTGTCAATGTTTCTTTGTTTACTTGTAAATGTATACATTTTTTAGATCATTTCATCATTTTATTACGATAATTCTTACATAATTTTAACAGCCAGCTGATAAATTACAAATGCAGTTACTAATGAACTGGTACATAATTAGTCAGCCAGACAGATGCAAGAATTGTTATTTGCAAAGCACACTTTCTCTCGTCTACGGTACTATGCTTTGCTTGCATATAGACGTATCATAATATAATTGTTTTATATCATATTTCTCGAGAATTGTTAAATAATGCAGTTAAATAAATATCATGTGTTAGATAATCGCAACCTAATTAATATATTTTCATAAACGTGTAATACATAAGAGGCATTCGGTTAACTTATAGCTGGAAGCAACTCTCTTCAGGGTCATGGTTGTAAGATAATCTAGAATGTAAGCATTATATGATCGTTAACCTTATTTTAGATATTAAAAATATACTTTTCGTAATAATAAAAACTAATTTAAAAAGTCATCAATCATCTAAAAAAGTCATCTAATGAAAATAAATTCAGGAGCAACAGGGATTTAAGACTAATAGATTAACTGCGCCAACTGCAAGAAAAAAAATTATTTTTGTTTATTTTTAATTAATTGTTTGTTTAATTTAATTTTTAATTATTTGTTTGTTTATTTTTATTTTGTTGAACTTACCAAAGCGTTTGATACGATGAGGCTACGTAACAAATTCAAGATTCTTAAAGCAGAATATCGTAGGTTTTAAATAGTAAAGAAAATACCACAAATAAAAAACAAAAGTATAGGATGGATAACTGCTCGCTTAAAAAAGTGTTCTAAAAGTGTTCAAATAGTGTTGAAAAACATGAAGAATAGAGAAGAAATATGAGAATATATAGAATATCTACTATGTCATTGTAGATCGTATACCTTATGACGAGTCTCTATCGTACAACGTAAAATCTGAGCATCCCAATATAAATGACCATCTTTAAAAACCCCTACATATAATTCAAGCTGGTAGTTGACAGCAACATAATAGAGCAAGGATATTAATTACTTGGAAGTGACAATATTACGTAAAAGAAACCTTAGCGAACAGGAACTAATACTAGCTATCAATGCATTAAGAGTTACGAATACCAGAGAAATTGTACGAAAAAACAAAATGATGAGTACAAAGTGCTAGATCAGAATCTAGAACAAATGTGGAAAAATATAAGATTTATACTCACGTGTCCCACAGAATTTATAGCCAAAACGTCAACCTATTTTTGGATACAAAAAAAGGGTAATACAATCGAAAGAAGGTGGTAACATAAGCTAAAACCCAGAAAGCAAACAGCGCACAGAGACTAGTTGTTAGACCACCAAAACTTATCGTATTATGTATCCAGCCTATCTAAATCGCTGTGTTTTAATGAACGGGAAAATACCTAATCGACGAATGCAAATAATCTAAATTCGAAATAGCATTACAAAAAACGAAACAACTAGGGCAAAACTTATGGGAAATAAATGACTATTTATTTTTCAATAGCGGAGGAGAAAATAGACTGTTAGGCACAGGCTTTGTGGTAAATAAAAATCTGAAAGATCATAGAGAATATGCGTACTAAAAATAAGGAGAAAATACACAAAAGTAACATTTATAAACATACATGCACCGACTGAAGAGAAAAACATAGAAATAAAGGAAGACTTCTATAATCAAATAGATACAGTATTTGAAGATATTTCCAAATACAAATGGAAAAATAGGAAAAGAAGAAATATACGTATTCACCATAGGAAAATATAATCTGGATGAAGTAACGAACGAAAATGGTAACTTCTTAACAAAAATAGATTTTGCAAAAGAAAGAAATATGTTCATTATGAGCACCTACTTCCAATACAAAAGAATACACCAAGGAACTTGGAGATCGCGGCATGGGAAAACTGTAAACCAAATAGATCATGTGCTCGTCGAAAAAGATATTGAAAAATATATAAAGAATATAAGAACATACAGAGGACCAGATACAGATACAGATCACTTTATAGTCGGAATACAAATGAAGCATCTTATACCAGTTCTTAGAAACCAGCGGAAAAAAGTATAAAGCAACTATACCTATTAGACTTCTGTCAGAAGAAGATCAAAGTAAATATCAAGGAATGGTCACTAGAGAATTAGATAATATTGTACAAAATGGAATTATAGATGCAAATAAAAGTATGTATGACCAAAGTAGAACAAACCAGTAAAAAAATACAAAAGATGAATACAAAAAATGGTTCGATGAGGAATGTAAAGATGGACGAAATATATTAAGACTCAAAATTATGCAAGACAAATCACTAGTGATAGAGATGAAATACAACGAACAAAGAAAACGAGTCAAATGAATCATAAGATCAAAGAAAAGAAGATAAAATGAAGATATATTGAAATGCATAGATGAAAGCTTTACAAATAGAGCAATTAGAAACTTATATCAAGGGATGAAAAATGAGAAAAAGAAGGAAGGAAGGAAAGAAGGAATTTAGTAGGTGACGAGGAAATATTAAACAAATGGAAATATAACTACGAAGAGCTTTTAAATGAAATAACCTCAACAGAATATGAAGACGACGAAGAACTAAAGCAAAATACCGATCAAGAACGAATAGAAGTAAGACCGCCCAATGAAAAAGAAATAAAGGAAATAATAGAAAAACTAACGAAAAATAAGAAAACAGGAAAGCATGAAGTAACAGCTGGAATGTTCAAATATGTAGGACCATCACTAATTATTAAGCATTTGGAAAAGTCGCTAAAGAAATATGGGAACAAGAACGGATACCGAAAGAATGAGCTTACGCCACACTGTGCCCAATTCTCAAAAAAGGCCACAAAAGTTTATGCCATAATTATAGGGGAATAGCGTTACTAAATGTTGCATGTAAAATACTTGCAATACATATAAAAGATAAGATATCGCAAAAAATAGATAATGAGATAGGAAAATATTAATAAGGATTCAGAAGAGGGCACAGCAGATCAAATCAGGTCAATCGTAGCAGAGTAGATATATTTTTACTGCGTGAAATAAAGGCAGAAATTTAAGAATATAGGAAATCTACAGTGGCTTTATTCGTCGACTTTAAACAAGCATTTTACAAAGTAAAATGAACAGAAATCTACAAGGCACTAAGTGAAATGGAAATTAATGAAAAATTAGTAAAAATGGTATAAGTGTCACTCAGAAAAACAGAGAGTAGGGTTAAAATAAATGGAAAATATACATTTAATTTGATGTCGTGAAGCGAGTGGGTGCGACAAAGGGATGCACTGTCATCATTGTTGTTCAGTATTCTTCTTGAAATTATACTCAAAGAAGCAGGAATTAACAAGACAGGGCTTGTATATCCACGAAAACACCAATGTCTATTATTCGCTGATGATGTAGTACTGATAGCCAGAAGTAAACAAGAATTAAAAGAAATACTAAAAAGACTAGAAGCGAAAACGAGAAAGAAAGGGATATACATAAATGAAGAAAAGACCAAATACATAGAATGGACAGAACGAGAATACATACGACAATCCTTAACAATAATCACAGAAGGAAAAATATATAAATTCGAAGAAGAAGAAAGATTTTAATACCTGGGGTGAAATTTACCCGGAAACCAAATATAAAACAAGAAATCCAAGCGAAAATTATAGCTCGCAATCGTTGTATCTTTGATCTAAACAACTTATTAAGAAGTACAAACATATCGTAAGGGGCTAAAATAAGAATATACAGTGATAAGATATATGTCAGTGAAACATGGACTATAACCAAATCAGAACAAGTCGTGCTCAAAGTGTGGGAAAGAAAAGTACTCAGGAAAATATTTGGAGGAAAGCAAATATAAAACTACAGAGGATGTATGAAGAACAGAATATCGTAGGAATCATAAAATCACAGATACTGGGAGGGTTGGGGCATATTCAAAGGATGCCAAACAGGAGACTACCCAAAAGAAAACTAACGGGAGGAACAGGAGGAAAGAGGAAGAAACGTAGGACGAAAACCAGGTGGAAGAAGGATGTGGAAAAGACATGGATGTTGGAAAAATAAATCAGCAAACAGTAAAATAATAGTAAACCAAGCCATAATCCTTTAGTTTTCCTTTATTTTTTTTGTTATCTGATTCAACACTAACGAGAAGAAACCAAAACCAAATAGGTCAAAACCTAAAGCTGATCTGCACAGTGAAACATAGAAAACTCTCATATTTTGGTCATGTGATGAGAAACAATAAATAGTAAATTCTACAAGTTACCATACAGGATAACTTTAAAGGAAGCAGAGGGCAGTATAGATGACAAATCTGTTGGGTGAAAAATGTGACAGTGTGGACTGATAAAACATCCTTAGAACATCCGGTTTAGAACCGTTGGCTAGACTGATCCCCAACATCCAATAAGGATATGGCATGGGAAAAAGAATATAATTTACAGTTAACTTAATTAAATTGCAGATTAAATTAAACCGAATCAAAATGTGTAGTTTAGATTATTGAGTCGAATTTTACAAAGTAGTTATCATTATAATGAAATCAAAAGCTTGGCCACTGTCTCATTTTTATATAAACAAATATCAATAACTAAAATATTGTCAAAAAAATACAGCAGATACAATGTTTTATATAAAGTACGGATATTTTATATCACACTACAGATATAAAAGTAACATATTGAATAAAATTTTAGTAAAAATTGCCACTTACGTACGGTACATGCTATTAAACATAAAAAATGCAATGCGCTCACCAGTATTTATAAAATGCATAAACCTGTTATCATGAAGTGCACACACTCACTGTTTTAAAAATAAGTAGACATCGAAGCAAAATTCAAGTTGAACTATAACTTTCCCACCGAGACGGTTCGCTGGCTATCTCACTCTTCGACGATGCTAGCTGATTTTGAAATACATACTTGAGAAGTATTGACAACGGAACACGTTACATATAATTTTTTTCTCAATTTCACCTGTCTACTCAAGAAACTCCGCCGTTGTCTGGTCCCAAGTCCAGGATGAGGAAGGAGGAGGATTAAGTAAGGGATTAACTATTCCTTCTTGTAAAACAAAAATAATCAGTTACGACAACGAAACACGTGCCTCGGATAAGGGCGGATCTTTTAAGACCACAAAAGCGACGATAAAGGACAATGAATATAGGAACCTGGAATGTACTAAGCCTATATCGGCCGAGAGCCCTAACTCAGGTGTTCAAAGAACTTGAATACTGAAACACAAGGAAACTCTGCCTTACAACGCAGATTAGATGGACTGGAGAAGTTATACTAAAAACTAATAAATCTTTAGTATTTTTCAGCGGAAGTGAACAGGAGCACCAATTCCTCACTGATAGTCAAGGAAAGTCTTGTGAGGTTAGTCATAACCTTCAAATCCGTTAACGAAATGTTCTGTTATATCAGACTAAAAGGACAACTGTATAACTATTCCCTAATTACTGCCCATGTATCGACCGAGGAAAAGGAAGAGCAAGTAAAAGACAACTTCTTTAAGAAACTAGAGGAACTGACAAATAATCTCCCCAAATAGGATATGCATATTATCTTGGGAAATTTTAAAGCTTCGAACACAAAAAAATACATAAACAAACGTTGGTCTCCAACGAGAGCGTCACAAGAAATCAGATCGATCATGTTCTGGTAGATGCCAGGAGGGGTAGTAACTACTTAGACATAAAAAGCCTAAGAGGGGCGGATGGAGACACGGATTCTTTTGTACTAAAAGTGAGGATAAAAACAAGAATAGTCTCCCAAAAAATCCAAAAGAATAGGCCAACAACATTATGGAACACCGAAGTTCTGAGGGATAATGAGACAGAGCAGACATTTCAAAAGGCTATACAGATAGCGCTAACACAGACAGAGGATTATAAGAAGAATGCTAAGTAGCTAGTACTAAGCAAGCACAGGAAGATTTTAGGTGATCTGGAATTTGACGAAAAAAATCATAGAAAACATTCAGCGGGTCAAACGCTTGGACTGTACATTTACCGAAGAGTACAAGATTAAGCAGCTTAAAAATAAAATTTTTATGAAGTAACCGCGATATCAGTCTACTTGGGACATATTACAAGAGGCGAAAGATATGAACTGCTTCGAATAATTATGCAAGGGAAAATAGCAGGTAAAAGGTCCATAGGAAGAAGAAGAAACTCCTGGCTAACGAATCTACGGGAATGGTATAGCTGCAGCAGCAACGAATTGTTTCGGTCAGCAGTTTCGAAAATACGTATAGCCCTGATGATCGCCAACCTTCGGAACGAAGATGGCACTTGAAGAAGAAGTCTACTTTTAACAAAGTCTCAAAATCGCTGGTGATTACCAACGTTGGATTGGATATGACATGAAGTTTCGGACTATTTTAATTCTTATTTTGACTTTTTTTGATCTTCAAATATTTGAGATGCAATATGAGGGTACAAAGTGTTAGTTTCAGTAAAAAACAAACTATATGTTATAATACTTTTTGTTCTGAAGCTATTTTCTTGTGGAATTTTAAATTAATTACTATTTAAATGGTAATAAGCCACGATTAAAGGTTAAAATACGTTTATTGACGTTTCAATTTCCACTTCGGAAATCGTTCTCAAAATACAAAACCTATATGTATATATTTGTACCAGTATATATGTTCAATTTTAGCTTCTACCGTTAGATATAGATTTTTTGAAAGACCTACATAAACTAACTCCATAAAATATCTTATCGGCCCTTTTTGGGGACACCACGGTTCCAAATGCTCTTCAAGGAATATATGTTTTGAGAAATCTACTTTCTTTTCTTCTTCTAAATCTTGTTCATTGTCTATGGGAAACTTCCAGAGTTTTCCTTGCTCTGTCCACAAAATCATTTGTTGAAAATAATTCGAAGTAGGATGTGTGGTTGCTAGTTTTAAATCCCGTTCGTATAACTTCTGCCAAGTATTTGTTTCATTCTCTTGCATGTCCTTGTTGTTAAAGATACCTAAAGGCTTGCTACCAAAGAGGTCGATTTTTTGTACCACCATTTCTTGTTTGGGTTTAAATTGCTGCTGTGGTTTCCTCATTTGAGATAGATAGTTTTGTATTTTGAGAACGATTTCCGAAGTGGAAATCGAAATGCCAATAAACGTATTTTAACCTTTAATTGTGGCTTATTCCCATTTAAATAGTAATTAATAATACTTTTTTTTTAATTTTTTTTTTCTTTTTGATGATACAAATTAATAGAAGCTGCAAATTTCGATGAAGACGTTTGGTCGAACCTTTTTTTTAACAAATAATAAAATTCTGTCAGTGTTTAATGGTAGTGTTGAGAAAAATCCAACAGTACGTTTGAGTCGGTTATAATTTTTTTTGTATGATACTCTCGCAATTAAATAAGAATTATTGTCTTTTTTATTGTTCTAAATCTGTACGGAGATTACAAGAATCGAAAAATTCTTCATCTGCATATCATGATATAAATGAAACATAGATTTAATTAGACATACTAATTTATATCTTACAAGCAAAAATCTCCATTACAAGTTGATACTTTGGTTTAGTAAATACTTCAATTTACTTCTATTTAATTTCCTTTAGATCTCAAGCGAAAATTCATAACGTATGGTCCTAAAGTTTTGGGAAAAATTTCACCTGGTCTGATTGAGAAGCAAAATGCATTTAAGAAAGAAGGCCATGGAATTGAAATGTCATCAGTTATTGACATTTAATAAACAAAGCAGAATATTTTGGTTTGTGCTCTGCAAAATGTCTTATAAAATTGATATTCGTCGAGGTGTTTATAATATGGTTGGGCGAATGTCGAAACGAGATATTGTTAATATCTATCGAGATCAAAACATAAGCAATTCGAAAATTTATCGCACAATCAGAGAATATGAAGAAGGGATACCATGAACTTGCGTAAAAGTGGCCGACCGCGGATTTTGAACCATATAAGAGAGGCAAGACTGATTGAAGCAGCTAAGAACAAAATTGGGGTCTCACAGCGAAAACTGGCCAGAAGATTTCATGTTGGAAAGACTACAGTATACAGGACCCTATCGAGAAACCTTCTACCGGAAAAGAAGGAAAGCTCCAAAATACACACAGGATCAATTAGAGAGAATTCCGAGATGTCGCCGCGCGTTAAGGCGAATGCATTTCGTCAACAAGTTGATCGTGATGGACGATGAAAAATATTTTACTTTGTCCAACTCTGAGATGAAGGGTAACGATGGGTTTTACACGAACGATTACGAAAATGTACCTGATTAAATAAAATTCAAAAATAAAGAAAAAATTTGAGGACAAAATTTTGGTATGGTATGTGGTGTATATTCAAAGATGTCTCTCTAAATTGCTTCAGTTTGTGAACACACATCATGCAAATGATCAAATAGTCTTTTGGAAAGATCTTGGTTCATTTCATTACGCGAGAATCATAAGGGACTGGTACGAAACTAACAACATTACCTTTGTACCGAAAGCAGACAATCCCCCCAACCTACCTCAGGCTCGTCCAATTGAAGAGTTCTGGGCAATAGTAAGTCGGAAAGTCTATAATAACGGATGGGAAGCACAAAATGAGGAACAGTTAAGACGCCGCATATATACAAAAATTGGAGGAATTGACGCCGAGGTCGTCCAAAGGAAGATGCAACGTGTCAGGGGAATTATTAGGTAAGTCGAAAATAATGGTCCCTTGTCTGTCATTTGAATTTTGATTTATAATAAGGATAGTTAAGTTAAATTGTTGAATAATTTAATAAAAATATAAGATTATTGTGGTCAGAGTTATATGCTTTTTAAATTTATCCCAAAACTTTAGGACCATACGTTAGCACTAGCGTCGCCAGTACCACTTGAATGGCCAAAATGCTAGACCCAGACCAGCTAAATGTCAGGCCAAGACTGAATTCCTTCTCTAACGCGTCGGTCAATGTCAACAGACACTTATCATTCCATTAGCGGCCATTTCCAATTCAAATAATTGATTGGATTTTATTTATTCTAATCGAAGAGACATTTGAAGTATGTTTTCGCGTTTAAAATTTTAAAACGCAATAAGTTAAGTTAGAGACTTAAAAACGTTATAGATTTTTTAAGAAAATGCTACAGTACCAGTTGATTAATGGATCTGGTTTAGAAGGTTTACTTGTGTATATCATACATATATCATACATGATATATTATTAAGAAATGTATAATACACATAATTAAGCAAGGATTCATCATAATAACAGTACAGTAGTAATAGTTTCTTAAGTATTACATAAAGTATTCTTTACGATGTTTCCGTGACAAATATTAGATTGTAGACTTAATGCTCATTGAAAATTACAATTAACGAGAATCTTTAATCTGTACAAAATTATATAATAAATTACAAAGATGGTAAAATCCAATTAGTAAATCACACATTGGATACAATTGAACTATGCTCACTTATACCAATTGGCAAATGGAGTGCGATATATCCATATGAGAGGTTTTAATAGGCGTAATTTTTGCAGATAATAATATTTCTATGTCTTCATTGTTACGACACTAGTAAAAGTATTATGGTTTTACATAATTAGTGTAAATTAATCAAGCTGGTACTTTTATGCATGTTTTAATGAGTGTATGATTTTATTTACCTGTAACGAGGGGTTGTGGTGAATACTTCAATTAAACAAAACTTGTTGAACATTGCATTAGCAAATAAGCCTTTAAAAGAATATTATTTTATTTTAAACTATTTAACTAAACAACTTTTAATATAATACTAGATACACGAAGAGACTAACAGCTTAATTTTATAGTTTCGTATTTCAGATTGAAAGATATCTTAAAAAAAATAATAGAATATCTGAAGATGAAAAATCAATACACGGTACTTCGGCCCAAATGCGCTGATTTCCCAAGTTATAATTCAGGCTATTTTAAAGAACTTTGCACTAAAGAGACAGGGAATTCTAGTATTCCAACGACTGTGCGAATGACATTTCTAAGGCAGAACCAGAATTCATACAAGTTCCCTATTCCACAGAGAAATGCATGGAGAAACAAGGATTACTACATATAACAGGACAAGATCTGGTATACAGACGAATACAAGACTAGAGAGAGTATGAGTGAGGAATATACTCCAATGATCCAAGAATTAGCAAAAGCCTTGCCTTGTGGAGAAACTGCTCCATTTTTCAAGCTGAGATTAATGAGTAACTCTAATGTGCAAAGAGAAATAATCCAAGAAAGAAATAATCCAAAAAATAATCCTAAAAAAGAGCAGCTCCATATATTGTCTGACAGTCAAGCGGCACCGAAGTCACTGGCGTATCTGGAAGTGACCTCCAGGGTGTGGGACTGCATTAAAGAAGTGAGTGAACTGCGAGACCGGAACAAGGTTGAGCTTGTCTGAGTACCAGGACATCAGGGCATTGAAGGTAAGGAAAAAGCAGATCAACTTTCTTAAAGAGGATCGAACGAATCAAACGGACCGTTTATAACTGTGGGAGTATTAAAGGCTGTAGTACGTAGGGCTGTAGAGGACTGGATCCGAGAAAGTCATGATCGATATTGGGAGACAATCCTAAAATAAACACATGGAAAAGTCTTCATTGATTGATTATGTACGAAAAGAACAGAGGAACTGCTCCATATGGACAGGAACAAACTAAGAACAGTAACAGGAATGTTAACCAAGCATGCACCAGTAAGAGAATTTCTGAATAAAATACCTGGATGAATACATAAAAAAATGAAAAGACCTGGACAAACTTCCACAGGGTACACTATTCTAGACTGAGTGTAGGAAACAACAATGAGCAACAACCACAATAAGTTTCAGCTTCAGAGATAACGGAGATCTTTTGATCAGACCGGCCCAGTGAGGAAAAGTAGCACTTATGTAAGAATAAGACATATTAAATACCTAGAAGTATGGAAGTATATATCTATCTAATCAAATGAAAAGAATGAAAACTTCCTGGGATTATGAACAAAAAGAGGAAAATCGAAGAGTCAGCCCTCATCTTACTAATTGAGAAGAAAATGTATAGCCACGATATTTGTCTTCCCACATTTCGCTTTTCTCGAATTTAGCCTCGCATAATAAGCTGCAATAATGAGTATCTTTGCGCTCTCATAATATGACCTAAGTACTCAAGTTTTCTTCTTTCGATAGTCAATACTATTTTAGCTTAATTTCCTATTCTTCTAGTAACTTCTACGTTTGACATTTTCTGAGTCCATGATATTCGTAAGATTCTTCTGTAACACCAAAATTCAAAGGCGCCCAACTTATTTAGATGCACTTGTTTTAATGTCCATGCTTCCAAGCCATAAAGAAGAGTAGTGAATACGTAACAGCGAAGCATTCTTAGGCGTAGTCCTAACCTTATATTCTGACAACAAATAAACATTTTAGGTTTGACTTAATTTCTTTGGTTTGGTCTACATTTGATGTTATCCATGTTGCTAAGTATGTGTAGGTATTCACACTCTCAATTACAGTACTCTCAACAATCAATTGGATGTTTGCATCTGCTGATTTAGTCATGATCATGCACTTAGTTTTTTTTTAAATTCTTCCTTGGTCCGTATTCATGACAACATTCATTAAGTCGTTGCATTACGTTCTGTAAATCATTGTTTTTATCCGTCATTATTATTGTATCGTCTGCAAAACGCAAGTTATTCAAAACTTCTCCATTGATAGATACACCTATTGAATGTGAGAGCGCTTCTTTAGATTCCGCTTCACTGTAGACATTGAAGAGTAGTGGTGACAGCACGCAACCCTGGTAGACTCCTCTCTGTATTTTGATACTTCGAGTGTTCTGGTTGTCAACTCTTACCTTGGCAGTTTGATTCCAATATAGATAAAATATAATTTTCATATCAGGACTGTCAATATTTTTGCTTTTAAATATATTTACAGGCTTTTTATGTTGAATCGTGTCAAATGCCTTTTCAAAATCTACAAAACATAAGTTCATGTCCCGATTAATATCCATGTATCTCTGGGCCAGCACATTCAAGCCGAACAAAGCATCTAGTGTGCCCATACCATTTCTAAAGCCAAATTGTGTGTCACTAATTTCATAGTCAAGAGTTTTAACAATTCTACTGTGTTTTATTTTCAAAAATGTTAAGTGTGTCACTTATTACAGCTGTTGGATAGCAGGATATTGCACTTGACTTTTTGGGTATTGCCACAAAGGTCGATTGCAGCCTTTGTCTGGGAATTGTGACAGTCTGATATATTAGATTAAAGAGTTCAACCATTACATCAATAACATCTTCATCATTGAGTTTTAATAATTCGATTAACACATCATCTGGTCCGGTAGCTTAGCCCTCTTTTGTGTTTTTGATGATATAATAGATGACTTGTTCCTGTATTATTGGTGGTCCGATATCCTTTGTGGTTTCTAATGATAGTTCTTTTCTTTCATCATTAAATAGCTTTTGGATGTAATTGGTCCATTGGTATTACCATTCACCGCCAAATATAAAAATTTATTGGTTAAGATCATTTATGATTTTTATTTAAAAATTTTTGAAAAAAAATGCAAGCAATTGTGGTTTTAGTCCCATAAAAAATATGGGATTTATATGTGAAAAATACCGTATGAAATCTTTTATTTGGGTGAAACCTCAAGATCACTAGATGTTAAAATAAACGAACATCAATCTTATATTAAAATAGAAAATTCGATAGATATCCGATAAAAAGCTGCTTTCATTTTAAAAAATGAAGCAAATTGCACAGCAAATTCTTAATAAGAATGTAGAAGAATGAGGTTGCTATATGAACGAAGAAGTTGCCAAGGAGAAAATAAAAACTATGGTAAGTCAATAAACGAAAAGACAAACATATCAAGAATACATGATTTATAATTTAAAATAATATACATATTCATACAACTAACCAGTATACAAAATACGCTGTGATGTCGATATTTAGAGTAAACTAAATATCAGATCGAATACTTACTGTATCGGAATAGCATCATGAGTTTGATTTTCTCATGATTTAAAATGAAATAGCTAACAGAAAATTTCACTGCAATAATTGGTATGATGATTATTTTTCTAACAGAGGTTTCATAAGTTAAGGTCGTGGCATATTATCGTGCACGTTGCGTTTCCAGCACATAGCGTTTCCGAAAAATATAATTTAAATGGTTTTAAATATGAACAACGCACACTGTCCGGAACATAGCGTTTCAGACACTTAACGTTTCCTTTCAGTATATTTGAAAACAATATTTTACTGATGCCGACGGCTACGTAACGAGTCGTAACCGGTTGGTAAGGATAATGTGAATTAGATGTCCGTCGTTTTCCCCCCGTTGTTTATTTAGGTATTTGTTTGATTTTTATACAGATTTAAAAAATAAATTTTTCAGGCTATTTTGTCATTTATGCATGTGTTTTTATTGTTTTGTGAGAAAAGCGAGATCATATCTTCACTGAACTAAACTGAAACGTTCTATGTATGAAAATGTAAACGCGCAGTCTTATTGCTGGAGTGGAAAGGGTACCTGTTGGCCACTCAACGATAATATGCGGCGACCTTTAAAATTAATTTCTTGTAATCAAATCAACTATCCTTCAATAAAGCCGTTCCAGAAAAGTAACTTAAAAATATTAATTTTTAATTTATTTTAATTTATTTTTAAGGAATAAAAAACAAAATAATTTGTTTAATTTTCAAAATTTTGCACTTTGAAAACGAGTTCCTAAGCTGAAATTCTAAACGGCAAATACAATATTTAATTTATAAGTACATTTGTATTTAATTACCATTGCTATCATGAATTAAATAGTTCTCTAATAAATATAAATAAATATTTTCATTCTTTATTTTATTATTTCACCTTTTCATAAAAAACTTCTATTCACATCTATCTTATTTTTTGACTTTTATTTGTTATAAATTTTGTTAAAAATGTTAAATGTTAAAGTTAAAAATACTATTATTTCTAGGTTTTAACTTTGTGTGTCTATTTACGGTTCTTTTAACGTTTAAGGATTTTGAATTAATCTGTCGTAATTGTTTTTTTAACTAAGAAATAATGTAGCTCTTAAACTAATGTAATATCTGAAAATCACTGTTAAATTTCTAAAATTTTAGGACTAATTTCTACTTATCCATTGTTCACTTCGTTTTAATTACTAAACTAAACACATTACACTAAGGATAACCTGAAGAATCACTCACCAATTTTTTAAATTAAACTATGCACCAAATTGGTAAAAGCGCGAACAGGCACTGATTTAAAAAGTAGACATGATTGTATTTTATTTGAGTCAAAGAAGCCGTTCAACCCCCACTTAAACGGTACCTGCTGTCTCATTCTTAACCATTGCTACTCAAAGTACTTTCTCTTATTTACTTTGGTGTAAATCTTTCATATCGGTTTGATGCTTTTGTTGTATAATACTTAATTATTTATGCTTGAAGAGGTTATATTACTTTTTGCCGGCAGTTTTTGTTCTAGTATTATGTTCTAGATTTAATTCTAATATTAACTTTTTTACTATCAAATCAGAAGTTAGTAGAGTATTTCCAAATCATTCATTGCGAAGAAATTGACGAAATAGAACATGTCCCATTTTTCTCATTTATTGGATGTGAATTCAGTGTCACCAATCTGTGTAGATTTGGCGTTTGTTAATCTTTAAGTCGTGTGTCAAGTAAGAGTTTTTAACTAGTTTTTTATTTGAGAATAAAAAAATAGTTATGGAAAAGGTGTAAGTATATCTATTATCCTATAATAGACGACAGAAAATAAGATTAGGTATCTGTTTTTTTTAGGAAATCTACATCTTTTTATTCAAATATTATTTATTTAATGCTTTGAGAATATACAGTAAATATTTGTTAGTATGAGATTATAAAAGTCTTCTACCTTTTTCTTCACTCCTATCTTTTACTTCATCTAGTCATTAAATTTAAGTAAGAAATGTTTTTATCATGTTGAAAGTTTAAAAATGGATTAATCAACGTTTTCCAATAGGTATGGGCGCTATTGATTAAATAAGATTAATAAAACAGGAAATATTGTTTTTCTTTGAATTGCCAAGTATTATAAGATTGCAAAATGAAAAGTATGGAATGGTATGGATATAGTACCTAGGTTGTCAAACCCCGCCCATGATTCTCAAAAATAGCAAGTTGCAGTTAAGTATTCAGTTTTTTAAAACCCCCCTTTTTGATTACACATCTCAATATTCTAACAATAAACTTATTTATTTATATTAGGTAACTCTTAAGAATATATTATGAATAGTGGTTAAAAGTTTATAAAACGTATTTTACCTTTCTTTCTTCTTCACTTCTACTTGGTGCAGGCACAGTATATTGCTAATAAAGAATTATTTAGCAATATACTGTGATGCAGGCAAGTATTGTATTTAAATAAATGCTTTCATCATTCTAAAAGTCACAATGAATTGATTAACATTTCTACTAACTACAGTTAATTTTTAGTATGTAATGAATGCTAGATTTTCTTGTTCTATATTTGAGTTGGCCACTCAACAGAATCCACTGTGATGTTTGGCACTATTCATGAGATTTTGTGAAAATGGAAAATGCTAAAACAGATCGATTTTTATATAGATAGCTATATAGATATCTGTCATTTGTCAACCCCGTCCCTTCTGATACCAAGGAATTTCAAATAGAGAATATACCATGTGTGGCACATCATTAGACTTGCATTTTGCTAGAGAATTCAGGCATCTATGTATGTAGTTGCATTTAGTATGTAATGAATGCTAGATTTTCTTGTTCTATATTTGAGTTGGCCACTCAACAGAATCCACTGTGATGTTTGGCACTATTCATGAGATTTTGTGAAAATGGAAAATGCTAAAACAGATCGATTTTTATATAGATAGCTATATAGATATCTGTCATTTGTCAACCCCGTCCCTTCTGATACCAAGGAATTTCAAATAGAGAATATACCATGTGTGGCACATCATTAGACTTGCATTTTGCTAGAGAATTCAGGCATCTATGATTTTTTTCTATATTAATTATATTCTTGTCAAAAAGTATCAGTTTATTATAAGTGTTAACATGCGTTTTCACCAAAACCAAAAAGCATTTACAAACAGCTAACAAACAAACTTTAGCAAACATTTGCGAATCTTTGCTAATACGGGTTTTACAACAACAATAAATTCATGAAGTCGCTTCAAGGTCAAATTTGACGTGTGTAAAGCACAATTTGACATCCAATTTTGCCGTGAATAACTTCATGAATAAATTCGTGAAGAAATTGACGAAATAGAACATGTTCTATTTTTCACATTTAATTGGACGTGAATTCAGTGTCACCAACCTGTGTAGATTTGGCGCGAAGTAGGGATAATAATTATTTTGTTTTTGATTATTGAACCAAATTGGACTTTGCATTTTTAAGTCGTGTGTCAAGTAATAGTTATGGAAAAGAGGTAAGTTTATTATTCTATAATAAAAAACAGAAAATAATATTATGTATTTTTTTTAGGAAAAACATACGATCTCGAGACAGAAAACTCTAGTTTTATTAAAAAATTGTTTACTTTTCCCTTTCTTACATCTTTTTTTCAAATATTATTTATTTAATGCTTTGAGAATATATTATAGTACCTAAATATTTGTTAATAAAAGATTATATAATTCTACCTTTTTCTTCACTCCTATCTTTTACTTGGTCTAGTCATTAGGTAAATGTTTTTATCATCTTGAAAGTTTAAAAATTGATTAAACAACGTTTTCCAAGAGATGGGTGCTATTGATTTTTGAAACAGGAAAGGACGGTTTTCTTTGAAATGCCAAGTATTATAAGATTGCAAAATGAAAAGTATGGAGATAGTAGCTAGGTTTTCATATTCCGCTCATGATTCTCAAAAACAGCAACTGGCAAAAAAGAGTTATAAATCATTAATTATCTAAATAATATCAAGGATTTATCATGGAATTCTCAAAATCAACAATAAATGCTCTAAATACATCAAATATGTATTTTAAATTCTCATACTCGCTGGATATATTTTCTTTTTGAACCAGGTATGGATAATTCTATATTATTGATAATATTTTAAATTCACATTCAGAAGTCCACTAAAACAATTTACTAAGACAGCCTGAAATTTTGTATAATTAATTCCAGATATGTAACAGAATGTGTATGGAAGAAGAAAGTTTCCCATGGAAGTGGCTGTACAGTTGAAATGATTCAATTGAAAAATCAAAGTGGAGACAATTTTGAGGATGAATTGCTAAATAAAGACATTATTAAACTTAAGTTGAAGATGTTTGAGAGCCATATAAGATATTTTTGGTATGGGAAAACCTCAGAAGGATCATTAATATACATATAATTTTTTTAAATTTTTTATTAAATTTTTCTTTGCATAATCTAATTTTTAAACCTAATAAATCTATTTCTTTTCAATTCATGTCTTCTGCCAGTTCCATTTCTCTGACATGTTTCTGTTGTGCTCTCGTCTCCTTCATGAAGCCTTTGGCCTACTACTAATTTTGTTCATTCCTATTAATTCTTCTTATTATTATACTTTATTATTCATAGTTTCCTTCCTAAGTTGACCATCTTTCTTTAAAAATGCAGGATTCCATATCTTATGGATAAAATTTGTAAATACGATTTTTTATTAAGAAAAAAATAGTTGTTTGTGTATAACAAATATTAAAACTAGCTTTTATTCCTGTTATTATGATTCTTCATTTTCCATTTAAATTATATTATATTTAAAAATTATTGTATTTTTATATATTTAGTTTAGTCTTACCCTACTATTCAGTAGGGTATGACAAATCATGGAAATTGTAAAGAATCAGCTCACAAACTAGTGGTAAAGTATTACTGGTTATTTCCATTTTTTATTTGTTTTTAAGTATTCATTTCTTTACAACTCCTCTTTTTGATTAGAATTATCACATCTCAATATTCTAACAATAAACATACCTATTTATTTTTATTAGGTATCTCTTGAGATGAGAATATATTATGAATAGTGGTTAAAAGATTATAAAAAGTATTGTACCTTTCTTTTTTCTTTACTTCGACTTGGTGCAGGCAGGTATTGTATTTAAATAAAGGCTTTCATCATTCTAAAAGTCACAATGAATTGATTAACATTTCTGCTAACTACAGTTAATTTTTAGTATGTAATGAATGCTAGATTTTCTTGTTCTATCATATAAAAAAAATAAAATTACCGCTTTTTCTGTTTCTTTAGCTATGTTGTCCTTATTAAAGTTATTTGAAATTATCTTCTGTGTCTAAAATCAACAGTTTTCACTAATTACATGCAATTTCCACTAATTTTTACCTCTTGTTCAAGCTCTGACTCTTTACCAAATTCAGCATATTTTTTGTACAATCTTAATTACTATTTTCTTTTTAAAACGATATTGTTTTCTGATTATATTTCCAAATCCAAAATATCTTTATTGAAACAAACAATAAATAACATCCAATCATAAAACCATTGGTACTACTGAAATAATGACACTTGATGTAAAAATTTATTTGAAGTCAAAGAAACTTTTACATCCAAGAAATCCACGAATTTATTGTCACAGAAATTGTTGAATAAATTCATGAATATCTTCGTGAATTTATTGTTGGTGTAAAGCCCGTATAACACATGTTTGGCACAGTTTGTCAAAAATAAGAATTCGCGAATTTGAGTAGGTTTGGAAACATTTGAAATCGTTCCGTCCTATTTGTACAAAATGGCTCCGAGAAGAGCATGGTATAATTGGACCAAAACCCTAACATGTGCCATCTCCGCTCCGGAGGTTGGCAATCATTATAGCTATTCGGACTTTTGAGACGGCTGCTCTGAAAAGTTCATTTGATGTACATCCGACTCTCAGGTTGCGCAGCCATGACATTCTACGCCTCCCTATGCTTCTCTTTCCTTGGATCTTTCCCTGCATAATCAGTTGGACCAAGGTGTATTTCTCTCCACGTGTAATATGTCCGAGATATTCCAACTTTCTTGTTTTAATAATTATATTTAAAATTTCTATTTCTTTATTCATCCTTCTCATAACCTCTTTATTTGTGACGTGTTCACAACATCTATGTTCACAATATAAAGTCTACGGGGTGGTAATTGAAACTATGTCTTCATAATCGCAAGTTTTCTTCTTCCCAAAATTGAGCAAATCTGTCCTTTACAGTATTTCTTGTTTTTAAACCATAATCACCTATTATATTGTCCAGTGGGCCTTTACCTATCTTTACATCTACATCGTTAATTATTATTGTAAATTCTTCCTTCCTGGTGTATGTTAAAGTAGTTTGATTTATTTATAAAAAAATTCTATTTCAGCTTCTGATTTATCTGCAGTTCGAGCATACACTTGCACTATTTCAATGTTCACTGGCTTATCCTGTATTTTTAATAACAGCATCCTATCCGAAAAGGAAAGAAAATTTACAACGGCTGTTTGGATTCTCCTCGGATATCATTTCGGGAGTAATATATCGTTTTATCCATGACCAATGTTTTACCGGAACCAGGCCAGCGCATTTCGCTTATGCCTAATATTTCTAGGTTTACTCTCTTGTTCTCTATATAGTTATTTGCCACAATCGGGTGGCTCCTCCTCGCAGGGGTACTTAGCACCCCTCGACCAATAAAGCTCTGTAGCGAACCGCTACAAAATTGACCGTATTTTGCATGGTTATTGTTTCAGGAAAATCTGACGATCTTTAATGTAGTGGTTTCCAGTTGCGCCCTACATCCTTATGCCGTATTAACATTAAGAGCTGAATATTAAACAGATTATAAGTCAAGTACTAGATTTTGTGATCCAGTTTATAGATGGCCTATACAGAGAAGGTGCTAAAAGTTATATCGTATTCGTAAAAAACTTCCACGTTAAAGTGGAGGGGAGAATTTCCGTGAGTTTTTTTATAATGGAACTTCAAATTGAAGAGCCGCGCAAAAATTTCAATATATCTTAAAATTGAAGCCTCAAAGAATCGATTGCGATCTCCTAAATACATTTAGAGTCACTATTTGAGTAGGTACAGTTGTTTAAATAATCTATCTCCTACATAAACAAAAAGAAGTAACTTACAAACTATTTCATCAATATAGCCCAGATTTATTACAGTTCAATAAGTCATTAATTGTCTAATTTCAAGTAGTTATATATATATTATATGTCATTATTCAAAAAAAAAGTTATTAACATTTATAAATTACTGCAAAAATAGATGTTTTTTCAATTATTTCGGTCAATTATTTATGCATTTTAATTTTGAAACTCGAAAATTTAAAAACTTTTCAAAGATTTACTTATTTGAATCATTTTTCTCTAAAATATATAAGAAACGTTTTTTTAGGCAATCATGATTTTTCACTTTTTATAATTATTAAAAAAAAACAAAGCAAAATCAGCTGTACATCATCAAGGGTTTGTCATTAGCTATTACTGAGATAGTTTTTAGAACCTTCAAAAGCCTTTAGAAGATTTTTCTGTAAAATCAATGATTTTTTCTTCAAACGTCAAATAATGATGATATTACTTATCTAACTTGATCCTGTCAAAGTTTGATGTCTCCGCCGGCAGCAGTTTTTTTCCCATTTCTTTACGGCGGAGGGAAAAATGTTGTCATGGCAACAATATGAAACATGTCACAAAGCAACAATACAAATGTCATTAACAACAATTAAACATCATTTTTATTTATAGTAATATTAAAAGTACAATTAGTTAATGAGGCATTTTCAAAATTGAAACCGTGCAAAAATGTTCCCGACTCTTGATACGCATTGGTAATTGTTGATGATACTGATGGTCAAGAACAACTTTCAGCAATCATTCAAGATGTTGGCGAATCATGAGGGTTTAAAATTTTTTGAGCATTATCGTTTTTATTTCTTATTGAATCCTCTATATATCCTTCGGCAACCGTGCTTGATTTCCAGCCCCCATGTCGTTTGAGGCATTCTAGATTTCCGCCTCCATCAATTAAAAGTGTTGCTGAAGTTCGTCGTAAAGAGTGACCCGTGTATGCGCTTGCATCGTTTAAATTTAAATAACTAGCTACTTTTTGGGCTACTGCGCTGATCGAATGTATTCCCATGACGCTTCGGTAACACTTTCCATTTTGGTACTTGATAAAAAATCGGTTTTCTGTGAAATTTTCAGGCCGCAGTGATGCATACTTTTTATACAGTTTAATGTAGTTTTGACCAATTATCGTAAAAGATCTAATTTGTCGTGTTTTACTGTTTGGGATTTTGATAATTATTACATTTTCTTTATCCTCAATGTCCACAGTCTTCATTTTTACCATTTCGTCGCATCGACATGCGCCGGTAACCCCAATTAACAAAACAATCTGAAATATTTTAATAATTTAGTAGAGTATACTACATGCTTTGCAATATAATTTTTTATACCTTTAATCCTAAATACAACTTATCTGGCGCTTCAAACAAAAATTTATCAATCTCGTCTTTAGTGAAAACTTTAGACTTCTTTGCAGTATATCCTTCGCTTGTTTTTTTCAGAAAGGCACGTAACTTTAAAAATTTGCTTATATCCACATTTTTTCTAATAACTAACTCGGATTTTACCATAGAGTATCGTGACCACATTGTAGAAGATTTCCATTTATTTTCATTTTCCATTATATTAAAATATGCCAGTAAAACGTCTTCGGTAACTTGCCGTACTCCTCTTGTATCGCACCAGTCTTGGAAGTGCTTGTACGCTAACCGATACTTTATTTCGGACTTGGAGGGCCCCAAACGTGCTACTGCATCATTAGCCGCGGACTCAATTTCGTTTAGGTTTTCCATTTTCGCACTAAATTTGCGCTTGCGGTTGCAACAACAATAAGCTGTCTTTAATAATTGCAAATAACTGTCAAACAACTGTAACCAGGGAGACGCAAATCCCACCGACGACTTAATTATTTTAATTTCTAACATCTAGACGACTTTGATAGTTGTCACAGTTAATTTCGAGTAAAAATAGCTTATGAATTGTACTATTTATGGTTGAAAATTTCTACGTTTGAAGAAAAAATATATATACTTTATTCGGCAAAGAAGCGACTTTTCTTGACTTGCCCTCTATTACGCGCCTCACTTCGTTCGGTGCGTAATATCGGGCGCGTCAAGAAAAGTCATGCTTCTCCGCCTCATAAAGTAATATACTATTTCACAGATTGACTGGAGTAATATTGTCGCAACCATAGAGGCTTCGTTCTTTATTTACCTCAAAACTTCCACTTCTCTATGTCTTTCCCCATTTTATGTGTAAATATTTCGAACGTTCTGGTGTTTCAACGAATACTTTTCTTATTTTCTCTCTTATTTATTTCTGACGATTTCTTAAGAACTGTCAGAAATATCAATTATAAATAAGTTTTTCTCTAACCTTACAGTCGACGAAGAACTTTTTTTGTAACTTCACTTATGTAGAGAGGTTATTATTGATGTCATGGTGTCCTTCAATTTTAACTCTTTCGTTATTTCGTTCAATGCCATTCACTACCTATTTAATGTAATAAATTATAATGAAAGTGTTTTTTAATGCATATGTTTCGTTATATGTTATATAACCACTAGCCAAAATTAATCAATGGCTAACAGTGCCTCATTAAAGTGGCCTTGGAATTTAAAATTTAAAAAGTAGGTTAATAAACTTAAAAAAATATTCTTTGGAAATTTTACGGTCTAAGATTTGATGTTTACATTGCGTGCGATAAAACTAAATTAGTAAATATCTGATTGACTTACAGCCTTTTCTTCTTCAATTCTTTCATCTACATCGCTTTGGTGGTCGAATTAGGATCTTAGATTTTTGTTATTTTTTTCAGGTTTTGACTGGCAACTTTTACTTGCTGTGTTTTTGTTTTCCTTCTTCTTCTTTTTTCTTCACTTTTGACTTGTATACCAGTACATTTGCCAGTACGTTTCCTTAGTATTGCATTTGCTCATCGCAATACTGTTTGTAAGATAATAATGAATTAGATATAATCGTGTTGGCGACACTGCTAGTAAAAAACAGATAGCACAACAAAGCAGTTTTCTCTCTCTCTCTCTCTCTCTCTCTCTCTCTCTCTCTCTTTCGGGTAACTGCGGTGCATTACGCAGTCTAAAAAGTTGGCTTGGGTTATAAGAACCCAGAAGAGTATAGCTTTGGGTTAGTTTCTTTATAAACATATGTTTTCTTTATATGTTGATATTATTGATGCCTAAATATTTCTTTAAATCTTCTATGTATTTATTTTTGATTAATATTGTGAAATATACCGCTGATGCTAGAAGCACAGAATAATAAAACAATCAGAATGCCCACTTTGCTTTTCAAGAGTTGCCAGATACGATTCTCTAACTCCCAGACTTAGAAACTAAAAGTCCCCCAAATTTAAGCTCAAATCCCCCAAAACTTAAAATTTTGTCGCATAATTACAATTTTTATAAATTTGAAAAGACTGTAGACTGGAGCACACTGTACTAATAATTTTTCATACTATTTATACTAAAACAATAAACTAAAATATTGTTTCATACTAAAACAACGATAAGAATGTTACTTCACGATTTATAAAAACTGATGTCACTTATATTTAAAAATTCCATAACATTAACCTGAAGAGTTGAAATTTTCCTAACACAGCCAAAAATACGACAACAATACGGAGCTACTCGATCTTTCATAGGCGTGAACATCTGTACAAAATGCTGAGAAGAATGAGGACTGAGAGAGAACTCCTAAATATTGTAAACAACAGAAAAACGAGTTATCTAGGATATATTTACAGAAGAGAAAAATGTTAGTCTTCAGTTACCAGCTGAAGTCCGTTTGAAGAGGTTTACTCTCCGGACACTGAAACTCACTTAAAGCATAGGTGTATATTACCTGAAGTAAAATTTAATTAAAATATTAAACATCAAATAATATTCTTCTTTGGTAACATTATATATTTTAAAGGGTTTTTACTCTAATATTTTGGTGGCTCAGGCATGGTAACCTGTATTTTTAACCTGATGATGGAACTGTTGTTCCGAAAACGTTCGTGTTTTTAATGTAGCCCCTTTTAAGGGTTTTTATAAAATATACCCATATACAAAGATTAACCTCTTTTTGTGATACGTGGTATACAGCCAGCTGCAGGAATTATTTTCCTTGTGGATTTAGAAAAATATAACTTTCTAGGACTCATAATAGAAGGGAAAGTAGAAGTAAAAAGAGGTCTAGGAAGAAGAAAATGCTCCTGGCTGAAGAATATAAGAGACTGGATAAGCATGGACACACATTTGATACTAAGAACAGCTCAAGATAGAGAGCAATTTACTGTAGTTATGAAGACCTTATCCTTCCGTAATGAAGAAGGAACCTTAAGAAGAAGTGTAAACAGTATTTAATTTAAATTATTTTATTCAACAAAAAAAGCATAATATAATTTAAGAATAGTTATTTCTATAATTAAGCACATTAGGCCATAAGTGAGTGAAATATTTTTTTACTCGGTATTGAAATTTTTTTCACGAATTGTCAGCAACAGCCAGCAACCAGTGGTAAATATAATTTTATAAAATGTATTCTCTTCAGCTATCCGATTTAGCAAATCGCTCTATGATTGCATCAACGTCGAGAAAAATTTCAGAATGCAAATTGATGAGTGCTAATCCATTCAATTCAATTTTATAATGACTATAATACGTAGTACATAGAAAGGATATACATATACATAATTATCTTAACTGTATTCTCCTGAGGGTCATGTACAGGCTCATTAATATTTGAAGAAGAAGTACTAGGTCTCATATCATCAATATTAGTATTGTTCATTGTTTTACCTGATCTTGGCGTAAAATAATCCTCAATTCTACGTTTTTTGTAATTTTACAGATTTCTCAATATGTATTGTTTAATTGCTATCACTAGATCACTATTTTATTTGTATTCACTAACGTATCAGACATAGCTAATGTAACAACAATATTCACTTTGACATTTATTATAGATAAATTATAAAATGTACTACACAGTCTTAACAATTCTAATACATATTTAAATTACAAACAACTAATTCGTAGACAAAACTGAAGATAAGAAATACCTAATACAAAATAAAAGTGTGCTGATTTCGTGCAAAAAGTCATGTCATGTACATTGAATGAGCAATAATGTGTGGACGGTAAATCTATCTCATCGATAATCTAATGTTGATTTGATTGGTATTTATTTTTATTTGGGGGGTCATGACCCCCCTGGAACCACCACTGATTTTATTGCTAATTAATTGCTGTTGTTCAACTAACGGAATTTACACTCACAGGCGTAGAGAGTGTAGTCAGAATCCAAAACGACTTTTCCAGACCCTTCCATTGTAAAAATGGACTGAGACAGGGAGATGGACTGTCATGTCTCTGATTTAACCTTGCACTAGAAAAAGTAATTCGAGAGTGCCATATTAATACGAATGGCACCATCTTTAATAAATCTGTACAAGTGGTTGGATATGCAGATGACATAGACATTATTGCTAGGTCCACAGAATCTCTGATCGAAGCATTTCGATCACTAAGGGCGTCTGCACTTAGAATGGGATAAAAAATAAACGCACAGAAAACCAAGTATATGTATTGTACTAGATCAGGCAACCAGATACCTAGACTATTAATTGATGATCTGGAACTGGAAGGTGTGGACACCTTCGTCTACCTGGGCTCGCTGCTGACCAAAGACAACAATGTCAGCGAAGAAATTAAAAGAAGAATAGTGCTTGCCAATAAGTGCTATTATGGCTTGAGGAAACATATGGCCCCAAAACTACCCAGAAAAATTAAAGTTACCATATATAAAACACTAATAAGGCCAGTGTTAATATACGGGTCTGAAACGTGGTCACTTACACAGAACGACCAAGAATTGCTTAAACGTTTCGAAAGAAAAATTCTAAGGAAAATATATGGAGGAATTCAAGAACAGGGTTTGTCGCGTAAGCGCTACAACTTTGAGTTATATAGAAGTTTTGGGGAACCTGACGTTGTAAAATATATTAAATTAGCACGCCTTCGATGGATAGGACGTGTAATTAGGCGAGATGAAGATGCAACGATCAGAAAAATTATCGACCGAAGAGGACCAGTGGGAAGACGAGCCAGAGGAAGACCAAAACTTAGGTATCAAGATAACATAGAGGATGATCTAAAATCCATCGGAGTTAAAGCATGGAGAAGAGTTGCCAGAGACAGGGGCGAATGGAGGCTTGTTCTTAAGAAGGCTTTGGCTCATAACGAGCTGTAATGTCACTGATGATGATGATGAATTGCTGTTGATTGGTACATTCTCCAATCCTTAAAAACTACCGTATTATCCTCTAGCTAAAAACCCACTCCGAAAAATCGAGATATAGGACAAAAACGTGGAAACCAGAAAAGTGAACCGCTATGAATTAATTGCTAATTTACTAGTAATATTTCACAAATTTTTGGTGAAAGACTTTCAGCTACAAATTAAAGTTCTTGGATCCTGGTTACGAATGTCAAAAAATATTCCTTGAGAACCGTGTGATGTCTACAAATAAAAAAAACGGGTGTGGCAGTCCAGTGGGACTGCCGGTAGAAGTTATACTTCTATACACGCGTTCGTCGTTACAAATTTTTATGGGAGTCAATCTGCACAATCATTACATATGTAATGCTATAGGTAAGAGAGAGCAGAAAGAGAAACAGAATTAGGTATATAGGTATATGGTGCATCGTTTGCTGTATATAAACAACATTTGACTTGTAATAGGAGAATTTCATCAAAATATAATAATATTTTGATGAAAATGTATATTTTTATTTTCATATATGTATGAAAGGAGTTGAATGCAAAAAAAATTTTTACACATACTCTGCAGTAAAATTCATTGTTTATTTTGTTATTAATATAAAAATACAATACAATACACTGCAACATAATTCAATATATTAATACAATACAAATTAAAATGAAATAGTCAGAAGTATTTAAAAATGACATACATAACTTACTTACGCATTTGTTTAATATACGCATATAACTTCAAAAACTGAGCAATGAATCGCTGTTGTATAATTTTTATTCTAAAATCGTTATTTTTATATAGATAAACAAAAGTATCATTTTTAATCCTACCCTATTATCGAATTTTTCGTTTCCAAAAATAATTTTTTCAAAACAAATTTTTTTTGGAGCGGGTTAGAGTATTTTTTATATACACCTGTTTGTAAAAATTTGTTCAAAATACATTTTATTGTTTTAAACACAGTAATTAATATTTTTAAATATTTTTTAACAAAAAAAAACAAAAATTTGCCTCACCGTGACACGTTAGCACATTGTCATGACCAGAATTCGAACCTGGGTTACCACGGCCAAAACGTGGGATCCGAACAACTAGTCCACTAGACGATCACGGCTAATTAGGCGATGTGTATTACGATTATAGTTCGAATATTTTAAAACTCTAACCTAAGATTCCATTAAAACAAATTTAGGTCAGTTGTTTACAAAAGAAAAAATGTACTTAATATTAATTTAATATACCATTTTATATAAATAAGTAAGCTAATAATTAAAAATAAAGTAATCAATCAGTGGAAATATTAACAAATAAATGTTTCTGATTCTAAAAATGTCAAGATATTAAATAAATAATATTCATCAGTATTTAAAAATAACAATAGGTATACATAACTTACTTACCCATATGTTTAATTTACCATGGTAATAATACTAATACAAATTTAATTAAAATGAAATATTCATAAGTATTTAAAAATGACAATATACGTAACTTACTTACGCATATGTTTAATTTACCATGATAAAAATATTAATAAAAAAAATATTTTTTGTTGATACAACTGTCAATTTATCTGACATTGATAAACACAATATTTAATTGTTGTTTGTTGTGTATATAAGTACACATTTGAACTTTCTTGAGATATTTACAAGTTTTAATTTATAATTTAACATGCCTAATGAGGCTTGTTACTCCTGTGCAAATTTCCAAAGTCGAACGCGCGTATAGAAGTATAACTTCAAAAACCAACAACTCGGATTATGTTGTAAATTTTCATTTTATTTTAAAATTTAGCATTTGTGCGTATATTACATATAGTTAATTAAATTAACGTGGGGTTTTTAAATATTTCAAAAATAAAAACGGAAATTCATATTGGGATTCGAACTCACATACACCAGCGTATGAACCAAACACGTAAAATATTTGCCAATTAGACATGACACAAACGTATTTCAAAATTTACAGTTCTCGGTCATACAGTGATTTATTGAGATTATTATTTTGAAATACAAAAGTCTAAAATAATTATGAACATTTAATAAAGCATACAAAACATATCACATAAATAATAATATTAATAAATATTATATATATATATATATAATAATATTATATATATAATATATATATATATATATATACATATATATATATATATATATATATATATATATATATATATATATATATATATATATATATATATATATATATATATATATAGATAGATATAATATTAAATATATATACAAAAGGAACGTTTTTATTCTCGAGAGAGGAAGAGAGGGAAAATATATCTTCTGTCTCTCTCTTACTCATTATCTTACATGTAATGATTTCACCGATTCACTCCCGTACAAATTTTCAACGTGGAGCGCGCGTATAGAAGTATAACTTCAAAAATAAATAAATAAGCAATATTCTACATAATTCCATATCAAGTTTATATCATTTAATCAAACAACATACTCTACAAATTGCACATTACTACTAATAAAATATCAAGAGTCAACAAACACATTTCATAGTATATTCAATTTTATTTTATTTTTTTATTTTTTTATTGCTAAACTATGTTAATGCGTTTTATTTTCGATAATTCATAAGTTAGTTTAGAAATATATATTATATAACATAACGCAGGTTAGATTTCAGTAATTCTAATGACCATTCTTATAGCCTTGAAATACAATCCACAACTGGGTTAATCGCATTAAAAATCAGGGGGTGTTAAAAATACGCCTTATTTTTTTTATTAATGAATACCTGGATAATTATGTAATTATTTACCTTATTTAAGTTAGGAAGAACTGGCGTTAGAGTCTTTTTAACTGTTGCTTAGTTACTATCCGTTGCAAGATAATTCGGATGTAATTTCCCAGACTGGGCCAATATCAATCACACAATGACTGTACTCCGTTAATGCTGTAACGTCACCCTTCTTTCGATACATAAGGTTCAATTTTAAATTCTATCCAAAGTTTAAAGGTACTTTACTAAATGATACAAAGAGTAGGAGTAACCAGATACGTATTTCAATTTTGAATTGTTAACGATTGGTAAATAAAATTTTAAGCATAATTTTGTGTACCTTTTTTATTACCTATCCTATTTTATTACCATTATCCTTTTACCTAAATTTTATTCAGGTAAAAGGATAACGTTTACTTAATATCAAATTATCACTAAATGGGCTTCTGTGAAAAGAAAGTGTATTTGAAAAAAAACTTAATTTTTCTTTTGTCGTTTACTTAGAACAGAAGTCAGTGTAATAACTTTAAACATGAGTGATATAGAAATGATTAGTGATGATGTCTTGTACATTCCTGCCACTATTTCAGGAAGTGAAGACGAGTCTGAACCTGAAAAACGTTCTGGTTATATTCATCTCACACACGATGCAAAGCAAATCGTGCTTAACGTTTACAACGGTAAGTCCTCGTTAAAAATACTCTGTAGTTAATCTTCCTAATAACGGGTGCATTTTAAAACGACCAGTATCAGGTGGAGAGACTTCTCGCCCCAGTAGGTTGGTTCACTTTTAAGCGCAAGGATTCTATGTATCCCATTATCTTACATTAATATGTAAAGAATGCGACTGCACATCATGGCAAGTAATAGTACCGTCATTAGTAACCGTTTTCCACAACTTTCGTCTAAACTGATAATACCAGATTTGTAGAAAGTGAAGACACTCGATACCATGTGGGGCGAATTCTCGCCCCACACAGATTTTCGCAAAATCCGACGAGAATATTTAATTTTCTGTTCTCGGTATTTTGGGTTTTACTACTTTTTTGTGCTCGTAATACATTAACTACCAATGTACTAAACCATCAAAGCGATTGATTAAACTTAATTCGAGGAACAATAATAATTCTCCTACATAATTTTGGACTGTTGTAGATTTAATTAAGACCGAATGTAATAATATTACAGCAGATAATTTGAAAAAAATGTAAAGAGCATGTCAAAAAACTAGAAGAAAAATACTTCCAGTTCCAAAACATTATAAATAAAGTAGTTATAGATTTCAACGATAGCGATGATAGTGATACCGATTTAAATGTAGCCGGTAGTTAAGTTTAAAGTTATTTTTTTTTGTATTTTTTCACTGTGTTAAATATATATTTTAATATAAAAGTATTACTTTTATGTATCCCGTAATTTTGATAAGATGTATCAGTATATAAGTCCAACCCCTGTGTACAACTATACCTAGGAAGATTAAATCCGAAATATCTTGCAACGAACTATAGTTCGTCTGATACAAACATATATATATATATATATATATATATATATATATATATATATATATATATATATATATATATATACAGTTGAACAGTTGAATCTGCTTACTGGAATAAATAACCGATCATTGGTTGCTAGTAGAAACATGTGAAACGAATTTTGTACGTAATAATATTACATACTATGTACATACATACATACATACGTATATGTATAAATATATATGTAATTATATATGTAATATAGTAGCTATGCTAATTATAGTAGCTCCAAATAATGATGTAGTCGATTTTCCATACCATTATCATTTTCAGCCATGATGTTCTGCTTCTACCAGGACCACGTTTACCTTGGATCTTTCCAAGAATGATCAGATGTAAACGTTTATAGTTTTTAGCTGTCGCGTAATGTGACCAAAGTATTCCGTCTCTTTATTATATTGACCAGTTGTGTTGTTTGGTTCAGGCATCCAAGGAGCTTCTCATTTCTAACTCTGTCGACCCAACTTATTCGTAGTAGTCGTCTATATAACCAAATGTTAAAGGCTTCCAAGGGTTTAAGCATCGCCTCATTTAAGGTCCATACTTCCACTCCATACAATAGCACTGGAAGGTCAATGCTAAGATCGTGGTTGCAAAGTACGTTCCCAATTTTTACAAAAGTGGCTCGAGCTTGTTCTACACGGCTTTTAATTTCTACGGTTGGATCCCAGCTGACATCGATATTACTACCGAGATACACGAGTTTCTCTATTCTGTCCAGTGCGGCATCTCTGACTTTTATACCGTCATCCTGTATATAGTTTTGTTTGCTATCATATATTTAGTTTTCTTAATGTTGAGTTTTAATCCAGACTGACCACATGTTTGTTTTATTTTGTTCAATATTATAAATATTCTGATCTAAGGGTAACAATGTCTTCGACTAAAAGAAAGTTTTTAAGTTTGGAAAAAAATATCGGTGATAGAAGCATCTGAAAAAAATAATTATAATGTTCGAGTTTTGGCCGAAAAGTCTCAACTAGGAAAAACTAAAGTTAGTGACATTTTAAAGAAAAATGCCGATTTAAAAAAGTGGTATAGGAAAAGTAGAAATGTTCAACAAAAAAGAGGATTAAAACTGAAGATATTGCCATAGATACTATAGTGTACGATTGGTTTTGTAAAGTGAGAAGTAAGAACATTTCATTATTTAGACCGATAAAAAAAGAAAGAGCTTTAGAGGCGACGAAAGAACTTAATTTGAATTTTAAAGCTTCCAATGGTTGGTTTAACAAGCTTTGCTTAAGACATACCATTAAATTTAGAGCAATTTCTTTAGAAGCTGCAAATGTTAACCTTGACGACGTTTCAAAGTAGCAAAGAAAACTTCCAAATTTATTAAGTGGCTATTTACCTTAAGATATTAAGCATAAACACAACAATACACTACAATAAGCATAAAAACAACTACCAATAACATTTTTTTCAAAATTTAAATTTAAAAATGTTGAAAATAAAGATATAAAGGAATACTAGATTTCTTAAGATTACATTGTGTGATGAAATGTAAAAAAACCAGTCGATCACTCCAAATAATATCCACAAATATAACGTAATATTTCTTATGGACAATCCTACTGTTCTTTGTGTTATAAAATATAAACGTAAAACCATTCCATCAGCCGCCGGTGCCCAAAGCTATAGGTCAAACAGAAAGTGTTACACGATATTTCACCAAAAAGACTCACTTTCGTTTGTTCGTTCGTTGCTCTTGTGCCCAACGCCTAAGAACGTATATCACGTATCGTTTTCAAAGTCTTATTTTTCACTGTAATAAATGCTCGAGTTGCGTTACAAAAGAATTATACGAATTTTATATAAGTCGGTTAGTAATGAGGAAATTACTAATGGACGTAATAATTAAAAAATATAATTGTGAGTGTTATACTATGGCCAGCTAAGTGTAAACGAAAGCAAATGCACATATTGCGACATTGCTAAGAAATGAGGAAAGTAGAACTCGCTTGCAGATTACTTACTTTTACATTGATGTAAACAACATATATATTAGTTTCAGCGTTTACGCTCTTCTTCTACATTTATGTATTCAAATATAAAATAAAAAAATATAATTTGCAACTGTTATGATAAAATTAAACCAAATTAATTAGTTATTTAAGTATTTGATTTTTATTGCTACATGAAATCAATTATTGTAGTGGCGTCTCGTGAGCCAATTTAAGAAATGAAGCAAATCCTGTCTTACCTAACCATAAACGTATAATACAAACAGACTGAGCGCTGCAATACGCTCCTGTTCCACCAGTGAGATAGAAAAAAACTGACGCCAAGCAGTTCGTGCATCTCTTTCTAATTTGCCCTGTTTATCGAACACGTGACCTAAATGACTAATGAGAAGTTCACGTAGTCGATAAACCCGTCCCATTAGAAAGAGATGCAGGGACAGCTTTGCGTCAGTTTTCTCTGTCGCTCTGGTGGAACGCGACTAGCAGCAGTCGGTCTATTTGTATTATATGTCTATGACCTAACCTGATCAAACTTAACCTAACATAACCTTACAAAAGCTATCCTAGCGTAACTAATTCATTTCCGTTTTTTCATTTCCGCTTCTAACTTACCCAACTCAAAACCCTTATCCAATTCCAATACCTACTGAAAAAAAAAGTCAGTAGAGAAGAATTCTTTTTGAAGTAATAGTTGCAATATCTCATTAGGTCGAAACACACAATATATACTTTAAAACAGGCTTGACTTACCAAATGGTTACTTCTTAAAAATGAATTCTCCTCTCCTTCAGTCCTGCAAATTTGTCGATGATGTCTTCATAAAACGAGTGCGCATTTATTAGTTCGTCTCTTCTTCTTCTTAGCCTTCTGTCGTCCATGTTTGGACATAGGCCTCTCTCAACTCCTTTCATCGGTCTCTATCCTGAGCTACATATTTCCAATTTGTTCCGGCTATTCTTTTAATGTCATCAACCCATCTTATCTGTGGTCTTCCTCTTGGTCGTTTACTTTCGTAAGGTCTCCAATGTTGTATTGTAGTATTCCAACGTTGGCCTTTTTGTCTAGCAGTGTGGCCCGCGAAGCTCCATTTAAGTTTAGCAATTTTTGTTGCTATGTCCTCGACTTTTGTTTTGGATCTTACCCAGTCGTTCCTCTTTTTATCTGAAAGTCGTATACGTAACATTGCTCTTTCCAGTAGTTCGTCTAGTAAATCCTTTTCTATGGAAATTTTTGATAAGTTCGAAAGTCCACCTTCGTACCTTCGATCATTGTGTTGCTCAGTTGTGTTGCTATGTTTTTATACCCTTGAGGCACGAACAACTCCGTTCTATCGAAACACTTGTGGATGGACCACAATAAAGCACATTAATTTATAATTTTTTTGAAAATAGAACTAGTTTTATCCAAGATTTTTAGAAGATTTTCTGATTTCATTCCTATATACTGGTCGTCGTTGTGTATCAACTGCAATTGATTGGTCGTACTGGTCATCATTCTTTAGGGAACACGATCATTCAGACTGACGAAAAACTAAAATGCTAGAGAAACTATATAAAAGAGTTGTGAAGACATTATAATGGAAGAAGTACTAAATGCGCTAAAGACCACTCTTAATGGGAAAAGTGATAAACCGGACGAATTACTTATTGATATTCTTAAATTGATATTCTTAAAATAATAGAAACGAAACGTTTTTGGACTCAAAAGTTCATCATCAGTTAAACGCAATGTGGTTAAATAGTTACCAGGTATACATAAGTCAAACCAGTTAATGTCTGGGTAAAAACCGTTAAAAAGATACAAAATTTGTTTTTGTTTTGTATTACATTATTGTTTGAAATATTGTTTGCTTCCATTAAAGTGGTAATGCTTATTCCAGGTAATATTACACTGATGATGGACTCTTCTGTTCGAAAACGTTCTGTGATGTAGTCCGAAAGGGTATTTTTAATTATACGTTTTATAAAGGAATTTTCAATAAAACTTTTGAGATTCATGTGATACAGCCAACTACAGGAATTTTATTTTCCTTGTGGATAAAAAATTACTGTATTTTATATTGATATGATAATTTATACTATTTATTTATATAAAGTAAAAATTAAAAAACTATTCAATAATTATAAGAACTCTACCAGCACAAAATAAAAGCAGTGAAAGCCTATGCTCCCGAATGATTAATCTATTAATAATATTTTCTTTCCATCATTGTACCGAAATTTAATGTTATGCCATTAAAAATAATTGCTGGCATAAAAAAATCCCATAGAATACAATTTTATGTTACATAATGTGTTAATTAGAACAGTGTTTACAGTGAAGAAGCTAATATGTGTAGATGTTTGCAATTAGGTAATTTTACAAAATTTGCGTTTTACCACTACCAAATTTAAAATGAAAGTAAATTGGCATATTGCGAAAAAGGAGGAAAGTTTAATTACAATGTATTTTGGAGTGATAGTTTAAATCAAATTTAAAACTAATTATTACCTACTGGCTACTTTTAGAAAAAAAGACTAGGCTCAAAAGCCACCAAAAAAAATTTATTTATTTAATAATTTTAACATTTTTTATTACAATTACAATTACATAATCTAAATATCGAATTATTTCTCGTAACGTAATTTCCTTATACTATCTTATTGTGATGGACACGGTATACTATATTCCTCCATTCTCTTCTGTTTTTTGCATTTTCCTTCCAGTGCTTTATTTTAAAGCAATTTAATTTTCCCTTCACTTTTTTCGACATTTCTCGGTCTGCCTCGTCGTCTTAGACCAATTAACCTTTTATGTAGCACAAGTTCAGGCATTGGATCGCATTCATTCTTTTCACATGGCCTAACTATCGGATCCTTTGTGATTTAACTAAGTTTGTGATGCTAGATTATTTATACATCTACATTAATTCTTTGTTGTTTTTTCTCTCCTACTCACCTTCCCGCCAAAGATGTATCATGGTATTTTTGTTTCCCTTTTCCCTAATATTTTAGTATCCATGTCTCACAGGTATATTTTACCGTTGGTGTGACCACTGTTTGGTATATTCTTAGTTTCCACTTTTTGGCTACGTATTTTGACTTTATTTGTGGTTTCAGACTGCCTAACTTCTTGCTTCCTTTCACTATTCTTGCTTCCAGCTCATATTTTTCCATTCCTTCTCCATCTTCATCTTCATCACCACAAACAGGTACTTTTCGATACTTTCAAATTTAAACTTCCTTTAACTTGCTAAATTTACTATTAATATATATATTCAAATCATACTTCAATGCTTTTTCGATAATATTCTTCGCTATCTTCCTTAGTCCTTAGTTATGCTATTTGCTAGAATTGCTAATTCATCGATAAAGGCGGTACATTGGTGCTCGTTGTTAAAAATAGATTCTTCGGTCTAAATCCTACTGTTACTGACTACAATTTCTAAATAAGATTAAATAATGCGGTGGATAGGAAGTCGCCCTATATCAGATCTTGACTAACTGAAAATTTCTCAGAAGTCTGACTTTGAAAAACAACTTGACGTGTCAATTGACGAGTAAAGTAAAGTGACACTTTACTGTCATAACACGTTGGCTAAATTTCTTTTAAGGAACATATTTGATCAATTGTCGATCTGTTACTCCTAAATACTGCTTGGTATTCTTAGAGGATGGTTTCCGTCCGTTTATTTAGTCTGTTTCTTAATATTCTTGCCAGTATCTTGTACATGGTTTCTAGCAGTGCTATGCCCCTATTTTTATCAAATCTCAATTTGTCAAAATATTCATTGAAATTCTTTGACTGATTTTCTACAATTAACTCTGTACATGGCCGCAGTTGTCTAATTTTTTTATCTCCATTTTTTGTAGATCTTCCTTATATGCTTCGAGAAACTTATTTTGTGATCGTCCTTGCCTTTTCTTTCCTTCACCTCGCAGTAGGGAGTCCTTTGCGGATCTTCCATTTTGCACCCTTGCAATGTTACCTAACCATCTAAGCCTTGTTGTAACCATCGGGTTAATTTCTGGGTTCCCGTACAGCTCACTGTTTTCTGCATTTATTCGCCTCCTCCCAATTGTTGTTGCCCTTTCTTACATCCTACGAAAATTTACCTTAAACTACTCCTAATATACTTTCTGATTTTTATTTATAATCCAAATTTCGCTACCATAAAGAGCTGTGGATTTGATCACTTCAGTTGTGTATCCTCGTTTGCATTCTGCTGCATATCGTTTTACATTTTTTGTAAATACTTTGAATATTCTCGGTAATTCTCTTTTTGTTACAAGTGAAAGTATACCAATAATTAATATACGTATTGACAATACTACAGTTATACTGGAAGATAACAAACATGACTTCCAAGATCAAGATGAACAAAAAAACTAAAAATCCAAATACTAATTGACAACGAATCCATAGAAAGAGTTAAAAAGTTTAAATTCTGGGGCTGTATACTTAATGATAAACGGAACTGTGAACCTTCTTCGCGTCTCATGGACATATTACATCAAAAACCAAGAAGTACTACGTCGAACTGAAACTGACTGAACAATTCTCCATTCGATGAAACAGCGCAAAATCTTTTAGTTGCATTCTGAGAGGTAAAAAGTATAACTTGTTAAAATAAATAATATTGGGAGAAAGGCAAGGTCACAGGTCATATATCGCAAACAACATTTTTGGCTTCGAGACATAAGAAACTGCTGTGGAGTGAGGAATACGCAAGAAAGGCACAATTCACAAAACCAACGAAAACGGCAGATAAACGCCTACACGCTGTAAGTCTAAGAGATTAAAAGAAGAAAAATCTATAATATAAGTTAAAAAAATGGTGCATATCATTTGACCTTACCATCTTATTTCGAAGGCCAGTAATTATATAATGATATTCTCATTCTTTTATTTAAAACTTCTTAAGTTTCTAGAAGAAGCTGTTACTTGAAACATCTTTTACCTTGAAAAAAATGTGCTTTGTAGGTTAGTAGACTTTCTTTATGCAACAATACTTATTTAACATGTTGAGTGCCATTATACAAAAAAATTGTCGATTGAATGAAATCTAATTTCTGATAAACAAAATATAAAAGAAACATCCTATATTGCGTGGTATTAAAACTACGCCAATATTCCATTTGTTTAAATGGGGCATGTGAAGTTAATAAAGCACACAAGCACAACGATAGCAAAATTATAGACTGGATGTCTATATCCTTAGGCTTAGCCTTATTAGCTTCGATAGTCTTAAGTAGTTTCTTTCACTTTTCCGGTTCTTCACTTGTTCTCGCCAGTCTCTGATTTCCATTTCTTTTATGTTAGTTTGAACGGCATCAAACCACTTCCTTCGTGGTCTCCCTCTTCTTTTCTTCCCTTGTTATCCTGCTTGCAGAATACTTAGGATGTTTCTTTCTTTTAGCATTCGTAAAACATGTCACAACAATCTAACTTTCTGTGTCCTGATTTTCTGTGGTGCTTTGGGTCTCTTCTACATTTTCATTAGCTCCTGGCTTGTTCTTCTGCGACATTCTCCATTAGTCCCTTTTATACCACAAAAATCTTTCTTAAGACTTCCCTCTCCCAAATATTTAACATTTTTTCTTCTTTCTGATTCATTGTCCAAGTTTCACATGCATATAACACCATTGGTCTCACTATTGTTCCATAAGTTCGGATCTTGGCTGTCCTAGGCATAGATTTTATCTTCAATAGTGCGTTTAGTAATCCTACTGCTTTGATACCTTTAAATAACCGTTTATCTATTTCTTTCCCTTTGCCTCCTCTATTTGTAACTGTTACTCTAAGGTACTCAAATTCTGTTACTTTCCCAAATTTATACTCCCTCTCAATCCTCCTTAGAGTGATCAATTAATTTTCTTCTGCATTTTCTTTTCTTATTTCAATATACATGTTTTTTCTTGATTTATAGTCAGGGCCATATTTTATAGCTTCTTCTTCAAATTTTGGAAGTACTATTCTTCGAACGTGTCAGAATGTCATTTGCGAAACATATGCATTGTTGCATTTTGTTCAGAATCGTGCCGCTTGTCTGGATCTTGGTTCCTCTAATTATTTGTTCTAGTATTAGGTTGAAGAAGTCTGTTGACAGGGGATCTCCCTGTTTTAATCCCCTATTAACGTTAAATTGATTTAAAATACTTTATTCTATCATGACTTTATTGACTGTATTAGCTAGCGCCATTTTAACTTATCGTATCAGTTCCTTTGGTATTTCTATTGATATCATTGCTTCGTATAGTTTTGTTCGTAAAATTAAGTCGTAGGTCTGTTTAAAATCAATAAAGAGCATATGCAAACAAAGATTTTGTTCATAACTGTTATTTTGTAATAATTGTAGCACTAATCTTTGGTCGATTGTTGTTCTTCTCTATCTGAAGCCAGCCTGGTATTCTCCTATTATCTATGTTTCGTACGTTTTTATTCTACTTGTTTTGTTTTTTGCCAATACTTTATATACTACTTCGAATAGTGCCAATCCTCTGTAATTTCACAGAGAGTTTTATCACCTTTTTGTGAATTGGGCAGATGAGTGTTGTATTCCACTGCTCTGGCATTATTTCGTTTTCCCATATTTTTATAATAGGTCGACCTATTTTTTGCTGCAGAATATCTGCTTCTACTTTTAATATTTCTGCTGGCACTACGCCTTCTCCCGCAATTTATAATTTTTTAGGTCTCTTATTACTTCTATTACTCCCCTTTCTGTCCGTTCTTGTTTTGGTTGTTATTCTCTTTCTAGTGTTCGTTGTTATATTTCTGTTGTTGTATTCAATGCTGTTCTTGCTTCTTTGATGGAAACCCATGGAGTGCATGTAGTATTATTAAAGTCTTCTATTTCATCTAAATCATAAGTATCATCAGTAAATTAGATTTTCTAATATTATTCTGAAGCTATTTTTTGTGGCATTTTAAAGTAATTACTATTTAAATGGGAATAAGCTACAATTAAAGGTTAAAATAAGTTTATTGGCGTTTCAATTTCTACTTCGGAAATCGTTCTCAAAATACAAACATTAGTAAATTAAACAAATTTTGTTTTTTTGTTACTTGGTGAAAAATTCTTCTAATAATTTAATTTTATCTGACTCATTTATATTGACAATTCAGACATACATTATACATTTTAAAGTAGACGACTTTAAAATGATATTGCTAATATTGTTGAATTGCGTTCCTGGGACGACCTTACTTGTAAGATAGTTCATTATATTACATGAAATCAACTGTCCGGCAGAAAAAATAATAGCATATAATTTGTCTTTAAAAAGACAAACACATGCCACGATGACAGTAAAATTCTCCTGTTAGTGATTCCATAGTAAATTATAAGGGAAAAACCAGGAAAAAACCTCATAATACTATCCTGGCATGGTAAGTATTTGGCCGTGCATTTTGTTTACTTTCAATAAACACCAAATTCTGTTTTATGTGTTTGTTATTTAAAAAACAGAAATGATATATCCTCTATATGTTACTGAGTTCACTACTGGTATTTTCCTTTTAATAACTTCCTCTTTTAATATGAGAACGATTTCCGAAGTGGAAATTGAAACGTCAATAAACTTACTTTAACCTTTAATTGTGGTTTATTCCCATTTAAATAGTAATTAGATTTTCTAAGCTACTTAATCAATAATTTTGAAGGAGGTGAAATAGAAATATCGTCGGTTTCAGTTTCGTCTATTCACGATGATACAAAATCACCAGTTTTTTTATAGTCGTCGTAGTTACATTTAGCTAAGCTTTACTAGAGAGTTATTAGAGAGTAAAAAGATATACTTACTTGGAAACGATAATCACAGAAAATAACGATTATACTGCAGAAATAAGAGTCAGAATTGAAAAAGCACGTGCCAACTTCGTGAAAATGAAAAAGATTTTATGCAGCAAAGATCTGACATTGGCCCTAAGAATAAGGCTAATTAAATGCTATGTACACAGTGTACTCTACTATGGAGCTGAATCATGGACATTAAACCGGAATACAATAAATCGATTTAACGCGTTTGAAATGTGGACATTTAGAAGGTTGTTAAGGATTCCATGAGTAGATAGAGTCACGAATACAGAAGCGTTAAGGAGAATAGACAGAGAGAGGGAAATGGAAAATACAATAAAAGAAAGGAAATTACAATACCTCGGACATGTGATGAGAGGCGAAAGATACAACGTCTTGAGACATATAATTCAAGGAAAAGTAGAGGGTAGGAGAAGCGTAGGAAGAAGACCCGTTTCCTGGTTGAAGAACCTAAGAGAGTGGTTTGGTTGCAGCTCAAGGCAATTGTTCAGAGCAGCTGCCTCAAAGGTCAGATGATTGCCAACCTTCGTCGCGGAGATGGCACTTAAAGAAGAAGAAAAAGCTTTACCGGCATTCTCATGGCTTGCAATACATTATTTTTGTCTTCCAAATTATCCAACATGTTTCTAACAACTTTTTATCGATATAATGACTTGTACTTTTGTTGTACTTTTTAATAATGCTTTGATCCATAGATTTTTTCTTTGGCCATTTTCTTATCAATATTTATGAGCTAGTTTTTGAAAATTGCAGAAGTCATCCATGCTTTTGTATTTGCCATTTATAATTTTTTAAAGTTAACATTTAAAAAATCTTGCAATTCACTTTTCCATTTGTTCTTCTTCTAAATGTGCCTATTTTCTAGAGATGTTGGCGACCACATAGACCAATCTTATTCTATTCACAGCAGCTCCAAATAGATCAGTTGACGTTAGACCAGTCCACTTTCTAAGATTGGTCAGCCATGATAAACTTTTACGTCCAGGGCCTCTCTTACCCTCAATCTTGCCTTGTAGAATCAACTGTAGATGTCGTTATTTATTATTACACATGATGTAGCCGAAGTAAGCCACTTTTCTGTTCTTTACGGTGTTAATAATTTCTTTGTATGTAATGTAATAGTAAACTCATTGCAGACATCAAAGATAAACTAAGATTTTGGCAAGAATACATAATGAAACTATTCCATGATGATAACATGATACAAGAAGAACCACAGGAACAAACAAAAATAATAATGTGCGAATTAGAACAGGCAATTAGAAATGCAAAGACTACAAAATCATTAGGCCCAGATCAGATACCCACTGAGCTAATTAAATGCATTGACGAAGAAACACTGCATATACTTTTAGACCTGTTCAACAAAATATATACAACAGGAATAATACCGCAAGATTGGTTGCTGTCCACGTTTGTAACACTACCAAAGTCCATGCGGCAGAATGCTCCCAGTACAGAACAATTTCCTTAATAAGCCACACACTTAAGATATTACTCAAAATAATACATGGAAGACTATACAAAAAAATAGAAGAAGATATAGATGACGCTAGTTTGGATTCAGAGGAGGACTAGGAACAAGAGAGGCTCTGTTCGCTTTTAACGTTCTCGCGCAAAGACGACTAGATATGAACCAGGATCTCTATGTCTGCTTTATAGATTATCAAAAGGCTTTTGATAGAGTACGACATCAGAAACTCGTAAAACTGTTAAAAGAAAAGAATGTGGATAGTCGAGATATACGGGTTATTGTCAATCTGTACTGGAATCAAAAAGCAAAGGTTAGAATCGAAAATGTCGAAACAGAAACAATAGAAATCAAAAGAGGTGTTAGACAGGGTTGCGTGCTGTCTCCATTGTTATTTAATCTGTACAGCGAAGATATTTTCAAGGAAGCAATATCAGAGGAACAACAGGGTATATCAATAAACAGAAAAATCTTAAACAACATAAGATTCGCAGGCGACACCGTTATTTTTGCAGACAGTCTAGTTCATGATTATTTCTAAGCAACATACAGTAGGAAGGCTAGATATCGAGGGAAAACAAGTAGAAAGAGTGAATAACTACAAATATCTGGGAACTTGGGTAAATGAAAACAATGACCAAGGTAGAGAAATAAGGACACGCATTGAAATTGCAAGACAAGTATTTATAAAAATGAAAACAATGTTTGTCAATCGAGACCTTTATCTGGATATGAGGATAAGAGCCTTAAGATGCTACGTGTTCTCGACTTTGTTGTATGGAATGGAAAGCTTCCCATTAAAAGTTGATAATATAAAGAAGTTGGAATCATTTGAGATGTGGTGTCATAGAAGGATTTTGAAAATACCATGGACCCAACGAGTTACAAACACAGAAGTGTTAGGAAGGCCACAAAAGGATTGCGAGGTCATAAAGCAAATCAAAACAAGAAAGCTGGAATATAGGCCACATTACCAGAGGTGCGAAATATGAGATATTAAGGCTCATAATGCAAGGTAAAATCAAGGGTAAAAGATCCATAGGAAGACAAAGAACTTCCTGGCTGAGAAACCTAAGATAAAAGATATAGTTGAAGGAACTACAAGAAGAAGAAGAATTTCTTTGTCTTTTCTTAGCCTCTGGAGAATAGTTATATTACTTGTGTTGTGTATATATGTATTTGTTACATGCTTCTATAACGTTATCAAGCATCCTTTGAAGCTACTGCACACTATCTGCCAGCAACACTGTATCGTCTGCATATATAATATTGTTTATAAGTTGGCCATTTACAGCAATCCCATATTCTAATTCGTCTCTCTAAAGGCCTCTCTAAAGATATTTTCAGAGTATATAATAACTAAGGTGAAAATATGCATCCCTGTCTAACTTCTTTTTCGACTATGAAGATCTCGGACAGTTCATTTTCTAATCGCACTGTTGCTTTTTGTAGGAGATATAAGTTTGAGATAAGTCTTATATCGTTACCATCGAGTCCTAATTTTTTAGGATATCGATTAGTTTTCCATGTCGGACTTTGCAAATGCCTTCTCGAAATCAATGAAACATGCATACACATCGCAGTTGACATCCCTGGTTCTCTGTATTAGAACTTGCAAACTAAAAAGTGCTTCCCTTGTTCCGAGTCCTGCTCTGAATCTAAATTGAACTTCACTCAGGTATTCTTCTAATTAGGTGTATATGCGCGAGTGAATGATAGTAAGCAGTACTTTAAGTACATGGCTCATCAACCCAATTAATCTATGTTGAATAATTAAGTGGAATGAATATTGATAGTAGCCAGTCTTTTGGTAAGTAGCCAATCTCGTAGATGTTCCATTTGTTACAGGTTTCAATGTTGACACTTTTACTTTGCCCACAAAGTTGAAGTGTCAACCTTGTGGGCAACTCTCACCCCTTTTTTGGGTTAACCTGACCGGGCTATATGATGGCTTGTGGCTAAGAATAAGTTATTGGTTTTCTTGTTAATACTCTATCCCAACTTTTGCCAACAGTCGATATTATTTACAGCAGCTTCTCTTAACTTTTCATTTTCTTACATTATAATATTGATTTTTATTTGGAAAAAGCATATGACAGTGTACCGATTTCCCAACTATGGATAGAAATGGGTAACTTGAAAATAAACCCAATTCTTATTAACGCCACTCAAAAATATTACGAACAAAACTTTGCAAGAATTAAAATGGGACAAGAAATCACCTCTCCTTTTCAAACAACAAAAGGACTAAGACAAGGCTGCTGTCTGTCACCCACCTTATTTAAAATCTATTTGGACAGATCCTTAGTGAAATGGGTAAAAAAATGTAGAAACATGGGAATAACGGTGGAAGAAAACAAGCTATATACACTTTTCTTTGCGGATGACCAGGTAGTAATTGCCGAAGACAGCTACGATCTTAGCTATATGGTAAGAAAACTGCAAGAAGAATATGAGGTGGCAGGTCTAAACATGAATATGACAAAATGTGAATATCTCTCAGTGGGAACAGATGAAATATGTGACCTAGTCTTGGAAGACGACAAAATCAAAGGCGTGCAATCCTGCAAATATTTGGGGGTCATTTTCAACAAGAAGGGAAATAGCGCAGACGAAATCAGGGAAAGAATAAACAAGGGCAGAGCAGCGACCCGTGCCTTAAACTCTCTTCTCTGGCAAAAAACAATTCGACGAGAAACCAAAAAACACATTTACGGTAGTATAGTCCAAAGTATTACACTTTACGGTTCGGAAGTATGGGACGTCACCAAAGCTAATAGAAACAAACTTTTGACGACAGAAATGGATTATCTGAGACGAAGCTGCGGTAGATCGAAACTGGAGAGAGTTAGAAACGAACAAATAAGAAACGAAATGAAAATGGAGAGAAATATCAATGATAACATAGAAAGAAAACAATTAATCTGGTTCGGACATGTTAAAAGAATGCCAGAGTACAGATGGCCTAGGAGAGTACTGGAATGGATCCCTCCTGAAAGAAGAAAGAGAGGACGACCACGGAGAAGTTGGCGCAACGATATTGATGAAGCAATGGCGGCAAGAGACTTAGAAGAGGCAACTGCATATGACAGAAAAAGATGGAAATTGGGGGCGGAGAAGCGGCGACAGCCGTAATAAATCCGTTATTATATATAATATTGATTTTTCGGTACACAAGTAAATAGAAAAGTAACAGAGTTAAATAAAACAAAAATTATTTTACAATTTCTTTTATAAAGGATTTGTAAATACATTAGAACATCAATTAGTAATTAACCTACTTACGAATAATGGATGAATCATTATACAGTAGCCTACAATTTGTGCTGCGGTGCTAACTCTTATATAATATTTTCTTATACAATTATCTGTACTGAACACACAAAATAGATACATACCTGCATGTGTATCACTTAAATTAAAAAAACTAAAAAATGTTAGAAAACTTGTTCAAGATAGAAGGAAAATATGTCATTTCAGATTGTTTGAAAAATATGTGCATTACAAAGTTCAGATACATAATTAACAACTGAATACTATAATAATAATATAATAATAATAATGGTACCGGGTAATTATAAGAAATAGTCTTATCCCCGAGACTAGACGCGATACCATCAGAAGCGAAATAGAACTGGAGATTCACAACCAAGAGCTAGTTGTAGATCAAGTCCCTAATGAAATCCCTAATGAACACACCCCTGAGCCTCTCATACAAGAAACTCAACCTGTTAATACGTAGCAGGACAACAGTGAGTTGCACGATAGCCTGGTAAGTGAAATGGCATGTGCCGTACAAATGTTTAATGGGACAAACCCTCTTAGCAGACCACCGCTACCAAAAATAAACTCTTGTTAGAAACTAGGTGCGCTGTTACAATTTGTCAACACTGAAGCCCTACCCAATCATATCGTGGAAGCCCATACATTAGAATATTTGCATATGCTGATTTACTGTGCAGCAACAGCAATTGCTAATGTTATGGGCATTAAGATCAGAAAACGACGGGGTACAAATATCGGAAGGACTGAAAACAGAATTGCACCCTGGGAAAAACGACTGCTCAGGAAAACTGAATTATTGCATAGAGATATTGGACAAATTACGGAATACATTCGAGAAGTAAGAACTCGAAAAGTAATTAAAAGAGCTGAAGAAATAATTCTGAACACTCACAGACACTCACAACATGATATAGAAAACAACACAGCTCAACACTGCCTGGACACATTAAAACAAATACTCTCCATTTATTCAGGTCGCCTAAGGAGATACATAGTTAGTAACAACCGGAAATGCGACAATATACTTTTTTAGCATGCAGAGAAGACTTTCTATAGGAAACTGAATTCCAGTGTAGAATTTGAAAATAAATCCTACCCAAGCGAAGAATAAATTCGTGTATTTTGGGGAAACCAACTTTCGACGGCAGCTACTCATAATGCTGGATAGATTGAAGAAACAACGAACAACTGTCAACACTACTCCAATATTCCCTATGAGCCTTTTACCACTTAAGAAGTATCGATTTCTCAAACGATATCAGTATGCATTTTGGACTAGACAAGTGCCGTATACTAAATATAGTCAGAGGAAAGGTTCAGTCCGAAGGTTTCGATATGCAAGATGGCCAAAACATCGAGGCAATGGGTGAAAATGATATGTATAAATATCTCGGAGTAAAGCAAGCACGAAAAATTGACCATAAACAAATAAAAACCGAACTAACTTCGGAGTTCGTACGAAGAGTAAGACAACTAAATCGGTCATATCTTAACAGTACAAATTCGTTTAAGCCATTAAATACGTACGCCTATTCTGCGCTGAGCTACTCATTTGGTATTATAAAATGGTCAAAAACAGATACAGAGGGTCTCAAAAACACCATCCACGCAGTGCAGTAGAGAGAACAATATTACCGCGGTATCAAGGAGGAAGAGGACTTATGGACATAAGTGAGCAACTGGATAAACAGGTTACTAATTTAAGAACTTATTTTCAGGTACAGGCTGAGACATCTACTTTACATCGAGGAATTTGAGCAGTAAATGATACATCGCCGCTTAAACTGAGGGAACAAGAAATGCGCATAAACCATCAGACTGAGCAAGAAAAAATACGCACCTGGATGGGTAAACCTTTCAATGAGATCAGCCAAGAATATGTCGACAATACAGCGTCGAACTATTGGTTGACATCAGGAAAGATGTTTACCGAGACTGAGGGTTTCCTACTCGCTATTCAGGATCAGGTTATACCAACTAAAAATTACCTGAAATATACTGTTAAAGATCCTCAAGTCCAAAATGACAAATGCCGATATGGATGTCAAGCTCAAGAAACTATCCAACATCTTACCGGTGGCTGCCAGATATTTGTCGGTACTGATTATAAAGAACGACATGACTCAGTAGGAAAGATTATTCACCAAGAACTAGCTCACAAACTGGGACTTCTCCAAACCGACCATCACCTTATTATCAATACGTCCCTGACAGAATGCTTAAAAATGACAACTACAAGCTATATTGGGACCGCACTGTGCTTAAAGACCAACCAGTGGCACATATAGATCCGATCTCATACTAGTTAATAAAATTACTAGGCAAACACTTATTGATGTGGCAATACCCAACACCAATAATTTACGTGTTAAATACAACGAAAAGATCACCAACTACAGAGATCTAGAAATACAAATCAGGCGACAATGGAAAATGAAAAGTACCCAGACAGTACCTATTATTCTATCTACTACTGGTGTTATTCCCAAAAACCTCCTAGAGAACATAAAACAGCTGGGTCTAAATAAACATCTCTATAAGACTATGCAGAAAGCTGTACTCCTCGTGACGTCCAGATATGTACGGAAACTTTTGGGAGATACTCCAACATACCAAATCACCTAGGACTCGAAAACACGGAAAGAGTCCCACCAGAGCTCAATCCTTTTGATACCTTAGGTATCTGGGATGAGCGAATTTTCGCCTAAGAGGGAGTGTGAGCCGTTTGGCTAAATCTGGATAATGGTTCTCCATTAGGCGCATTTTTTCTGTTAAAGCTCTATGATATTGTTTAGAGAACATTGTTGGTACCAATGTGACCAATTTGTACAAAGTTAGAAGACAAGTAGTTGGGTGGGATTTGGATGGATCGGGGTTGTTATTTTAATCCTTTGGTATTAGATAAGTGGTTACCTTTGTGACAAATGCTAGTATTTCCTGCGGATTAGAAATAACATAATTAATTTATACTGTTAAAAGCTCATGAACACTCCAAAACTTCTTTAGTCAGAAGTTTTGAACTCCGTCTGGTCCAGGAGATTTCCAGTTATGAAGCTCTTTGATAAACTTCGAGACTACAGTGATGAAGGATTTATAAGGAATATTACTGTAGTGTTGACAGTTGTTCGTCATGTCTTCAATTCATCCAGCATTGTTGCCAAGTTGGTTTTCTCAAAACTCACTGGACACGGTACTCCAAAATTTTGTTATTCAAATATTTTGAAAAAAATTTATTTATGATTACTACTCCTATAATTTTTTAAACTAACTATTTAACTTTTTTAAAACAGATACGTACACACGTAAACTGATTTAAATTTTTATGATAAGCACTTTATATATGGTATTGTCCTCATATTTGAATCTCTTCTTGTGAGGGTTTCTAAATGGATTGGTATTTTGTTGTTTCTTTTCTCTATTCTTGTAAAATTCCTTGTTTATAAAAGACAATTCTAAAATTATACGATCAAATATCCTGTGCAATCAAGGAAAATCCTGGTTTCCTTTTAATAATAGGTGGCAATTTCAATGTCAAAATAGGCACTAAGGAAGTCCCCTCTGAAATAATATTGGGAGATTTGAAAGCGAAGGCAGAAATGATAGAGGCAAACAACTGTTAACTTTCCTTTTGGAAATTTATAAAAGAACAGCTTTCTTAAAAATAAAAAACCTAGAAGATGGATATGAAAAAGCCCCGGTGAAAACACAAGGAACGAAATCAACTATTTTTTAACAAACAAAAAAGAATTATTTAAAGACTAGAAATATGTTAAACTAATTAAGTACAAGAAGTAATCATAGGTTATTAAGAGCGAAAATAACGATATCGAGCGAAATGGAAAGACTCAAAATTGTAAATAAAAAACATCCAAAGAAATGGACAAAACCAACTAATATATATATATATATATATATATATATATATATATATATATATATATATATATATTGTTGTACTTTTGAATGTCCATAAGCAATAAAAAACCGATATACAAATTTTATTACTTAAATAAAAATTAAAATTATTGATATTTCATAAAGACACGGGCATATGAATTTTCAAACATCCTGTATAAGACAAAATATGTATTTTAAGTTGTTCGAAGAATTGTTCATTAGGCCTCAGAGACAAGACTTTCAAATATTATCGATAAGAAATTTAAATAAGTCGGTTATTGTGAAATGGTTTTACCCGGAATAAAAGTGTATATAGAAAGTGTTGAACAATGGACCGGGATTTGCGGTGGTTTTCTCCCCGAAAGATTATATCGGTAAAAGTTTATTAACAAAAGACATTGAATTGAGAAACAGGTATCGTTTGTAGCTATTAGTAAGAAATATTTGTAAAGTAGATAGATTTAGTTAGAATAATTAAAGAAGATTTGTTTTCTGGAATTACCCGAATGACGTTTTATAGAGAGAGTTGGGTGGTAACGATATACTCACAAGAGGTGGATGATTTTTATTGGTCAAATTTTGAATGCAAGGAGGTTTGGTTTTGGCTATGAGATAGGAGAGAGAAAAAAAGGTTAGTTAGTCAGTTTTCGTCGTCCAAGAAGGAAGGAGCTTTGTGATTTGTGTTTGTTTGAAGTCCCGAAGACGTAATTTACCGGGTGTGTTTATTTGCGGTGGAAAAGCTGACCAATGTGAGGAACGGGGTACAGAGAGATAGAAAACCAAAGGGCCTAAGGATATTAATAGCAGACGAAGCCGGAAACATTTGGAGATACAAGGACAGATAGGAGAAAGGTGTACGTCATCTGGACCACAATAGGAGCAGAAGCAGAGAAAGGATTTTTTTGTTGTGGCGTGGCCATAGAATTGCAACGGCAGAGAAGGAAAGGTCAGTCAAATTTCATTAGAGCCGGAGTGTGATTTTCATTTATTAATTAAGTAAATTGAATAAATAATAGAGACAGTTAATTTTGCGATCACTAAAAAAAAAAGGAATTATAAAAAGAGCTTAGTTATAACACATATTAAAAATCAATGTAAAATAACATTTGGGTCCATGATAGAAAACAACTTCTCATATATTTAAAGTTAGTATATTGCAAATATTACAGGATTGATTGTTGTATAAAATTTCATTAAAATAAAGGACATCTCACATATAGTTCAGTTGAAATTCTATGTATTTTATTCAGGTCATATTACCTATCCCGATTAGGACGCCAATTGGAAAATATTTTGAATCCACGATCAAAGGTAAATCGTACAATTTAAATAGCCTGAGATTGTAATTAATTAATGCTGATTTATTGTGATTAATTGGAGATTAGTTCATTTAATAAATATAGACAGGATTTTTCCTAAGTAAGCAATATAATACAATTTAAATAGCATAACAAAATGGCCCCCAACGTGTAAAGCTTTGAAAAATATTTCTAGTTGGCAAATTTGAAAGGATAGGAGTAGACGAGCAGATATTTGAAAGTTTATACGCCGGGGATAAAGTGAAATATTATGTAAAAATTGAGGACATAAAGATTATATATTTTTTTTAAGATACAATTTACCATAATTGATTTATTCGTGATATTGACAATTTATAGGTTACCATAATTGATTTATTTGTGTGATATTTAAATTTGATAATTTTACCATACTTGAATGATTTGATTGATTTTGACATTTGATATTTTACCATTTGATTTATTTGTGGGATATTGAAATTTGATACTCGTACTCAAGAGTTATTACATTTGAACAGGAAAAGTCCCGTTTGTTGCAACAGACCAGTAGAATTTTATATTTGGCGGGGAAATTATTGCACAAATTTCAAAGTTTCATATTTGGCGGGGATAAATAATCTAACGAACATGTCGGCCACAAGGAGTCAAAGCAAAACGCAAGAAAGGAAAGAGGATAAGATAGAAGAGGAAACAATTATTGATGAAGGATCGGATAATGAAGGAAATGCTACAATAATGGAGGAAAGAAAAGAAACAGGGATGTTAGAAAAATTATTAGCTATGATGCAAATACAGACACAACAAATACAAGAATCGTCACAAAAAATGGATAAAAATCAACTGGAAACAAAACACATAATGGATGAATCACAACAAAGAACGGAACAAAAATTGGACAATTTGGAAGAAAACCAAAGAAAAATGGAACAAAAAATGGAAACGCGTATGGACAAATATGAAAACGAAATAAAAGTCTGTTTAGAAAGAAGTAGGGAAGAAACAGAGAGGAAAATAGAATTGCAGAGAGAAGAAATCGAAACTAAAATGAAGGATATTCAGAGTATGCAAAAAAGGGAATTAGAACAGATAGAAATAAAATTTGAAAATGCGCTACAAGAAGACCGGAAAGAAACGGAAAGGAGATTTAAACAAATTGCAGAGATGGAGATAAGAGGAGTAGAAAGAAAGGAAGTCATCGTACATAGCACAGAAGACGTAAAAGTACGATTTGGCGGGGATATCAGGAAAATACACCCAGTGCCTTTTATAAATAACCTAAAGGAAAAAGTCAAATACATAGGACCGTTTGCAACAGCAAAGGAAACCATCAGAAACCATCTCACAGAAGAGGCAAATCTTTGGTTTGTCAGCAAGGAAGAAGAATTGGACAATTGGCAAGATTTTGAGAGAAGATTCTTAAATTATTTCTGGGGAAAAATCCAGCAACTACAAGTAAATAAAGAGTTACAAAATGGAAAATACCATGAGAGGATGGGCGTATCAGAAAAGATGTACGCATTACAACTCTATAATAATGCAAAACATTTGCAATATAATTATTCATCAGAACAATTGGTAGAGTTGATATCGCGACATTTTGAAGATACCTTGGAAGACCACATAAATCTCCAAAATTACAAGGACATTGACAGCTTATGTCAATTTTTGCAAATGAGAGAATCACATAGGCATGAAAGAAGAGAAAGAAGACCGCAAGAAAATTATAGACAAAGAGAAAACCAAGAATATAGAGATAGAGGTCAAAATTTTAGAAGAGATTATACAAGACGAGAATTCATACCTAGACGGGGATATGAAAATAGACCGAACGGAAGAGAGAATTATGAACCCAGAACCCAGAGATGGAATGAAAACAGGGATCGGGAAAATCAGAGTAGAAATAACCGCCCATACCAAGGAAACAGATACAATAACCCACGGAATGAACAGGAATCTCGCGGTAATCGATACGGGAATGATAGACCAAAAGAGAACAGAAGAGAAATAAATAATATGCAAAGAGAAGAAAATGAATATGAGAGAGAAGATGACGGGAGAGAAAACACAGAAGAACAACAGGCGTGTTTTCAAGAAGGCGCTCACTAAAAACGAAGAAACAAACAGGAATTTTTTGTCACCCCAAGGAATTTATTAAACTGGCAGGAAACAATGAAAAGAGAAATGGAGTTAATTTAAAATTTGTGGATGGATTTATAAATGAGAAACCAATTAAAATTATGATAGACACAGGCTCTGAAATAACACTGGTCAACAGAAAATTAATCGAAGAAGTAAATTTAACAAGTCTAATTTATAAAATACCTAGGGTGAATTTAGTGGGCGCAAATAAACGGACATTGGCAATAATAAATGAAGGTATACGAGTAATGGTACGATTGAAAAAAAATATGTATGCACTTCAATGTGTAATAATGCCGAATATGTCACATGACATGATTGTAGGCGTTGACGAATTAACGGAAAAACATGTAGTGATCGACTTCAAAACCAATACGATGAAAATAACCAAGGAAAAAGAAGAAGAACAGGATAAGGAACAAGAGAAACAAATTACGGACGAATCAGAGAAAGAACAAACGGTGGAAATGAACCTGGCGACGAAGAAAGGAAAAGGAAGAAAGAGGGGAAAAGGTCTGAAAAAGATCAAAGAAAAAAAAACCTGGGATTCCTCAAAAGATGAGACGAGCTCAGGAGAAGAAGATGGAAAAATTTTGACAAGAAATAAAAGCAAAACTTGGGATTCCTCAAAAGAAGAGACGAGCCCAACAAAAAAAAACACAAAGGAAAATGAAGAGGACACAATGGAGACAGTGGTGTTTGAAGAAGACACGGAGTACACGGTGAATATGTGCGAAAAATTTGATGGGAGAAAAAAAAAATTGATATGTGGAGAAGGCAAAGAAAATGATTTGCGTATAATTTTAAGAGACTATGAAACGCTGATAAATGAGGAAAACCGAGTGGCCACAAAATACGAGCACTCATTTGAGGTGAAAAACTTGAGAAATTTTCGATCGAAGACTTATCCAATTCCTTATAAGTATCGGCAAGAAGTAAAGCAAGAAATCAAAAAAATGTTGGAAGATCAAATCATTGAGAGATGTGACTCACCCTATATTAACCCAATTGTGATAGTGAAGAAGAGCAGTGGAGAGTTAAGACTCTGTTTAGATGCCCGAAATATCAACCAACACACAGTATCACAATATGAATCACCGTTAAATATCGAGGCCATTTTTGGAAGGATCACGGGATCACATATTTTCTCAAAAATTGATCTAAAGCATAGTTTTTGGTTAATACCTTTGGCTGAAAAGTGTAGAAACTACACTGCCTTTTCAATTGATGGTATAGTATACCGATTTAAGGTAGTTCCGTTTGGATTACAAAGCGCCTGTGCAGCACTTGTACGAGCTTTGCATACCATTTTGAATCACCATGAAGAGTTCATCGTCCATTACATCGACGATTTATTAATTTTTTCACAAGATATGCAGAGTCATGTGGAACATATCAAAATAATTTTGAAAGAATTGGACACAGCGGGATTAAAACTAAACATTGAAAAATGTCAATTTTTTCAAAAGGAAGTGATTTATTTGGGTTTCAAACTTGACACCGAAACTGTAAGTCTAGCCGAGGACAGAGTAAAGCTCATCGACGAATACCCAAGACCAACAAATCTAAAAACATTGCGAGGGTTTCTCGGTACGATAAATTATTTCAAGAAATTAATTCCCGATTTAAGCCAAAAAGAAATTCCTTTAATAAAATTGTTAAAGAAAGGGACAAAATGGAATTGGAAAGAAGAACAGGAGGAAGCTTTCAAAATATTGAAACAAGAATTTGCTAAAGGAACAAAAATATATCACCCTATTTACAATTTGCCGTTTATACTCCGTACGGATGCGTCGATACAGAAATTTGCAGGAGTGTTGTCGCAAATACAAAACGGCCAAGAGGTTCCGATATGTTTTATATCTCGAGTGACTAAAACACATGAGAGAAAATACAGTGTCACCGAGTTGGAATTCGCCAGTGTACTATTTTGCGTAAACAAATTAAGGTTTTACTTATTGGGAGCTAAATTCACCATCGAAACGGATCATGCAGCATTGATACACATCATGAAGAATCGATTGGTAAATAACAGAATACACAGAGGCATTCTGCTCTTACAAGAGTATGATTTCCAATTTCGATACATCAAAGGGAAAGACAACATAATAGCTGACGCTTTAACACGGGACGAAGATACAGGAAAAAAGGAGACAATTACATTACATGTGGGATTGAATATACTGACACAAGACGAAGGGATATTTTCGTTAAATGAGATAAGGACCGACCAGGAAGGCCTAGAAGAAAGAGAAAAGAGAAGAGCAGAGCTAGAAAACGAGATATTTTTTAAGAGAATAGACGGAAAGGAATTATATTTAGTGACACCGACATTGGCAGAAAGAATCATCAAGAAACTACACGAGGAAAATGGACATATTGGCAGTAGAAAGGTATGGCTTGTATTTAGGGAAAACTACATCAGTCGACAAGATTACCGCATTGCAAAAGAGATCACACAGAAATGCGAAGTATGCCAGAAATACAAGAGCAGGAATTTTAAAAACGAAAATATTGCAAAGAGCATTGTTTCCCGGAACAACCTGGACATTATAGCCATCGACATGTTAAGCGATCTAATTGTGACCACGCAAAGGAACAAGCATATTCTGGTGATGGTGGATGTGTTCTCAAAATACGTAAAATTATATAGTTGCCGCACCACAAAAGGGGAAGAAATATTGAGAAAAATAGACAATTTCATCGCTACGGTAGGAACCCCAAGAAAAATTTTACTAGACAATGCAACGTACTTCCGAAATGATCGTTTCAAGGGACAGCTTAGAGAACGGGGAATCGAGACGAACTTTGTAAGCATCAGGCATCCCCAAAGTAATCCTTCTGAGCGATTTATACAAGAGGTAACGAAATTTCTTCGTATTGCAACGGATGGTCAACATCGGCGATGGGACAGAAAATTGGAAGAAATAGAGATGTACCTAAATTCCATGCCAAGTACAGTAACGAAAGAAACACCAGAATACATCATGAAAGGCGTCATGCCGATAAGACCGTGGGAAGATCCAGAACAAAGAGAGTATCGACAGGTTGTAGAAACCGTTCAGAGGAGATTAAGAAGAAGCAATGAGAAATACATCCAGAGACAGGGTCATAATAGGAAACGAAGACCAGTAACTTTCCAAAAGGGTGACAAAGTAATGGTAAGAGCATTAAGAGTGTCAAATCTTCAGACCGGTATTTGCGCAAAATTGATGCCTGTTTTCGAAGGGCCATACATAGTAAACAACGAAGATGGAGTAAACAGCTATGAGTTGAAACATATGGATTCTGAAAAGATCAGAGGTATTTATAATATCCATGATGTATATAAATATCACGAATGAAGATTTAAATTTGTATAAAGTAGATAGTAGGATAGGATAATACGTAGCATAAGTACAGATAGCATACAGGAAGTGCGTTTATTTTGCCTCGAGAAAATTTAGTTGCATAAATTGATAAATTTTATCGATTACAAAGGCGGGGATTTGTTGTACTTTTGAATGTCCATAAGCAATAAAAAACCGATATACAAATTTTATTACTTAAATAAAAATTAAAATTATTGATATTTCATAAAGACACGGGCATATGAATTTTCAAACATCCTGTATAAGACAAAATATGTATTTTAAGTTGTTCGAAGAATTGTTCATTAGGCCTCAGAGACAAGACTTTCAAATATTATCGATAAGAAATTTAAATAAGTCGGTTATTGTGAAATGGTTTTACCCGGAATAAAAGTGTATATAGAAAGTGTTGAACAATGGACCGGGATTTGCGGTGGTTTTCTCCCCGAAAGATTATATCGGTAAAAGTTTATTAACAAAAGACATTGAATTGAGAAACAGGTATCGTTTGTAGCTATTAGTAAGAAATATTTGTAAAGTAGATAGATTTAGTTAGAATAATTAAAGAAGATTTGTTTTCTGGAATTACCCGAATGACGTTTTATAGAGAGAGTTGGGTGGTAACGATATACTCACAAGAGGTGGATGATTTTTATTGGTCAAATTTTGAATGCAAGGAGGTTTGGTTTTGGCTATGAGATAGGAGAGAGAAAAAAAGGTTAGTTAGTCAGTTTTCGTCGTCCAAGAAGGAAGGAGCTTTGTGATTTGTGTTTGTTTGAAGTCCCGAAGACGTAATTTACCGGGTGTGTTTATTTGCGGTGGAAAAGCTGACCAGTGTGAGGAACGGGGTACAGAGAGATAGAAAACCAAAGGGCCTAAGGATATTAATAGCAGACGAAGCCGGAAACATTTGGAGATACAAGGACAGATAGGAGAAAGGTGTACGTCATCTGGACCACAATAGGAGCAGAAGCAGAGAAAGGATTTTTTTGTTGTGGCGTGGCCATAGAATTGCAACGGCAGAGAAGGAAAGGTCAGTCAAATTTCATTAGAGCCGGAGTGTGATTTTCATTTATTAATTAAGTAAATTGAATAAATAATAGAGACAGTTAATTTTGCGATCACTAAAAAAAAAGGAATTATAAAAAGAGCTTAGTTATAACACATATTAAAAATCAATGTAAAATAACATTTGGGTCCATGATAGAAAACAACTTCTCATATATTTAAAGTTAGTATATTGCAAATATTACAGGATTGATTGTTGTATAAAATTTCATTAAAATAAAGGACATCTCACATATAGTTCAGTTGAAATTCTATGTATTTTATTCAGGTCATATTACCTATCCCGATTAGGACGCCAATTGGAAAATATTTTGAATCCACGATCAAAGGTAAATCGTACAAATCATGAATGTGTTGCTTGTGTGAGTCCATTTCAAAAGGTAAAAGAAATAATAAGTTAGACTTACTCACAATCAATTTAATTTAACTAATCGGACGACCGGTTTCGCTTTCTATAATATGCAAAGCATCTTCAGGTCACGATACAAAGTTAAAATGCTGAAAATATGCCTTTGAAGATCATACAATCTGTCTCCTCAATAACTTCCCCGTTTATTGTTAAATAATTACAATAGTTGACCTGAGCTATCCAATCTACAATCCAAGATAGTTTGAACCATGTTCTTTCAACCAGCAACTAATAGAGTACCGGCATGTAAGTAATGTTTATTTATTGGTTTATTTATACAGTTTAATAGACTATGTTATCAATTTGTGGGTCGTACCTTGTCTGCTTAAACATTTTATTCATTTATAAAACCACAGACATGTAATATTGGCATAATTACTGTAATTTATATAATTTATATCACCTACCTATGTTTTTATCTTTGTTTTTATCTTTATTGGACAACACCCTAATATGGGATTATTATTTTCAGCATTTTAACTTTGTATCGTGACCTGAAGATGCTTTGCATATTATAGAAAGCGAAACCGGTCGTCCGATTAGTTAAATTAAATTGATTGTGAGTAAGTCTAACTTATTATTTCTTTTACCTTTTGTAAATCGTACAATTTAAATAGCCTGAGATTGTAATTAATTAATGCTGATTTATTGTGATTAATTGGAGATTAGTTCATTTAATAAATATAGACAGGATTTTTCCTAAGTAAGCAATATAATACAATTTAAATAGCATAACAATATATATATATATATATATATATATATATATATATATATATATATATATGTATATATATATATATATATATATATATATATACACGGTATTTAGGCGGCACACGCCCTTCCGGTAGGGATCTATGGAGGAGTATCACTGAGCCGCAAGCCCTTATCTCTTGCCGTACTGCTCCACCATAGGCCGATCAGATACCAGCATATTCTAGACTAAGCCGCAGATTCATTTAGAATTTTAAACTGCTGCGTTAGCCTTTTTGTTTTCTGTATACCGAGCTGGGGATTTGAACTGACATCTCTCGCATTGAAGCGAAGGAGAAGCCAGCCGCCCAGCCCGCTTGGCTATCCGATCGACACCAACTAATATTCAGGACCTAATATAGGTGTTCCTGTCGTTAGCTTTTTAGCAATAATGTAGTCAGGCATTCGTATTATGTGACCGGCCCATCTAAGTCGCTGTGTTTTAATGAACATTACGACATCTGGTTCACTAAAGAGTTGGTATAATTCGAAATTAAAAACTTTTTCAGCACTGCCCTTGATCGTTTCTAGCTCCAAATATTTTGCGGAGTATCTTACGCTGGAATATTCCCAGAAGTCTTTCATCCTTCTGCGTTAGAGTCCGGCCTCAGCTCGGTGTTTTGTATGTAATAATTTTAAATTTTTTTTGGATATTTCTTAAGTGGAACTGTTTTTGGAGTCCATAGTATGCCCTATTTGTAATGTTTATTCGTCTTTTAATTTCTTCGCTTGATTTATTAGTAGCAGTCACTAGCGAGCAAAGGTATGTGAAGCTGTCAACACGTTCAAAGATATGACTTCCAAATGCTGTTTCCCGTACCTCATTTGCTATAGGATTCTTAGTATTGTTCTGAAGCTATTTTCTTGTTGCATGTTAATTTAAATGGGAATAAGCCACAATTAAAGGTTAAAGTGCGTTTATTGACGTTTCAATTTCCACTTCGGAAATCGTTCTCAAAATAGAAACATTAGTGATCAACAAAATTGATAAAATATCTAAACTACGACCGCTTATGGATTTACTGAATGCTAAGTTTCAATAATGGGGCATTTTTCATGAAAATTTATCCATGGATGAGGCAATGGTCAAATACTTTGGCCACCATTCGGCGAAGCAATTCATCAAATCAAATTAATAAATTTAAATGTTATTATTGGAAGTATGATGCTGTTTATCATGTCTTATTTTCATTTTTAGTCTTAATTTGCTTTGGTCGACATGTTGCCCGAAGGTTAGTCCTTGATTCATTGTGACTCCTAGGTATTTTACGTCTCTTTTCCATTCGATGAGATTGTTTTGCACTGTCAGCTGTTCGTCTGGGGTTTCTCTTCTCTTTTTGAACATGACTGCTTGCAATTTTTCTGAGTTGATGGCTATTTTCCATTGGATACTCCATTCTTCTATGTTATACAATGCTGTCTGTCAGTTGTATACAGCTACATCAATGTTGCTGTGTTTAGCCGCGATTGCTAAGTCATCTTCATAGACTGAGTAGCGTTAATGGTCTTCTTGGAACATCGGCGGTGTATATTGTATACAGTAGAGGTGACAGGACCGCCCCCTGCGGCACTCCGGCCTCCAAAGCTCCGTGATTGGACAGGAGTTGTCCTATCTGAACCCTAAAGCTCCGGCCGCCCAAGTACGATGAGATTAGTCATATCATAGCTTATTAATTTATTTACTAATGTTTGTATTTTTAAAACGATTTCCGAAGTGGAAGTTGAAACGTCAATAAACGTACTTTAACCTTTAATTGTGGCTTATTCCCATTTAAATAGTAATTAGGATCCTTAGTAACCAACATGTACTTGGTTCAATCTTCGTTGATGACTAGACTAGACCGACCTGTTTCTCCGCCGTGTAGAATTCTAGGAGATATTACCGAGGAGATATTATATATTACCGATAATAGTACCGCCGTCTCTAATTCGTGTGTCTTAGGCTGCCTTTTCCAAGGCAATGTTAAATAGGACATCCCCTTGTCTGGACATTATCATTCTCGTTAATCAGACTTTCCAGGTTAACGAGTAGAAATACTGAACTTAAAAATGCATACAGACCAAGGAAACATTTATTAAAAATACATACATATAGATAAAGAACACATAATTAATTATGAGTGATAGATATATTTTAAAACACTCTCTCTGCTCAGTGCAAAGAGTTACATTGCATTTTTCCACATCCATCTAACTCTCATGTGGCATTGGCGACATCTTCGAGGGTACGTGGTTCTTTTAGGAAAATGGCCATCAGGAGTATCCACTATAAGTACTCTTTGGCAGCGAACCAGATGGTTTTATAGATGTGGATCGTATTGTATGGCTTTGTTGAAAGCTCTGCAGTAATGGCGGACAATATTTCTTTGATATAATAGCAAATCTATTTTGTCATTTTTATTTGTAATCCTATGTAGTTTCCACGCATTGACAACTGTCATATTTATCATATGGGTAAAGAGTACGTACCACCATTTTTTTTTCATGTATGCCGATTCTGTAATTATTTAACTCTTGATCGAGTAAGTCCATACCCCCCATTGATAAATTGTAGGATGTGAATAACTGCAATGGGCTCTATGGTATCGTAATTGGTACCCATGGTTACAGCACTGTTGTCGTTCCATCTTACAAATAATATAGCACTTTTTTCATCGTAGCAATGATCATTATATCCACGATCTTTTCTCTTCATCTCTTTGCCTTGTATACTTTGCCTTTGAACTGTGCCCGTAGCTCTGATACTTTTTTGTTTCAATGTCACTAAAAGTTCATAACTCGCAAAATATATATCGAAAAATATTATGTGATCAGTTGGAACTGTAATAATACTCAGGAGGTCTAAAACAACTTGTGATACTAGTGGCAGTTTAGACTTTTTCGGTTCATCTGTTCTTCGTTAGCTGAAGGCTTAGCTCCGCAGTGCATATCAAAAGCATAACAGTAGCCAGTAGGACTGCACAACATCCAATCCTTGTAGCCAAAACATACGGGCTTTGATTTGATAAATTGCTTCGCCGAATGGTGGCCAAAGTATTTGACTATTGCCTCAACGGTGGATAAATTTTCATGAAAAATGCCCCATTATTGAAACTTAGCATTCAGTAAATCCATAAGCGGTGGTTTAGACATTTTATCAATTTTGTTGAGTTTAGTATTGTCTACTAAATGTATATACTTTTTAATTTCTGTAAACCTATTTCTGCTCATTGCATTGAAAATAAATGGAACATTCAGATCTTCATCCAAATTCCAATGCATCCTTTCACGGGGTAACTTATGGTTCCCTGTAAAAAGAAGAAATCTTTTGCAATTATAAAATGATGATTATTGGAGGCTGTTGCTTACAGATTGGTTTGCTCTACAATATGATTTACAACTTCATCAAATAACTTTTCAAAAACTTGTAACATAGTTAGTTCTGCAAGCTCAGCTTTTACCTTTTCCATTCGTTTATAGCTTCCGTTGGTAGCTTCCAATTGATGCTTATATTCACTGTTTTACGACACCATTTGGGATCTCCTGGCTTCTTCATTAAGTTATTTTTTGGAAGTTTGTTAGCTGTCAGTTCCCTCTTTGATGATTTTCTTCGTTTGGACAATGGAATTTCATCATCTGTTTCATCCGGGCCATCTCTATTATCAAAATCATCGTAGTTAAAATCATCCACCATTATGTAGTCCTCTTCATCTTCGGACTCGTCTATAATAACTTCAAGTTCCCCATAACCATCGTTAGGAATTTGGGTTGTTATCAAATCATCTTCCTTAAACTGCTCCTTATCCGTTTGGTAGTCAACATTTGGTGGAATTATATACTTCAGCACTATTGGTAATCTCTACACTTTCAATGTCATTTACAGCTGCTGCAAGCGTTTGATACCTTTTTCCATAAAATGCAGACGTGGTTATTTCAGGAAGACTTATCGTAGAATTTCAGACCTCAAAAATATATATTATATTGTATACCCTTTTGCCCAATGTACCCAAGCAGGTACAAAGAAGTTTAGGTTGTTAAATCTCCGAGGTAAAACAAATATGTGATAAAATTATATTCACTTAATGTTCTTACACATATAATAAAACAAATTTCAGACATGCAACCAAATAAATTCATTAATACAGAACGTTATTGATAAAAATGTTTACGTACCACAATTTAACCTCAAATCACAACTGCAATGGCTTTTTCAAAGTGATGTATCTTTCTTCTTCTTCAAGTGCCATCTCCGCGGCGGAGGTCGGCAATCATCATAGCTATTCGGACCCTTGAGACGGCTGCTCTGAAAAGTTCATTTGATGTACATCCGTACCACTCTCTCAGGTTGCGCAGCCATGGCATTCTACGCCTCCCTATGCTTCTCTTTCCTTGGATCTTTCCCTGCATAATCAGTTGGAGCAAGGTGTATTTCTCTCCACGTGTAATATGTCCGAGATATTCTAATTTTCTTGTTTTTATTGAATTTAAAATTCCATTTCTTTGTTTATCCTTCCCAGAACCTCTTTGTTTGTGACGTGTTCTGTCAACGATATTTTCAGAATTCTTCTGTACACCCACAGCTCAAATGATTCCAGTTTTTTCATTGATGTTGCATTCAAGGTCCAAGATTCCATTCCATAAAATAAAGTCGAAAAAACATAGCACCTCGCCAACCTAACTCTTAGTTCCAGTTTTAAATCCCTGGTACATAGAACTCTTCTCATTTTGTTGAAATTTGCTCTAGCCTTTTCTATTCTTATTTTTATCTCCTAATTGTAATCATTTGTGGAGTTAATCATTGTTCCCAGGTATGCATATTTGTCCACTTGTTCGACGTTGGTTTCGTTTATTAGAAGATTCTCGTTATTTCTTTGAGTTTTCGATATTCTCATAAATTTCGTCGTCTTGACATTCATTGTTAGACCATACTTTTTTCCATACTCTGCTATTCTGGTCACCAGTCTCTGAAGATCTTCAATGTTTTCGGCTAAGATCACAGTGTCGTCCGCATATCTAATGTTGTTAATGGGAACTCCATTTACCTTTATTCCAGCTGTTTCACCCTCAAGAGCTTTTTTCAGGACCTCTTCGGAGTAGGCATTGAAAAGAATTGGCGACAATACGCATCCCTGTCTTGCTCCACATCTAATTTCAATTTCTTCTGACAGCTGTTCGTTAACACGTACTTTCGCTCGCTGTTTATAGTATAAATTTGATATGATCCTGAGGTCGTTGTAGTCAATCTTCTTTGATTTCAGGACATTCATTAAATGTTTATGTCGTACTTTATCGAATGCTTTATTATAGTCAATAAAACATGCGTATATATCTTGATTGACGTCCAGGCATCTTTGTATTAGTATATTAAGTGAAAACCGAGCTTCACGTGTTCCTAGGCCTTTGCGAAAACCAAATTGTGTATTATTAACGTCTATGTCCAGTTTGTGATATATTCGGTTATGGATGACTTTAAGTAGTAACTTTAGCATATGAGACATTAAGCTAATGGTTCGGTAATCGCTGCATTCTCTTGCGTTTTTCTTTTTAGGGAGACAAATAAAAATAGATGTTAACCACTCTTTGGGTAATACGCCTGAACTATAAATTTGGTTCAAGAGTGTCACTAAAACATCAATGTGCTTCTCATCTAGAATTTTTAGGATTTCTATAGGAAGCATATCAGGTCCAGGGCTTTTCCCGCTCTTCATTGTTTTTAATGCGTGCAATATTTCTTCTTTTGTAATATATGGACCTATTTCTTCTGACGTAAGTTCTATGTGCTCTAGATCTCCTCTTTCATCATCAAACAATTCATCGATATATTCTGCCCATCTTTGAATTTTCTCGTCCGTATGTGTTATAGCAGTACCGTGTCTATCCAGAATTGCACAAGTGGGATTTTGTTTTCTTAGTTCTGCCAGTTCTTTGACTTTCTTGTGTAGGTTAAACAGATCATATTTATTTTGAAGGTCTTCGATCTCTATGCATTGCTCTTCAAAGTATTTTTCTTTTGCCTGCTTTATCGTCTTTCTAATCTCGTGGTTTATCTCTCTGTATTTATTGTTATCCTTGTTTTTAAATTGTCTCCGTTGTTCCATCATATTGAGTATCTCGTCATTCATCCATTCCTCTTTTCTCCTTGAGGAAGTCTTTAGTATTTCTTTACAGGGTTCCAGTAGACAATCTTTTAGTCGATTCCAGTACTCGTCAATATCATTGGTGTTTGTGTTCAATTTGTTGCAGTTCACATGCAGTTTATGTTGGAGACATTCTTTTATTTTAGGTTCTTTAAGTTTTCTTGTGTCTATTGTAGGGATTCGTTGATGTCTTTTAATATTTTTAAGGGTGAATGTAATTTTGGCTATAAGTGGATTGTGATCTGAGGCCACGTCTGATCCAGGATATGCTTTCACGGCTTTAACAGCATTACGGTATCTTTCATTGATCATAATGTAGTCTATCTGGTTCCTGACTACTTTCTCCGATGTATCTGCTGGTGATCGCCATGTATACAGTCGTCTGTTTGGTAACATAAAAAATGTGTTTGTAATAATAAAGTTCTGCTCTTGACAGAATTGTAACAGACGGTCTCCTCTCTCGTTTCCCAGACCATAGTTTCCTATACACTTTCCGCTTTGTCCCTTTCCAATCTTTGCATTGAGATCACCTAGGACTATCGTGATTTCTCTTGTTTTCGTTATTCTAAGTGCCTCTTCGATATCTCGATAAAATAATTTTACTTCTTCTTCGTCGGCATTCGCCGTAGGAGCATAAACTTATATCAAATTCAGTTTGGCATGAGATGTCACTAACTTCAGTACCATTACTCTTTCTGAGATAGGGAAATAGCATTCCACCGCTCTATTAGATTTTTTATTAACTATTACTGCCACTCCGTGTCTGTGTTGGCTATTCTCGCTACTGGAATAATATATTGTGGCTTCGTCTGTTGAAAAACAACCTGAGTTGGGCCACCTAGCTTCACTGATACCAAGTACATCGATATTCAACCTGTTCATTTTTTGAATAACATTGTGCATTTTACCAGGCTGAAACATGCTCTGAACATTTAATGTTCCTATTCTAGTGTTGGACAGTCTTATTTTTTCATCTGCGTTCTTTTGACAAGGAATTCGCTGATTAACGACCTGAGAGTCCTTGTCTTCTTCTCCCCTGCCGGATCTTGGCTTCCGAGGACCATGATCAGTAACGCCGGTATTAGTTTCTTTGTATCTTTAAACCACGCTAAAAATAAAGTAATCTGTTACAGCATCTGAGAAACTACGAAAAAGCGTCTTGTCTTCCAGATATTGAGATTTTCAACCATAGATGGTGTCAACAGAAAATTTTATTTGCCGTACCCGTGCAGGTACGCTGGGCGTTAATGGGTTAATCCTTGCGTTTTCTTAACGTTTTTATCAAATATCTGAAAATGTTGGTTTTGGCACTTAGCTCATTTTAAACTTTTCAATTGCAGAGAACAATCAGAAGAAGAAGAACCTTTAAAAGAAAACTAGACCGTAATGTAATTTTTGAAGATATAGTAAAATAGAAAAATTAATAAAAATTTAATTTTCTTTAAATTTCTTATTTTTGGAAATTAATTTATATTCCACTAATTTTTTCGTAATTTACCAGGTTTTTTTAAATGTTGTACAATGACAAATATGTTCTGCTGCAATGCTATTGTTAATACACTTCCGTACAATTTGGTGTAATTTCTAGAAAGAAAAAAGAACATTATACCTTCTATTAAATTTAACTTATGTTGCGTATGTTGTCAACTAGTAATTATAAACGGGAAGCCTGCAATGACCAAGTGTACATGTACATCTCAATCACGCAAGTGCATTCTTGCTCTTCGGACAAATTTGAATTGCAACAGTTATTACAAAATATCGCGTTCGGTATTTTAATAGTAGCATTATTAGTATTTAACCTGACCTACTACAAACATAGCCGGAAGTTACTTCAGTAACTACCAATGATTAAAGTTTTACATTTTATCTGATAATAACTGATATTAGGATAGCGATGTGATGGTATGACATTAACTAATTCCCACATTTTGACACAGAATTGGATGTGATGAAATAGTACTGCAATTCTACTTGCATGTATTATTGGTTCTATGTAATTTCTTGCTTCGTTTTTATTTGAGTTAATAAAAGATTTGAGTCCACTAGATGCAAAACTTTGTATTTACTATATAAGTCAAACTGAGTTATTTGCAAAAAACTGATAAATTTTGCAAAAAACCTTAGACATAATAAATGGCACTTTTTTGTGATAGATAAATGCTTTATTAGGTAAAATATAATGATTTTTTTCTTAGAAAAGTTATTGGGTTTGCTAGAAAAGGAAGAAAAATTTGAAAATACCGAGTTTTGCAAGTGAACTATGTAAATACAGATTTATACAACTAACATTTGCAAATACATGATAATAGTCAACCATTAACGATATTAGTGGTTGTTATATTAGTCTGTTTTCTAAACCTAGTGTGTTAGGAATAAGGAAGAAAGCATGTTCAAGTAAACTTTTAGTGAAGTTTATTTTTATCCAAAGTACAAAAGGTATTACAAATTATAATATGTATATATTTATATTAATTCCTAAACTCTAAGTTCCTCTGGGTCCTCATCATCAATATGATCATTTTCTGCAGCACTCTCGTTATTATTTGTTTGTACGCCAGTATCTATAATTTTATAAAATTTGAGATCCGGCTGGTCTCTCCAATTTTCACCAAAATGGTTTCTAAGGAGAGTGCCTATGGACGATTTATCTCCTTTCAATGAACATCCAATCTGTTGTAACTTTGGTTTCAATAAAGAAATCTTTTTCCCTTTTCGTATTATAGACTTGCTGAACCCTATGTCAGAACGATAAAATATTTCCCCCCTTACTGTAGCCATATAATCTTTGTCCTTAGAAAATATAAATCGTTTCGTTGCATTACATTTAAAATGCCACTGGGAAGGTTTTTTAACAACAACGTCACTCGTCTTTCTCCAGTCTGATATCTGCCAGTCTTTACCAAGTCTCAGCACCTTTGAGTGTTTTCCAATTATGTCTTCATATTCTTTTCTGTTTATTACAACGTTCTTCTTTTTTATCTCCCTTTCTATCATACCGAAAATCCTATCTGGTGGCAAAAAGGAATGACCAACAACAGGAAACGTAAACTCCACTTCCTTGATGTGACCAGGTGCTTCATAAACCAACCAGTAGATTATCATAGACATCATCGTGCTATTTTTGTTCTGTCCACCACATCCATCTACAAATAGGTGAACTTTTTCGATTTGATTTTCAAAGTTGAATTTTATGAGAGTATCATGTACAGCAGAGGCAACAGCATTTGAATCTTTTGGATGTTCAAACTCCAGTCACACATATGACGTCACATTTGCAGAAGAAAGATGGGATTTCGAATTTCCAGCCACGATGGTGAAATTATAAAAATTTATTTGCTGTGAGAAATAAGCCGCCTGGTCGGGAAGCTTTGGCAAAGAAAGATTTTTTTGACAATCAAAAGAAAATATTTGTGTGTTATGATTTGATTCATTTTTTGACAAAGAATAAAAGGCTTTAGCTCTTAACGTATGAACTCTCTGCTCTGTTATAACCTTTAACTTTTCTTCTTCTGAATTTTCTTTTCTAAAAATTTCCTTCGCTCTGAGACACGCAGAACAAGCATCTACTAAGGGAGTGCCGAATGATATGTTGTAGTGTTCATTAACGTATGTTCGGAAATATGATATCTTTACGGAATGATGTGGATGACGTTGACAATACATTCTGTAAAGCTTTGTAAAATTCAGATCACATGGTAAATACAATCTAGTCGATCGTCCTCTATTATAATGACTCTCTGCACCGTTCAAACGCCCCATAAATGTTTGGATAGATAATTTTATTGGATCAAATCTACCTTTTGTTGTATCTCCCCCTCTTCTCTCTTTTGGTATTTCACCCCGGATAACAAACGTTCTTACAACACGCTCTATTCTTTCAGAACTTAAATGAGTTATTCCAAGAAATGCTGTCTTGCATACTCTAAAAAGTCCACCCTCTACTGTAGGAACAAAATATTTAATTGAAATTCCATGTAGGTTTGTACATGATCTCTTGGGCTTTTGACCTTCACAAAGTTTCAGCAAAAAAATATCTTGTTTTATTTTGTCAGTTGTTGAATACAGATTATTATGGAAACGCTGAATGTCTCGCATCTTTAAATCTATACAAATACACTTTCTTTGTACGGTTACAGGTGGGAAAACCGGGTAAATCCTTAGGTTTATGCCTAAAAATATTGACAATAAGTCCCAAACCTATCTAGTTAATTGTAGACACCTCTTACCTCTTAAGTTTCATTACATTTCGTTTCCATTTTTCTGTTTGTACAACTCGTTTTCTCCCTTTTCCTTTTTCACAAGGTCTAATATGCACATGAAGATCCATAATGTTAATTATTTGCAATGAACTTGGTGTTTTTAGTACTCAAATAACAAACAGTGAAACCGGTAATGGCGAATGATGGAATAATTGACATGTGCACATGAGACGTGTCATGTGACTCAAACAATGTAAGCGATTGGCCAATTGCAATTACACAGTTATGCAACTGGCATAGGCTGACAAATACAGAGTTTTGCGTCTGATTCAAGATTTCTAATGCCTTTTTCTTAGTAAATACCTTACTTTGCTGCTGAATTTCTACATCAGCAGATAGCTATAACATGTGACAAATAACTGTCAGCTAAAACTCAATTTTTACAATTTTTGCAAATACAGAGCTTTGCATCTAGCGGACTCATTTTCTACAATTAAGTTTTTGTATGTTGGTTGTTTTTGTTTGGTTGTTGATTTGATTATTTTTATATGACTATTGACTATTTTTTTGGTCTAGAATATTCTTCTTGTAATTACTATTTAAATGGGAATAAGCCACAATTAAAGGTTAAATTACGTTTATTGACGTTTCAATTTCCACTTCGGAAATCGTTCTCAAAATACAAACATTAGTAAATTAAACAAATTTTTGTTTTTCTGTTATTTAGTGAAAAATTCTTGAAAAAAAAAATTCCTGGTTTTTCCCTCATAATTTACTATGAAATCACTAACAGGAGAATTTTACTGTCATCATGGCATGTATTTGTCTTTTTAAAGACGAATTACATGCTATGACCTTTTCTGACGAATATTCTCAAGTTAAAGTTGATTTCATGTAATCGAATGAACTATCTTTCATTCTATCTCTCAGACTGGGGTGTAGAGCTAGTTCGCGTCCGTAGTAGAATACTACACGTGCACCCTGGGTAACGCTAAATGAACTAGCACATACTGGCAGTCAGACAATCCTTAGGATCTCCTGACTAAACAACACTTCCAACGAAAGATGATAAAAAAAATAAAGGGCCCTTGTGAGAACCGCACAACCAGACCAATCGGACCTATAGTTCGAATTTGCCATATAAACATAGAAGGCATAAGCTATGCTAAAAGCCAGTTTTTATCAAAACTATTAAAAGATGACAACATTGACTTAGTTGCTATACAGGAAACCCACTGCGAAACAGAGAAGCAACTACAAAAAAGGGGCAAAATACCGGACTATGAACTATTAGGCGCAACTTACCACCGAACATATGGCACAGCCACATATGTCAAAGAAGATATTGAAAATGCTTCGCTAATCTCTACTTTTACTAATGACTGTATTTATAATGTGGTCATAAAAATCGCTAACATTACCGTGTCCAACATTTACAAGCCACCTGCTACGTCGTGGCCAGCCCAAGCAATTGAAGTACATCCTTACCCTGCTGTATACGTTGGAGATTACAATAGCCATCATGAACAGTGAAAGTACAAAAATAATGATGCGAATGGGAATGCTTTAATAAAATGGGCAGAAGACGAACGCCTGTACCTTTTTTTTGATGCCAAAGATCGATCAACCTTCAGATCCGCGGCATGAAGGCGGGAATACAACCCCGACCTATGCTTCGTCTCGACCGACAACAAAGACATACCTCTAGGGGCTTCACGAAGAGTTCTAACTGATTTCCCACACAGCCAACTTCGACCAGTAATAATAGAAGTAGGGACGCAAATCCCTTTAATTAGGTCTATCCCACGTCCAAGATGGAATTTTAAAAAGGCCAACTGGACTGACTTCTCTGCGGATCTGGATAAATGCCTAGGGTGGATTACACCTAATATCAAAAACTACCACAGATTTGTTGGTGCCGTCCTAAGTGTACTTAGGTCCAAAAAACACATACCAAGAGGCTATCGCAAAGAATATATCCCTGGCTGGTCGGAAAATAGCGAGGAATTATATCAGAGCTTTCTTGAAACTGGCGACCAAGAAATAGCGGATGAACTACTGTACAGCCTAGACGCCGCTAGAAGCCAAAAGTGGACCGAAATAGTGGAAAGTCTAAACTTCCAGAAATCAAGCAGACAGGCATGGTCATTACTGAGAAAATTAGGGAGTGGTGTCCGTACGAAACGCCGAGAGGCAGCCGTAAAGCCAGATGCCGTAGCATCACATGTAGTAAAAACATCCAGGGCACCAAAGGATAAAGCACACACTATTTTCGTAAAGAGAGAACTTAACTTAAAACTTTTAAACACGTAGCCACAGAAACGGAGCATTCCCTCCCCTTCACCAGCGAAGACATATCAAAGGCTCTTAAAGACGTTAAGCCAGCAAAGGCACCAGGGTTTGATAATATTCACCCTGAATTCCTAATAAATTGTGGCAAGTATACAAAAGTTTGGCTGGCTCGATTTTTCACAGACATCATGGTAACTGGAAATATTCCACAAGAACTAAAGCGCTCTAAGATAATAGCCATACTAAAGCCATGCAAACCCGCCGACAACCTAAAAAACTACAGACCAATTGCGCTTCTCTCTGCCATCTACAAACTATTAGAGAGGATTATATATAATAGAATCAGTACAGAACTGTTCCAGGCGATCCCAGTCGAACAAGCGGGTTTTCGACCAGAATGAAGCTGTGCAGACCAGGTAATGTCACTCACCACCTACATCGAAGCGGGTTTCCAAAGAAGACTTAAAACTTCAGCGGCATTTATTGATCTCTCGGCAGCTTACGATACAGTATGGAGAGAGGGCCTTATATACAAAATTCTCCGTGCAATCCCCTGTAAACCAATAGCACGCCTAATAGATAGCATGCTCAACGACTGAATGTTTCAAGTACTGATGGGCACAGATATCAGCCTACCAAAGAAACTTAAGCATGGCCTACCACAGGGGTCAGTGCCCTCTCCACTACTATTTAGCTTATACCTAGCAGATATGCCGGAAACACAGTCAAGAAAGTTCGGATACGCCGATGACTGGGCCCTCGCTACACGATGCAGAATACTAGAAACGTCTGAAGAAGTTCTGACGGCAGACTTATATACATTGGGCAAATATTTTCGCAAGTGGCGACTTCAACCAAATGCATCCAAAACAGAAGTTAGTTGCTTTCACCTGAACAATAAACTTGCTGGAAAGGAACTCAACATACGGTTTGAAAATACCACACTTACCCACAACAAAACACCGAAGTACCTGGGCGTAACACTAGACAGAACGCTATCATTTAAAGAGCATTTAACGAAAACTGCCCAAAAGGTGAGTACAAGAAATAACATTATACAGAAGCTCTGCGGTACCACCTGGGGAGCATCGGTTTCCACTCTCCGCTCTACTGCCTTAGCCCTTGTTTTCTCGACCGCTGAATATTGTGTCTAGTCTGGCTACACAGTCCACACGTAAAAAAGGTCAACAATCAGCTGCACAGCACTATGAGGATGATAGCTGGTACAATTAAATCAACTCCCACCCAATGGCTTCCAGTATTAAGTCACATCCCACCTCCACATTTACGACGAGTCGACGCACTTACACGTGAATACAAAAAGATCATGAACAATATAAACCTGCCGATCCACCAAGATACCGAGGATGCACGAAATACCGGTCTCCGTTCTAGAAAACCACCAATGAAAACCAATGCATGGTCCCAAGAATGGAACGAATGGCAAAATAACATGCCCTGCATTACCCACAAGCCACCAGGTTTTGATCTTCCACGCAAAACATGGTCCACTCTAAATAGGATCCGAACCAGATATGGCAGATGTGCATACATGCTACATAAATGGGGAAAGAACCCGTCTCCTCAATGTGACTGTGGGGAGAACCAATCCATCGACCACATTATTCAAGAGTGTCCCTCAAGATCCTACAATGGTAGCCCTAAAGACTTCCTGTTTGCAACTTCAGAGTCAATTGATTATATAAATACACTTGATGTTTGTTTGTAACTATTTAAAGTTTGTCAAATACCTATATTACTAGTGTTTGTGTATTTGTTCTAAATGTGTTGTAATTGACATACGATAAATAAATAAATCTCTCGGACTCGGTCGCCGGCGCCCCTAGACTGCTGAAAAATAAATATGGAATGGTATTGTGAGAAATATACAAAGCAGCTGAAGAAAAGAAAAAAGATTGGCTTAAACAACTGCAAAAAATGTGACAAATAATGTGGAAATAATAATCAGAAGAAAATTTAACTGAATAGGACATAAAAAAACGGGTGTGACAATCCAGTGGGACTGCCGGTAGAAGTTATACTTCTATACACGCGTTCACCGTTTCAAATGTATATGGAAGTCAATCTGCACAATCATTACATATGTAACGCTATAGGTAAGAGAGAGCAGAAAGAGAAACAGAATTGGGTATATAGGTATATGGTGCATCGTTTGCTGTATATAAACAACATTTGACTTGTAGTAGGAGTATAGTAAATGAAGGATTGAATCAATATTTTGATGAAAATGGATATTTTTATTTTCATATATGTATGAAAAAATTTTTTTACACATACTCTGAGATAAAATTCATTGTTTATTTTGTTATTAATACAAAAATACAATACAATACACTGCAACATAATTCAATATAATAATACAATACAAATTAAAATGCAATATTTATAAGTATTTAAAAATGACAATATACATAACTTACTTAGATTTTCTCTCTTCTCAGATTTCTCCTGTGGTGCATATACAATGAGAAATATCACAATATGCAGTTTTATTGAGTAAAATGTCACATTATGCAGGTTGATGTTATAATTTTAAATATTTTAACTCTATTTATTTTTTATAAATTTGTATACCTACAACCCTACATAACGTTAAAATTTCAAGGTGGCAAAAATCGATGAAATTACAAATGTTGGTTGTAAAACTAAAAGAACGAAAAAAACTTACCTTTACAATATTTTTTTTAGTTGAGTAATAATTAAGTAATAGATGTTTAAGTAATGTATCTTAAAATAATAACATTTAATTATGTTATTTATACATGATCAATTGCTTCTTTAAAACAACTAATTGACAGTCATTAGCAGGGTTTCAAAGGTTTTGAAAGTTTCTTAATTACAGTAATTGATACGTTTATTATCTGTTTTTAATAATTACACCTATTTTTGAATAAAAAAATTTTTAAAAATATAAAAACTTATTTTAAGATATACAGTATCATATTGATTTGATCAAAGAATTGGCAAAAGTTGGGATTATTAACAAGAAAACCAATAACTTATTCTTAGCCACAACCCATCATATTAGCCCGGTCAAGTTAACCCAAAAAAAGGGGTGAGAGTTGCCCACAAGGTTGACACTTCAACTTTGTGGGCAAAGTAAAAGTGTCAATATACAAACATTAGTTTGTATTTTGAGAACGATTTCCAAAGTGGAAATTAAAACGTCAATAAACGTACTTTAACCTTTGATTGTGGCTTATTCCCATTTAAATAGTAATTACTTTGAAATGGCACAAGAAAATAGCTTCAGAACAATGATAAAAAGAACAAAGAGTTTTACTTATCCTGCCCTATTAATGACTGATACCTCAAAATAAAACGTCAGTTTACCTAACGTGTCACATATATATATATATATATATATATATATATATATATATATATATATATATATATATATATATATATATATTTCGTGTGTGAAAATCACATTCCACGGTTTGCAATTTGAGGCGTTCGGCCATGGCTCGCTCCATCAAACTTCACTCTCATGAAAAAAGTGTTATTTCATACAATATACTAGTTTAAATACTTAAGCTTAAATTCACGTAGTAAATAAAACATCTACTAAATTCTATTAGAGTTTCAACAGTTCGTTTCATCCGCAAGCATGGATAAATTTTGAAAATTTAGCACAAGGTGACGTCATGCGCGAGATGTACGAGTTTAGTGCGTGGCAATATCATATTATCTTGTATCCTTATGTCATGTCAATATATGATGACTATAAACGAATTGAACGAGAGTAGTGAATCGATGTGAAGAACAGCGTTTTTAAGACTCTATCCGTGACGTAACGTGGCGTGACGACGCCAGCTTGTCGCGCTAGTTTCAGTACGCTCGCCTCAACATTTTACTATAGAGAAAAAAGTAATACAACGCCAGTATAGAAGCTTTGCTTCGAAAGGAAACAAAATTATTTTTTAAAATAAACTTTTTTTAATTAATTTTAAGTTCTTGGTACAAATCTCCAAATCTCTGTCGATTTATTCTAAGCAGATTTAAATTAAAAACTGCATGAAAAAAAAACTAACAAAATACAGATATTAAATGAAAAGCAAAAACTTCTCAACGATCATCGAAAGGTCAAAATTTAAAACTCATAAATTTCATCGGATTAATGACAATATTGAATCATCTGTTGGATTTTTTTGACATCTTGTTTATTTTATATAATAACTAATTTTACTACCAAATGATATTTATTTCTATTTAATTAGTAATTTAATATTTAGTCGGGTTGACGGTTAACCTTGACGGGTTTGTCAGAATTAAACAACTTATGCTAAGTTGATACGTTAGCTGATCGCGTTAGGAGCAAACATAATAATTTATTGAATTATTTTAATATAAAATAATTTGTTTAAAATATAAATAAATAAGAAAATTACTTTTATTCAATTTTAAAAATATTATTTCAATATAACGTACCTATATAATTGGTTTAAAATATAAATAATAAAATTTATTAAATTTTAAAAATATTATTTTAAAAGTTAAAAATACAGAAAACAGATTATAAATAAAGCATTTTACTAGTATATAGTCTTGCATACTCTACCATTTTTTTATACAGTTCATTCGTTTAGTAATGGTGACAGGAAGAAGTCCAATTAATCTAAGTGATTGGTTCTGAAAATGTTTTACTACGATGAAAACTAAACGTGACTGAATAAAATTTTACTGAAAACTTGATGATAGTGGTGAGGACGATATTTTAATAGATACTTTTTGACACACAGCCGTAGAAATTCAGATAATTTATGGAGGATTATAGGGGAAATATGCCTATGATGGCATGCTGCCTTTGAATGTGTAATTTGTAAATAGTTTCCTGTCGAACGATATCAGCTGCATAAACATGCACATAGACAGTGTTTATTTGCAACGGTAAAGTTACAAACACTTATTAGTTCCACAGATAGGTAAGTCTGTAACGGAAAGTGTGATTTGTTAAGTGTTGAACTATTATAACGCACGTTAACACAAACAGTTTTTTGCCGCTTCTCGTCTGAAGTTAAAATATCCAAAGTAAGTATGCAATTTTAATTAGTATTAAGCTTCAGTAGGCAATACATTTTAACTTCTGCCATTGTGGTGCTAGAAGATAACGCTCTGCTTTAATCTGATGCGTACTTGTCTATGACGGCATAGCAGATGTGTTCCAATGATGGCACAGTATGCCATCATGTGCACATGTTATATGCCATCATAGGAAAATGAATAATAATTGCAAAAATTTCAAAAACTCAACTTTTTACTTATATTAAGGTAAAAGTAGATAAACAATACCACTTTGTAGGGTTTTTTAAACAAATTTGGAGCTTTCAAATCGCACAAAATCTTCAATAGTAAATTTAAGTGTATATCTGAAATATCCTTGAAGGTTTAGTACAATCCTTAAAAATTGGATTGTCGTTATCTAGTTATAATTTAAACAGTCGAATACCTCCTGATATCAAGTGTAAAGGCTTTGTTTTGTTGCAGGGCTTTTGTTAATATGGCGTCTACCAAGAAACATAGGCAGGAGTGGTCGGAAGAGAACGTGAATATGGCAATTCAACACATCCAAGAAAAGAAGATGGTATGGCTGTTGACTTCCAAAACTTTTAATGTTTCGACTACGACACTCCGTAGACTTTTTGTAAACAACTCCGGTGGAAGAAAAGGAGATTTGGGTGGCTGAAGAATTACACTACCTCCTCATCTTGAACAAGAGTTAGCTACTCATGTGATTGATATTGAAACAAGATTTTTTGGTCTCACAACGCTAAATTTGAGACGATTAGTTTTCGAACTTGCTGAGAGAAATAACATTAAATACAAATTCAACAAAACGACTCGTCTTGCTGGATGAAAGTGGGTGAGGGATTTTTTAAAAAGAAATACCATTTCACTCAGAACACCAGAAAATACATCTCTCGCGCGAGCACAAGCATTTAATAAGAACAATATTAAATCATATTTTATTTTAAGTTTTAGATACATACAATTTTGAATCCGAAAATATATTCAACAGGTGAATCAGGTCTTAGTACTGTTCAAACAAGGCCAAAGGACAAAGTGTTTGCAACCAAGGGACGGAAACAAGTTGGAGCACTGAGCAGTGCGGAACGAGGTCAACATTTAACAGTTGTATGTTCAATGAATGCAATTGGTACTTTTGTACCACCTGCATTTATTTTTCCCAGAAAAAGGTTCAAAAATGAATTAATGGACGCTGCCCCACCGGGAAGTGTTGCTTTTTGTTCAATGGCTTAAACATTTTATTTACTATACCAAAGCTTCGAATGAGAACAAAATATTATTATTGTTAGATGGCCACAGTAGTCATAAGGGACTGGAAGTCTTACAAGTTGCAAAAGAGAATGGTATTGTACTTTTCTGCTTTCCACCACATTGTTCCCACCGAGTGCAGCCACTAGACGTGGGCTTTTATAGTCCTATACAAACCTATTATAACCAAGAGATTCAAAATTGGTTAAAATAAAATCCTGGAAGACTCGTTTCGCACTTTCAAGTTGCTGGGTTGTTTAAAACAGCTTACCTTAAAAGTGCTACTCCTGCTAATGCCATAAATGCCTTTGCCATAACAGGGATTCAACCTTTTAATCCTGATATTTTTAAGGAATGGATGTCCGCCCCATCATTGGTTACAGATAAACCTATAGAGAGCAATCAAGAATGAACTCAAAACATCCATCTAAACAATCCAGATTATAATCTAGAAGAAAACCTAGAAAGTGGACAAAATCACCCACCTAAAAACTGCCAACGGGTCCTTCTAGAAAATACTCAACAGTATACTCTTCACATAACAATCCAAGATTTATCACCCATTCCAAGTGTTTCGCAGTCAAACACAAAAAAAAACAAAAGAAGCGTGGAAAAACAGGGGTAATAAATTCAACCCCTGAAATTCAAGAATTGAAAGATAAGGTTGTTGAAAAAGAAAATGTAGAACGAAGAAAACTGGCAAACAAAGTTAAAAGACAAATAAAACAGAAGACAGAACCTAAAGGAAAAGCTACGTACAACAGTGGATTAGAACGGAAATCTGTGGATGACACTTTTCCTGAAAAACGAACATTATACCGAATGGCAAAAGAAGGGATAGAGAGAAATGATGAGAAAGAACAGGAATCCGCGAGCGATAACGAAAATTTTGAAGATGATGATTCCGACGTCGCTTGCTTGTATTGTCAGGAGTGCCAATCCTGGTGTCACTCTGAATGCGCTGGGGTCGATAAAAAATGTAAGATATTTTATTGTGATTTATGTTCTTAATTGTTTTATTGTGTGTTACTTTTTTATTTGTTGTATTATTGTTCTCTTTGAATAAAATGCGAAATTTCCACTAAAACATATTCTTTTCTATTATGCTGTACAGCCATGCCATCATAGGCAAGGGATGTGACTATGATGGCACACTTGACATTTCTGATATTTCAATTTTTTAATATAAAAATCCACATTCCTTTGACCTTTATATGTCCAGTTTAATTGGTACATTCAACTGAACTAGAAAAAAAATTGTAACAAATATGATCATGTATTTTAATAAAAAAAAAAAACGAGAGGTGAAGTTAGATATGCCATCACAGGCATACTTCCCCTACCTAATTTGAGAAAATCTAATAGTATACAAAGCAAAAAACCCAAATTAAACAATGAAAGAAGAATTTTTGTATATTCACTTATATTTTAATTAAAAAGGTAATTAGCACAACATAAAAAAGTAGTCCATACCTACTTAAATTTATGTATCCAATAAATTGATTGTTAATACTTTAGCCGTATCACATCAAAGCAAGGAAACATGCTGTAAGATATTAGTCCAGACAATCTAACCCTTTTATTAAATTTTAAAGGTAAAACAATCTTTTTAATTAATATTTATTAATACTGTAATACGTATCTACGATTTCACATACATATATCATCATCATCATCATTCTGGCTTTAAAACCCTGCGTGGATCCTAATCTCCTCAAGAATTTCTCTCCAGTCGTCCCTATCCATCGCCTTTCTCCGCCAAGCACGTATTCCCATATTTCTCATGTCTTCATCGATATTATCAAGGAACCTTTTTCTAGGTCTTCCTCTTTTTCTCTGACCAATGAGTATATCAAGTAGTGTTGTTCTAGCTGGGTCATTTTGTTCCATACGCATTATATGCCCTATCCAGCTCAGACGTCCTCTCTTCATATGTTTTACGATATCAGATTCCTGGTACAGTTATATTAAAAAAAAAGGGTACAAGTATTAGAAAGAGAAGTTAACGTCATCCTATTTGTGTAAAACCGGCTGGGATTTTTGGAGGTTATCAAATGTCACAGGTTATTAAAAATATAAATCATTGGCGTTGAGCATTAATTAGACGAAACCATTTATTCAACAATTATATACAGAATAATTTTAATGACTGTTACAAATAGAATTTAGTATTTGGGATAGAACCGTCTGCTTCTATAACTTTATTTAGTCTATTTGGCATACTTTGAATTATATTAGATATCATATTTGGATCAAGATCTTCCCAGCACTCTAAGATTGTATCCCACAGTTGATCTGAATTTTGTGGCATAAAATTTCTTTTATATATTTTTTTAACAATTATGCCCCAAATGTTTTCAATTGAATTTATATCTGGACTGTGCGTAGGCCATGGCAATACTTCCAGGTTTTGCGTTTCAAACCAATTCCTTACGGCATGGGCAGTGTGGACTGAACAATTATCTTGTTGATATATAAGTATTATTATATAAGTATTAAGGATAATATATATATAAGTATTATTAGTATAATATTATTAGTATTAGTATTATTAGTATATTATTAGTATAATAATATATAAGTATTATTAGGATACAATTGCTCAATAGAAGGGAGCATTACGTGTTCCAAAACGTTAATGTAATTGTCGGCAGTAAATCTTCCTTCTAATCGCCAACAAACACCAGGTCCATGTATACTAATCCAACCCCATACATTTACAGAAAAACGTCCAGATTTATTATGAGAGTGAATATATCGTTCTTCGAACCTAGTATTGGCTGGACGATAAACACGGATTTGACCGTTATAGGTCGACTGAAAAGTCTTTTCATCAGTAAAAATGACGTTGTTCCAAAATTGTGGGTTGCGGTAAATATAGTTTAGTGCAAATATTACTCTTGCTTGCCGACGTTCAACAGTTACTAATGGTTTTTTAGCAGCTGGTCGGTTTTTTAATTCAGATTCATTGATCCTTCTGCTTACAGTAGGTTGGGCACCAGGAAATCCCGTATGAATCCTTGAATTCTTCGACGTCGCAAATGGATTATCTCTTAAGAATTGAACTAAAGCAGCATCTTGTTGAGGAGTGGATACTTTGGAACGCCCTGAACCAACTTTTCTTTTTAATGATTGTTGTTGGACCCATCGTTGCTTAATTCTGAAGATTGTTTTCAAATTTCTATTATAGAAATTTGCTAGCGCACGAATTGACCATCCTTCTTCCATTTTCGTAATTATTTGAGCCTTTTCAATCTCACTTAAATGACGAGGCATATTAATTTTTTATTGTACGTAACGTTAAACCTTCTATCAAATTAAACGTCTTTGACGTCTATGAGTTGCATTTTTGGTTACTTATGACATTTGATAACCTCCAAAAATCCCAGCCGGTTTTACACAAATAGGATGACGTTAACTTCTCTTTCTAATACTTGTACCCTTTTTTTTGAATATAACTGTATATTCTATAAAGAACGAAGTTTTATCGTCTTCTCCACACTTCATTGTCATTCACTGCTCCATAAATTCGCCTTAGTACTTTTTTTTCGAAACATCCTAACATGTTTTCATTATTTTTTGTTAGAGCCCAGGTCTCCGAACCATATGTTATGACTAGGCGTATTATTGTTTTGTAGGAGGTTGAGCCCAAAATAGCATCTGTTGGCCGAGCAAATTTTGCGATTTATATATGCGGTAGTATTATATTCAGTGTTAAGGAGCGCTACCAGGTATACAAATTTGTTTACTGCTTCGATGACGTCGTTTTCTATAACAAGTGGTCGTAGGATTTGTGGTTGCCTGCTTATTTTCATATACTTCGTTTTGTTGGTGTTTATTATTAAACTCATTTTTGTAGCTGATTCTTTTAATGCTACATACGTCTCTCGTACGGCGTTTTCCGTTCTACCAACAATATTGATATCTTCAGCATATGCCAGGATTTGCACTGATTTATTATATATTGAACCAGTGGTTGTGATTTGTGACATACGTATTACTTTTTCCAGAGCCATTTTGAACAGTATACAGGAGAGAAAGTCTCCCTGGTGCAGCCCTTTATTTGTTTTAAAAGGTTTAGACAGTTTCTCCTGAATTCGTACTCTACATTCAACGTTTTCAAGAGTTAGTTTTATTAAATTTACCAACTGATTTGGTATTCCTATCTCTTTCATTGCTTTGAACACTTCTTTTCTGTTCACTTCTTTTGGCAAAAGACAGAGTCGTAGGCTGCTTTGTAGTCTATAAATATGTGATGAGTGTTTTGTATAAAACTTAATGAGGTCGCTGGTTAAATGATAATCGATAAATAATAATAATGAAAAAATGAAATAATTTGTTTGTAAGTAAATTAGCGAAAAATAGCAAATGTTCGTAAATAGATATGTAAAATAAAATGCAATTCAAATAACAATTGGCAGATTTAATATCTTATTGTCAATTCTATATGAGAGTCACTTACCTTTTGTCTGTGGTTGGGCCTCGCTCGGAGTCTAAGGTCTAAGGGTAAAAATGGGATGCACACACAATGCTAGTTTGCTTGCTTCTGTCCACGATGAGAGGTTGTTGTAGAGTGGCCGATCATACGAAACAAAATATGTATGTACGCGAATCCATTGGGGTGATTCTTCTGTTCTTAGGACCTCCGTGAATAGCCGTAAATTAAGCTTAAAGTGGCATTTTAAATTTTCTACACAAAGAATGGGTACGTTTCCTTAAGGACTCTGACGTGTTTGGGTTGATAAATGTTTCCCAAAAACATATTGTTTTCAGACAAGTGAATTCTCAGAACTTGACAATAATTAATCAGCCAATTTGAGTTCGAGAATTTAAAGGATGAACTAAAGCCATATTATACTTAGCTAATATACTATGATTGAATAAAAGATTTAAAACTAAATAAGGTCATATTCTGAATATTAAAAATAAAATATTTAAATCAGTCTTGATACTTTTCCAAACAATGAGTATCAATGCCATATTTCAGTGTTTTTTCTAGTATGGGGTATGTTGTCATACGGTGACACAGTACTGTGAAAAATATTTTATACGCTGCATTTAGAAGCGTAATTATTTTGTGGTTAGAGCATTCAAAGATATATCCCTTTTTGTATATGCAGCAAATTATTCCAATATTCCAATCATTGGGGAGGGATTTCTGTGTCCATAATTCTTTTATAAGCTACTGTAATGGCATTATGGTATCATGGCCACCTTCTTTATACAGTTCAACTGGAAGATTATCTATTCCGGGTAACCGTTGGTGGTTCCTCTTCCCTGTCATATGTTCCCCTTACCTCATCTCTTTCATCTTCCAGGTTTTCTTCTTCTTCCTCTATATTAAGTGCCTGGTTAAAGTATTCCACCCATCTATTCAATACATCTTTCCTTGTTGTTAATAGGTCGCCATTTTGACTTTTGCATTATCATGTGGTTGCCGTGAAATCTTTTCTGTTGATGTTTCTTATAGAATGCTCTGAATTCTTTCTCTCTGTTGAGGTTTTCTATATACTTAAGTTCCTCATTTAGGTGGTGTCGTTTTTTTCTTTTGTGTATCCTCTTTTCTTCTCTTCTCTTTGTCTGGCAATTCTCTACAGTTGTTCTAGTTTGTCGGGTAAGCATATTTGCCAGGAAAAATGTCAGATAGTGAGATATTGTATTTCTAGAAAGAAAAAATAGAAACACGTTAGTGAAATTTCTTCTTCTTCTAAGAGTGCCGTCTCCCTACGCAGGTTGGCAATCATAATGGCTATTTTCATTTTTGAACTTGCTGCTCTAAACAAATCAATCGATATGCATTGATAATACAGAAACAGATCTTCTTCCTTGAATCTTTCCCTATATTACGAGGCTCAAAATTTCATATTTTGGTCCCCTCATCATGTGGCCTAGGTATTCCAGTTTTCTGGTTTGTATAGTGGTGATTATTTCTGTTTCTTCGCCAACCCTCCCAGTACTTCTTTATTTGTAATTCTATCAGTCCATGATATTTTTAATACTCTGCGGTATAACCAGAGTTCGAAAGCCTCGATTCTTTTTAAATTGCATTTTTTTAATGTCCAAGTTTTAGTTTCATATAATAATATTGAAAGTATATAACAGCGAATGGTACGTAGTCTGATCTCCAAATTTAGATTTTTGCACGTTAGGAGTGGTTTCATTCGTATAAATGCTGATCTGGCAATCTTTATTCGCCTGTTTATTTCTGCAGTATGGTCATTGGTTTCATTGATCAAAGCTCCTGTACTGATATTTTTCTACTTGTTCTATCACGTTATCATAGATTGTCAATAGGTGATGTATATTTTGTGGTCTTTTTGTCTTTATGTCTTACTTTATCGAAAGCTTTTTCGTAGTCAACAAAGAACAAGTGTAGATCAACGTTTACATCCCGACATCGCTGAATAAATATGTTGATGGCAAATAGTCCTTCTCGAGTAACCATTCCATTTCGGAACCCGAACTGCGTCTCGCTAAAATCCTCCTCTAGCCTTTCGTATATTCTCTTATGTATTACTTTCAGCATACTTTTATAGCATGACTCATGAGGCTCAGTGTTCGATAATCAGAGCACTCGTCTGTTGCTTGTTTTTTCGGGATGGTTACAAATGCTGACTTCAGCCACTCTTGTGGTATTATTCCCGCATCGTACACCGTGTTGAATAAATCTACCAATACTTCCAAGTTATCCTCTTCCACTATTTTTAACAGTTCTACTGGTATTTCATCTAATCCAGCTGCCTTATTATCTTTAGAGTTTTTGATAGCATATTTGATTTCATCTTGATCTTCTGTCTCTCTAAAGGATTTAATTCTTGTATTTTCCGCATTTCACCTCTTTCATCTTGGAAAAGTTCTCTAACGTACTCCTCCCATCGTCTTAATTTCTCTGGTAAATCTATTAGTAGTACTCCTTTTTTGTCTTTTATGTGTCCTTGCTGTCTATTTCGACCCATTCCAGTCACTTCTCTTATTTTTTGTGCATATTTCTCATATCATATTTTGTTTCTAGTCCTTCTATTTCTTTAGATTGTTTCATCAAATAGATTTCCTTAGCTGTTCTGATTTTTTTCTTAATTATTCGTTTTATTTCTTTATACTTCTGTAGATCTTTTCCTTTATATTTCCTTCTTTCTTCCATCTGTAATAGTATTTCTTCTGTCATCCACTGTTTTTTAGCCTCTGATCTATGTTGTATTAAACTTTCTTGAGCTGGTTTCAGTAATGTGTTTTTTATATTATACTACTTTTTATTTACGTCCCTAATTTGTTTGTTGTCAGTTAGTATTTTTTGCATGTTAACATTCACATTATCTTTTAATTCGATTTTTATTTCTTCGTTTTTTAGCATTCTTACATCAATTTTTGGTTGTTGTTTTCTGAGTTCAATTCTTTTTAATTTTATTTTCACGTCAGCAACTAACGCATTGTGGTTTGAGTTAATATGTGCTCCAGGATAAGTTTTAACTGAAGTTGTAGAGTTTTTATATCTGATATTTACGAGTATAAAGTCTATCTGGTTTCTGACAATGTGCTTTTCTGTATGTGAAGGAGACGTCCATGTATATAGTCTTCTCTTAGGAAGCTGAAACCAAGTATTGGCAATTACCATACTCTTTTCTTAGCAGAATTCTATGAGCCCTTCTCCACTCTCGTTTCTAGTTCCTAATCCGAACTGTCCAATTATATTTTCAACTGTACCTACTAGAATTTTTGCATTAAAGTCTCCTAAAATGTAAGTAATATCTCTAGATTTTGTTAACTTGATTGTATTGTGCAATTCTGAATAAAACTTTTCGATCTCATCTTCGGTCTTATCAGCTGTGGGAGCATAGACTTGGATCATATTAATATTACAGTTCCGTGCTTGAATTTTTAACATTATTATTCTTTCTGAGATTTCAATCACACCTAGCACTGATTTTTTAATAGTGTTGCTTATGATGAAAGCTACTCCCTATCGATGCTCAGTTTTATCTCCTTCAGTGTAATTGATATTGTGGTTATTTATTGCTATATCTCCATTTCCTGACCATTGTACATCGCTAACCCCAAGTATATCTGTATTTAGCCTCTCTTTCTCTTCAATAACATTATGTAGTTTTCCAAGCTGATACATACTTCTTACATTCCAGGTAGCTATTTTTATCTGAGAGAGTTGAATATTTTTTTTTTGGTTTTTTGTGCAAGGGTTTCGCATGTTGACGACTGAGGAGGCCTTGCGTTCTGATGGTGGTCCTAACCTGCCGGATTTTGGTGTCCGATTACCATAATCAATAATGTCTCTTGCGCAAATAGTGCTAGCTATTATAATTTATACTAGAGATGTCATAGGGACCTTTAATGCAGTGGTTTCTCGTTGCCTTCTGCATTCTGATGTCTTTGACCACTTTCTTGGTTCTTCCGCCTTCGAGACCAATTTCTCAGTCTCAGGACAACAGAGTGTCCTTCCACTTACTAGCTCATCCGCCCTAAGCCGTTGGCAAGTAAATGGTGGATTGCTTATCCCGGCAGATACTCGGACGTCAGAGCCTCGTTAGTTATCTAGCAAGATGTACCAGAAGACCATGATCTAGATATTATACGAGCAGGTGAAGCTGACATTTGAATAGCAGTGGCTATATATTGCGCTTTACTATCCTATTACATATTTTACTATAGTAAAATTTATATTAACCTAATAAGGACATTCAGCGATAGGTTTTAAACAATTTTTTTATTCAATATTTTATTATGCCATGTTTGTCTTATTAAAAAATAATCTATTTAATTTACAATAAATCTTGTTTTACATTTTAAAGTAAGAAATTATCTTTAGGTTTTCCTCTTTATATTGTAAGGTACATTTAATATTAAAAAATATTCGGCAAGTAAAGCAAATCTATATTTTATCTTACTTTACTTGCGTTTAGTAAAAAATTACACGTAGCTATATTTCAAACGCAATAATTATGTAACAATAAACAGCTCAGAATATCCCCCACACCATACCTCCACTAACGATAATACGATATGACGATATATAAAAATACAAATATTCAGATTAACCTAATTATTCATTAAATTGAAATGTGTTTATTAGAATGCATACTTTAGAAGAGAATGTTTAGTTGAATTTTAAAGTATATGATACGTACAATACAGACGTAAATACACAAGTTAGTTCTTCTAAATTATGCACTTTAACAAACACATTTTGCACATCAAAATAAGCATAACGCAATATCTTTTGTTGGCGTTAATGATGGTTTACCATTTAAGATAATGCCGGGTCTATAAAATAACGAAACATGTTTTGTGATCCATGTTATATAATAATACTTTCTCTCTTTGACTCAGTTGTTTAGTCGTTTCGGCGATAAATAATTACAGAATAAAAAATTAAAGTATCTTAAATGCAATGCTCAATAAATATTGGAAGTTTATAAATAGGTACACTTATCCGTTACTGTTTTATGTAATACGGATTTTTAAGACTTACATTATAGTCTAATGTATTGTAATTACCAAACATTTACACTAATCCGTATAATTTTTAGAAAAAGTGTTACATTTAATGCCTTAAGTTTAAAACCGTATAAAACATTTCGTTAAACACGGACAGGAGAATGAAAATAATGCATAAGAGTACAGAAATAATAGAAACCATCACAACCAGAACGTTGCAGTACTTGAAATCAATAAAGGTGGCATCTGAACATTCCATATATCTATTTAACACGTAGGACTTTTCTATTGGTCCTTTAAGGCACGCGGCCATGTTTCAACCAATAGGCGGCGAGGTGCCAAACACGTATATGGAATGTTTGGTGCCAAATTCATATGCGGAATATTAAATATATTAAATATATTAAATATATTATTATAAAAGATGACTTTTTATTAAAATCAGTTAAAATGAGACTGATTTTTAAATATTTGTTATGTATGATTAAACAAAACTAAAAAAATGTAATAGGAAATAAAACAAAATAAATGAAATTCAATGTTCTTCGCCATGTTTAGTTGCATTTGTTTGATTTGCTGTAATATAAGATTATGACGCCTTTTTAACCTTTTTTTTTAGAAAGGTCATCTTTAGGTGGTCGTATATTCTCTTATATTGGCCTTGTGTCCAATTGCCTTGCCGAGTAACTTCCTACCGTGTTTAAAAAACTTTCCCAAGCCGTTTTTGTTTTAATATGGGATAATAATTTTAACGTTGATGAATTATTTCCGAATGTAACATTTTTATCTTGTAGCGTATTAATAAAATCTGCAAAAGAAAATTCTTGTTGTTCAGCTGTTTCATTTTTATTTAAAATAATATATTCTTTAACATTATTTTCATCAACGTTATCAATGCTGTTATTACTATAATGTTCTGTAATACTTTTACTGAATCCTGCAAGCCCGCTATAAAATGAGAAAGGTTTGAACTTTTTCGACAAAAGCTAATTTAGCTATATCGTATCGATCTTCAGGATTAGTAGCTGGAACGTAATATATGGTGCTATATGGACTTCGTAAAGCACACTATTATTTTGCTCACTAGGAACTTTGTATAATTTTTTACATAATTTTATTATAGCTTCCTGTGGTAAATATTTAATTTTTTCTAATTACCTTTTAAATAGTGATCTTGGAGCTGCATGTCTACTATTTGCAAAATTTCGAAGTCGTCTTCTATAAGGCAGTACAACTAAAGTCTATTGAAGCTATAGCATTACAAGCTTTGTTTCTATGTAGAACTATGTCTTTAAAAAGACTTACTGCTGTTTCACTGAAATTGTTGGTTTGGTGGCCATGTGTTGATGCGTCCCTATAAGCGAGGCACCAATCTCCCTTACTTTTCCAATATTCAGTAATATATTTTTTCCACTGCGGAAATCTTTGGTTTTCAAAAATAATCTATAGTCATTCTCTATAGTCGATGCTAATAATATAACTTGAAATGTCTTGAATAAAAGTTGTCGTTCATCTTGTGGTATTCCATTTCTTTTTTCACACAGTCAGCGTCAAATTGGTTAGCATATATGAAAACTGCATAAAAGTGTTTGTGATGCTGGTCAAACACGTTTTAAGGCTTTTCTTTCCGCGTCATTATCATCTGTAATAAATATTTTAGGATAACTCATTCCACTAAAGGCATTTGGTATCGACCGTTTGAGTAGTTGGTATGCTGCAGCATAATTTTAAATTGTTTGACCTTTGGTAATAATAACATTTTATTTGTCTCCCCAAAAAGAAAAACGCAAGAGAATACAGCGATTACCGCATCATTAGCTTGATGTCTCATATGCTAAAGTTACTACTAAAAGTCATCCATAACCGAATATATCACAAACTAAACATAGACGTTAATGATAAACAATTTGGTTTTCGGAAAGGCCTAGGAACGCGTGAAGCTCTTTTTTCACTTAATATATTGATACAAAGATGCGTGGATGTCAATCAAGATATATACGCATGTTTTATTGACTATAATAAAGCATTCGATAAAGTACGACGTGAACAATCAATGATTATCTTGAAATCACAGAAGATTAACTACAACCACCTCAGGATCATGTCAAATTTACACTATAAACAGCGAGCAAAGTACGTGTTAACGAACAGCTGTCAGAAGCAATTGAAATTAGACGTAGAGTGAGACAGTGATGCGTATTGTCGCCATTTCTTTTTAATGCCTACTCCGAAGAGATCCTGAAAAAAGCTCTTGGGGGTGAAACAGCTGGAATAAAGGTAAATGGAGTTCCCATTAACAACATTAGATATGCGGACGACACTGTGATCTTAGCCGAAAATATTGAAGATCTTCAGAGACTGGTGACCAGAATAGCGGAGTATAGAAGAGAGTACGGTCTAACAATGAACTTTAAGAAGACGAAATTTATGAGAATATAGAGAACTCAAAGAAATAACGACAATCTTCTAATAAACGGAACCAACGTCGAACAAGTGAGTAAATATGCATATCTGGGAACAATGATTAACTGGAAAAATGATTACATTCAAAATCAGAATAGAAAACGCTAGAGCAAATTTTAACAAAATGAGAAGAGTGCTATGTACAAAGGATTTAAAATTTGAACTAAGTCCTAGGTTGGCGAGGTGCTATGTTTTTTTGACTTTCTATGAACAAAGAGGTTCTCAGAAGGATGAATAAAGAAATAGAAATTTTAAATACAATTAAAACAAGAAAATTGGAATATCTCGGACATATTACACGTGGAGAGAAATACACCTTGCTCCAACTGATTATGAAGGGAAAGATCCAAGGAAAGAGAAGCATAGGGAGGCGTAGAATGTCATGGCTGCGTAACCTGAGAGAGTGGTACGGATATACATCAAATGAACTTTTCAGAGTAGCCGTCTCAAAAGTCCGAATAGCTATGATGATTGCCGATCTCCATCGCGGAGATGGCACTTGAAAAGATTAGTGCCAAATGCACTGCTCCTATTCCACAAGGGTTAACATACATTAAACCGAATGGTTTAATGCATTACAAGAAGCTTTGGTATCTATAAAAACATTTTTTGCAAATGGAAGATTGTGTACTGTGTACTCGTTGTATAATAGGTGTTACAACAATGACGGCAAACGGATTTTAATTATATTTTACTAAAATTTCTTTTGCTTCATAAACCTCAATTTTTTGTTTCATTTTCTAAAAAAAAAACCGAAAAGGTCAGTTATTTTAAATACTTTTACCACGACTCTCTTTACCTCCAAAACTCCAGTTCCATCGCGAGGTCCCAAATTTTTAGTTCTCCGTATATTATGCCAATGCTTCACTTTACAATATTTGGATTAATTTCTGAATTTGCTACAAGTTTACTGTCAAAGCCAATTTTAAATTCTAATTTGGACTCATGATAAACTAGAGACTCTAATTCCCATTCCATTATCAAAATAAGAAAAGTATTTTTCTTTTGAAATAGTAGATGGACGATGGTATGAAAGGCTGTCAGCTGATTCTAAATTATGATTATGCTCGCCAATTATACTTAGGTATAATACTGACAAACCGTCCTTAAATAAATATGTTCTGATTATTTCCCACCATGTATGGAATATAGTATATATCTCGGTAAAAAACGGCTGTACCTATACAAAAAAAAATATAAAAGTTATTTAACATTTTTTTTTATTACAAAAAACAAATGAGTAACGAAAAACGATTGAATTTTTTTTGAACAGCAATATACCTTTCATTAAGTACTAAAAATGACGAAGAACATTGAACAGTGTCGTCTGCATACCTGATATTTTTAATAAATTTACGGTTTATTTTTATACCGATTTTGGCGTCGTCTAGTGCTTGTTTGAATACGCATTATGAGTCCAAGTTGAAGAACAATGGAGACATGCCATTCTTGTCGGACATCTCTTTCTATATGAACGCTTTTAGTAGTATGCTGGACTCCATCACAAGCTTTCTGATTGTCGATGAAGCAAAGATAAACTTTTTCTGGTAATGGAGGTTCGAAGTCTGAATTAGTGATCAAGTCGTAAAAAGCGACTCTCTTTTTCCAAGGCCTTTCTAAATCCGAACTGAGAGTCACTGATATCTGTTGCACATTTAAGTACGAATATGTATGATCTTAAGAATATTTTTAGTGATTTGTTACGATAATTATCCTGGCCTAAAATAACCGTAAATATTATGACTAATGTGTTCTGTTTTTAGATTTTACGAGAGTATTCTATTAGCCGGCAGAAATTTACCTGAATGGACCTTCCAGAAACGGTCGAGCCGATGTAAAAAATACCCGTTTGCCTTACCGTTATAATTTCGCCGCAAATCGAGAAGGCTGTTCGATGATTCTAGCGTGAAGGCAATGGCATATATAAAGGACATTTGATTTGGAAGGAAGAGTTAATTCGGACGACGCGCTCGCGATAAAATGTTACGTTCGCTTTTTAATAAATTATGTATGTTTAGTGAAAATAAATAAATATCAGTCATTGTGCTTTTTAATGAATTAAGATAAGAACAAGACATTATAAATTAAAGACTTAACAATTAATAAATTCACAACAAATGGTGTCAGAAGTGGGATCGAACATAAATTAGACTTATAATAATAATACAAGTGAATACGTAAAATAAATTGTGAAAATGGCTACGATTTATGAGCTCACAGTGACGAATTTAAGAAGACATCTCGAAGACAGAGAATTAGCTTCTACCGGAAAAAAGGCTGAGTTAGTCCAACGACTAAAGAACGCTTTGCTAGAAGAAGGACTAGATCCAGAAACTTATATATTTGAAGACAAGCATGATGCTGTCCTCTCGTCGATTTCGAAAGTTTCTTCTGATGTAGCCAAAGTTTCTGGTGATGTAGCCAAAGTTTCTGGTGATGTAGCCAAAGTTTCCGGCGACATCGCATCATTGGAGAACAAAGTATCCGGCGACATCGCTTCTTTAGAAAGCAAAGTTTCTAACGAGATTTCTTCTCTGGAAAGCAAAGTTTCTGCTAACATCTCTAAAGTCACTTCAGAGATATCTGCTCTTGACGATAGAGTGTCTTCGTTAAAAAACCAAGTTGCTGCCGATATGTTGGCCTTCGAAGAAAAGATATGGAAAGAGATGGAAAGGAAGATGGAGGAAACAGGGACAGCAGAGAGAGGTAACAATCCGATTACAGTGGAGATAAAAGAAGACGAGACGAAATTTAAGTTGGAGACACGGCCGAAATTTGAAGGAAGTGGAGGTTCTATTCATGTTAAAGTCCCAACTTTCGACGGAAAATCATCATGGAACAACTACATGAAACAGTTCGAATCAGCCGCAAGAGCAAATGGATGGTCTGAAAAAGAAAAGGCTGTAAACCTGACTATCGCCCTTCGAGGAGATGCCTTAGATGTGCTTCAGACCATAGCCGTAGAGGAGACCGATGATTTCGAACAACTGAAGAAGAGGTTAAATATGCGATATGGCCACGAACATTTGGAGCATGTATATCAGTCACAGCTTAAAAATCGTAGACAGAAGAAAGATGAGGCTCTTCAAGAATATGAGGTAGATATTGCCAGATTAGTACGATATGCTTATCCAACAGCTCCCGAAGACATGATGGAAAAATTGGCCGTTCAAACGTTTATTGATGGTCTTCGTGATCATGAAATGCAGAGAACACTGCGATTAGCTCGTCACAAGACGCTGGTTGATGTCCTATCCGCCGCCCTCGAATACGAGTCAGCTACGCAGGCCTCTGGCGGGTACAGTAAAGTTAGGACTGTAAAAGAGGAAGGAGATGAAGATAAACTTGACCAGCTCGTTAATATGATGAAAAGCATGACATACAAGAAAACGAAGACCATCAGATGCTGGAATTGTGGCGAAATAGGACACGTACGAAGCTCCTGTAAGCACCCTAGGTACGACGCAAATCAAGAAACTCACCATCAGGAAAACTAGAACGGGTCAGCCTTAGGGGGGCAGCTTCGACCCAGAACTTTTCCAAAGACCCTCTCATACTAATAGCTTCTTTGAAATGTCGTGAAGATAGTGTATATGTAGATGGAGACATAAATGGTAAAAAGCATACGTTGTTGGTGGATACCGGAGCGACCAGAACCATTATACGCCCGACAGTTATAAACAGCCGAAAGAAACTGTTACCAACGAGGTTACGACTTCGGACCGCTACAGGCGAAAATGCCAACATTCATGGAGAAATCCAGGTACAATTGGGAATTGGGGCAGAAAAGTTTGTCCATACTGTTATAGTTGCTGACATCGAAGAGGATGTTATATTAGGAATGGACGTAATGAATATGCATGGATTCCAATTGGATTTTAAGAATAAGGTAATCAAAGTTGGCAACGAGGAGGTATTTCTCCATCCACATAATGACAACACTGTGCAAGCAGCCATTACAGAAGATACAGTCGTGCCTGCGAGAAGCGAAACGATCATAGTAGCGCGACTACAGGGAATTGTAGACGAAGGGAGACCTGTTATGATGGAGCCTTGGAACCACGACGATGAGGTTGGCCGTGGAATCATAATTGGAAAGGAATTGGTGACTTCGGCTAAAGAAATTCCTGTGAGACTTATCAATGTCAACGACTACCCAGTGACCATAAAGAAAGAGACAAAAGTAGGAACTTGTGTACCTGTGACATCCATAATTCGTCAGGCGACAACATCTGATAATTCCAACGACAAATTCGACCAAATGGTTGCAGTTGCAGGACAGTCTCTAAATCAGATGGAGAAAAGGAAATTAAGGGAATTTCTTCGGCAGTATCGTGATATTTTCGTACCGAAAGGAGGAAAGACGGGAAGAACTACCGTTGTTAAGCATAAAATTGATACTGGTAATGCTAAGCCAATTCGTCAAACAGCTCGACGATTACCACAGGCGAAGAGAGAGGAAGCTGAAACGATTGTTCAGGAAATGAAGAAAGACGGGGTGATAGAACCTTCTACGAGTCCATGGGTCTCTCCGGTGGTCCTGGTTAAGAAGAAAGACGGAACGACGAGGTTCTGTGTGGATTACCGTTTGCTGAACAACGTTACCAAGAAAGATAGTTATCCTCTGCCTCGGATCGATGACACGTTGGACACATTGGCTGGAAGTAAATTGTTTTCTACTTTAGATTTGAAGTCTGGATACTGGCAGGTAGAAATGGACCCAGTCGATAAAGAAAAGACAGCCTTCACCACAGGATCTGGATTGTGGCAATTCAACGTTATGCCATTTGGACTTTGTAATGCTCCTGCGACATTTGAGAGGCTTATGGAAAATGTGTTGAGAGGGTTATCTTGGAAAACATGCCTGGTTTATTTAGATGACATAATCGTCTTGGGGGAGACATTCGAAGATCATTTGAGGAATTTAGAAAACGTTTTTAATCGACTTAAAGCTGCCCAATTGATGCTAAACCCCAAGAAGTGCCAGCTATTTCAAGGTAAAGTCAATTATCTGGGTCATATAGTCAGTAAAGAAGGAGTGGCCGTGGATAAGGGAAAAATCGATTCCATTAAGGAATGGCCAAAACCAACTGACAAACATCAAGTGAGAAGTTTTCTTGGACTATGTACTTACTACCGGAGGTTTATTAAGAAGTTTGCAGATATCGCTAAGCCATTAACGCGACTTACAGAGGAAGCAAGAGAATACCGCTGGGATATAGACTGCCAAAATGCCTTTGAAACGTTGAAAAAGCATTTAATAACAGCACCAATTTTGGGGTATCCACTGCCAGAAGGAGAGTTCATCTTAGATACGGATGCAAGTAATGTGGGAATTGGAGGAGTGCTGTCTCAGATTCAAGGAGGACAGGAACGAGTCCTCGGATATTTTAGTAAAGTTCTTTCAAAACCTGAGCGGAATTATTGCGTCACGAGAAGAGAACTTCTAGCAGTAGTTAAATCAGTAGAGCACTTCTATCAATACCTCTATGGAAGGAAGTTTTTAATCCGAACCGACCATGCCGCCCTTAAGTGGTTGATGCAGTTTAAGAATCCAGAGGGTCAGATAGCCAGGTGGATCGAACGACTCCAAGAATACGATTTTAAGATTGAGCACCGAGCCGGAGTTAGCCACAGAAATGCTGATTCTCTTTCCAGAAGGCCATGCCCCGCAGAGTGTTCCCACTGCAACAAAACGGAATCCAAGGAAGCAGCAGTGCTAAGAACGACGATTGTCAACGACGACTGGACGCCTACTAAGATAAGGGAAGAACAAGAGAGAGATCCAGTTATACAGAAAATCCGAAAATGGAAAGAGGAAAACCGTCGACCACCTTGGCAGGAAATATCAAACCTATGCTCAGTAGTTAAGACGTATTGGGCCCAGTGGGACTCATTTATCATCGAAGATGGCTTGCTCAAACGAGTCCTGGAAAATGATGACGGTTCAGAGAAAAGAAGACAGTTGGTGATCCCAAAGAGCAGAATAGCCGAAGTACTTCGTCAGTTACACGACAGTCCATCGGGAGGGCATTTTGGTGTAAGGAAAACCCTTCAGCGAATTCGGGAACGGTTTTATTGGATGAACAGTTCCGACGACGTAAAAGACTGGTGTAAGAAATGTACTATTTGTGCTACGAGTAACGGGCCTCACCGGAAAAGGAGAGCTCCTATGAGACAATATAATGTTGGAAGCCCGTTTGAAAGAATAGCTTTGGACATTGCAGGGCCATTTCCAGAAAGTGAAAATGGGGGCAAGTACATGTTGGTAGTAATGGATTACTTCACTAAGTGGGTCGAGATTTATGCACTTCCAGACCAGAAGGCCGCCACCGTTGCAGATAAGTTGATCCAAGAATATATCAGCCGATTTGGAGTGCCTTTGGAGATCCATAGTGACCAAGGCAGGAACTTTGAAAGTGATCTATTCCAAGGAATATGTGATAGACTAGGCATGAAGAAAACAAGAACTACCGCGTATCATCCGCAATCGGATGGTATGGTAGAACGAATGAATAGGACAGTTGGCAAGTATTTGACAAAGATGGTGTCGGATCATCAGCGAGACTGGGACCAATACCTCCCGTTCTTCACAATGGCCTACAGATCTGCTGTTAACGAATCAACGGGCCAGACACCAGCCAGAGTCCTATTCGGACGCGAAATGCGACTACCTTGTGATCTAGAATTTGGGTGTCGACCTGGAGAAGATGTAGCAGGTGAAGATTATGTGATCGAATTACGAAGAAGAATGGACGATGTACATGAGTTGGTCCGTTCCCACCTTCAGATCGCTAGCGACCGAATGAAGAAACGGTACGATACACAAGCCGAAAAGGGTTGCTTTAAGAAGAACGACAAAGTATGGCTGTATAATCCCAAGAAGCGAAAAGGTTGTTCTCCCAAATTGCAGCAGTTTTGGGAAGGTCCATACCTCATCATGGAGAAGATCAACGATGTCATCTACCGAATAAGCAAGATTCCGAGGGGAAAGCCGATGATAGTACACCATAACCGGCTGGCGTCTTTCGAAGGTGACCACGACGTAGATGAAGAAGTGGAAGTAAACCAAGTCCAAGACGTGTCTGACCTCACGTTTGAGGAATTCATGGGTGCCTATGGAGGTACCGGTAAAGCAAGACATGGTGTTACCACTGAAGAAAAGCAAGATCTACTCGCGCTCCCCGATGACTACTCGCTGGCCCTTACCATCCCGGCCAGTATCAAAGACGCACCAGGGTTGGCATCCGTCTTTCGAAGGAAGTTTGGTCGAGTTACAGAACTTCAATGCCAGGTGCCAGCTCCCGGTAAAACCTTGAAACTCCAAGATGCATCACGTTACCTTTTCTACCTGGTAACAAAAGACACTGCCCGTGACCAACCTACCTACCGAGATGTGTGGGAAGCCTTACTTCAATTGAGAGAGCACGTACTAGAGTCCGACGTGCAAAAGTTAGCCATGCCAAAGTTGGAGTGCCGCCAATTAGATTGGAGGGTTATCCGAAATATGGTGGAGGAGATCTTTAAAGACACCGAAGTCCAGGTGTTAGTCTGTTGCAATCCGCATAGTTACTGGTGCGGAGAGAAAACCGTCCCTTGTCATTTTTATACAACTGGAAGTTGTAAAAGAGGGTCCAGTTGCCGATACCAGCATACAGTTCCGGTTTCAGTCCCGACAAGGTTCCAGGAGGAACCATCTTTTAAGAGGGGGGCAATGTTACGATAATTATCCTGGCCTAAAATAACCGTAAATATTATGACTAATGTGTTCTGTTTTTAGATTTTACGAGAGTATTCTATTAGCCGGCAGAAATTTACCTGAATGGACCTTCCAGAAACGGTCGAGCCGATGTAAAAAATACCCGTTTGCCTTACCGTTATAATTTCGCCGCAAATCGAGAAGGCTGTTCGATGATTCTAGCGTGAAGGCAATGGCATATATAAAGGACATTTGATTTGGAAGGAAGAGTTAATTCGGACGACGCGCTCGCGATAAAATGTTACGTTCGCTTTTTAATAAATTATGTATGTTTAGTGAAAATAAATAAATATCAGTCATTGTGCTTTTTAATGAATTAAGATAAGAACAAGACATTATAAATTAAAGACTTAACAATTAATAAATTCACAACAGATTCATTAAGGTAATGAGCCAAACTTCTTTCATTTACTGGAGCTGGCTTTCTTTGGTATAGCTATGAATTCTCATTTAAGCCATTCCTTTGGTATTACGCATGTTTCATAGATGTGTAGTTTTATGTTATCATCTATTATTTTTATTACACCTATTTCTGTATCGTCTGGTCTAGAAGCTTTTCAATTCTTTGCACATTTATCGCAAGTTTTACCTCTATATTTAGGTTTAGGTATGTCATTTTCCAAGGATTTTTCGATAAATTCCTACTATACTTGCAATTGTTCGGTTCTTTATATAATTATTCTTCCTTTATTGTCAGCTATAATGCGTCTATTATACTTATTTCTTGTTATTGTAGGAGATTAATTTTAATTTTTTGTAGAGATTAAATGAATCATGCTTATTGAATAGGTTTGTCATCACCCATTGTATTTATTCATTTTTCCTTTGCTTCTTTGAAACTTTGAATCTACGTATCTTTGGATTCCTCTATAAAGATGTGAATTGTTTTGTGTTTTCCGTCATAAATTTTTTCCGTTTCTGACTTGTTCGTATTCTCTAGTTCTTTTCTTTGTACTCCAACAATATTATTTTTTATTGTGTGCCATTTATTTCAATATTGCACCTTGATCTCTCTCTCTCTCTCTCCAATGGCGCTACAGCCCAAACCGGGCCTCGGCCTCCTCCAACCTTGTCGGTCCCGCGCCGATCTTCTCCAGGTTCTCACGTCTAGCAAATTTTGCGCGTCCGCTGCTACTTCATCCTCCCATCTTTTCAGTGGCCTTCCTTTTGGTCTTGCGCCCTGCATTTTACTATTTAGGGCTCTTTTCGGCAATCTTTCTGTCTCCATTCTTGCTACATGACCAGCCCAGCGAAGTCTCTGAAGTTTAACGAATTCTGAGATCGGTGTCTCTTTGAACAGTTGGTAGAGTTCATGGTTATACCTGGATCTCCATATTCCGTTTTCGTTAATAGGTTCAAATATCTTTCTTAGGACTTTTCTTTCGAAGACTTCCTGTTTTCATTTTGTCTCTTCTGTCATCACCCATGTCTCGCATGCATAACATACTATTGGTCTGATAATAGTTTTGTAGACCCTGATTTTCTATCTCCAGTGTGTGTTTTTGGAGCGAAACACATGATTGAGTGAAAAATAAGCTTTGTTTCCCTTTACTATTCTTCTTTGGATTTCTGGTTCTTCTGTTCCATCCGTGTTTAATGCAACTCCTAAATATGTGAAACTTTCTACCGTTTCAATATCGTCCTCTAATTCAACTGTGCGTCTGTTTCCCCTAGCTCTTGCCTGTGTTAACTTTTTTGTCTTTTGAATATTTATTTCTAGTCCGGTCTCTTTTGCCTTTGATTTTAATTGTGAATATATTTCTGCCGCCTCTTCTGTTCTGCGAGACATGATGCTGATATCATCGTCATAGGCGGCAATCTGGATTGATTTATTTGTTAGGAGATTACCTCTTCCTATATTCAGCTGTCTTATCACATATTCCAAGGTCAGGTTGAATAGCGTCGGTGCCAGCCCGTCTCCTTACTTTAATCCTTGGACTATCGTAAAGTTTTCAGTGAGCTCATTTTGGACTTTGACAGTTGCTATTGACGAATCCATTGTTGTTTTTACCAGTCGGATGTATTTTTGGGAGATATTAAAGCTCTGCAATATTTAATATACCTTTTTCCTATTAATTGAGTCGTAGGCTTGTTTGAAATCTATGAATATGTTGTGGACGACAATGTCGTATTCCCACGATTTGTTTCACTGTGAATAGTTGGTCAGTTGTAGATCTTCCTTGACGGAAACCGGTTTGATATTCCCCGACAATATTTTCAGTTAGTTGGAGTCGTTTGTTTAGTATGTAAGTAAAAATTTTGTACGCCGTGCACAAGAGGAATATGAAGCGATAATTTTCGCATTTCAGTTTATCCCCTTTTTATAGATTGGGCATATAATCCCGGTTTTCCAATCATTAGGGATCTTTTCATCATTCCAAATCTTGTTCATGAGCACATGCATTTGTCCTACTAGGTGATCGCCACCTAATTTAAATAGCTCAGGGGGGACGTTGTCAATACCTGGAGCCTTATTGTTCTTTTGTGCTCGTATTGCCTGTTTTACCTCTTCCATCGTTGGGGGTTCTATATTTTCAGTGTCTTCCTCATTGTTATGCATGTCCATATGCTCATCATTTTCTTGTGTCCCTAAAAGAGTTTGGAAATAGGTTTTCCAGACTGATTTACTTTCTTTTGGATCACTGGTTATTTGCCCTTCTTGATTTCTGCATAGATTTATTCGGGGTTTGTATCCTCTTAAATTGCGTAGATATCTGTGCTCCTGTCTTATATTGTTGCTTTAAAGATTTTCTTCCATTTTCTGTATATTGGCGTTTTCGTATTTTCTTTCCTCTGTTCGGCATATTTTATCTGCCCTCCGTCTTGCATCTTGGTAACTTGCCCTTGTTTCTCTGGTTTTTCTTTCCATATATTTCTTGTGTTCTTCATTTCTTTTCTGTATGGCCTCATTACACTCGTCATTGAACCATTCCCTTTTTGTATTTTTCTTGCCTATGATTTTTCTTGCTGCGTCAATAACTTTTGTTTTGATTTCTTCCCAATGTTCTTTGGTGCCTAGACTGAGTGTGTCTGTCAGTGTTTGTGTGATTTCTCTTTCATAGTTCTGTTTGACATCTTGTTGTTTCAATTTTTGTATATATAGCTGTTCTGTTCTTTGTTCCTGTCTTTCCCTCCTGTTTCTCTGAATTCTGCATCTGTATTTTATCTGTACTACGAGATGGCCAGATCCGCAGCATGTTCCTCTTCGGCTCTTCACATCTTGTATGCTTGTTGCGACTCCTTTGTCTATCAAGACATGATGAATTTGGTTAGCGGTTGTTCCTCCAGGCATAATCCATGTCGCTTTGTGTATGTCGGGGTGTGGGAAAAAAGTCGAACTTATGATCATGTTTTTTCTACTGACAAAGTTGATAAGTAATTCTCCATTTTCATTGGTATTTTGATGGGGTGAATGTTTACCAATGGTTCCTAAGAAAAGTTCTTCTTTGCCTATTTGAGCATTGATATCTCCTAGTACGATCTTGATGTCGTTTCTTGGTGAGCTGTCATATACTTCTTCCAGCAGTTCGTAGAAATCTTCTTTTATTTCCATGCTATGTTCTTCTGTTGGGCAATGTATGTTAATGATTAAGAGATTAAAGAATTTTGTTTTTATTCTTAGTTTACATATTCTCTCATTCACTGCTTTGAAATCTAATATGACGTATTTTATCTTATTGTCAACTATAAAAGCTACTCCGAACTCTTTCTTTCCGCTATACAGTATTGTATGCGTTTTTGTGTCTTTTATTCCGTGTCCTAGCCATTTAGTTTCTTGTATTACTGCTAGTTCTATTTTGTATTTTCTGAGTTCGTTAAGTAATGATGCTTGTGCTCCTGGTTTATTCAATGCCAGGACATTCCAGGTACCGAGTGCGTAGTCCATATTTCTTTGCTTAAGTCGTCGTCGATAAGACCGATCTATCCGAGGCTTATTTAAAGGTTTCGTGGTGTTATACTTTTTACGGTAACGGGTTACCGGCCCATTGCCCAACCCCCAACGTGTAGGACCAGAATTTTCTGTCAGGGTTTATTCTCTTAGCCGATATATTGTAGTTTTTAGGCGCCAGAAACTCGCCTTTCACCCCCTCTCGTCTGGTGTATAACGTACAACCATTGCCATGCACCCAGTGGTTACGCGGCAAAAGCCTTCGGGGAAGTGAGTAGGATTTGTTGGTAGAAGCTGAGTTCTATTTCTAGAACCCCCGGCTCTTTCGTCGGAAAGAGTGGACATTACTCGGAGTTTTATTACAGTATGAGCATCGGCAACCCATACTGCCTCCAAGATCCTTTACCAACCTTAAACCACTGTCTGAGATTGATAACGATTGGATTGTGGTATTGACATCCATAGTATACGATGTCACTATTAGGAATTCATAAGTGAGGTATAATAAATAACATTTTGCAGTATTTTCATTGTAATTCATAAGAAGACAATAAAAATACAAGACAGTCAAATACTTTATTTGTAAATAAATATAAATAATATAAAAGACACTAAATACTAATCTTAATCTATTATTTACACTCTTCATGATATGGTTCTAAACTTCTTAGATCTCTCCATGTAGGCGGCAAGTTATTGTTTAGATGACTGCTACATCGTTTACAAGGAGCATTAAATAGGGTTATGTAGCTGTGAAACCAATGCTGTAACATAAAAACATTGATTAAAGGACTAAAAAAATTACAGAGAAAAGAAAATATCGTCACTGAACCTACAATACCTAACAAATGTATTTTTGAAGAAATTGAGTTTAGGAGAGATTAAAAAAAACAAATTTTGTTTTTTTTCAAAGTACAACAACGTATAGATACACCTCAAAATCTTATGATTTATAAAACTCCTGAATATAACTCTAATGTATTAGCTAATCGCATTAGCTATCACAAATCTCAGGTCTGTGAGGTATTTCGTTTACTTGGCTTACAATAAGAGGAATCCACCATATCACATGTTATCCGAGTTGGCAAAGTGTCCAGTTACAATCAAGATAGACCAGTCAAAGTTATATGTACTGTTGAAATATGTTTCACACGGTGAAATTGGCTCTTGAGTTTAGTAATACGCTTAAGCTTCGAAATACGGTTTATAGAATCTCTAAGGATCAAACTAAGATGGAACAAGACGGTTACAAGGCAGCTAAAAAGGAACTAGAGGAAAGAAAATCTGCTGGCGATGATAATATTTGCATTAAATATCGCAGTGGTGTTCCTACAGTTTGTGAACTACAAAAAAACTAGTATCCTTTCCATTAACAGTGCTTTATCAAAATGTTGAAGGCATTCGCACAAAGATTTCCGAGATCCTGAAAAGTATTTCCTGCTGCGTGTACAATATAATTATTTTAGTGGAGAGTAACTTTTAGTGATAACATAACTGATTGTGAAATTAAATGTGATGGTTTTAACATCTACAGATGTGATAGATCCCAGAGAACCAGTGCAAAGTTGAGTGGCGGTGGCGTACTAGTGTTTGTTAACAACAAGCTAAAATCACAAACCATTAGTATTCGTGAAGATTGGGTTGAGCAAATATATATCTTATGTCAACTTAATAAAGTCAAGTTTGTGGTCGGTGGTGTTTACATACTTCCACGATCACCTCGCATAGTATACAACTGGCATTGTCAAACTGTGAAAAATGTTGTTCTGCAACACTCAGCACAGGATATCTATGTTTTGGTATCCCAATCTTCCAATGCATCATGGGGAAATGATGAGTTTGGTGTAATGGTGCATTGTCCCGCAGGTGATCCAGCTGTGAATATTGCTCAAGCCTTTGGTTTTTTAAAATTGTATCAACATAATAATATTCCCAATAATCGTAATGTATTTTTGGATTTAGTTTTTCCTAATGTTAGGGAGCTAAATATCTTAAAAGCAAGCGATGCCCTTGTAGATCCCAGCATCCATCATGTGGGTTATGAATGTTGCTTAAACCTCGATGTTGAAGAAACAAATAGAAATAAGTTTTTTCCTCATGATTTACTATGGAACCACTAACAGGACAATTTTACTGTCATCATTGCATGTGGTTATCTTTTTAAAGACGAATCACATGCTATGATTTTTTCTAATTACCTTACAATAAAGTCATCCCAGGAACGCAACTCAGCAATATTCATATCATTTTAAAGCTGTCTACTTTAAAATGTATAATATATGTCTGAATTGTCAATATAAATAAGTCAGATAAAATTAAAAATTATTAGAAGAATTATTCACCAAGTAACAAAAAACAAAATTTGTTTATTTTATTAATGTTTTGTATTTTGGGAATGATTTCCGAAGTGGAACTCGAAAATAAACTTATTTTTAACTTATATTGCGGCTTATTCCCAATGAAAATAGTAATTATTCTTGACATCTCTTATTGCAATACCATTTAATTTCTCTTACCATAAAAGATCTTATGGCTAATTCCGGCATTAAAGGAGAATGAAAATGACACATTGCAGCATGGCAATTCTCAGTTACTTTCCTAAAGACCTTGTAGCGCGATTCTGTCCAGAGATCATTTGATTCTGCGTGAGCTTTTACTACAACCCACTCAATCATTAAACCTTTGAATGCAATAATTGCTTTGAGAACTCTTCCTAGCGACACCTAAAAGTTAAAAAATATTAGATTGTATGTTCAAGTTAGCAGCCACATCTTTAGACATATAATTTCCAATTGTTTGGAAACTATTATAAATAAAAAAAATTATATTAACATTTTCAGTGCGCTGTACTTATATACAAGTATTTAAGTTCCTCGACACCAATAAGCACTCGTTAACCCTGTACCTATCTGGCAAAGTGTTTCAAAATATATAAAAATATATTAAATTTGATTTATGGTTTGAGTTTGGCACCACAAACGATTAGAAATAAACATAAAACTCATAAATCTAAAAGAAAGTGACTCTTGAATTTGTTGCTCGAAAGTTACATTGTTAGTTTGAGTACAGTCTTTTATAGCTAAGGTGTGGGGTGAGGTAAAAATCAGATTATCAAATATTTTATGTTTATTTAGAATAAAAAATTAACGAACAAACATGTAAAATGAAAGTATGTAAGAAGAATATATGAAATACTGCCAAAAATATTAGAACTGAACCCTGAGTAACCAGGTGTATTGTGAAAAATATAAAAACAATTTTTACTTTTAGTCAAACATAGTCGTATGTCGCATTTGCTGCATGCTATAACAGTAAATCCAGATGTACAATATCTTCACCTACCCTTGGTGATATGTTTGAGCCAATGGGCAACTGAATCCTGTGTAGTGGCTTTATCTGGTCACAGTGTAAGAGTGGATTGAATTTTATTTTTAGGCTGCAGGGAAGGTCTACCTCTTTTACTATATTTTCCTGTGCGTGAGAGAGAACTTGCTACTTGTAGTCTAAATTCTTTCAAAGGTATAGGTTTTACATTCTGAACAGTGCAGTCATTTTTATAGAGAATCCATGCATTTATTACACATATGTCCAATATCCAACTCAGAATGGGAAAATGCCATCTCTTGGCTCTACTTGGCATAAAGAGTTTGCCTTATCAACCCCCACCCCCCATGTGCTTGTTATATTGGGTAATTAGAGAGGGATAGAGTACATTTACTTTTCTTTTTTCAGTTTTACAGAATCTTGGTACATAAGTTAGGGGTTGAATCCCACTAAAAGTACTGTTAAAAATGCACATTTATTGTCAGTCCATTTAATATCAATAATTCCCTTTTCGGTATCAGACTTTATATATATATATATATATATATATATATATATATATATATATATATATATATATATATATATATATATATAATGATCCTCTGCTACGTTTCAACATTACCTTGTCGCTTTCCATTATACACCCTTGATTCTGTTTGCCTCAATTGTTCCCAAGCTTAGTATCCCATATTTTTCCTTCAGATAAATAAAAAGCTCCAGACCAAAAAACCAGTTGTCGCAAAAAATTACTGAATTTGTGGGATCAAAAATGGTCTTGCTCAAACTTATAACAACGCTAGTACCTACACTAAAATAAGTTACTTCTTCAATAAGCGCGTTTAGACTATTCTACAACTCAGAAAATGTGAAAGCTACTTGGTATGCAATAAAATCGGCAATGTAACCAGACACGCCAGATGGAGCAAACATTTTGTATCCCCACTTATGAGGCTTATTCTGAATATATTGCGTGGGATTCCCTGAACGAGTACCTTTATATGTAATTATAGTTTCGTTTATGGAATATTTTCAAATTTATGTTTCTGGCAATTAAATCTGACTGGTTAATACATGATTTAGATTTAGTGATGGAAAACTTTACCATTTCAAAAATTAAAGATTAAATGAAAGGAGACATATTTAGAACATAATTAGTTTTTAATAACACTTAAAAATGCAGTGCTTAAACTTACTTGAATCACAGGATTTGGTACCATTGGCCTATTAGTTGTAAAAGTTACATCAGGAAAGAGTCTGTCAATACTCGTTATTAAATTCTCTATTACCCTAAAATAATTAAAATATTGTGTAAAAAATCCCTTTTTAATCTTCAAACTCAAACTGCTTCACAAATGAAACTAAAAATATTAGCTACTATTATGTAGGCCATTATGAAATGTCATCTTTTGCAAATATGCAATCAATATAAGTATATAATTAAAGTCTAATAAGATATCTAAGAGACCCCAGCTCAGCATGATACTATTATTAGAGGTGTGAAATTACATAAACAAGGGATAGCTTCATAAAACAGGTAGATCCTCTGTTTATGGAATTTCACATTTCACACCTCTAACAATAGTATCATGCTGAGCTGAATATGCATGACTCTCTTAGATAGCTTTTTAGACTATCTTAAAACTAATAAAATATTACATTGGATAAAATTTAATATTTGTTATTTTTTTTTCACCATACTAATATTTTCTCTTAAATTAATGTGATTACAAGATACATGATCTTTAGAAAGAAACGAGAGGCAACAAGTCTTTCCTCTGTTTTACATGATAACTAAAGAAACTAGGACTAGCTTAATTTCTTGAAATACTGTACATAGAAAACATGCTGTCTCTATCATTATTAACTCTTGAAATAATTGCTTATAGCTTTTTTAAATCAGATCAAATTTAATACTGCAACAAAAGCAGGAATTAATATATAGAGCAGAATTACTTACTCTGGCAATACATTATGTTGACTTGTCTGTGTTTTTTCTTCTTTGGCAGTACTATAAGTTTTGTATGTCTTATTGAAAGAATTGGCTGCTAGGATGTTTCCTGCCACTGCACTATACTCCCGAATCTATAACATTTTAAAGTTATTAACTTTTAGGTATAAGAACAAGTAACAATATCAGAATTTGCTAGTTCAGCTCTAAATTCGTAAAGATAAAATGGTTGGCTCTTCCCTCTCTATATCTCAGAGTACTTAAATTCAATTTAAACAAATTTGTATTTCATAAAAAAAACAGACAACTCCATAATCACTGTAGGAACTTATGTATTTATTACCTCAATATTTTTGCAGGAGTGAGTGAGAGAGAGAGAGAGAGAGAGAGAGAGAGAGAGAGAGAGAGAGAGAGAGAGAGAGAGAGAGAGAGAGAGTGAGAGAGAGAGAGAGAGGAGAGAGAGAGAGAGAGAGAGAGAGAGAGAGAGAGAGAGAGAGAGAGAGAGAGAGAGAGAGAGAGAGAGAGAGAGAGAGAGAGAGAGAGAGAGAGAGAGAGAGAGAGAGAGAGAGAGAGAGAGAGAGAGAGAGAGAGAGAGAGAGAGAGAGAGAGAGAGAGAGAGGAGAGAGAGAGAGAGAGAAAGTATCAATACTGGGCCATTGATATCAGAAATTAAAATTGTAATCTTGTGTGCTACACTACAGTATGTTGTAGCCTTAAACTTAAATTATTTTGAACTTTTGATCAAATGATAAGGTTGAAATCGAGCACAGTTTATTAATTAAATCTTGCGCAAGTACTTTCACTTCTTAGAGCATCTTCAGAGGCATTTCGTCAATTTTGGCCTATCCAACAAACATGGAATGTTATAAACATAAAATTGTACATTATACTACACTACACAAGGACAAACAGTTTAAATTTTTTAAAAAAATAGAAGCTACATTATGGTTGGCATCAGGAGAGATAATGAGATATATTCTCTCTAAGAGATTCTCTCTCCTGATGCGAACCATAATGTAGCTTCACCTTTTTTTAAAATTGTTAATTACTTTAACTTAATTTTTTTGACAAATTTACCTCTTGCAGATTTTTTCTCATGGATGTATAGATTTTCGTAAATGCTATATTACATTTATTTGTTTAAAAAAAATCTAAATTTTTGTTCATAGCATTTATGGCTGTTTGTTTCAATAGACCAAAAATGTTACCAAAATTATCCTTTAATAGATTATTCTTTAAAAACCCTGTATTTTATTATTAAAATCACTAATTTCACCAGTTCTCCCATATCTAGACACTACTGAAAAATACATAACGCATTTTTTTTTTAACTTAATATTTGACTCCATTTTATAATGACCAGTAAAAAATACTGGGGCTCTGTTGTTACGTGGTAATAATAGAATGTCTGTAGTTAAGGGTTAAGATACTGAACCAGTACTAATCATTTACTATTTTTTTTATATTCATTGTAAAATAAACAACTTTATGGCTAGTCGCAATATGAATATAAAGCAAAATGCCATTATTTATGAAAATTTTGAAGAAATAAATTATTTACAATTGTGATCTTTTTTTGTAAAGATCACTCATTAGTTAATAACTTACTTTATCAGTCCATTTGTAGCTATTTACAAGTTGTCCATACAAAGCTTGTCTTTCTTGAGTTGTCTCTTGGCTAAGGTATGTGGTATTTCCTAAGCTAAAAGCTCCAGGAGGTGGTGTCAAATTTGCTACTGCATTTTCTACATCCCTAAAACATCATCCTGTTTATTTTAATTTTTAGAAAAATGTAATAAAATGGAGTGCTTTATGTATCTTCTTATGTTTATGATATAAGAAGGTTAATATATAGCCCTAATCATCACATATTGAAGTGCTCTTCTAAATTGATAAATTTGTCACATCTTTACAGCTGCATGTAATATGTGTATATACCTCAAAGTTATATACCCTATAATTCAAATTACTTTACCTTCCTATACAATGAAATTACTGTAGTTATTAGATTACTTCTATTTAATGTATAATAGTTTTAATATGTACTATTTTCTACACATACCTTAAATTATTATTCACAGTTGTTAAAAGCTCCTGAAGTTCGTAAATAAACTTTGTTTCCTTTCCGTCATCTCCATGATCTGCTCTTAGGCCATTACTAACTGACTCGAAGACGCTTCTCACATTAGATCTTAAAACTTTTACAGCATTTAAAGCCGAATTTAGCTGATCTATATCTCTATCCATACTATAAATTCTATCTTAAAATATCCAGTTCAGATAAAAACATTAAACTACTCCTTCTCCTTCTCTGACATTAAGTTATCCTAACCTATCAACTATCAACAATCAACATCAACGCATCAACGCCATCAACTTCTTTTTAGCAGTATGAAGACTGTGAAGTTAGTAAAGACATTTAATCAAGGCAGTGATTTTCTTTCTACCTCAGAAATTCACGAACAACAAATAATACCAATCGCACATAATTAATGGTCATAACCAAAACTTCTTATTTTTTCTTCAAACAAATAAAAAAACCAATATTTCCAACTTTTTATGGGACAAATACAAACAAATTAGAAATGTTTGGAAAGGTTTTTAAAACCCCCGCTCATTGTGACGTCAAAACTTGGCATAGAGTGATGAAAATTAACGTTGATTAAGTGGCTGTACGTGTTTGTTTAATGTCACTTCATAAAAACAAAAATAAAAAAAAATGTTTGGGGTGAACCACCTTGGGGTTATAAAAAAAAATAGAAACCTTCGTGGGCTCATGCATAACAACTTTGCTACAGATTATCACATGATCAAATGCATAGTTTACAATTCTATTTATAAAGGACATACAGACAAACATTCATTTTTATATTATAATATATAGATTAGATTCATTTAGACTCCAATAACGTATTTAGGTAGATTCTGACTCGATACTCGATTTGCTGTGATTGGTCACAGCATAAGGGGTGCCTATACTGTGGATTGGTCAGCATCAAGAACGGTTGACTAAAATACATCTGTTTATTGTCCTTGGGCCGGCATCACGGTTCGTGAACTTGGAACTGGAACCGTGGGTCAGCATGAAGGACAGTAAACACAGGATCAGGATCAGGATGTAGTCAACCGTTCTTGGGTCAGCATCAGAGAACTTTCGATTGTTCGTAGTTCTCTGTCAGCATCTTCATCTGATCACAGAATACAACAGTTGGGATGGTGTATTCTGTGATCTGATCGATCTGATTTTGAATTTTTCAGGTTATGTATTTCTCTGTTTGGCGTTTGGCCACGACACTCACGACAGTATAGATAGACAACAAGTTGTTGTCTATACTGTGGTTTGGCGCTTAAGACTCACTAAGACTTAAACCACAGCTTAAACCAAATTAAACATCTAATGATTACATAGGTCCATAGGTGGTTTTATACCAATTTGCCCAAGCACACAGACAATTTTAATTTAAATTTTTCTTATTTATTTTTAAAAATATGTTGAATTGTTTTAAAAATCTGTTCGTTACAACACCATATTTAATTACCTAAGACTTTGTTTTAGCAAACAATTATGGATTCTGCCTATCCATCTATTTCAACAAGCTGTGAAATTAACTCAGGAGCCTGCCATCTTTGCAGCAAAATATTTAAAAATGTGGAATTACGAAATCGTCATATCAAAACAATACATAAAATAGATGTGTCCAAAAAGAAAATTAATCACATTATTTGTCCCTTATGTGAACAAGAAACTAATTTAAAAAACCATGAGAACTTACGAAAACATCTAAAGGAGAACCACCAGGTGAGTATTGAATTAATAACTTTTGAATTTTCTAGTTTACAAGAATATGAGACATGGAAAGACATGCAGAAATTTGAGACAAGTTATGTTAAACAGAGAGCAGTTCATAAAAATGAGTATAAGGTATTATACTATGCATGTAACAGAAGTAACTTGAATGGTAGGTCCAGTACTTTGTTACTTCAAATAATTAAAACTTATACTAATCTATATTTAGGATATAAGCCCAACTATAAAATTAGGACAGAGAAATCTGGTGGATCAATTAAAATTAAAGGAGTGTGTCCCTCCAGGCTGATTTGCAAACTGAGAGATGAAGGACAAGTTTCAGTCAGTTATTGGAAAACACATGCTGGACATAAAGAGGAATTAAGAACCATGCATCTGTCAAAAGAACAAGAAAAAATGGTTGTGGGGAAGTTAATGTCTGGGGTGCCACCCAGGAGAATTTTAGAAGATTCAAAAAAATTGGAAACATCAAAACCAGGAAGACTTGCCTTATTAACAAGTAAGGATCTCAGAAATTTGTCCAGGAAGTATAATATACACAAAAAACAAGATGAAAATGATATGGTTACAACGACCTTGATTCAGGAATGGAATGCTAACAGCAATAATTATGTTTTCTTATTCGAGGAGGAAGGTAAATATAAAAAAAATTTTTAATCCCTACCACAATTCCAATTAATCCTAATCACATTTGACTTGTGTGAATTATTACCCTTGCATGCCTCGTAACAAAGCTTACTCTTTAACACATTCAAAAACATTCATTCTTCAATATATAATATACAATAAACATTTTTAAATAATATATCTGCATGTGTAAGTTTTAAGTTATTGGATTTTTATATCAAAGCTAGTTTTGTTATGGAGGTGGTGGTGGTTAATGAGGAAAATTTACTGATTTAATTGTTACCTTTGCCTCACTCTTATAATAAATCTCACACTTATCAGAAATCAACAACTTTCATCCTTTAAATCCCTATAGAGTTTTAAGTTATTGTCTTTTTATCATCATTATCTGCTTTATGGGTCTTGGCATGTTCAAGAATACTTCTCCATTCCGATCTATTTTACACTTTGCCCTTCCAATTTTTGATTTTTAGTTTTAAAATTGCAATGTCTTGTTTTATTTGATCCTTATATCTAATGTGCTGTCTTTCTCTTGTTCTATGTCCAACTGGCATTTATTTGTTTATTTTGGAAGGTATTTCATCTCCTATCCTTTCCACATGTCTCTTTTTTGGAAGTCTTCCTATGTGTATGAATGTTATGATATTCAGATCCTAGTATGCTCAGTATAGTTAAAAGGTATATCTTCTTCTCCACATACAATTTTCTTATTGTACAAGTTGATTATCCGCTTAATTATTACATATGGCATTGAAACATGGACTCTCAACCAGCAGGAAATCAATAAGCTTCTAGTATTTGAAAGAAAGGTTCTCAGAATAATATTTGGCTCTCAAAGAGATGAATTCACAGGGGATTGGAGAAGACGCCACAATGCTGAATTGGTGACTATATGGAACTGAAAACATAGTTAGACATATCAAGGCAAACTGAATAAGATGGGCAGGTCACGTGGTACGATCAGAGGATAACAGTGTTAAAGACAGTGATTTTTGAAAGACCAGATGGTAGAAGATCAATATGCTGACCGAGAAATAGATGGAAGGATGATGTTGAAGCCGATTTATCTAGAATTGGGGTACAACAATGGGAAATAGAAGCTCAAGATCGTAGAGGATGGAGGGTGATAGTGGATGCGGCGAAGACTCTCCCCGAGTTGTAAAGCCAGTGAAGAAGAAGAAGAAGAAGACATACGATTTTCTTTTACTCATTTGTATATATACAGTATATTTATGTGGTTTCACTTCAGTAGTAGTCATTTAGCTTTCTTCCCTTTTAGTTAGTGTCCAGATTTCAAATCCATATGGGCTTATTAAGGTTTTATATAATTGGCACTTAGCTTTTTCTTGTTGTATTATCTGATCTTAGTTGTTTAACTACTAACCCTGTTTTAGATGATGTTGAAAGGTTTTTGGGAGAAACTTCAATTAACAAATCAAGGCATGAGGAGGAAATTAATGAGTTTGTTAGAGAGAAGCTAGAACAGACAAATGTGATCCAGGTAAAAACCAATCGAAGTCTTCAAATGGAAAACTTAATGGAAAACCTAACAAATTTCATGGAAGAATTAGACAACGAAAGTTTTACCAAATTTATGAGAGTGATTCAAGGAACAATGCATAAGGCAAAGGAAGAATTTCAGGCAAAGGCAAAGAATATTCCAAAAAAGCGAAAAATGGAGGACAGGAGTATTTTCCTTCCAATAAAAAAAGGATCTGAGTTATATTAAATGTACTGGGCCCTAGGCAAGGTTTAGAGGGGTTTTACATTTGCTATTCCAACAATAAATCCCCCCTTCTTTGATTTCCCAGATTTTTAACAAAGAATAAAGATATTTTATAGGTAACTATTTAGTGTTTCATTTGGATTTGGTTTGCAATAGTTATTTCCAGTCAACATTTGTTTAATTTTATTCAGACAATAGCACTCAATTCAATTTAGTGTATAGTTCTAGAAATAAAAAACAACAGCAATTTTTATTATAAGACAGCTAAGGAAAAATTTGGAGTGACAGAAAAAGATTTGCACATGGTATTTGTTAATCTTGAGAGGGCATGTGACAAAGTTACTTAAAGAGTGCTGGCTGAATATGTTAGTGGCGCAAGGTATGTATGATAGGCTAACAATTATGTGTCAGTAGCATTAGAACAAATGCAGGCGAGACAACAAATTTTGTGTGAAAGTAGGCTTCATCAGGGTTTTGTGTTAAGGCCATATTTATACTCATTTCTGCTGGAAAAGATAACAGCTGAACTTCAAGGGAAGGTCCTTGATCTTTAAGGTATGCAGATGATGCTGTGTTGGTAGGAAAGTCTGAGAGATAAGTCAAAGAAAGGCCAGAGCAGTGGTGATAGGCGCTTGAAGATAATAGATTAAAATTAAGTAGGACATACAAAAAAAAATTTGGAATATTCTTGTAATGGGTTAATAAGCCACAATTGAAGTTTAAAATAAGTATATTGACATTTCAACTTCCACTTCAGAAATCATTTTCAAAATACAAAACATTAATAATTAACAAATAATTTTCATGGGTTTAAAGTTCTCCAATGTCCTCCACATCTTCCACTTAGCTGACTCAGCCACCTATCATCATCACGACCGGGCATTTCTGCACTTCCACTATCTGCTGGAGTGTCAACTGATCCATTTTGATGCTCTGCTGAGATATCTTTACAAAAATCTTCACTATTCTCCATAATTAATTAATATCGATAAGTAAACAATTTTAAAATTCATGAAACAATTTACAATAATTGATAATATCCTCGTATGTGTATTTTCTATACATTATTTACCATTAACTTTATATTACATACTTTTTAGATATTCTCAAAACTACTTGATACATACTTGATTTGTTCACCAAAATATTATTTTCATATATATTTAAAACAGACTGTGCCACTATCTCGTGTCAACATTTCGTGAATACCATTATTTATTTATTTATTTATTCCACAAGAAACACATTTTACAGAATAAAATGTAATTACAAGTAGGGATTTTGACATTAGATATACCTACATGCTAAGATAAAGTGATCGAGGCAGGTAGAAAGTTAGATTTAATTGCTTTGATGTTGGTGTTGAAAATATCTATGTCGCTATTTTTCTTTAGTATTATATTGCACTGCCTCATCATGTTGTTTATGGGCGAGGAGTCTGTCTCACAAATAAAAACAGCCCTCTATTACTTAACCTTAAGTTAATCTTAGGTACCAAGAACTTTATATAGTTGATCAAGAATAAGTCTTTATATTTTAAGTTATTCACAATATAATTTCTGGAGACGTTCAGCTGGAAAATCTAGACTAGAAAGAGTAACGAACAACAGAATAAGAGAAATTATGAAAGTAAAACATATAATAGTAGACGATATTGGTACCCAACAACTCAGATGGTACGGTCATGTACAGAGAATGTCTGAAGAACGTCTCCCAAAACAAGTCTTAATGTGGACTCCTCCCCGCCTTAGTTGGAGAGAAGGCATCAATAGAGAAATGAAAGACAGACATAGAAGAAGACTTATGGATGAATCAGTGGCGCACCGAGGGGGGGTTTTGGGGGTTAACCCCCCCCCCCCAGGACCCTATTCCGACACTGTTACTTACACATTTTAAGGACTCAAAATGGAGGTAACATCATAAAAAAAATTTTGGTGACCAACCAAAACCCCCCCTCCCAGAGGCAAATTCTAGGTGCGCTACTGGGATGAATCGAGAGGAGTGGCAACTGGGTATCGGAATACGTAGGAGAACGTTTTAAACCGATCTATATTATATATATCATAAATGATATTGTTAACATAGGTTTTTGGGTTACTAAATAAAACACAAAGTCTTATAGAGATAGAATCTTATTGCGTTCAGGAAACTTTACATATTTCGTAATTTCCATAATTTTATAACATAATTCTAACCTAATATATTCTCATTATTCAGGCAACAGTTTCTCACTCATCCATCATCAAATTACATTATCATTTATTAGTGCGTCCCCAAAAATTGCTTAGTCCATAATAAAGACATTAAAAAGCTTGGAAGATTTATAGTACCTACAGTTAATATTTTTGTCTGTAACTGTCTCACGAAAAACATTAACTGCTTTAAAAAAACTTTTAATCAAAATAAATGTTATGGAAACATATAAAAATTTTATTAAATATCACCTCTTGTCAGTTTATTAAATCAATTATTTTTAATGATAATACCCCAGTGATGATGATGTGAATTAAACGAGAAAGTTTAATCCAGGTAAAACGGACGTAATTACACCTAAAATAGGGGCAAATTATCTTAATCTTCTCTTTTACTATTTTTCCCAGTTTATGATAGCTATATTTTTAAATAATTTACCCTTTAGGCTAAAAATATCTCGTTAGAAGGGTAGGTACTCGATATTCACATTGCTTTTTGCTGACAACCAAGTAGGTATAATTAGAAAACTTAATCTTTATACTTCACATCTTCACACTATCAACAAACTGGACCAAATATAAATATCTAACATCAGAATATACGTAGAATGAAATGGTTGGAACCGAAAACTTGTTACTAGAAGTAACATTTACAGTTCAAGTAGGACAACATATTTAGGAAATAAGAAACAGTAAACAAAATAACTAAATACTACAATTTTGTATGACAAAGTCATTCGTAGAAAAAGAAAAGAATTTATGGTAGTATTGTGAAAAAGTAGTGCGAATCTGGAATATAGCATACCAAATTCGATCTTAAACGAGACACAATGACAATGGCTGAAGATTATGGCAAATAATGGATCTGCAGGAATATAATATAATCCTGTAGAGGCGTGGAAACAATTCCAAGATAATTATATCCCGTTTAATTTCATTTTAAAGTAAAAATACGCACTTTATTGCTCCATGCAAACGCTTTCTACGCGATATATGATTAGTTGAGATATTCTTTCTTCTATGTTGCGCAAATTCAAGTAGTTTTGCACTAAATTGGTAGCAAGCGACCTAAATATCGTCTGACTTGTTAGTGGTAGATTAGATAAGAGTCAAGCAATGGCACTTTGATAGATAATAAACGTGACTCTGGCGATCAAGTACGGGTGTGTTACCTAAACTGCGTTTATATAAGTAGAGTCACACGAGAAGTATTTATAGAAATATAACTCTCAATGTTTTTTAATTTTTTTTCCAATCAATCTGACTAGCGTGACAGATTATTGCCAGCAAACCCTCTTGACAAGTCAAAAAATTAACACAAAAAACTCAATAGATGGGTAGGTCTTTTCTGAGCTTCGTAATTCTTTCCAATCATTAAAAATATAGAAATCAGGATTGAAAAACAAAACAAGAATTAATAATTTTGGCAGTGATAATTATGAACACAGTAAAATCAGTTATATATCTATTAATATCAAAAAGAACATATCTTGTTTTGTGAATCTTCTAAACTTTTTGTCTTATTTTGAGAAAAAGCACGTGTCTTCTGGGACGTACTAAAATTGAAATATATCTTTCATTTTTACCAAAAAATCTGATGAAATTAAAATTGATTTAATTTACACAAATATACCAAAACGTTTTAGAGAGGAACGTAATCCGTACTCTCAATAAAATTTTGAAGACTTAGAATAATTTTAAAAATATTGTTTACTACTAATACCAACTTATAATGCAGATGTTTTTTTATATATAAACAAACAAGTATGTATAGCGAAATAAATTATATATTTTATGAGGATACATAAATTGTTCTCATATATTATGAGGAAGATAAAACCAATACATAATTATGTTATAAATTATAATTTTGACGTAACTGTATGTTTGTCTGTTTAGTATAAATAATTGTCAAGTTAGTTCCAGATACCCAGTTTTTTCCACGTAAGAATTTGTTAAATTATCTAAGTATGTGTATTTGGTGCTGTTTTTTGACAATTCTTAGATTTTCAGGTTTCAAATGTTTGTTTTCCACCGGTAAACTTATTGCTGATTATAGAGAACTTTATAAATGATGCAGATGTTTTGGTATGTCGGAGAAATTATTTACGATCTATACAGTAAGCTATAAAAAAATGGGAAAACTCAATAAGCCTCTAACGATGCGAGCTAGAGGAGATGGAAGGCCAACGATCGTATAAAACAGGATCCGCAGCACGAGAGAGTTCCATCGAGTTCCATCAGAGTGTTAATCTATATTAACAACTCCACTGGGCCTTTGGGTGTTGACTGAAGATCAAGTGTTTTGCTAGAGTGTTGATCTACTGGCAGTTCCTTACCAATCTTAGAATGTTGATCTGACATAGACCTATTCTGTGCTTAAATGTTAATTAGTCACTTCCCACTCCTCGCTGTAACGAATGTTGATGGATTCGTTCTCCTCTAAATCGTCCTTTTTTTTGTTCACCGTGTGTATATTAACACACCATAATTGTCGTTTCAAGTGTATGACATTAATTCTATTTTATTTTTTGCAGGTATTAAACAGTGGAGCTATTGAGTTGTGCGTCGACATCGTCGCCGTAGAATTTAAATTCTCTCTCGAATTGTCATTTATTTCTTTTAAATATATTTGTATTTTAATTAAACCCGAGTTTTACTGAGTCTGCTCTCTAAATGAGTTGTCACAAATTGGCGCCCGTGCAGAAGTAAAGCACTACAAATTGGCGCCCGAACAAAAGTGGAAATACCGCTTCGTCCAGTAATGACAGACAGACACAGCACCGGGTGCCATGACAGGTACGTCGTGAATATACCGCCTGTCCAAAGAAGAATTGCAGCTCGACGCCAAAATGGTCGGTTTAGATTCCAAAAGACCCATCAAATATTTTAGATTATGACTAGGAGATATTTTTTAAAGATCACGGGGATCTGATAAAAACCGAATAAGACCGGAATAGGAACCGAATCCGAAAAATAACCTAACCCGAATATAAACCGATTTAAACCCGAATAGAAACCGAACCAAATAAGAAATATTTAGAATATGCTACAATTATTTCTCAAAGAAAAGGGAATGTAACGATGTGCATCTCCTAGTGCACTGAAATGTTCCGCTGGAGCGGAACGAGCTTAAGATCAATAAGAGACTCTCTGGCAAAATCCAACTGCAACAATTAAACTATTTTGGACGTCGTGAGGTCAAACACAGACAAAAGGAGAAGGCTTATCTTTCAATGGAAGGTAAAGGCTAAAGACCACGAAGAAGATCTCAAAGGAGATGGATTGACCAAATGCACGATGTAAGAGATAGAAATCTATGGAGACGGACCATGCAGGGGTCAAGACTGAAGAGAGATGTTACTATTATGCTTTAGTAACATCTCTCTTCAGTTTTGACCCTGTGGAAGGGATGTATTGGTCGTCGTGATATCGTGAATGGTCTGCCTCCTCATACTGCTATATGCTATACATTCAATAAAGGTCTACCTAGTGTCATGTTATATTTATTCTATCTTGTACGGTATTAAGAGGGCACCTTGTCAGGAGCTATGGAAAAGGGAATACAAACATTTGAACTGATATATAAAAGAATTTCCTAATGAAATGTCCTTATTTTAGCACTAAAATCCATTAAATTATAGTAGAGGTAATCATGTACACTTTTTTATATTTAATCGTTTGGGAATATATAGCACACCAAGTACCTTTCAAAAAGTATCGCAATAATATTTGCTTCATTCTTATTTTATGTTTTGTTTCTACGAAAGCTAAAATAATATTTATATGATAATTATTAAAACATTAGAAATAACTTCCAGCACAAAATCAGAGATGATTTGAATATTAATGTAAATGTATTTTACACAAATAAAACCCTTTGTTACTACATATGAGATAATACGAAATACTTAAAGTTTACATATTGCCTTCTTCTGTATTTTTTAAATCTACTCTTAAAACAAAATTTAAGTATGTCCTGTTATGATAAAAACAATTTGACTGAACTTCAGTAACTTCTTGCTTAAAATAACAACTTAACAGCCCACATATAGGAAGAATGTGACATCTGCATTATAAATTTGGTTCTACTAAAAGTGTACTTGTTCTAATACTAGCAAATGCACGCAACATGTTCTCAGAAACGATCTTAACAGAATAAAAAAAATAATCTACACTTCATTCATTTTTTGTTGAATATTATTATGATTATTATTTAATATGTAACAATATTTACATTTAGAATAATCATTTGCTCCACAGTGAAGCAATGGTGTTCTGTTAGTACTGGAAAATCAAACAATAGTGGTAGTACAGTTAGACATATAAAAATAATCAATTATTATATGTATGGTCCATATTGTTTTTCTTTATTGTAAAAAGCAATAAGTTTTATAAAAATAATGTTTCTGCACTTGGATTATAATACTACGTTTACGGGTATCTTATATTTGACAATGGTATATTGCTTTAGTGGTTTGTACTGTCGAAAAGTGTCAATGCAATGGGAATACTACAAGAGATAGGACAAACATATCACACTTTTTGGAAAAGTTACACAAATGAATAACAAAACTTTCTAAAATATGACCAGATATATTTAATATTACTATTTACGCAAAATTAAGTAGAATACAGTAAGATGAGGCTACGTGCAACTCTAATTTTGACGAATGGATAATACAAAAGGGGACTTTCGTATTAGCCACAATAATACAAAATGAGTCTTACAAGTAGCAATAACAAAATTACAATAACAAGTCTTATAATGAAGCAAATAAGGTGATAGTTGTGAGACATTGAATAGCTAAGATTTATAATAAAAATAAAGATAAATGCACTGAAAGCTTCTGCAAAAATTACAGTAGCTGAAGTGACTAAAATTGTCAAGTAAAATTTAGAAACACTCTTTTTCTCCTTTATGTGTCATCTCCTCTAAGAAGGTTGGCAACCATCATGGCAATTCGCACTTTCGATACCTCTGCTCTAAAGAGGTAAGCAGAAGTGCAGTTAAACCAAGCTCTCAAATTGTTTAACCAGGAGATGCGTCTTCTTCCGCGACTTCTCCTACCCTGTATTCTTCCTTGAAGTATTAATTGCAGCAAGTTATAACGCTCGCCCCTCATGACATGTCCCAGATATTGCAGTTTTCTGACTTTAATTGTATTTAAAACCTCTTTATCTTTTCCCATTCTTCTCAACACCTCGACATTCGTGACTCTATTCACCCAACTTATTCTTAATATTCTTCTGTATGCCCATAACTCGAAGGCTTCTAATCTGTGTTCTTACAAATACTAGGAAATAATTATAGACGAGGCTGATCAGATCATAGAGATTTGCTCTATGTATCAGAATATATTAAAAATCTGATAAAAACACCATATAGAGGGTGTCTATTGGGGCACAGAGTAGGATCAGGATATTTGGACCAAAATATGGGTAACCAAATCTTCTTCTTCTGGTGCCGTCTCCACTAATGAAGGTTGGCTATAACCATTGCAAATTCGTCTCTATCTTATGCTTTTCTTAAGAGCGTCTGTATGTTTAACACGGTCCAGTCGCGAATGTTTTTCAGCCAGGATATTAGTCGTCTACCTGGACCCCTTTTTCCTTCGATTTTACCCTTCATAATCAGCTGCAACAACTCGTACTTATCGTTTCTAAGTATATGCCCCAAATATGTTGTCTTTCGCCTTTTAATGGTGGTCAAAAGTTCTCTGTCTCTTCCCATTCTGTGCAACACCGTTTCGTTCGTAATATGATCGGTCCATGGTATCTTCAAAAGTCTCCTAAAAAGCCACATCTCAAATGCTTCCAGTTTTCACATTAGGTTAACATTAACAGTCCAGGCTTCGACACCATAAAGAAGAATAGAGTGGATCTAACATTTTACCATCCGATATCGGATTTACAGATTGAGTCTTTGGTTACTCAGAAATTTCCTCATTTTCAAAATGGTTGCTCTTGATTGCTCTATTCCTGAGCGAATTTCTGATTTCGGATTCAGATCTTTCATAATCCAGACTTCTAAGTATTTCATTTTGTCCACTTTCTCAATGTCTTCATTTTTTATCTGAATCCTTGTAATGACTTTGCCCCTCTTACTGATAACCATGGTTTTTGTTTTCTTTATGTATATTGTTAAACCAAACTGTTCGCCAGTATCACAAATTGTGTTTAGTAACGTCTACAGGTCTGTCTCACTTTCAGCGATAATGACTGTATCGTCAGCATAACGGATGTTATTTATATTTTCACCATTTATCTTGATCCCTTCTGTACAGTTTTCAAGTACTTGCGTAAATAACTCTTCGGAATATATGTATATTAAATAGTAAAGTACACAGCCCTGTCTCACTCCTCTACTTATCTGTTGCACATCCGTGCTATTTCCATCTAATGTTACCACAGCCTGTTGGTTCCAATATAGATTTCTCATCTTGTTAATGTCATTTTTGTCGAGTCCTTTTCTCTTTAGACATTCCATGAGAATTTTATGTTTAACTTTGTCGAAAGCTTTCTCATAGTCTATAAACGCAACGAAAAGATCTTTTTGTTGGTCTCGACATTTTTGGGCAAGAGTTACGAAACTATACAGAGCTTCCACTGTTCCGAAGCCGTTACGAAAGCCAAACTGTCTATTACTCATATCCGCTTCGCACTTTCTGAATATTCTTGCATGTATAATCTTTAAAAATGTTTTTAATAAGTGTGACATTAAGCTGAATATTCTAGAATCATTACAGTGTTTGGGGTTCTTGGTTTTTGGTAGCGGAACAAAGGTCCATAGCAGCCATACTGTAGGTATCTTACCAGATTTGTATATGTTATTAAAGAGTATACTTATTGCACTTAAATTGTCTTCGTCTATACGTTTTATTAGCTCGATATGAACTTCATCTGGCCCAGGGTCTCTGCCAGATTTCGAGTTGTTTATAGCATGTTGGACTTCAGATTTTAATATTATTGGAGCTTCCTCGTTATCAATTTATGTTGGTTCCGTTCTTGTGTCCATGAAAAGTTCTTCAATATATTTAGTCCATACTGGTTTTATTTCAATTAGGTTATTAACAGGTTTATTGTTTTTGTCAATTAATTGGTTAGGTGTATTTGTTATTGATTTTACAGATAATTATTTCACCTTTTTATGAAAATTATAATAATAATGCTTTTTCTGCAATTCTTTCACTTCGATGCTTGTTTCCATCATCCACTTTTCCTTAGCCTCTTTTATTTTGTTCCTTATTAATTTATGTTTTTCTCTGTGTTTATTTGGGTTTTGTTTCTATATTATCTTTTTTGTTCCATGATTTCCAGTATTTTTTGAGTCATCCAAGGTTTTAGGCTTTCTGTTTTCTTTTGTAGAGTTTCTTTCTCTGTTTTTATGACAGAATCTTTGATTTTGCTCCACATAATGTTCACATTCTCAGTGTTTCTCATTTCTGATGTTAATTTCTTCATTTCTTGATTGATACAAGTTGAAGCCTCAGCACGGATTTCATTATCTTGAGTAACTGAGCATTCACCTTAGAATATTTGGATTTTATTATCTTTTTTACCCTCAGTTTCATTTTTGAGACAAGGAACCAAATGTATTAATACAATATTGCCGTGGAAAATCATACATTGTGTTAAAATTCAATTTTTTTTCGTTTTTACTTTCTAATAATTTCATTCCATACTTAAAGTTATTATCAATGGGCATAGGTGGACATAGGTACAATTTTAGAAAAAGAATATTATTTAATTCATTCTTTGACATTGTGTGTGATTCCAGATGATGAAATAGAGTCTCAACTATTTTTGACGAAGCCTTATGTTGATTATGATTAGAAACTATGTTAACATCTCATAATATTTTATGTTATATTGGTATTTTAACACGATAATTTCAAACGTTTTAACAACTGTATTTTTTCCACAACTACATTTTTAAGGTATTTACGATCAAAACCCATGTTTTGATAGAATAAAAAGGTCATAAAAATACCAATTTACCATACGTTTCCCACGAAAAGTCTTAAAAAAACTTGCAATATGGGAAAATTTGGTAAAAAAGGTAAGTAAAATGTCGAGAAGTCCTACACCTGTCACATTGTTGCCAGACCGAGATTACCGAATGGAACGAAAAGCTCATTTGATTTGGTTGGCCCATTTATAGAGCTATAAAATAATTATAGGTAAACACGATAAAATGACGACAAAAAGGTTTTCATATTAACGCATTATAGAAAATGTTGACAGGAATTCTTACATTAATTAAATTAAATAAGAAACGATTGTATTATTAACATTAAAATGAAACCACTTTATATAGAAACAAAAGTTGTACTACCACTATAAATCGTAATATGAAATGCAGCTCCGAAATTTGGTGCTATATTATTATCTAATTGACTATAAGTACGGATATAACGGGCAAATAGCTCTCCAGTGGTGGTGCTGCAATTCTAATTTAAATTAGTGCAACTACACGCTTTCTTATGTATTGTTTGTGCATTTTTAAATGTTTTTATTTAGTTAGTATATTTACTATCTCATTATTTTAAAATCAAACAAACATATTCTATATCATAATAAAAAGCTTTTTAAGGACGTCTCCAGAATGCAGGAATATAGATTTCGTGTTATTGTATAAGCTGAATATTAGAAGTTTTAAACGGATTAATAAACTAGATAAAACTAAAAATTAAAATGTCTAAATTAGTTTTTCTTGCAATTTTCTTAGCGCTACTTTAGCAGTGATAACGATCAAGGCGATATGGTGCAGCTTAATCATCTTTATTCTCAAAATGTGTTTGTACCTTTTTATCCTCTGTGCTTTTATTGTTTTTATTATATTCCCATTTTCAACAATTATTGTATTTCGTGATTCATTTCTGTTCATATTTTGTTTTAGTTTATAGCAATTTTATTTTATGTGGAAGTCTATACTGACACTTATTTATTTTCAGTATGAGTATACATCAATTAAAATTTGTTAAATTCATTTTGTATTTATATTATTTATTACATTCAGGCTGATTCTCCTAGCTGATGTATACTCTGTGACTGTAACCACTTTGGCGGGAGCCAATGCTACCATAAAAAGAGCTGCTGAGAATGTGGAGCTGAAAATAACAATTCATACAACTAAAAACCTTAAAAACTACTGTACTAAACGAAGATGAGTTAAAACACTGCTCTAATTTAAAAACTTGGCTAACCAGGTATGTAACAACAGTTCAATGGGAGAAGAAATTAAGGCAAGGATAGCGGATGATGCATTTTACATCAATCAATATTTGTTTCTTTCTACCAAAAAAAATTTTAGCTGCTGAAAACATTAAAATGAAAGTAAACAAAGTTTAGTAGTACTCTAATGAGGCCGAAACTTAAACTCGTAAAAGACAGAGAAAGGTTGCAATTTCATAGAGTGAAGATAACTACTTAAATGAGAGAGAAAGAGATTAAGAAAGATCTACAGAGCCATTCATGAGCAAGGCATAAGAAGTAATAGCGAAGTACCGTTATTGATTGAAAAATCTGATGTGAGAGCAAAGGTCAAAGTATCCAAGCTAACATGAGCATCGCATGGAAAGAATGTCACAAGTTGCTAACGGCTAAATAACTCTATAAAAACTTCAGTAGGCAGAAAGCATCAAGGTAGATTGAATCTTTGCTGGATCTATGATATCGACGAAGATTTGAGGAAGCTGTAAATCAGAAATAAGATTCTAGGCAGTCCTAGAATATCTGCATCTTCCCCAGGTGGTAGCAGCCAAGCCGTCCACGAGCTGCGTTAGCTAATTAAGTATATCTGATATCTAGTACCAAGGCAATCAAACCTGCGAACTCTACATCCCTCCCTATACAATCCCCAAAAAATAGCAATTCGTCAACAGCAACTGTCAGAGTACACAATGAGCTCACTGAAAACTTTACGATAGCCCAAGGATTAAAGCAAGGAGACGGGCTGGCACCGACACTATTCAACCTGACCTTGGAATATGTGATAAGACAGCTGAATATAGGAAGAGGTAATCTCCTAACAAATAAATCAATACAGATTGCCGCCTATGCCGATGATATCCTCATCATGTCTCGCAGAACAGAAGAGGCGGCAGAAATATATTCACAATTAAAATCAAAGGCAAAAGAGACCGGACTAGAAATAAATATTCAAAAGACAAAAAAGTTAACACAGGCAAGAGCTAGGGGAAATAAACGCACAGTTGAATTAGAGGACGATATTGAAACGGTAGAAAGTTTCACATATTTAGGAGTTGCATTAAACACGGATGGAACAGAAGAACCAGAAATCCAAAGAAGAATAGTAAAGGGAAACAAAGCTTATTTTTCACTCAATCATGTGTTTCCCTCCAAAAACACACTACTTCTATTGGAGATAGAAAATCAGGGTCTACAAAACTATTATCAGACCAATAGTATGTTATGCATGCGAGACATGGGTGATGACAGAAGAGACAAAATGAAAACTGGAAGTCTTCGATAGAAAAGTCCTAAGAAAGATATTTGAACCTATTAACGAAAACGGAATATGGAGATCCAGGTATAACCATGAACTCTACCAACTGTTCAAAGAGACACCGATCTTAGAATTCGTTAATCTTTAGAGGCTTCGCTGGGCTGGTCATGTAGTAAGAATGGAGGCAAAAATATTACCGAAAAGAGCCCTAGATAGTAAAATGCAGGGCGCAAGACCAAAAAGAAGACCACGGAAAAGATGGGAGGATGAAGTAGCAGCGGACGCGCAAAATTTGCTAGATGTGAGAACCTGGAGAAGATCGGCGCGGGACCGCCAAGGTTGGAGGCATACTTTGGAGAAGGTCAAGGCTGGATTTGGGCTGTAGCGCCATTGGAGAATTAGAGAGACGAAAGATCAATGCTCAAAATTAGGCATAACGAGGAAATGATAACAATATGTTAAAATGAGCAAATCCAGTAAAAATTTTAAATATCCAACGCCTTCAAAATAATTGCCAAACTAAAACCACGTTGCAATAATAAATTATAGTTGATAGACTAATATGCTATTGGTATGTGACTAATATGACTAAAAATAGATACAACAATAAAGAAAGACTACCTTCCAGAGACCATCATCATCATCAACAAAGTTCTACAATACCCAATGAAAATAAGGTGAACACCTGGACATTTTAACACTCGATTTGTGAAGGTGATTATTTCTAACATTAAAAATCCTAAGATTTCCTTTTGGCGAAATCTAAAATCATCTTTCTGTTGATTGTTGTCTGTTTAATGATTTTTCTTTGAACTTAATAGTTTGCTTTGCGTTTTTACAGCTGTCGTGATTTTTTACACTTCTTCATGTCTTTACATTGCACTTTGAAGTCCTTAGTATTCATATCTTCCACGTTTTTTTCTACGATTAATAACCACTTTTTTGTCTTTTTTGCATCTAGACCATAAATGAGTCCAGTTGTTCTACTTCTTAAAAGATGTGAATGGGTTCTTGTCAATATTATGTTCAATAAATTCCATTTTGCTTATGTGCAAGTACGATTTTTATCATAATGCTTCTCTTTAAATTTAGATATTTTTCTCTATTTTATTCAGTGTTTCTATTTCCATTACATATCCAGCAACAGTTATTAATAATCTCTTATACAAGTTCATTCTTGTTTTTTACTTATTGTCTTACTTTGCATCAAGAGTCTATTCGTGCGGAATATCTTCTCACCTTCTTATCTTTTAGCATTAATAAGCTTAAGTAGTTTTTGTGTAAAATAGAAAAGTACATTTACTTGAACCTATATGAACTATACCTAGATATTTTCTATTATAAATAAAAAAGCGGTATTAATACAACCTACGTTAAGTCACAGTGACCGAGTGGGTAATAATGTGAGTTGAAAGTCAATAGGGCTCTGTCCGCACAGGTTCGAATCCTCGCCAGATCTTTTTTCTTTTAATTCTTAATAAAAATTAAAATTATATAAAAGTAAACTAAAAAACTATGCTATTTAGTACAATTTTGATAACATATTTATCATGTACATTAAAAAAATGCACCCAAACAGTAAATTTTACTTCAGATGATGCAGCTCTATGTAAAATTTCAGATTTAATCGCCTTTAGCCTTAGACAAGGAAAGCGAGAGGACAGGTAACACTCATTTAATAAACCTTCAAAAATATATAATGATAAAATCATGTTCAAAAAATGATCATCATGTCAGTGTTTAATTATAAATTTTGAAAAAAATCTATTTATTGATATATATCCATTATTCTCAATCTACCGAAGAAACAAAATATGAACTGGCAATCTTTCTGGTGCCGGTTTGGCTTCAGTCAATTCCATACGATTACGCGTCCCCTCTCTTTCCTTGTCTAGGCATTTAGCTATAATTTGGTTCTTCTTTTTTACGCCAATGTCAATTTCCTCTAGGCAGGTTGACAATAATTTGAAGCTTTCTGATATTTTATCATTCTTTTCAATAATTCTACATGTGAGACTCCAACTACTCAGCTTATTTTCGGCTTTTTTTTTGTAACTCAATAAATCAAAGGCTTCCAATCTTCGTCTCTATCATTCTTTAATGTTTAAGTTTCCATTTTGTAAAAAAAAAACAGGAATAAGTCGAACAATCTCAGCAGTTTTATTTCTTAATCTCATTGTGATATCTCTGCTACAGAGTATGAATCGGTTCAGCAACTTTTTAGGAAAACAGTATTTTTCTAAACAATCTGTGGTTCTGTACTAGTCTGTCCTAGTCATTGTCTTATATTTATTTTTGGATTAAGCATTATACATTAATTTATTCATTGTTTCATTGTCGCATGTGAGATTATGGTTACTAGTGTATTTAATAAAGGCTTACATCTCTCTTAATGTTTCAGATATTTTATATCAAAATTAATTACACTATAAATTTCTTTTCTTTCTATGGAACAATATCATTTATCCAAATCCAAGTAACTAAGTTTAATATTCAGCACAATTTTCTTCTTGCGTTGTTATGATACAAAATGGGCTAAAACAAAAGATAAATTAAAGAAATAATAATTGAAAGTTATAATTTATTAATAAATAAAACACGTAGATTTTGTGACCCAAAAAATAAACATTGCCTGTAATTAGCCCCTCAACACGTTAACTGCCGTTATCCACGAAAATTATTTTTGAGGTTATTGTTTGCATCTATGACAAATACATATTCCAATACTAACTAGAACACCTGTACTGCAGTGCCTCCTTAGTATAATTATAATACATTCCTGCAAGTTTTTTTTTCGATATACTGATTATTTTTTATAAGTAGGTATCGTATGAGTCAACGTATAATCTAGCTACTCAGATCTATGTTGAATCACTAAAAACTAGATGGTTTTATACTTTAACCTGTAAAGGAACGAAATGTCATTAAACTTGTTATTATTTTAAGTTTATATATGTAAAGTTGTCCAAAAAAAGCATGTAATGATACGGTAAAATCACATTTTTAATTAGGAATGCTGCCAAGGTTGTTTTTTTATACAATTTTTATATCTGTAGCAAAAATTAAAGCATCAAACTATTATAAATGCCTCAATCTTTTATATAAATTTTCCTTAATTTTCACTAGAAAGTTTATCATTTATTTTAATTTGAAAACCAAAAAATAAACTATATTTCCGAAATAACTAAATCCAAATATAATATATAGCCACATATAATAAATAGTATACTGAGTGGTTTTCTAGAGACTGTACTGTAGGTAAAAAATCAAAATTAAATTTATAACTTCCTTTGATTTAAAATTAGTTTACAGCTCCACTTTTTAATTCGAGAAATTGCCATGGATCAATAACAAATAAATCAGTAATAGGAAAATCATATAGCTACAGATCCCATTGATTACCATAATTCTTTCGATTAAGTAAAGCACGACAAGGTGATGGAGATATTAGCAAATATTAGAATAAATACCTATGATCTAAGATTTATTAGCAGTCTTTACTGAAATCAAACATTGTCTATCCGTACAGAGAATCAAAATCAAATTGGGGTTCGACAAGAATGTATACTATCACCACTGCTTTTTAATATATACTCTGAAGAAATCTTTCAAGGAGCAGTAGAGGATGTTGAAGCCGGAATTCAAATTAATAGAGAATGTATCAATAACATCAGATACGGGATTAACACGGTGGTATTCGCCGACAGTTATGAAGCCTTCCAGGATTTAATGAATAGGATCACAGAAGTAAGTCGGTAATGTATGATGATCTCTAAAAAAGAACAGCACCAGAGAGGCCGAAAAATGGAGCAGAGAAGTGACTATTTGTAAACAGATAACAAACAATAGAAAAATATTAAAATTAAGAGCAAAAGGGAAAGACGAAATTACCAAAGCTATCGAAATACAGACATTGGATACAGAGAGCGCGGTACCTTGAGAACTAGAATACTTGAATGTTAAGAAAAAAGGTATACACATCTGGGATACATTCTCCATAAACAATTAGCCATGATTTTTTTTCATCTCCAAAGGTTTCGTTAACTGACCTATTGCTTATTCTTTTTCTTGTAGTACTATATCCTTATTGGAAGTTGGTGATCTTTCTAGTACACATAAATTTGTTTAAAGGGGCTATAAATGGTTTTAATGATATTTTACTAGTCCACTATAAATCGTTCACTCACCAGAGTTCTCGTCTTTTATTTTCGAAAGCTGCCTGTTCTAAACTGGTCATATTTTAGCCAATTGATTAATTGTGTATCTTCTATCATTTATGATACCCATTCCAGAATTTTGAAACCCTGTACCAGCTTGTACAGGTCTGGTGGATAGGCACCATATGTTTTTGGAGTCACTTGGTGTTCTCCAAAAGTGTTTGCCGCTTGCAATTTAATGCTTCGTAGTCATGCTATGTATGTCTCACCATTTCACGTTCTCTGCTATAGGGTCTCCGGCTTAAGTCTCTATGAAACAAATATTCTTTGTAGGCAAATATCCTTTGACTGGCGCAATCCTTCAAAAAAGATGATTGATGAGGTGATTCCTGCTTGTTTATTGAAGTACTTAAGTCCTATAAGCGCATGTTTTTCAGCGCGTTTTTTTTTCGCAGTGAGAGTGAGATTGTCTTCGGATCCAGGTCATTTTTCGGTCAAGGCTGGTGGTTTTTGGCGCTCCTACGGCCAACTCTGGATCGAAGTATTTTATAATATAATTGCCCCATTTACAGGTTATATCTAATAATTTCTTAATTTAAAAATTTTACAAAAAGATTTCCGAATTAAAAATCGGAACACCAAAGCAAATCAATATCATCGTCATCATTTGCTCGACAATCCTCTGTGGATACTGGTCTGCTCCAAGATTCGTCGTTCATTTCTGGCGACTTATCGCAATCTTCTGATTTTTAATACCCATAAGTCGGTGTCAACTACATCTAATTCGTGGTCGGCATCTGCTTCTTCTTCCCACAGGTGTTCCTACGGTTAGCTTTTTAGCGTGTTCAGCCTATTCAAGTCGCTGTGTTTTAACGAACTTTATGACGTATGGTTCATTAAAGATTCTAATTCGAAGTTTTTTTTGCGCCATTGCCCTTCGTTTTTTATAGTTCTAAATATTTTGTGGAGTATTTTACACTCGAATATTCCCAACAGTCTTTCATGTATTAGGCTCAATATCTCTGCTCCATATATGAGAGCAGTGTTTTTTATTTAATAATTTTAGTTTTGCTATGGATGTTTCTTCAGTAGAATTGTTTTTGGAGTCCATGATATGCTCTATTTGTAAGGTTTATTCGTCTTTTAATTCCTTCGCTTGTTTTCTTAGTAGTTGTCACCAGGGAGTCAAGGTATGTAAAGCTGTCAACAAGTTAGAAGATATGACTTTCAAAGACTGTTTCACGTTCCTCTTTTGCTATAGAATCCTTAGTAATCAGTACGTATTTGTGTTTCGTCGCCCTACTGCTTGCCACGCCCTATGTCAATATCATCAGCGTATGCAAAGATTTGTATTGATCTATTCATCATCGTCTCTTATTGGCGTGTTCTTACTGCTTTTTTCAAGGCAATAATACATAGAAGGCAAACCAGCGCCAAAGCATTCCCTTGTCTAAGTCCATTCTTTATCTCGAAAGTTCTAGAATTTTCTTCTTGTATTAAAACACTTGCTTTTAAGTTAGACATTATCATTCTCGTTATTCGGATAAAAGTTTCTGGTATACCAAACTCACGCATTGATTGGTATAGTAATGTTCTCTTGATACTATCGCATGCGGCCTTGAAGTCTACTAATTCGTGGAATAGTTCTGGCAATTATAACTTTGTTGGTTGCGCGCCTGAGTAGTTCAATTGAACTTCATCCAAACCATTCACGGAGATTACATAACCACAAGATTTTACGGCTTCCTACGCGTTTTATGCATTTGATTTTGCCCTGTATTATATTCTTTAATAGTTCGTATTTTTCACCTCTCATGATGTGCCCCAAGTATTCGAACTTCCTGATTTTTATGAAATTGAACTTCGTATCGTTTTCCTAGTTGTTCGACAACTTGTGCGTTTATTGTGCGATCCATCCATGATATTTTCAAAATACGTTGGTAACACAACATTTCGAATGCTTCCAGGTTTTTAATGTTGGATTGTTTTACTGTCCAGGCCTCAACCCCGTACAAAAGGGTGGAGAAAATATAACATTGAAGCATTGCGATTACAGAAAAGCTTTCCCATTCTGTTAAAAGTCGACCATGTGATTTTGAGGGTGATGGATTTCAATATTAAATTCTAATGCCTTCTATAGGATATGTCTTATTTAATGAATATGGTCAACTGTTGTTTTTCTAGAGTGAATTTGCCATTATATTTTCCAACTATGCCAACTGTGTAAACTTGTAGCCTTTATAATTCTCACACTGAATCTGGTCGTCTTTTTTATGTAACGGGAATATCATACCTTAAGACCATTTACAGGGCATGATCTCATTTTGTTAGATAAAAACTAAAAGTTTATGCAAGATCTGTAGGAGGGCGTCGCCACCATTCTTGTAGAGTTCACTGCAAATTTGATTAGTTTTTGTTGATTTATTATACTAAAGCTTTTTAATGGCATGGGTAATCTCCTTAATGATACGTTGTTTTTATTTGGGTTAAATAGATTTCAATCATTTCGATCTGCTATGGTGTTATTTGTTTCGTCAATATAGTGGCTATTAAATTTATATTTGATTTGATTTGATTTGATTTGATGGCCAAAGCAAACGTATAATTCTATCTAAAATTTTTTATGTTTATTTGCCAGAAAGTTTTATCAAGGGCAAATGAAGGAATGGAGAAATCATAAATAACATTAGATATGCAGATAATACTATCCGTTGGCAAGAACGTCAGAATATCTTAATCTTTTAAAAACTGTCAAGAAAACTAAGTATACGATATCCAAGTAAGAATCACTTTTTACGTTTATTCATAAACGGAAGCACAATGACTTTTGCTCCTACTACATCATTCCACTTGACATTGACGGGTACTGACTGATTTTTCATACCATCTTTCTATCAGTTAACCCAAGACTCCAGCACAGATCAGAGGTAATGTAAGTCGACAAAATCTCACCAGCTCCGGGGGGTCATGTAAGATGCCCCCATTTTTAGTTTTTATTAAGTACCGAAGTTAACAGTCTATTGCATTTACCTTTGTAAATTCCATGAGGGTTGTTTTTGTTACTGATGTCCTTCCAGTGTTTTCCTGTGGCCACACAATGTTTTTAACAACTTTTTACGTAAGGAGTAAAAAACCAACGTGTTCTTTCTATACATTTAAATTTTAACTTACGTGTTTTTAATATTGGTATTTTTACTCTCTCTTTTAGTAAACTGATGATGGAATGATTTAATTCCGAAAAGATCTTCTTTAAAATAAACGTTTTAAGCTTTTAATAAGCATTTTTTTATACCTTGATATACACGAACACCACGTGCTTTGTATTCAATAGGTATACTAGCCACTCCTGGATATCTCCACTTCATGGTTTTGTTCCAGTTTCACTTTTAATCACTTTTTAGATCTGTGGCTAATGAACACAGTCCGAAGCCAAACCTCTCCACACATACATAAGTAAGAATCGAATTTATCATAGAAACAGTACAATAAATGACACCAGTGGCGGATTTAGACATTTGCCTAGGGGGAACTTCCAACTTAGGAAGGGAGAACTTCTAATTAAACACCAACCATAAGACATAAAAAAAATAAACCCAAACTACATAAAATACATAAGTAATAGGCTTTCTTTAATTACACGTGTATTCGACTTCCCCCCGTTATTCGCCTCTGATTGACACCCCCATCGACAAAGGAGGAGTTACAAATATCTTAGAGCTGTGATACATGAAACAAGAAATCAATATTTTGAAATCTGAAGATGTTTTGAGATTGAAAGGTTCATTTTCATAAAAATGAAGAAACTGATTAATAATCCTGATAAAAATCCTGATACTGTAAACGTAACATAGGAAGATCTAACCTCGCGCATGTGGCGTGTGCCGACTGTATCCGAAGAGGTAGACAGTGGCGTGACTATGCTTTTTATATAATTAACGGCACCGAATAGTTACCGCTGCGCTACTGTCAGCGTGGATAAATATGTAAGTAAGGCTCGAATCGAATCGGTACGAAAATAAGGATTTGCGCTGAATCTTCGTAACTGGCGCCTACTGTAATATTTTTTAATATTTTGTGTATGCAGTATTCTCCGACGTAAAAGTGTGGAGTGTCACGCAAACAATACAAAAAACATTGGAAGTTTTGAGACGTGGTGTTATAGTCAAAATTAATAATGAAATGAATAAAAAATACCTATAAAATAGGTAATAGCAAATGTAAAAAAGAGAAAGTTTTATGCCCTCATCTAACGAGGGCATAAAAATACAAATTTCTACAAAATATAATACAAGCGAAGATAAATGAACGAAGACATTCGTACTGCAGAAGAATAGCCTGGATGCGAAACTTAGGAGAATGGTTTTGTCACCACAAACAAACTGTTTAGAGTTAGAATAGCTTTGATGATATAGTTCCAGTCTACCATAGGAGAGGAACATAAAAAAGTAAACTCTCGGGATAAACTTTATATATTATTAGTGTTTTGTTGTAATATATTAAAACTTTAATGTTAAAAAATGCTCTTTTGTATCTCGTAAATTACTAGTTTTAGTATTTTTTCTAATCATAATATCCCTTCGAATTGATTTTTAAAAATATTTTAATGTTCATAATAAAAATAAAATTTTTGTCCTTTATTTTTGATAAATTCAATTTATTTTCTGTTATTTCTTCACGTATTGCGCAATTACTCATGAAATAAAAGTGTGAAAAATTATAAATCATGTAAAATTTAGTGACTAAATGATTTTATAAAAAAAACTTCATCATAAGGACCATAATTATATTAAACAACTTTAATGACAATCCGTTGCTTTTACTGCTGAACTTTATTAGGTAATGTCATACCGATAATTCAACTGAATAGGTATTTTGCTAAAAACTATATAAAATTGGAGTTAATGAGAAGGTATATTTTGTTATTTAATAAATCTGTTCGTTGTATATCATGGGTGCTCCCAAGGCGAAAAATTATTCTGCTGATAAATATTCTCTATTCATAAGTGGCACAAGTAAAAAAATTAATACAATTATAATCTAAAATAAGTAGATTTTACACTATAACATACAAAAATAGATACGAACACATATATAAATAGGTCATGTTAAAATTATTGAGTACTATCAAAAATATTTTTGTTGAAACTTTTTATCTAAAAACTAGCATTGATACAAGTTATTTATTGTCTGGTATAACTTTATAGCTTAGAAGGCTACAAATTAACTACGTGTCAAGAACAAATTCTGGTTTCTTCTTTGTTTTTATTAAATTTTAAATAAAAATTTGACCTGTATAGATTTTCGCTATATTTACATAAATCCTTCGCTATACTTCATTTTCTGTATAATCATCCAACTCTCTTTGTCCAGACGATCTGGATAATTTATGGTTTCCTGTACAACTCTTCGATCTCTGCATTGTTTGTCTTCTTCAAATGTCTTCATAGTCTTTTACTTCCTCAAATATTTTTTTAAAACTCTCTGTTTCCAGATGTCCATCATATTTTTTTGGTTTTGTTAATATTCCATGTTTTGGTTTCGTATAGGTATGTGGGTTCGAACCCTTTTCGGTATAGTCTCAATGTTACCTCTCTGAAGATGTTTAACTCGCTAAATAGTTAATGTAGAGCTTCGATTGTCTTCCTTTCTCTCGAAATCTTCTGTTTAATTTCTTGACTTTTTTCCCCTTCACTTGTGAGAGTTATTCCTAGATACTCAAACTCCGTCAACTTTTAAAAGCAATACTCTACTGTCGTTGTTTGTGGTAGTCTTCATATCATGTTTTTATATGTGGTCTACCCCATTTCTGTACATACTCTTTAGCCTTCGCTTCAAAGAGTTTGAAAATCCTCAGTAGTTCCCCTTTAGTTCTAGCCAATAAAACTTCATCGATTGAAAAGACCAGGACCTGGCTTCTGTTGTCATAAATTATACATTTCGTTTATATTCCACTCTTTCTCATTATTGCCTCCATCAAGAAATTAAGAAGTATTTTGTTTTTTTATTGAAATTTTTCTGTTAGGCGTCCTTCTATCTTTACTCTATTGCCAGTCTTAATTAAGGTCATTTAAACTAGTCTGATCATCTTTTCTGGAATTTTCTGAAATTCCAGGTACTCTTAGGTCATGGAACAGACGCCTTCCTAACACAGAATCGTAAGATTGTTTGAAATCTATAAAGAGAAGGTTTAGCTTTAACTGTTTTATGAATAATTTTTAAGACGAATATTTGATCTATGCTGGATCTGCCTTTTTTGAATCCTCCCTGGTATTCACCAACTTGCTCGTCTAAATGACTTTCCAGTTTACTTTTTATGAATCTGACCAGTACCTTGTATGTTACATCCAGAAGAATGATACCCTTGTAGTTTTGCCTTGTTTTATCCCCCTTCTTATAAATGAGATATTCTATTGCTTCTCCTTATACTTCCGGCATTTCCTCTCGCTCCCAAATTTTCGTCAGAAGGCTACATATCCGCATTATAAGTGCTTCTCCCGCATGCTTGATTAGTTCTGCAAGAATACAATTGCTGCCTGCACTTTTATTGTTTTTCATGCTATTTATGATTTCTCTTATTTCTTCCACGGTGGAAGTCTTCATTGTTTCGGCCATGTCTTCCCCTACCATTTCCACGTGCTTCTCATCATTTCTATCCGGTTCTTCAGTAAGCAATTTTCTGAAATGCCATTGCCAACTATCTAGCTTCCTCTGTTTATCTCCTATTAGATGCCCTTCTAGATGTCCATCTTGTAGTAATTCTGATTTTTTGCGTGTTGGTCACTGCTCCTTTTCGCCTCCTGTACAAAACTGGAAAAAACTGGTACCAACAAAATTTCAAATGCACTTCATGATCGTATCAAAACATCTCCTCAATCAAAACGTTATGTTTAATATACTGAAAAGAGAATATCTTCATTTTTTATTTGTTGAATCTCGGAGTGCGGAATACGTGCTTTTACCAATCTGTCTTTAAATTCTTTATTACAGCCCCTTACCTATTTGTAATGAGAGACTTGAGGTAGTTAAATCCCATGACCACTTCGAAATTAGCAATCTTCTAGTAAACGATGTTATCATAATTTGTTTTTTTTTTTAAATTAGTATAAGACCATATTCTTACTATATCTAGCGTATCTTCGTATCCAGCTAGTTAGTTATTTGAATTAGTTTCATTTCTGAGCAGGCTAACATAAAGGTGTTGTCCATACATCTAAGGTTGGCGATTCTTTGGCACCTATTCTGGAGTCCTCCACCCTTGCAAGAGTTTTCATAATACTCTCTCTCTCTCTGTCTCTCTCTCTTTCCTCTCTTATATATATATATATATATATATATATATATATATATATATATATATATATATAGAAAAGAAATTTAATCTTTGCAGATTAGTTAAATAGTAAACTCTTAAATATTGGTGAAATCTGCATTTGAAGAAATTTGCAGATTTCCCCAATATTTAAGAGTTTACTACATATATATATATATATATATATATATATATATATATATATATATATATATATATATATATATATATATATATATATATATATATATATATGTATATAGAGAGTTTATTATATACAGAGAGTATAGTTTCGCACAAAGTTCGACATCTATGAATGTTTCTTCATCATTGATTATAATTTGTGTGTATGGTTTAAATTTCATAAACAATTACTTTATTATAACTTTAGCTTAATTTATTATTGTTTGTATGCTCTTCAATATGTTTTTCGCTATCTTCTTCATGTGCCTTGTCCGTTCCGAACGTTGGCAATCAACATGGCTATTCTTACTTTGTTTACGGCAGATCTGAATAGTTCAGCAGATGACAATCCGAACTATTGCAGCAAGTTTTGGAGCCACGAGTGTCTTCTCCTCCCTGGACCCCTTCTGCTGTCTATTTTCCCTTGAACGATCAGTTGTAGTACTCTATATTTATTATGTCTCATAACGTGACCCAAGTATTCCAACTTTCTTTTCTTTATACTTATTCCTACCTCTCTCTCTTTACCTTTTTCGCTATATGCTAGTTTAATATTGCTGTTTTTGTTGCTTTTACGCACCTACCCTTTCCTTTGTCCAGGATATTGCTATTTTCTGAAGATACCATTTTGGAGAGTATTTTTTGTGTTCAAGAGAGAATATAAAGTGTATTTATTATGAGTACAAAGTGCTTCTTTAAAGTTTGAAGGAGTTCAAAGGAAGAAACTAAAAAGTCTCTTGAGAAAGCTTCGAAACTGAAAACGTATTACATCATGAAACATTTTATAATAAATAAATTTAAAAAAAATCCTAATAAAAAATGGACAACTATAAGAAAAATCTTACCATATGCTATATGCCAAGACGTATTACCATAGTCTACGATTGGAGCCCTCACCAACAACTTCCTGGCGGAAAGCTGACATGGTGAGCTGGCTCTCTCAAATAATTATATCATTAGATGACAATTATAATAATGTAGAATAATTAAATCTTGGAAGGAGACATATATTCGATTACAAGAAATGTTATCGACGGAATGGCTCGTGAACAGAACATAATTGTTCTTGCCTCTCTCTTTATTATTATGAGCTGAACTCTATCGAGATTATCGAATCAAGTAGCGAGGGAAAACCTAACTTATAATAAAAGGTATTGTGAAAAGCTTGCTAGCTACTGCTATAGAAAACGTCATGCCAAACTCACGGAAAAGTTGCATTATATATCTAGAAAATAAGAAGGCTAAATGTAGGATGTAGACACTAGAGTCGATGTTTCGGTTCAACTATTAATTTATTATTGTGAATAATGTGTTGGCGACAGTTCTTTATCGTTCGACGAGTCTTCTTCAAACGATAGTTAATGTTTTGACCGTTTGTGGATGCTGAACTACTTTGTCAATTGTGCCTCATATAACGCCAACATACGTTATTAATTTTAACTGCCAAATAAGCTTTACGTAATTATGTTTCAAAAACATACAAAAACATATAAATTTAATAAAAATACTATTTTTATTAGGAAATTTTTAAAATTTACTCCAGCGGCGTATACGATATGCTATTGGGTATGAAGTGAACGTCAAGACTGGGCAATATATCTCTCTCTAACTTGAGGCTTCTATGACCTACTGTTCTTTTCTATTGGTTAGCGTTATGTGAATTATTGTACAAGCTGATAAATTACCTATACTTGGCAAAAGTATTGTCATCAGAACTCAATTATCATTTGTCACAATTTAGTGCCTAGAATTTTGGTATTACATTCTAGAAATTCGCTGGGACCAGAATTTTTTAGTAGAAGATGATTTTATTTATATTGCATGGGGAGTTTGGAATACCCATGGAGGAGACAACTTAAATTGGTTAGGAAGGTTCTTTGACTGAGATAAATTTGATATTTTTAAATGTTTATTAAAACGGAATCAGAAGCCGAAATAAAAATGATACGGAAACTTTTGTTTTGCAAAATATTTATTTCGTAGACACATGCAATTCAGTGACCTTAAAAATTAGTAATAAAATACAATATATAAATAAAAGTTTCTTGACAACAAAAATATTTTTGATATCTCTTGAAAATTTATCAATTAACAACATAATCTATTGTTAACTTTATTACAAAATAAACTTTAGAACAATTATACCTTCTCAAAATATAAATATCGAAGTGTTCTTTAGTGGTTACAAGTGGAATCATCATTTTAAAAAATAAATTTAAAAGTTACTAAGCAATAGACGCTTGTGTTATTTACATGTATTATTACAAAATATGTGTTAGAATTAGTTGTAGAGACGTCATCACCCAAAATACTTTGAGCTAAATTTTTGTTAAACATCGCTATATAAAAAACAAATAATTGTACCCATGCATTTTAGAATTAATCGTGGGTCAACAGGTTTTGCAAAGTTATTAGATAACAATGTTACAAAAATATATTAATTATTATAAAACAATGAATTAAAACATAACCTATAAAAATACGTTTTAATTCCTTTTGGCGTAATTAAGGACAAGAATACTTTTATCCTTTGAAATATATGTATTTTTTAAATTATTTTACTTTTAGTAAGATCTTAATTGATTGGCATTTTAAAGTTTTAATGAATTTTGCACTTTTAGCAATTGTACTACTTAAAACAATTAGAACAATAAGGTCTAAATCCAAATATTCAAATAAATTTAAAAATCAGAACATATCATTTGTGCTTTTGTAGTTTAAGAAAAACTTTAAAATTGTAATATTTTATACAGTTTTTGTTTATTTGCCTCTTGTATTTGCATTTTTCTTTGTTTACTTTCAAGTCATTTCAAGTTATACGTGACTGTAGTTAGGCCGCGTTGAAATCATTTTGTCAGCGCGGTACATGGAGCGTTTTGGGGATGTATTTGCATTCGTAATTCGTACCGTAAGTAATTAGTTTAGTTTAGTAGTACTATATAGTTTCGAGATGAATTCGATGCACGGTGCAAGCGCGATCAGCCGTGCTGATAATGGTTGGTGCCGGGATAACTCGGATTCGCTGACGAAAATATGGTTTGTATAATTATTTACCCCATGGTAGTACCATTGCCCGTCTGGGCTAAAGCTAACGCGACGGCATTAGCACTCGTATAACAGGGCCCTTACCTTTTTCAAGTGTACTTAACTAATCCCTTCACAGCCGCGATGCCGCAAACCAGATAGCCCTCATAGGAGAAAATCTTGATTACAGAAACTCGGTGTCTTACTTGGAAGTTCATTTTAGCAGGACTCTCAACTGGGACACTAATATCAAAGACATCCTAGACAGGGTAAGAGAACCAGCTAAACAGATGGGCGTGCTGTCTGAAAAACTTGAAAATACCTCTAATAAAACTCGCTTGTACACCAACAAGACTTTTATCAGGCCTATCATTGCTAATCCTCGTCAAACCAATGCCATTGTGGCAATAGAAACTAAAATGCTCAGAAAATGCATGAGAAACATGTAAATTATCTGTCAGCACTAATTCACCAAATTGCGAATAAAACATCAATAAAGAGGGCTAAGAAAACTCTGAGGACTCCCTGCCACCACCGAGAGTACATACTCACTAGGCTCCCCCTAACAAAGGTTTCATTCCCTCCAATCAATCTTCTACACTTTGCTGGGAACGAACTTTATTTCGTTCGTCTAAGCTCGTCGAACGTTAGTCTAAATTCTCCCTCATAGCGCTCCTTTTTACCATCTAAGCCCCCGCTCTATAGCCGCATACCAAAAACTCTACTTGCAACTAATGTTGTTCGACACCCTCAAAAGCTCCCGCAAAAAAGGGATCAGCCAACAAGGTTCTAAAGTTCCGATTCTATTCAAGTGGACGTATTAGAGACGCCATGATAAATTGAAAATCATTCCAGACCTCAGTTGACAGTAAGCAGTCGTATGAAACAATTGGGATTTGAAAACCTTTATCTGTGTGCTCCCTACGAAGCATAAAATAGTTGTTTCCTTATCCTTATGTTCAAAGCTCATGCGATCGGTATTTTGAGATGCGAATGGAATTTTGCTCTTCGACTAACTTGAAAAAGGTAAAATCCTAATTGGATAATATTTCATTCAGATTCTACGAAAACTGACTGCAAGCATTCATGAAAACAGATTCAGCTTATAGATACTTTGCCACAATAGTGTTTTGAGTGATCTACACTACAAAGTATTGGAACATCGATTCTATTCTTCGGATTTGGTCACCCCATACTTTAATTTCTTCTGAAAGCTCAAAACCTTCATCGCTTATCAGCGGTTTTAGTCCAATCAAGAAGTCATTCTGTCTACATATAAGTACTTTAAAGCAGTTTTTGAGGAATACTTTGAAAGTGGAACATCTCTGGCTAAAATGTACTAATATTAGAGGATATTATCTTGAATATTTTTCTTTACGTGCCATCACCGCGATAGAAGTTGGCAATCATTATGGCTATTCTTATCTTAGATGTAGCTGTCCTGAATATTTAGATTGAGGTGCATCTGTACCATTCTCTCAAGTTACTCAGCCATGAGATTCTTTTTCTTTCTATACTTCTCCTGTCTTGGATCTTCCCTTGTATAATCAATTAAAGTATCTATCTCCCACCACGCATGTTTCGTGTTTTAATGTTTCCATTATTTCCATTCTTTTGTTAACTTTTCTCAGGACTTCGTTGTTTGTTACATGCTCGGTCCATGATGTCTTCAGTATTTTTCTATATATCCATAGTTCGAACGCTTCTAGATTTTTAGTAGTCGCCGCATTAAGGGTTCACGCTTCCATTCCGTAAAATAGAGTCGAGAAAATTTAGCACCTTTCTGGCCCAACTCTCAAGTCTAATTTCAGTTCTCTTGTACAAAGTACTTTTCTCATTTTATTGAAGTTTGTTGTGCTTTTTCTATTTGAACTTTGATTTCTTTAGAATAATCATTTGTGTGATTAATTATTGTGCCAAGATAGCTGTAGTTTTCTACTTGTTTTAAAGTATTACCCTTAATTATCAATCGTTCATAAATACTTTGGCTTTTTGATAACCTTATAAATTTAGTTTTCTTGATGTTTATTGATAGAACACATTATTCTCCATACTCAACTATTTTGTTAATTAGCCTTTGGATGTCGTGGATTATGACAGTATCGTCCGCATGCCTAATGTTGTTAATTGGTATTCCATTAACCTTTATTTCAGCTGTTTCCGCCTCGACAGCTCTTTTCATAATTTCTTCAGACTATGTGTTGAACAATAGTGGCGAAAATACATATCTCTGTGGCACACCTCTTTTCATTGAACTTTTCTGAAGTGTGTATATGTGCCTGCAGCTTATAATATAGACTCATCATAATTCAAAAGTCATTATAATGTATTTCTTTTGTTTTAACGACATTTATTAGCTGTTTATGACATACTTTATCGAAAGCCTTATTGTAATCTATGAAACAGACGCACATTAAAGCATATCTGGATTAGAACATTGAATAAAAAGGGAGCTTTTTGAAAACCTACGCTTCTAGGGAATCGAAATTGGTTTTCTTTGATGTCTATATCATGTTTTTGGTAAATTCGTCTGTGAATAATCTTTAAAACCAAGTATGTGAGACGTCAGACTTATGGTGCGGTGGTCGCTGCATTCCCTAGCGTTCTTCTTTTTTGGAAATGAATATTAAGGTCAACCATTCGTTCGGTGTATTATCCGATTGATAATTTTAATTAAATAATTTCACCAGGGCATCCATATATTCATGCTCTATTAGCGATGTCGATAAGCAGTTGATCTGACCCAGGGCTTTTTCTGTTCGTGTGCTCTTTAATGCATACAGTATTTCTTTCTTTGAAAATTCTTCCCTAGTTTCTTTTTCTTCTATCAATATATTTTGTAGATTTCCTCTTTATTTTTTGTAGAACTCTTCAATATATTCTTTCGATTGTTTTAGTTCGTCGTTAGTGGTTATCAAGGTGTTCCCGTTTTGATCTAAAAGAGTTGTGTTGTGATCGGATAATAAAACTGCTTCAAAAAACACATAGGTACATAGATTTTCAATTAACACTTCCTTTGTATTTTGAAATTATATTTAACTAGAAGAAGAATTTAATTTTATTCCGTGAAAGTTTATAATACTAGTCTGTCAAGATGTTTATAATACTAGCAAACGCAAATATTGGATTAATAAAGATTTAATAAAATTTTAACAAATTGAATATTTTATTTAGAAGGCAGCTATTATACCAAGTTAAAAGAGCGTATATTAATGTATAGAACCACTAAAGGTACATACTTGGACAAATTATATACAACAAAAATATCAAATATATTATATACAGGGTTGTAACTCAAAGAAATCAACTTGAAATCTATACATCTTGCAACGCTGCAAAATATTCAGTTCGTTCCTTAACCACAGTTTATAGTCCGGGGGCTAAAAGTAAAGGTAAAGAATCATTTGTAGATATTTAAGTATAAAACTGTTATGTACGGCATGTATGTACAATATCTTTGGCTATAGCGTTCTATCCTTTGTTTTATTCAGTGTCTGTTAATTCTCATTTTTTCGATATCCCTTTGGATTGCGTTTATCGATTTTTTTTTGGTTGACTTCTTCGTTTCTTTTCTGCTTTTTGGCCTGTACTATTCTTAAGATATTTCTCTTCTTTGAAATTACATAATATTCCGATTATATTGATAAATGGTATATTAGTACAAACATTATAAATTTTTATTAATACATTATAGAAAAATATAAAGTAGGCGAGTAAGAGTTGAACGAATTGTAGATGAAACATTTTGTACAGCTAATCAAGGGCACCGTAAACATAAAAAGAAAATTAGTTACTTGACTTTACTGTAATATTACAGGCTATAGTATCGTTTATCCTACTGTGGTATCTTTGTTAGGTGTTCTTCCAAACGACTGAGTGCTAAGAATAATTGAATAAACTGTTGTATTAAAGAAGGTTAAATAACGTTTGTTTTAAATAGAAATAAGCACTGATATGTTAATTTTTTTAAATAATTTTGTTTAACATATCGTACAAATGGTATAAACAATATTATTACTGTAAAAAAGATACATAGAATAATTTATTATATAATGATTTTTCTCTAAATTCCAATTGAAAAGTTGGAATTGAAAAATAATTGTGTGCTGGTGTAGTTATTTTATGGATCCATTATATCACTTGGAACATTTTGATAACATTAACGGAGAAGACAAACTGAAAGAACTAGAGTACTGTTCTATCATTTTAAAAACATTAATAACTTTGCAAATCCTCTCCATCTTTCTGTGAATATTATAAACAACTTCAAAGCAAAAATTTATAAATTACTATCTCCGCATTTAATTAGTTTTTCGATTTATTGAATAGTTCGTTTGATTTATTGGTTAACACTAAATATAACGAGTCCATTATGTAGTTTCTCGCGGCGGGAATTTCCATTTTTCTCTGACGTCACTTCCGGCATCAGAACTGTGAAAAATTAGCGAAAAATTACACACTTTTATATTAGGGTGGAAGGTTTTTATGTAACATGTCTGATACGTAAATGTTAAAATTGTGTGCCCGAATCTAATATATAGGCGTAGTATATTCGAGGATAAAGCTTGTTTAATAAATAAAAATGATAAACTATTAGTTTGTAACAATCTCACTGACCAATATTTCTTTTTCCTTATTCATGAAGCAAATTGCTTTTTTAAGATTCAAAGAGGTGTCAGACAGGGTGACATACACCAAAGCTTTTTATAACTGCCTTAGAACATGCTTTTAAAACCCTGAATTGGTATACAAAGGGATACGTGGGAAAAACGCGGAAAAGAGCCTGTAGAGAAAACGGTTTAAAAATAAATATCACCAAAACAAAACACATGACGAACCTCGAGCCCAGTAAGAATTTAAAACAGAAAGACGAAGTAGAACTTGTTGACCAAAACATACTTTGAACACGTAATAAGGATAGGCAAGGACAACCAAACAGGCGAGGTATCAAGAAAAATAGTACATAGATAGGCAGCATATGGAGCTCTTAAAAACGTATTTAAAGATGGCAACATACCATTTAATCTGAAGCGGAAAGTCTTCGATCAGTGTGTTCTGCCAGTAATAACATAGGTTGCGGAAACACTGTCCCTAACAAAAAAATGCTTTAAAACTGAGAGTATCATCAAGAAGGATGGTGCGTTCAATGATAGGAGTAACAATAAAAGATCACAAACGAAGACCTATGACAAAGAACCAGAGTTACAGTTGTTTTGGAGAGAGCTTGCAGATTGAAATAAAGATAGGCTGGCCACGGGGCAAGGATAAATGATGGATAAAAGATGGATACGCAAGTTAACCGAATGGACACCAAGGACAGATATAGAGGAAGACCACCTACACAATGTGAAAGGTGATTTACGAAAGATGACGAAAAATTGGATCATATTGCAGAAGACCGTGCACTCTAGATACAAACAGGAGAGGTCTATGTCCTGCAGTGAACTTAAAATGGGCTGATAATGATTTACAGTCAGACAAATTGTTAAGAAGTCATTGTAATATTGAAACTTACATATACTGGTTTTGTAAATTTGACTGAAACCTTTGAATTCATTAGGCGAGAAGATGTGTTAAAATCACTCAGAGAAAAAAAGCATCCAACAGATGGAAATGATATTTAATGATATTAACATAAAAAATCTAACATTAAGTCGAGATTGAACTAACGTCTGAAGTAGGTATCAACTTAAGAATCCAACATGAAGTTAGGTTTAGTTTCAATTTAGCAAAATTATAGAAGAAAGAAGGAGATGAGTAGAAAATAAATAAAAATGCTGATGCAAACCAGGTATTTCTGGAACGTGAAAAATAAGACATTGAGGCTGATAGCTAGCAAAACACAAAAAAAATACAAAATAATAGGTCTTTGTAACCACCAGGATATAATCAGATGGTAAAGATATTTAATGATATTAACACAAATAATCTAACATTAGAGTAGAGATTAAACTAACATCTAAAGTAGGCATCTTCTTAAGAATCCGAGAGGAAGTTACCTTTAGCCCACTACTCTTCAATTTAGCAATGCACAAAATTATAGAAGAAAAAAGTAGGTGAGTAAAAAATTAATAAAAATCCTTGTGCACATGTTAAAACAGTTTAAAATGTGCACATTTTTATATAAATTTAAAAGAAGAAAATTACGCAAAGTACATAAATGGCAAATACGATATTAGACGTCCAAAGTGGAAGTTATTGTGATATTATAAGAAGGATTTTTAAATTAAAATGTTAATTATTATAAATAAAACGTTTATTAATTTGTTAACTATTATGGTGGCATTATTCTCAAAAAATATTGAAAAGTGAGATGTCAGATTTCCGAACAATATATCCCTCACTATAAATATTCTTCTATGTTTAATAAAAAAATTATTTGTGTGGAAATTTTCACAGCATGTTCGTTTATAATGCAATTTATGTGCCATAATTATTTAATTAACAATAATTTTCCAAATTCAGACGACAAAATACATGAATTGGAAAATTATCTGCATCTTTCCAGGGATTAGAAAAATAACCGCACACATGTTTAACATTTACGTTCCAATAAATAAACTAAAAGAATAAATAACATTGTTATAGTGAAAAATCTTATTTATATTGCGTAGTCCTGATATTTTAGAAATCTTTTACATTCAATAATAAAAATGGTGGCCGCACTATTCAAAAATTGAGCACCTGTTCACCAGTCACAAAAATTTTTAAACCAAAAACATAATTATACTATTCGATAATTTTCTACTTACACAAATCCTAAAATTGTTTATAAACGTAAAAATCACATATGCTTTCTATTCAAAATGTAAGTCGATTTTACATTTTTTCAACATCAACTATACGTGCTCGTATGGATGCTCGGGTTGGCAGTGGGACATTTTAGAATATAAACCACGACATACGGGCATGTATAAAGTATTGCCAAAACAGTTTGTAATAAAATCCTGTTTTGCAAAAAATATAATACATTTTTCAAGTTATATATACAAAGCTAAGTTATTCTGATTTGATCTTTGTTTAATATTATGTTTCTCGGCAGTATAACTGTTGATACCATTTTCTCAATGTTTTAATAAAATAATAAATGTCATTCATAAATAACATTCAAACAATTATATAAAAATGAGGAAAAATGGTAAAAAATATATCAGTAACAAATTTGTAATAATCTAAGAATCAATGTATAACAGTGAAGCCCCTATCTATATCATTGGTTGTTAGATTGTTACACATTGATGCCCCACGTTGGGCGCCAATGTGTAAAAGTATAAAAATCCTGTTGTTTATCTGCTGAACTTATTCTCTGATTCATTAGTCTTTGTAAAATTTTAGATGTAAGTTTTAGGGTGGTTTGTTTTTTTTTTGAATAGTAGAATTAGTTCCATAGTTTTCCATTCTTCCAGTATTTTATTGTGTTTTATTATAATTTTTTTAATTAATGTTGGTAATTGTTCTGTCTACAATATTTTAGTAATTCGTTTGGTATTCCGTCTTTACCTGCAACTTTTTTGTTCTTCAGCTTTTTAAATAATGTTTTCGAACTTCCTATTATATTTATATTAACTCTTCATTTGTGTTTTTTTTTTCTGGTGTTTCCGGTTCTATCGTGATTTTGTTCTTCTTCTATATAGAGATTTTTTATATAGTCGATCCATTTATCCTTTTTATATGAGTTTCAGTTTTATTAATTCTTTTACCTCCGTTACTTGACCTCTTACAAGTGTAAAGCACCATGCTTTCTATTATCGACCATAAAAATCATGTTCTATTTCTTTCGAAAAGCGTTCCTAGTGATCGTTTCTCATTCTTATTACAAGTGCATATGTTTCGTTTCTTACTGTCTTGTAATTATCTTATGCATCTTGGATCTTGGTTGCATGTACTTCGGTTAAGCTTTTTTTTTCTTTACATTTTTTCTTCACTTCTGCACAAAACCATGTGTTATTCGTCTTAAGAAGAATGTGTTTTTATTTATATTTTTTTTTTGCCAAGAACTTCCTCAGCTTAGGCTGATATCAGAGTTAATTTTTGCCCACCTGTCTTCGACTTTATCACTTTCTGAAATATATTTCTTCTATCTGAAATATATGAACTTTTAAATTACACAAAAATAATTGGAAATATACAAAAACTCGTACGGAGAAACACAAAATGTCTATCACAAAAAGATAACATTGCAAAACTTGTTAGGCATGATCATGTACAAGACGAATAGAAATAGCCCTTCTCCTTTTTAATTTAATTTATTGTTATTGCTCATTTCCAAATTAGTTAGTAATATAAATGTATTTTTACCTTTTCGTCCATTGCCGACTTTAATCATGACATTAATAATTAATTAACGTTTAATATTATTGAATATACATTATTAAGAGTTCTGTGGCAGTATTAGACTGGGAAATAGTCTTGTTTGGAATATTTATTCACAAAATGTATATATGTATATGTCGGTATACAAATAAGGCAAACTTATATCAAGAAGTCGGCGTATTAAGCATCTCAGAAGCATAATTTCCCTTTTTGCCATCCAAAGTTTGTGTTTTATCCACACTATGTCATGTTTTACCCTATATTGGACTCATCAGATGGAAAAAAACTTGAAGGGCATGCCTCTTGTTCATATTTCCTACTTACGAGTGGACAACAACATGTAGACGCCACCTACCTTGGATAACAGCAATTAGAATTATCTGTATATTCCTGAATTACGTAACGACCGCTGCTTTACATTCCGAAGCGGTAAATTTGGTTAAGAAGTTTGCCTTTCTATTTTCTAACCTACCATTATCCGATGAGTAGGGCAGAAGATGTCATACTGTGGTCATAGCACAACCTTTTAAACATAAATGACATTTATTTCTCCTACATAACACACCGCTCTCTTTGAACATAATTTTAAAAATTTGTTTTTGAAAAATTAAATACTGGTATTCAAATGATACTAAGCCGTTATTTTTGTACAACTGTTTTGGCAATAAGATTAATCATATGGTATAGTAACACTGTTTAAAAATATTTTAAACAATGAATTGCGTGTTAATGCGAGAGCGTGCTTTTAAAAAAATTTATACACGATCATGGCACATTATTTTTTCAACAACGTACCTTATATTTAATAGATGCACCTACATATAAATTAGACAAATTTGGTCAGCAAGTGGGGTTCATATTTTTAAATTTTATTTACCAGTTAAAAATGATAATCAGTTCATTTTAATGTAAATCTTTGTAAACCTTAAATCAATGAGATATTTTGGAATATTTTATCAAGATAAAATGTAGTTCACACCAACAAACTAAAATATGTTTAAATTAATAGTTTTTCTGATGTATTATTTTACCTTTCGTATTATTCCGTTTTCGACGGATACCGTGCTTTATATTCTGTTATCTTTAATTTTTGTCCTCGTTAAAACGGATTGAAAGAAAATGCTCGAAGAAAAATGTTAAACTTAGGACAACAGGGGAATATTCAGAATTTTCATAGAGAAAAAAATCGTATTTGATCAAATGACTGTGGAAAGGTTGAGTTTTTGGTATCTAAGATCTTGATTAGAGAGCAATGGGGTAACAGATGAAGAGGTGAATATTAGAAGGAAGGTATATGACTGAAAAAACCCAATTGAACAAGCAGGTAAAAATAATTCTATTCTGTTGCTATTTCTTCTCCTGGAATCGTATGTTACGTAGGGAAGGTTTCATGCTGGTTAGAGGATGCGCAGGGATCGTTCTTTTGCTCATCTTATTATTGTGCTGATTTTATATATGTCGCACAAGTTTGTCGCATCTTTCTGGACCAGTGAGTATTGGTTGCGACCTACTTCTACTTCGACCTCCCATTTTGCTGATTAAGAAGACATTACAAATTATGTTTCTTAGAATTTGGCCAATGTATGAGACTTTCCGCTGTTTAACTATGGTTATTGGCCGTTTTTAAGTATTAGCTCTTCTTATTAGAGCCTCTTCATTTATAATATGATCGACACATGGAATTTTATGTAATCTTCTAGTGCTCCGATTGCTTTATTTTAAATGGTATATAAAGATATTTAAATTTCTCATTTTCATTTATGAGTTGGTGTTTTATTTATTTTTGCGATGTTAACATTATGGTACTCCTCTGCTACTCGAATAGTATTCACCATCTATTGCAGTTTCTTTTTATTCTGTGCTATGATCGTCAGATTTTAGTAAATTATTTATATTGGTTTTCCGTTTTTTTTTAAAGGCTTAATAATGTAGGGTAATCCAACTAGCCCCAAGTTCCTATCTCTTACCATACTGTCCTTAACATGTCCTGATATATGTCTCTTACCATTACTAGTCCTGCCATGAATATTGATACAAGTGTAAACACAACTTGGACGGCGGACAAACTGACCGCACAGCCAAAAGTTATGTTGACATTACTGACTGTTGACGTGTAGGTACTCTAAACGCGCCAAAACATTCCAGTTTATTTTGAGCCGTTACAATAGACTGGACAGACAAAGGGAATGGTATTGTTGCCATTGCTCTTCAAAAGTGCGGAATAGAAGAAGCTCGTATTTTTTAATTACTAAAACCGCGTTTTTTTCTATCGTAGAATCGCATTATCAAACAAGACTTGGAGCTTTCATATAACAAACAGGACAACGTCTTGCCGTTACATCGCCTATTGTAGTTGTACGGTAAAGAGCTCTACAAAAAATTCTCTTAACAGATGCCAACATTTATAATGTAAAGAAAACTTTTAAAGCGATACAGTTTATGCACAGTTATTCAAGGAATCCCGCGAATTGGTACCAAGGACTGAACAAGATCGTTGTCTTGCCTCAGCGATGATTTGGTGGAGAGTGTCATATGACGGCGTCAGTTCTTTAAATTTTTGTGAAAAGGGCGCTGAAACAGCAGCGAATAATTATCAATAGGACATTTTAATAAATTTATTGGAGCCCTTAAACCACACTATGTTTCAAAATATACCATGGATATTTTAACTGCATAAGGCCTGCGCATAAGGCCAAAACTACTCAATAGTGCCTTAAAAATCATGAACCTGAATCTATTAGTAGTGACCATTAGGCGCCAGCCAGCCCAGATCTTAACCCACTCGACTACAAGTTGTACTCAGTTTTAGAAGGAATGATCTATACAAGACTCAAATTCTACAAGGTAGAAGTTGTGGACAATTTTCCTAAGTCAAATGGTGCCCATTTTAAATCATTTGTTTGTAGGTTGTTGTTTATTATATTAATAATAAAGGGTGCGAAGCTTTTTCAAATCAATCAAACTTCTTCTTAATCTTGTATATAAAAAGAATAATGCATCATATGTGAAAATTTTTTATATAACTGTGTGAATGTATATAGTTTTCGCCAAAATACGATAATTTTGTTGTCTATCATCTTCACACAAATTTTCATTTATGCGTAGTCTTAGGTTGCTTTAGATTGGCTAATAAAGAGCCTCACTTATCCTTAAATATAATATTATAGTATCTCAGTTATTGTTAAAGCAACTACATAATACTTAAATATTATATTACACCACAGGCTGACCAAATTATAGATTTGAGAATGACGGTAAACTATAAAACCAACAATATCAATTAATAAATGAAGTGGTAATAAAATATTTGTTCCTTTTGGTAATATTTCATCGAAATATTGCCAAATATAATTCAGTTACTGCCACTCTGGTTAAAATTTGAAATAGTAACTTAATAATATGCAAAGATCGCTTAATAGTAGTCATGAAGGCAACATTAGTGTTAAAAAAAATAATATCTTCATTACTTATTTCGCTTTCAAAATTATTATCAGAAAATCTTCCGCAGCTGCTGAAATTAAGATTATAAGATTACTAAGCTTATCATTATTATAAAAATTAATAATAAATTTACATTCTGGAAATAAATCCTTTTTGGTTAGGCTATGTTTTAACTCTCTCTGTTTATCTGTTGATGCGCCTTCAGTACTTGATTTTTTTCTCGAGACCACTCTATTGAATCTCTAGATCAAGATATGAAAAACAGTACTTGGAATATTTACAAATACTCCTTGTGGTGTTTATAATATCTTGAACTTGAAAACAAGTACAATGAAGTGTATTAAGTGAGTTTGTAACATTGATCCTTTCAAAAACATGTTTAATGTGTTTCTGTAAAAGTTTATATAACAAAAAATATTAACAACTTCTATCTATAGAGTTTTTGCAGATTCTTTTTTGTCTCTTTTTTTAAATATTTTCACAAAAATTGTCAACTTCTTGTCCTTATCTTGTCGAATATAAATTTTCCCCGGATTACCAAATTAGTTAAATAATTGGTATATTACTCAAAATCACCAAAGTATCGAAGTACTTTTTCAATACTAACAAGATATATGTGCTATAAACACTGAGTTCCTTATCTCAATGAAAAACGAACAGTAAGTTATTCAATTCTTCTTCTTACTGTGCCGTTTCCCTTTGAAGGTTGGCAATCCACTTGACTACAGATACACGCGAAACAGCGGCTCTGAAGATCTCGGTCGATCTTTTGCCGAGCCAATATCGCACTTAGTTCTTCCTTAAGCCAAGAATCTTCCTATTTACCTTTCCACCTAAATTTCTTCTTCAATGATCAACCGAAATATTGCATGTCTATAAAACTTCGATATTTGTTGTTCTTTTGATCCAGGGAATACATAGTATTCTCACACAAATGTACATTTCAAAAATTTCGATACATTTTTAGTAGATATACAACCTACATCCTGGCACAACCCCATAATCGTAACCCCTCCTTGGTCGTAATTGCCAAACGGCATGACGTATAATGATGTATGAGATATATTGACAAGGGGATGAAAAATGGGGTTGAATGCACTATGTTTCATGTGTTTTGGAGCATGTTAAAAGGGCATTGCAGTATATCTTCGTTAGGAAAGGAGATTAGACGTAGATGATTTTTTTATAAAAAAAAAAAACAAAGATGGTGGCATTATCAAAAGGGTTTGGTAGGAAAAAAGTTTGAGGTGTCATGTTCCCACGTATGCCATTGTGGCAACGTCCACTGATAGATATGTGTCTAATGTACTACGTTCACCGTTAAACATGAACCTCCAACAGCATGATTTTGAAAAGGCAAGGGACAATGCATGTACAATTTGGCATGTAAAACACATGACAATTCTCATCCCGCATCACAACGTAGTTTGTCATTCAAAATCCTTTAATTTGAGGGGTCACACAATAAAATTCCATAATTCATGTCAATGATATATGATAGGATCCAAAGCGGCCTTATACATAATATAATTGAATTTTAACTGCCTATTTATTGTTAAAGGCGGCAAAACAAAACCATTGGCACAGAATCTTCTCTTATCGCATTTTGATCTCTAGCAAATCCTAACTCGCTCAATTTTGCACCAAGTGCTCTATACAATATATAATTATATATAATGTATATTACGAAAATCACTGACCAAATACTATATGTACACAGACGAACCACATATAAAATTTTTCATCCCCTTTTCAACGATATCTCATACGTCATCCGTTTGGCAATTACGACCAGAAAGAAGTTGCGATTTGGGGGTTGCGCCAGGATGTAGGTTGTATATCTACTGTTTTTCTAGTAAGGGGTTAAGAATCCAGCTCTCATAACAGTAGAGAAAAATTGGGAATACATAACTGACCAGCATTCGGATTCGACTGATTTATCCAACTCAACTATTGTGAAATCTGACAACGGAAAACATTTTCTAAATTATAATTAATGTTTAATTAAATAATGCTGGTAAACGTGGTATTTGACGGGGTAGTCTACTCATCTAAACCACACAATGCTAAGAAACCTTTGGTAGCATTGGTTCAAGTTCAATTTAAAAAAATCTCAATAAAAAATTATTAGCATTAAGAAATTAAAGCAAAAGTAGAAAAAAGCCAAGCTTGAAACGGCTTCGGTTTGGAATAGCAGGACTATAAGAAGAAAAACAAACCTTAAAATCATATAATGTTTAATAATAAGCAATATTTTCTTCTTTTTCAACTTAATTCGGTTTAAACAATTACGTTTTTGTAGAATCAAATTTTTGAAATTTTTTCTATCATTTTCGTTTGCTTTTTTGAATTTCCTCTTCTACCTATTTACCCATTTGAGATCTTCCTAAATTTTTGTGTTGACTTTTTTAAGTTTTTCCGACTTTTATTATCAATTGGTATTTTATTGCTTCAATATCGCTATATTCCTATATTACTCAAGTTTGCAATGTTTTATTGTTTTGATTATTTGCTCCTTTTTAGCGTTTAATAACATTTTTACTTTTAATCCTGTTTCATTTTGCCATATCTAATATATTACTAGATGTATTTTATATCCATTTCTCATCTCCCAATGTTGTTTGTTTATCTTTCCTTTGCTTTGTGACACAGACAAAAAATATTTTGTGTCGTAAAAACCTTCTGATGAAATTCCACACGAAATCAAAACTGATAGAATGCTTACAAATAATGAACTTGGATTTATATGGCAATATTAATTTAACATAATACATAAACTTTATGGGAACCACAGTGCCTTTTTTATTCTTCTTCCTCTTTAGAAGTAATTCTGTTTGTTTATTGGCGGATATGGAAGGTTGTCACTCCATTTTTTGCGCGGTCGTCCGATACTTCTACTTATTGGTAATTTATCTCTTGCTAATTTGATCACATGGCTTTCCTTATTCTACTCATGTGGTTATTCCATTTTTTTTCTGTATAGGTGTACATTCGTTTATTTATTTTATTTATTTGTTTATTCCTTATTTGCTGCTAATGTCCTCATTCGAACTCTCGGCGTATTTCCTGTAATTCTTCTTAGTACTCTCTTCTCTGCCATTTCTAGTAGTCTTTGTATTGTGGCTGTGTCGGGTCTTGGTTCTGTGGCATATGTCATTATTGGTCTTACATTGGCTTTTAAAATTCATGACTTCATCTCAGTGGTAATGTGTCGGTTTTGCCATATAGTGTTATTAAGGCATCCTACCAGCCTATTTGCTTTTTGTACTTGATCTCTTACTTCAGGTACTCTACTTTAGGTCTCCATAGTGGACAGTGTAATTCTAAGATATTTTATTTCCACTAGTGGTTTCCATTAGTGGATCTCTATTTTACATCTGATTGATGATTTCATTCATAATTAAATTAAAGAGCAAAGGGCTCAATGGGTTCCCTTATCTTATTCCGCTGCCTATGTCTATAGGTTCTGTAAGTTCTCCATTCTGACTTGTTTTGGTAGATTTTTTCAATAGTTTTTATGATATTTAGAAGTACTTACATGAATGACATCTTTGAGTTTTACTTTCTCAAATGCTTTCTTCAAGTTAAGAAGACAAACGCTGGTCTATTATATTATACTCTAGTGATTTCTCAGTAATTTGCTTTATGACGAATATTGTATCTGTACACTATTTTCTAGTACGAAAACCTTGTTGTTCATCTGCTAAACTTATCCTCTGATTCATTAGTTCTTGTAAAACTTTAGTTGTAAGTTTTAGGGTAGTATTTAACAAGTTTATGCTTCTGTAGTTTTTTTTCTGTTTTTTTGTTTCTTTTTTGAATAGTAGAAGTAGTTCTCTAGAAAAATGCCTTAATTAAAACCAAAATACAGAAAAAATATTTTAACAAATTATTGCATATAAGGGGTAAAGCCAACATCGCAATTACGACATATCAGATAAATGGGCAAAATGAGGTATCAAAAATCAATCCAGCAGCTAAAAAACAACAGAATCCTTGGAAATGACAACATAATTACAGAACCCATAAAATATGCAGGAGAGCAGATGAGTGAGGAATGAAATAAAGGTAAAATTATCCCTAAGATGACAGAGCATTGTGTAAGATTTACACGCTGTATAATAGTGTGATACAAAAGAATCTCGAAGACTACCAGTGCGGCTTTTGGCAGGGAAGACGGTAGATCAGAGTTTTTCTATTAGAAAATTGCTGGAGAAGAATTTATTACAGATGTTTATTAGTCGTTTGAAGATTTTGACAAGCTTATGATAACAGAGTAAAGAATTCTATGTGGATGGTCATGGAAAGTGTAATGTATCAATTTAACTGAAATAATTAATAAGATTTCAACGACTAAGGTCAGAGTAGAGAAATATACCGCTAAAAGTTATTCTATTACCAGTAGTTTAAAACAAGGCGACATACTATTACTACTTCTTTTTAATATTGTGATAAATATGGCCACCACATTTTCTCAGATCAGTCCCTCTAATGATTGTGCCATACGCTGACGGGATAGACACTGTTAATAACAGTTAGTAACAGTAAAAGTAGAACAAAAGATCGATGAAGAGAAGAAGAAATATACGCACATTCATTGTAGAGTAGACAAAGACAGAATAGGAAAAAATATAGTTATGAATACATACAATTTTGAACGTGTGAAAAAAAATTGCAGTATTTTGGGGCCACTATTACTCATAACAAAGATGCTATTTAGATCAATGATTGGACCAGTCATAACAAACAATTTAGAAACGTGGACCATTACAAAATAAAATAAACTAATTCTAAGACATTTTAAACGCATTTTTCTATTTAAAAAAACACCTAAGCGGTGCCTTAGTTATTTACAGGTAGTCACAGAAAATTACAATAACGAGCCAATTTTTTTATTAACCATCTTAAAAACTATTGCTTGCTGAGTTCTCCCCCAATGATATTCTTCAATTTTTTGGCTTCAACATAGCACTTATTACGCACAGGACTTTTACACATAAACTATTTGCATTCAAGAGGTTTTACACTAATTCGAAATGTTTAGTTCCTTTGAGTCTTCTCGATATTCGATGCTGATCCAGCAGTTAAATAGCCTTTACGATTGCATGGTTATGAAATCTGTTTTCATGCTTCTTTGCAAATTCTTTAATCTTATATGTGACCATTTCCACAGCTAGGTCTCTGTGTAGATCGCTACTTCTTATGCATCAGAGCAATTAAAATGTCGCTCAGTACTTTATTCCGAAAACTTTGAATCATTTTGATGCTACCCACACTAAAATATCCCCAGAGTTGTATGCCACACGTCCATGCCTTCTTCAGTACTTGTGTATATGTCAAAAGCTTATTATGTATTGATAGCTCCGATTTTCTTCCAAGGAGCCAGTACAGCTTTCTATATTTGTTCTTTTTGTAGTGATTTTTCCATTTTAGCCTGACACCTAGATTCATGCAAAGATATTTTGCTGTATTAGCATGGGGTATAGTAGTGCCATTTAATACTAAAGGTGTTTTATTTTTTTTTGTTGAAATCTATAACTAATCGACGCAATAAATAGATTTGATAGCTTAACTATTGTTTTTCGGCAACTTTTTCAATATTTTTCTTGTTATGAGGTCATACCCAGTGCCTTTTTTGGATGAATGATTGTTAGTATTTCAGTTTTAATTTCTTTAGGTGCTATTAATTGCACTGTTTCCCTAATATTTTTATCTACTATTGGAAAGTTAGCAATCTGAAATTGCGTATCATGCGTTTAAAAGTATTTTCCATATTATCAGCAAACGTGTCCGCTTTTTCCTGGTTACTTTTATTCCATGCACTATCAGATTTTCTAATGTGTGGATTTTGTCTTGTTGGCCTCTTGAGTCTTCTTGTGGCTCTTCAAAATGAATAGTCACCATAAGAATTTGTATATTGATTTTTGTTTAATTTTTTAAATTTCTCTGCTTATATTTTACATTAGTTAATTTAACCTGGTTTGATTCACAATTGTTCTGCATTGCTGCCATTTCCTTCTCAGCCATCTTTTTTCGGCAACCATAATTCTCATCTCAGTTGGATAATTATTACCTTTTGTCCTACTTTTAATTAGCATAGTGTTCACCCACGCTGCCTGCTGTATATCTATGTTTAACTTCCCTGTATTTTGGTCAAGCTCTTCAATTGTTTGCAAGCTGACATTCAGTTTTATTCTGTTTTCTAAAACCTGTAAGAAACCTGTCCAATCTGTGGTCTTGTTAGACAATGTTTGTTTCTCTTCTTTTATAATTATTTTATCGCTTACTGTTATTGTTACTGAGGAGTGAAATGACTCTAAGTCTAGCCCCTCTTCTATTTTAATAAAAATTTGTGTGATTTTTCTAGCAATATAGAAATCTAATAGGTCTAGTATCTTATTCGTATATGTAGACCAGTCGGATAAAAGTTACAGTTATGCTTTCTAGCTGCACAATATAGTGCACGCCCTTTGGGGATGATTAACCTGGAGCCCCAGTAGGTGTGGTTCGCATACGCCTAAGATAAATTTTTCGCCAAGGCTTTGTATTAGTTCCGAGTAATCTTGTTTTTTGAAATTATATTTTGGTAGACAATATATTGCTGCAATTTTAACTTGATTGCTGCAATAATTTAAGTGTCTTCATGATCTTTAACGTTTTGTTTTATAATCACTGTACTTTCTCCTCTTGCAGCATTTGCTGGATGATTTGTGTGATATGTACAGTATCCTTTTAGCTTTATATAACTTTCATTTTTAAAACGAGTTTCAGGAACAAGGCAAATGTCTATTTTTTGTTGATCTAGGTACATCTGCAGGGAATTTTTAAGCTTCGTTAGACCATTAGCATTCAAAGCCAATAATTTAATGACTTCTAGAACCATTTCTAGGTCTGGATGAAGCTCTTTTATTGCTACCTTCTAATTTTGACAGTCTTGTCATAATATATTTTTTGGAGGCTTCTTAATTTTTGTTTGTTTATGGAACCTAGTCAGTATGTTTAATAGTATGTTGTTGCTTTGTTTGACACCATTTTCCTTTACCACGGCGCTCGATAGACGTAAAATATAGAGAAAATGTGGTCCTGCAGTGGATATATTGTCCAGCACAACTGGGCAATACCGAATTAGAATAAATGAAGAGTTCGAAAGCATATACGACCACCCAAGTATAACAAACGAGATGAGTTAAGAGGCTCAGGTAGATAGTAAATGTGCAGAGAGGCCAGGAAGAACGGCTCATGAAACCGATATATCATCTTAAAAAATTTAAGTTCAATGAGAATACAAAATTGGCAAAAAGATAATATGGATCCAAGGAGATGGAGGTATTTCGGATATAATTTATTGGAATATCTATTGTGTCTCTCATCATCATCATCATTTTGGCTTTACAACCCTGTGTGGGTCCTAGCCTCCCCAAGAATTTTTCTCCAGTCGTCCCTATCCATCGCCTTCCTCCGCCAAGCACGTATTTCCATATTTCTCATGTCTTCATCGATGTTATCTAGGAATCTTGTTCTGGGTCTTCCTCTTCTTCTTCTTTGACCAATTGGTCTATCAAGGAGCGTTTTTCTAGCTGGGTCGGTTTGCTCCATCCGCATTACATGGCCTACCCACCTCAGACGTGTTATCTTTATGTGTTTTTCGATATCTGGTTCTTGGTATATCCTATAGAGTTCGAAGTTGTATCGTCTTCTCCAGACACCATTTTCATTTACCGCTCCATAGATGTGCCTTAGTATTTTTCTTTCGAAACATTCTAACATGTTTTCATTGCTCTTTGTTAGAGTCCAGGTTTATGAACCATATGTTAGGACTGGGCGTATTATTGTTTTGTAGAGTTTTACTTTTGTATTTCTTGATATATCTGTAGATTTAAAAAGTTGTGTCTCTCAACGGAAGATTTATATGTTCATGGCTAGATCCACTTTTATACTAATGCGTTCGAACATTTTTTGATTGGAGCGTGTATCGAACCTTAAAACTATTCAAATCAAAGACAGTGCCCATCCCAATTTGTATGATTATTGTATTTTTCTCTACTATATTTAGCCGATTATATTTAGGATTTCTGCTTACTTTGGTCTTTATATTTTTTTATTAAACAGTTGCTATGTCAAAATAATTTAGTTTAAAAAATAGGAGAATCCAAAAATATTATTAATGTTGTTTTGCATTGCTGAATATTAGAAATGAAGTACATTTTAACTTTCTTAAATTAAAAGTAAATATCAATGTTTATCCAGATCATATTTGCAGTATTACTAAATTATCATTTCTAATTTTTAAAGCGTACATGAAATATTAGTCAAACTTGGTACGTGTAAAAATATCAATAAAAAGATAAATTTATTACATGCTGTTTGTACCAAAAATGAGAAAAAGGAAATACTTTTAATCTACAAGGACATATCAGAAAATCTACGATTTCTACAAAATTAAAAGGAATATAATGTAGGTGCATGCTTAGGTAAAAGCTGGCTTAGTTAATAATTTAAGTTGTTTTACATTCGCACTTAAATTATTAGCTGATAGTTAATCATCAAATTTAAGTAGTTTTTCTGTCGAACGAAGGTTTATTTCGCACTTGGGGAAGGGGTCAGTTTTTTAAACTCATCTAAAGTTCTTTTCTCATCGAAAATATTTCAGTCGAGAGAAGGCGAAAACAAAATAAATATAATTGATTACAAGTCTCTTAGATATTGTTATTAATAAAAATTCAAATCATCGAACAATTCTCTCGGCTGATTCAAGAATAATCTTCGGGCCACCTCTTTTTTTTTGGAAAATAGTCTGCAAAAAACTTTTGACGGCACTGGCGGCAATTCACTTCATTTTTATTCGAATAAATGAGCATTTTAAGGCCAATATTAAACCTTGGAAGAATAGTTTCAAATTGATAAATCGTCTTCATCACGGAGTCAAACGCGCACTTGATTCCAGCGAATGTTTTAAAAACATTTTAACCGATCCCTGTAACCTAAAATTTAAAACGTAAGATCAACTAAACAATAAAACCTATTTGTCTTATATTTAAATATAATTGACGAACAGTAAGGTAGCAAGTAGTTTATTAAAATGAGTTAACGCAACGTAGAGATGAAATTTACACGGATCAGTTATCACTTTTTGATACATTCGATATGCACAGGCATAGCAGTAAATAATTTCAGAATCAGTTGACGCTACAATTTAATTTTTAGACCTAATACGTTTTTCAACCGCACTGATTAATAACTCGGGCAGTGGTGCGTTAGTGTCGTTGGGGCCTCTTGAAGCTGTGGCGAAGAAACGTGGCACAAGCTCGACTCCTCTGAGCTATTATTTCCACTAGATGGTCTTCAAGTACTAGAAGGGGTGTCATCGGCAAGCTGAAGGTGGTGGCGATATTAAGACTGTCCCATTGTCAAACGGCGCTGTTGGGAAACCTCGGAGGCGGCAGTGGGGGTGGGGGGCGATTGTTGGAGTTGTTCTCTCCTGCACGCGAGGAGTGGTCAGATCCAGCTAGATGCACAGATCAGATAATTTAAGTTTTACAATTCTAATTATTGTATTGAGCGACAATATATATGGAGTGTATTGCAAATTGTGTATATACGGTTCTTTTGCAGTTGTAATTAAGTTAATATATACATTTACTAGATTACTAGACTTAGATTTATTATGTTTTATAGTGTTTTTATGTGCAATAATTCGTCTATATAAATATTGATGTGTATGTCCAGTATATAATGAGTTACAGTCTTTACAGTTTACTTTATAAACTACGTCTGATTGACTGTCTTTACTGACCATAGGTTTAAATTTAATAGAAATATTTATTGAATGTTTTTGGTGATTTAAGTCCAACATTGCAGATTTGGAGACAGACTACGTTCCACTAGTGGAAGTATTTCGAGTCAAACTCAAAACAGTGCAGAAAAGGAGAGCACAACCATACGACTTACGTATGCTGAAAGACCTTGATACGAGGATGAGAGTCCAAGCCACGTTAAACAAGCAAGTGACTGCAATTAAAAACGATTCGAATGAAGAACAACCGATCAAACATATTACAGGAATAGTGCAAAATGTAAAGGATAAACACTTAGAGACAGATAGATTAATGAAGAAAAAATCATGGATGACAAATGAGATCCTAAAGCTAATAGACAAAAGAAGAGAAGCCAAAAATGACCCAGATAAATACAAAACCATAAATATATTAATAAAAACGAAAATGAGAGAAGCGAAAGAATAAGAAGCAAGGGAAAGATGCGAAGAAATTAAGACTCTGCAGTCAAAATACGATAGTCACAATGTACATAGGAAAGTTAAAGAACTTATAGGGCAACTAAGACGAAGGCAGAAGGAAATATAATTGATTCTGATGGAAACATCATCTTGTACAAACAGAGTAAAATAAGAACGTGGAAAGAATATCTAGAAAAACTATTTGAAAACCAAAGAGATAACACCTTTGAGTTAGAAGAAGAGCTAAATGATGGACCAAGAATATTACAGCAGCAAGTTTATTTCGCAATAACACAGTTAAAGGATGGCAAAGCGACAGGTCCTGATTATATACAAGCAGAACTACTCAAACTAATGGACAACGAATCAATAACAATAACCGCAAAGATATTCAACAATATATACAACTCTGGAGAAATACCAACAGAATGGCTGAAATCTGAGTTTATTACACTTCCAAAAATCCCGGAGCCAAGAAATGCGAAGATTACCGTATTATAAGCCTCATGAGTCATCTCCTTAAATTGTTTCTAAAGATAATTCATAAGAAAATCTACAAGCTGTGTGAAAGTCAAATTTCCCCCAACCAGTTCGGGTTCACAAATGCTGTTGGTACTAGAGAGGCTTTGTTCTCAGTGCAAGTCTTATTCCAGAGATGCAGAGACGTCAACTGCGACGTATACGCATGTCTGGTTGATTACGAGAAAGCGTTTGATAGAGTACAGCACGCCAAGATGATGCAAATACTAAAATAAGCAGAAATAAACAACCAAGATCTGAAAATATTTAGAAATCTTTAGTGGAATCAGACAGCAAATCTCAGAGTTGGCGGTGAATACACTGACTATGTGAAAATCAAGCGTGAAGTGAGGCAAGGCTGTATTTTGTCTCCTCTAATCTTCAATCTGTAGTCTGAAAGAATATTTATCGAATCTTGCACGAATTTAAGAAAGGTATTCTACTAAATGGTTACCGACTAAACAACAGATAACAGAAACAACAGATAGTCATCAGATATGCAGATGACACCATAGTATTTGCGGACAACTTAGAAGACCTACAAGTTCTCATGAACAAAATCATGTCTTACAGTCAACAATATTGACTCAATATAAACGTTAAGAAGACAAAGCTTACGATAATTAGCAAGAAGAGGATAACAGAAGGTCAACTCTACGTCAATCAATCCCCTGTAGAAAGAGTGACGCACTACAACTACCTCGGCACCATAATAAATGAAGAATGGACCAACAACCAGGAGATTAGAGCAAGCATCGGAAAAGCTAGATCCACCTTCAATCGGATGGGGGCCTTCTTTAAGAGTCACAACCTCTCTCTTGATTACAAAAGTAAGAATGCTGCGATGCTACGTCTTCTCTGTCCTTTTTGATGGTGTTTAATCGTGGACCTTGAACGACGATATGTGCAGAAAACTAGAAGTATTTGAGATATGACTGACACAAAAGTCACAAATGAGGAGGTCCTCAAAAGAATGAATAAGAACCGAGAGGTACTGACCACCATCAAAGCTCGAAAGTTACAATTCTTCGGACATATTATGCGAAATGAATCCAGATATGCTCTCCTTCAAGCCATCCTGCAAGGAAAAATATTTGGAAAACGAGGTCCAGGAAGAAGAAGAACATCTTGGTTAAAGAGCCTTAGAATCTGGTTCAATACAACATCTGTGCAGCTTTTTCGCGCTGCTGAAGATAAGATAAAGATCGCCATGATAATCTCCAACATTCGTAACGAATAGGCACATCAAGAAGAAGAAAGTCCAGCATTGTTAATATTAAGTTGATTGCTGTTGTTGGTTGCAATTAAATCATATCAAAAAATTTTGTTAATATTAAAAGAAGAAGTCAACAACAAGAATATATAAATATATAAATAATCACAGTAATAGGAGGTCTAAAAACATATCTACAATCTTACATACAACACATATGCAACACAGAATACACATAAACACAAAATCGATTTTTGATCAATTTACATACTCAACCACAATAACGACACAATTTTTTACACATATAACACAAAATACACAAAATAATCAAAATTTAATATTCCTAGGATAAAAACACCACCCACATTTGTACAGCCATTATATGCTGTTTGCCTACAAGATCGAGGTCCAGCAGGTCAATTTTAAAATGACATAACCAATAACACAAACTTTCATAAAAACTAATAATCTTTTTTTGAAAACGATTTCTAGAGCAGAAATCGAAACGTCAAAGATTAGTTAATTAAAAATATTACTTATTAAAATTGTAATCAACTAATTTGCTTGCGTCTCTTTACCTTATTTTTTTAAATATTTAAAAATTTGAAACCCTGTACAATTCGCAATACACTAATATCCCTAAAATAAAATAAATAGCTGATACATGCATGGGCCTTACCTTTAATAAGATTTACACTAAAAAAGAAATATTAGGTATTAAAGGTTGGTAAAAGGTCTGCGTCTATTATCTATAAAAAATTTAAGCCAGAAGTTTTTTTAAAAAGGTTGTGGCAATCGTTTGTTTACAGTTCCCAGTAACTGATATGCGTACAAAACTTAACGAATAACTCAGTGGATGGGTTTAAACAAACTATAAAGTATCTTAGTTAATCGTATGGATAGCCAAGTGCTGTGTGTAGGTTAGCAGTGCCAAAAAATGTTTTCTATTTGAAAAGTGTATAAAGGTCAAAATGTCACATTTTAAAATGTATTTGCTCTTAATAGGTTACCTGCTTCTGTTTTATGCAAACTACACCTCTAACAATTCTAGAATTAGATCAGAAGTAGAAGATTTCGAAGCACTATTAGATTTGAAGCTTATAAGCAATGTACAAGAATGCCAGTTAGAGCGTAGTTTCATTACAATGATGCTCAGCTGTTTTATAATAGTATTTCTGCTATAAAAATAAGCAATTTGAAGTAATAAAATTATAGTCATAAGACAGAGAGTGTTGTGACTCTGAGTAAATCTTGGGAACTACAATAGATACAGTAACAAGAATCCATATTATAACTCTGTCGACCAAGATAGAATTATAGAAGTCATGTTGGAGTTCGAAATATGACCTTTAGGAGGTGCACCCTACAGAGTCTTCTTCTTTTTCTTCATCTTCTAATGTAAAAATGACTTTATCTGTTTTTTACTGGGCCTCCAGTAAGTTGTCGTTCCATCGTTTTCGTGGTTTTTATGCTGATCATCTTCCTATTGGGGAACCATCTCGTACCGTCTTAACTACTCTATTTGTTGTCAGTCGGCTACCTGCGGCACTGTTTGCTCTATTCACTTGATCTTCCACTTCCGTTTCGAGCTTTCCGTAGCTAGATAATGTGATGCCTAGATATTTAAACCGCATAACTTGTTCTATTATCTGACCTTCCAGCTCCAATTTACATCTTAGTAAATTTGCTTTTATATTATACACACAGAAATAAGGAGAAAGATCAGAGATGCAAAGGAAAGATGGTATAGTGACAGATGCGAAGAGATTGAACAGTTGGTAGAAAAACATGATAATTTAAACCTTCATATAAAATTAGGGAAATAACAGGCACTAATATTAAGAAAAAATCAAATATACTGCTGGATAAAAACGGCAAAATAATTATAGACGTCGGTGAAAGGCTTAAAAGATGACAGGAATATATTTAAAAGCTATTTAAAGATGAACGGACTAAGATAGTACTAGAGCAGGAAAAGTTCGACACCGGCCCAGACATAAAAGAAGATGATGTATTAGAGGCGATAAAGCGAACAAAGAACAACAAGGCAACAGGTCCTGACGAAATACCTGTAGACATAATACGGTTAATAGAAGAACAGCAAGTTGGAATATTGGTCGACTTATTCAATACAATATACAGTACAGGAATCGTTCCCAGAGATTGGCTGATGTTAACATTCATAACATTACCAAAAAAAAAAAACCAAATGCAAAAGAATGCCAAGACCACCGGATAATAAGTTTAATGAGCCATGCGCTCAAAATATTTTTAATAATTATACACCGGAGAGTACACAACAAACTTGAGCAGGACATCAGTGACACACAATTTGGATTTAGAAATGCACTGGGAACGAGGGAAGCCCTGTTCGCTGTGAATGTATTTGTGCAAAGGTGCATGGATGTTAATCAGCCAGTTTATATGTGTTTCTTGGATTACAACAAAGCCTTCGATAAGATCAGACATAACCGTCTAATCGAATTACTTGAAAAGAAAAACTTAGATATGAGTTATATACGATTATACGAATATAATCAGATCGCTATGGTAAAAGAGAACAACGTCTTTTCAAATGAAATACAGATTGAGAGGGGCGTCAGGCAGGGCTGTGTCGTGTCTCCTACTTTGTTCAATTTGTATCCAGAGGAAATAATCCAGGAAGCACTAGAAGAACTAACTATGGGAATAAAAGTAAATGGCCGACCAATGAATAATATACGATTTGCCGACGACACTATTTTATTAGCGGAATGTCTTGAGGATTTACAACAAATGGTTGACAGATTGGTAGAAGTCAGTGAAGAAAACGGACTGTCCCTAAACACAAAAAAGACACAATTTATGGTAATTACAAAAGCCCAACAGCGCCAAGAAAACATAACAATACATGGAGAACAAATTAAAAAAGTTGAAAAATATAAATATCTGGGTAGAATAATTAACGAATATAATGAGTACACAGAAGAGATTAAGGCAAGAATAGGACAGGCAAGAAATTCTTTTAACAAACTGAAAAAAGTACTCTGCAGCCAGGACATTTCAATTTCTTTAAAGATATGACTTCTGAGATGCTACGTGTTTTCCGTATTATTTTATGGGTTGGAGGCTTGGACATTAAAGAAAGATGTTTTGGACAGATGCCTTCGACTAATGGGCCTACAGAAGGATATTAAGAATAAGTTGGGTGGATAGAGTCACGAATGTCGAGGTGTTGAGAAGAATGGGAAAAGATAAAGAGGTTCAAAATACAATTTAAGTCAGAAAACTGCAATATCTGGGACATGTCATGAGGGACGACCGTTAAAACTTGCTGCAATTAATAATACAAGGAAGAACATAGGGTAAAAGGAGTCGCTGAAGAAGACGTATCTCCTGGTTAAACAATTTAAGAGCTTGGTTTAACTGCACTTCTGCTGACCTCTTTAGAGCAGCGGTATCGAAAGTGCGAATTGCCATGATGGTTGCCAACCTTTTTAGAGGAGATGGCACATGAAGAAGAAGAAGAAATTTGCTTTTGCAAAACCCATGCAATAACCATGCATTTTGTTTTTTTTTGGGAAAAGTAATTTGAAGAAATGTTAACTTTTCTGGCGGTTATATTTATTTGGCATACGTTGTAAATCATCTTTACTTGAGAGAGTAGTGTTGCGTCGTCTGCACAGAAGAATATTTTAAGTTGTTTTTCTCTCATTTCGTATCTTTTTTTAGTTCTTACTTTTCATCAATAATCAGGTTTAACAATAAAGAACTCATGAAATCTCCCTGTCTTATCCCATCGCCAGCTTCAACAGGGTCAGTTAGTTCTACTTCTACTTTTACTTTTATTGTGTTATTTTGGTAGATATTTTTGTTTGTTTTGATTATTCCTAAATGTATCTCTCTTGCGTACAATAAGTGTAAATGTCTTTAATATTTGACCCAGTCAAACGCCTTCTAAAGATTCACGAAACATAGATATGCAGGTTTTTTTGTGTTTTAATGATATCTTTTGCACTTGCCTCATTATAAATATAGCGTCGGTGCATGATCTTCTCGACCAAAAACCTTGCTGTTCTTCTGCTAGTGTTATAATTTAATTCAGTTTATTTGTTATCACTTTAGTTTAGTGTTGTTATGTTTAATAAATTAATTTCTCTGTAATTTTCCGGGTTTGATTTGCCTCCTTTTTTGAAGAGAGGTATTGGAATACTTGATCACCATTCTTGAAGAATTCGGTTTTATTCTATTATTTTTTAGATTAGTTTTAGTAGTTGTTTGGTCAGATCTGACTTTCCCAACTTTAGGAGTTTGTTCGGTATTCTATCCTCTCCTTGTGATTTCCTCCTTTTTAATTTCCTTAATGCTTTCTTTACCTTTTCCTCCTCAATATTTATTTCTTGGTTTGCAGTCACCTCTAGTGTTGACGGTTTATTATCGTCTTATCGTTATCTTTAGTAAATAAGGATCGAAAGTAGTCCACCCATGTCTCCAGAGTAACCAATAAATATTGGAGAAATTATGTCAATAGTTGCTGACATTTCAAATATCTATTTAAAAGCTTAATTAATGATACAGCAAGCTACCTCAGTTTCTATCATCATCATCATCAACCTGTATGCTTCCACTACTGGACATAGGTCTCCCTCAGCTCTTTCAATGTCTCCGTCTTGGGCTGCTCGCATCCAGTTACCGCTAGCACGCTTCAGATCGTCAGTTCATCTGGTTGGTGGGCGTTCTCTTTTCCGTAGTCCTTCTTGTCTTGGTCTCCACTCGACAATAGGTTTTGTCCATCGATTGTTTGATAATCTGGTGACGTGTCCTGCCCAATTCTCCTGTTACCTGTGAATACAAGTAACACACACTAGTCAAAGATTTTCTTGTGAGGCATATGGGTAAGTCCGATTTAAATACATAGTTTAATTTACTGAACGCTGCCCAAACTAATCCTATGGGACGCTTGAGTCAATTTTTATACCTTTTGTAAATTATAACGATATATGTCACTATTATTATTTGTGCGGACTCTATTGATATGTGTCCATGTTTTTCTTGATAGCTCAAAACCACCAACTGGATTTTGTGTAATACATGATACTAGGTACAGGTACTCCTCCTAGTACCCATCCTATTAGAGTTGGATCTCTGGACTTCAGTCTTTGTCGCTATAGCACTCTTAGATGTTCATGTATCGAGAGTTGAAGGTTGTTGGTAATTTTTTGTATTTCTTCCATGATTAGGAGGTTTTTCTTCAAATGAAAACAACAAGCTTCCATCCCGTTTGGTCATATTTTCAAAAGTAGCTTTTTGAGTGCAGGGCATATCTAACCAAAATCAGTATTAAGAAAGAATTCTGTAGAAGTCCATTAATCAATTTCCTCCATTCCAGTTATAAAATTTCTCATAATCACTTGGAACGTTCTGTTCGGGAGAATGTTATCTATAAACACACGATCCTTAACTTACGTATGTAATTTCACGCAGAAGCTGTTAGATAAGACACTGTCTCCAGACGGAACTTTTAATAGAATGGGAAAACTTTTTTGTAATCGCGATATCAATATATCGCTCCGAATAAGAATGCTTCGAATAACATCGTTATACAACATTAAATTTACCTTTTAGATTTAACAACTCCAGATTAATTTCATTTGACGTAAAAAATCTTTTTCCTAGTATCCCTCCCACAAAAACTTTTATTCTAGTAAAAAACCTTTTAGACCAAAATAGTACAAATCCAATCATTACATCTGAAATTTTACATCTTCTTGAAGTTTGCATAAACCAGGACTACTTTGAATTTAATAATGAATTATATACAAATAACAGTGCAGGACTTATAATGGGCAATCCTCTAAGCCCATTGCTATCAGATATTTTTATGGATCATCTAGAGACAAAGATTTTAAAACATCCCATATTCAAACAGTTTTTATATTGGTGGAGATACGTAGACGATGTACTGGTATGTTTCACAGGAACTAACAGGCAACTCGACCAATTTTTATCGTATATTAATTCTCTTCATAGCCATATTGAATTTACAATACAAACAGAACAAAATCAATCCATAAATTTTTTAGACTTAAAAATTACCACACTTAAAATCAAACATGACTTCTCCATATTTCATAAACCTACCCATACTGACACGACTATTCACAATTCATCATCCCATCCCACACAACATAAACTGGCAGCCTATCATAGTATGTTACATAGATTAACAGCAATTCCTATGTCAAAATACAATTTTGAGACAGAATTAAATATCATTAAGCAAATAGCAGTAAACAATGGATACAACGAACAAACAATTAATAAAATGTTAAATAAAAAACTACACAAGAAAGCCCTGAACTTAGTATTTCCACCACCAGAGAAAAAACCCAGTACCTTCTGCTCGATTACATATACAGGCAAAATATCAACAAAAATAGCCAAACACATAAAAAAGAAAGGAATAACACCAGCTTTCAGAACAAATAACAACCTAGGCAAATATATTAAAAACAACAAGAGCCAACATAAAAAACACTTACACAGTGGTGTGTACAAACTTAAATGTGGCGACTGCCCAAAAACTTACATTGGTCAAACAGGTAGAAATTTTAATAAACGAATAGCAGAACATAAAAGGGCTTTCAATAATAGAAAAACAGATTCTACATACGCACTTCACCTTCTAGATCATAATCATTCTTTTAATGACGAATTTAAAATTCTTCACATTCAAAATAAAGGCCTTAAGCTATCTTTGTTAGAATATATGGAAATCAACAAATTAAAAAACACAGATATAATTCTGAATGACCAGCATGAGACAAACAGTTCTCCCCTCCTCAACCTATTTCATTAGAGACTATAAAGTGTAAACCCATACCAAAAACAGATCACTTGAGAAAGGCAATCAGCCGAAACAGCTGTAGTGATAAGAATTTAAAATAAATGTTGTGGAAGTTTGAAAACAAAGTTTTCAGTGTTTTATTGTTACATAAAATGAATTTCCATCAAGTAACGGTCGAATCCATCAATTATAACAAAATTATAATTGCCAGAATGATTTCCAATCCCCGATAGGAGCGGAACTTGAAGAAGCAGAAGATATCTCAGACCTATGCCGCATCGACTTTATTATTTATTCCAGTAGTAAACGAAATATTAGTGAGCAATATTTCCTGGCCACAGCCTACAGGTCCAGTAAATAATCTGTCAATATAATAAGCAAGGCTAAATTATAGAGAAAGAAACTATAGAAAGTAGTAAACGTATAACTGAACACATCTTTTGGTAAACCAACAGCCAATTGACAGGGTAAACAGCTACACATATCTTGGTACTAACATATAAACAGTCAATAGGACCACTCTACTGAAATAAAACAACACATAGGGAAAGCAAGATCAGCGTTCGTAAAGATGAAGTCTCTTTTCAGAAGTCACGATTTACATCCTAGTACCAAAATATCTATCAGATACTACGTATTTTCTACATTATTATACGGAATAAAGGCATTGACACTCTCTGAAGCTTCTTTAGAAAAGCTCGAGGCCTTCGAGATGTGGTGTTACAGGCGCATCTTACGAATTTCATTGGTGGATCGTGTGACTAATATTGAGGTCCTACGTAGAATGGGCAAGGAATGCGAGATCACTAATACAATCAAAGTAAGCAAATTATAATATCCTAGCCATGTTATGAGAAATGAACACAGACTTAGCTTATTGCAACTTATTCTTCAGGGCGAGGTATTTGGAAGGAGAAGACCAGGGAGAAGAAGAATATCTTGGCTTAGGTGTAAAAGGAAGTGGTTCAATATGTCTAAAACCGGACTATTCCGAATAGCTGCAACTATAGTTAGAATAGCTATGCTGATCGCCAACATCCGGAACGGATAGGAACCGTAAGAAAAGAAGAAGTTTAAATATGGTAGCCTTAAAACTAATTGGTTCACGATACACCATCTGCAGACAACAAACTGAGAAACAGAACTGGAGAAGAAACAACGAACAGAGATGAAATATTAAGAATAGTCGAAGAGTTCTACACAGAGTTATATAGATCAAGAAAAAAAGATAACAATACGGAACCTCCAATTACACTAAAAACTGGGGTATTAAACCAAGGATCAGATTTAATGCTCGATATAACAAAATCAGAAATCAAAGAAGCCCTGAAGAAAATGAAAAATAATCGAACCCCGGGTGAAGATGGAATAGTATCAGAAGCACTAAAAATTGGAGGGGATGTATTACTTGAAAAAATTAAACAACTTTTCAATATCTGCCTTCACAGCGCCAATATTCCAACAGACTGGAACAACGCTACTATGATTCTATTACACAAAGCAGGAGACAAAGCAAATTTAGAGAATTACAGACCGATTAGCCTCCTCAGCCATATATATAAGTTGTTTACGCGAATACTAGTAAAGAGAATGGAAAGAAAATTAGAGACCTATCAACCAAGGGAACAGGCAGGATTCCGAAAAAGTTACGGAACAAATGACCATCTACAAAGTATAAAAACCCTAATAGAGAAAGCAGTGGAATACAATAAACCTCTAGTTCTAATATTTATCGATTTTCACAAAGCCTTTGGCACAGTTGAGCTAAGCAAAATATTACAGGTGCTTAAAGAATGCAGGCTAGATTATAGATATACTAAATTATTATACAAAATATACCTGCAGGCAACAACCACTGTCAGATTACATACTAACAGTAATCGCATAAAAATAGAACGGGGGGTTAGACAAGGAGACCCAATGTCACCTAAACTTTTTAATACGGTGCTAGAACATGCTTTTAAGAATTTGGATTGGATGACAAAGGGAATAAAAATAGATGGAGAATATCTAAACAACTTACGTTTCGCCGATGATATATTTATAATAGCTGAAGATCTAGGTATGGCAAGAGAGATGGTACAGGAACTCGTTGTGGCTACAGAAAGTGTAGGTTTAAATATAAATATCTCGAAAACAAAAATCATGACCAATTTGGTACCCAACCAGAACATCAGTATTGGTGGGAAAGAAATAGGACTCGTAGATAGATATAAATACCTGGGACATGAAATTATGATTGGTAGGGATAACCAGACTCATGAACTGAAGAGAAGAATCGGCCTTGGGTGGGCAGCATTTGGAAAACTGAGAGAAACTTTAAAAAGTGAGCTGCCCACATGCCTAAAGAGAAAGGTATTTGATCAGTGCGTCCTCCCAGTCTTGACGTACGGAGCAGAAACACTTACCTTAACAAAAGCAGCAGCTACCAAACTGAGAGTCACGCAGAGAAGAATGGAGCGGTCCATGTTAGGAATAACTCTGCGAGACAGAATAACCAACGGAGACATCAGGAGAAGAACCTGAGTGACTGACATCATCGAGAAGATAGCCAGACTAAAATGGAGATGGGCAGGACACATAGCCAGAATGACAGATGGGCGATGGACAAAGAGATTATTGGAATGGAGGCCAAGGGAAGACAAGAGAAGCGTCGGTCGACCACCTACAAGATGGACTGACGATTTAAGAAGACTCGATAAAAACTGGATAAGAGCGGCGCAAGATAAACGGGGTTGGAAACATGAGGAAGAGGCCTATGTTCAGCAGTGGACTCTTGAAGCTGGATGATGATGATGATGACACCATCTGCAATTGTTTAACTCAAAGATATAAGATTATAATGCTAATAAAACTCACTTACTATAGAGTAAATACATTTTAAAGGTTAAAGCTCTGCCTGCCTTCGACCTTTTACACGTTTTGTTATATTTAATACATTGGGGTGCACGTTGTATTTACAGTGTCTAAAATGTGCCTGGTTGTTGGTTGTTAAGTTGTATACCTGGTACTGTGGCGTATGCTGAATGTCTTCTAAGGGAATATGATGATGTTTTGAACATTGGCCTCTCGAATGGATTTGGAACTATCGAAAATAATATGTAAATAAAATGATTGACAACCTTTACTGATTTTATTTGCTACAAAATTATATTTACTCTATTGGGTTTGTAGTTAGTTTTGTAAATTATCCAACCTTGGAATTATTGTTTATTATTAAAAAAATAGATAAATCGTGTGAATAATGTCATTTAAAAAATTATATCTGGCGTTATATGAAAAAACTTTTTAATATAAAATAGTATTTGATTTGAAATAAGTACTCATTTGAAATTATATATATTTTTCAACTATTTATCAGTAAATGTTAAGTATGCAGTTTAACATTGTTTAAATCTTTAAATTTATCTTTAAGTTTATCTTAAAACATAATAAAAATCACACAAAAGCTTAATTATGTTAGAAAAGCATAAATATACAGTGTGTCCGTAAAGTATGGAATAAATTCGATATTTCCTAAATGAAAAGCCTTTTTAAATAAATCTAAAACACGTCGATTTTTAAGTTTAATGTTCTACATTTTACAATAAAATTTCATTATACAAGGTGATACACATTACAGTGATGACGTCATCGGCTCTTTTTTTAAATGTAACACCCTGTATTTAAGGACATTTTTAGATCAATAAAAATGAGCTGATTCCAAAAAAGTATAATACTGGGAGTCTAACGGATATAATTTGAAAGATATGCGCTTAGAAAATTAATTTTTATTGATTTATAATATTAATAAATTATAAATAAATTATAATAAATAACTTGAAAGTAATCCTGTAATTAATACATGACTTAATCTTAAATATTCGAATTGTAGCCCTTGTTGTATTTGACAGTAACCCAAACGTTGTACAAATTATTGTAGATCCTTGTTTATGCTTTCTTGAGAAATATTGCTTATTTCTTTACGAATTCTTGTTTTTAAGTCTCCAATATTTGCAGGTTTCGTTTTATAAACAACATTCTTTAAATGACCCCAAATAAAATAATCCAAAGGATTGAGGTCTGGCGACCTCGCTGGCCATTCAATATGTCTACGTCTTCCAATCCACCTGTTCGGAAAAATTTCGTTTAGGTACCTTCGAACATCTAAAGCATAATGCGAAGGCGCACCATCCTGTTGAAACTATAAACTTTTATCAAAACCTCCAAGATTAATTGTACTGGGGAATAAATTAACAAAAGTAGGTACGAGATCATCATCATATAACGGGGGTCCTACGGCGATTGCTGCTTCCCGCATTTCAGCCTCCATCTTTTCCTATCTCTCCAATTTCCCTCTTCTAAGCCTCTAGATTGCATTGTTTTTGTAATTTCTCTTCTCCAGGAATTTGGTGGTCTTCCCCTTTTCCTTCTTTCTGGCGGAACATACATTAAGGCTTTCTTTGGCCACCGCTCCTCCTCCATTCTCATCACGTGACCATACCATTGTAATTGCCTTCCTTGTATTCTATCTGAAAGAGTATCTCTAATTCCTGTACGGTTTCGTATTTCCTCATTCCTGATTCTTTCCATTCTCGATACTCGACATGACCTTCTAAGATAATCAATTTCCACAACGTCTACTTTATCTCGTTCATTCTTTGTCATCGTCCAACATTCGGCACCATATGTGGTAATTGGTTCTACAATTGCTCTGTATACGTGAAGTTTGGTATGCATCTTTATTTTATTAGACCACAGTAATGAATTCAGTATTCGGATGCATTTTTTCCCTTGGGTTATTCGGTTTTGTACATCTATCTTAACTCTGCCATCTGCTGATATGATGCTTCCTAGATATTTATACTGGTTGCAGCCTTTTATGACTGCGTTTTCAAGCCTCCTTTTTTTTTTTTTTTTTTTTTTTTGTGGCTTTAGCACTTAGCTATTTAGCCAATTACATATTGAGATATAATAAAAGAAAAATTACTAATATCAATATTCTGATTTAATTAATACTAAGGAAAAAAAAAGTGTATGCATATACACATAAGTGCATACATAAGTGTACATTATACAGTGAATACATACATAAGTGTATAATCTATACTATTAATTGCTAGTGCAAAAAGTGTATCTATTCGAGTCAAAAAACCTCATAAAATCCCTATAACTGAATCAAACAAAAAGAGAAAATTATATCAAGAAAAAACAAATATAAGGAACAAACAGGGATACTCACTTCTCGTCCAGGGACCCATCAGGACATTTGTTTAAGACATTACTAGCAATAGGTCACGGAAAAAAAGGTAAATAAACAATTGGGTTAGAACAAAGGTTAACGAGCTTAGCTGAGATTGACTACAGACACACATTTGCACTATGTATAAATTTAATCAAACAATCATAAACTTTTTTATTATTAGTAGCCAACAGGTTATTTATTAAGTTGTTTAAAAGAGTTCCTGAATGCTGAAGATATTTGGAACACTTAAAAAAGATGTGGTTAAGATCTCCTTGTTCTTGACAAGTTTCGCATAAGTCTGAATTATATATTTTGATTTGTGCAAGATGAACAGGATAACAAGCGTGCCCAAATCTCAATCTTATTAAAGTTGTTGTATATTTACGAGCGGTATTGAAATTCTTAAACCATCTGGACTTAGGGATGTGTGGTTGTATATGCACGTATTGTGTTGTTGAGTGGTCGCAAAAAGTTTGCCAGGCGGTATTCCAACGATCTGTTTGATTTCTTTTAGAGATGAGAAAAGCATCAGGAACACAAATTCTCTCATCTGGTAAAATTTCCGCTGTCGAGGTTATTGCAGCTTTTGCAATGTAATCAACATGCTCATTATGTTTTATACCAACATGAGCCTTTACCCAAATAAAATTCGTAGTTTTATTTTTATTTTTAAGGTTAACAAGTATGTTCTTAATTTGGTAAATAAAAGGATTAGAATTATATTTGGGTAACTTTGTATTTTTGAGAGATAATAAGACTGATAATGAATCAGATATTATTAAAACTGCATTATTGTTTAAACTGTCGAAATATTTCAAGGCTTCAAGAATTGCAACAGCTTCAGCACTAAAAATTGAGCAATTGAGTGGTGGTTTGAACATTTTTTCTATTGACTTGGATGGAATGTAGAAAGCACATCCGGTCCCTTCCGATGTTTTGGATGCATCTGTATAGATTACAGTTGCCATGGGCCATTTTTTTATGTAAGAATTTAAGATGCATGAATCTAATGATGGAATACTATAATATGTTGGTATGTGTATATCAGCTTCATTAAAAAATGCGAAATAGTCGTTAATCTCAAGGTTGCTAATACTGTTGGTATACTTATTGTTACACGTGGCTCTAAAGGCCGTGCAAAGGGTTGGTGAATTTTTATGAATCCAGTAACTGTTTGTTAGATCCTCAGTATTTAGCGAGCTTATGCCAGAATATAAAGAATTGTTGATATATGAAATTTTCACTACAAATTTTTCACTTAGATAATCCCGTCTAAAATTTAAAGGAGGTTCTAAAGCTTCAACATGCAAAGGAGCTATTGGAGTAGACTTCATTGCTCCCATACAAGTACGTAGAACAGTCCGTTGAAATACATCAATTTTATTTAAAATTTGTTTACTTGCTGATCCATAAAGTATACATCCATAGTCCAGAATGGATCTGATATAAGATTTGTAAAAAAGCAAAGCTGTTTCTACGTCAGCACCCCACCAAGTTTTAGAAATTGATTTTAAAAAATTGAGACCTTTATTGCTTTTGTCAAGCATATACTCGATGTGTACTTTCCATGTTAACTTTTGATCTAGGAACATACCTAGATATTTTATTGACTTACAGAAATTTAAACTTTGGCCATTTAATAAAATAGTATTTATGTTTGGAATATTATGTCGTGAAAAAATGCACACGTTTGATTTATTAGTGGATAAATTTAAAACCATTTTTACAAAACCAGTTTGAGAAATGTTCATGTAATTTTCTTAAAATTGTAAGGGAAGGTTCATATTTACTCCTTTCTGTATAGACTAGGAAGTCATCAGCATATTGGATTGTTTTGTAAGTGATACTTGGTATATTAAGACTATGAAAATCGGCAGTATACAGATTAAAAAGAAAAGGGCTTAAGACTGATCCCTGAGGTAATCCCCAACTATTATAACGTGGTCCAAGAAATTCATTTTTATAGTTTCTAACGTATAAGCGTCTATTAGTGTAGAAATTAATTATGGTTTGTGCCAGATTTGTGGGTATTTGAAATTGATTGATCATTTTGTCTTTTAATCGAGGTAAACACACACTGTCATAAGCACCTTCTATATCTAGAGATAAAGTAGGCAAATAGTTATTTCTAGAAAAGTTACTGGGGTGTAGAGTTGTGTTATAGAGGTAGCACCTTTTATCGGAACGACCACATCGAGCGTCATAGACGGGAGATGGTTCTTGATAACTGGTCCTCATAAGACAACTAACTCTCACTTATGGCTCCACGTGCCACACCCCGGGCAACTGCATTGGTCTGCAGGCTAAACTAAGTGAGGGTAGCTAGATATGGCGACAATTCCACCGAGCGATTGCCGGTATAAGCAATCCCCCACTTACCTACCAACGGCTTCGGGCGGAAGAGTGAGTAAGTGGTAGGGCACTCTTTTGTCCTGAGACAGAGAAATCTGTCTCGAAGGCGGATGAATCAAGGAATGGTCAACGGCGTAAGGATACAGAAGGCAACGGGAAACCACTGTATTAATGATCTTTAAGATTCCCTAGTATAATCATGATGGCAAATGTCACATCAATCACTCATGTTACTGATCATGGACCTCGGAACCCAAGATCCGGCAGGAGAGGAAAACCACAGACAGACCATAGGGCCTCTCAGGTCGTGAACCAGCGAAATCCCTGTGTAAGTAATGTCAATCACCTTAAGATGTTAAGAATAGCGACGTGGAATGTAAGAAGCCTCTTTGCAGCAGGTAAATTAACTAATGTAGCCCTTGAAATGGAAAACCTTAAAATTGATGTCCTAGGTATAAGTGATGTACAGTGGCCAGGATCAGGAAAATGCACGAATAATAGTGGAACACTTTATTATTCAGGCACCATCAGTTCAACTCATCGTTACGGTGTCGCTGTCTTGGTATCAAAGAAAATCAGTAACTGTGTAACAAGCTTTACTCCCTTCTCTGATAGAATAATGGCACTACAACTTCAGTCAAATAAACAAATTATAAATATTATACAAGTATATGCTCCTACAGCTGATAAAGATGATGATGAAATTGAAAGTTTCTACTACGATCTGGAACAAATTCTAAAATCAATGAAGAAACATCACACTACAGTAGTAATGGGCGATTTTAATGCCAAAATTGGACATGGATGTGTGGATGGTTACGTGGGTGACTATGGATTAGGAGAACGAAACGAACGAGGAGACCGTATGGTACAATTTTGTCAAGCGGAGGAGTTAGTAGTTGCTAACACTCTTTTCAAGTTACCTAACAGACGACTGTACACATGGAAATCTCCGAGTGACACCAAAGGTAGAGTAGTCAGAAATCAAATTGACTTTGTCCTTGTTAGACAAAGATTCCGCAACTCTATACTCTCAGCTAAAACCTACCCAGGAGCAGATATAGGCTCGGATCACAATCCTGTAGTAGTCACATTAAGAATAAAACTAAAGATCATTCAAAAACACATACAGAAACAAATTGACGTGAGAAGACTGAGTGAACAACATATAAAAGAGAAAACAATAGTGAACATCAAAGAAAATTTACAAAATATAGAGAAACTGAATAGAAATACTGATAACATAGACCAAAAATGGGAGAATATTAAACATGCCGTAATGCTGGCAGGGAGAGAAAATTTAACACCGAAAGAAAGGAAACATAAAGAATGGATGAATGAGGAAATACTACAGTTGATGTGTGAAAGAAGGGTACACAAAACAAATCCGATAAGATACAAAGAAACAGATAAACTGATAAAAAATAAAATAAGAGAAGCTAGAGAAAGATGGCTAAGTGAGCAATGCCAGGAGTTGGAACAACTGGAGCGCAAATATGACTTTTTTAATGTACACAAAAAGATTAAAGAAATGACAGGAAGGAGAAGAACAACACAGACAGGACAGATCAAAGATACAGATGGTTTAGTCATAACAGATTTACAACAAAAAATGAATCGATGGACAGAATACATATCACAACTTTTTGATGACAAAGATAGACAAGAAATCTCAAACGAATATACAGATGATACAGGGCCTGATATAATCAGAGAAGAAATAGATTATGCAATCAAACAAGCGAAAAGTGGTAAGGCCCCCGGTCCTGATGAAATTCCCGTAGAACTGCTCAAACTTATGGACGATGAATCTATTAAAATACTCCTAGATCTATTTAACACAATATATAGAACTGGAATAATACCTAGGGAATGGCTCCGTTCGACCTTTATACTACTGCCAAAAAAAGGCAAATACAAGGGAATGCAGCGAATATCGTACGATAGCCTTGATGAGTCATGCTCTAAAACTGTTCCTGAAAATAATCCATAATAGGATCTATAGGAAATTAGACGTAGACATCAGTAACACTCAGATGGGATTCAGAAAAGGGCTGGGTACAAGGGAGGCTCTGTTTGCAATGAACGTTCTCTCACAGAGATGCTTAGACATGAACCAAGAAATTTACACCTGCTTTATTGATTTCGAAAAGGCCTTTGACAAAGTACAACATGAACCACTAAGACAAATTCTAATAAAGAAAAATATAGACAGCCGAGATATTCGAATTATATGCAACCTATATTGGAATCAAACAGCAAATGTGAAGGTTGAGGGTAGGCTAACAGAAGAAATTCAAATCCGTCGAGGAGTCCGGCAGGGATGCATCTTGTCGCCACTTTTATTTAATCTGTATAGTGAAGCTATTTGTGAACAAGCACTCGAGGAAGAAGATCTTGGTCTGATAATAAATGGTGAGACGATCAACAATATAAGGTATGCTGACGATACGGTTCTCCTAACGGGAACGCTAGTAGAACTACAACATCTCGTTCAAAGTCTCAATATATACTGTAACAGTTACGGCTTGAAAATTAATTTGAAAAAAACTAAATTTATGGTAATCACGAAATCAAAGAACATCAGAGCTAATCTTGTAATAGACAATACAACGATTGAGCGTGTGTCCTGTTATAAATATCTAGGTGCTTGGATCACAGACGATACTGATCAAACAAAAGAGATTAGATGTAGAATAGAAATCGCTAGATCAGTCTTTAATAGAATGCGCAAACTCTTTTGCAATCGTGATATCAATATAAAGTTACGAATACGAATGCTGCGGTGTTATGTCTTTTCTACCCTGTTGTATGGAGTAGAGGCTTGGACACTAAAACAGTTGACCACAAAAAACATCGAAGCTTTCGAGATGTGGTGCTATAGGCGCATTCTCAGAATATCATGGATGGACCGCGTCACTAACACGCAAGTACTCCAAACTTTAGACAAAAGATGCGAAATTCTAAATGAGATAAAAACTAGAAAGATGGAATACTTGGGGCACATTGTGAGAGGTGAAAAGTACGAACTTTTAAGAAATATCATGCAGGGCAAAATTAAGGGCAAAAGAAGTGTGGGAAGAAGAAAAATATCGTGGCTTCGTAATCTACGTGAATGGTTCGGGTGTAGTTCGATTGAACTTTTTAGGCGCGCTGCTAACAAAGTCGCAGTGGCCATGATGATTTCCAATCTCCGCTAGGAGTGGCACGAGAAGAAGAAGAAGAAAAGTTACTCTGTATGTCCGTTACAAGTGTAGCTAGTGCATCTAAAGTTCCACATCCTCGTTTGTATCCAAACTGATTATTTGGTAGTAATTTTTTGGTATGGACCCACCATTCTAGTCTATGTTTTAACATTCGTTCCAAAGTTTTAAATACACAAGAAAAGAGAGAAATGGGTCGATAAGATTCTGCTGAATTTGGATCTTTTGCAGGCTTTAGAATCGGAATAACAATGATGTCTTTAAAAAAATCTACCTCAGAATTGTCTTGAATGATTCGATTTAAAAAGTCTAATAGAAAATGTTTTGCTACTTCTGGGAGGTTAATAAGCATGGAGTATTTGATATGATCGTATCCTGGACAATTATCTTTACGATCATTTATAGCGAAAATTAGTTCATTGTAAGTGAAAGGTTTTAGTAAAAAATGATTTTTTTCAGATGGGGTTGAATCTATGTAGCTGGATTTTTGAGGGTTCGCAGTTGGTGGTGCAACTTTAATAAGAAAGTCATCCATCCATTTTTGATCGAAAGATTTTATTTTTGATATTGGTTTTCTGTAAATTTTTCTAGCTTGATTCCAAAGAGTTGTAGCTGGTGTATTTTTATTCAGGGAAGAGACCCATTCAATCCAATGTTTCTTTGCTATATTTTTTAATGTTTTTTTTGGTTCTAGCCGAGATCTCCTGGTATTGAAGGTAATTTTCAAAATTAGTGTTTTTTTTGTAATTTATTAAGGCTAATTTTCGTTGTTTGATAATATTGTCACAATCAATATTCCACCAAGGGGGTGAGTGCCGTTTACATTTATAAGGTTTATATTGGGGTATAGCTGCTTCTGCGGCCGTATTTATATTATTAATGAAGGAGGAGTACTGTTCAGTTAGATTATCCGAGTGACTGTTGTTCGTATCGTGCAAAATCTGAATCGTCGAGGTATATAACGCCCAATTGGCTTTTTTAATATTCCATTTATTTTTAGGAGATATTTCATTTTCATTAATTGCAAAAATTAATTCTATAGAAATGACATAGTGATTTGATCCTAGGGTATCAGAGATGACATTCCAAGATGTTTTGTTAACTAGTTCAGGTGAACAAAAGGTTACATCAACAGCTGAATCCCGTTGATCAGGACGTCTTAAAATCGTAGGTTCTCCATTGTTTAAAACAGTTAAATTTAAATCATCTGCGACATTTATTAGTTGTGATCCTGTGGTATCATTATTATGACAGCCCCATATAGAGTGGTGTGCATTAAAATCACCACCTATAATTAAAGGCCCATCAAACTGTTCAAAAATTTTTACCCAATCTTCATATATTGTTTGTATTTTTGGAGGTTTATAAATAGATACAAAATTTAAAGATAAAGTTCCATATTTAACTTGTACAGCACACACTAAAATATCTTCATTGTAATTTATATTGATCTTATGTTCCACAAATTGAAGAGATTTGTGTACTAAAATTGCCACACCAGTATAGCCATCGTTTCTGTCATTGCGTATTATATTGTAACCACTAAAACTATATTGTTGATTTTTTTTAAACCAAGTTTCGCTTATAAGCGCAATGTCGATATTTTTATCAAAAACAAATTGTACCAGACTATTTTTGTTAGCTATAGCAGAACGTGCATTCCATTGCATTATATTTAAATTGCGTGTTTTAGGATTGAATTTTATTGGTTTTTCAAAGTATCCTCCAATACTTGTTCTATACTACTTGTAATTACGTTAATATCAACAGGTTGTCTGTTGTTACTTGAAATTATTTTATTAATAAAGTCCATGATAAAAATTGATAAATTGCTAGCTATACTGCTTTTTTTGATTTCCAAACTAGAGTAGTTTGGTTTATTTGAATTTATTGTCAAAGGTTGTGAAGGTCCAAAGGTGAATGGAAATAATGGTTTTTGAACAGGTGATTGGATAGTGGGAGAGTTTGATTTTCTCTTTTTTTGGTTGGAGGTCTATCCCTCGCATGAGTTTGTTGGGAAAAGGAATTATTTTGATTGCCATTGAAATTTGTAGAGATTTGATTACGATTTGGATGAGATAACAATATACGATCGTTGTTAGGAAGTTCTGGAAAATGTTTGTCATAATTTGTTAGCGGTGAAAAGGAATTGTGGCTTACTAAACTGGATACGGAATTCTCAGATATTTCTTTGGCTTCCTTAAATGAGGTTTTTTGCTCTATCATTATATTTTTAATTTTTTTTTGATTGTCATAAGAGGGACACTTTTTTGAGATGGATACGTGATCTCTGCTTTTACAGTGTATACAAAAAATCAAATTTTTATCACAATTGTGTTTATCATCTTTAATCTCACCGCAATTTATACACCTTTCCTGAGTACTGTTACATTGTTTAGATACATGCCCATATCTCAAACATTTGTAACACTGGGTTATTCTACCTACAAATTGTTCAACCGAAAAAAAAACTCGATTAAAAGCTACGCGATTTGGTAAAATATTCCCCTCAAAAGTAACGACAATAGATTTTTTAGGTACAAATTCGACTGTTTTGTCTTCTTTTTGGACTTTTCTATTTACCCTATATATGTTAGTAACGCGTGAGTCTGATTCGATATTTTCCATGAGATAGTTGATATCATAACGAGTATCCACGTCTCTTATTAACCCTTTAATTTCTAGTAAATGGTTCGGTATAAATGCTCTTAAATTTTCTGATTTCAGTAGAGGATGTTTTACTAAATTATTTGCCTCTAGAAGTGATTTTAATAACACTTTAATCCGGTTTCGGCCTATACTTTTAATTTCAAGAATGCTTTTAAGATTAAATTTTTTAAAAAGAATATGACCAACAGTCATTGGATGCAATCTACCTAAATTGTTATTGTCGGTACTTTCTATATATACCCAAATATTTTGCACGTTGTACTTATCTGAGAGGAGATTGATTGTTTTCGGTTCCAACTGCTTCGCTGTTTTCTGGACATCACTATCCTCACTAGATTTATTATTAATATTATTAACACTTAAATCACTGTTATTCATGTCAGTATCTGTCGTCATCAAAGACGTCTCTTGTTTATTTTTGTCCCCCATCGGGGACCGATATTATTTCGTATTAATTATCAGTTTACACTTTTTAATTATTGTCTTATATGTAAAAAGTTAAAACCAAACACCAAGTAATTAGGAACCGGCTCGGCCTTTAACGAAATTAACGACTGACTCGGCCAAAGGAACGATCGATACTGTTTTCAAGCCTCAGATCTGTGGTATTTCCTCCAATTTTTAAATATTCTGTTTTGCTTATGTTAACAGTAAGCCCCCATTTGGCATATTCCTCAAATAATTTTCGATTCATATAATTTATATCTTCCTCATCGGTTGCAACCACCACCTGATCATCTGCAGACAACAATGTATACAGAGTTTCTTGTCCCACTTCGATGCCCATAAATCTACATTTATTTCTCCAATTCCTCAATGCTTCTTGGACGTATATTTTAAGTGACGAGATACCCACTTAAATACTGAAGGTATGCTGGCCCCTTTTAAATTACCTTTGAAATAGTTGGGTCAAATGATCTTATTTCTTACAATGCCAGCCCATACGTTTACCTTTTGCGGGTATTGTGTATGATGTTCCCGAATCCAGTTGGAGTTTTCTTTTGCCCAGTATTTACAATGCTGACGGTTGACCTCGCCATTTAATTTGAATGTAGCCTCATCAGAAAAAATAATATTTTGAACTAAGAGAGCGTTTCGGTAGCTGTTATCCATTATTATTTTGCAAAATTGTATTCTTTTACCTGGATCATCATCGTTTAATTTCTGTACAACTGTGCATTTTACTTACTTTACTTACTGTTACGTACTTTGTGTACTGTTATTTTGCAAACATCGAAATCACTACTAACCTTACGAACAGAAGTGTGCGCATCCTTCAAAAGCAAATAGAACATCTAATGTAACATAATTTACAGAGGAACGACCTGATTAGCGTGCATTTTCAACCGTACCAGTTTCTCGAAATTTCTTTTCAATCTTACTTACTGTTGACTGCGTGATGGGTATTTGTGGATATTTATCATTAAATAAATTACACCCTTCCATCTGAGTTCGTAATTTGTCTGCATACCAAATCATCATGAGTATTTCAATTCTTTGCTTTACACTCAAATTCATTTCTACTTAAAATTAATTCTAAGCAATAAAGAGAACATTTACGAATTAATACAATTATTTTACTACTTAATTGTTATTGAAAGTTACTGAAAATAATTACAGTTTACCAAAAACTAGAAGTAGACTACTTTTTTGCAATTGATAATAAATAATTTATTTTCTAAGCGCATATCTTTCAAATTATATCCATTAGACCCGAGTATTATACTTTTTTGAAATCAGCTCATTTTTATCGATCTAAAAATGTCCTAAAATACAGGGTGTTACATTTAAAAAAATAGCCGATGATGTCATCCCTGTAATGTGTATCACCTTGTATAATGAAATTTTATTGTAAAATGTAGAACATTAAATTTAAAAATCGACGTGTTTTAGATTTTTTTAAAAAGGTTTTTCATTTAGGAAATATCGAATTTATTCCATACTTTACATACACACTGTGTATGAAATTGTGTGGATATCTATCAACATTTCTACTGTATCTAATTCTGATTTCTTTTTCAGATATTCATCCTCTTTGAAACTGTTTTCTTCAATTTTTTCTTTTTTTATTTTCTCTTAGATCTTGCATGGTCGCCATAATATGCAGCTTGATTTGCTTGCTTGCAGCTTGCAGGTTTCTATTTTTAGAAATATGCTACAGGTAGTACTTAAATTTTGCAGTATCAGCAATAATACTATCAATATTTGCATATCCATAAGATTGCCTTTGCGCTTCGTTTATTTAATCAGTTCTTTATTTAACTTTTTTATTATTTAATCCATATAAATTTTATTTTGTATTTTTGAGCTAAATATCTGTATTTCGGTTCCATATTTTAATATCAACCTTTTTTGTTACAATTTTTGATGTTTTGCTTATCAATTTAATCAATATACCATACACCGTCCTGCAGAAAATAAACGATCTAATCTACCGTTTTTTTTTGTTCAATTTTTGTTCCAATCATAGCTTAGTTATTGGTGGAACCATCTTCCCACATAAAAATATCCACAAGGTTACATGGACTGCACCAGGTCCTATAAGAGAAAATCAAATAGACCACATCGCCATATCAAAAAGATGGAGATCATCTCTTCTTGATGTACGTAATAAAAGAGGAGCAGACCTCGCAAGTGACCATCATCTAGTAAACGGTACCATTAAAATCAAGATGGCAAAAAACAAAATCATGCGAAACACCAACAGACCAACATACATTCTAGACAAATTAAAAATGGCTCCAGGACGATACATGTTTAGGGAGAAACTCCAACTCAAAACAAGAGAACGTGAAGTAAATAGCTGGGAAGATTTGGCAGATGTTTTGACAGAAATAGCTGAAGACAAACTGGTAAAAAAGAGAAACATAAAAAAGAATGGATGTCAGATGAAATTTGAAATCTTATCGAGGAAAGAAAACAGCAAAAGAAAGATATTTGTTTTGAAAGAAAGAGTTTGATATTTGAAAGCAAGAACTGTAGAAGAAAGAGCGAACCGACAACAAGAATATGAAACAGTGTATAAAGCAGTTAAAAGAAATGCAAGAAGAGATAAAAGAAGGTAAACTGAAGACCTGGCAAAATAAGCTAAAACAGCTGCACAACACAACACAACTAGAGAGCTATACCAAATTACTAGACGACTAACAAAAAATGGGCTCAACTGTTTAAACATTGTAAGATCCAAGACAGGCGAATTACTTACTACAACAAATGACCAAGTAGGGAGATGGAAAGAGCATTTGTTGACTTCGAGCGTGCTTTTGACAGGCTTTTATCTCATGCTGATTTATGAAAGATTTTAGAGCTAAGAAACATCTCGCATAAAATAATTTTCACTATACACTGAGGCGAAATGCAGTGTGACACACTGGAATCAACAGCGACGAATTTGACATACTTACTGGAGTCAGACAGAGATGCGTGCTTTCTCCGTTTCTTTTTAACATAGCTGTAGATTATGTTCTCTACATACTAAACTTCGGCACAAGAGGGATACAATGGACGTTAACCACACACCTAAGCGATCTGAAATACGCCTGAAATAAAATTTCCGGTAACTCAAGGAGAGCACATAGAGATATCAGCCCCTGAATTAGTGTGCATCGACACTAGTTACCTGGAACAGGGTTAAAGATACAATTGACGCCAGAACAATCCGAAAGAATCTCTTTAGGCAAACATGCCATACAAGATTTAGCCATACGGCTCACACTTCCTCTAAGGAGAATATTCACTTATCCCAGATACCTAAGGTATTAAAAGGATTAAGCTCTGGTGGGACTCTTTCCATGTTATTGAGCCCTAGATGACTTGGTACGTAGGTGTATCTCCCAAAAATTTTCGCACGCATCTGGACGTGGAAAGTAGCACAGCATACAATATTGTTAATATTATTACTGCAGTGAATTGCATATTTAACATCTTCCATGTATACATGATACCCATTCCAGAATTCTGGAATCTTTGTACAGATCCAGTGGAGTCGGTACTACATGTTTTTAGAGTGACTTGATAGTCTCCAAATCGTATTTTCCGCCTACGATCTAATGCTTCGCAGTCATGTAAGATAGAGTTGACTGTTTCAGATTCTCCACTACAAATTTTGCAACTTGAGTCTTCATGAAACAGCCCCATTGTGTGCAGGTGTCGATTGAATAGCACATGTCCAGTAAGGAAGCTTGTTATGATTCTGAATTGATTTCATATGTTTTTCTCAGTACTTCAGTTCTTTCAGCTCAAGTCGATCCAATACATTTTACCATGTGCTTGTCAGGGTATACTTTCCCAATAAGTGATGTGTTCTAGTATATTGTGTTAGAATTCACTTTTTTTTCGATGGCGGACGTTGCTTTTTGAAACTCCTACGGCCAGCTCGGAACCGAAGTATTTTGTAGTTTATTCTCTTCTGGTTAGTTTACCAGCTATTTCACTGTGTACTCATCCAGTATCAGTATTAACAAATTAGATACAGGTAATCGATGTAAACGAGTTTAAAATTTTATTTTGGTTTAGAAAATATGTTCAAAAATATTCTTTTAAATCACATTATTCACGAAAAAGTAGTAAATGCCCTTTAAATGATTTAATAACTTCAAATAAGCCAATAAACTTTAAGGCAAAGTAAATAATGCAGATACTACTTATAATAAATTAAACGAAATACATTCGAATTTAATACATACATACAAATTTTAAACATTTTTCTACTGAGAATTTTTGTTATAAAACAAAAAGCATTTATTTTACAAAGATTCAAACATCCATGGGAAAACGTTGCAAGTTTACAATGAAATTGTAATTATAGCTTAAGTTAGAAACTTAAATATCGGTCTCTTAAATAAGATGGTTGTATCTTTTCCCCCCTTCATTTGATTAACCATGTTAAAATAATATTTGTTTGCCTAATCTAATCTAATTTTAAAACTTCTAGAATTTCTTCGAATATAAAGAGAGATCATTTGTCATTCATAAAACATGAATTACTTTTTGAACTATTATGATATAAAGAGTAAATGCTTCATCAATAAACTGGTGCTCTTATGTATTCAATCCATAAGTTATAAAAATATGCTAATTATAAAAATTTGTTAAAATGTGCTAAATTTACAAATACGGCCTAAAACTAAATTGTAAGAAGACAAAAATATTGATCATTAGTAAGAACTCCAACAAAAACGCCCAAATTACAATAGGCGATACACCGTTAGAAAGAGTGGAAAAGGTATGCTATTTGGACTGCAATATTAAGGATACTTGTGATCATAGCTACGAAATAAAAACTCGTATTGAAAAAGCCAGAAGCTCTTTCAACAGCTTTAGGAAGATTCCCTGCAACTTATCTTTAAGTGTCCTCCTCTATGGAGTAGAAAGCTGGAGCCTTACACAAGATGCCATAAAACGATTAGAGACACTTAAAATGTGGTGCTACGGACGTATGTTGAGGGTCTTATATAAGTATGTTACCACACAAGTAACATAACTATTCTCCAGAGGCTAAGAAAAGACAAAGAAATTATTAACACCATAAAAAACAGAAAATTGGCTTACTTCGGCCACATCATGCGTAATAATAAATACCGACGTCTACAGTTGATTCTACAAGACAATATTGAGGGTAAGAGAGGCCCTGGACGTAAACGTACATTCTGGGTGGCCAATCTTAAGAAGTGGGCTGGTCTAACGTCAATAGATCTATTTCGAGCTGCTGTGAATAGAATAAGATGGGTCAATGTGGTCGCCAACATCTCTAGAAGATAGGCACATTTAGAAGTAGTTAAATTTAACCTAAAAAATGTTGACGTGGTTAGTTAAAGATCAATTGAGACTAGATGTTAAAATAAAGCTAGTAGATTATCATTCTGTTTCCAAACAGGTCCTCTCTTTCCAAATACCTTTCCCTGAAGAATGAGTTGCAATAAGCCATATCTGTGTTTATTTCTTATAACATCTTCAAGATATTCTAATTTGCGCTCTTTAATTGTGTTATTGATCTCGCATTCCTTGCCCATTCGACGTAGAAACTAAATATTAGTCACACGATCCACCCATTAAATTCGTAAGATGCGCCTGTAACACCACATCTCCAAGGCTTCGAGCTTTCCTAAAGAAGCTTCAGAGAGCGTGCATGCCTCTACTCCGTACAAATTTTCACAATATAATCAATAATCAATGCATTCATTCAACTGCTGAAATTATTACTTTTGTTCAAGCCGAAACAAGCTCTTTTAAAATAAAATTTTATCTACATCGACGAATTCGTCATAAACTCTTATTAATAACGTTCACCTTCTCGTGATTTTTTTTTTCTTTTTTAAATACCATTTCTGTTACGGAGGTTGGTAGTCATCATGGCCGCTCTATCTCTCAAAACAAGTGCTCTAAAGAGTTGTTTTAAGCTGTAACCATATCCTTCTCTTTGGTTTTCAACGTTTTCATGTTTCAACCAAGATATTCGTCTTCTTTCTATGTTACTTCCGTCCTCTATTTGGCCTTAAATTTGAACCGCAAGATGCCGTATTTTTCTCCACGCTATATATGTCCGGAAAACTGTATCTTTATTTTTTTTTAATGTAATATCAACATTTTTCTTCATTCACCATGAGTGATCTAATACCCATGCGATCTTCAGAATACTTTTATACCTCCACATATCAAAGTAGTTTGATTCAATGTTCACGATTCAACTCCATAGTATGGAACATTGTATAAGTAACATGCAGTCAATTGTATTTTTTGGGCTTATCTCAAAATCTCTGCTACAAAGAACCTTCTTCATTGTTCTAAACTTGGTATGTTTTTTTTTTCAATTTTATTTTCAGGTTTATCTACCTAAGAATAGGATTTCGTTAGTGTTATTGTTCTTACTATTTTCCAAAAGCTTACTATTTTTAATTTAGAGAAGAGTCCCTTTTCTCCACTGTGTTTTAATATTTTATTCATTATTTTTTTTATATTCTCCAAATATTCGCTATTATTTCGGTGTAATTAGCATATCTATCATTTATACCAACAAATTTGTGAGTTTGGCATACCGGAAAAACTTATCCGATTAACGAGAATGACAATGTCTAACTTAAAAGTCAGCTTTAGCATACAGGAAGAAACTTCTCGATCCTTTGAGATAAAAAATGGACTCAGACAAGAGGATGCCCTGGTTTGCCTTCTATTTAACATTGCCTTAGAAAAGACAGTCCGAGACACACGAATTAGAGATGGCGGTACTATTTACAATCTTCTTCTCACGACGCCGTGTCCTTTCGAAGGTTGGCGATCCAAATGGCAATTGTAGTTTTGGAAACTGCTGCGCAAAAGATTTCTGCGGATGATCTTATAGGTCTCCCTACTGATCGTTTGCCCTGTACTTTTCCTTCCAGTACAACTTGAAGTAATTCGTATCTTTCGCCTCTCAACACATGACCCAAATATTGCATTTTCCTCTCTTTGATTGTTCTTAGTAATTCTTTTTGTTTACACATGCGACGAAGTACCTCAACATTAGTAACTCTTTGTACCCATGAAATTCTCAGCATTCTTCTGTATATATACATCTCAAAGGCATCTATTCTTTTTTTTTATTTCAGAGTCCATTGTCCAACTTTCACAGCCATACAGTAAGACAGAAAAAACGTAGCATCTGATCATTCGGATTCTAAGCTGTAGACTAAGGTCTGATCTTGTAAAAAATGTTTTCATGCTTATGAATGTTTTCCTTGCTTGTTTTGTTAGATTCTTAATAGGATTTCTTTTTTTGGATTACACTGACTATTAATATTTGCTCCCAAGTATTTTATGGAATTTACCTGTTCTATTATTTGACCCTTGGCATACACCTGTACGTTTATTGGTGTCTCTAAAAATACTAAAGTTTTAGTTTTGGAAACGTTTAGATTTAAACCGAACATTTCGCTGTGGTGAACTACCGCATTTATTATATTTTGTAGTTCTTGTGCGTTGCTTGCTATTAAGACGGTATCATCAGCATATCTGATGTTGTCTATGCTGATTCCGTTAATCTTAATTCCGCCTTGGACCTCGTCTAATGCTTCTCTGAATATAGACTCCGAATATAAATTAAACAGTAGTGGTGATAAGACGCAACCTTGTCTCATTCGTCGTCGGATTTGTATATCTTCGGATGTTGTGTGCTCTATTTCAATTGTTGCTGTTTGGTGCCAGTATAGTTCTGAGATAATTCGCAAGTCTTGTTCGTCAACTCCAGTTGTTCTCAGAATTTCGATCATTTTTTGATGGTTAACGCAGTCAAATGCTTTTCGATTGTCAATAAAACATGCATATACCTCTACATTCATGTCTCTGCATCGTTGCGTTAACAAATTTAAAGCAAAAAGAGCCTCTGGTGTTCCCAATCCGTTTCGTACTATTTACAATAGATCGATACAAATCTTAGCATACGCTGATGACATTGACATAGGCCGAGGCAAGCGAGATGTTGAGCAATATTTCCTAGAATTTGAAACGGTGGCGAAATAGGTCGTTATAGTCATCAAGGAAGAAAAAACCAAGTACATGCTGGTTACTAAAAATCCTGTAGCAAATGAGGAACGGGAATCAGCATTTGGAAGTCGTATCTTTGAACGTGTTGACAGCTTCGCATACCTTGGCTGACTAGTGACTACTACAAATAAAACAAGTAAAGACATTAAAAGACGAATAAACCTTACAAATAGGGCATACTTTGGACTCCAAAAACAATTTCACATAACGCAGAAGGATGAAAGACTTCTGGGAATATTCGAGCGTAAGATACTCCACAAAATATTTGGAGCTACAAACGATTAAGGGCAGTGACGTAAAAGATTAAATATTTCAAATTATACCAACTCTTTAATGAACTACATATCGTAACGTTCATTAACGTATCAAATACAGCGACTTAGATGACATAATAACATGATTGATAAAAAGCTAACGACAGCAACACCTATAGAAAGAAGAAGCAGAGGCCTACCGCGAATTAGGTGTTTAGATAGAGTTGAGACCAACTTAGGGATACTAGAGATCGGAATATGGCATCACGTTGCCAGAAACTGAACAGAATGGCACCTAATCTTAAAGCAGGCCAGGATCCACAGAGGATTGTCGAGCCAAAGAAGATGATGAATTAGCATATCTAATATTTTCACTAAAAAAACCCATCTACTTTAATCCCTGCTATTTCTGATCCATACCTTGCAGTCCGATTTTCTCAGAGTAAGCGTTAAATAATAGAATTGATAATATACCGCCTTGTTAGACCTGAACATTTCTACTTGAATTTGTTTGTTCGAGCAAACGTTCTGAACTTTCGAAAATTGCAAAAAAATACTGGCAATATGTGGGGTTATTACAATTTGGAGCTCAACAAATTAAAACTAGAAAATCGTTCTTAAATGTAGTTCTATAAAGTTCTTTATAACAGTTTGATATTTTTCAATCTTCCTAAAGAAGATGGCGAATAAGGAAGCAGATGCCAAAAACACTGCCAGTCATTTATTAATAGTATTGTATTTTTACTAATTATATATTTTTTGTATTGCTTGTATTTGAATCTTTGTAATTATTTAATTTTAAAATTTTGTTCAAAAGTTAAATATATTTAATAGTTATGGAGAAAGTAACAATATTTCGGATTAAGCTAAAACATTTTTAAACCTTCATACGCCACGAAAAAAAAAAAAAAACACTTCGTTAACAGTTAGTTGTACTAGCTGAGTTGTTAGATGCAGTTTTATTTTACAATCATAGCCCGTGCAAAACATAATCAAAAGGAATTAACTCATCAGCAAATAATTGTGTCAATCTTTCGGACTGAACCTCGGTTATTTTAATAAGTTTACTTTCGATAGCTTACACCAAATTGACAACAGCAAGAACATCATCCATTGACGCCATTACGCGAACACATTATCTGGAAAGCCTTAAAGCCAGCCTTTGTATATTTCGTAGTGCGTGAAGACTCTCATCTTTTTAGGTTCACCTAGGTTTTCCCTTTGCGTGTGGAACTACCTTTATACAGATTTTTCAAGATAAAATTGTATGTCAACCACCTATACAGTAAGGTACTAATTTTATTTTTATTCTTTTTTTAATTAAAAAAAGGACACTTCTCTTTGTTTCCATTTTAACAATTTCTATGTCCATCGCCCATCTGTCATTCTAGCTATGTGTAATGCCCATCTCTATTTTAGTATGGTTATCCTTTCGATGGTGTCAGTCACCGGTTCTTTTTCTGATATCTTCATTTTTTAATTTGTCTCGCAGAGTTGTTCCTAATATGGGTTGTAGCATTCTTCTCTGTGTGACTCTTAATTTTGTAGCTGAAATTTTTGTTAAGATAACTATTTTTGCTCCGTAGGTCGGCACTAATAGAACGCATTGATCAAACACTTTTCTTTCTTTTCCGGCATATAGGCAGCTCATTTTTATCAGTTTGATCAATTTTTCTTTTCAGTATCTGATTATCTCTGCCAATTTTAATTTTCTAATATTTATCTACGAGATCTATTTATTGTCCACCAATACTAATGTTTTGATTGGGTACCAAATTTGTCAATATTTTTGTTTTCGAGATGTTTATATTTAAACCTCTATTTTCTGTAACCACGAGTTCGTACAATCTCTGTTGTCATTCAAAGATCATCAGCTATTACGACTATATCTTCGGCAAAACTTAAGTTGTTTTTTTCTTCTTCTTGTAGGACCTGGTCAAGTTTATTACAATATTATTATTTATCCTAGATCTTGCGATGTTCATGTCCAGCTGTCCTAACACCTCTTTGGGGATCTTCTTAGTGGTCATTTTGTATCAGGTTAATGTGTTTTTGTCCATTTCGCAATTTATCCTGGGCTATTCTGTTAACATGATCTCTCCATTTATTGCGTCGACTTCGTTTTTATCTCACTACATCCTGTCTCTGAGAAAAATTTTTCTTATGCTTCTTAATTTAAATTCTGTAGTTCTCATCAATCTTTTTGTAAGCGACCGACGTTTCAGCTCTTATTTCCGCTACCTATGTTAGTACTGGCTTTACACATGCTTTACATATTCGGATTTTGCTCTCTACGCTCATATATTTGTTCCTCCATATAATATCCCTCAAGTATCTCAATATTCGGGCTGACTTGTTGACATATTTTTTCACTTCTTCTACAGTATATATATCATACAATATATCTGTTCTGAAATATTTGAAATCCATGACTTGTTGTATAATTTATTCGTTAATCATTAGTTTATATCTGATGGGGCTCTTGGCTATAACGATTGACTGGATCTTTTCGTGGGATATTAACATGTTTAACTTGTGTGTTGTCATATCGAATCTGTAAAGTAGACGATGGAGGTCATCTTCATTTTTTGCTAGAATTATTGCATCATCCGCATAGTAGACGATACTCAAAGCTCTGTTTCCCATTACGATCTTGTCCATCATCATGTTAAAGACATTCGGCACGTTTATTTTTTCGGCCAGTCCATGTTTTGTTTTTATTTACGCCTTTCAGTTGGACTCTGTCAAACACTTTTGTGAGATCTACAAACCACAGGAAAAGGGGTTTGGTAAAAAATATGAACTTCTCTATCTGCTAGTGGTCGTAATATGAAGATTGCGTCGGTTGTAGATCTATTAGTCTTGAACCCTTGTTGTTCTTCTGATACTCCTGCTGTGTTAGTTAATTTTTTTAACAAGATTTTATTTTATTGTAGACTAGAGCAGCGTTATTAATCTTTAATTGGGTTGGTTTTTGGTCCCTTTTTGTATGTTGGTATTGCTATACTGGTTCTTCATTCATCTGGTATGTATATAGCTAATAGGACAAAGAGCAATTAACACAAATAGATCAAAAAACAATAAACCTTGGTTATATATCAAAGTGGTTAGAGTGAAGGTACTTTTACAATGGATTTTGAATTTGTTAAAAAAGTACTGTCCTAGTACAGCAATGACCGTTAAATATAATTCGGACTCTATATCGCAGACAATATTATGTTTAATCTGTAGTATTATGATAATAAGAACAGTTGTACAGTCACAAATGGTGCTAAACAAAAATTCGATAGTTGTCCCAAAAAATACAACCAAACACCAATGAGATAGAAGAGGAATTAAATATTTAACAAAACTGTACATTTACTGAACATTTGCATGAATATTTGCCAATTAGAAAGATCTATTCCAATTAAGTGCAGCATTTGTTCCCAATCGACAGAAAACAACACAACGACGTTTTAGAGCGTTGTTTAAAATTGTTTTAACACATTAAACCGTAATGTCTGTATGGGAATGTGACAAAGAATGAGGCATTGATCCGCCACTTCATTTTAAACTTAAATTGGCACTTGGCTGAGTGGAAAGTAGTTACAAAACACAAACAAAAGGCTAAATCCATTCAAAAAAATTAACAAAACTTCAAAAACCGGACACAAAGGGCCCACATTCTCGAGCACCGAGTCGCCGAAGTGCGCGTAGCCCAGAGTGCAGACTTAAGACCTGAGTAGCAATTTCAGTTCGAAGATTTGTCAAAAGAGAAAGCAGAAAAAAAGCGCCTCACGCTAACCTGCATTAATCGTATTAGGATATCGTGTTGGAGTTATTGTTCCCAGGACTCCTATGCGACAAGCACTTGGCTGATAAGAGTGCTGTAGGGGGAAAAGATGGTCTGGAGCATTGGAGTGCGGTGGAGTGGTTCCTGGTTTCACGAATTAATACACCTTACTCCAATAATACACCTCCTTTGAATATCATTCAAAGGAGTTGCAAGCCTTTCATGCTGTGTTTAATCGGGCAAAGTTGTTCAAAATAACAAAGTCGTAAGGTTTTGGCTTACGTGTTTTAGGATATAAGAAAAATTTGGTTTATATATCATTATTGGTTTGCTTGAAAAAAGACATTTTAAAAAAAGGTTCCAAATAAAGAAGTAAAATATGTTCCCTTAGCAAGATAGATCACCATGTCAATTATTGACTGAATTTAAAAAAACCCGTTTTGGTTCCCTTTTTGTTCTTCTACTAAGTCATTATAATCATGCTAATAGTAATAAGTGAAAAAATATTTCTGTTTTAAAATCATCTATGGGGTCTTCTCGCCCACAAAAGTGAGTTAAAAATAACATTGTACTACTACAAAACACAAAACAAACTAATAAAAAAGAACTCTTGTTTAATTTTAAAAGGTCAAATATTTTTATGAAACTTTGTCTTTTAAATGTTTGCAAAATATAGAGGGGAAAAACAAATTTTGAAAGTTAAACTAAGGAGTAGTTCAATTAAAAAATATTATTACTGCGTGAAGGTACATCACAAGAAAAATAATATGAAATATTTTTGTTACTTTCTGCATTTACCGTAAGATTTTATTTATTTTCTCTTAATATTTTTTTCTTTAAAACAAACATTCTAATTTAACAGTTGCACTAGGATGCAAGAGCAACATCAAGTCATGTGTAAAGTCAACAATCCAATTCACAATTTAGAATGCAAAAACAATACAGATTACTTTGCTACTAAATTATTCTTACATGAGTCGTGCTGGGTTTTCTCTTCCGCCACAACCAGACCAGCTTGTTCGGTAACTGGCAGATGCTGTTCGAATGCGTTAACGCAGTTCAACATACTCCTGTAAAACATAAGTCTAGCTGTGAGTTATTATATTAGCTAACGTAACGTCATATTAAGTAGGTGACACTTATTAAATCAGGCGATACAAATGCTTTGATAGGAAATTGATAGTTTAGATTTTTTAAAGAAACACTTTGGTAGACCAAAAATATGTTATTTGTGAACAAATATGCCTTTTAGACAAATTTATGCCAAGAAAACTGCTTTTATGACTTTAACTTTGTAATTTTTTTATAATTTTAATCCCCCTTGCATTCTATTCAGACGTAAGGCCTTCATGCCGTACTTCTAAATAGCTATACATAACTTACTACAATACTAACAACTTTAAATTATTTCTTTCTTCTTTTTGCATTGTTTTATTTTTAGTTCGTGTAAAAATCCGTTGGATTTGGATTTATAAAATATTACTTTAAGTACCAAATTTGAAAAATATTTTCAGATTACAACCCAGTAGTGATTAAAATTAGGCTCACAATGAAAATAATAAAACGAAGAACAACGGATGCACAAATCGATACAAGTAAATTAAGGAACCCACTCATAAGACATCGCCTGGCGGTTTTAAAACTGAATCGATTGATGGTTGAGACCATTCTTCTGAAAGTGGTTTGCTAACAATTTTTGGATTTTTTCTTGTTTTTTTCTTTAATAAAATGGTTATTAATAAAGACAGAAGTAGATAAAAGTCAAAAAGAAATTCTGACAACAACCAGAAATAGTGGATATAAAAAGAAACAACTGATGACAGAAGAAATTTTAGATTTAATGAAGGAAAGATGTGAACATAAAAACAAAAATATTCAATTGTACAAAAAAGTGGATAAACAAATAAAATATATAATTAAGAATTTGACAGAAAAGTGATTAAAAGGACAATTCCAAGAAATAAAAGAATACCAGAAAAGACATGATAGTTTTAACATACAAAAAAACTAAACAATTAACTCACAACAATAGGAAAAAAATCTGGAATTCTGAAAGATACAAATGGAAAACTAATGTTGAATACTAACAAAAAATTAAAAAGATGAATATCAATTAATGGTCCAAAGACAATAGAACAGAAGAGAAGTAGCAGATGGTGATATTAAAAGATAAACCTAAAATATCATTAAAAAACAGTAAAAATGGCTAAGCAGTAGGTCCAGACCAAATCGCAGTAGAAAATTTAAAATGCATAAATGATATAACCCTAGACTTGCATATTTGTTTAACACAATATACAAAACATAATATACATCGAAACAATGGTTACTCTCCACCTTTTAAATCCCCAAAAATACAAACGTTGAAGACGAAAGTGAATACTGTACTAAGAATACTAAGTGCTGAGATTAGAACACTAAGATACTGAGAATACTTAGAATAGAGAGAATACTGAGGAATTCGAGCTAAGAGTAAGAGCTCTGAGATGTAACGTTTTATTCTACACTACAATATAGATTTGAAAGCTGAAAATTGAAGCAAGAACACATAAAGAAGCTTCAGTCATTGGATATTTGGTATTACAGAAGGAACATACATTTCTTCGGAATATATATAATAGCGCAACAGCTCCAGTTATAATGTATTATGGGAACACAAATACATTTCTATTCGAGAGGGGTATTAGGCAAGGAGATACCATCTCTCCTAAGCTATTCACCGCTTTGTTGCAGAGTGCTATGAGAAACAATAATTGGGAGAATATTGGAGTTAACATAAATGGAGAGTTTCTGATCAACTTGAGATTTGCAGATGAAATAGTCCTTATTGCAGACCATGTAGATCATGCCTGCCAGCTTCTTCAAGACCTTCAGAGCTCGTGTACACGAGTTGGACTTAAAATTAATTTCTACAACACACAATATATGACCAACCTAGTACTGGCGAAAAACATCTCAACTAACGGCACGCAAATTAAACAGGTGTATAGCTATAAATATCTGGGCCACGAGATTAAATTAGGAAGAGATAATCAAACAACGGAGCTAAACAGGAGAATAGGACTTTCATGGGCGGCTTACGGAAAACTGAGAGAAGTCTTTAGATCAGATATTCCCATGTGCTTGAAAAGGAAGGTCTTTGATCAATGTGTACTCCCAGTTCTAACGTATGGAGCAGAAACATTGACCCTTACCAGAAAAGTAATCAATAAAATACAAGTGGCATAGAGAGCGATGTAGAGGTCAATGCTGAATATATCCCTCAGAGACAGAGTATCAAATACAATAAGTAGGAGAAAAACTGGTGTTACTAACGCAGTTTAGAGGATTACAACATTGAAATGGAACTGGGCGGGGCATGGTGTCAGATTAAAAGATGGAAGGAAATTCTGGAATGGAGACCTAGACACGATGCTTATCGTAATCGAGGACGTCCTCCAACAAAGTGGTCAGATGACATCAAGCGCATTCAGCACAACTGGATTCAGAGTGCTCAAGATAGAATGCATTGAAATTATTTACGGGAGGCCTATGTCCAGCAGTGGACTCAAAACGGCTGATGATGATAATGTTACAGAAGGATGCTTAGAATAGCAATAGCTTAAAATAGATCAGAGAGAATGATTTACAGTCAGCACCTCAGAAATCTGGGGTGGTAGTTATCAAATGGAGCCTGGACAAATCCTCTCTTCGCTAAGTATCTCGAAGTCTGGTTGTCGAAAGGATTAAAGTTCGAAGTATACGTTCAAAAGAACGGTGGAGAAGGCGAACCGAAGTCTAGAGGCGTTGATACGGCGGTAATGCCGAACATTGGAGGCCCAAGTAGCACCAAAACAAGAGTGCTAAATGGAGTTTTTCAGTCGGTGGTAACCTACGCAGCTACTGTGTGGCTGAACACTGCAAAATATACCAAGCTGATAGAGACTTCGCAAAGACGAATACTCTTTAGGGTATCTAGCGTCTACAGGACTACCTCAAATGAGGCTCTGTATGTTATTGGAGCGGTGATACCGACCGTCTTGTTGTGTAAAGAGTGAGCAAGGGAGTATGCCAGAAGAATGGATAAAAATATAGATAAGGAAAAGAGAGAGAACGATAAAGGAGTAGCAGAGAGGATGCGTGAATGATAGCGGAAAGGCAAGGTGGAGGAAGGAGCTCATTCCCGATCTGAGGCCATGGTAGAAATGTAAGTTCAGGAAACTGGACTACTTCCTGATGCGGTTTTTGACCGGACATGGTAGTTTTGGCATTTTTACAAATATGATAGGCAATTCTGCCTTGGCGGACTGTATCGTTTTAGGGGGTGCCGGGCGCTCTCGCCTACCTTTTCAACTGTCAGAGGTGGGCAAATAAGAGAGTAGTCTTAGAGAGGCGAATGGGTTTCAGGCTGGATGCGAAAAGCATGGTAAACATAATGACGAGAGAAGAGAGAGAATGGAGAGAAGTACATTATCTGATCTCTGTGGAGATGAATAAGAGGGAGCATGAGGACAGGGGAGGAAATTAAAGCATGGATCTAAAGACTTGTTTCTTTTTTCTCTAGAATCAAAAATCGGTAAGTACCAAAATTAGTTTATGGCCTGACGGAAATATTTTCGTTTTTTTGTTTTCTTTTGATAAAAGGCAGCTCCTAAACTTTTCTGATTTACGGTGAGAGGTATAGTTATTTGTATTCTTTTAGTTTTTTATTTTAGTTGTTCATTGAGTGGCAAGACCACTACTCTGGAACGGTGGTTAAGGTTTTAGCTGGAATACGGTTGATCCGGCACTACCCTGGGATCTTTTGGCCTCGTGCCATACTCCACCGGAAGATGCCAGGGTGTATTCCTCCGTGACATTAAATGTCTAAAACAGATTTCCCCCACCACTGCTTGTCAGAATTCAATGGATAACTTCTTAGGTTCTGACTAGAGTATAGCAATACGGCAATTAAAAATAACAAAAAGAATAGCAAGGCCACAGAAGAAACAAATAGGGAAGCATTGCGAGAAATGGACAAAGAATACGAAATTATAAACACAACAAAAATAAGGAAGTTACAATATTTGGTACACGTAATGAGGTGGCAGCGATATGAAATGTAAGATTGATAATGCAGGAAAAGATAAGAGTAGGAATTGGTGTGAAAAGAAGGAAAGTGTCTTGGTTGAACAATTTTAGGGACTGTATCAAAATACAGTCCAATAGAACTTTTCAGAGTAGCGGTAGATAGAGTAAAGATAGGGATAATGATACTCAATTTCCAATTGAGAGACGGCAGTTAAACAAGAAAGAAGAAGAAGCCGCTACGTGAGCGAAAGACACACATGTTTCGCCTTTCTGAGTAGGTGAAGAAACGATCAAAGTAATGCTTATTAATAATATTAGTTTTCGTATCTCGGAATCTTACTTCCATATTGTTTAAACTGAATCCCCAGATAATCAAAATTGATTTTTTTCTCTTATGTTACCGTTTACACCATGTCGGTTTAAATCAATTTACATTATATCGGTACTTTTAAAGTAGCCTTCCATTTTTTTTGTTGCTATTGTTCTGAGATAATATAGATGAGTCAGATAAAATTAAATTAATAGAAGAATTTTTCACTAAGTAACAAAAACAAAATTTGTTTAATTTACTAATGTTTGTATTTTGAGAACGATTTCCGAAGTGGAAATTGAAACGTCAATAAACGTATTTTAACCTTTAATTGTGGCTTATTCCCAGTTAAATAGTAATTAATTTTTTGTTGCTATTGAAATATTCAGTAAAGGGAACTATAACGTTCGCATACTCTGAGCTGAGCTACTCATTTGGTATTCCTAACTGCCATAAAACGAAAATCCGAAGCAAAGAACTCTTCCCAAAAAGACAGGTGCTAGCTGTGCAGTAGAATAAAGAACATTACAGCGGAAAATAGGTAGTAGGAATTTTTAGAAGCAGATGACACGGCTCAAACTGTGGGAACAAGAAATGCTTATATGGTTAAAAAACACCACCTACCTACAGAAAAATGCTTATATGGTTAGAGAAACTTTTGCATGGGCGTCATACCAATACAGTTAGTTAGAGGTATATTGGTTACACAACGTCAAGATATTGATTGACGTAAAGAAAGATACTGGCACTATACTATGCTCACAGACCAACCAGTAGCACATAATAGATCAGATCTCGTACTAGTTAATATAGCGATACCTAACAACAATGATATATGTGTTAGATACATAAAAAATATCGGCAAATTCAGAGACCTTGAGATAAAAATTACAACGGCAAAGGAGAATGAAAACTACACTCAGAGGACAACTATTATCCTCAACAGCCTGACCACAACAGCTAAATGGATTAAAATATGGAAAGACCGAACAATAACCAGGAATACCAAGCTCAGATTGGTCAATGCCTTAATTTTTCCTATAGGTACATAAATAACTTAAACATGGACTCTGAAAAAAATCGATAGGAGTAACATCAAAGCCTTCGAGATGTGAGTCTATAGAACAATTATACGCGTGTCTTGGGCAGAACATAGAACCAACTTGTCAATTTTGGAAGAGCTTCATATAAAATACAGGATGTTAAAAAAGTAAACCGAGCATACCTAATTTACGTCGGCCACATCGCTAGAAAAACGAAGAATATGAAACTAAGAGGAAGATCTAAAAGATTATGGGAAGAACAAATGAAGACTCTGGTGTGAAAATCCCTACAATAAGACAGCAAGCTAATAAAATTTTTAGTGTCACCCTGCCCTGACAAGAACTCAAGGAGTGAGGAGGATAATACCTCTATTATTAGTGTTAATTTAAAGATTATTCTAGAGAAAATTAAACAGCTGGTTTTTTGTAAATATTTCTCTAAAATCATGCACAAAATGGTACTATTTGCGACGTCCACATTCTACGACAATTTTTGGCGGATAATCCAGCATACTAGTTCATATAGGACTCGATATAATGGAAAGATCCCCCCCGAGCTCAATATTTTGTGACGTGACAAATCAAGTGATTGACGGATGGCCGGATCAATTCTTTATTATAAATTTTTTTTGTTTATAAATCTACACAAAGCGTTTTACTTCTTTGTTTAACATTTGCAAGAAATTAACATACAAGATTTATTCAAACTCTTTTACAAGAAAACAAAACTACCCTTTTGTCCTAGAAAAGGTCCATTCGATTCACTTTATCAAAGCATTATGTTTTACCTGCTTTTCTAAATGAAATGTTACGTTAACTAACACAAACATATTCTATATCTCGATATATTTTACGAAATTACTGTGCAACAGCAGTGTCTGTGAAAATATTTGCAATTGGTTACAGAAAGAAAGAAAATCAATAAATAGTATGTGTATTTTTTTATTAACAAATCAAATAATAAGCTCTATAAGTTTGTGAAAATAATAAATTGTTTTGCATAAGCAAAAGGAATATATGAAAAGTATCAAATGATTAAAGTAAATGATATATAGAAAGGAAAACTTTTTATTTACGTTTAAAATAAATAACAATAAAAACATTTTATTGTATTTTGATTGTAAAATAAAATATCTGAATAAGCAGCTTTGTAAACTAGCACGTGACAGTATTTCTGTAATTAATTTATTTCTAAAATTTTTAGGAGTATTATAATTTATTATTGAAAGTAAACATAGTGCTAATATCTAAATAAACAAAAATAAAGATCGGAATGTAGATATATCAAAAAGACAACAATCAAAAAGTTTCACTACGAAATTGATAACAAATAAAAATTAGTGAAAAACTTGGGAAATCATATCATCTACGTATCACACTCAATATATCGTAATAAAATAAAAATAACAGTAAAGGATATGAGCATAACTTAAAAATATTCTCAACGAGATAAAAAAATGACTTATTTGAAAAATTGCATATGATATATGACAAATAAATATGAAAGATCTTAAAACCATGAACATCAGGCAGTGGCGAAGGAAAGTATCTGAGTACGTTCCTAAGCAGGCCAAGACCGACAATGGGTTGTAGCGCCATTAGAAGAAGAAGAAAAAGATATAGCAAATACTGTATGGAGTATGTTATACGTATGATAAACGCATACTTCTTCTTTCTCTTCTTTTTACGTAGACCTGACTCTGACTGTTTTTCAATAAGCCTCCAGTAAGTTGTCGTTCTATCGTTTTCGTGGTCTTCCTACTGATCGTCTTCCTATTGGGGAACCGTCTCTTGCCGTCTTTACTACTCTCTTTGTTGTCATTCGGCTTATATGATCAGTCCATTCTACTCTTCTATTTCTTACCCAGTTCTTGATGTTCTCCTCCTTGCATCTACGTTGTATATCTGTAGTTCTAGCTTTGTCCCATAGTGTCTTAATATCAATTTTTCTAAGTGTTTTCATTTCTGCTATTTCTAACATCCTTTTTGTCCTCTCTGTATCAGGTCGGGTTTCTGCCACGTATGTCATTATTGGTCTGATGACTGTTTTGGTGAATTCTGCCTTTCATTTCTTTCCCGATATTTTTATTTTTCCATATTCTTTTATTCAGGTAGCCTGCGGCTCTGTTTGATCTATTCACTTGATCTTCCACTTCAGTTTCGAGCTTTACGTAGCTAGATAATGTGATGCCTAGAAATTTAATAAACTGAAAATAGAAAAAAGATGTATCCAAGGAAAACAAAGTAATTTACCATCATTCATGTGGTATCGCATATAACGACAACAAACACCGGTCAAAGGAAAACTCGTTACACGGATACTACCTACGAGATAATAGGATAATATGATATACATCTTGAAAATATGTATGTGTGTTATAGATCAGAGATGAAGTAAAAGAGCTGACTAAAAATATTTATTACATTGCCGATAATTTATTTGTTATGAAGCAAAAAGTTTTTAACGAAAGCTAATAGAACGTGAAATATGATGACAATTAATAACAACAAGAAAAAAATATAAAAGTTGATTAATTGATTTAACTATTCCATATCATTTTTATATTTAAAAAAAATTTTAACTGCAAAATTGAAATCTTTGTTTTACTTTAGTAAATAATCACTATAACAATAATCAAATTTTAAAATAAAATTCATTCATTCACATCAAATGTAATTGTAGAAAATTAACAAATATGACAATAAGTTTTCCTTTTTATATAAATACTTAATAATATAAAAGTGTACAAAATAATATTGTCTTAATCTGTATTAGGGTGGTTTTCTTCTGAATATTTTATAATTTCTCTGTTTTTTCGTAAGTTTCAGTCATAATAACATCATTGGTTGCACTGAAAGAATAAAAACAAGAATAAGAAAAAAATAATACCAAATAAAAATATTAAATCAAAAAATAAAAAGTAAAATAATATACAAAAATATAGAAATCCCAGTAAAAAATTTGTAGATATTATCTTAAACGTGATCTCCATACCAAGTAGAAGTAAATTATTTGGGTCAGTGTTTTCAAACGATTGAATCTCCCTTACGTGATAATCTCATTTAATTCGACTCCCTGTGTAACTATATTTACACAGTGGGTCACTGAGTATTAAATATGTATTCTATTTTGAGATAATACTAAAACCTATCACTTTTTTTTTGTAAAGAGGATAACTTTCAACGATATAGGCATCTGTAATAATCTGTCAACCCCTTAACTTTCAGTTCCACAACCCCTTAATTTTTAATAGAGAACATACCATTTGTGACACATCATTCGACAGGCATTTGTAATTTTTTTCCATATTTAGTTCAATTTTATGAAAAATATTAATTTTTTGAAAGTGTGACATCTATTAAAAATTAAACGCAACGACCATGTTTCGCTAATGTGTCAATACTTTTACATCGCATACAAATTTAGTTAGCAATTGTTTTTGGATCCTTGGATTAATGGGCAGTATGGGCACACTGTTTTGAATGAATTATTTTATTAATTTAGTTTATTTTGCTTATTATTTTTATTATTATAATTTAGTTGCATTTGCATTGCATTTAAAAGGTGTAACATTTGCAATAAATTTATGTTTTTTACAAAAAGATAGTTATTATATAAAGAGCAATCATAGAAAGATGTATATTGATGTACACAAACTATGCATTCTATATCTGAAGTTTAGGAGTTTTGGAAATGATTAGGAGTTAGTTGACAAATGACAGATCTCCTTAACGTAAAAATGGAATAAAAATAAAAGTCAACCTGTTTCAGCATTATTATAAAATATGATTAATATTGCTAAATATTAGGGTGAACTGTTATTAGTGGGCCACTCTGTATACAAAACGAAGCCTCAAGAATAACTTCCAAAGACAAATGACCAAATTTTACATTATTTTTATACATTATGGCACAAAACAGACTCCAATAATTATCTGATTTTTTTAAATGTTTCATATTATTCCAGAAAAAGTAAATACTCCAAATCTCCAAATCTCCATTTTTATACTTAAATATTTTAAAGATTTAAAAGATTTAAAGCTATTTCATATTTTGCGAAATAAATTTTTAACAAAAACAGTGTCTACTATGTTTTCGTTAACAGACCAGCATTTCTGTGTCCGATTGACCTAAAGAAAGCGTTTGTAAAAGAGTAATACTCAAAGATGTAACCCATCTTATGTATAATCGAGAAGTTCCTCTAAATATTAGAAAAACTATCGAAAACATCTATCAAAACAACAAAATGGAATTCAGAATAGATGAACAACTTAAAGAACCCATAGAAATAGGCAGCGGAATAAGACAAGGGGGATCTGGTCCACAGATTTAACATAAGAGCAAAATAATATAATATGACAATCTCATCTCAGAAAACTAAAACAATAATGGTTAGCAAAGAACCAACCAGATCTAAAATAAAAGTTGATGGCATCAGTATTGAACAAGTAATGGAAATAAAATACCTGGGAATTACACTGTTCAGTATGGAGACATGGACAAAGAAGTGAGAGATTAAGTACAAAAAGCAAATAGACTGGCAGGATGCCTTAATAACACTATATGGCGAAAAATACATATTAACACCAAGATGAAGTTAAGAATTTATAAAGTCAGTATAACACCAATAATGACATATGCCTTAGAAACAAGACCCGGCATAGCCACAACGCAACACACAATGCTACTGGAAACGGTAGAGATGAGAGTACTGAGAAGAATTACAGGAAAGACGCTAAGAGATCGAAAGAGAAGTAAAGACATTAGAAAAAAATATAACGTACAGTGTATAAATGAATGGACACAATATAAAAAAAGAAAAAAAAGACTGGAATAACTACATAAGCAGAATGAAGGAGACCCGTGTCGTCAAAATAGCAAGAGATTAGTCAGTAATCGGCAAAAGAAGTATCGCACGACCGCGAAAAAGATGGAGTGACATCCTTCCATAGAGGTATTAATCTACCAATGAACCAGCAAAATTGCTTATAAATAGGAAGAAGAAGGAGAAGAAGAAGATACAGAGCGTTAATACCCGGACATCTGACGATACCATTGAAAATATGTTGTAGATATTTTTATTTTTTTTTTATACATTTTTGCAATACTACCATGCCAGTTATCAAACTGAAACCAGGTACTTTTTTGAATTTATATGTTTAGTGATTATATTTTTTACATCTAACAGTGTGAATTTTTTTACAGGTATCCAAAAACCACTACACACATTTTTTACCCGAAAACGGCTGCCACAGAAGATAACCTGACAAAAATCCACGGTCTCGTATTAAAAGTCCGCCTATTAAATATGCGCAAGATAATAAGCATCTTAAAAGACCGTGTGAGTTATATCCTGCATGAATTTTGAATCTATCGACATGAAAAAGCTATCGGCGCGATAGATGCCACGTTTGCTCACACCGGACAACAAGCGCAACAATGAGACCAATTCAGAGCAGTTTTTGACGCAGTTTAAGAGCAATTCGAAGGAGATTTTACATTGACTCGTGATCTTCGACGAAACCTTCATCCACTAATATACATCAGAAACCAAGTTGTAGTCGAAACAGTGACCCTTTTTTAACTAACGTGCTCCGATGAAAGTGAAGGCTGTCTTATCGGCCGAAGAGGTGATGACTGTCGTTCTCTAGGATTCACAAGGTGTAATGTACATCAACTACCTGAAGAAGAGCAAAATGGTCACAGGGCTCTGGTATGCCAAATTATAGGGCCAATTCAATGCAATGTCAAAAGGACAACGCAATTACTCACACCTTCTCGGTCACCACGGGAAAATTGGCCGAATTAGGCTATGAGGTGCTGCTCCATCCACCGTATTCTAACGATTTGTCCCTGTGTGACTTGGAAAAGTCACCCGCTGGACAGAAATTAAGTCGAATGAGGAGTTCATCGCCATCATGGAGGCCTATTTTGCAGACCTCGCGAAAATGTATTTTTTAGACAAAAAAGTGGAGCATCGCTGGTTCAAGTATATACAAGTTAAAAAGAGACTGCTTACCTACTTATTGGACCGATTGGATCAAAGAATTTATTTACTTAAATTTTAGTTGTAGATCGTGAAATATGAAATAAACTTAAAATATTATCATTTAGGTACAGCTAATATTATAAAATTAAATATGAATATTTAATTTCTGATAAAAAATATAGAGTTTCACTTAGAAAAAATAAAGAGAATTTTATGTCACCCTGTTTTTTGTTCTAAGCAATTAAATCTCAGTGCTCTATTCTTAATTATACAGGGCGTCGAATCAAGATTTTCACTTAGCTATTGGTTTGGAAAAACCATGAGATACATGGGATCATAAAACCAACTAACATGACGTAAAGCATAATGATAATTGAAATGCAAACGAAAATACAGCGTGTTCCATTAAAATAGCCTGTAGTTGAATGCGTTCTAGCTCTATGACACTGTCTGTATGTATTGGATTATTGCATTTAGGAGTTTTTTTCAATTTTTTGTCTATATTGACCCAGATAACGAAGATATCGATCTCCACAGTATATATGATCCTCCGGTATACAACTACACAGATTTTGCAGAAGATAGACATTTTTATATTTCTCAACAAAAGAATATTTTCTGCAACACAAGATAAGTAACTTTATGGCATATTGATGTGTCTATACATTCCTAAAACATTATTTTTATGACTAATGAGAAGAAATTAACCAACTAAATTTTATAGTATACTATAGTTTAATTATATATAGACCATGAATGAAATATTAGTTTTAAATATTTTTATTTCATTTTGCTTGAAGAATAAAAAATAAACATTTGTTATTTTAACAGTTTTTACAGCGTCATTTTATCGAACATATAAATATATACAGAGACAGCAGATGTCTATACAAATGGATCTATAAAAATATATCATTCCATTTTAAAATAAACTGGAAATAAAAACTAAAGAAACAAAAATATCGAAAAAAACCCACCGTCAAGGTCGGGACTCTGATTCCGCCGAGGGCCAGGTCCAGGAGAGCGCGGTGAGGGGTGGTGGGGGTTGAGGGTGTCCCTGCGAGGAGGGGGGCGATCGCTTCCACCCTCCCCTTTGAACCCGTGGCGGCGACTCTGGTTCCTTGACACTCTGCCCCCGTCTGCGGCATACACACGCGACCGCGTTGCTTAACGTGATATTTTTACGTATTATGTCACGTCACGTCACGTTTACGACGCGACAGGCTGGCCCGAAGACTGTCTTGGAGCAACGGTCAGCGAAACAACAGGTATCTATGAATTCGGGAGTTTCTGTGCTACTAGTTTTCCTTATAATTATGTGTATGCATACAAATAATTAACGTGATTAGATTAGAAACCTCAAATTGTTAATATTATTAAATTTTCTAGGCTCAACCAAAATTATTAAATTTTCAATTTAATTTTCAGTTTAATTTCAATAACTCCTATTTACGCCATAACGATCTCATAACATTACCCTTTTTACGTAGGAATCTATAGTTTTCGTTGAAATATTAATAGACAGTGAAGTTCTTAAAACAGTAATGTTTATAATCAGTACTAAATTTTATTTTACCAGTTATGTTTTAAAGAATACGTTAAAGTTTTATAAGTAAATAAGGACGAAAAAATTTTAACCGATACAACAATTTATTTTTCTTTTTATTTGCCATCCAAAAAAATCCTATGGGATAAGATCTGGCGACATTAGTGACTACTCGATAAAACTTTAGGGATTTGGACATATTGCTTTAAAACAATGAGAAGACTTGCATTTAAATGAGGGCAAGGATTACGAATCTACAAAATGGTATTTTTGGAATGGTTGGAAATTACTTAAAACTAATATATTTGTTTAGTAAGATTTGGAGCTCTCACCTTTGAACGAATATGTTTTTGCCAATGGTATTCATCCAAATTTTAATTGTTTAGGGAGATGAACATGTGCTGCAATTATTAAGTGTGAATGTAAGTTACAGACCGTGTACCGTATATGTAGTGATGCAAGTTAAATAATTATTAATAGCAAAATGTTTCTACATACAAACATAAGATGCAATTACACCATTAGAAAAAAGTCAAAGGGACGGGTGAATTAAGCGGAATTAGAGAGAGTAGATCAAAAAGTTGAATGTTGGAATAAATAAATTTTAATCAAATAAAAGGCAGATATCGAGAACAGTTTTTATTAAATCTTGCCCAAGTACTTTCGCTCCTAGATCATCTTCAGGGGTATCTGAAATAAGTCAAGAAACTTTTTTCAACTGAAGAAAAATTAATTAACTTCTAAAAAACTCGAAGTTGATTTTTGATAAAAAATTTATGTAATATAACGTCTAGACTTACTTCGTCAATGTTAGGCTATCCAACAATATATGGTAAATGTCATAAACATTAACTGATACATTTACACAACACGAGACAACGGACAAACAGTTTAAACATTGTTATAAATTCAAAGAAGCTACATATTGGGTGACATCAGGAGAGATAATGGCTCCTGGTCTTAACGGAAATGTTAAAGTGACATCTGACATATGACAACTTGGATCAGGAGTCACAATCATGGTGATGTGATTTGCACATTTCAAAATTCTATAAAATAGAGCATTGACCAAAGGTCCAACTAACACTACTATAGAAAGTCAACTAATGAAATATGAAATTACATAGATTACTTTATGTAGATTGCCTAATTCAGATCTCACACTTAAACATGTCAGTAATAATTTGGGTGTTAGTTTGGGGTTAACTGAAGTGGACGTAGAGTATGAATGTAAGAAATAGACTAAGCAATCTATTAGATAGTGTGTGGGTATTATGAAGCTTCGCGCTAGTCTACAGTGCCAGCTACTGTAGCTACCACCTTCTTTGGATGCCAGTAGACAACCCCAATATAATACGGGAAATTTTAACACACTAGGCTGATGTCACGAATGCTTTTGATAACTAAAAATAAGTCTTGATTCGATTAATCAGTGATTTTTCCAATATTTGTCAGTGTTTATTTTGGTTTATTAAAGAAAAGCAGAAAATACCGAGGCATAATAATTTTTCTAATATGGATATGAGAAAACTTTTAAACATTTCTTTAGGCGAAAATGGTTCATTTCGTCCTAGACGTGACAACTTGGGACGACCGAAAATCATAACGCGTGATCAGGAAGACGAAGTAATGGTTCGCGTTGACGATGATTCTCAAGTAAGTACGCAACGTTAATCTTCAGCGTTAGGAATCAGCAGACCTTCAGCTTTAAAAATCCTACACCGTAAGCATTTTCATCCTTATCATTTTACACGTGTGCAAAATCTATCGTCAGCAGATTTACCTTTAACATGTAGATTTGCAAATGATGTCCGAAACAGGTAAAATCTTGACCATTCCTTCGCCGATAGAATATTTTTTACAAACGAAATTACATTTACACACCATGGTCTTTTTAATTGGAAGAAAAATCATTTCTGATACTGAATATCCTCATTTAAGAGAGAAAGGCATTTTCAACATGTATTTCAAATAAACGTATCATTTGAAACCATTGGTAAAAATTTTTTACGGACATGCGAATTACCTTGTAATTTGAATGAAGAGATTTATTTACATTTTTTAATAATTTTATTGATTTGTTGGAAGAATTGTCATCAAACTTAAGGCAAAATATGTGGTTTATGCAAGATAGTACACTACCACATTAGCAGCAGTTTCTTTAGAATCAATGATGCTATTTAATACGAGACGATCTTTTATGGAATGTATTGACAAATGAATTAAAGAAAATGGTGGACATATCGAACACTTACTTTGACAAAAAGTTTAATGTTATTTAGTTTAACTATATTTTAATTTGGTTTGTAAATAAAATGTTGTGATTATAACTTTAATTTAATATAAAACGTAAAAAGTTTGATGTAAAATCCTATTATTCTGTTATTTTTTCAAATCCTATTATTAATTATCCTGCTGATATATATTTATTTTATTTAATATTTCGTTAACTATTAGTATTTCACACCGAAATTCAGAAGTATTGATGTTTTTGTCTATTTTTCCTTCGTTGCCTGGAGTAATTGCGTTAAATCAGAATTATGCAGCTGATTTGTAAAATGCGATTATCTCGAAAACTGTTGAGTTTTGAAGTTATTAACAGGTACACCTTTTTTTGTTAAACTAATGTATCTTTAATATTTTTTGTCACAAATACAGGGCAATACTTGAAGAGCAAAAAAGTTAAGTGCAATTTTATGCCACATGTGTCGCATATGTGGCGCCCTCTATCAGCTACATCAAATTGTGCATCAAATTTTAAATTTCCATATTCAAAAGTACTTAGTTGTAAATTTATATACATAAATGTTCACAAACATGAAAGTTATAGCGATTTTTTTTTTAAATTTCCATTTAACACTCTGTGTCTTTCTTAATATCATTACATATTTTATTAAGGCAATTTCGCTTAAATCGTAATATATTAAAGTGTAGAATCTACTTTGTCTTTTTGTACAATTACTTAAGGACCACCCTGTATATGTTTATTATTATTGTATATATGTATTACTAATAATTTTGTTGTGTTATTATTAATTAATATTAATACTGTCATGGGGAACTTACTGCTTTGTTAAATTTTAAAGCTTGTATTTTAACAAAAACTGTATTACTGTTTTTAGAGTCTTGATGTCCATTTAAATTTAACGGGAAAATATAGATTCTTATTAAAAGAAGTTGGGTGCATGGCGTCATCGGTATGACGTAGTTGTAGAGTTCTGAAGAGGCTATTCGATCAATCAAAATACATTATATCACAATTTTTTTTATTACCTACGTCTAACTCACATAAAAGCTAGTGTATTAGTATCACAGTAACTTGAAAATATGAGAAGTTTGTGTAACAATAAATGGCTTTTAAGTTCGTATGAGTCGTTCCTTAATTAGCCCAGTCGTCAGAAACTTGATTCCTAAAAATCATACGAACAACCTGAATTTTGCCGAGAGTATCAATTTTGGGACCCCAGAAAAGATGCAAAAAAGTTTACTACTTAAACTACCGAGTTTCCCCATAAAACCCCCCTAGTAGGGGGATAAAAACGCAAAAAATCGATTTATAAAGAATCTGTACACCGTAAAAAAAATGTTTTTAATAAAAAATGTAGCTGAGATAATTTTAATTAAAAATGTTTATTAGCACTTTTTTCGTAGAATCAACATGTTCTCTGAGAAACAACGTTTGAAGCAACCGGTGATTTTGAATGTCAGTTCCGCGCGCGAAATCAATGTTAAATGAAATTTGTATCAACTCAACTTTAAAAATTCGATATCTTTTGGTCAGAGTGTTTTATCGATATAATTCAAAATGCATTTTAAAGGTAAAGATTGTAGGTTTCGTATGCACTTTTTGTATTTAGCCGCAAAGTCAGTTTCTATAAAGCTGTTCAATAAATAAATTTTGCGCGATTTTTGCCATTTTTTACAATTCCCGTGAGGTAATAAAATTTATTACTTTCATTAACCGGTCGTAGTGAAATTTTTATTGTTGGAGACCAGACTTCAAATCCTTTAAAAACGGCTTCCCACGATCGGCGATATTGCGGACCAGCTCGCACCCACGCACCGTGAGAAATGTCTCGTCCGTGGTAGCACTTGCACGTCTGTGCTGGTGCGTCTTATCCATCGAGAGTCGGTAACATCAAAGGTGCGGACGACAAATACAAGTCAGAAGTTGTTCATTCGCTGACACGAGTAGTTGTCTGTAGTATTGTCAAAGTTGTTTCGCAATTTTTTTATAATTTTTTGCTAAAAAAATGAAATGGACAAACGAAGTTATTTTTGATTTTTTAAATTTGTATCAAAAAGATCCAAGTTTATGGAAGTCTACGGCGCCAGAGCATAAGAACCGGAACGATATATACGATGCATGGAACCGAATAAAAAATCAATTGAAGACTAGTACTGTTTCAATTAAAGACTTAAAAAAGAAGAAAGAAGTTAAATCAAACACTACTGTGACGGACATACACAAACTGTCACGGACCGTAGGAAGAGCTCTGTCTGTGGTGCGTTGCCGTCCGTGCTCATCGGCTGTGTGCGCTGATCTGTAGAATCGCCGATCGTGGGAAGCCGCTATAACATGAAAATTCTATTTTGATTTTTCGCAAAAAATATGAGGCATTTGAAATATGACTAAAAACGCAGAATTTAAACTTTTATATTAAAAACGATCGCACGTCACAGAACAAGCCTCCAAGAACATGGTTTTGGGTGAAATTTATAACAGAAGTTAAGTAATTTTGAAAAACGTGCTAGTATATTATTTAAAAAAGAGCAGTTATAAACGTTTTAGATCGTTTTTAATGTAAAACTTTAAATTAAGCGTTTTTTTAACATATTTCAATACTCAGATTTGTTGTCAAAACTCAAAACTAAAATTTCATGCTATAGGTTTTGAAGATTAGGTTCTAGTTATGAAAACTCCGTAGTGGCCGGTCAATGAAAGGGAATACTTGTATTGATCTTATGAGAATCATAAAAAATGACAAAAATCGCGCCACGTGTATTTATTTAACACTTTTGATAGAGAAAAGATATCGAATTTTTACCATCGAGCTGACACACATTTTAATAAGCATTGATTTCGTGTAACTGACATTCAAAATTGCTGATAATTTTAATCGACGTTTGTGAAAGAACGATTCATTCCACACAAAAAATACTAATAAATGTTTTTGTTCAAAATTATCTTAGCTACATTTTTTATTTGAAACGTTTTTTTCTATGGCGTACAGATTCTTCGTAAATCGATTTTTTTTTCGTTTACCCCCTCTACGTGAGGGGTTTTAGTGGAAAGTTCGGAAGTAAAAGTAATAAACATTTTTGCATCATTTTTAGCGTCCTAAAATTCATATTTTTGGCAAAATTTAGCTTGTTCGTATGATTTTTTAGAGGTTCAGTGACACTTTCGTCTACGACGACTAGAGTATTATGCAATAATGTTTCAAAAACTTTTTCGGGAAAGTGATGAAAGATATAATATTACATTGTTAACTGATCCTTAAAGGTCAGATGAAAGGATAGCCATTGAAATGTCAACGATTAGAATGAAAAAAGTATATGTATCTATTTCGAGACAAAAAAAAACATGTTGCTCTGGAACAGTTGGGGACTCAAAAAGAAGAAAAACAGTCATAAGTCAATAATTTACAGGCTTTTAATGAAAATATCAACTATAATTTTATTTTATATTTTATTACCAGACTTTAAACAAAACATTAAAATTTTAAATCTAATTAAAATGTGAATATTAATAATATCAAAGTTTTGGATTATACATTGTGAAGAATTCTTGGCATGTTAAATATTTAATATATATATGAAATATTTAACTGCATATTAAATATTTTTCATTACAATAATTGTTCGTTCACGTCTTCTACGAAAAAATTAATTTTTTCCAAACAGTGTAGCTATATTTTTGACTCATATAAACATAAGCCATCTGTTATTTATATGGACCTATAAGCTTCATAAATTATGACTCAAACGGATCCATAAGCTATTGTTCCACAGAAACAACTTATATTTTTCTGTCGCTACAGCAATAGGTCCATCCAGTATATCCTTTATAGTGTTAAGCCGGCCACTCACGATACTGCGATGCCGTTCAATTTTATCGAATTCGACTAACTGACAAACATTTTGATCGTCTGTGACCGTGTATCCAACAAAATCGTTACAATTTTACCACAGAGAAACTGATTTCTATAATGCAGTACTGCAGAATTGATATCATTGACGATTTTGTCAAACGACACCGCAGTATCGTGAGTTGCCGGCTTTAGATGAGAGATTATAAGCAAATTAGTGTGATCTAATGTATGCTGATTATTGAAAAAGCGTAAGAACTTTGGAAAATAAACGTATAATGAGATTTAGGATTCAGTTTAAGTTAAAGCTTTTCGTATGGACGTACTTCGAAATTTAAACCCTATTTAAAACAACATTTCAAGTAGCATTGAGACTTAGCATTTTTACACCATTATATTATAAAATATGAAGTCACTGTAAACATTTACTTAATTATGAATAACCTAGCTATATAAATTAATAATGGAAATAATCAAATTAAAATGTGGACATTATGCAAAAGCGCTAAAATGGGGATCAATAATTTGGTTATTTATACTTTGTATAGACATGTGGAATATGTAGGCAAACTGGAAAACGTACCTCTAATGTTGAAAAAGCTTCTTCAGTTCACAGTCTATTTAGAATGGACTTGAAAATTTTAAAATTGAAAGATTGATTGATTTTAAAACAGAAGTATTCGTTAGGTTATTCGATAACTCAATATCTTGTAAAAATATAGAAAACCTACACTAAACAGAAAAAAATGAAGTATATTTTAAATTAGTTTAATAATTTATTTTTATTATTTAAAACTTTTTTTTTATTTAATTAATGGCTTTGGATAACTTCATCCATTCAGCCACGATAATGTATTTGACTACTTGAATCTGTTAATGATGATGTATAGCATTTGTTAACAAAGTAGTGCTTCGCCTAGAGGTAAATTAAAAATATAATTTCAACATCAATATCACAAGAATCAGTAGATTGACAAGGAAATGCTTTGATTTGTTACATTCAGGGTCCTAACCAACGTAAAGTGAATATTTAGTACCAACAAGGGATTACATAATATAGGGATTTTTACGCTAAGGTGCCTTTCATAGCGACTTTATTACAACACAAGACAGGCAACAACTAGGAGTTAAATACACTACTGCCCAAAATTAACGCAGCACCTTAAATGTACCATAAGTCTGAAGCTATTTTTCTTCTGAACGAATGATTGGATTTTGATGAAGTTTTTTTCATATTATAGGTCTATCTCTACTAGATCAATGTATTAATGTTTTCTAGAAAACTATTAACGTTTTACTCGTATACGAGGTGTAAAAACAAAGCTGTGTTTTTTCATCGTTTTTTGCAACCCCCTGTGGAATTTATTAGAAAAAAACGCTACGTCTTATTAATATTTTGAGATAGATTAATTCTTTCTTAAGATATTCGTAAAAAAATTATCTCGATATCTCTATTATCAAAGATTATACAGAACTTTAAATGTAACAAGTTTCTATCAACATTTACAGCAAAGAAAACATTACTTACATACACTGTTGATATTTAATACAAATAAAGCCTAAAAAAATACAACCTAAATAATCTTTAACCCTTCTCCTTTTCCAAAAACACTTAATAATGATTATTTTCACCTCTATATCTAATTACTTCTTCACAGCGACGAGGCATACTTAAAATCAAGCGGCGTATTTGGTCTTGATCAATTGCATCCCAAACTTCTCTCACCATAACTTCTATGTCGTCAAGAGAGACGGGTGGTGGTTGTCAGCTCCTGAGTTGACGATCAATAATATACCTTAAATTCTATATGGGATTGAGATCAGGGCTGCACGGTGGCCAGTTCATGGTTTGTATTCCAATCTCGTCCAAATATTCACGGACCACACGTGCAACATGTGGTCGAGCGTTATCATGCAATACAAGAAAATTATTTTCTATGTAAGCAGCAAATGGAACTACATGAGTAGACAAAATGTCTATAATATACCTTTCACTTGTTAAGGAACCTCTTCGTAAAGCAACAAGGTTCATTCGCGCTTTAAGAGATATTCCTCCCCGATCCATTACAGATCTTTCATTGAATAAAGTAATAACTATTACACTGTGCTTAGCGTTATCTAGGACGTCAAATAACTCTCACAACAAGTCTATCTGAGCTATATAAGCAATACCTCGATTCATCAGTGAACAACACGTCCTCCCAGTCATTAACATTCCAGTCAAGGTGCTCTCTGGCAAATTGTAATCCACTTCTACGATGATTTACGGTTAAAGCTGGTGCTATTACTGGTATCCTTATATACAGATCTTGTTCAGCGAGAGGCCTTTGTATAGTGTTTCTACTAATTTGAACATGATGAACATTTGCCACTTGTACTTGTAAATGTCGCATTGGAAGAAAACTTTCTCTTATAGCACGAAGCCTACTAAACTGACCTTGTCGTTGTGTTGTAAGTCTTTCTCTTCATTGTCCACGCCGTTTCGTACGGTCGTTTGTTTCTCGAAACGTTGAATGACTCGTGATATTGTAGTATAAGATACTCCTCACTTTATGCCTATTTCACGATAACTTAACCCTACATCAGCTAAAATAATTGTCTGAACACGAACATGTCATGTTGTCATGTTGTTGTCATGTTATCATGTCAACTAACGAACATATGCTAAATAGCAAAACAATTTTTAAAAATGTAAACATAATTGACAGTATAAAATTGTCCTGTAAAATTATTTGATTTTTCATAGCCAACTAAATGCTTCCATTAATGAGTATTACAATTCGATATAATCACGTTATGCTTTGAACGAACTTTTTTTTTGATAATAAAGATTTTGATAATTTCTTTTTACAAATATTTTGAAAAAAATGAAGCTTTTTACAAATATTAATGATGTAAAGATGTAGCTTTTGCTTTTAATAAATTCCACAGAGTGTTGCAAAATAAGATGAAAAATCAAATTTATTTTTACACCCCATATGGGTGAAACGTTGACATTTCCCAGAAAAAATTAATACTATGTAATTACTTAGAAATGTGTTTGCAATGCAAAAAAAATTATCTAAATCCAATTAAGGATACACAAGAAAAATAGCTTAAAAATTATGGTAGAGTTGGGCCGTGCGTTAATTTTGGAGAGTAAAAAAACACGTAATGCTTTGAACATACTTTTCTTTTTTGATAATAGAGATATCGTGATGATTTTTTTACGAAAATGTGAAGAAAGAATGAAGTGATCTTAAAATATTAATAACATGTAGCGTTTGTTTTTAAAACATTCCACAGGGTGTTGCAAAATTAGATAAAAAAACACGACTTTATTTTTACACTCTGTATATAGGTAAAACGTTGACATTTCTCAAAAAACATTAATATAGTCAATAATTCGAAATATACCTACAAAGTGAAAAATAAATCATCAAAATCCAAGGGTTCAGAAGAAATATAGTTTTAAAATCATGGTCCATTTTAGGTGGTGCATTAATTTTGGAGAGTAGTATATATAACATAAGAATAGACAGAGGGAACAAAGCTAGATTTATTCATTCACATTACACATTCCATCTTAAATTTTTCTTTTAGTCGTTTTTAAATATTCCCCAAAAAAAAATTGGTTAAGGCTAATATTACGACATAAGATATAATATAAAATAGAAGATTGCCTTATAAATTATTACAGATAACAGAAGATTCGAACATGAAGAAATAAAGTAAGAGAAATGTTGAAAGTGATACATAAATAATATATGGGCGTCTAAAGTCCACCCAACAGTAATTTTTGGGTAACATAACTAGGCATTTAGCAATAGTTCATATTAGTAATAGTAGTTCAGTATTTTAGTACATCTCATCTGAAAATTCTTGCGTTTCAAAGTGACGACCATTCAATGATCAATGGTGACATTGTGGTAGAGGTGGTAAAACCCTTATAAAATTTTTAGCTGTAATGAAAAATGCTCAAACGCTTTATTTAATGTGGTCTGTCAAAAATATGATCTCATCGACATATCTCTTAAAAAATGACAATATGATAGATACAAAATCTATAAACATCATATTACAGTATTATTTAATAAAAAAAAACGAAGATAGCATATTTTCGACAAATGTCAATAACTAATCAAATGAGTTTTATCAGAATATGGAAAAGTGGAAAAATAAATTGAGCTGTTTAAGCCTAACCCATAAAAATTACCTAATTATTTATTGTAAGTAGTCCATACTTTTCCTATACTGTAGTCGTAGAACATTGAACGTTTGGCGTTTTGAAACAAAACCCCATTGACATTGACCCCATTTAAAATTATTTTACAAAACATTAAGAAAAAAAAGTTGCCTTAGCTTAGTTACTTAAATTTGTTAATTTCCATGTTATGTTTCTAAAAATAGTTGGCGAAGACTTTATTTGCGGTGTATTTGGTTTCAAAAAATGCTGTCTAATTTTGTCTTAGCTGAACTCGAATAGTTTTATATAGATTTTTAGTTAATACTCCCTTATTCATAGATATTTTTGAATTGATTTCATGCAGATCTACTGTAGAAAAAATATCGTACGCTGAACCCGGCCCGGCGGATATACAGCGAGTTCCAAATCAATTGTTTGATACAAATCATTTTTAGAAATTTTTACAGAGTAAAAGAAAGTTATTAAGTGCAAACAATTGGATTAATTGTAGGTATATGTAAATTCTGAAAATGGTACTTCCAGGAGATACATTTAAATTGTATATAATATCAAAATCTCACAGAAATATATCAATAATAATTTTACCAGCACTAATATCAATAAAATTTTACGTTCATTACAAAAATGTTTACATTGTAAATATTATTTTAATATTTAAATAATTTTTAATTTTTTACATTACTGCTAATATTCCCTACTAATTGTTTTTCTTATTTGTGTCATCAGTATTTATCATTTTTGATCAAATATACAGGGTGTTTCAAAACAAGGTATCACCATCTCTAGGGTAGGTAAAAAACTAAAAAATAATTGGGGTTTGCTTTGTAAAAAATTTTTGTAACGCCATCCGTTTTCAAGATGCAGAGGGCGTTGAAGAAAAAAAATGTTAGGCATTTTTTACGATTTTGCCGAAACTACTGGCAACATTGTAATGCAATTTTATACGAATATGTTTTGGAAGCTGATACATCACATGAATTTGTTTTTATATCTGATTCTCATAGAGGGCGCTAGTTACACGGATTGTACTAAGTATTAGTCAATATAACTTTTTTAAGAGTAGAATTATTAATCAAAATTTCAAGTAAACTTAAATATCATTCAATTTTACACGAAAAAGGTACTCTTAGTAAAACTCGATACTGTGTACCGTTTTCGGAATATTTTGATTTGAAAATTATGAAGTAATAATTGATGCTGGTATAAAATAGTTAGTAATTAAACAAAACTCACAAGAAGAAAATTAAATTAATGACTAAGAACATAAAATAAAATTCAAATACAGTAAGTGTTCAAAATGACCTCCGTTTTCGCGAATACACAAGTCTATTCTTTTTTCTAAAGATTCCATTAACCTTCTAAACGGTAGGGATCAGCTATGATGTCATTAAATTGACGTTGAATTCTTTCTTCCAATTCTTGGCGTGAATTTACTTTTGTAGCATAGACTTTTTCTTTAATATACGACCAAACTGCGTAGTCCAAAGGGTTAAAATCACATGACCGAGGAGGCCAATGAATCGGAGCTTCTGTACCTCTATCAATCCATCGATTCGGAAAATGATTAGTCAATCAATTACGACACCTTCTATCAAAGTGTGGTGGAGCTCCATCGTGCATAAAAAATAAAGATCTTCGCTCGTTTACCGTTAAATCTTCTAATATCTCGAATAAGGAATTGTTTAAAAAATCAAGCCACCCATTTAAACCCATTTACTCAACCCAAACCATTTAAATTTCCAGGTAGAATATGATAACCTATTAATTTGTTACCTAAAGTTGCTGCCCAAACATTAACTTTAAACGAGTGTTGGTAATTTGATACCCTTTTGACTCGTGGATTCTTATCACACCAGTAGTGTGCATTATGGGAGTTAAACATACCTTGTCGCGTAAAGGTGGCCTCGTCCGTAAAAAGAATGCATTTTAAAAAATTTGGATTGTAGGCTGTCCTTTGTTGCAATGTTTCACAAAAATCCACTCTAACCGGTAGATCATCTGGCAAGAGCTCTTGGACTTGTCTGTAATGATAAGGATGTAATTGCTGTTCTTTCAGTATCCGCCAAGTACTTGAAGAAAAAGTATTTGTTTATCTTGCTATATTCCTTACGCTAACTGTTGGATCTTAATCAAGTAAATTTAAAATATTATTTTCTTTATTAATTGTTCTTGTTGTTCTTGGTCTACCAGAATTTATTTTATTTGGTCTCACATTCCCAGTTTCTCGACAACGTCGTTCAACGGCTCTAAATGTTTTTTTTACTTGGTAAGTTTCTTCTAGGAAACTTTTCTGCATAACGTGTAACAGCTGCACTAGAACATCCTAAACATTCGTCTAAGGTTAATAACATGTCAGTGTATTCAACATTTGAGTACAGTTTGATTTGATTTTAAAAAAATAACAAGGTTTCAAAACTCTAATTATTGTTGATTTATCGTCACAACAATCAATAAATGTCAGATTTCCATGGCACATTTGGAGAAAATAGAGGTATACCTATTAGAACTTTATCGTTACTACCAGCATCAATTATTACTTCATAATTTTCAAATAAAAATATTCCGAAAACGGTACACAGTATCGAGTTTTACCAAGAGTACCTTTTTCGTGTAAAATTGAATGATGTTTAAGTTTACTTGAAATTTTGATTAATAATTATACTCTTAAAAAAGTTATATTGACTAATACTTAGTACGATCCGTGCAACTAGCGCCCTCTATGAGAATCAGATATAAAAACAAATTAATGGGATGTATCAGCTTCCAAAACATATTCGTATAAAATTTCATTACAATGTTGCCAGTAGTTTCGGCAAAATCGTAAAAAATGCGTAAATTTTTTTTCTTCAACGCCCTGTATCTTGAAAACGGATGGCGTTGCAAAAATTTTTTACTAAGCAAACCCCAATTATTTTTTAGTTTTTTACCTACCCTGGAGACGGGGTTACCTTTTTTTGAAACACCCTGTATTATACAGAGATGTTTTAAAACTTCATGAACCTTCGAAATACGCATGACCGAAAAAAAAAATCATATTCATAATTCATACCACGATTGAAGGAGATATGACGTTTAACGCATAGGTTTATTATGATTGTCTTTGATAATTTCCTTATTAAATTTAACTTACTCTCATCCAGAAATAATCATTACCAATCTGCCACAATGAAGGGACTCCAGGATCAGCAGTTGGTGTTACTTATTTCAGACTTATAGTTTGTTGAGAAAAATAAGGTGTCAATATGTTCCCTTTGGTTAATATTTAATTATCAACAGTATGTTATTACATTTCATTTTAATTTAAGATTTAACCTTTCCTCCGGACAGTGTTTACATTCTTCCTCTTATCGTATCATCTTCTATTGAAGCTGGCAACAACAGCAGCGAAGTAATGTCTATTTTGTGCAGCTCTAAACAGTCACTGTGGGTTCAAAGTAGTCCAATCTTTTACGTTCTTCAACCACGAATGTTTGTGTCTTTTCAGTCTTTTCTTACCTTTTAAGCTAAAAACTTTTTATTTTTTTTTTAAGTTACAAATCAACTCTCTTTCTTTATTTAGCCTGTGAAAGAATTCCTCGTTATATGCGTGATCTGTTCAGAATATAAAATCCACAAGGAAAATAAATTCCTGCAGCTGGCTGTATACCATGTATTACAAAAAGAGGTTTAATTCTTTGTAAATAGGTATATTTAAAAAACCATCAAAATAACAAACGTTTTCGGAATAATAATTCCATCATCAGGTTAAAAGCAAGTTATCATACCTGTGCCACCAAAATATTAGGGTAAAACCCTTTACATAAGTTAAAGTTACCAAGAAATGTACATATTGTTGTTAAAAATGAATGATGTTTAATATTTTATTAGATTTAACTTCAGGCAACATATAACCATGCCTCACGTGAGTACCAGCGTCCGGAGGGTAGACCTCTTCAAACGGACTTCAGCTGGTAACTGTTAAGGTATTACAGTCAACACGGACTAGATATAAACGTTAAAAAGACAAAGCTTATGATAATTAGCAAGAAAAGGATATCAGAAGGTCAACTCTACGTCAACCAATCCCCTGTAGAAAGAGTGACGAACTGCAACTACCTCGGCACCATAATAAATAAAGAATGGACCAACAACCAGGCGATTAGAGCACGCATCGGAAAAGCTAGATCCACTTTCAATCGGATGGGGACCTTCTTCAAGGGTCACAACCTCTCTCTTGATACAAAACTAAGAATGCTGTGATGCTACGCCTTTGTCCTTTTTTATGGTGGTGGTCGTGGACCTTGATCGAAGATATGTGCGGAAAACTGGAAGCATTTGAGATGTGGCTATATCGGAGAATGCTTAAGATCCCGTGGACTGGCCGAGTCACAAATGCGGAGGTCCTCAGAAGAATGAATAAGAATCGAGAGGTACTGACCACCATCAAATCTCGAAAGTTACAGTTTTTCGGACATATTATGCGAAATGAATCCAGATATGCTCTTCTTCAAGCCATCCTGCAAGGAAAATAATTTGGAAAACGAGGTCCAGGAAGAAGAAGAACATCTTGGTTAAAGAACCTCAGAATCTGGTTTAATACAACATATGTGCAGCTTTTCCGCGCTGCTGCAGATAAAATAAAGATTGCCATGATGATCGCCAACATTCGTAACGGATAGCCACAGAAGAAGAAGATACAATATCCAATAACAGAGGTGGAATTATTTTTACTTGTGATATCTCTAAACACGTATCAATTTCTTTTACGGCACTTAAGATTCCACAATTCTGAAACTCAAACTTACCAACTGCAAAACTGCTTACAGTACTTTTCATTTGGTAACAGTGGATGAGAAACTGGAAGCGTTTCGAGGGCGTTGCTCATTTAGGCAATATATTCCAAAGAAATCCAATAAATATGGAATTAAAATTTTCGACCTAGTGATACTTTACTTCAAATCTTGAAGTCTATGTAGGGCAGCAACATGATGACCCTTATGCTGTGAGCAACTATTCCAATGCGGTAGTCTTAAGATTATGTGAACTCATATATGTAGGAATATTTCTTAGTATAAGTATTTAGCATAGTTTTATTCATTAGTTACGCCACTGCAAGATACCACTTAAAGAATATGCTTAAGTCGCTATAAGAGAGACGGGATTCAGGGGCGAAGGGGACAGGAGATATGTAGACGAGATCACACATTCCTCCTGAGCTAAACGGGATTCGATTTTTGTCGCTCGAACCGAATAAGACTTAAAATTATCGTGCACGCCGAAAAAGACGAAAGACGAAACCAATTAACGACGGGGATGTTCGATATTTTAATTCGCAGACAATTATCCGTATTTTTGTGTACATGTAAATAATATCATTACAGTGTATTTTATGTAATAAAGACTTCTCGCATAGATCGCGGACTTTTACTCTAACGTTAGTTCCTCTTCAAATAATAAAAGAACTTAATTAGACCTACATATATGTATCAGGAAGGAATATTACTGCGGATAACTGGTTCACAAGTATAAATCGGAGTCGTTGTAAGCGAAAAAGATGACGTTAGTCGGTACAATTCGTAAAAACAAAACAGAGTTACCACCTGAGTTTGTCAACCCAGTCACGGTTAGTTAACAGTGGATACTTTGGCTTTCAACAAATGCCACTCTTGTGCCCTACAAACCCAAGCAAAATAAAAACGTCCTACTGTGATCCAGTCTTAATTATGATAATAAAATAGATGAAGTAACAGGTAAACCAGAAATCATAATGGATTATAACAATACTAAAGGGGGTGTTGATAACGTGGACAAGCTGCGTGCTGCCTATAACACTGCAAGAAATACCAGGAGATTACCAAAATGTCATTTTTCATTGCAACAATCCCGATAATGCAGAAGATTTTTTTACAAAGTTTAGCTAGACAATTAGTTAATAATCGCCTTCGTGCTCGTGCTACTCTTTCTTGTTTGCCATTTTCAATGAAATTAAGAAATACAGAAATAATTGAATCTAAAGATCCACTACCGCGTCCAACTGGTAATATTGGCCAACAAAGGGGACGCTGCAGTTACTGCGACAGAAAAAAGAACCGTCCGACCAAGCATTTATGTGTTAAATATGGAAATAAATGTGTTTATAACATTGCACAAAATTATAATGAATGTGTATAACATACAAAATAATTATTAAATAAGTGTTTGTAATAGCAGTTTATTTTATTTTATCAAAAGAATTTTTTAATCCGTCTCATACTTGCTATTTCAATATGCGGACTCACAGTTCGGCGTGTGTGCTGATGCAACTTTTTGAGGCGCATGTACTGAAAAATTAAAGAAGTAGAAAAATTATTTACTAATAAAAAGTGTATGGCATGTAAATATTGCGCAAACTTCCTAGTTAATATAAGAGATATATCGCGGAAGACATTAAGTTGCTTAGTTCCTCAAGATGACACTGATCTTTTAGTCTCAATATTTCTTAAAAAAGTTTATTAAAGTAATATAATTTTTAAGATTTCAAAGATAAAGGGTTGACACTTTACCACAATATATATTATTAATTTGTTGATGACACCGCAGTTCTTGAGTTCGCAGTAATTACATAGCAGCATTACAAGACTCCGTTAAAATACATAATAAATAAATACTATTAGTGCTGGTAAATTTATAATTAATATAATGATTAATTATTAAAATAATACTTAAAATGCCAATTTTTAAAAATATTATGAATACGTACATGTCTGTTGAAGAATAGTCTCTACCGCAGAATATTCTATAACCACGACATAAAAATGCAAATACTATTTTTAGACAATTATTATTTGTATTTCTAAAAAAATCCTTTTTTGTTTCTTCTGCTTTCATGCTCTTAAGCTCTGTGAGAGAGCGTGCGTGAAAATAATAAATAAATTCATAAAAATGCGCTGCTAGCTATTTAAAAAGCATGAAATGAAGAAATATGTGTTAAACATTTATTAATATTAACCCAAAGTGACTTGGTTTAAAACAAAGGTAATATGGTACGCCTTTAGTTCGTACTGTGTTCGGTTTAGTAATATTGACGGGAACAATTGATTTTATTACTTTCTTTAACTCTGTAATCATTAAATAAAAATTATTTAAAGTCGAGAAAATGTCCAGAAAACTTACTGCAGCTTTTAAAGATAAATTTGTCTAAAACATTCTCTATATTATAAGGAATGGTTTAGAAAAATGAAACTTAATTTTTTTAGTCTGACATTTTGATATTAGTGATTGATATTAGGTAGTTTCTGACCATATATTATATATTATATATATATTTATATATATACATATATACATATATACATATATATATATATATATATATATATATATATATATATATATATATATATATATATATATATATATATATATAAACGGTTATATCACAATTTCAATTCAATATCAACAACTACCACACCTATTCATAGATTTTAGATTCAGACTATTATATTGTGCAATAAATTATTAATAAAATAAAGTGGCTCATAGACCTTAACTGAAGCTTCACTAAAATTCCTTAAAGCATTTGAAATGTGGTGCCATAGACGCATGAGAATTTCCTGGACAGACAAAATTACCAACTAAGAAGTTATACTACTACTAATTTCAAGCCATACTTCAAGCTAAGGTGTATGCAAAAAGATGCCCAGGAAAAAGAATATCCTGTCCAGCCAATAAAGTCAAAATAGCCATGTTAGTGTCCAATATTCGTAACGCTTAGATACCATAAGAAGAAGAATAATAAAACACATATCGGAATACGGTAGCCAAACTTGACAACATTGGAAATTTTATTTAATAAATCCTCACAAATAATAACCTAAGCAGATGATCTAGAACTAATGACCCGTAAAACACACAACAGCTTGAAGAAATACATATATGTATATTACTTTCTCAAATGCTTTAAATAATTTTGGCCTGAAAATGAATGAGAAAAACAGTAAAATCAAAACAATCAACATTAAGTAGACACATAAAACTAGAAACTTAAGCCAGAAAACAAAAATAATAATACACAAAACCCATATACCACCATTGCTTGAATACTTATTGGAAACATGGACCATCTGCAAGGCAAATGAAAACCTTATGCTCATATTTATATGAAGAATTCTGAGAAGATCATTTGATGTCATCTGTGAAAACAGTATTTGGAGGAGAAGAGGAGAAGGTACATCTATGAAGTATACCACAAATAAAAATAAATCTCTGATTGGAAAGACTTATAAAGAATATTAAAATATGATCGGTAGAACATTTATTAAGATTATATCAGACCTAACAACCCTACTTAAGGAATCGTTATGCCACAGCCTGGGAGAAATAGACGGTGAGACAGGCCAAAACCTAAATGAAATAATAGTACAAACGAAGATGTCAAAAACAGATAGATAAAACAAATTGGCAACGGTTGGTATAGATGGAGCTGACTAGAGAAATAGACTTGCGAAGTTCGAGGCTCTGAAATATAGGACTGTACCACAACTGATGACGATCTCACAATTTAAGCATAAGGAAGGACATATATCCTCCTAGTACAGATAAAATACAGAAGCAGAATTCAAAGAAACATGAAAAACAGACAAAAACAAAATACAGAACAACTAGATATACGAAAATTAAGACAACAAGATGTCAAACAAAACTATGAGACAAAAATAACACAAACACTGACAAATACAGGCAGTCTAGGTACCGAAGAATATTGGGTAGAAATTACCACAAAAGTAATTGACGCAGCAAGAAAGTTCATAGGCAAAAAAAGAGAATGGTTTAATGACGAGTGTAAAAAGGCATACAGAAAAGAAATTAAGAACTCAAGAATTAAATGGAAAGAAGAACCACAGAAAAAAAAGCTACGAAGATGCAAGACGGAGGGCCGATAAAATATGCCAAACAGAGAAAAGAAAATACGAGACCGGTAATATACAGAACATGGAGAAAAATATTAAAAGCAACGATGTAAGGGAAGCCTATAGATATCTACGCAATTTAAGAGAAGGATACAAATCCCGAACAAATCTATGTAGAAATCAAGAAGGGCAAATAACCAGTGATCCAAAAGAAATAAAATCAGTCCTAAAACCCATTTCCAAACTCTCTTAGGGACTTTACCGATTTTTTACTTTAAAAAATACAGAGCATATTGACATGCATCACATTGAGGGAGAAAATATAGAACTTCCGACGATGGAAGAGGTGAAACAAGCAATCCAAACAAAGAAGAATAGCAAGGCTCCAGGTATTGACAACGTTCCCTCTGAGCTATATAAATTAGGTGGCGAACGCCTAGTAAGACAAATGCATATGCTTATGAACAAGATTTGGAATGAGGAAAAGATCCCTAGCGACTCGAAAACCGGGATTATATGCCCAATATATAAAAAAGGGGATAAACTGAAATGCGAAAATTATCGGCGCATAACCCTCTTGTGTATAGAGTTTTTACTTATATACTAAATAAACGACTCCAACAACTAACTGAAAATATTGTCAGGGAATCTCAAACCGGTTTCAGATAAGGAAGATCTACAACTCACCAGCTATTTACAGTGAAACAAATTCTACAAAAATCGTGGGAATACAACATTGACGTCCACATCATATTCATAGATTTCAAACAGGCCTACGACTCGATTAATAGACCAATGTTATATCGAATATTACATATCTTTAACATCCCTAAAAATACATCTAACTAGTAAAAGCAACAATGTACTCGTCAACAGCAACTGCCAGAGTATAAAATGAGCTCACTAAGAACTTTTCAATAATTAAAGGATTAAAACAAGGAGACGGGCTGGTACCAACACTATTTAACCTGACTCTTGAATATGTAATAAGACAGCTGAATATAGGAAGAAGTAATCTCCTAACAAATAAATCACTACAGATTGCCGCCTATGCCGATGACATTAGCATCATGTCTTGCAGAAAAAAAGAGGCGGCAGAAATATATTTACAATTAAAAACAGGGGCTGAAGAGACTGGGCTATAAATAAATATTCAAAAGACAAAAAAACTAACATAGGCAAGAGCTAGGAAAAACAGACGCACAGTTAAATTAGAGGACGATATTGAAACTGTAGAAAGTTTCACATATCTGGGAGTTAAAAAATTAAAATTAAAAATGGATGGAATAGAAGAGCCAGAAATTCAAAGAGGAATAGTAAAGGGAAGCGCAAACTTTGCTAGACGTGAGAACCTGGAGAAGATCGGCGCGAGACTGGCAAGGTTGGAGGCATAGTTTGGAAGAGGCCAAGGCTCGATTTGGGGTCTAGAGCCATTGAAGAGAGAGAGAAGAACGTGTATATAATTTTGGAAGGTTTTACCTTAAAGATGGGAGGAATATATGATATGACGAGAATTAATCGGTGATTATGGATTAGGGATAAGACATAAACAAGGTAAACGAAAGTTTGCAAAATAATTTGTCCAAGTGCAGACATCAACTATAATCATAATTTACTAGTGGACAACTTTAAATCAGGCTAAACAAATTAAAGTGAAAGTACCAAAGAAAATATTGGGATCTGAATAAAATAAAAATTACGCCATACTTACAAACAGAGATCACAATAAAATTAAAGGTAAAGTGGACAAATAGAAAAGGATGCCAAAATGTTGCGATGGAGTTAAAATTCGTTGAAAATACGTGCAACAATATAGTTTGAACAAATATAAAAATTCTAGAATTATATTGATTCAAGAAGAAAATAAAAAAAAAGAAAAAATAAGAATACGAAAAGATGAATAATAATAAAAAAAGTGAATAAGAATAAAAAACGTTAAAGAGACATGGATTAGGGAAAAATAAATAAATTATAGAAAATCTATAATATTACTAGCAAGCAAATGTCAGAATTGACCTAGATGGTTTTAAATCAATTAAAACTCTCCGTGTGGTTAGACAGGGATGCATCTTGTCACCACTGCTTTTTAATCTATATTCCAAGCATATTTTAAAAGAGGCATTTGCCAGTGTTAGTGTAGATATCACAGTCAACGGAATTAATGATGATACTGTGTAGCTTGCGAGTTCTGTGGAAGAACTACAGTTATTATATGACAATGCGAAGAATACAGCTTAAATCTTAATACTTCAAAAACTCAATATATGTTAGTCAGAAAACACCAGTATACGACTACATAATTACAGTATCTGGTACTGAAATAGCAAAAACTGAGATCATTACTTATACCATCACTCGGTTAAAATATAAATGACAATTGAGATATAAGCAAAGGGATAACAATCTGCATTGAAAAGATCAGATCAGTGTTATTTTGAATAAAAAAAAAAGATTCAGTTGAAAGCTCGAAACTCACTTAATCGGTATTAGATAAACTTCAAGCTTTAGAAATATAGACGTATCGAAGGCTGCTACACATAAGCTTGTTTAACGTTTGAACCTAAAATAGTGAAAATTGTAAAAATATGAAAATTAGAGTATTTTACCCATGTCATGCGACACCCAAAAAAATAGTCCTCCATCCTATTATTTCCATTGTGAAATATGTGAAAAGAGGGGTTCTGGTCGAAGAAGAACATCACGGCTTCGTAACCTTCTTGATCATTAGCCTTCGTCGTCCATCTTCAGAGCTGTAGTGAATAAAATTACGACAGTCAATATGAAAACCAACGGTCAGTAATGGACATGGTACAAAGAGAAGAAGAAGAAACAGATTAGATAAAGTAATAAATGTCAAATGGGCATATTCTTAGATCAAATATAAAATAGAGAAAGCAAGGTCGTCCTTGTAGAGGATGTCGAAATTATTTCACAATCAACTTTTTGCTGCTACTCACTACTCAATAATCAATTTGATGATATAGTATTATTATATTAAAAAATGAATTTATTCAGTTTATTTTATTTTGTAATAGTTGTGCAAATTGTTTTAAATAGGTTTAGCACCATAAGAAGCAACTTCAATTAAATTTTATTATGAAATTAAAAATACAAAAGTGACTGGTAGCATAAAATTGTTAAATTATTAATGTTATAGTTGAAAATTTTTTCTGGCAAATATTGCAACATTTAAATTGTGATATGCAGCGTTACACATTTTTAATTACTAAAATGTGACGAACATTTCATTTATTTATATGTTATTATTACCAGATGAACAATAATAAACTAATATCAAAATTGGTACTTAGAAAATATTACTTTACAAAATCGCTTCTAGCATTTTTTTTAAAGTTATATTAATTCTACATTAACGTTCAAGAGAATCTCTTTGACTGCATTTATCAATAAAAGCTGCAGGTGTTAAGAAGTATGGAAACACGCTATTAAAGTAACAGGGAAAAGAGATCATGCATGAACGGGTAAGTTGAGTTGAGTAGTTAGATAGTGTTAAGTATGTAATAAAGTTTGTTAATTTTAATTATTTGTGCTATAATACAAATATACAGTATGCATACGAGATTTACGATTTTTATAGAGTTCTAGTCATTATATTTGTTGGTACAAAAAACCATTTATTTGCCAAATAAATCTTAATAGAGATGTATTTGATGAAAATTGTAAATTTTTGTTGCTCATAAACATATCTTCTTTGTTGAACCGGTCTTCTTCTTCTTCTTAAAGTGCCTATCCGTTCCGGATGTTGGCGATCATCACGGCTATCTTTACTTTGTTTATTGCAGCGCGGAACAGTTCAGTGGTAGTCGTGTTATACCACTTTCGTAAATTTTGAAGCCAGGAAATGCGTCTTCTTCCCGGTCCTCTCTTACCATTTACCTTCCCTTGGAGAATCAGCTGAAGAAGGCCGTAACGTTCTTGATTTCTCATTACATGTCCTAGATATTCCAACTTTTTAATTTTGACGGTCATGAGAATTTCACATTCTTTCCCCATTCTACGCAGGACCTCCACATTAGTAACTCTGTCATCCCAGGATATACGTAAGATGCGCCTATAACACCACATTTCGAAAGCTTCGAGCCGATTCATAGATGCAACAGTCAGTGTCCACACTTCCATTCCGTAGAGCAGAACTGTGAATATGTAGCAGTTCAATAGATGGCATTTTGTTTTTAATGATATGTCTCGACTGTTGAAAATGGTTCTCATTCTAACGAATGCTGCTTTTGCTTTTATTATTCGCTGTTTAATTTCTGTTGAGTGGTCCCATTGGCTATTTAAATTAGTGCCTAGATATGTATATTGCTCGACTCTTTCGATATTCTGTTGGTTGATTGTAAGTTGAGCGTTTAGTATTGGTTTTTTACTAATTGTCATAAATTTGGTTTTCTTTATGTTAAGAGCTAGTCAGTATCTGTTGCTGACTTCTGGTTTCTAAATTTAGCGATATATATCTAGCTGAGGAATTAAGGGGACATAGTCATTCCTAGTTTTGACAAAATTACGGTTTTGATGAGAAGTAACCGCCATGAGAAGCCTATGGCAGCCATAATTTGCGCAGAGACTTCGATGGACTGGTCTTGCAGTAAGAATGGAGACTGGAAGTTTGCCAAAAAGATCCCTAGATAGTAAAATGCAGGGCACAAGACGGGAAGGAAGGCCACGAAACAGGTGGGAGGATGAAGTGGCAGCCGACACGCAAAATTTTCGGCAATGTGGGAGGCATAGTTTGGAGGAAGCCAAGCCTCGATTTGCCTGGATGCAAGACTAGATGCAGTAGTACCAAATGTGCTGGCGGATTCATGAGTGCCAATAAAAAGAAGAAGAAGAGCTGAAAAAGTTGCATAACCGCAAATAACCTGATTATAAAGTTCCTAATACAATTTTCATCAATAACTTTTTACAAACGATCCTTATGTTGACAATATTAAATCAAAATAGAAGATATTTAAATGTTAATAATGTCAAAAAATACTGTAATTATCATATGTATCCATAACTTACTATCCAACTACTGTGTATTATTATTATAATTTGCTCTTAGCTTTATTGTTTGTTAATTCTAGGTAGATCGAAAGCTCTTTCTTTTTAAAGTGTATTAGATTGCAATAAAAATCGTATATCACTCGTACATTTGGTATATATTTGCACAGTATTAACAATATTTGTTTGTAATTAGCTTTAATTTCCTTAGACATGTAATCGAAAGTGATTATGCAATAAGTCGTGAATGCTCTAAAATTATTCCACAGCAAAATGATCGAATAAGTGCAATTAGACCAGTGTACAATCAAATGCAATTAGAACAAAAAATAAAATCCGCCTTTAGTCACATTAATTTCTATGAAATGTGGATAAATGTTGTTGATACAGTTTTAAGATAAGAGATCAGTTATGTGCCGCTCAAAATATTTTCGTTCAGTAATCTGAATTTTAGTTTTTAATAAAAAAACTTACTGTATCAGTACATACTAATATAACTTTGTAGTTATATGCAGTTTAAAAATATAATATAAAAGATAACATTGTGTTTACTTTCCACAAAATATTTTAATAAACAGAGTTGTGTTTTATAACTTATGTTGTAAATTGAACATAAATTTCCCTCAAGTAACCGTCATTTTTATTTAGTTGTACTAATATTTTTCTTAACTTAAAATATAATTCAGAGGCCACAGCGAAGAATAAAAATGATTTACAAATGTTACATCAGTTCAATATTAAAATAAGGAATTCTCGAAGATATCACGAAAAAACAATAAGTCTAATAGTATCAGAGGAACTAATACACAAGACATTAGTAACAGGATGGTAGAACAAGTAATGGTAATCGACGGTAATATCAAAGAATTAGTGAAGAAGAAAGCTGTATCAAACTAATTAGTATAGTAGCATACCTCAAAAATACTATATAGCAAAACAAAAATACGAAAATATAATCAACAATGTGCACATACAAATCTGTAATCCATCTTGTCAGAATTTACACTACAGCAAAAAGACCTAAAACTAGTTCAACACGTAGATTTTTAGAAACAAATGAATCCTCACACAAAAAAATTGATGGACAAAATTAATGGGAGTAATAAGATTAACAAGTTTTGCAAGATAGATAACTATAAATTAGTGAGTACCAGAAAGAATGGAAGAATCCAACAGACACATTAATAGAATGGCAGAAAGTAGAATAGTTAAATTTGCTTGAAACATGTCATCAATCGGGAGAAGAAGCTCAAGGCATTCTAGAAGGATATGGAATAATAATATTCCAAAAGAATACGGAGCAAAAATACAGAAAAACAAGGAATATGCCTAAATAAAAGAGGAAAAAGAAGACATGTACTTTCAAGACAATTATGGTATAATTTCAGTTAATTAATAAACATTATTGTGTGATTATTATAAAAAATATGGAATAATTTTTTATTTTAAAGAAATTATTGTGTGAAAATATAATTGGTTATGGAAGGTAAGGTTCAAGATGAATGGGAGCTTAACCAGCCTTCCACTTGACCTAAGGATCTATTGTGGCCCATCCCTAGGTTAAAGTTGTCCTTTAGGCCTAGTCTTTTTAACAAAGTCTATTATGGCCTTTGGTGATACCTTTACGAAGTCATAGGGCTCAATTTAATAATAATCAAATTCATTGGGGCTTATTCTATACAACAATAGAAGTTGCACAGAAAGTGTTCCACCATATCGTTTTCAGCCTGACAAAATCTATAATCTGCACTTTCTGTAAGCCCGATTTTATTCATGTGCTCCTTGAGATGATAGTGTTCTGTTAGTAGATCGACGATAACTCGCAGACCATTCTTGTTTATATCTGGTAGATTTTTGGATCTCGTCTTCGAAGGTTCATATTATATAAAAGCCTTCGAATATTTAAGACCAATTTGTTCTTATTAATGGTTACTATTCCATCTGTTCCCAGTCCGATATTATTCTTTTGGCTGTGCTTCTTGCTATGCCAACAACAAGATCTAGTAGATAGGTAGCCACTTTAGGACACTTTGCCCTTTGACCTTCACGGCTTGAACCGTAAGCGCATTCGATTCTTAAGTGGCTACCCACCCACTGGTTCTGGGCCTATGAATGTTTATTTTGTCCCTTAAGTGGCAAATCGGCCCGCTTTTTCGTTATTTTCAATACCATTATGCCCAGGTATCTTAAGTAAACTTACTTTTTTCATCTAAATCAGATTATAAAGAAAGTTCCAAATTAACGTAAAGTCAATTCGATTCGATTGCAGTGCTTTTAATGCTGCCTTGGCTATCCGATATAATTTTTATAAATTTAATTTGTCCCTGCAGTTACACTTTATAAATTCGCGTAGGCACATCTCTATAGCAAAAATTTATTTTAAAGTGATTACCCAGGCTTTCACCAATGCTTAGCCTTGGTTTTCGTCCGTACACTTCAGCTCCAACTCCTTCATCCTTTTGTGAGTCCATTGATTAGCCATTATGAAATTCGTTTTACTCGACTCCCATTAGATCCTCTCTGAAAGGATGACAGTAACCTGCTTTTCGAAGTTATATTTAAGTTACATTGCATTTGAAACCATTTCCAGCTCTAGATGACAGTTATCCAGATTTTATCTAAGTTCCGACTTCTTGTGAAAATGATTTGTTGTGAAATATAATTGGTATAGAATTATACACCACAACATAGATTAATATTGAAAAATACAATAGAATGCTCTAAAAGTAATATACGTTCCTGCAGTTTATTTAATATCATCGGTCCATTTAATATCATTTGAGGCGAATGATGTGGTGAAGCTATGAATCCCTTATCTTTTCTTACTCAAATGTCAACCTTACTTTGAGGCGTAGAAGGTGAAGAAAAATCACTACATTAATGATCTTCATGGATATCTCTAGTACAGATTTCCATGAGAACAACTGAACCACTTACTAACTTAATGATTATGGACCTCGGAATTCAAACTCCGACAGGGGAGGGAAATTACAAACAGACCACGGGCACTCCCAGATCGTCAATTAACAAAAACACTGTGCCATAGAAATCCACAATATAGGTAAGTGAAACATAACTACTATGTTTGACGCTGATAAATTACTAAAGATTCAGCTAAAAATGGTAAGACTAGACATCCCCATCCTAGGCGTAGCCGATACGAAATGACTATCTTCTTCATGTGCCGAGCTCGATTATCGAGCGTTGGCTATCAAATTGGCTATAGTAATTTTGTTGACGGCAGCTCGGAAAAGAGATGCAGAGGATCTGTTAAACTAATCTCTCAGGAAATGAGTATGGTCAGGATACATTGTAAGATTAAAAACACACTAGATAGATCTGAACAAGCAAATATAGACGAAAAACTGGATATTATGAATTTCACCATGGCATTAATAACTAACGAACGGAAAAAATAAAATGAAACAAAAAAAAGAATTAGATGACAGATAAAATATTAGACGTTATACAACTTAAAAGCAAATGGAAAATAAAGACGAGGTTCAATATAAAGAAATATGTCATCAAATAAACTATAAGCTTAAGAAAGAAAATGGAGCCATAAAAAAGATGTCGTGTTGCTTGGAATTTAAAATAGTGACTCCATAAACATATAGGACCCATCCACCTTTACTAGCTAATACTAGGTTCCAGAATTCTGCAATGGAGATCATGAATAAAAAGCTGTACAAAAACCTATTGACTGTCGTTCTGTTCTAGTTTGAATAACATAGACATTGTATTAACTTATTTTCGTTATCTAGTTAGTCTGGCTGTCAGGGTCTATTATATCAGAGTAATTCTAATAATCTTATATAGGAATAAAACTAAACAGGTAGTGCAAATAAAAAACTTTATTATTACGTATAAATTAAGATTAAATATATTGAATTGTTTTTGTTTTGTCACATTTATAATCAAGTTGAAAGGTTTGTACTTTCTCCATTTTTCCTGTTATTGCCATACAATATTATAAGTACTAAAATATAACAGAAAAATAAAGGAGAAAATGGGCAAGGTAATTTAAATGTTATTCTATTTCTCTGATAAACCAATAATTAGTTAACAATAAAAAAAATCGTTCGTTTAAATGAAATAGAAACAATAATTGAGTTTATTGCATTTAAATCCTAAAATTTATTGTAAATACATTCGGAGATTTATATCCAACGGTTGGCGGATTTTATTGCTTGCACCTTTTGCAACCGACCTAATCGTTACGTGTAAGTAAGTGTGTCAATATGTGGGAGAACAAATCTAGTAGAGAGCGTAGTAAAAAGTGAAGAAATTAGATTAAAGTTAGCGTGCTTCATGCATATAAAGACAAAAGTCATGCGACAAACTCACCCATACAGTCGACTGTCTCGAAAACTAACCCTAATTAATAAAAAATTATAAATTAAAAAAAAAGATGAAAGTGATTTGATTCGTTTGATATAGTCAAATTCAATTATAAAATTTTTGCAATTGTGCATTTGGATAATTGTTACACTTGACTATATAATTTACGACATGTCAAAAATACATTATGCAAATTTTGTATTAATTCTTATCTAGTTTTCAAGTCCTACTAAATATTATTATACCTTTTTATTATTTTTAGCTCTGTCTGTACTTCTATTAAGTGAAGATAGTAGCTTAATAGCAGGGCAGCCAGTCTTAAGCTAGGACAAAGAAGAGGTTTAGACGATACGGTTAGTCACCTGCGCTGTTAAAAGGGAAAGACGTTCATAAAACCGATCACATTATATCCTATATAGGATAAAGGACAGAAACATTTAAAGGAGACTTTAGCAAAAAAACCGAATTGCGATTTACGTGATAAAATATTCTTCTTCTTAACGTGCCCCATCCCTAAGGACATTGGCGATCATCATGGCCCATTTGACTCTATCTGCAGCCGTTCTAAAAAGTTCTATTGACGTTTTCCCACTCCATTGTCTCAGATTCTTCAGCCAGGACGTGCGTCTTCTCCCCGGTCGTCTTTTGCCTTCCACCGTTCCTTGTATGACCAGCCGCATTAATATTCTCGTTTCTTACTATGTGACCAAAGTAGCTCATTTTTCTTTTCTTTATAGTGTTGAGTATTTCTTTATCTTTTTTTCATTCTTTGTAGCGTTTCCGCATTTGTTATGTGTTGTGTCCAAGATATTTTCCACATTATTCGATAACACCACATTTCAAAGTTAATAAGTTTTTTCTCTGTCGCCTCTGTAATTGTCCAGGACTCAACTTCATACAACAGGACAGAGAACACGCAGCATCTCAATACTCTAGTTCTAATTTCAATGTTGAGTTTTCCATTGCACAATATTGCTTTCATCTTATTAAAAGCACTTCTAGCTATCTCAATACGCCGTTTTATTTCCGTACTTCTATCCTTGTTCTTGCTTACCACCATGATTTTTGTTTTATTTATATTCAGTGCCATTCCATACCTTTCGCAGTATTGGGTAATGCGATCAATCAAGATCTGTAATCCTTCTCTGCTGTCCGCAAGGAGTATTGTGCTAAAATATTAAATGGTGGAAAAAACCATATCAAAGATGCAGATAAAATTGATTACACATAAAATCAATATAGCTTAAGCTAGAAAGAATGAAAAAGGAAAATCGAAATACTTAAACTATCTTCTGCTTTAAATCTGAAGGGCTAGAGGAGGTTATGCAAGCGCAGAAAGGGGCATTTTAATATGA